>NC_134540.1:107217071-108603738 GCF_050624435.1 Tenrec ecaudatus | reverse complement strand
TAAAGCAGTGGTTCTCAACCTTCCTAATGCCTTGACCCTTTAATACAGTTCCTCATGTTGTGGTGACCCCTCCCCCCAACCATAACATTATTTTGTTGCTACCTCATAACTGTAATTTTGATATTATTGTAAATCAGGTGACCTCTGTGAAAGGGCCGTTTGACCCCCCCCAGGGGTCACGACCCACAGGTTGAGAATAGCTGCTCTAAAGGGACATTATGAGTCAGAATCAACTTGATGACAATGGGTGGTAAGATGGGAGAGAAACCTGAATGGGCAGGGGGAGAAGAAAAAGGGGGAAGATACATCAACCCTACGCCCCGCCCCCACCAAAAACTACCTGAAAGCTACTCCAGTGTGCTAGTCTGGGTGCTTTAACGAAACAAATACACAGAAATTTATGCATAAGAGAGAGCTTTGTATAAAGGTTAAGTGCACATCAAGAAAACATCCCAACCCAGTGCTGCCCAAGCCAAGTCCAACATTAACCTATTTACCCCTATGTCTGACACCAATTCACAAAGTCCTCCTCCATCTCACAAAACACACGCAATGATGCCGACTGCTGGAGGAAAGCTGAGTCAGTGAATGTGTAAACATCTCGCGCTGATAAGGGTCTCCACACGGGTGCTCCAGCACCCAGGGCTGCATTGGGGTAGGTCCATGTGGCTTCTCCTTGGGGATGCCTTGCAGGAAGTGAGCCTTGCCAGCTAAAGCAGGGAACTGGCTAAGGCAGCTGCACTCTGGTCCAACCATCACAAAGCAAGAGAGCCGAGAACTAGAAAGGCGATGTTCACTGAGCCATGTATCCCTCCGCCCTTCAATGAATCCCACCTGTGTTTATCGGCCAGGTTGGGACAATAAGCTAACTCATCTAGGTACTAGAGACACGAAGATAAAGACACTGAAGGACTTTAACCAAGCACCTTAGTGTAAATGGTTAAGTGTTCAATTACTAACCAGAAAGTTGGTTGAAACCACCCAAAGCCACTTTGGAAGAAAGGCCGGGCGATCTGCTTCTCAAGGTCAGAGCCCTAACCAAAGCCACTGCCAGGGAATTGATTCCGCTCCAGAGCAACCCTACAGGACAAAGCGGCCGCTGCTCTGCAGGGCTCCTGGGACTGTCCCTCTCCCCAGGAACAAGCGGCTCCCCCTTTTCCCCTTGGAGCAGCCAGCGAGTTCAAAGTGCCCGCCTTTGAAGTGGTGACTTTGGAGAGCTAAGTGCCACCATGAGTTAGCAGCCCACTGAGGGATCTCTGAACTATGACACTTCCGGAGCTTCTGAAGGTTGCAGCCTTGCAAACCCAGCGAGCGCAGTCCTGCTCGGAGCACACAGAGTTGCCACTGGTCAGTACCCATGCAGTGGCAAAAGTTTGGCTTTGTTGTTGTTTGCTCTCTGGAATTCATGGCAGTGGGATGTCTCGGTTAGGTTCAAAAACTGCTGCGCTCACTGACCTTGATAGGCATACAGCTGCCCTGTACTTCCACACCACTGGCTCGCGGAAGGAGGGCATTCTTAATCACCCCCTGGATTTTATTGTATTTATTGGTATTTACTATCTCTTTAAACAAACAAACAAATAGCCCTTTCCCCCTTTTACTCTTCCTTTTTTTAAATTTTCTCTAGCTCCAGCCCTCCCTTTTACTCTTTCATGGTCTTGATTGATGGATTGATTTTTACTCCCAAACTGCCATGTCTTTTTGGAACTTTCACTGGGCCAGGCCCGGCTGGGCTTTCCTCCTCTGACCACAAGCGCCACTCAGGAAAGAAGCAGCCTAGTGACAAACAAGCCTCTCAAAGCCCCGGACAGAAAGGTGATGGGCCCTGGGGCTACCACTGTATGGCCCCAGGGAACTTTGCGGGATAATGTAACAGGCTCAAATCCCAGTCACACGCTCATCCTTGGACGTCATTCAAGGAGAATTAATTACAGGGGAACTTAAAGATATCTCATCTACAAGGCTGTCTTCCCCAGGAGCTTGAGGGCATGTCTCCAAGTCAAGGTCAGGGCTTTGAGAGTATCCTAGGACCAAAAGTCCTAGGGCCTGGTGGTCTTGTGGGAGTGTCCCTCTGCCTTCCTCACCTGTCCACCAGGTGGCCCCAGGTGCACTAGGTGGCCAACACTAATCTGTGGAATAAAAGTGAAATGATTCAGGATTGCTGCCCTTTAAACCTTCCATTTGAAGAGAAACTGCTTCCCGAGACACAGTGAGTGGGCGAAGTACCGAAGTGGTACTGCTGCATCTGCAGCAAGATGAAGGGCGAACAGAGCCAGCAACGAGAGACTGCAAGCCCAGACCGCAGCGCAATCGGCAAGTGTTCAGACCGAATGAGGGCGCTTTCCCATTGCCATGGACCAATGTTGACTCCTAACGACACCCCGTGGATTTCTGAGACTGCAACTGTTTACAGAGGTAGAAAGCCAAACCCATCCTTTCTCCGGCAGAGCTGTTGTTGGTGTCGAACTGCCAACCATGGGCATCGCAGCCCAATGCATAACCCCTGCATCACCAAACCAGCCTGGGAGTGAGGACTGACTGCTCAGCTTTGAGCTGGTAGCGCCCCCCCTGGTGGCAGAAGCCGGCAGAGACCCGCAAGCACAGAGTAGGGCGCAGAGGTGGAGGGATGTCTAGGTAGCAGAGCAGTACTGAACTGGGGAGAACTGCTCAGGGTTGAGGCTGAACTGAGAGCTGAGCATCCCAGGTGTGCCCTCCGTGGGGGACTCCAGCAACGGCAGGGACAACCAGTCTTCCGTTCACTCTCTAGGTGACTAACAGTTTGCTGCTTACTTGGAGTCCACGCTCAAGGGAGCAGCGAGCTGTTTTGGCTAATTTCCCGGGGGACTTCACAAGACTGGGCTCTAGAGAGACAGCAGCTTCTTCTAGGCACCCGGTGCTGACAGGAAGGTCCAGAGTCTGGAGATCCAAAGGCAAGGCAGACTGCTTGGGGGTTGAAGAGCAGCCTCAGCGGCACCATGGTAAGTGTTCATAATAAACTCAGTCTTGACTTCTCTGCTTCCACCTATTTCTCAAAAGTGTATCTATCTAGGAAGAGCGGCCATTGTTTGCCGAGCACTATGTATCTCCTTATTGTGAATGCCCAGGACCTCCTTTCATCTTTTCCGTGAGCCTGGAAGGAAAGGATCATTTTCCCCTCATTTTTGAGAGGAGGCAACTGAAGATAGGCAGATTTGCTGAGTGGCCCATTACACAGCTGGAAAGACCTGGGCTCAGAATCACCTGTGCCTCTAACACCTCAACAGCAGCCTTTCGTTTATGAGCAGAGATGTTAGCTGACTGACCCACAGCAGCTGACATTTATAGAAGCTGACATTTATAACCCCGCTCTGGACTCATCGATGTTGTTTTATACAGGGCAGTCTCCTTCTGCAGCCAACTGTATGTAGCACAGAATGAGATGTAGACTGTGGGAAACGTATCTTTACTAGGAGAAAAAATTAGCTAAACTTAGAAACAGTTAAACTAAGAAAACAACAAAAGCAAAACCCACCACCACCACACAAAAAAACAAAACCCAATTGTTTCTCTGGGTTCTTTGATGGGGGGGGGAGTTAAATTATAGATACAGCCATTGCCCAAGTAGTTGGAGAAAGATTTGGCCAATGAGAATCCCCACCTGCTGGGTGACTTAACTTGTTTAACAATGATAGTTCAAGAGTATTAAAGAATTTGAGTACTGACTTATAATTCTCACTTATTTTGATGTACAAGGAGGATGTGCATCCTACTGAAAATGACATGTGACCTAGTATTCGATGCACAAGCACAAAGGGACTTCAAGAGAAGCTCCACAAATTACATGGGACCAGCCTGCCTGCTCCCTCTTTCTGCTCTCCCCAGACCCGAGGACCCCTGTTTGCAGTGGGTAGTTGAAAGCCATTCTTGACAGTCAGTAAAGGTGGGGCCTTGCCTTGGAACAGCTGCTTGGGGACTCCTCGGTTACCAGTTTTAGGGTTCAAGACCAGGTCCTGGACCTCATGCTCCATTGACCCCAAATTAATGAAATGCATAAAATTCCAGCGTGGTTCTAACCCAGAAAGGGAGACCAGCAAACTCCTGGTTGCACCTGTGCCTCGATTTCTTTTGCTACAAACAAGAAGGGTGTTATCACTTAGCTCTTCTGGCGTGGACATGACCCTTTCATTGGACCAGGCCCTCTTTCTGCTGAGATTGCTGGGATAAACCACTGCTACTCTGTTGACAATAGATTCGGTTTAAAATGCCTGGACAACAGCAGGGTGCACGGAGTGGGGTAAGCACTGGGCAGCCCTCTGCCGGCCATTCTGCAGGAGAAAGACAGGCTGTCTGGCCCCGAACAACTTGACAGTCTCCGAAACCCGATGGAGGGTGGCTGGGCGTCAGAATCCACTCAACGGCAGGGGATTCGGTGGCGTTTAAAGATTTTCAAGAGTTCAGACTTGAAGCTTTGGCTGAAAACGAGACCAAACCTACTGCCATCGAGGCTTTAAATCTGCACACAAGCAGTTACCGCTGGCACTCCAGGGCTTACCTGACAGCGCCATCAAGGCTCCGTCAGCTCAGCATTTACTTGTTCCGCAAAGCCAGCCCCAAACCAAACCCAGTCATCAAGCACTTATCTCTCGGGTTTCAGAGATGGTAAGACTTTACTGGGACATCTTTCTTCCTTGAAGCTGCAGGTGGATTATGAATCACCGAGCGTTCAGCTCACAGCCCTACTGTGTGCCCATCAGTCTCTCGAATGTTTAGTCCGTATGAGGAAGGCTTCAATATGTTTGTGAGAAAATTCCATGACCTTTCAATTCCGTTTTCCCACGAACTACTTCCAGTCCCTGTGTGTGCACATACGTACATGTGTACCTGTGAATAGATTATTCCTAGCTGCCATCAAGTTGAGGTCCACATTCAGTGGGCCACATGTGCAGGGTAGAGCACCCCCAGAGATTTCGAGGCTGTGAGCTCTCAGAAGCACATCCCCAGGCCCAGCTCCTGAGATGCCTCTGGGTGGATTCAAACCGCCAACCTTTCTGCTGGCAGTTGAATGCTTAACTGTGCCACCCAGGACTCTGGGTGGAGAGGTAGATAAAATATGGGTTTGCACATGTGAGATATAGTTTTAAATCCTTCACTGGTAAGGACCAGAGAGGTCTATGAGTCCTGAGGCACAGGGCCTGCTGGCTGCCATCTAGCTGAAGGAAGTGGAAATAGTTCCACAGATAAGGTCGCGTTTGAACCAAGATTTGCCATCTGCTGATTAAGTAAAAGGGAGGAAGCGTTGTGGGTGAAATGGGGTCCAGGTTTGGCCATTTTGGGTGAGCACAAAGGAGCAGGAGTGGGAGACAAAATGTTTCTACACTGGAAACATCAATGAAGGCAATGGAGAGCAGAGGTTCTCAACCTTCCTGATGCCGCGACCCTTTCATACAGTTCCTCATGTGGTGGTGACCCCCCAACCATAACATGATTTTCGTTGCTACTTCATCACTGTCATTTTGCTACTGTTACGAATCAGGCGACCCCTGTGAAAGGGTTGTTCGCCCCCCAGGTTGAGAACCGCGGATTTAGAGAATGGTTTGAATTCTAGTCTGGATAGGATGCAGGCAGTACATGGTTTACAGAGCTGAAGGGCAAGGGTGGCTAGAAAAAGATACAGGATGCGGAGAGGAGGGCTTCGTGGTGGGGACCTGGAAGTGCAGCCACGCATCCTGTTCCCTGGAGAGAGCTGCCAGTGTTTCAACCATGGTCTGCTCCCTCGGCACTAGATTCTTTGCTTTGAGAAATCCCGGTAGGTGAATATCCAAACAGAGAAGATGAACCTCCAGTCTGGTCTGTGTGGAGTCAAAGGATTCTCCACTCAGAAGAAATCACTTTTAAAACTGAGTGCCCTTTTCTTTCTAATATAATTCAGTCACCCACAAGCCCTTAGGTGCTGTGGAGAGTAGGGTGGCCTGCATGCGTATACTGAACCCCATGAGGCAGAGACAAAGAAGAAGGGATATATATATACATCCACATTATATGTATATATCCACATATATATAATCGTTTATGCAACACTGCAGAGGAAAATTCCTTCTCCTGACTTGACACTGTCTTTCGTTTTTGCTGGTATTTTCTTCTTCTATTTCACTCTGTTCCGTACATCTTCCTCCACATACATTCTCAGACACAGATTCATTTTTATAAAGAGAAAAAGTTTGCCTTTGTGGAATTGACATAAGCAAGACCCCCCCCCCCCCCACCTTTGCCATTGCCGCTGTTGTTCGCGAACCCGTGGTTCTAAGCCGGTTTCTGATACAATGAGCTCGGCTTTCCTCAGCTGCCTTTCATGATAATCCGACTTCAAATGCAGTTCACGTGCGCGCTCTGTGGACACAGGCATTACGGCTGGGCTGCAAGGTCGGGGAGAGCACAGCTACGAAGCACAGAAACTCACAGAGGAAAGGCCAAGGTCTGATTCATTCCCCGGAGGTGCCATTGCACTCTTACTGAAGGAGAGCAGGTGATGTCTGTGGTGGCGCTTCCATAGTTCGTTCTCACGCACCACTTTCCTCTTGTCTTGTGTTCTAGTATGGCTTCATCAACACCTGTCTGCAGTCTCTTGTCATAGAGAAATTTGGTGAAGAGACCTGGGAAAAACTGAAGTAAGTATTGAAAGAAAAATAAATGTTCCCAGTATGACTGGTAAGCCTCAAGCAATTTTTTCTAATCGTTTTATTGGGGGTTCATACAACTCTTATCACAAATCATCCACCCATTCATTGTGTCAAGCATATTTGTACATCATGAATGCCAGGTAGAACAAAGTGTTCTTGCATTGAGGGACTACTTGAGTAGAGGCCCAATGTCTGTCTGCCGCCTTAATCCTAAACTTATAAATATATGCACATAGATCTATTTCCCTATTGTCATATAGAAATGTATTTATAGATGTACATGCCTGTATTTAGACCTCTATAAATGCCCTTGGCCTCCGAGCTCTTTCCTCTATTTCCTTTTACTTTCCTCGTGTCCCACTATCCTGCTCAGCCTTCATTTGGGTTGCAGTAATTCCTCTTGGTTACATTACCCTTGATCACACCCTACCAGTCCTCCTACTAATGTGTATTTCTCTTATTAATAATGAATGAAAATATTTCTTCATATGGTTGTTGATTGTCTGGATGTCATTTAAAATAAAATGTTTATTTAAGTCTTATGCCCATATTTTTCTTATACCCATTTTTAACTGAGTTATTTTTCTCGTTAAATTGTTGTGGTTGGGAAAAAATAGATATTGTGGTTTTCTATAGGTTTTGGAGATTATTCCTTTATGCGATCTATTATTACTGAATTTCCCCTCACCGCCCGCCACCAATCTGTGGGTTCTCGGTTGACTCTTTGGTGAAGTTTTTTATGTGCATAAATATATTTTTAGTATGTCTCAGTTCTTTATTTTGTGTTCTATTGTGTGGATTTTTTTTATTACATTCAGTAGTGCCTTGTCTTAGGGTCTGTAAGTTTGTCCCTATTTTTCCGTTGATGGTCTTTGTAGTTGTGCGGTTTCTGTTTAGGTCATCGATCCGTCTTGAGTCTGCGTTCATACATGGTCTTGTTTCATTCTGGTGCAGTTGAAGATCTAGTTTTTCCAGCACCATTAGTTGAAAAGGCTTTCTCTTGCACTTAAAGTGTTTTAGTCCTTTAACCAAGATGAGATGTTTATGGGTACTTGTTTGTATTTCTGGGTTCTCAACTCTAATTCATTGGTCATCACTATATCAGTATCAGCTTGTTGTGTGTGTGTGTGTATGGTACTGGCTCTATTTTCTTGGACTATGTCAGACAATGGGGTGACAGCCCATTCTCAGCTCTCTTTTCTCTACTGCATGTACAGAATGGAATTCCCTTGTCCTCACTATGATAATTTTGATGTTTTTCCCCTTGGGCAGAAGATTTCCCTGTAATACTTTCATTTATCTTCTCAAGTTGCCCATTGAAAGGTTCTGTTCATCTGCTTTCCTTCCTCACTTCTTCCATTTGCTTTAGTTTCATTTCCACCAAGGGCAAGATTCATAGTTTCTTTGATGTCGACCTATTTTTAAAAAAAATAAGTAATTTTATTAGGGACTCTTACAGCTCTTATAGCAATCCATATATCAATCGTATCAAGCACATTGGTACATATGTTACCATCATCATTTCTAAAACATTTTCTTTCTACTTGAGCCCTTGGTATCTGTTCATTTTACACCACCCCCTCGCTCTCAAGAAATATTGATAATTTATAAATTATTATTATTTTCATATTTTACACTGTCCGCTGTCTCCCTTCACCCATGTTTCTGTTTTTCGTGCCCCTGGGTAGGGGCGGTTGTGTGTTGAGCATTGCAATGGGTTCCCCTTTCTTCCCCTTCTTCCCCCACCTTCCACTTACCCTGATGTCCATCCACCTGGATCATTCTTCCTTTTCTCTCTTGTTAATGACTCTTGGCTTTCTTCATGCAGGATCCCAGGCTGTTTTTATTACTGTGGTTCTACAATGGGCCTTAAAATCTGGGTGTGCAGTGCATCCTAGTTTGTTTTTATTTTTTAATAGTATTTTATTTATTCTGGGTTTCTTCTCTTTGCATACAAAGTTGGTGGTTCATTTTTCCATCTCTTTCTTTCTTTTTTTTAAAGAATTGCAGTGGGATTTGGATCTGAATTGCACTGAATTTGTATGGTGATTTTGGTAATATTGATGTTTTTCACTAGTTTTAGTCAACATATCCAAGAACGTGGTAGATTATTTGTGAAAAATCTATTTTTATTTCTTATAGGAGTGTTTTCTAGTTTTCTTGTGTAAGTCTTTTGTGTCTCTGATAATATTTACTCCTAAACGTCTTATCTTTTGGGTAGTTATTGTAAATGGCATTGTTCTTTTAATATGTTTTTCAGGGTTATCTTCACTGTACAGGAATCCAACTTATTCCATATGGTGGTCTTATAGCCAGTTATACTGCGAATATTTTCAATTCATTTCAGGATATATAGGAATATGTTCTTTGCAAAAAATGTGTTTTTTGTATGAATCCCTAATAAAATGTAAAAAAGAAAAGAACAACAAAAAAAATAAAAACAACACACACAAAAATGTGTTTTTTCTGGGTCAGTGTGGTTGCCCTGGTATCTTTTTGATATCATGTTTCTGCCTAAGAAATCCAGGACTCTACTAAATAAGAAGGTTGATAAAGGCAGCCAAGGGGAATGTTTTCAATTTCTCTCCATTAATGAGTTGCTAGACATTGGTTTCGCATACATGGCCTTTATTTTGTTGAGGAACTTCCCTTCTGTTCCTATTTTATTCAGTGTTGCTATCAAGAATGGACATTGAATTTTATCAATTATCTTCTCTGAATCAATTAATATAATCATATGGCTTATATCCTTTATTTTCTTCATGTGGTGAATTACATAGATCATTTTTCTCACATTAAACCATCCTTAGATATCTAGTATGAATCCCAATTATTTTTAATGTTTTGTTAAATTCTGTTGGCTAGAATTTTATTGAAAATCTTGGCATCTATATTCATCAGGGATATTGGTTTGTAATTTTCAATTCTAGTGAGGATGTCTTTGCCAGACTTTGGCATCAAAGATATACTTGCTCCATAAAATGAGTTTGGTAGTATTTTGCCCATTTGTGTATTGTGAAATAGTTCATGGAAGATTGATGTTAACTCTTCTCTAAATGTTTGGTAAAATCCCCCAGTAAAATCTTCTGGTCCCAGATTTTTTGATGTTGGGGATTTTTTTTTTATTGACCAGATCTATTTTTTTTGTGTTATAGGCTTATTGAGCTTTTCTGCATCAGTCTGTGGTAATTTAGATAGATAATGCATTTTTAGAAATTTATCCATTTCTTCTAGGTTTTCAATTTTTAAAAAATCATGTTATTCGGAGCTCGGACATTTCTTATCACAATTCATACATCCGTCCATTGTGTCAAGCACATTTGTTGCTATCATCATTCTCAAAACATATGCTTTCTTCTTGAGCCCTTGATATTTGCTCCCCATTTTTCCTTCTCCCTCCCCACTCCCCCTCCCTCATGAAACTGTGATAATTTACAAATTATTATTGTTTTGTCATATCTTACACTGTCCGATGTCTCCCTCACCCACTTTTCTGTTGTCCATCCTCCAGGGAAGAGGTTATATGTAGATCCTAGTAATTGGTTCCTCCTTTCCACCTCACCTTCCCTCCACCCTCCCAGTATCACCACTCTCACCACTGGTCCTGAAGGGATCATCTGTCCTGGATTCCCTGTGTTTCCAGTTCCTATCTGTACCCATGTACATCCTCTGGTCTAGCCAGACTTGTAAGGTAGAATTGGGATGATGATAGTGGGTGGGGAGGAAGCATTTAGAAACTAGAGGAAAGTTGCGTGTTTCATCAGTGCTACCCTGTACCCTGACTGGATCATCTCCTCCCCACAACCCTTCTGTAAGGGGGTATCCATTTGCCTACAGTTAGGCTTTGGGTCTCTACTCTGCACTCACCCTCATTTACAATGTTATGATTTTTTTGTTCTTTGATGCCTGGTACCTCATCCCTTTGACACCTTGTGGTCACACAGGCTGTTGTGCTTCTTCCACTTGGGATTTGTTGCTTCTCAGATAGATGGCCGCTTGTTTACCTTCAAGCCTTTAAGAACCCAGATGCTATATCTTTTGATAGCCAGGCACCATCAGCTTTCTTCACCACATTTGCTTACGAACATGCTTTCAAATTTAATGGAATACAAATTTTAAATAATATTTTGTGACGATTTTTGTATCTCAGTTGGTTCTTTTGTAATGTCACCTATTTAATCACTTATTTATAAAATTTTCTTTTTCTCCTTTTTTAGGTTTGCCTATGGTTTACTAATTTTGTTCATCTTTCAAAGAACCAACTTACTGTCATATTAATTTTTCTATAGTTTTAAAATTTGTCGACTTAATTTCTGCACTAATCTATATAATTTCTTCTTATCTCTGAGGGATTGCTTTGCTGGTATTTTTCCAATTGTTGTAGTTAATTTGTTGGCTGTTTATTTTAGTTCTTTCTTTCTTTTTGATATGTGCATTTATTGCTATATACAGTTAAAGGACCAACTTATTGCCCTGTTCATTTTTCTTTCCTTCTTTTTCCCCCTGATTCCTTTAATTCTGCTCTTATTTTTATTTTATTTTTTTCTTCTGGGCTGATGGTTTATTTTGCCGCTCATGTTCTAGTTATTGGAGATGGAGAAATGTGTTGATCACGTTTTTTCCTTCTTTTTTAATGTGTACATTTATTGCTATAAATTTCCCTCTGCATACTACTTTAGCCACGTCTCAAAGGTGTTGGTATGTTGTATTTTAATTTTCATTTGTTTAAAGAAATTTAAAATTTTAATTTCTTACATCTTCAATTATCCAGCAGTTTTCAGGTAAGGTGTTGTTCAATGCCCTTGTATTTGATATTTCCCCTTGACCTTCCTATTGTTGATTTACAGTTTTATAGTGCTGTGAATATTCCAGTGTGCTGGAAAGGAGTGCATGCTGTGCTGCATGAAATGTTCTGTATATATCTAAGAGCTCAAGTCAATTGTGTTGTTTTATTCTTGTATATCTTTGTTCAGTTTCTTTCTATTTGCCCTTCCTTGAGAATGGGATATTGAAGTCTTCTACTATCATTGTAGTGTTGTCTATTTCTCTCTTCTGATCTATCAAGTTTGATTAATGTATTTCAAAGGTCTTTTATTGGATGCAATAATATTTATTATAGTTATGCCTTCTTGTTCAATCACCCCTTTGCTTTTTATGTAGTGTCCTTCTTTGTCTTTCTTAGTGGATTCTGCCTTGGAGTCTATTTTATCAGATATTAATATGCCACTTCAACGTTTTAAATCGATGTTAGCTTGATCTATTTCTTTTTATTCTTTGATTTCTAATCTAGCTTATCTTTGGGTCTACAGTGAGCTCCTTGTAAGCAGCATATTGACGGGTCCTGTTTTCTTACCTCAGGAGCGTTTGTGGTGTAGTGATGATGCATTGCGTTGGTAACCGCAAGGTTCACAGTTCAAAAGTACTAGCTGCTTCTCAGGAGAAAAATAGAGATTTCTACTTCTGTAAAGAATTAGAGTCTTAGAAACACACAAAGGCAATTCTACCTTGCATTATAGGGTTACTACACGTTTGCATAGACTCAATGGCAGTAATTTTGGGTTTGGTTTTCTTATCCATTCTGCTACTTTCTGCCTCTTGACGGATCTATTTAATCCATTTACATTTAGTGCCGTTATTGGTTGGTAAAAAACATTGCTGTAATTTTGATGTGTGTGTATTTTAGTGTTGTTGCTTTCTTTGTTCCTTATAACTTTCTGTGCTGAGTTCATTGTGCTGGTGTCTCGTTTATTCTTTGCTGTTGTTTTATTGTTTATGAGGTTTTTATGATTTTCCCTTTTTTATTTTTATGAGGTTTATCCATTTTCTAAGGTTTTCGTTTTATTTATAACTCTCTTCCCAAGTTTAGATTAGTCTATTAGCTCTTGAAATCTACTTGACTTCTCCTCCATTTGAATATTTTATATCTACATTATTTCCTCTATTCTTTAAAATTGTTTTCATTGTGAGGTGATAGCTCTACCTTTGTCTGCTGGATATATAAGAATCCCTACAGCATGTGGGGAAATTATGCCTGGCCAGGTGGAGCTAGAAAGTAGAAAAGGAGAAAATAAACAGAGACAAAGAGCACACAAACAAAAAACAGACAACACACACACACACACACACACACACACGGGGTGGGGGGTGGGGGCGGACAATAGAAAGAGGAGGAAGAAGAAGAAGAAACCCCAAGCCAGAACAAGAACTTACCAGTTCTTTATCAGTTTGAGTGTGCGCTTATCAAGACCATGGCCCTCAGCTCCTCAAACACAAAGGCCTGCATTCTGTAGCCTCGAAGCATGCTGTGCAGTTGCAGCCTCTGCCGATTTGGAGCCTGGTCCTGGCTTTTACATCACTACCTTGTATACTTATGCACTGTGGTTAATTGAGGCTTTGCCCTGTGACGCTCTCAATTTCTATTGGGGTGTGTGTGTGTGTGTGTGTGTGTGTGTGTGTTGGCTCCCCAGGAATGGTGGGATTAGAGGATGGATTTGCATTTCCTGTCAGCCAATAGTGATGAGGCTCTGTATTGTGTGGCTTCTTTTCAATCCCGTGCCCCAAGGCAGTTTGCTCCTAACTCCTCTGGTCTTCCTCCAGAGCAGCGGTTCTCAACCCATAGGTCGTGACGCTTTCACAGGGGTCGCCTAAGAACATTGGAAAGCACCTATTTCCGAAGGTCTTAGGAACTGAGACACCGCTCCTCTATCCGTCTCCAGGCGGGTCGGCCCACATGCAGATACGCCTACATTACGAGTACCCAGCATGAAGACTGCTACCCGTGCTACACCACGCAAGACAAAATTTCATTGATTTGTCATTAGAAACAAATAGTTCACAATATATCATGACATACTGTTTTGTGATTAATCACAATACTTTGATTATGTTCAATTTGTAACAATGAAAATACCTCCTGCCTATCAGATATTTACATGATGATTCATAGCACTGGCAAAATGACAGTGATGAAGTAGCAATGAAAATAATTTTATGGTGTGGGGGTCACACCACATGAGGAACTGTATGAAAGGGTCGTGTATGGGGTGTAGTTACTCTTTGAGCATGTGAATGTGGAGGTGAGGCACACCTCTATTACCAGAAGGTGTGGGGAATAGGGGGATATGCCACCTTACTCCTGGTGAGGGTGTCCTATGCCATGGATGGGACTGATTTGGGGGGAGGGGCTCTGGCACAGAAGTAGAAAATCTATGACCAGGTGGCAGTATTTATTTTTTTTGTCAGTCTTTCTTCAGAGACTCGAGGTTCCAGGTTTTTCTTCCACATCTGGTTTCTCACATCTTTGTAGAGGGTTTGCATATTGTGTCTGTCCAAACCACCATCTTGCCAGAGTCATCAGACATTATACTCTTAAAAATCAGTGAGGGTGCTCGCTTTGGCAACTCATAGACTAAAATTGGGAGATATGGAGATTAGCAGGGACCCTGCGCAAGGATGACACGCAAATTCCTGAAACGTTCCATATTTTTAAGAAGCCCTTTCAGAAGTTCTGAGCTGCCTGCCTCCCAGTGAAATAAAGTTACTTTTGGTCCCACTAATAAATAAATAGATAAATAAATAAATAGTGAGGACTCCAACGAGCTTTAGTTTAGGTATTGGCATTTACTGTGATAGAAATGAAAATGGATAACTTTTTAAATGCATATTTATTAGTTCATCTAAAAATGTCATTGATGAAACCCAATAACATAAATAACATGTTTTATGAAAGATAATAACAGTAACCAAACAAAAATTACTAATGAGAAGAGCGGCATTTGCTTTACATCTTTTCAGCTCACCTTCATGTCTGTCTTAATAGAGCACATCTGGGTTCTGTCTCCTGTAGTCTCTCTGCTGTGATATGTGGTTTGGGTGGAAAATATATATACTGAGAGATATGTAGTTGTAGGAGGAAGAAAGACTTTAATATTCTTTCTAGGTGACAATAGCCATACTGCACCAAAGCTCAATTAATGATGGTTTCTCTAAGGATTTCTTACATAGGTTAATCTGAAACCATAGCAATGACTTCATGTTATGAAAAGTTTCATGTTATGTTATAATTCATGTTATGTTACATTAAGATCATTTAGTCTGCATTACACATAGAAATGAATCTCTTGCCATCATTTTGTAACATCGTGTATTCATCATTTATAAACTATTATTCACAGTCATGCAGCTCTTCCAAATGTTGACAAGCTTCATTGTACAATATAAAAATCACATTTGTCGACAAATCTCAGAAAAGCCTTTAAATATTGCAAAGTGACTAAGTTCAAGGTGGCAGATGTAAGCTTTCCAAAATTCCAATTTTCACTTAAAAGCTTGGATTTTAGCGCTAGCAACAAACTCTGTCAGTTATTTTCCTTGAAGTGACAGACGGACTTTGTTCTTTTCTGAAGAAAATGTCTGCAAATTGCCCAAATTTAGGGATGCATCGTTCATTCATCAGTAGTTCTGATGGTCCATGACAAAGGGGGCTGGTGCAGCTCCACTCAGCCACGTTATCAATGATTGCTTTGTGCTGCTCAAGCACTGCACACACACCTCCCATGTTGTTACATCAGACATTCAAGGAAAGGTACTCAGGATAGAGGGTTAGTAAAATTGATCATTTTTACTGCTTCGCTGAAGAGAATCTGAAGTGAAACAGGCTTTTCTTCCATTTTCCCTGCAGGTTTGGGGCTGTTTAAGAATACTAGCCTACGTTGGTACCACTGCCTTTGTTTGTGCACCCTTACCAGTCATTCTGCCCCCCTTTGCTTATATGCTCTCAGCACAAATCCTCCCCAGTGAACATAGCAAGTGACAACCTAGTCATTATTGTTGACTTCATGAACTGCTGCAAATATCTCTAGAAAGCCTGCTGCCAGGTTGACCATACTTTGAGAAATGCACAATTAAGTGCCCCAGTCATTCTCAGTGGGGAAGGACAACACTCTGGGGGCTTGATGGGGAAGTAGGGAAGGTAAACATCAAAATCTCCTCATAAATAGTGACATAATCCAATGCTGTCATTGTTCAAGTGGAGAAAGCGGAGCACGTGAGATTTGTCCCAACTCATTCAGCTAGGTTGTGGTACAGTCAACATTGACAGCCAGGCCTTCTCACACATAGCTAGCATATAAGACTCTGTCAAGCTGTTTTGCTTCAACGTCAATCCATACCCTTGGCAATCCAATCCATGTGTGTCAGAGTAAAATTGAGTGCCATTGGGTTGTTGTTTGAAAAATAAGTAATATTTTGTGTATAAGGAACACTTACATAGTATTTTGGATTCCTACTCAACAATTTCTACACAAGTTATTCAATAGTGATATATAAACATTTTCATAATTTCTGTTCTGATTGTTCTGGTTCCGTTAATCTAATTTCCCTGCCACCTTACGTTCTCATTTTTGTTTAAAGTCATTGTTTTCCGTGTAGTCACATATAGATGACTTTTTTTTTAAGCTAAGAAGCATGTTTCTGGTTACTGGAAACAATCTAGAAGAAACTGGAAGACAATCAGTCTGAGAGTGTAGAGGTGAGTTAGTCTGGGTTGACTAGAGAAAAAATTTTTAGACATTCATATGTATATAAGAAAGAGCTTTATATACAAGAGCAAAGGAATATTGAGAAAACATCCCAGTCCAGTCCAGATCAAGTACATAAGTCTGATATTAGCCCATATGTCTGATACCAATTTATAAATTCCTCTTCAGATTGAGGAAACACATGTGATGTCGCTGAATGCAGGAAGATCATAGGCCAGTGGGTGGAAAGTTTTGTGGACCCAGTGGCAGTGGAAGCATCTTAGCACTGGCAAGGGTCTCCATGTGGCTCCTCCTGCTCCAGGGCTCTAGCACAGCTCCATGTGTTGGGTCCACAGGGATGCCTAGCAGGGAGTGTCTGAGTGCCCCACCTCCAGCCAGCTATTTATCTCCTTAACGGCTCCAAATGAGGTCATCAAGCTGTGACCTGATTGACAGGCTAAACTCCACCCCTTCACTCTTCAGTCTCAAATTGACAACAGTTTATGTGACTACCACAAGAGGGTAGGGAATTGGACAATGAAGAGCTTTTGTATCTCTCCCAATTCCAAGATTCTGTGATGTGTTCTGGGATAAGTGAAAATAGTACCTTCTCTCTCATCTTCAAAGGTGTGCTCTGTTTCCTCAGGCCTTTAAATACTCAGCATTTTCCTCTGCCCTGAATAGTCTTTGCCTCCACCATCTTCAGTTAAACACTCCTTTCTTGGGGGAATCTTTCCCTGCCAGCCGTACCCTGAATGGCTGTTGAGTTGCTAGTTGCAGTTACACAAGGCTTCTGACTCCTAGGTGCAGCGTCGTCACCAGGTTTGATTAGCTGCTGCCAGGCCAAGTGAAATACCCAAGCAGCTGCTCTCTTTGGTTCTGAGAATGAGACTCCATCACCACTCAGTTTCAAGTTCATGACTATGTATTAAGCTTTTACTGTGTGCCAAGCACAGTGCTGCTTGCTGTGGTGGGGAGAGGGGTAGTGGCATTGCTGTGCCCACTCTCAAGCTCAGGCTAGTGGGTGAGGCCTAAAATGATAAGCTGGGAGAATGCACAGGCTGTGGTGGGAATCTGGAGAAGGGAGCTCTTGGCACAAAAGGGCCTAGAGAATTCTTCTTGGAGGAGCCGACAATAGAACATTCCCATGTCTGACATTCCTTACAATCCAGAATCTTTGGTGTGTATTACAGCTTGCTGGGGGTCTCCCTGAGGGTAAGCTCCAGTTGGTAGATGTTCACTGCCCTTTGCTTTATCGTTCAGAGCTTCCGCAGAAGTACAAGATGCCTTCATGACATACACAGTGTATGATGATACGATCACCATTAAGCTGATCCAAGAAGCCTGCAAGTTTTTGGGTAAGTGTGAAACAGGCTCTCTCTCTTTTTTTTTTTTGCATGATCCTTAAATTTCTTGCACACTAAGGCTAAAGTGGGCGTCACTCTTAGTATCATCATCTGCACCACCACCATAATGGCTGACCTTGATAGGTGTTGTGATATCTTCAAAATGAGCCACCATAATTACCTCTCGTGGCAGTTGGCTCAAGCACTGAGAGTTTGTTCCCTAACATCAACAAGGTATACTTTGCAGGGTTCTAAGGTTCTTCCTCCCTATCTACTAGAACTTAGAAATGCTATTCAGTTCCAATTTTCATTGATGACCCCATGTGAATTAGAGTAGAACTATGTTCCAAAGTGGTTTAAAAAAATCATTCTCTTCGGAGCTCTTATGGATCTCCTAACTTTCCATAGTTCGATCCCATCAAGTAGTATTGTAAAATTGCTACCACAATCATTTTTTTCCTCTTTGAACTCCTTGATATCGGCTCCTCTTTGTCCCCTCCCTCTGCCACCATACCTCCCAGGAACCCTTATTCTTTAATTAATTTGTTTATTCTATAGTAGGTCTTATCCCCCAAATCCCACACAATCCAATATATCCATTCACAGAAAAATTCTGTTGTTCAGTCCCATTGGACGAGGTTATACAGTCGTCAATGCTGTCAGCTCCCATTCTCCCCTCCTGCCCTTCTTCCTGTACCCTCAGGGGACCATTACGCTTGCTACTCTTTTTGAAGAGTCGCCTATCTTGAATTTCATGTACTGAATGATCTCAAATGTACAAATGAACATACACAAGTCAAACATGATTAATGAGGTAAAACAAATAAAAACCACACTAGTAAAGAGCGAAACATCACCCTGGATTTATCATCCCTTCCCTGTGACCCTTCTGAGAGGGACTATCCAATTATATTTCTTTTTTTTCTAGTGGACAGTTCTTATTTATGATAAAATTGGATATCTTTATGTCATCCCCCCACCCCCAACCAAAAGGTTGTTTCGAGAGGGGCCTCTCTCAGGCCACCAATAGGAAGTACTGCATCCCCTTTCCCAAATTATTGAGCTTGCAAAGCACCTTAGATTAGTCATTACATGGTCAGATGCTTTTAAATCTCATTTCTGTTCCTGACTGATGTTTGGTTGGGGACATGTCGGTGTTGCTGTGTTTTACAATAAAACCGGGATGATACTGGTGCTTTTTAAACTATAATCAAATGATCAAATGACAGGAGTGAGATTCATTCACTGGGAGAGAAGCAGTGCGTGCACTAGACAGTCCTTTGCGTAACGGGATCTAGACAGCCTTCCTCAAAGCAGAAAGCGGTTACCACGTGAGGCAATCTTCAGCCAGCTTCTGGCCCTTCATCTTGTGATGCAGTACGGCCGCCTCGCCAGAGGGCCCATCCCCGCACAGGAAGGTGATGCAGCGCTTGGTCAAGCAGTTCAGACTCTGCTTTACGCAGCCAGGTGCCATCTGTAGGTAGCAGGGTCCCTGAACACATCATGGAGATAGATGTAAGTACAGCCAGAAATACCTGACTAGCCAGTGTAACTAGTCATCCCGAGGATCTGCCGACTTTAGGCCTTTCTCCATTTGTGGAAGAAGGTCTCGGATCTTATGGTTCAAGCCTTGCGAGAACTCAGGGGTTAGCCTCCCGGCAGAATCGAAGAAGCCTTCTGCCAGGGATTTATTATAATCGGCATGAGGGTTCAGGAAGGCCCTTTGAGACATGATGCGGGAAGCGATGTAGCACTCCAGCTCCAGGCAGCTCACCCCACCACCTAACAAGTATCTTACAGGTGGGTTTTGAGTCTCCACTGCATCCATGCCCCTTCACATCTATCTGGTTGCTAGATTTTGAACTTCATATACCTCTTCCCATTGACATATATTATAACTTTTATTTTCAATTGAAAAAAAAAAACTTAAGTAGATCACGAGGCCTTTCTTCTAAGGAGCCTCTGTGAGCGGATTCAAATAGCTGAGCATGTTAACCATTTTCACTTATCCAAAAACTCCTAAAATGCTATTTTCTAGTTTGGGCCCTGCTGATTCTGACTCAGGGAAATTCCATGTAGAGGCTCAATGGAAATGGCCCCACTTACTGCGCATGCATTGTTGGGATGATTTATTCTGGCAATATATCATTCTATCACTTTGCTCATTCTCCAGGTGCTGAGGGGAGTAAGTACAAGGTAAATAGTATTTTAGCTCTGCCTCTTACTGTCTAGTGACCCGGGTAGGACAAGTTATTTTAACAAGTATAGTTGTGATATGGAAAGATTCTTTGGGCAAAATATTGAAGACAGAAGAAATACAGAGAGTTTCAAACAGAATTTGTTGACACTCAGCCATTTCAAGGGATATCATGTGATCAAGAAACAATCATGCTAAAGTCTAAGTTGCACTGAACACATTGGTGGAAAACAAGACCTTTGGAATCGAGGGAATATCAGTCGACCTGTTTCAACAAACTAATGCAACGCTGAAAGAAATCTGGATGGCCTTGTCAGCAGATTGGAAGACACCTATCTGTATTTATGTTCACTTCAACAGAATGCGGAAACTTTTGAGCAGTAGTATAAATATCACATGAAAGTATATTTTTTACTAAAGATAATTAAAATGGTTGTATCAATAGGAATTGCCAGAAATTCAAGCTAGATTCAGAAGAGGACATGGAATGAGAGCTATCATTGCTGATGTTAGATGGATCCTGCCTGAAAGCAAAGAATACCAGAAAGATGTGTCTACTTGTGCTTTATTAAACAGAAAAAGGCATTTGACTGGTGAATTATGACAAATTATGGTCACTATTGTGAAGATTGCAATGGCAGAACACTTAATTGTGCTCATGTGGGATATATAAAGAGATCCAGAGGCAATCATTTGAGAAGACCAAGGGAATGCTGTGTGCGCCAGGGGGTTGAGCTGGTTTTCTTAGTGCCTTTGAGATGCATTAGAAGAAAAGCCCAGTGATCTTCTTCTGAAAATCCAGCTGCCAGAAACTGTATGGATCAAAACGATCTGATTCTTGTGTGAATGGCATCACCCTGAGTGGGTGGATGACTAGAAGTGGTTGATCATGAAGTGGCCCCAGAATAGTGACCTGCTATCCTCAGATGCACCTTGTAAAGTGGTTTCAAGTTTGAGCTGCGTCCAAGCACCACAGTAGCCAATCAGCAAGAAATATTGGAGCAACTAGCTAACTCTAAACCTTCAAGGATAGGTAGCTTCTCCATTATGGTACAGTGACATGTAACATACCTGTGTGTCTGAAATGTGATAAGCTAATTTTCCTTCCTTCTGAATGTCAAACTCTTTGATTAAACAATATAGGTCCACCCTCAAAACAAGAACACTTTGTTCTATTAATCTGGCATTCCATGAGGTCTACCTTCCAGACATGGTCGCTGAAGACTGCATAAGCAAATGTGGTGAAGAAAGCTGATGGTGCCCAGCTATCAAAATATAGCATCTGGGGTATTAAAGGCTTGAAGAAAAAAAAAATAGCCATCTAGCTGAGAAGTAACAAAGCCTACATGGAAGAAGCACACCAGCCTGTGTGATCATGAGGTGCCAAACAGATCAGGTACCAGGCATCAAAGACCCAGAACAAAAAATCATATCATTGTGAATGAGGGGGAAGGTGCAGTAGAGACCCAAAGCCCATCTGTAGGCAATTGGACATCCTCACAGAAGGGTCACAAGAAATAGATGAGCCAGTCAGGGTGCAGTATAGCACAGATTAACCATACAACTTTCCTCTAGTTTTTAATGATTCCTCCCCACACTATGATGATCCCAATTCTACTTTACAAGTCTGGCTAGACCAGAGCATGTACACTGGTACAGATAAGAGCTGGAAACACAGGGAATCCAGGACAGATAAACCCCTCGGGACCAATATTGATAGTAGTGATACCAGAAGGGTAAGGGTAAGGTTAGGGGAGAAAGGGGAACTGATCACAATGATCTACATATAACCCCCCTCCCAGGGGGATGGACAACAGAAAAGTGGGTGAAGGAAAACATTGGTCAGTGTAAGGCATAAAAAAAATTATAAATTATCAAGGGTTCATGAGGCAGGGAGGGTGGGGGAGGGATGGGGAAAATTAGAAGCTGATACCAAGTGCTCAGGTAGAAAGAAAATGTTTTGAAAATGATGATGGCAACAAATGTACAAATGTGCTTGACATGATGTACGTATGGATGGATTGTAATAAGAGTTGTATCAGCTCCCAATAAAATGATTTTTTTAAGTGTAGGTCCAGCTTTACTTCCATGTCCCTGGATCTGATCAAAAGAGGGCTTTTCCATGGTTATTATAAGAACCCTGGTATAGTGGTTAAGAGCTGGACTGTGGGTTGACAGTTCAAAACCACCAGAAGCTCCAAGGGAAAAAGACTGGTCTTTTTACTCCAGTGAACAGTTACAGTCTTGGAAACCTACAGGGGGCTGGTTAGAGACATCATTGACCCAATGACAGCGAGTCCTTCTTGTTATTGGAAGTTCAGCCACTTCTGCACTTGTGTTCTTTGAAGTATGCAGATAACTTTCCAGGCATCTGTATGTAGCAGAGAGTCAGAGGCCCAGGGGCAGGGGGAAGGAATGGACAGGGGTGCTTTGCATCTTTGGGAACTGAGTCTGTGCAGGATGACGTTTCTCTCCAATCACAGGCCATCATACAATCCCCTGCCAACTACACTAGCTGCCTCCCTTGCCTCCTGAAACCCCTCTGTCCCATTCTGGAGCCATAGTGCCAAGCAGGAGCTGTCAGGTCTGGCCAGAATGCAATGCAGAAAGATGAAGCAAGAGTTAGGAATGTAGGCTACCTACTGAATATTAAAAAAACTTTCAACCACTCTTGGTTATCCGAGTCTGCCTCCAGAGACAGATCTATGGAAAATGGCACCTGAGATAGTTAAAGTTTATTGCGCCAACCTGACCAATAAACACATGTGGGGTTAATTGAAGGTTAGAGGGATAAATGGCTCAGTGAGCCTCACTTTCTAGTTCTCAGGTCTCTTGCTTTCTGATGGTTGGACCAGGGTGCAGCTGCCTTAGCCAGTTCTCTGCTTTAGCTTTCAAGGCTCACTTCCTGCAAGATCCCTGAGGAGAAGCCACATGGACCTACCCAAATGCAGCCCTGGGTGCTAGAGCAGATGTGTGGAGACCCCTGCCAGGACTGAGATGCTTACACATTCACTGATTCAGCTTTCCTCTTGCAGTCAGCATCATTGAGTATGTTTTGTGAGATGGAGGAGGACTTTGTAGATTGGTGTTGGACATATGGGTTAATGTTGGACTTGTGGGCTGGGATGGTTTCTTGATGCACACTTAACCTTTATATAAAACTCTCTCTTATACATGAGTTTTGGTGGATTTGTTTCTCTAAAGTTCCCACAGACTAACACAGCACCTGTGGCAATCCGTTTTAAATTGCTGAATGATTCTCCTAGCTGGTAATAGAGGTGGTGGTGGTGAATAGACACTGCTCATTGGCAACCCCTCAAATGATGCCAGGGCATGTGTCATATCAGCTATGCCTCAGGTACCCCTTTGCCTGCTTCTTGTTAGAAGTGAGACCTGAACTAAGGCTCAGACGGGGTGTTACTTCTTTGCCACCTTCAATCTGGACCCGGTAGCCAAGAGAACCAGCGTCCTTCTCCATGCCTCCACTTTGACCATTGGAGGGGAAGACACAGATCGTGGCCGAAGGATCTCAGTGTAGGGCTCCTCATGGTCAGTGTTGGACATCAGTGTCTCCCAGAAAGGCACCCCAGAGTCTCTAGGGACGAGCTGGGTCAGGGACTGAGGAGCATCATGGCACTTGCAAACCCAGGCCAGTCCTGGACCGCCTGTTTGGAGCATTTGAGGACTCCTTTGTCTTCCCCACAGCAGATGTCATGGGTCGTGTCTGTGGAGCAGGGCTAAGGAAAAAGAAGATGAGTCAGGATTTTTACCCAGGAAGTCTCATCTTGAGTGGGTCTCCTTACAATCCTCTCCTTCCTATCATTGAGCTGGGAGACTTGGGTTCTAGACTTCTCTTTGCTACAGTAATACTTCTCAGCCTTCTAAAAAGATGTTGTGCTTTTTTTACAAATAGATTTTTTAGAATGTTAAAACACACCGTTATGATATTAAATATATTGTTTTCAAACTGCATGAGCATCCCTTCCCTGAATCTGATAAGCTCTATCCCGTACCCATTACTGAGACTTGCTTGTCTTCAGCTGACCATCCTATCGGGCATCCTCTGGGGGAAGCAGGTATGTGGTTGCCTTCTTTCCACTGGCTAAATAGTAGGAGCATCAAATTCCTTTCTCTCCACAGGCAGTATCAATGATTAAGTGGGAATTCCATTCCGGTAGTTGACCATTTAATTTTGGCCTATTAAAACCTGAGGTTTTAACAGAACATAGAAAACAAGAGAGCCAAAAAGCTTAAGAAAAGTGGCAAAATTCAACTCTACTTCAGTGTCTTCTTGGTTTTATTTCAGGAGGATATAGAGGATCTATCATGAGCTGTGAAATTACCTCGTTGCTAGCTTTCTACCAATGGGTGTCTTACCCTTGAATGTTTATGAGGGCTGCAATCAGCTGTCACACCAGCTGTGTAATCGAGCCCAGGAGTGTCATTTCACCAAGTGTTGATCTTTTCCTAAAAAATAAAAAATGCCTACGTTTCCAAGTCAGATAGCAAACACAAGACCCTTATCACCATGTGTAGCACCCAGCAGGGGCTCACCTGAATCTCAAGGGGAGACAGGGGCACTGTTGTCTCTTAAGAGTTGACACAAACATATCCAAGGCTGTGTTACCGAATAATGTTTAGAACCCTCTGAGGAGAAGTCAGCAAACTGCAGCCCACAGGATAAGTCTGGCCCTTTGCCTGATTTTGTAAATAAAGTTTTATTGAAACAAGTCATGCCCATTCATTCAAATCCATCTATGACTGCTTTTGTGCTATGGTGACAGTGTTGGGTGTTTGCTGCTTGCAAAGCTGAAACTATTTATCAACCATCCTTCATGGAAAAAGTTCATGCTCTGGAGAATGAATATTTAACACATTTCCGCCCAAAATTTAACTATTCATTTTACGTAAGAACTCTAATAAGTTCCAGGCCTTGTTATGTATGTCCATCGCCACTCCTAGTTCCCCTTTTTGTAGATGTGTGTGATCATAAATGTTGAATGGTGTGGCAGCACTTACCGCAGAGAACACCCTAGTGCATTCACATTCTCGAATCATCCAGCTCATTGAGAGGCAGCAACAGGTTCAGAGAACAATGTGTAGAATAAAAACATTGCCTGTCTGCAGGTAGCTCTGGTTTCTGTCTAGTTTGGGAAGGCAGGGAGCTTCTTTCTTTAAAACACACGAGGCGTTTTTCTTTCTGTTTATCTCAGTGGTATCTTTTGGCCTGTACCGAAAGAATACATAAGTATAACCCAGTGTCGTCGACTCTACTGTGACTCAGAGCAACCTCTATGGGTTTCTGAGGCTATAAATCTTTATGGGGAACAGACCCTCCTTCAGAGCAGCTGGTGGGTTTGAACCACTGACCTTGCAGTTAACCGTGCAACACTTTACAGCACCTCCAGAGCCATTTTTCAAATAAAAAATTGGGGTGTAAAATCAGGAAAGCTCTTGCATGGGGTTTGGAATAAAGACTTTTATGAAAAAATGTGGCTGCATATGTAGCTCCCCTGAATCAGAGAGGGGTAAAGTGAGATCAACTCCTCAATCAGATAAGAAAGAAAAAAAATTCCACTGACAACTAGGCAGTGTATCGCCTTCCAAGCAGACTCCAGAACAGGTTCACTAACTTCAAGCCACCCTCGGTACTTTTCCAGACCATTCTGCCACTGCATAGCTCTGTGTTTTCTAATCCACATAACTCAGGATGGGACCAGATGGCAGGTTGAACATTGCTTAAGGAATTATTCTGTAAATGAGCAAGTGACCACTTAGCATAGAAGTGGGTTATTAGGGATCTGATGTGACAAATTTCAAACACACAACAGCCATTTGGCCCAGCTGTCAGTGCAGACTCTGCTACCTATGAAGCCAATAGTGACACATGGTTCAACAGTTAACTGTGAGCAAATGCCAGAATGGACACAGAGACATACAAACTGGGAAGACAGATGTTTCAAACCAGAAGCGAGGAGAAAGGTTCAAAGAAAGAATCCACATAGTTGAGACGCTGATTCAGAAAGGCAGCCTCAAGAGCTGTGAGAAAATAAGATTCTGTTCTTTGCAGTCATTCTGTGGTGCTTCTGTCAAGGCTACACCAGGTAGCAAAGGCAAAATAAAACCAAACCCACTTCCATAGTGCTCCTACAGAGTGTTTTTGAGATGAAAAATCTTTACAGGAACAGAGTCTCGCCTTCCTTCATCAGGGAAGCTGGTGGTTTTGAACTCCCAGCCTTGCTGATAGCAGTCAGGCTGTCGAACCCACGGCTGCCTCGGGCGATACGTGCAACGTAGCTCCTTTCCTCCCGACTCTCTTCTCTCCACCGTTTCCAATGGCTCCCACTCTTCCTCCCGGGTTACTGTTAGGAGATTTCTCTGTGTCAAGGTTTGATGGGAAGCGGATCCCTTATTAAGCAGGCTTAAGCAAAGTAGCTTCATCCCTGCAAAGGACCTGCCCCCAACTTACCTTATTTTATTTCTCAGCTTATTTTCCCTCTGCCGTTGTGTGCTGCCATGTCAAGTCCAATTCAGTGAAACGACGTGGGCCTTTTTACCCTTAACACAATCTACACATTTATCCAGTGTGTCAAGCACATTTTCACATAAGCTGCCATCATCATTTTCAAAGCATTCTCTTCCCACTTGAGCCCGTGATATCAGCTCCCCATTTCTTCCCCCACCCTCCCCCACCCACTCTCCCTCACGAACCATTGATAAGTTTTAGATTATTATTTTCATATCTTACATCGCCCTCCATTGCCCCTCTCCCGCTTTTCCATTGCTCATCCTCCTCAAACCTCATTTTTGTGATGGCCAGTTGAAGAGTACAGCTTGTAGCTGTGTAATTTTGTTTCCTGCTCAGGAAAAATGCCGCAGAAACTGTTGTGATGTTGAGCACAGCTTACAAGGACAGCACTAAGGGGAAAACTCAAGTGGTGTTTTCATTGAGAGTGGTTTTTCACTTCAAAAGTGATGAAATGTCAATTGATGACCACTCTTCTTCTGGACATCCATCAACTTTCCGAATGGATGAAAATGTCAACTCGCAGTGCATTTGGAGTTCGTTCAAACAGGTCAGACTGTTAATCAAGCTTTCTATTCAGAGGTTCTGAAAAAAAATAGCGTACCAGTGTGTGGCAGAAAAGGCCTGATTTGTGGCAGATGGGAGACTGGTTTTGCCACCAAGAGAGTGCACCTGCTCACACAGTCATCTTAGTGCGCCAGTTTTTAGAGAAAAAAACCCAGCATGCTGCTCTTGCCCCACACACCTGACCTCTCTCTGTATGACTTCTTTTTGTTTCTGCGAATGAAGAAGCAATGAAGAGGGACATAAAAGGACAACGATTTGATGATATAGAAGAGGTGAGGAAAAAACCGAAGAGGTGTAGTCAGCCATCCAAACAAATGAGTTGGAAAATGTTTCCAAGAATAGAATCATAGATTTGACAAATGTATTACGTGTAATGGAAAGTACTTTGAAGGTGATAAGCTTGCTTTTTTCCCCCTTTTTGATAAGGCTGTTTTGTAAAAAAAATTAAATTTAAATTACATACTTTGGAAAAAAACTCCCTTTTTTTGGTATATATATATATATATATATATATATATATATATATATTCCCTTGGACTTGTTTCTCGAGTCAACCTGGCATCACCATGCTCAAGGTCTCTCTGCCCTAGTGGCTGGCTTTAGAAGGAGTCATCTTTCCCTCTGCCCTGGATAATCTGCTTTCTCTCTTTGCAACCAATAGTGTCTCATCAAAAAGTAAACATTTACTAGAGATGAAGAAGAGTAAAGCTTTTTAAGACAGAAAGTTTGAGTTCGGCCACCTTTCCAATTACAGAATCACACCACTCACTCCTGGGAAGCCAGTTACTGATGCCTTGTGTCAGCTCATTTCCTGCCAACAAGAGATCTTTTATCTTAAGAGGATTAAAAATAAGAACACTCTTTTAGTAGCATTTTCACCCACACACCAAAGTAGAGAGAATTGCTGAATGCTGAAGTCCATGTACTTTGACCCAGCTTCAATAATTATCAGTATATTGCCAATTTTGTTTCAGTTATTTGCTAGCTATTTTTCTTTTTTTTGCTGGAATGTCTTATAGCAAGTCTCCCGCTTCCTATTATCTTGCCCAAGAACATCTCAGGATGAGTTTCTAAGAAGGTGAAGACATTTCATGTGTTTATTCAAAATGAACCTGTTTGTAACTCCAAGTCCATTTCTATTTGACTCTCTCTCCTTTTTTTTAGTCACTCAGATCCCTGTTTCATTTTGAGGAATAAGGAATCTGCAGGGATTTTTTTGTTTCTAAAGAAACACACTGTGTGTGTATATATATATACACACACACACACACACACACACACACACAGAGCCCAACTCAAGAAATGAAACCAACAATAATGTCCTGTTCTACCCTCCATACACGTGGTTCTCTTTCTTTCTTTCTGCCTCCTCCTCTCCTTCCTCCCTCTTGCCTCAATATCCTGTCCCACCCTGTCCTTGTCCTCGCCCCCAGCCCTGGCCTTCTTGGAGTCATTAAAGGCTTGTCTTTTGGTGTATAAACCATGTTTCTTGTTCTTTGTTTTTCCTTACTGTACTGGTTTTATTAAATATTTATAAAAGGAAGGCATTTTAAAACTCCATCATAGTGCCCTAACTACACCTCACACATTTGATAACAGCCCCAGGGCTAATGTGCCAGCTGCAGCTCAGCCTGCCAAGGAAAAGGTAGTTTTATGATCTTATAGACTTTCTTAGGGCTGTCAGCAATAGGTTTTTTTGAACTTTTTATTTTGACATAATCTCAAAGTCACAGAAATTTTGTGAGAGAGACACCAAGAATTCCTATTTATTGTTCCCACGTGTTAATATTTTGCGATGGTTGCTCTATCTTTCTATCTATATCTTTAATTTGTTGAATCATTAGTAAGTTGCCAACATGATGCTTTTGCTTCTTATCCCCCCAATCCTTTTGGTATAATAACCATGCAATTAACTATCAAACTCAGGAAGTGACATATTGGTAGGTATAGTATTACCATAGTTAGCATTTTTGTTGTTCATTATTGTCAAGTCAGCTCCAACTCATGTTAACACCACGGGCGACCATCCTGTGTCATGGCCATGGTCACTGGCATGCTTCCGGCCATTGTCACAGCTCTTTGTATTTTGAGTGCTTCCCATTCCTAAGGAGCCTATTTCCAGGACCAAATCAGAGACAATATTCTGTTATGATCCAAGGGTTTTCATTGCCTACTTTTCTGAACCAGATTCCCAGACCTCTTTTTCTAGTCTAGGAGGCCTGGTGGTGTAGTGGTTAAAGGATGGGCTGCTGTCTGAAAGGTCAGCAGTTCGAAATCACTAGCTGCTCCAAGGGAGACAGGTGGAGCTTTCTACTCCCATAAAGAGTTAATCTTGGAAACTCACAGGCACAGTTCTACCTTGTTCTGTAGAGTTGCTATGGGTCCGGATCAACTAGATAGTGGTGAGTTTCCTAGTCTGCTTTACTCTGGAAGCTCCACTGAAACCTCTCCACCACAGGTTTCCATAGGTGATCCTGCTGCCACTTGAAATATCCGTGGAATCGCTTCCAGCATCAGAGCAACATGTAAGCAACCACAGTCTGACAAACTGACAGGTTGATAGCGAATAGGCCGATACAGTTAGTGCTATCTGATCTACAGACCTTATTAAGGTTTTCCCCAATTGTCCCAATTATGTTCCCTTCAGAACAAAAAGTCCCAGATCATCTCGGCTGTCATTGCCTCACATATCTTCTTTCATTTGGACTGGTTCCTAAGTCTCTGTTTGTGTTTTAGAACATTAATAGCTTTGGAAAGTACTGGCAAGTCATTTTGTAGACTGTCCCTCAGGTCAGAATTGTTGGTTCTTTTTCACAATCAGATTCTCATTGTTTTCCTGGCAGGGGTATCATAGAAGTGATGCTTTGTCTTCTGTTTATCATTCCAGGAGGCACACCATGTTAGTTTGTCCCATTACTGGTCATGTTAACTCTGACCATGTGGTTCCAGTGGTGTTGGCCAAGTTTCTCCAGAGTCTAGTTCCAAAACAGTATCTGGCGATGGAGAAGATACTTTCAGACTTTGTAAATGTTTCTACTCCTTTTCAAATCCCCCATACCCTAGCTTGGAATGCATCGATGATTCTGGTAGTCGAGGGTGATTTTCTAAGTCCACTATTTCTTTCATGTGTTTGAGACAGTTTAAGTTCTATTATAAGGAAGAATTCCCCACTCGGTCCCTTTGATTTGAGAGCCTCTTGCTGTGGATTCAAGATGGTCTTCATTTCCTAGAGCTGCCACCACAGGAACACCAAAGGGTGTGGTTTTGAAGAACAGAAAAGTGTTCTCTCACATTTCTGGAAGCTAGCACACTGAATCAGTGTGCTATGTTGATTTCTTCTGATATTCTTTCTCCTAGATTCCGGTGTCTGATGGAAATCCTTGGAGTTCCTTGGAATCTGTCTTTCACTGTGTTGTGTGTGTGTAGATTGGTTTTCTTTAAAACCAGATTTCTTAGCATTTCATCCAACTCAATAGGTGTAATCATATCAAGAAGAGTATGAAAACCATTACCACACTCAATTTTAAAACATGTTCTTCCTTGTTCTCGTTGTTATTCATGTCATTATTATTTTAATCTTTAATTGTGGCAAAAATATACAAAACAAAACATTGTCCAATTCGACAACTTTTATATGTATAATTCGCCCACTGATTATACTCTTTATGTTCCTCAACCATTATTGATATCCTTTTTCAAATTATTTTACCGCCATTAACATAAACTCAATGCCTTCTAGGCAAAAATTCTTCCTCCTTCACCCATGAAAACCATTGGTCAAGTTTGGTTTCTTTCTCTGTTTCATTCTTTTTTTTTTCTTTCTTCCTTTCTTTCTTTTAGTGGCTTAAATATTTATTGTAAGATGTGTTAGTTTAGGATCAAGACTTGGAAAGAAAGACCTAATGAATTGGTGATGGGTAGCCTAGGAGACAGAAATTTGAAGGCTAGGTGGTGGTGGAGTGAGAGACAATGTGAAGGAGCCCAGGAAGATAGAGAATTTTTAGAAATTGATTGTGGTATTAATTGTACAGTCTGCTTGATGTGACTGAACTATGGAATGGTGGGATAGATGTATTAACTCCCAATTAAAATTATTTTAAAAAGAAAGAAAAGACAAAGGCAGAAGACTTGTAAGACCCAGAGAAATTAGACAGTTCTGTTGAGTTCTAGCTCATATAGCATTCATGATATAACTATCATAGCATTTGAACCCAAATCTCCCTTTCTGTAACTTCTACCTATGGATTCTGGGCATTCTATTCTAGATTCAAGTTTGGTTTCTTTTAGAAGTTTAAATCACTTTAAAGGGGTTTCCTATATGTTTTAGACACGATTCTCTAAAGAAACAAAACTAAGACACTTATGATCATATAGATAGATAGATGATAGATAGATAGATAGATAGATAGATAGATAGATAGGTAGATAGGTATATAGGTAGATAGATAGAGCCCGAGGGAATCTAGCAGCTAATTAGTCCACACAGCAGTACAGAGGGTTCATCTCAACTCACTTCCATGAAACAGTTAATATACTTGAAGTCCTTCAACTCAAAGGGGCTGCTGGGTCCAAGGTCAAGGAAGCAGACAGCTGAGTCTTCCCCAGGGCAATGCAATCTCTCCATACATCACCTCTCTTATGTGTACTACATAAGAACCACGTAGAAAGAGGAGACCTCACATTGGCTGTGGTCACTCCTTCAAGACCACTAGCCCTCCTGGTTGCCCTCTCTCCTATGCCAATGATGAGAGCCAATGAGCAACCCCTTCCTGCTCTGTGGGACCTAGTGAAAGTCACAAAGGGGATCTCACCTTAGAGCTCTCATTGGCTGGGGAGATGATTATACAAAGACGTACCTTTCTAGGATTTGACAAGGATCGAGTATAATCATGCCACCCAATGAATGCTTCTGGGACTCAAACAAAGATTCTAAAACACATTCGCTGCCCTCCTGTAAGGCAAACGGTCGCATACTGTCTGTGTATTTCAACAGTGCCACTAACCCTCACTGATTCTGCAAATCTTCCAGCAAGTCTTTATCAAGCTTTTACCCTATGTCTAGGAACCCTGATAAGCTCTGTCGGGCATTAGTAGTTCAAACCCACTTGCTACTCTCAGGAAAAAGACGAGGCTGTTTGCTCCTACAGAGATTTAAAGGCTTACAACTCTGAGTCAGAAGTGACTCAGTGGCAGTGCTTTTTTTGGGGGGGGGTGTACTCTGTATCTAGCACAGAAAATGTACAGGATGGAGCCACTGATTTACGAACAGCCAAGAAAAAGAGAAAAACACAACACTTAAAGCTCTCTGTTGTCTGGGAGGCTCATTAGGCATCTTTACGAATGATGTAACGGGGACGCTGCTGCTGAAGGGGAGTGGAGTCTGGAAGAGTGAAGGGAGACGGGGAAAGTCATTTCAGGCATTGGGTATTCTCTTTGGGTAAACGAGTAAATTATAACATTGTAAGAGTTGTTTTCCATTCTTCTCTGCGGGAGACTTTTTGTTCTGATTCGAAGCTGTTGTATTTAAAGCCTCTGGGGGTGGTTAGGGGAAAAGCCCTAGTCGTGCAGTTGCCAGCAATTAAAAGCCCTCTGAAGCACAGTCTGGTCTGACACGTGGGGCCGAGATGAGTCAGAATGGATTCACCCGTAACTGCTTACCTGGTTGTATTTCGGATTCCACAGATGTCTCCATGGAAGCCGTTCTGAAACTCTTTGGAGGATATTTCTTTAAGTTCTGTAAGATGTCTGGCTATGACAGGATGCTGCGGACACTGGGGGGAAATCTTGAGGAGTTTATTGAAAACCTGGACGCCCTCCACAGTTACCTTGCACTGTCTTATCGGGTAAGGAAGCTGGGTATCTTCTTCAGGGAAAATTTGCAGCAAGCGAACGCCAGCGGTGAGAACAGAGGTGGCCCAGGTGAGCATGCTCACTTCGATTCCCAGCCAGTGTGCTTCATACACAGCCGTCACCTGTCTGTGGAACGGCGCATGCTATTATGATGCCGTGGCACCTCCGGGCTAGGATCGACTAGGAAGAAAGGATCCCAGGTCCTGCTGTGCTTCTAAAAACCAATCAACGGGACCCCGCGGGTCACAACTGTACAATTTTATTGTGGTAATCGGTCACCATAAGTTGGAGGCCAACTTGGCTAACAAGTGCCCACAGAAGTTGTGGACTTCACTTATCCTCCGTAACAGAGTTTTAGCTGCAAAAGCATGTGCCCATCTGCTGCCAAATCCTTGGCATACTTTACCAGTGAGCTGAATATTCATGTGGGGAAATGAATAGTAAATAAATATCTGTGGGTCACTTGTATAAACTAGACAGCAAAAATCTAAGGCCACCTGGAGAGGCCCAGCCTCGTGATGGATGATGGCGTGTTCTGATAGGGACTGGTTTGAAGCTGGACCGAAATGTCTGGCTTGATCACAACGGAAACAAAGGTGAAATACAGTCGGGTTTCTGTAGAAATTACTCTCTTTTGGGTTTCATGGGCTGAATGGAGCTGATAAATAGCTAAAGCAGCCAGATTCGTGTTATTCGTGAATAACATGACTTGACAGGCTTGACAGGGCCAAGAGCTGGAATCGAAACCCAAGCAACTCCGATTAACCCACGGGGGTTACTGACTGAGGTGTCAGGAAACTAATTTCCCAATTGGGATATGTCTTTCCGAAGTTCATTCCTTGGTTTTCATGTTTTTAGAGATCAGGTTTTAGCAATCAAATGCCAAAGTTCCTTATTCTTGTTTTAAAAATGCTTTATTGAAAAGGTGAAGTGGAATTTACACAGATCATAATAATGGTTATGTTTCTTTTTAGAGTGCTTTGTAGCTTGCCAAGATTTTTACAATATCATTTGTATACTTGACTGTCATAACCATCCTGAAAAGGTGGTCAGAAGGCTAAAATGAGATCATGCCTATTAAAATAACTCAGCAGTCAATACACACCCTAAAGATAAAAACTATTACTCTCTCCTTTTTTTCAGATTGAGTTTTGGCAACTTAAGTGACTCGGAGCAGACTGAATAGCTGGGTGTGTTCTGTAATGATGATAATGATATTATTATTTGAACTTTTCAGGCATAGAGTGAGTAGAAAAAGCCTTCGCCACTGGTCAGATAGGTTTGTCTTAACAGCTCTGAACTGAATAACTACGTGAACTGGGCAAGTTCTTTGCCGTCTTAGAACCTCAATTACTAAATGCGTTTACTTAATAGTCATTGACTAACAGTGTAAAATACTTTGTTGAAGCAATAGACACACACAGAGGCTAACACACTCGAGAAACAAATCCTGCTTCATCACGATGGGTGGATTAAAAGAGAGCCCGTGAGAGGGTCCTAAGCGAGGAGATGGTCCACGAAGACGCACCCACAAATCACACTACCTTTCCTCCCTCCTTTTCCTTTCTCTTCAGTTCGACCAGGTTTTTAACTGTGATCATGCATGTGGCAACTTCTTTTCACTTCCTCTCACAGTCTCCTTTCGTTGCGAAGACACTTCAATTAGAACATCAAGAACTAGAGTGAAGTCTCGTCAACAATCTGTCGTATTTTTAAATACCTCATGTGCTTCATCAATTTACTTAGTATTGTACACCACAGGTATGGAGAAGATACAGATGTCCTTCCACTCATTCATTAAATCGATAAGTATTCGTGGAGTGGCTTTCACGGTCCAAACATTGCTCTCAATGTGTTACTGTCAACTTTGTGAGGAAGAGTGACATGAATTGAACTTCTCAAGTCCCAAGTCCTATGTTTTGCTTCCCACCTGCTGCCTCTCCTGAGGGTGTTTTCAATGACACACTCATGAGCTCAGTGATTTCATTTTCACTGTGTATAATTTTAAGGGCCCCTGTGGCCCAGTGGATTAAGTGCTGGACTGCTAACTGCAGAGTCAGCGATTCAAACCCACTAGCTAGCTCTTCTCAGAGGAAAGACAAGGGTGTCTGTTCCTCGACAGATTTACAATCTCAGAAATCCTGCAGCAGGTAAGTTACACCCTGTCCTGTTGCCTCACAAGAGATCCAGACTGGCTCAGTGGCAGTGGGTTTGATTTTCTGATGTGTAGAATTTTGATGTAATTTCTTTACAAAGCTTTTAAAATTCTATTTTATCACATGCTCTTATCTGTGCTGCATCAAACACTCTGGATTCCATCCAAATGTAAACACATACACATAAAAACAGATCTACTTTCTCTATGCATACTTTTGGAAATATAAAATTAATTATTTGAACCAAAAACATGTTCGTTTTTAAGATTTCTTTTTAAAACAGTTTTATTGGCATATAATTCACATGTCATACAATTCAATAGTTCAATCAGATTAAAAAGGTGTACAATCATCCAATTAATTTTAGAACATTTTCATCATTAATAGCTCTTCATGTCCCCCAACCTCCCCTGCCACACCCACAAGGAACCATTAATCCAGTTACTATTTGCCCATCCTGGATTTCATATGCCTATAAAAACATTTTAAAAACTAACAACAATAAGTAAGTAAAACAGATTATAAACTCCAATCAAAAAGATAAGAAGAAATATTAAAAACTAGAGCACATTTTAAATGGATCAAAGGGGAGATCAAATGATGAGGTGTTAAATTTTAACCTAACTGCTTCTGCAATCACCCATTTTCCAGTACACTCTGCAAGATAGCGGGGCTGCTCACAGCCCTGGCCCATAGGCAGAGGAAAGAAACCTGTTTCCATTAACAGCCCTCCACCACAGGAAAGGGCACTGGTTTTAAAAGGAACCTTTGCCTTCGCCTCTTGTCTTGCTCCAACTGAATGCTATGTGGTTTGGATACTCTGTTGCCTAAAATGAGAGGAAAGTCCTGTATAGAAAGGGCCCTACAGGGAAGGTCTTTGCTCTTATTTCCTAATATAGGTGATGCAAACTTGAAAATTAACTTTCCTCTCCGAGAATATTGGTTTCTGACGCATCCTTGAAGAAGTTTGTCTTAGTTACGGATATCTTTTTATCTACCTATACCTGAAGGAAGCCCTAGCAGTGCTGTGATTTTGGCCTTGGCAGCTAACCTTAAGGCCAGTTCAGACTCACCAGTCAGAGCCCGGGAGGAAAGTGATGATTGAATTCTGCCAAATATTTACGTAGTTATTGTCAGAAAGCAGAATGCACCTGAAGGAAACTGTCTTTCCAAATGACTGCTTATGTCACATTAAATGATATTATAGGGAGAGATTGTGCTACATTAGAATACACGATGGACCAGCCACTGCATCAATGTCTGGTCTGTGAAAGTGGACTCTTCTCCGAGTGAGGACCTTTGAAGGGCAGGTGATATTATTACAGGACAAGGAATTGACTCTTCCGTACGTGCAACTCCTTGGAGCCTCTTATCTGCGAATGAAGATACTTGTGCTCGTTTGGTCACAGGCCGTGCAAGATTGAGACTTTCTGTGCTAGAGCATGGGACAGAGGCAGCATGACAGGGGAGAAGGGCTAATGTGTGGTTCCAATGTTGTTCTGTCATTAATTTTAACCTTAACTTCTCTGAGGTTCTGTGGGGATAATCCTTGGCATGTGAAGTTGCTTGGGGATTATAAAGTTTCTAACATATAGGGTGAGAGAATTGTTGCCTCCTGTGTGAGAGGACTGGATTCAATAGCCCACCAGTCCGCTTCTGTGAGACACCACTTATGTGTCCCTTCCGGCTTGAATATTGGATGCTGCCGAATAGATTTCAGGAGCGCTTCCACAGTAAGACAGACTAGGAAGAACGGCTCATTGATCTACTTCTGGCAGCCAGCCACTGAGACATCTATGAAGCACATTGGTCTGATCCATTATTGATCATGGGGATGGTGCAGGACTTGGCAGCATGTCCTTTCCTTGGGCATGGGGTTGTCTTGAGTTGGGTCCTACTTAGCAGCAGCCAACAACAACTACAGCTATTAGCCCCAACCCTGGTCGTTTTATCTGAAGTGACTGGAGCAGGGGCAGTTGAGTTCTGTGTGATGTAGCAGATCAAAACTATTGTTTTATAGACCCTCAAAGTGGACTTGATACAACCGGCATTCAGTGGGAAACATGTCTTGTTTTTAATTAGGAGATGAATGCACCATCATTCCGCGTGGAGAAAGGAGCCGATGGGAAAATGTTTCTCCATTACTACTCTGATAGAAGTGGTCTGTGTCACATTGTACCAGGTATGGGCATGCCTGAACCAGTCCTGTGGAATGAGCAAGGCAGCCCTACACATGATTCAGGATGGCTAGGAGTCAGCCATGGGTAGAGAGTTACAGCTCTATCTCTTATGAAGTCTGCTCCTTAACATCTTCACTGTGACTCCCAAAGTTTGTTTCTCTTCTAACATTCTTGATTATGATGTTATTTTGTTTTCAATTCTGCCCACTACCTGTCTGGTTTTGTTTGTTTTTTTTTGTATTGCCAAGGCTTCTGTGTTGGCACAATGCTAAAAGTTATGCTAGCAGAATATTACCTATGATTATAGTGCAGTTCCCGGATGACTACCGACTCCAAAGAAGGGACTGCAGAGCAGTTCGGAGGCGTTTTCAGGTGGGAGGTCTCATGTTGCTGGAGATGTATGCTCTGGAAGGTGAGCCCCAGGCTGGGACACACTGCGCAATGGCTGCAGCAACGGCCTGCCACACACCCACGATCATGACGATCGTGCAGAACTGGCCGCGTTTTGATACATGAAGTATCATTTCGTAGTAAGGTGTCCATAGAGTCTAGCAACAGGGAAGCAATAGTTTTGCACGTTGTCTTGTGTCAGCTGGTGGCGCTCTCGGTTAAGCGTTGAACTGGTAACCACCCATGAGTGGTTTAAACTTATCAGACAGTATAAAATAAAAATGAAGTGATCTCTTTGTTTGTTTTTTTAAGGTCATTTTATTGGGGATCCTACAGATTTTTTTTCAAAAAAATCATTTTATTGGGGCTCTTATAGCTTTTATAGCATTCCACATATTAGTTGTATCGAGCATATTTGTACTTATGTTGTCATCATTATTTCCTAGACATTTACTTTCTATTTGAGCCCTTGGGATCAGCTCCTCTTTCTTCCATCCCTCCCCCCTCTACTATCCTCATACTCCTTGATAAGTTATAGATTATTATTATTTTCATATCCGATGCTGGCCACTGTCTCCATTCACCCATGTTTCTGTTGTTTGTCCCCCTGGGAAAGCTATCTGTTCTCATAAAGATTCACAGCCTCCAAAACCTGATGTAAGTTCACTGTGAGTCAGAATTGACTCAATAGCAGTGGATTTGTTTTTAGTTGTTGTTGCTGCTGTTGTTTTTTTCAGCAGTATAGAAAGATATCTTTCCATTTTTCACATAGTCTCAAACTGTCATCTTAAGTGGCTGGATGATATTCCAGGTTATAATTATATCAACCAGTCCTCTATTGTTAAACAATGAGTTGACACTAATCTTTTTCTATTTCTAAACAATGCTGAAATGAATATCTTCATGCATGTTTTCTCCATGCTTTAGATTATAACCCTGAGATATAATCCCAAATGAACACTTTTTAATGCTTTTGTATCTGAAATTTGTTTTAAAAAATTTTAAAACCTGCATCTGTTCATTGTTTATTCAATTAATTAACTGCCTTCCTGAAATAAGAAAGCAAATGAACAGATGTTAAATAATAAATTAGAGTGGGAGGGATACGTAAGATAGCAGGCATATGTAACTTAAATCAATACATAGTTGCCTTTTTTACTTGTCCTGTAGGACCTGTCCGAGGCAGGGCTCAGGCTTGATGAACTCTGGGAATTCCTCAAGAGCTGTGTAATTGGAATACTTTACGAGTGGTGCTGCCACTCCCCAATCGGTGTTCTTCTACTGCAGGAATACTTGAAGCGGTGGCTAAGGACTTCTTTGACACTGACGTGACCATGGATATCCTTGACATGAATAAGGAAGAAGAGAGGACAGGGAAGAGGGAGCATGTTGTATTTCTTGTTGTGCAGAAACCCCACAGACAGATGAGAAGGACAAAGCCAGGTGGATCACAAGAAGGCCAGGGGGCCCATCAAGACCACGAGGTACTGTGTATACTGCTGTTGAGAAAACATGGTTCACCATCAATTGAGTCAGTTATGCAAAGAGCAGAATCAATTGGGCCTTCAGCTAACAGGGTTGAGAAAGGGGTTTCTCCACCTCAGCAATACTGGTATTATGGACATTTAGAAATTTGTTGGGGTTGGGGCGGGAGGTGTCCTTTGCATTGTCAGGTATTTAGCCGGGTCCCGACCTCTACCCACTAGGTGCACATGACACTCTCCCCTCGCCCCTCCTGTCTTAAGCATTGCTGAATATCTTCTCGGATGGGGAAGGGAGAAAAATTTCCTTGTATGAGAACTAATGGGTTAAGTTGCTCTGGTGTATTAGGTTAGGTCTCTGCAGAGAAACAGAATCAATAGGAAATATAGATACAGAGAGAGAGAGAGATTGAATTTATTTAAGGAGTTGGTCTATGCGTTTGGCATCGTGGGTGGTTAAGCATTGGACTGCTCACTGCAAGGGTGTTTTGAACTCACCAGCTTCTTCTTGGGAAAAAGATGAGGCTATCCACTCTCTAAAGACTTAAAGCCATGAAAAGCTATGGAGCAGTTGTCTTCTGCCCTATAGCGTCACTATGAGTTGGGCCCGACTCACTGGCAGTATGACACCTGGCAGGACAGCAGGCTGGAAGCGGAGGTGAGGGTGGATGTTGAAGATCAAGTCTGACATCCATAGAACAGGCTGGCAGGCTGCAAATTCAGGCAGGATTTCTGTGCTCCAGCCTTGAGCTAGAATTTCTTTTCTCAGAAACCTTCATTTTTCCTCTAAGGCATTCAACTGATAGATGAGACTCACCAGCATTCTCAAAGGTAATCTCTTTTATTTAAAGTTGAGTGATAGTCAATCACATCCACAAGATCCTCTACAGCATCGTCTGGGCTGGAATCTGACTGGACAGAAAAGCCTATCAAGTTGACTCGTAAAATTAACCTTCACCCCAGGAACACATTGAGAGGCTTTCTGGGGTGCACCAGAGCCTCAAAGATTTTTAGCTACAAAAATATGAGTATAAAAACTTTGACATTTGGATCTGATGGCTGATTTTTCAATTCCCTTCCCAAACCAAACAAAAAAGGACTTTTAAGGACCCAGGGCCTACTTGCACAATGGGGGCCAGCCAGGCATCGAGAGTCAACTTAAGACTCTGTGGTTGGCCACCTGAACTTCACCTCTAAAGGTAACCTGTTTAAAACTAACCAGTTAGCATCTAGCTGATTTGATTCATCAGGACCCCACGTATGTCAGAGCAGACTCCACTGAATTTTTAGGGGTTCATTATTTGGAAATTGATCACCAGAACTTTATTCTGAGATGCCTCTTGGTGGCTTCAAACCTCCAACCTTTCCATTAGTGGCCGTGTGTGTGTGGAGCACCCATGTACCCGTTTACATAGCGACCACCTGTAGATCAGGACTGCAGTTCTCTGTGCTCACAGAGCATGCACAAATACACACATAAGTCTGGGTTTCCAGAGCACGGGGTGTTTCTATTCCCTAGTGTTCGAAGGTGACCTCGGAATGTGTTCGCAGGCAGAATCTTTGCCCAAAGGAAAGGAGGACATTCTTCTCTCCAATTACCCTGCCAGACGTGGTCCCAGCCCCCTCCTGAGATTCTGGATGAGGTTTTCATTGTTGTTGTTTTTCAGTCTTTACTACAGGACAAGCACAAAGATTATTTAGATAAAGTCTGAGGGCTTCTCAAATGTGGGTGGAATTGACCTCGCAAGACCTCATGCTGTTCCTCAGATCCTGGTGCAGAAACTGAATTTTTCCCACTGAGTGGCCTCACTGGAAATGGGAGGCCGACACCCCTCCTTCTTGCTTGTCCTCTGCAGGCCCTCGGGGCAGCTTTGAATAGAAGGAAGAACTATGTGAGTGTCTCTCTTTGCCCTTTGAAGAAATCCCGCTGGAATATCGTGAGAAGCATAGTCATGTTTGGAAAAGGTGAGTAAGCCCTTTCTCTGCCCTCAGCTCTGAGAGTGGAAGCTTTGCTGTGCTCCTGTGGCCTGAGGAACGGCGCCCTCTTGGGGCTGGCAGTGGCACAGAGTCCTCCCAAAATATGCTGCTACTGAGCTCTTGGGAGCTTGGGCCTGGTTGGCATGGTTCTCTAACTTTAAAGCATTCTGTCTCTAGGTCCGTGGCAGAAAAACAGGGAGATTTGCCTCTGGTATTTGTGCACGTGACCTAGCCCCCCGGCTCCCTGTAATCATGGAGTTGAAGCAGGCCTAGCATGGGACGATATTGAAAAGGAAATTGAATAGTGAAATATTACCCAGAACAATGTAGTCCCACGGCTCCTTCTAGATCCTGGCCTTCTGGATTGGGAAACACTTTTAGCCCAGGAGTCTGTAGATACAAGGGCTTCAAACTCGTTTAAACGGACTCAGTCATGGCCAGTGGGGGGTGGGGTGGGGTGGGATTAGAGCAGAAGCTCATTTTTAGAATTTGAGGGAAGTAACAAGATTGGGGGAACTTTCAGGTAGAAGCCCTATAGGGGGAGACCCCAAAGAGGCATCGGGAACATTTATAAGCGCCTCACGTGGGAGATTCAATTATTCCCAGTACTGTGGAGAGTAACACACATTCAAAGCAATCCCATGGACGACAGGACCCTGCTGCTTTTGACTCTGCCAATCAGGAGATTTGGTTTGCTCTGGAGCACACCTACTGTTGTTTTGGAAGAGGGAGATGAACTTTGTAACAGATTGTTGATCCACAGTTTCCCCCATTCTAGTTCTTGTTTCCATTCACCCATGTTTTTAAAAGTTGACTCCATTGTTCTTCAACTGGCTCTGGCTGAACAAGGAGGAAATGATGGGAAGCACTGAAGGGTCATCCAGTAGGCAAAGGGAACTGGCCCCCAAACGAGGAAGGCAGATTCTGCCATGCCCCCAACAAGCTGTGTGACGATGCAGGCGTCCCCACAGTCTGGTCCTCCTTCATCTCATCTGCAAAACGAAGACAGTAGGCTGTTCACGGAGGCCAGCAGCACTGAGCACTCTGATGCCTGGGCCTGAATACGGACTCTGGTTCCCCGGGAGGAGGAGGGCTGGGAACTCAGTCCTCGCTGGGTCCTAATGGGTCCTGCCAACATGCATCTGGGACAAGTTCCGCAGGAGTCCCAGGACTGCCTTTTCAGTCTTCAAGCTACGGCAAGGGAGTCAGACACGCAATTGACATTCTTTGTCAAGGCGATTTTCATATCAAAAAGGTTCCTTTCTGAATCTTCCCTCCACTGCCAAAGAGGGCTGTTGGTTAATACTGTCAGTCTCATCCGTTCCATGGCGCATGTCCCTGACGCCAGACTGGACACACATGCTCCACTCTGCGCCCTTATTGTCTGCCTGCCATGGTGTCAATGCCGATGATATCAATGTCAATGCTGTCTGTCATTGTGTTCATGGAGAGGCATACTCAATCAGGTCAGAAGCTCTTCGGCCCTGGGCAGAAATTTGGCAGAGGGCAGGAAGGTTTCTCCACCTGGTAGCAAGTTTTCTGTTTGTTCTCATTGGAAACTAGAATTGCCATGGACAGCTACAGACAGGAAGGGGGCCTGCACGGTGCCTGTCAAACACCAGAGACAAGCCCAAGGCTACCTTGTTTGGTGTGAGGGTGAGGTGGACCTGCCTCTAACCAAGACATCCTTCTGTTCCTCATCCAGGGCATCTCATGAGCACCTTTGAGGCAGCTTATCCGGAGAGACTCTGGATCGAGGTGAAAACATTCTGCTCTGCTTTTCCCTTCCACATTGTTTTTGATGAATCGGTAAGCTTGGAGTTGGCAAGAGACCGGTGAGGAAAGAACTCCTTGTCCTTTGTGGCTAGTGTGAAAGTGCACATCTCTTAAAGTTCCCAAGGCACGGCTATTAGATGTTAGCCTGGCAGGGCCACTAACTTTCTTTTCGGTGTTATTGTTAGGTGCCACCAGGTCAGTTGCGACCGATAGCAGTCCTAAGCGCAGCAGAGTCAATCACTGTCCCATCCTGGGTCATCTGATAGTTGTGCCCATACTTGAACCCCATTGTCGTAGCCATGGTGTTAACCCATCTCTGAAAGGCCTTCCTATTTTTCACTGCCCCTCAACCTTACCAAACATGAAGTCCTTCTCCAGGGAACTGGTCTCTCTTAACAACATGTCCAGAGTATGTAAGACAAAGTCCCCCCACCCTTGCCTCTAAGGAGCACTCTGGCAATACTTCTTCCAAGAGAGATTGCTTTGTCCTTTTAGCCGTCCCGGGAACCTTCAATGATCTTCTCCAGATCCACAGTTCAAGTGCATCTGTGTGTTGTGGTAGCATCCTCCAGAAACCACAATGCAGGATCTTCTTGAGAAGTGGAGTCCCTAGTTGGTGTGAACAGTTTAGGAGCTTGGCTGCTAACCAAAAGATTGGTGGTTCAAGTCTACCTCAAACGAGAGGAAATGGTGATCTACTTCTGAAAGATCAGTTATTGGAAACCCTTTGACGTGACAGGTTTGACGCACATGGGGTCACACGTCCGCATTGACTGAATGGCCAGTGGCTTCTGCTCTGGATGTTGTAAGGGCGCAACACCAAGGGGTTTAAACCAATACTCGAGTCATAAGGTTTGCCTTTAGAGAGAAAGGAAATGACACTACAGTGCACTTCTTAAGGAGCTAGACAAACACAGTTAGTAGTAATACCGAAACCAAACCAAGGTCACTACCACTGAGCTGATTCTCTCTACCTATAGGGTTTCTGAAACGGAACATCATTACAGAAGCCGATAGCCTCATATTTCTTCTGAAAGCCAGCTTGTTGGTTTGAACCACCAAACCTGCAGTTAGCAGTCCAACTTTTTGTTTGTTTGTTTAAGTTCTATCGGTGTATAATTCACAAAGCTTACAACTCAGCAGCTCAATCATATTAAGTATGGTACAATCATCATCACATCACATTTAAAACATTTTCTTCTTTCTTGTACTCTTTGTTATTAGCCACCCATTTTCTTCCAACCTTTCCTGCCACACTCAAGAAAGAGTTAATCTAATTACCATTGCTATAGATTTATCTATGCTGGGTTCCCTATAAAGAAAACAAAGCCCCCCAAACAATAACAACAGCGCAGTAAAACAGAGAAAATATCAGTCAAAAAGAAAGCAGAAATTACTAAAGACTAGAACAAATTTAAAATGAACCCAAAGGGACATCTAATGATAAGGGGTTCTATTTTAACATTACTACATCTGCCACAATCAACTTTACAATGCTCTCTGAGGACAAGGCTGTTCCCACCCCTCGGCTATGCTCCGAGGGGCGTCACTGGAGGCTGTAAATGTGTTTTGGGCGTCCACTGTCACTCATGGCCTTCTGCAAACCAGGTGTTCACAATAATCCATATCCGCAGCCATCGAGGCAGTTCTGATGCATAGTACAACCCTATAAAGGGATTCTGAAATGGTGAATCTTCTCTTTCTTTCAAGGAGTGACTAATAGTTCTGAGCTGCCAGTCTTGCTTTAAACAGCCCAATACCTTCACCCCAGGAGCATGGTGGAGTTCCGTACCTCACCATTTATCACTCTTGTCACGTTGATTTGGACCACCAACAGTCCAACCCTTATGCAACAATGCCGCTAACGCTCAGTTCCACCCAGCTTCGCTGCTGCATGTGTGTGGGAGGGGAGGTCTCTGCCTACCTTATGCCACCATTCTAGGGCTTGTGACCTTGCTTATTGAAGTTTTATTTTCATCAGTTTCCTTGGATGCTACTTAAGCTAACTAATTGAATTGATTTTCAAATCATGTAAAGGTCAAATAGACAAAATATGTGGTAACAAAAATCCTTGAAAATGCCTGCAACTATTGTGGTTTTCTATGAGACTACTGAACCCATTGACATTATTCAATCACTACCTACCCACCTACCATTGTTATTAAATCATGGAAGCAAAGAGTGGCAAAGCATCTCCAGGATGTCTCTGCCACGGTAAAGCTGATGGCATCGGTTGTTTTCTGATCCCCAGTCTGATATCTGTCCTCTGTGTGTAGCTGAGGGTCAAGCAAGCTGGAGTGAACATTCAGAAGTTTGTTCCAGGACTTCAAACCCAGAAGATTCACTTAGACGACTATTTCTCCATCATTCATCCCCAAGTTACCTTCAACATTTCCAACATCTGCAAATTTATCAACAGTCAATTTGTCCTGAAAACACGGAGAAAAATGATGCCGGAAGCATGGAAAACGAAGCCCACCCTCAAGCTCCGAGGTAGGAAATCGCCCTGCCTGCATTCGGAGAGCGGGTGGGTGTGAGCCACACACCTTTTAGCCAACCACAAACCGTTTGCACCTTCTGGGACCTGCACATGATACCGCTTGCATAAGGCTGCCCAATGAAGGTCCCTCTTGGTGACGTCCTCTCTTGTGGCCTTTTCCTCCGCAAAGGCCAGATGATCTGGATGGAGTCCATGAGGTGCATGCTGTACATGTGTTCTCCAAAGCTGCGCAGCCTGCAGGAGCTGGAGGAGCACAAGATGCACCTTTCTGACATCGCACCCCATGACACCACCAGGGATCTCATTCTCCTGAACCAGCAGCGGCTGGCTGAGATGGAGCTGTCCAATCAGCTGGAGAGGAAGAAGGAAGAGCTGCGGGTCCTTTCGAAGCATCTGGCTATAGAGAAGAAGAAAACGGAGACCTTGCTGTATGCCATGCTGCCGGAACACGTGGCCAACCAGCTGAAGGAAGGCAAAAAGGTTGCTGCAGGTACTGCAGACATTCCTCTTCCTCCCCCCCCCGCCTGCCCCCCGGGCAGTGTGCCTTAGGGGGTTGGGACCCACCTTGTGAAATCAGGCAGATCTGAGTGTGTGTGTGTGTGTTCAATATAGTTTTATTGGGTTATACTTTACATAGCATATCATTTAATTGTCCAATCATATTAAGATTGATGCCATTATCATGGTATTACTGACAGAACATGGTCTTCTTGTACCCCTTGTTGTTAGCAACCCATTCCTTCCCATCCTCCTCTGCCATGCCCTTAGGCAATTATCAATCCAGTTACTGTCTCTACAGAGCTACCTATTCTGGTTTTCCTACACAGATAATCACACTGAACACAGACAGGAAGCAAGCAAGCAAGCAAGCAAACACAACAACAATAATAAATAGCCAAAGCATTAAAAACCCCTCAATCAAAAAGAAAACAGAAAGTATTAAAAATGGAAACAACTTTAAAATGGGTCAAAGGGACATCAAATGATAAGCTATCACATTTTAAATTAATTTTTCAATAAATGCCATACTTGACTTTACAATGCTCTCTATCTGACAGCAAGGCCATTCACATTCCTTGACTATGGTCAGAAGGAATTTAGCAGAGGCTTACTCCATCTCGAGACCCTGCAAGTGAATTTTGTCCTTCCATTGCCATGCATAGCCTTCTACAAACAAGATGTTCATGTTTTAAGCTCTCATCCCATTCCCTCCTTCAGATTTGGATTTTATCATGTACAATCTTTGGATCACATAGGTTAATGTACTTCTTCCATGTGGACTTAGTTGATCCCTCACTTTGATGGCTGCTTATTTGAAAACAAGCCTGTAAGACTCCAGACGCTTGTCTTTCTGATAGTTGGCACCATCTAGTTTCTTCACCACACTTTGCTATAGCAACTATGTCTTCCCCAGGCAAAGGGGATTACAAGGGCAAACATAAGGCAATATGAAAATAATTATCCTAGAACACGAGGACACGGGAGAAAGTTGTTTTTTATTTGGTAGCCAGTTTCCTTGACATCTTTTCCTCCTGTAATGGAAGTGACACAACTTATTTTATACATAGGATTCTGGCTGCAGTGTAGGGGACCTGGTAGCCCGAGGCAGGCAGGAAGCCCACACTGCATCCTACACGAAGGCAGCCTGAGCAGACATCAACAGGATTCATCACTGATAGGATGTGGAGGACAAGAAAAAGAAGAAAAGAAGTGATGCTTTATCCTTAGACGGAACCGGATAGAAGAGCAGGCTTGATGGGAAGACGAGAAGGTCCAGTTAGAAGTGTTGGGCTGGAGGCCACCAAGGTGGCCAGTGTTACTCGAAGAGAGAGTGACAGGGAGTGTTAGAGCATAATTGAGGAGCAGTGTGACCACACCCCAAAGGCCCTGTAACAGTTTGTCTTTTAAGTATGATAGACATTGTGGAGGGCTTGATATAGAGAAGTCGAGTGGGGGCGGGGAGAGAACATGCCTTACAGAATAGATGGATGCTAGGTGGAACTATTAAGGTAGCCGGGGTTCGGTGGTAGAAGTCTCATCTTCCAGGCAAGACTGAGGTTTGCTTACAGTTTGTCAGAGGCTGTGATGCTAAACACGTTTCTGGAAAACTTCCAGCCTTAAGATGATTTAGGAAGGAAGTTTGGGGAGCTGTCTCTGAAAATCAACTGCTGAAACCCTATGGATCGCAACAGTCTGATCCCCAGGCAACCATGGGAATGGCATAGGACTAGCAATGTTCCACTGCATTTCAATAGGGTCTCCATGAGTCGAAGACCAGCTCCTTAGCAGGTAGCAGCAACCGAAGGAAGCAGGGGCCAAGTTAGGAATAGATGGTAGGCTTCCAGCCTTGCGAAGATTTGGAACCCCCACCATTCCATGGTGGTCAGTTTCTACAGCCATGGTCCTTTATTTCTTGCAGTTCAAGGTTCTTCCATGGCTCTCTTTAGGGGGTTCTTTTGAGCCAGCGCCCACTCTAAGCCACTTATGATGATTTGTTCGTTCTTCTGTTCATGTCACTGAACTAGTTCTTCAACAGCTTCAGAGATCCAGTCTATTCGAGTGTGCAATGCTCCTGGTCTGAGAACTAGGTCATAGGAGGCACTTGGGAAATGTCTGCAATGGCATCCAGTTCCTTTCCCCCAGTGCCTGGGAAGACTTGACTTCCAAAGGGCACTTGGGTCAAGAATTCATGGAATGATTATTCCACTTCCTTTGCTGCCACTGACCCTGGGCTTCTGTTGCAGGGGAATTTGAAACGTGCACCATTCTTTTCAGTGATGTGGTGACCTTCACTAACATCTGTGCCGCTTGTGACCCTATCCACATAGTGGATATGCTGAACTCCATGTACTCCAAGTTTGACAGGCTGACCAGTGTCCACGATGTCTACAAAGTAAGTGTTTGGTGCTATGGGGTAAACTTCATTGTGCTCAGGAAATACAGGAACTTGAATATAAATCTTTCATTGCAGCCTCACTGCTTTGGGTTGGGGTTGTATTTGTCAGGGTTCTCAAGCGAAATAGAACCCATGTGCTATATACATATATGTGTATGAAAGAGAGAGAGAGAGAGAGAGAGAGAGAGAGAGAGAGAGAACAGAGTACTTGTGTGGTGGGAACAATGGATGCACTTGGCTTCTAACTTAAAGGTAAAGAGATTTACATCTACCCGGAGGATCCTTGGAAGAAAGGTCTGGCGATCAACTTCTAAAAAATAGCCATTGAAAACATTATCCTTTTAGGGTATAGTTCTACTTTGACATGCATGAAATCACCATGTGTCAGACCCACTCAATAATGATGACTATATACCTACATGACTGATATGTATATCTGTATCTATATCTATATACATGTAGATAGATATTGATAGATATCAGTGGCATGGAGACCTCACAAACCTCTCTATATATACACATTATACACATGTAAGGGAGTTTCAAAAATTGATAGAAAAATTCCATTGTTAGATAAATATAGGTACAGATATACAGAAAAATTCCATAGTTGTATATGTATGCATATATTCCATATATGTATATATGTGTCTACATAGATGCATCAAAAAACTCACTACCATCGAGTCAGTGCTGACTCATAGTGTTTCACTGTGAGTTTCTGAGGCTGTAACTGTTAGTGAGAGTAGAAAACCCAGTCTATCTCCCTCAGAGCTGCTGGTAGTTTTGAACCACCAACCATGTGGATTGCAGCCCAACACACAACTACTACATCACTAGGAGTCCTCTAATATATTCATATAAACATATATATTTAATATATAGATTGGAGGCCTCAAATTGTGGAAATACAATGAAAAAATAATAGAATTGTTCTATATCAATATTTTTCATGGGATTCGTTTTAAGGAATTGGTTCAAGCAATTGTGAAGGCTGGCAAATCCAAACATCTGCTATCTAAGCAACAGGATTGAAACTCTGAAAGGATTTTTATTCTCCAGGCTTGAAGCAGAATTCCCTCTCTCTAGGAAACCTCAGACTTAGCTTTTAAGAGACCTTTAACTGATTGGCTGAATCTCACCCACGTGGCTGTTGGTAGGTGCCATTCAGTCAGTCCCAGCCCACGGGGACCCTCTGCTTAAAGGAACAGTGCACAGTCCTGCACTAGCCTCTCACTCTTTCCCAAGTCCATGGTGGCAGCCACTGTGCCCATCTATCTCATCGAAGGCTTCTTCTTTTCCACTGACCCTCCACTTTACCGAGCATGCCCTTCTCTCTCCTGACATCCTGTCCAAGTATGTCAAATGAAGTCTTGCCACCCATGCCTCTAGGGAGCACTCTGACTGTCCTTCTTCCATGACAGATCTGGTTGTCCTGTCAGCAGTCCTTAGTACTTTTAATATTCTTCTCCAGCACAACAATTCAAATGCATCACTTCTTCTTCAGTCTTCCGCAGCAGATGTGTCTTTTGATCTCTTGACTGCTGCTTCCATTCATTGTGGATCCAACAAAGATGAAATCCTTGACAGCTTCAGCCTTCTCTCCATTGATCATGAGATACCTACTAGTTCCGTTGTGAGGATTTTGTACACTGACTTGCAGTCCATACTGAAGCTGGTAGCCTAGTCCTCACCCCTTGCAGCGAGCAAGACTGTGCCATCTGCACATCTCAGGTTGTTAATAAACCTTCCTCCAATCCTGATGCCATATTCTTCTTCATATAAGCCAGCTTCTCTGAGGATTTGCTCAGCATACAGACTGAATAAGTCTGATGAAATGATACACACACCTTTCCCGATTTTAAACCATGTGGTAGTCCCACATTATTAGGATAATAGGTTTTACTAAGAATCAACTCATTGTCACTCTTTAAGCACATCAACAAAATACCTTCACAGCAACATCTGTAATAGTTCATAACCAAACAACGGGGCACCTTAGCCTAGTTGACACCTAAACTGGGCACCTTAGCCTAGTTTCACCATCACAGTGAGGATGAGAGTGGGTTGAGGAGAAAAGGTTAAGAGAGAATTGGAGGTATTTTAGGAATTGTAACTTTCGTAAATTCTTTTGTAGTATTGAGGGCTAATATGGCTGTTGGGCCTGTAAGTGAAAACACTGTTTCTGAAGATAGCAGTTCTCCTGTTCCTTCTATTGAACAGAAAGTTTAATCTAAACACTATGTTTATTCATATATACATCATATGGCCACCCTAGGAATCTCAGCTCCCCGGGGATTGGTTGCCACCAGAAGCCCATGGTTCTTTCCAGAGGCAACTTACCTCATTCTTAATATGCCACACACCCTAGCAAATAATCAGAACTATTACTATTAATATGGTCTGTTTTTCAATATGAGAAATGATAAAATTATCAATATGCTTAGTGCACTGAAAACCCTTCCTGACATGTTTCCGTATAGGTGGAAACCATCGGAGATGCATATATGGTGGTCGGCGGAGTGCCAGTGCCTGTTGGAAGCCATGCTCAAAGGGTGGCTAATTTTGCATTGGGAATGAGAATTTCTGCAAGAGAAGTGATGAATCCCATTACTGGGAAACCCATACAGGTAGGGAAAAGCCGAGTATTTTGCTTATACTAACATCTCATAAAAAGGAGAATTCTGTTTATTAGTCTGCATAGACAGATTGATGTATCGTAATTAAAATAGGAAACTTGTCCCAACTCTTTTCTTGCCTCTTATATGTTCCTAAGTAACAGATATTGCACTAAAAGTTGGAGGTTCAAGTTCATCTGAGGTACCTTGGAAGAAAGGTCTACTGGTCTACTTCCAAAAAAATCAGCCACTGTAAACCCTATGGAGCACAGTTGTACCCTGATGTATATGATGTAACCATTGTTCAGAATTGATTCAACAGCAACTGGTTAAACATGTGTTCATGAGTATATTACTTTCTGAACTTCTCTCAAATTCCTCAAGAGGATTGTGGAAGTCTAACTGTACATGACGTGCTGCAAACTGCCTTCGTTTATCACTTAGGGCAATACCAAATCCTTCTTCCCTTTCACCTTGTAGGGATAACTCTCTTGGACACTTGATTATTTACAAGCACTGCTTTATTTGTTGTTATTCAGGCATTTCAACAGGTGGCTGACGTTTGATGAATAGCCAGCTTTTGCTACTTAGTGACATTTGGAATTCAACTTCCATGTGCCATGTTCAGAACTCGGGCTAAGATATGAAACTACCTGCAACCAGTAGGGCAGACACTGGAGCTCCTTAGGACATTCAGTCACCACCGAGTTGTCCATTTATCTTGCTAAGATCTACAATCAATGCTCAAGGAAGCCAAGAGTAAAAATGATGTATTGCATTAGGTCAATCTGCTGAACAGACCTTTCCAAAGTGATGAACAGCAAGGATGTGAGTTTGAAAACTAAGTGTACTTGCCCCAGGCCATGGGATTTTCTATTGCCTTACATGCCTGTGAAAGTTGGACATTAGATAAGGCAGGCTAAAGAAGAATCCATGTGTTCAAATTGTGGTGCTGGAGAGGAATATTGAATAAAATAAGAATAAATAAGTCTGTATTGGATAAGTATAACCAGAATGCTCTTAGAAGCAAGAGTGGGGAGCCTCGGTCTCATGTACTTGGACGTGTTGTCGGGAGAGACGAGTCCCTGGAGAAGGACACCACGCTCGGTGGGGTAGAGGGCAATGAAACAAGGAAGACCTTGTGTGAGCTGGATTGACGCAGTGGCTCCCACGATGGGCTGCGACCTAACAACTGGGTGGACGGGCAAGGACCAGGTAGTGTTTCCCTCTGCTGTCCACATGGTCACTAGAAGTCACAACACCTCAATGGCACCTAACGACCACAATAGGGTATTTGGAATAACTGTCTTTCCACCAGAAGCCACTCGCCCAGACATTTCTTTTTTTCTCACAGGAAACTGCTCTCACAAGTATAATCGTTGGTTTACACAATGAAAGTTGGAAAATTTGGAGATTAAAAATAGCCATCCTCTCCTGGTATCCTGCTTAGCAGAAGCCAGCCACCCAGACTTCTCATTTCCACTTTTTTTCAGTCAAAAATATTTCAAATTCAGTTCAAAATAATTATCTAATGAAACGTAAACCAATTTCTAATCATAAAAATTGACAATCTTGGAAACAATATAAGGACAGTTCTACTGTATCCTACAGGATCACTGTGAGTCAACATGGCTCACTGGAAGTGAGTCTGGCTTTGTGAGATATGATGGAATATGACTTTTCAAAACCATAACTCCCAAGAGATTCTAAAGATGTGTTCTCTCACCCACCCCATATGATTTAGACCCTGAGGAACCTCAGTGTAAAACCCTCGTCAGCGTGCCAACTGCGCATCCCACAGGTAATCACGTGTCCACAAAGCTGGAGCAAAAACAAAACAAAAGGAAAACACGAAACACAACGAAATAGTGGTGATTCAGTGGTAGACTTCTTGCTTTCCATATGGGAGACCTGGGCTGGTGTCCCAGCCAATGGACCTCTGGCATTGCCATCACGTGTCTGTCAGTCGGGGCTTGCGTGATGGAGAAGCTGACCAGGTTGCAGCACAGCGTCCCCCTAGAATGGACGAGGAGGAAAAGCTTGGCGATATACTTAGAAAATGCAGCCTATGGGGCGGGGAAGACAAGGAATCAAGATGGGCAGTGATGCCGTGGTGGAAATGAGGCCAGATAAGAGATGAATATTTCCACTGAAAGACTCATAGAAATCACTGAAGGGAAACAGTTGAAAATATATGACTATAGAAATAGGAAGAATATATTTGTTTATATTATATCTATATTTATATACACAATCTCCTCACACATTAACTACCAATCACCAGCATTTAAGCTCTTGGACAATCGTTTTTTTTAAAAAGTCTATCTTTTTTTGCGCATACTTAGCAATAACAATGCTGGGGTGCTATCAAGAGTAATTTTGTCTGTGATAGTAAAGGTTATGTGTCACATTTCCTGGGCCCTAATTTTCAGTGGCTTGGCTGTTACAAAAGGACTCGATCTGGCAGTTATATCGTGATATAATTGAGCATTTATGGAATGATTTAGTAATCTTCCATTTTGTCCTCTGACCATTCTCCATTTTCACAGAATGCAAATTTTGACAAAATGACCTGGTCTTCAGAAAATAAGCATGTTGATAAGTGAGTATATTTGTATCTATATTTATACTTTTGTCTAGATAGATACAAATTCCCTTCAAGTAAGAATAGGAAGACTGAAATTCACCAACAGAAGAAGACTCAGTAAAAATGGTGGGGTAAGGGACAGAGCAACAAAGGTGAAAATAATGCTACACTGCTAAGAGTGAAACTAAACAATGAATTCCCAGACGCTTTCATGCTAGAGTTGCAAAGAAGAAAATTGGAAAAGATATTGGCATTCTAAGTTAGGAGAGGCACACTGTTGGGTTTTTTTTGTTTGTTTGTTTTGTTTTGTTTTGCCAAAAACTGGCTCACTGAGATGGCTGCGTGAGCAGGTACACTGTCGTGGTGGCAAAACCAATCCCCCGTCTGCCACAAATCAGGTCTTTTTAGTTACACACTGTTATGAAATCTTTTCAGAACCTCTAAATCAGAAGCTTGAGTAACAGTCTGACCTGGTGGAATGAACTCCAAATGCACTCTCCTCCTCACATCAAAAAGCCAAATGAGCATCGTTCTTGGTTTCTGTGGGGGTGCACCCTCGTATTCCATGCAGTCTGCCTCCATAATGACTTCTACCCTTGGAGACCCCACTGCATAGTTCTACTCTTGTTATGAATCAGAATCAACTGGATAACATATTTGGATTTATTTGAAATCACATGAAACTACTTTTAACATTACTATCCATTAGGGGGTCAAGAGACCAAAATACACATTGCATTAGGCAGAAGACCCCTTTAGAGTATTGAAAAGCGAGGACGTTACTTTGAGGACTAAGGTGCACCTGACCCAAGCCATGGTCTTCTCCATCGCCTCATATGCATATGGAAGTTGGACATTGAATAAGGAAGACCAAAGAGGAATCCATGCATTTGAATTGTGATGTCGGAGAAGAATATTGAAAGTACCACGGACTGTCAAAAGGACAGATTGATCTCTCTTGGAAGAAGTATGGTCAGAGTGTACCTTGGATGCAAGGATGGTGAGACTTCATCTTACATACTTTGGACATGTTTTCAGGAGTGACCAATCCCTGGAGAAGGACGTCATGTTTGGTAAAGTAGGGGGGCAGTGAAAAATAGGAAGGCCTTCAAGGAGATGGGTTGACACAGCCCCTGAAGCAGAGGAATAATTGAGAGGCTGGCTCAGGACTGGGCAGTATTTTGTTCTGTTGTGCACAGGGTCACTATGGGTTGGAACTGACTCAACGGCATCTATCAACAACAACCATTAGGTAAATGAAAATTAAAAACCCCCTATACCACGAGTTGTTTCGTGGTGTAGTAGGTTTCACATTGCGCTAACTTCACGGTGAGTGTTTCGTACATAGGAGAAAGCTGGGGCTTCCTGCTTCCATAAAGATTCACAGCCCTGGAAACCTAAAGGGAAGTTCTACTCTGTTCTATGGGGTCTCTGTGAGTCAGGATCAACTCCGTAGTAGTGAGTTTTGTTTGGGTTTGGAAGATGGTGAGAGTATGGAACAACCGGAAGTATCATATTAATGACGGCGATAGAAATAGTACCTCACCTTTGGAAAATTACTGGGAAGTAGTCATTTTTTAACATTAAATATACATCTACCTTTCAACTTAGAACTTCCACCTTCAAGTAGTTAGCTTCAAGACATGAAAGCACACGCCACAAGACATATGTGAATGTTCATGGCAGCTTTATTTATTATAGTTTCAAATGGAAAATAATTCAGCATTCGCCAAGAGGAGAATGACTGGACAGATTGTGTTCTTCGAATAGAATACTAGTCAACAATGAAGCAATGAACTAGTGACACATGCACCTGTCCGGATGACCTTCAAAACCGTTGAGGAATGGAATCAGACAGAAGAGCACATACATGCTGCACAGTTCTGTTTATGGCAGGCTCTAGAATCGGCTCATGAATCTTTGTTTCAAGAATTAGGACAGCAGCTTCCACTCAGAGGAGGGACAGAGTGTAGCTAGAAAGGCGCATACGGTAATTCTGGAAAGTAAATGGAACTGTGCTCTATTTTATTTGGGATGGGGATATATGAGCTTGTTAGAAATCATGGATCTAAACTCTTGATATCTGCGTTTTCATTTTATGGAAACTTTATTTCGCTTGAAAGATTTAAAACAAGCCTATCAGATGACCTCTCTGAAAACGAGGTCCTCTCTCTACAGATCAGGGTGGGGATTCACACGGGACCTGTCCTAGCAGGTGTTGTGGGAGACAAGATGCCGAGGTACTGCCTGTTTGGTGATACTGTGAACACAGCTTCTAGGATGGAGAGTCACGGACTGCCCAACAAAGTGCACCTCAGCCCCAGCGCCTTCCGGTACTATGCGTTTATTCATATTCCCTCTGCCCTCCGCTCTCCCTCTAGAAGTTACCAAGTGCCCACTCAGATGAGAGTAAAAACCAGCCCTGGTGTGGGGTGGGGTGAGGGGAGGTAATAGAGGAAACCTATGTGCTTTCCCCCATATCCCACTGTAAGCAGATGTTCTGTTAACCAATATGTGAGGCTGGCTCAGGACCGGGCAGTAGTTTGCTCTGTTGTGCATAGGGTCACTACGGGTTGTAACTGACTCAATGGCATCTATCAACTTGAGTCGCTACTCTAAGATAATTCCAAGGAGCATATGGGCTAATTGAGGAATTGACAGATTAAAATAAATAAACTTTAATTGTCACATGGCCATTCCTTCTTTTTAATTACAGATTGTTTAAGTCCAGACACAGCAGTGTTAAGTAATTGTGAAAGATACAATTATCTAACACAAAACCTGAAGTATTTACTATCTTGCTTTTCAGAAAAAGTTTATTGGCCCTTAGTTCAGTGAAGGAAGAAGCAGTCCTGGAAAGTCATTCTTAAAGTATGGTAAATGTAAAGGTAATTATAGGCATAGGACACTGCACTTTGTTCTAAAATTTTTATTGTTTATTATTGAAGCAAGTTTCAGATAATAGTTCCCACAATTATTCCTACTTACAGATGTGGGCATCTTATAATTGTATGTAAAGTATACTTTAATTTAAACAATAAATCAAGAGCATTAAATGAGTTCTAATATAAGAATGGGTCTTAACCAAGAAGGGGGTACTGCAAACAGTTGAAAGTACTCCACTGCCAATCAGAAGGTGTTGGGGGGGGGGGGTGTCAAGCATCCCAAGGGCACCGCAGAAGAAAGGCCTGGCTATCTACTTCTGAAAAATCAGCCACTGCAAACTCTGTGAAGCACAGTTCTCCTCGGACACATGTAGAATCTTCATGTGTTGGAGTCAGTTTAAAGATAACAGGATTTTTATGGGAGTTTGTGGAAAAGAGGTCTAACCTAGGTTATTGGTAATTGGAGTGCAAAAGCTAGAAGCAGAAGAAGAAACTAGTGGTTGATGCTGGGTAAAAAAGAGATTTGTGTTTATATAAACTATATTGAATTAAAACAGGAGATTGTCAAGCGAGAAGTTGTTTACTTCTCTTTTTAATGGATTCATCTTGAGCACCCTGGACAATGGGGTGGATATGCAGACAGACAGGAACTGACCACTGTTGAGGAAGTGGGTAGCTGGTGGAGCAAGGCCCAGAGCAGGCAGGAAGGGGTGGTCAGAAGCATGGACTGGGAATACGAAGAACACTTCTTTCTCTGAGGTTTGGAAGGAGGATTCCTGTGGTCAATGGGATAAGATATCATAGGATGACACCTATAATTATGGCAATTTTGTAACCAAAAGGGATCACCAAGGAGAAGGCACGGTCAGCAGCTTGAGAGTGAGAGCGCATGCGTCAACCAGGTGGCTGGGGTAGAGTGATGAGGCACGTGGGACAGTAGGCCAGAGGGAATGGAAGGACTGATGGAATGCTGAGGCCCAGCTGAGGCAGGTGACTTTGACTGTGAGACGCCCAATGGGCATGGTTCTGTGTTCTTTCACCTACATCACACAGCTCCCAATCTGGTAATTAAGTAATTAAGCAGAAGGTCCAGCCTGACACTCCTCAGTGCCTTGATCACCAGAAGTCATCACGTAAGAAGAAGCTTAGGTGGTTAGGATGGCACGATGACAACTGTAAGGTACATCGGTGGTGAGTGGAAGATGGGGAAAGGGAACAGATATTCCAAGAGCCTTCTGTTTCAGAATCATGTGGTGAGGAGTGTACACAGGCATCGATGGCATGAAGTATAGACATGTGAAAGTGGTTTGCGGGTTGTGCTAGACGCAGTGGTTCTCAACCTGTGGGTTGAGACCCCTTTGGGGGCCAAACGACCCTTTCACAGGGGTCACCCAATTTATAACAGTAGCAAAATTACAGTGATGAAGTAGCAATGAAAATAATTTATGGTTGGGGGTGGGGTCACCACCACATGAGGAACTGTATGAAAGGGTTGCGGCATTAGGAAGGTTGAGGATTACTGTGCTAGAGGAAGGCACAACCCTCTGGAGATAGGGATACAAAGTTGGCCTGGGTCTTGTGCAAGTGTATGATGGACCTTCTTCCTTCCTCTCCCCTGTGCCTCTTTGCTCCCAGCAGGCACTGACTGATGGACTCTTCCATGACTTGTGTCCTCCTGCATACTCCCACCACCCTATACTTAGTCACCAAATCTTTGATATCTAGTGCATTTCCTTCTTTGTGCAGAGCACTGGAAAATCAAGGATTTGAAATCATCGAAAGGGGAGAAATTGACGTGAAGGGTAAAGGAAAAATGACCACATACTTTCTAATCCAGAATTTGAAGGCCACAGAGGATGAGATCATGGGGAGACCTAAAAATCCTCTGGATCACAAGGGTAAGCAATAAAAGAGAAGTCATTCATGTTGAATATGTTTTCTATTAAGAGCCCATGTGTCCAGTGTGGCTCATGGGTTTATAAGGTCAGCACAGGTGTTGTTTGCACTCACTGCTGGCTCATGTCTTCCCTTTGGTTGAAAACCACCACCACTCGTTACCTTATGTCTCCTCCAATGCATGGCACTCCTACGTGTGTTAGAGTATAACTGTCTTCCACAAGGTTCTCAATGGATGGTTTTAAAAAATGTATCCATTTTTACTATACCCCGAAAGTTTATTCTTAATTTTTATCTGGGCACCTCAGGGAAAATTTAAAAAATAATTTTATTGGGGGCTCTTATAACATACCATACATCAATTGTATCAAGCATATTTGTACATACATTGCCATCATCATTTCTAAAACATTTTCTTGGTATCAGCTCCTCTTTTCCCCCCACCCTCTCCCATTCTCCCACCCTCGTGAAACCTTGATAAGTTATATATATTGTTATTATTTCCTATCTTACACTGTCCGTTGTCTCCCTTCACCCACATGTCAGTTATTCATTCCCATGGGGCAGGGGGATGGTAGGCAGTTATATATCCAACCTTGTGATGGGTTCCCCCTTTCTAATGGATGATTTTTCAAAAGCAAATTGCCAAAATTTTCTTCCAACATGCCTATGAGTGGATTCAAACCTCCACCCTCTCATTCAACAGCTGTGCATGTCAACTGTTTGCATCACTCAGAAGCTCTCCCTAGCTGGTGAAAGTTACTGAAACCTGGCTCAGCAATTTTCCCTGTCACATATGTCTTTGTATTCTTAGTATTCAACTTTCCAAGATTTTAGCTACTGAACTGGCTGATGGACCCACACTAAATGGTCAGGTTCCTCCTCTCCGAGCAAAGAGATTTTGCCATCAAGGAATAATTTCAGAATGCTCCTTGTGCACCTCAAATGCAGAGAAAGCCCCAAAGTGGGCTTTCCTTACATACTGAGCTGCTCCCATTTTCCACTGGCTTCCAAAAGTGGGGAGCCAGTTGCAGTGGAAGCAACTCCCACTCCTGGCACTCCCATGTGTGTCAGAGTAGAACAGATGTCCATAGAGATTTAAAATTTTTATTTTCAGTTTTATTGGTATATAATTCCTATATCATACAATTTGATGATTTAAAGTTTTTTTAAAGTTTCACAATCATGATTACAATCAATTTTAGAACACTTCTTTCTTGTACTCATTATTATGAGCTCTCGATTTCTCCCCAACCTCTCCTGCCACAATAGTAAGAAACTATTAATAGAGTTACTGTCTTTACGAGGGGGTTCCCCCCAAGAACCGATGCTCATTTGCTTTATTGCTAAGAGGATAATGCTTTTGGAGTTCTTTGTTCCACCAGGTCAGGGTGTTAATCGAGCTTTCTATTTAGAGGTTCTGAAAAGATTGCATAACAGCATGTAACAAAAAGGCCTGATTTGTGGCAGACGGGGAACTGGCTTCGCCACCCCAACAGTACACCTGCTCGTGCAGCCATCTCAGTGCGCCGGTTTTTGGAAAAACAAAACCAACATGCCTCTCGTCCCAAACACCTTACTCACCTGTCCTCGCTCCATGCCACTTCTTTTTGCTTCTGTGAATGAAGAGGGACATGAAAGGACAGCAATTTGATGACGTAGAAGAGATGAATTAAAAAACGAAGGAGGTGCTGTCAGCCATCCAAACAGTTGAGTTTGAAAAATGTTTCCAAGAATGGAATCGCAGATTTCACAAATGTATTAAGTGTAATGCAGGGTACTATGAGAAGGTGTTAAGGTTGTTTTGTAAAATATTTAAATATGTAGCTCTGAAAAAAATCCTTTTTGGGGGTGGGTACCCCCTCATATAGATTTACGTATTCTGGATTTCATATAAAGAAACAAACAGAAAACAACAACAATATAATGCACAGAGAGAACTCATAAAAATAAAGCAGAAAATAATAACAGAACAAATTTAAATGGTTCAAAAGGGAGAACAAATGATAACATGTTCAATTTTAACCTATGTCTGCGTTAGTCCACTTCCCAACACACTCTGTCTGGTAGCGAGCTAGTCGCAGCTCTGGTTGATGGTTCGAAGGGATTTACCAGAGGCTTACTCCAGCGTGGGGGGAGCCTGTGGGTGGATTAGGGGCTTACATTGTCATCCATCGCCTTCTGCATGCTGGGTGGTCAGAATTTAAGCTCTAACACCATTCCTTTCTCCTGTCGTGGATTCTATTATTTGCAATCATTGGATCACACTGACTGATTGGTGTGCTTCCTCTGCAAAGACTTAACCGACCGCTCACTTAGATGGCTGCTTCTTCTAAGACATGCCTTTAAGACCCCAGACACTATTCTTTCTGAAACCCAGGTAGCATCCAATTTCTTCACCGCAATTTCCTCTAACACTCATTTCTTCAGTGATCTCTTCATGAGGGGAAGTATCAAGTAGTGCCATGTCATAAGAATTAATTATTCTTAGGCTAATGGGACAATGAAGTTGAACTGAAAATCCATTCATATCAAGGGTTTATTATGTTCTGGGTCTACTCTAGAGACATAATTATCATTTTATTGAGGAATATTATGTCATCCCCATAATGCCTATGGTAACCCTATTGATAATAACATTCTGCTAATGGCATAGAATTTAAGATACTGTTAAGGAAAGTACTGCATTCATGTATAGGACAGTTTTTTAGACTAAACTATGTGGGTTGTTACCTGTACATATGAAAAAAATTAAGTGACTGGATGATATTTATGCAAATAATGAGTGTTGTTGAGATAGGGCACAACTTTCAATGATTCTCATTCACAAAGGCTTGCTAGACTAAGGCACGTCAGAGAAAAGCAGAGAACAAGAAAATAGCCAATATATGGGAGTCTTGCATTGCCATTATTTGAACTCCTTCAAAGCAAGAGATTTGAACCAAAGTCCAATGACTTCCAAATCCATAATCATGGGATAGCTGTCGCCTGCTTATTCTCATGCTAGTGCTTTCCGTTTTAAATCCAAGGGAGTAATCCAGTAATCCAGATTAAAGGTTCCTTTAATCTGCTACAGCAGCGTTTGAGGCAAATTCCAGTACACTTACTGTGACTTCCAAATTGGATCTTCCTGGTGCGAACTATGAAGGGTACTGTGCACCTAGAAGGACAAAATCTAAAAGTCCCAGTTTTCTATAGCAAGCAGCCTGGGTCACCGAGGGCTGGATAGAAACTATGTCAAAAGGATTCAATTAGAAAGTTAATATCAGGTGTGCTCTACCTTTGGGTATGATACACAAATAATGCCAATACTTGTCTGTCAGTTGGTTGTACTGTGGGTGACTTGTGTGTTGCTGTGATGCTTCAGGCTACGCCACTGTGACTTTAAATGCCAGTCGGGTCACTCAAAGTGAACAGGTTTCAGCAGAGCTTCCAGACTAAGAAGAGTCTGTGAAGAAGGAGTAGGCTGAAAGCATTACCCAAAACAAGGCTCCCAGAATTGATGGAAAAATTGGACTGCTTCAGCCAGCTGACGAAGCCCTAGAAGCACTCACTCATCTCTGCTAAGAAATTCGGAACGCCGCGACTTGGCATAGAAGAGATCTGTATCTGTGCCTATTCTAAAGACAGATAACCCACCAGGATGCTCAAATTATAGAACAATGTCATTGACATCATGTGCAAGTAAACATTTTGCTGAAGATCATCCAACAACATTTGCAGCAGTCCTTTGGCAGGGAGATGCCAGAAATCCAGGCCAGATTCAGAAGAGGCTGTAGATCAAGGAATATCATTGCTGATGTCAGATGGATCTTGGCTGAAAGAGAATACCAGGAGGGTGTTTACTGTCTTTTATTGGCTTTGCCAAAGCATTTGACTGTGTGGCTCATCACAAACTGGGGGCAGAGAAGAATGGGTATCCAGCACCCCTCACTGTGCTCGTGAAGTACCCGCACATGGATCAAGTAGCAACTGTGCAAACCGGGACAGCTGCGTAAACAGGGGACACCGCGTGGGTTCCAATCAGGAAAGGCGTGTGGCAGGGTTGCACCCTCTCACCCTACTTATTCAGTCTGTGTGCTGAGCACATAACCAGAGAAGGATGATTTGAATTATATGAAGGAAAATGCGGCATCAGGAATGGAGGAAGGCTTATTATCAACCTTCAATATTTGGATGACACAACCTTGCTTGCTGAAATTGAGACCAGGAAGCGCATGCTGATGAAGATCAATTTCTTCTCCCAGGAGGGTATTTGGATTTTAAGTTCAAGGGAGTATGTCAGTTCCTTAGATCTGCCACAGGGAGTGTAAAGTCCAGTTCAGTTTTCTTAATGTGTTTTCCAATTTGGGTCCTTCTGGGGTGGTCTGTGAGGGTGTTGGGCACCTCAAAAGGACGGTGTCTAATATCCCAGCTGTCCAGGGCATGTTGCTGGCGTCCCCAGGAGCTGGACGAAAGTGACCCATGATGACCAGGATGCCGGGGGGGTTATATAGTGCACTTATATAGTGCACTCACACAGTAGTTGTCCTTTTGTGATTGACTAATTTCACTCAGCATAATGGTTTCCATGACGGTGGATGGGACAAAAGGATAAACAAACAATCAGATCAGAAGAAGAGAATTTATGTATGTGTGCATACATAGAAGTAGTATTTTTTTAAAAGAGCGAAGGAATGAGAAAAGAAAGAAGAAAAAAGAAAAACACAAGAAGGAAAAGTGTAAATATGCAGTGAGGGGCGGGGGGAGGTGATAGCGTGGCTTGGGTGTGGAATTTTGTTGCCGTGGCAATGCAATGTTCACATGGTCTGGTCTGTGGCCTCTGTGGAAAAGGAAGGTGATCCTGGTTTGGGTGGGAGTGCCTGGATTTTCAGGCATGCTTGTGTCTGCCTGGGAGGGGTGCATAGTCCCCTCAGGAAAAGGCAGTATGAGTGAAAAAAGGGGGGTATCCCCCAAACAAGTAAATAAAGTAAACAATAAAGCAGCAGTTTCTGTTTCAGTTGGGATTTCTGATCCTGTAGCAGTGTGTACATTCATTGGTTGCACATGGGGTGGCGGGGACATGTGGGCAGGAGAAGCAGAGCTGGAAGACAGACAGAGGTCTAAAAAGCAGGGGTGGGGTGGGGAAGCATTGCTTGGGTAATGAGGATTTTTATACCAAGCTGTTCTCGCAGTCTGCTCTGCAGGCATGACCCCCAGAGGCCAGAGAGGCAGGAGGTGTGGCATGGTGGATTGGAGTAGGCGCAGAGAAAGATCCGTTATGCAATAGAGGGCGACTGTGCAAAGCCACTTGGACCACCGATCAATCATGAAGTCGGTAACTGTCACCTCTGTTACTGATATCTAACGCCAAGAACTTTGGCGTACTTCAGTTTTAAGTTGTTTTTCTGGCTCCCAGGGAGCATAGGATCTTCCTCTGGATGGGACCTTTCTGGTAGTTGCTGTGGAGATCTTCCTGTGTTTACAACATGGTGGCTATCCATATTCTCCGAATCCTCTGCTATATTTTCTCAACCCAATATGACCATGTAACCGGAAGATGTATGACATTGTGCCACACAGAGATAGGTATTCAAAGAACACTTTGCCTCACAATGCTTTCGTTCAGTGCCATCTCTTCCTAGTTTCTTTGTGAATTATGAAGGTTTTAGGCTACATTTTACTGGTGGAGAGACTAAAATGAAAGAAAGAAATAAAAAGTTAGAAGCAATGTTTGCCTATAAAGGAACGCTCAGAAGAGAGGAATAACACAGCATTCCCCCCACCACCCCCCCGTTGCTGTCGGAAATAAACAGAGTAAAGGGAGGAGGGGCGTGGTTCTGAGAGGCAGCCAGGGCTGTAGCCACAGGCACAGGACAGGTACAGGGTGCTCGGAGGATGTCCCTAACACAAGTCTTACACTCCTCTCTACCTTCGACCCTCCCTGTAGGTTGTTTCCAAATTTTCCATGTGAAGAATGCAATTCTAGAACATAACTGGTCAATGGAATCAAACTCACGTTCAGTTCTGACCGACTGAGGAAAAAGCAAAAGCCCAAACCAAAGTGTATGAATAAATTAAGTGACAGCACCTCTTAAACAAGGCTTCTATGCAAATGGGGAGAAAGTGACCTGAGGGGAGCAGGTAGCCTCCGGGTGCCTTATCATAGAAGAACATGTAACTCCTTGAGCTGATTCCAGCCCCTGCCTGGCCCTAACTCATAACCTCACGTGTGGTACCAGGAAGATCCTGGTCCCTTTCCTGCTTCTTCTGTACCTTTCTGTACCCATTCCCCTTCAGGCATGGCTTCCCAGGGGAGCCCCAGATCTCTTGATCTGGGAGTTTGGGTCTCAAAGACCTACCCCTCCATTCTCCCAAGAAGCACACAGCTGAGGACGCTTAGGATAATCCCACACCCTAATATTGCTTTCCAAGTGCCACAAGGACATGAGTCCATTACCTGGGCCAGTCCTAGACCCAATTAATCTGGGCCTGAGGACTTTTCCCAGGGACCCATTGCTGTCTTCCACAAGGCCAGGCTGAGCCTCTCTGAGCCAGTAGTAGAGAAGAAAATATATGGAAATACTGTTATATAGCTTGCAGTCCCTGGGGAGCATACATTATCCCTCACTGTAGTACTAACCAAAAGGTCAGAGGTGTCTCAGAAGAAAGGCCTGGCAATCCACCTCCAGAGGGTGCTGTCTCGAAAACGTCATGGAGCACATTTCTACTCTGCAACACAGGGTCACCAGGAGTCAGCAGTGACTTGAGAACAACTAGTCTTGTTGAGGTTCTGCTTTGGTGTTATCTATGCCATTGGTCCTCGCCCCCCTACCCCACTGCATCCTGCATAAAGATACCCAAAGGTAACAGGAAAGAGAAGGGATAGAGTCCAGGCAAGCTTTTCTTAGCCCAATTTCTTCTTCTTCTTTTTTTGCTTTTAAACTTTCTTTTTTTTAATCATTTTATTACAGGCTCATACAACTCTTATCACAATCCATACATGCATCAATTGTGTAAAGCACATCTGTACATTCATTGCCCTCATCATTCTCAAACCATTTGCTCTCCACCTAAGCCCCTGGCATCAGCTCCTCATTTTCCCCTCCCTCCTTGCTCTCCCCTCCCTCATGAACCCTAAATAATTTATAAATTATTACTTTGTCATATATTGCCCTGTCCGACATCTCCCTTCACCCACTTTTCTGTTGTCCGTCCCCCAAGGAGGAGGTCACATGTACATCCTTGTAATCTGTTCCTCCTTTCCAACCCAACCTCCCTCGACCCTCCAATATCACCACTCACACCACTGGTCCTGAAGGGATCATCTGTCCTGGATTCCCCGTGTTTTCAGTTCCTATCTGTACCAGTGTACATCCTCTGGTCTAGCCAGATTTGTAAGGTAGAATTGCAATCATGGTAGTGGGGGAGGAGGAAGCATTTAAGAACTAGAGGAAAGTTGTATGTTTCATCGTTGCTACATCGCACCCTGACTGGCTGGTCTCGTCCCTGAGCTCCTTCTGTAAGGGGATGTCCAGTGGCTACACATTTCTTTAACAGTGTAAACCACTTGGGGGTGAGGGGGTTCATTCAGGGTACTTGACAACACACTGAATTGCTGGAGGTTCCAGTCCATCTACAGGTGTCTTGGAAGAAAGACTTAGAGTTCTCTATACTAAAAAAAGCAGCCATTGACCATTCCATGGAACACAGTTCTGCTCTGACCTACAGAGGTTCACAGTGAGTCAGAACCTACTCACCACAATTGTGGTTTTGTTTCTCAAAACCAGGTCCCTTTGCTCAGTCCTCTATTGGGGGCACATCCATTAAAGGTAATAAATGTCACTGGTCGTTGCCAGCAGCAACACTTAACAGCTGGCCTTCATGTCACTAGCTACTGAAGGAAATACCAAAGGAGAATTCAAGAAGGCCCTTCCACCTATCTTGCTCCGGTGTCTGTTGGGAAACCTAGTTTAAAGCCCCTCATGCTTTTTTGCAGAATCGAGTGCTCAGGAAAAAGAAGTCAACAAAAGCATTGCTGTGATGAAGTACATTGACAATCGGCAATTGTCCCTTAGCAGTGAGGCAAATGGTGAGTCCACCAAAGGTCTGTTTCATAATGTCCCCCATTCCCAGAACTGTGCTACCCTTAACGAGGATCAGCTGATTCCAGTAGACAGCTTATGGAAGTAGAGTGGAGCTGGTGTCATAGAATTGAAATCAACTCAAAGGCAGTGGATTTAGTTGTCTTAATTGTTACTAAGTAAATTCACACTCATTGTGAACCTAGAATTGCCTCATAGGGCAATTCTAAAAATTGCAACACTGCAATTTTTAAAAATCATTTTATTAGGGGATCATATAATTCTTATCACAATCCATACATACATACATCAATTGTGTAAAGCACATTTATACATTCATTGCCCTCATCATTCTCAAAATATCTGCTCTCCACTTAAGCCCCTGGCATCAGCTCCTCATTTTTCCCCTTGCTGCCAACTCCCCCCTCTTTCATGAACCCTTGATAATTTATAAGTTATGATTTTTGTCATATCTTACACTGTCAAACATCTCCCTTCACCCACTTTTCTGTTGTGTGTCCCCCAGGAGGGGGCGGTTATATGTAGATCCTTGTAATCGGTTACCCCTTTCCACTGCACCCTCTCTCCACTCTCCCAGTATCTCCACTCTCACCACTGGCCCTGAAGGAGTCATGTGTCCTGGATTCCCTGTGTTTCCAGTTTCTATCTGTACCCATGTACATCCTCTGGTCTAGCCAGATTTGTAAGGTAGAATTGGGATCATGAAAGTGGAGGAAGAGGAAGGAAGAAAGTTGTATGTTTCATCGTTGCTACACTGCACCCTGACTGGCTCATCTCCTCCCTGTGACCCTTCCGTAAGGGGATGTCCAATTGCCTACAGATGGGCTTTCGGTCTCTACTCTGCACTCCCCCTCATTCACAACGATATGATTTTTTGTTCTGATGATGCCTGATACCTGATCCCTTCGACAACTTGTGATCACACAGTTTGGTGTGTTTCCATGTGGGCTTTGTTGCTTCTGAGTTAGATGGCCGCTTGTTTACCTCTAAGCCTTTAAGACCCCAGATGCTATATCTTTTGATAGTTGGGCACCATCAGCTTTCTTCACCACATTTGCTTATGCACCCATTTATCTTCAGCGATCGTATCTGGGAGGTGAGCACACAATGATATGAATTTTTGTTCTTTGATGCCTGATAACTGATCCCTTTGGAACCTAGTGATCCCACAGGTTGTTGTGCTTCTTCCATGTGGGCTTTGTTGCTTCTGAGCTAGATGGTCGCTTGTTTACCTTCAAGCCTTTAATAACCCAGACACTATATCTTTTGAAAGCCGGGCACTATCAACTTTCTTCACCACATTTGATTATGCATCCACTTTGTCTTCAGTGATCCTATTGGAAAGGTGAGCATCACAGAATGCCAGATTGTTAGAACAAAGTGTTTTAGTGTTAAGGGAGTGCTTGAGTAGAGGCCCAATGTCCATCAGCTACCTTAATACTAACCTAGAAATATATGCACATAGATCTATTTCCACATCCTCATATATAAATATATTTACATATGTGCATGTATTTGTTTAGTCCTTTATATATGCCCCTTACCTCCTCCCTCTTTCCTTTTGCTTTCCTCTTGTCCCACTATCATGTTCAGCCTTCATTTGGGTTTCAGTAATTCCTCTCGGTTACATTAACCTTGGGTCACGCCCTATCAGGCCTCCTTCACCTTCCTCACCACTGATTTGGATCACTTGTTGTTCCCTTGTTCCTGGGTTTGTTAACATCACTTCCTTTTCCCCCACTACCCCTTCTCCCATGCCCCCTCCCTCGGAACTGTCAGTCCCATTGTTTTCTCCTCCAGATTGTTCATCCAGTCTATCTTATTTACACAGACCTTCAGAGATACTAGCATGCACAAAAACAAGACAGAGCAAAACAAAGCAACAAAAGAAAAAAAAACAACAAGTCAATGACAATAAAACAAAACAGCAAGAAAGAAAAGCTTGTAGTTAGTTCAAGGATTGTTTGTTGACCTTTTGGAGTGTTTTCCAGTTGAGTCTGATGGGGCACCAAGCCCTGGCCCCAGAGTCTATTTTTGGTATTTTCCCTGGGGACTTCATTGCTCTGTTCCCTTTGCTGTTCTGTTGCATGCCCTTAGTGTTTTGCCTCGGTGTGGTGGGATCAGATTGGGTGAAATTCCTACACTGTGTCTCCGGTGCTGTCTCCTGTAGGGCTATGGGTCAGTGAGGGGTCGTGTCTCATACTGGGGCCGGCCATAAGGTCTTCTCTGTGAATTGGCTGCTCTGAGTGGGAATCTCATCATCAAGGCCTGGTGGGCCAGGATGTGCTCCACTCTCTCTTCCTCCCCCTTCATTTGCTCCCATGTGCTCTGATCAGACACGTCCCTCTTCCAGAGCTGCAGCTTCAGTGCTGTTCTCTGAAATAAATTCTTCTGGGGGGAGGGGCAGGCAACACTGCAATTGTTATAGTGCAAATCACCAGGCCCTTTGTTCCACAGAGCCTGTTATGAATTCGAACTCCTGAACTTTCACTTGGCAGCTGAATGCTTAACTAACCATGACACCACCAGGGTTCCTTTATTCTACCCATAATACCAGGTAAAGAATAGGGCATCTGAATAATCCATACAAAGGACTTGTTAATTGGCACTGAGTTGACTCTTCCTCATGGTAAGCCTTGTATGCAAAGCAGAACTAATGGATCCTATTGTCAACTCTGTGACCTTTTAGATGCAGACCACAGACCTGTCTTCTGAGGTGCCTTGAGTGAGTTCAAACTACCAACCTTTTGACTAGTAGTTGAGTGCTTAGATTCTTGTGCCCCTCAACAGTCCCTACTCCGTATAGAGCTTAGCTATTGCTCAATTTAATTGGCATTTTCTATTCAATTGAGTGTCTCCTAAGCCTCCTGATGCCTGAACCATTTTTTTTCTAGTTTGTTACTAGAGACTGAAGCCGAGGGAGTGGTCAGTAACCTTCAGTTCAATCACAGGCGAAAAGAGGCAGAGCATAACTTTCCTCTGTTGGGTCCAGGGTCAGGTTCAATTTTAATTGTAGGTTCTCACTGAGCTAGACACATGAAGCCTCTACCTTTATAGAGTTGTCGGGTACTAAGAAGTTAGTTCTGACTCATAATGGACCTCCGTATAATAGAATAAAGCACTGCCTGGTCCTGCATCTTCCTCACAAATGCTGACATAGTTGAGTCCCTTGTTGCATTCCCTGTGTCAATCCATCTCATAGAAGGTCTTCTACCAAGCCTGGTGCTCCTCTCTGGGTATTTGTTCTTCGATGTAACATGCCCCAATGCATCTCACCATCATCACTTCTAAAAAGTAGGCTGGCTGAACTGACTACACCATCAAATGTGTTTGTGCTCCTAACAGTCCATGGTATAGTTGATATTTATTTGTCAATACCATAATTGAAATACATCAATTCTTATTTGGTCTTCTTCATTCTATCTCCAGATTTCACGTACATATGAAACGATTGAAAATACTATGACTTGGGTCAGGTGCACCTTACTCCTTAAGGTGACATCTTTTCTTTTTAACACTTTAAAGAGTCTTTGCAACACATTTACCCAATGCGATGTGTTCTTTGATTTCTTGACTACTTCTTTCAAGGGCTTGGAGTGGGATTCCAAGTAAAATGAAATCCTTGACAATGTCAGTGTGTTCTTTGTTTATCATGATGTTGGTTATCATCCCATTTCTGAGGATTTTTAAAAAAAATTATGCTTCATTAATCAGTGCTTCATTAGTCAGTGCTTCATTAATCAGTGCTTCACCTCCTCTGCACTTGCAGCAGCAAGGCTGTGTCATCTTCACATCTCAGGTTGTTAATGACTCATCTTCCAATCCTGCCGCCATGCTCTTCTTCATAGAGTTCAGCTTCTCCAATTCTTTGCCCAATTGCTCAGCAAATAACTGTCTTCATGCGGCTTTAGGAGACAATTAACATATATCAAAATAAGTTCAGTCCAAATAGTGATAAATGTTGAGAAGATAAATGTATAAAGGAGAAGCATTAAAGCTAAGGCTCAGGCAAAGGGAAAGAGCTCTCCAATAAGTGTGAGGGGCAGGAGATTTCAGACAGAGAGAGCAGCCATGAGCCCCCAGCTCGGCAAGCCTACAGGAGAGTGGGGAGGCCAGTGTGTCCGGAGAGTGGGTGACGAAGGGAGCAATAGGAGATGTCGTCAGAGAGATGCACAGAGGCCATGGACAGTCTGGACCTGGAGCTGATCCACATGCAGAAAGGATGAGTATGAAATGTGGGTAAGATGAGAAACTTGTGTGACTTCCGGATAACATTCTCAGCTAGAAGGTCTCTGCTATTTGAATTCCATGATGTTGTCATGAAAGCTCAGAGAGGGAGCTTTAAGGACTACTTATGCTCCGAGAAAATGAACAAATTAATTTTTTCAAACTCCTCCTGAGTGCCTAAGTGTTTCTTTCTCCGTGGGAAAACTCAACAAGTTGACCTGCGCCATGCATCTTGTGTAGAAATGGAAGTCAGAAAATATCTCAACTAGCTTCCTAACTCAGTGACTCTCCTGTTGTTTTCCTGGACAAAAACAAACCCAGAGGACTACAGAAGGAGCAACTGGGGCGACCAAGGGTCATGGTGGCAAACTGACATCTTTTCAGCAACTATTTGTGCTGTGCTTTGTCCACCAACTCATTCTCTGCACATTACCTCATTTGGCATAACAGTAGCTATTACTGCATTCATACCAGAGGCAAGAAACCTTACCCTGAGAAAGGTTATCTAATTTATATAAGGTCATGTTAGGTTTCTCTCTCCGGCCTAAATCTCAGCCTCGGTCCTTGGCTCCATGCGAGAAAGATTTCATGCCGAAACCGGGCTCGTGATCCAAGTGAATTTAATGAAAGTTCAAAGAAGCATCAGGTTTTACGCGGCACCCATAGGATTCCTTTGACCATGCGGCCTGGCAGAGACTGCTCCGGGACACGCAAGGATCTCTCTCCTCCCACGAAGACCACCAGACTGCCCAAGCAAGACAAGACCAAAAGACCAGGCGCCCAAGAGACCCTCTTCCTTCCGGTCCCTGCCTTTTCAAGGGTTCCCGGGGGAGGTGTGGTGAACGACCCCAGGTCAATTCCATTGGCTGAATTGCAATCACCCGGCCCAGGTGGGCTGCTCCAGGTGTAACGCCCATCCAAGCCCACCGGTGGGAAAATCCAGCTTTTGTCTTTTGCTGGCTCTCCTGGGCATGCGTAAATGGACTTCCCAATTCCCTAGGCTAAGCTACCTAACAGTCACAAAATTAGTAAGTAGAAGAAGTGGAATTTGATTGTGTCTTGGGCAGGTCATATGAACCTATATTGAATGTCATAATTTACCCAAATTGTAGGATGTTACACTGGATTTCTTGACTTCTAAAGATTCTTAATGTTACGGTGGGAGAAAGGAATTGGATCAGCAGGTGTGTCCGTGATGAATACTCACACTCCTAGGATCGGTGTTAAACTGATTGGTGTGAGCTAGAGACGGGGAAATTAGAACAAAGCAAGCTGGGTCATTCGACCTTACTTTGGCTATCCAACCCTAGCCTAGTGAATTAGAAATGCCTTGTAACTACTGTCCCACGTTATTTGTTTGTACCCTTATGGTTAAGTTCTCCATCTCTATGGGCTTCTCACTTATCTCTAGGGTTGGCAGCAGAGATGAGAGAGCAAAGCCATAGAATTTAGCCTGCTGGCATTCAGTCATGGCATCTGCTCACCAAAACCAAAAGCCAAATACATTTTCTTTAAATGTGGCTGCTTTTCCAAAGTTGATAACCAGGCCTTTCTTCTGAGGGTCCTGTGGGTGAGCTCAAACTTCCAACTTTTTCATTAGCAGCCAAGGGCATTAACCAATTACACTACCCAGAGGCTCCCACGTGCCCATGGCACCTGCTTCTTCATTATGGTGTATGTCCTAGTTCTCATGCTATTTCTATCCTGGCTAGATCAGTTCTGCCATACGCAGCTCTGAGGTAAGTTAAAGATGCCAAGGAGTCTCTGACTCCTCATCTCTGACTGCTGGTTCCTACCCACACATTGCTCTGGAAAAAGTGTTCCTATCAGTAACCAAAGCCTATGAGGATTTGTAAGGTTACGCTAGCTGCTGGCACTTACTACCTCCGAGATCTGCCTGTTTCTCCACCTGGAGGCAGCTGGGAGAACCTTCAAAACTCACCTCCTCCATCATGTCTGCCATGGTCCTCACCAGATCATAACCTGACTGCCAAATGGGAGATGGCTTGCCAATTGCCTGCCTCCCCACATGACTTGGCTCCAGGGTGTGGGAACCAGGAGATCCTCTTCCTTTGTCTCCATCTTCCCCTAGAAGTACAGAGCCCCACAAAGTATCTCAATGCCTTGTCAGCGTCCCGACTGGCACGCCCCCCTCCTGCAGCCAACAAAGAGTTAGAAGCTGGCAGCTTTGAAGAAGGGGACTCAAATTGCTACAGGCCCCAAGAGACCGAGCCTGCAGGCAGCACCCAGGAACTCATTTGCACCTCAATAGCAGTCTTTTCTTTCCCTCCACTCTGTATGTGGGTGTTAGAAGTGTCAGGGGAGAGACTCCCCAGTGCAATTAAATGGGAATATTGAGCTGGAGAGAAAGACATGCGAATTGACTCAGATATTTAAGCAAGCACCTTTCAGTCTTGACGGAGAAATTGGCCTTCCAGCTGTCCCTGCTGGCAGGCTCTTCTGGCAACTCGTCAGGACTCGGTGAATGTGTTTTTCAAATTTCAACTTGTCTCTCCGAGCTTTCTGATGGCTATCATAATGGGTTCCAGGCTGAACTTCACACAGTACCTTGGCGAGATGCCCAGGCTCTCTTCTGGATGTGATGCTCCTAATAAATCACACTCAGGGTTGTCCACTGGCTGGGTTTGCAGCAGGTTCGTTCCGCTGTGGAGACATCTTAAACCAAGTCGTAAATGTCCTTCTGAAGGATGACAGCGGAGGCAGCGGACTTTTACCTGCAGCTAGAGTCAGGACTCAGCTGGCTGATGCTTGGGGTTGGCTGATTCTTTCCAAATTCCACTCACTGTTCTAAACAGGAAGGACTTGTCTACCATTTGCAGTCCCTCTGAGGGATAGTTCTGGATGGGTTTGTGGTCCTTTCATTGCCAGGGTCCTTGCTCTTTTTTGTGTTTGTGTGTTTCTCTCTCTCTCTCTTAAAAAAATCATTTTATCGGGGACTCTTTACACCTCTTATCACAATCCATACATCCGTCCATTGTGTCAAGCACATTTGTACATTTGTTGCCATCATCATTCTCAAAAGTTTCTTTCTACTTGAGTCCCTGGTATCAGCTCCTCATTCCATCCACCCCCCCCCTCATGAACCCTTGATAACTTATAAATTATTTTTTTCATGTCTTACACTAACCAATCTCTCCCTTCACCCACTTTTCTGTTGTCTGTCCCCCTGGGAGGGGGTTATAGATAGATCATTGTGATTGATTCCCCTTCCCCCCAGTTTCCCCTTACCATCCTGGTATAGCTACTCTCAATATAGGTCCTGAGGGGTTTATCTGTCCTGGATTCCCTGTTTCCAGCTCTGATCTGTACTCATGCACATGCTCTGCTCTAGCTGAATTTATAAGGTAGAATTGGGGTTATGAGAGTGGGGGGTGGCGGAAGCATTAAAAGAACTAGAAGAAAGTTGTATGTTTCAACAGTGCTATACTGCACCCTGGCTGACTCCTCTCTTCCTTGTGACCCTCTGTAAGGGGATGTCCAATTGTCTACACATGGGCTTTTGGTCTCCATGGCACTCCCTTCATTCTCAATGATAGTTACTCCATTTTTTAATAGAGTCTTCACAATACAAGTTGTTATTGTTATTGTTAGGTGCCCTTGAATCGGCTCTAGCCCATAACAACCTAAAGCCCAACAGAATACAACACTGCACAATCCCATTCCATCTGCTCAATTATTCCCATGCCTGGCCCCAGTGGTGCAGCCATGGTGTCAATCCACCTCGTTGAGGGCCTTCCTCTTTTTCACTGTCCCTCCACCTTGTCCAGGGCCTGGCCTCTCCTGACAAATTGTCATGAGACCTCCTGCTTCATTTCTGTCACCAAGACAATGTTTTCCAACTACTGTTCCTTACTGTGTTATTCCCGGCGTAGGAAATCCTATGATTTTTCTGATTCAAATACCAGTTCCTCTCAGCGCACTAATGCCTAGGACATCAATCTTTATGCAGTCTATTTAATATTTTTACGACTTTTGATTTTCCTAGATTCATACTTTGCACTTTCCAGGGTCCAATCATTGCAGAGTTTTTCAGCCGTTTCTCCTTCCCTTGGGTGGTGTCCCCTCAGCAAATGAAGACTCTGCAGGCTCCACTCGCACACGCTCTACCCGTCTTGCCTCGCCATGGTCAACTCCACTCCAAGATATCAGCTCCTTCAGTGCCCTGGGACCTGGGGGCCCCTAATCCACCACTATCTCTGACAATGCCTGCTTCCATTCTTTACCTTCAAGATCTGACGGTATTTTGGAGCGATGACTAGGTTTTCAGCAGTTACTCCCTCCAACATGTGGGGGGGGGGCAAGCCCTTCTTCCTTGTCTGCTCTTAGTCTGCAAGTTCTGCTGAAACCTGTTCCCTTAGGGTGACCCCGCTGGCATCTGAAGTACTGGTGACATAACCTCCAGCATCATAGCAACACACAAGCCACCATAATAGGACAAACTGACAGACAAGGAGTGGACCCTTCCCTAGACAGGTCCAATTTGTTGGCAAACAGCTGGTTTGGAGTCAGGCTGCCAATGGAAAGGTAGGTCCCTTGTCTCGGCTCAGAGAGCTGGCAGTAGGCTTTCTGAGGATTCCCTGATCCTTTCTATTTGGCACCAATGAATGGCACGGCTGTTTATGAGACCTTCTAGAAGTTGAGCTGTCCCTCAGGGAAATTCGCTAGGAGGAAGAGTGGGGGAAGTGTCAGTGACCTGGTTGCAGATAAGGTCACTGAGGATGGAAATTGGACTTTCATTGTGAAAGTTAGTCTCTAACCTAAGAGCTGCGCGTGGGCAGGCAGCTGGTAGGGCACCAATATGGACAGCTACACCCCATCCAGAGAGAGATTTGGTAGATTCAGAGTCAGCCTGCAGCACCGGGTTCCCACAGAGCTCCACGTGGGATTTTGATTACCATATTCAGGTAGCCCTGTTGTGATGGAAAGAGTCCTAGCGGTGTATTAGTTATGCGTTGGACTGTGAACTACATGGTGGGCAGTTCGAAACCACCAGCAGCTCCAAGGGAGAAAGACTGGGCTTTCTAGTCCTGTAAACAGTTCCAGTCTTGGGAACCCACAGGGGATCGCTATGAGTCAGCAGTGACTCCATGGCAGTGAGTCTTCCTGGTTATTGGCAGTGAGTTTTTAAGTTTAGTCTTTTGGCTGTAATAGAGAAGAGCTCTGGCACTATAGAGATGACATGTTGGGCTATGAACCAAAAGGTTAGTGGTTTGAAACCATCAGCCACTCCAAGGAAGAAAGATGGGGCTTTTTACCCTGTAAAGAATGCTAGTCTTGGAAACTCCCAGGGGGCAGCTCTACCCTGTTTTATGGATTCACTGAGTGAGCAGCGACTGGCTGGCAGTGAGTGAGTTGTGCTGGAAGGAGCGCTGGTAGTGCACTGGGTTAAACCTTGGGCGGCAGAAGGAAAGGCCAGGGATTTGAATCCTCAACTGCTCTGTGTGAAACAGGTGAGACGGTCTGCTGCCGTATGATTGGCAGCCTTAGAAATCCTATCCTCTGTCCCTTAATCATTCTTATGAATCGGAATCTACTCGGTGGCACTGCATTTCGAGTTTTAGTTGTGGTGGAGGGTCCCCGGTGGCTCAGATGGTTAAACACTTGGCTATTGATAAAGTAGTTGGAGGTTCTCGTGCACCCAGAGCCACTTTGTAAGAAAGGCCCAGTCATCTACTTCTGGGAAAATTATCTAGCCACTGAAAACTCTGCGGAGCACACACGGGGAGCATCGTAAGAAACAATTTGATGACAACTGGTTTGAATTGGTTTCTTGGTTGTGGTTGGGAGACTACTGGGTGAACTCTGAATCGCTGCCAAGTATTTTCTGCTTCACTTTTCTCATCCTTGAGCAGGGATGATAAAAGTGCTTGCTTCGAGAAATAGACGACATCATGTCCATCACTTGTAAACTGCGAAGTACTGACAACACGTCAGGTATCCCAAGGGCTGAATCTCTTCGGAGACTTGTTGCCTGGGAGGTCAGCCACATAACAAATGGGTGGGCCTTGGTACAAACCTGCAGCAGTTCCCTGACCAGTTTTGCCGTAGCGTCGATTCCACACGTGGTAATCCTATCTGTGTCAGACTGGAATGAGTGCCCCACAGGGTTTTCAAGGATGGAGGATGTGTTTTTAACTCGATAGCCAGTGCATTCTTCTGAGGTTTCTCTGAGCAGGTTCAACTTTCAGAACGTTCTGTTAGAATTGGAGCACATTAGCTGCTTGCCTGACCCGAGTTTACAGGAAATAATAATAAAGATCATCTGTTGTGCTCAAGGAGCCTCAGACCAGCTGAGAGAAGTTTCACTTGTGGAAAGCAGGACCCCCAAACAGACCCTTTCAGTGGAGGGTACTTACACCAGCAACAGGAAGACCTTTGGCTCTGCGCTGGTCTCTGGAGACCCGAGGCCCATGTCCACCAGGGCATGACCTCCTCTTCCCAAGGATAGAAATAGGGGGAAAAGTAGAGAGGAACCAGTGTGGTTCTAGGATGGGGCACCTTCCTCCCCACCCCATCCTGCCCCTCCCTCCATTGCACCCTGTCCTTTTTATCACTGCTTGCTAGGATCAAATTCTAGGAGGGGGGCTGCAAAGGTCCAAATATTCCACCACCACCTCCTTGTTCCACCAGCCTTTTGAATTGTGTTTCCCTCCGCCGTTTTTATTGCTGGACTTCATGGCTCCTTTCTCTGTTCACAACTCTGGTACAATTGTCCCATGATTGCATGAGAGCAGGTGTGCACTGGGCTGTGACATGAGAGGAAGTCAAGTATGCTGCACACATGGGAACCATGTGGAATGAAGGCGCAGGCCCAGCATGGGGAAGTGGCGAGAGCCAGCAACAGACCCCATATCAGAAAATACCAGGATTGAGGAAAAGCTGGTGGGCAGTGGAACCCCTTGATGATGACAGAGAAGATTGGATTGCAACCAGGCACCATAGAGAACCAGTATCGAAACCAAAAATATCTTCTATATTTTATTCTATCTAGGAAATTAGAAACTGATGCAGAAATGCAAAGGAAAAAAAGGAAGGGGGGGATTATTTTTATAACCAAGGTAACAATCTTTTCTCGGAAGCCCATATTTATATCATTTATGACTCATAGATTCCTGCCTGCCACAAGCAGACAATGATACATATGCACTTACATTCCCTGAGGCAACCGGCTATGTTTCTCAAAAGCCAGGTTGTCTGTACCACAGCATCACCCAAATTCACATTTGACAGCCTAGTTCATGGGAAGGTTGTTTTCAAAACAGGGAAAGTTCCTTCTGTAACTGATCGCTTCAGGTAGTCCTTTTTAAATCTACATTGAAACAGATTTCTACTCTGTTTTTAATTCTTTACTGGGTTGAGTTAGTTTGCCCAAGTGGATATTATTCATTTATTTATTTCTATCGTTCATGTATAGTACATACATGCTTTATGTCACAGAGATGGGATTTTCTGACAGATGCTGTTTTGAAAGTTGGCAGGCCACGTGTCCCTTTCCTCTGAATAGTTGTAGGTGTTGTTCACTGCCACCAAACTGGCCCCACCACGTAGGGGCCCGTGGACAATGGATCAAAAAGCCGCCACGTGGGGAGCCATCCCATGGGAAATCATGCTTTGGTTGCATCTCAGACTGTTGTGCAGCTTAGCTTTTCAAGCTTAGCTTCTGGCCAAGCTTCAGAAGTAGTTCACCAGGACTTTCTTCCTTGTCTGTTTTAGTCTAGAAGCTCTGCTGAAACCTGCCCAGCATCATAACATTGAAAATGTAAGCGCTGAAAATTTAAAACAGGTGAGGGCAATTTCAAAATGACATAATGCGCTTGATGTGGTGCTCGGCTTCCCTGTGTGACTTGCGCCATTATCTTCCCATAGCCACGTCTGCTTTGTGCTCAATGAAAACCCCAGGTTTCTTGTGCTGCTCTGTATCTACACCACCTCTAGAATAACCTTACTTGTCTGTGAGTGCTGGCATGCCCTCCGAATTTTTCAAGAAAGATTAAACTTGTTTGATTTAGGTTTGGTATTTGGGTGGCCTCAGATGTCTTTATATCAGTAATCCATAGAAAATAAGCCCTGTAATTCTCAATTAGGAAGCTTAATTGCATTAAACACTGCATTTCCCAACTGAGCACCATAAATGAGAATTAACTGTGGCAAAATGATAGAACTAATAGGCAGTCTTTTGAGCATGTAAGCAGTCGTCTAGGGGAGCTAAAGGTGATGGATGAGAATTCTTCTCAAATAAACAAGGTCATTCTTCCACCATCTGGATTGTGGAAATGGAATGGGAACAAATGCCAGCCATACCTGTGCAGAATCCCAAGAGTCCCAGCCTATGTCAGCTAAGGATTGTAAATAATATAAGCCAAATACAAAGACGGGAATGGTATCACAGCTTACATGTGAACATCTGGTTTGTAGAAGGCTACGGATGACAATGGAAGCTAACATCCATGTGCAGGGTCCCCACATAGATTAAGTCTCTAGTGAATCCCTCTGACCAGTCATGGGATTTTCATAACCTTGTGATCAGACAGAGAGCATTGTACAGATGATTATAGTAGATATAGTTAGGTTAAAATATAACACCTTGTTTCAGCCCCCTTTTATCCCATTTAAAAGTTGTATCAAGTTTTTAAAAGGTGAAAGGGAAATACATGTGGTTTCAGTGTCCTGTGAATTCCCTCTGAACATAGACCAGGGACATGACTAGCCTTGCTTGGCAAGTGGATTATGGCAGATGTAGCTAAAATTTAACACCCTATCATTTCCTCTCCATTTTGACCAATTTTAAAGTTCTAACTCTTAATGGTCTACTTTCTTTTTGATCGAGGTTTTTCTCTATTTTATTTTGTTATTGTTGTTAGCTTGTTTGTTTCTTGGCTTTCTGTTTTAGTATGTTTTTCGACATATGAAATCCAGATGGGTGAATCTACTGGGGCAGTAACTGGATTAATGGTTTCTTGGGGGCGTGGCAGAGGAGATAGGGAAGAAATGAGAGCTATTAACAAGGAGTATAAGAAAGAAGAAAATGTTCTGCAATTTATTGCGGTAATAGTTGTACAACTCTTCTTGGTATGATCAAACTATTGAATTGTATGACATGTGAATTATATCCCAATTAATCTGTTTTTAGAAATAAACATCCAATAGAAAACGCTGAAAGATAGCCAAGATGTTGTTGTTGTTGTTCATTGCTGTTGAGATAATTCTGAATCATTGCAATCCCATGTACAATGAAACAGAACATTCCCTGGTCCTGCGCAGTGTTAGTATGCTTGAGTGCACTGTTGCCAATACTATGTATGTTGAGTGTTTTGCCAATCTAGGGGACTCAACTTCCAGCACAATATTAAACAATGTTCTGTTGTAACTCATAGGTTTTCATTTTCTAAATTTTGGAAGCATATCACCAGGCCTTTCTTCATAGTCTGTCTTAGTCTGGATGCTCCTCTGAAACCTGTCACCATGGGTGACCCTAACGGTATTAGAAATACTATTGGCATATCATCTAGCATCACAGCAACACGCAAGCCAGCCACCAGCTGCCAATGAGTCTATTCCAACTCACAATGCGATATAGAGTTTCTGAGGCGGTAGTTCTTTTATGTGAGAAGATAGCTTTTCTTTGGGGATGGCTGATGGTTTTGAACTGACTGCCTTGCAGTTAGCAGACCCACCCTTACCCAAAAATGTCACTAAGATTCCTTCACAAGCCACCACGGGATGACACATTGTAGGGGTGCGTCCATTTAATAGAAACACAAAGGACTGTATATCCATATAAGATGGTAGTGAGGCTGCAACCCACATGACCAGCAGTTCAAAACCACCAGCAGCTCAATGGGAAAAAGACTGGGCTTTCTACTCCTGTAAATGGTTATAGTCTTGGAAACACACAGGAGGTTGCTATGAGTCAGCATGGACTCAATGGCAGTGATTTTATTTGGGGGGAAGCAGTGAGGATACAATCAAGAAAATGAAAAAATGGATAAGTTCGGACAGAAATTAACCTGAAGTCAAGTGTAGTGTTGAAACAAGAAGCAGGAGCACGAGATGGCTAGATCCAGACTGCTGTCCAGGAAGAGATACAGCTTGTCTGGCTCTGTTCTTTCCTTCTAGCGGCTTTAATCCTTTCTTGCACATTTGGGGTTTTCGTTAAGCTAACCCCCGATTTTGGTGCAATTACAAACAGATATGTTGTGAAATCAACGTACTATTTTGTGGAGCTTTCTCTCACAGATTCTTTTTTGTTTGTTTGTTTTTAAATCATTTTACTGGGGGCTTGGACAACTCTTATCACAATCCATGCATACATCCATGTGTCGAGCACACTTGTACATTTGTCGCCATCATCATTCTCACAACATTTGCTTTCAACCTGAGGCCTTGGTATCAGCTCTTCATTTCCCCTCCCTCCCCATGTTCCTTGATAATTTATAAATTATTATTATTTTGTCACATCTTACACTGTCCGATGTCCTCCATCACCCACTTTTCTGTTGTCCATCTGGCAGGCAGGAGGTTATATGTAGATCCTTATAATCGGTTCCCCCTTTCCACCCCACCCTCCCTCCACCCTCCAGTATCGCCACTCTCACTACTGGTCCTGAAGGGATCATCTGTCCTGGATATCTCGTGTTTCCAGTTCCTATCTGTTCCAGTGGACATCCTCTGGTCTAGTCAGATTTGTAAGGTAGAATTGAAATAATGATAGTGGGGGGTGGGAAGAAACATTTAAGAACTAGAGGAAAATTGTACATTTTGTCATTGCTACACTGTACCCTGACTGGCACATTTCCTTCCTGCTATCTTTCTGTAAAGGGATGTCCAGTTGCCTACAGATAGGATTTGAGTCCCCACTCCACAATCTCCCTCGTTCACAATGATATGATTTTTTTGTTCTTTGATGCCTGATCCCTGATCCCATCGACACCTCGTGATCATAGAGGCTGGTGTTGTTCTTCCAGGTGGGCTTTGTTGTTTCCAAGCTAGATGGCCACTTGTTTGCCTACAAGCCTTTAAGATCCCAGACTGCTATATCTTTTGATAGTTGGTCACCATCAGCTTTCTTCCCCACATTTGCTTATGCACCCGCTTTGTCTTCAGCGATTGTGTCAGGAAGGTGAGCATTATGGAATGCCAGTTGAATAGAAGAAAGTATTCTTGCATTGGGGGAGTACTTGAGTGGAGGCCCAATGTCCATCTGCTACCTTAATTTAAACCTATAAATATATGCACATAGATATATTTCCCCATCGTCATATACAAATATATTTACATATGTACAACCAGTCTTTAGACCTCTATTAATGTCCTTTGTTTCCTAGTTCTTTCCTGTTTCCTTTTAATGTCCTCTTGTCCCGCTATCATCCTCAGCCTTCATTTGGGTTTCAGTAATTTCTCTCTGTTACATTGCCCTTGATCAATCCCTACCAGGCCTCTCACACCCTCCTTGCCACTGATTTTGTATCGCTTATTGTTCCCTTGTCCCTGGGTTTGTTAACACCACTTCTTTTCCCCACCCCACCCCTCTCCCATGTTCCTCCAGAACCACCAGTCCGTTGTTTTCTCCTCCAGTTTGTTTATCCCACCTATCTTATCTAGATAGACCTGCAGAGACAATAAGAAGCATAAGAACAAGACAGAGAAAATAAAGCAACAAAACAAAATAACAACAACAAAATCAATGACCAAAAAAAGAAAAGCCTGTAAATAGTTCAAGGCCTGTTTGTTGACATTTAGGAGTGTTTTCTGGTCTGGTCTGATGGGGTGCCACCAGCTGGCCCCAAAGTCTATTTTTAGTACTCCCTTGGGACTTCCTTGCTCTGCTCCCCTTGCTGTTCTGTTGCACACTCTTAAGTCTTTTGCCTCGGTGTGGTGGGGTCAGATGGGGTACAATTCCTGCACTGTGTCTCCAGTGTTGTCCCCAGTAGGGCTATGGGTCAGTGAAGGATGTTGTATCTCATAGTGGGGCCAGCCATATGGTCCTCTCTCTGCATTGGCTGCCTGAGCAGGGATATTGTCCTCAAGGCTTTGTGGGCCAGAATGTGCTCCACTCTGTCTTCCTCCCCCTTCATTTGCTCCCATGTGCTCTGATCAGACATGTCCCTCTCCCTGAGCTGTAGCTTCAGTGCTGTTCTCTGAAGTAAATTCTTCTCGTGGGAGGGGCAGCTGTCCACATAGTTGGGATTGGGGCCGGCCCCTCAGACCTCTCTACTGGCTCCCTGCTTCATGCTGGTGTGTTGTCTTCACATCTTGGTGCACCAGGTTGAAGTCTGGTCCCTCTTTCCCTACCCATTTCTCCCCCCACCTTTTTAGTTGGCTAACATATGTATCCCTGGATTTTGTCTGGCTCCTGTCATACTATCTGTTCCTCACCCCAGGAATGTTTGTATACAGTAGCTTTTTCCCTATGCCCCTTTTGCATTTTTTTTAAAGCTTATCTCAGCGGACTCGTGTAGTACTTGTCCTTTTGTGCTTGGCTTACTTCACTTAGCATAATTTCCTCCAGTTCTTCCCATGCAGTGATGTGCTTCATGCGTTCATCACTGCTTTTTAGCGATGTGTAGTACTCCATTACATGAATGTACGACAGTTTTTTAATCCATTCATCTGTTGATGGAAATTTGGGTTGTTTCAACTCCTTGCGATTTTGAACTGTGCCATGATGAACATTGGAGCACAGATGTCTGGCCAGTTTGTTTCTTTTCTCTTCGGGGTATATGCCCAGTATAGAGATTGCTGGATCATATGGTAGCTCAATTTCCATCTGTTTTAGATATCACCAAATCTATTTCCATAGTGCCTGTACATACCTACAGGTCTACCAGCAGTGGATGAGAGTTCCTATCTCACCACACCTCCTCCAACACTTGATGCTATCTGATTTTTTGAATTGGGCTATCTATGAGGGAGTTAGGTGGTATCTCATTGTTGTTTTAATTTGCATTTCTCTTCTGGATAAAAATCTGGAACATTTTTCATGTTTGTTAGCCATTCAGATTTCTGCCGTTGTGAAGCTTCCATTCAGGTCCTTTGCCCACCTCCTCAATGGGAAATTAGTTTTTTCCTTTTGGGAAGCTAGCAGAGTATTATAGATTTTAATAATAAGGCCTTTGTCTGATGTGTCATTGCTAAAGATGTTTTCCCAGTCTGTGGACTCTCTTATTACTCTCTTGGTGAATTCTTTTTATGTACAGCGGTGTTTTACCTTCAGTATATCCCACTTGTCTATTTGTGACTCATCTGTTTTTGTCTCCTTCCCTATTTCTGATAACCTATGTATTCCCAAAGTTCTCAGGTTGGTCCCAATTTCCTCATTGATGTCTCTAATAGTTTGGGGTTTACCTCAAGGTCTGAGATCCACCTTGAGTTTATTCTTGTGCATACACTGAGATAGGGGTCTTGTTTCATTTTTCTGAATGTAGATATCCATTTTTTTCAAGCACCACGTGTTAAAGAGGGCATATGCTTCCCATTTGATATTTTTTGGGCCCTTATCCAAGATCAGGTATCTGTATGCAGATGATTTTATTGCTGGGTTTTCAGTTCTTTTCCACTGTCTGAGTATGTCATTATACCAATACCATGCTGTTTTGACCACTGTGGCTATATAATATTTGCTAACGTCAGGTACAGCAAGCCCTCCCACTGTGTCCTTCTTGAGGAGTTCTCTGCTAATTCTGGGCTTTTTCCCTCTCCATATGAAGTTGGTAATCAGTTGTTCCATTTCTTTGAAGAAAGATAAGAGTAATATAATCAGAATTGCATTAAACTTATGTAGTGCTTTGGGCAGAACGGACATCTTTACTATATTGAGTCTTCCAGTTCAGGAGCATGTGATATTCTTCCATTTGTTGAGGTCACTGTAGGTTTCTTATAACAATGTTCGTTTTCCTCATATAAATCTTTTGTTCTTTTAGTCAGGTTAATCCCTAAATATTTCCATTTGTGCTTGGCAATTGTGAAGGGTACCACCTTTTTGATGTCCTCTTCTGTGGTCTTATCCGATGTGTATAACAGTCCAATGGACTTCTGTTTGTTGATCTTGTATTCTGCCACTTCGCAAACTCCTCTATTGCTTCCAGTACTCCCCTTGTGGAGTTTTTGGTATTTTCCATATATAAAATCATATCATCTGCAAATAACGATAGTTTCACATCTTCATTCCCCAGATGAATACCTTTGATGTCTTTCCTTTGCCTTATGCTGTTAGCTAAAACCTCCAGTATGATGTTAATCTCTCACGGATTCTTCTAGCACTTATTCTACAAGTTGAGTGGGAGAAGATTTGTTGTTTAGTATCCTCCTACATATGGGGCTACTGAGGTATCTAGAGAGACGACATGGAGAGAGTTCAATTACCTTCCTTTGTATTGATGAGCAGTGATGACCAAAGACAGACAGTCTTCAAGTCAGATACATTTGTGTGCATAATGCAAGGGCTGTGAACTGTTCAGACCCACCGGTTGCTCCACGGGTGAGTGATGAGGCGGTTTACTCCCTTATAGGCTGACAGCTTTGGAAGCCCTGCATCAGGTCAGAATCGACATGATGGCAGTAGGTATGGACAATATAATCCCTCTTTCTGTTATATACTATGATACCAACACAAAGCAGAATTTAAATCTTTGAAACACGTTGTCCTCATTAACTTGCAAGTTTCCAGTTGTGAAACTTTCAATTCCATTATAAGTTAGAATATGGCTTACATCCCAAAGTAATACAGTACTGAAATGAACTTCGTAATTCAAAGTAAAAGGGATAATGGACATCTGAAGTAACAAAATTGGTAATTAAAACAAAATAAACAAACAAAAAATAGCAAATTTCCAAAGGGTATATAACAAAATACCCTAAAAGGCTTAAAATACTGCTGAACTAACCAGGTCCACTCATCTCCACCCCACTACCCCTCTGCAAGGGATGTCCAGCTGTCTACAGCTGGGCATTGGGTCCCCATCACCCACTCCCCCTCATTCACAGTGATATGATTTCCTCTCCCCACCCCCTGCCTTTGTTTTTTGAGACCTGGTCCCCTCTGCCCTTCACGATCACACATGTTGGTGTGCTGCTTCCATGTGGGCTTTGTTGCTTCTGGGCTAGATGGTCGCTTGTTTACTTTCAAGCCTTTTAGTCCCCGGACGTTATATCTCTCAATAACTAGGTACCATCAGGCTCCTTCACCACACTTGCTTATGCACACATTCGTCTTCAGCGTTTATGTGAGGAAGGTGATCACTGGAAACACAGGGAATCTAGGATGAATGCACCCCTCAGGACCAGTGGTGGGAGTGGTGACACTGGGAGGGAAGGAGGTGTAGAAAGGGAGAAGTGATATGGGGATCTATGTGTAACCTCCTCTCTGGGAGATGGGCAATAGGAAGGTGGGTGAGGGGAGACGCCGGGCAGTGTAAGATAAGATAAAATAATTAGTTATAAACTATTAAAGGTTCAGGGGGAAGGGGGAACTGGGGAGGGAGGAGGAGGGAAAAAAAAGGAAAACGAACTGATTCCAGGAACCCAAGTGGAAGGCGAATTTTGAGAATGACGAGGGCAATGAATGTATAAGGGTGCTTTACTCAATTGATGTATGTATGGATTGTGATAAGAGTTGTATGAGCCCCAATAAAAAGATTTATTAAATTAAAAATATATAACAAAAAATACTCCTGAACATGATTCTTTCATGTGTGTATGTATGTGTGGTAATAAGAGATTAGAAAGAAGAGCTGTGGACCATGGGTTAGGATAGGAGATGATGAAATGCATTATGAAGTTCAAGTGAACATATAGCTCATGACATATGCACTTTGTCAAATCAAGACTTTATCACCAGGTCATACAACCACTGTCATTGAGCCAATTTTGACTGTAAGGCAGTTTAGTACCACCCCATGGGCTCTCTAAGGTTGTACATATTTATGGAAGCAGGCTGCCACATCTTTTTCTCAAGGAGAAATTGGTGGGTTCACAGCCAAGTGCTATATCCACTGAACCACAAGGTCTCATCTGATTTAGTAACTAAAACAAACAACAACAAAAATCACTGCTACCAAGTCGATTTTGATTCATGGTGACCCTATAAAACAGGATAGAATTGCCCTTGTTGGTTTCCTAGAATGTAATTTTTTAAAACAAATCATTTTACTGGAGGCTCTTACAGCTCTTATAACAATCCATACATCAATTGTATCAAGCACATTGTGCATATGTTGGCATCATAATTTTCAAAATATTTTCTTTTTACTTGAGCCCTTGGTATCAGCTCTTTTTCCCCTTCCTCCCCCAACTTCCCACCCTCATGACCCCTTGATCAATTATAAATTATCATTATCTTCATATCTTACACCATCTGCTGTGTCCTTTCACCCACATTTGTGTTGTTTGCCCCCCTAGGGGGGTGGTTATATGTGGATCATTGTGATTGGTTCCCCCTTTCTCCCCTTTGTCCATCCACCTTCCCTGTACACTCATGGTATCGTTACTCCCATTATTGTTCTTGAGGGATTTATCTGTCTTGGATTCTGTGTGTCAAGAACTCTTATCGGTACCAATGTACATGCTCTGGCCCAACCGGATTTGTAAGGTAAAACTTGAGTCTTGATAATGGGCGTGGGGTAGGGTGAGGTGGGGGGGAAGCATTTAAGAACTAGTGGAATGTGTGTGTTTCAGTGATAAACTTGCACCCTGGCTGACTCACCCCTTCCTTGTGACCCTTCTGTGTGGGGCTGTACAGTTGTCTACAGATGGCCTTTGGGTCTCCCCTCTGAATGCCTTCATTCACTTCATTATGATTGGTTGGGGTCTTCGGATACCTGATCCCATCCACACCTCATGATCACACAGGCTGGTGGGTTTCTTCCTTGTGGGCTTTGTTGCGTCCCTGCTAGATGGCTGCTTTTTTAAACTTCAATCCTTATGTACCAATTTTGAGTCCAGCGATCATGTCGGGAGGATGAGCACTGCAGAATGCCAGGTCATTAGAATAGAGACTCGATGTCCATCTGCTACCTTGATACTTAACAATGTACACAGACCTATATCCCTATATATTAATATTTTACATATGTACATGCCTATATTTGAACCTCTATAAAATGTCTTTTGGCTCCTAGTTCTTTCCTATTTTTCCTTTTACTTTCTTCTTGTCCCGCTATCATCTTCAACTTTTATTCGGCTCTCAGTAATTCCTCTCTGTGACACTGCACTTAATCACACCCACCAGGCGTTGTGCAGCCTCACCATCGACTTTAGATCTTTGTTGTTCCCTTGTACCTGGGTTTGTTGGCTCCCTTCTCCCTTTCTCCCACCTCCCCCTCTCCCTGTCCTCCAGAACCATTGGTCCTGTTGTTTTCTCCTCAGGATTGCTTATAGTGCCTATCTTATACAGATAGACATGGAAGAAGAAAGAAAAAGGGGGGGGGGCTATAAATAGTTCCAGGTCTGCTGAGATTATAATTCTTTATGGGACTAGAAAGCTTCATCTTTCTCCCACAGAGTGGCTGGTGGTTTTGAGTTGCTGACCTTATGGTTAGCAGCCTAACATAACCACTACACAACCACGTCCCATTATAATACTGTGATTCCTTGTTAGATTTACCCTGACTTAAGCAGGAGCTAAATATTTCATATGAATCCCTCGATGGGGTTTCCCTAGAGGCGTGTTTTAGGAACCCCCTTTTCTCCGGATCCCTCTTACCTCCTTACCCACTCTGACATCATCTGAAGCTCCTCCCTTTCATAATTCTTAAGGCCACCCGGCACCCTAGCTGCATGCAAAGGACTGGTATCTATGACCCCACAGACCACCATCACTGGGAGTGGACAAGAAGTGCACTGCATTCCTTCAGGGTGTTTTCCTACCAAAGTGTTTCTCCAAATGTTGCTACATGTATGTCATACGTTAAATTCATTACTGACCTGTAAGTTAGCCAACTGAGCTTGTCTCGGTCTAATGATTTGTGCTAAAGCTTACCAATAGCTCTCAGGATCTTAAAACAAAATTCACCAATTACCATATTTCAAGAAGAAGACTGAAAGGCTAACAAAAGCCCTTAACCATGTGAGCCCTGCCTGTATTAGCGGGATTTTATAACACTCGAAGTACACCAGCCTCATCTCTAACACAGGAAACTCTCTGCAATTGAACATTTCTGGAACATTCAGGTTGGCAGTCTAACTATTTTAAAAATGAGAATGGCGTATGGTTTGCCATGTCAAAAGATGGCCTTTTAAAATAAACTACAGGGAAATCAGAAGGAGATGAAGATGGTGTCTTCTACCATTCCCACTGCCCTCTTAGCTCTGTTTCCTCCACCCGTGCATTGACGCACAGTTCTAGTCTTTTGGCCAGTCGTTCCCAGTGTCTTCTCCCTCAGTTCCTCCCATACAAAGATAGAATGATTAGCCTCCTTGAGTTTGTGTTTTGTGCTAACCACCCACCTTATACGACTCTTCTAATTTAGTTATCATACCCATCCTGAGAGGTAGGTGTTGCCGGCTTGGTCCAGGAGAGAAACAAAGACAATGCTAGTTATACATATGTATATGCCCAAGCCTGACTCACATAGTTGTGGGACCTAATGAACCATAGATTGTTAGGAAGACCACAGGTTGGTGGCTACAGAGGTAGATAAATTCAAGGTGAGCAAGTCTGACTTGTGGCTGCAGAGATGCACAAATCCCAGGCTGGCAGGTCAGATGACAAGCTTCTAAGTACTGCCAGGAGCTCCAAGCAAGACAGCTGGGTGTTGGCTAAAATCCGAAGAACCAGAAGTCAAGAGCGACATGGAGAATCCAGACCCAGAACAAAGAAAAAGACCTTTTCCATGGAGTCCTCTAAAATTTGAATCAGGCCACATTCCGGTGCAATTCATTGCATCAGGGCCGCAACCCGAGTAAGGATGTTTCTTCCGCCTTAATCTTATCCCTTTATGGAGGCTCGCAACTGACTGACTGACTGTGCTGACACTTTATTCAGGCAGCTCAAGGGGGATCATGAGGGATTAACGCTTAAGCCACCGAGAATCCTGGTCTAGCTAAGTTGACGCAAAACCTTAAATATCCCAGTAGGTAGAATTGCTCTTTACAAGACCCAAAGTAGCTGGATGATGAGTGCTGATGTCTGAACATTTGTCTGAATAATGTTGATGTTTGTAACTTATTTGTGGGCTAGCAAATTATGGATCCTCAGTATGATGATGTGAACTATGCAGAAATAAAGCAGGGCTTCAAACAGTCTTGAATGGTTCAACCATGGCCAATGAAACAAAACCAAAATAGACCCCAATTTTTAAAATTTGGGGGCTACAGAATACTACCCCGGATGGGAAACATCATGAGTAGAGGCGGCGGAAGGCAAGCCTGGGAGGGGGCGGTGAACGCTTTCAGGCCTCCAGTGCGTGCCAGTGGTTTCATGCAAGAACTGAGGGGAACAGCACCGTCCAAGCAGCGTGTCCAGTGGTCATCTCTGAGCTGGACACTTTCTGACTCCCTGGCCAAGAGCTTTGGTTACTGGGCAATGTGCATGCCCCCTTTATATTCTAAGAAGTAGATCACGTTTCTAGCGGGGCTTCAACTTGTACTATTTCCCATTCTAATTAGTGTCCTTCTTTTAAAAACTTTGGGTCTGTTCCAGTGTCACTTCCTTGGTCATGACTGAACAGGGCCAAACCCGTTTGAAGCCCTGAAAAAAAGAGGTGGTATGTAGCCAGCAAGATAAAGAAATGTAAGTCCCACAAGGCAGTGGTCTGTATGGGCCGTGAAGACATTCTCCTGTCCAGAACCAGGCAAGGCTCAGCATAGCATGGCACTGTGCTCTTGGGTCAACTCAGATCCGAACCTCCTGACTGATTTAGTCTTCCTGCTGCCTTGTTTCAGCTCCTGAGAAATCACCACGTGAAGAGCGTGGAGCCGCAGGACCAGACTTGTTGGAGATAGCGGATAACTCACGGCCTTCCGACCAGACAGAGTCACAGCCCTTCCAGAGCGACCCTGTGCTGTCTGATCTATGCACTCTATTGTAACTGAAGGAAAACGAGCTCCTTGCCTCCGTTTTCTCGGAAGTTCTGTGCTGGCGCCAAAAGAACGGATATCTTTGTAGTTCTCAGTGCAAAAATGTGTATGCACTCGTTCTTCGAAGTGCATTCAAGAAGACACATGTTGAAATGAAACCCAACCCTGTCCAGTTTGGAGACTGTGTTTTACATTCTTAGTCCACAGCTAAGCCCTAGACGTGGAGGCTTTGAGGCTTGCTTCTTGTCAGAGAGATCCATTTTGCTGCAGGGCTGAGTCTTTCTTCCCAATGCTTCCATGCTGTCATCACTGTGATAACAGCTCAGTTCTGCCTTGGAACCAAAGCCCCAGTGACCCATGTCAAGGATACTCTGACTTTGGAGGCCATATGGGTGCAATGTCTTGCTTTAGGTGAGGGGAGAAGAAGGGAAGGGACCCAGATCCACAGTTTTTAAATCACCGCATAACACAAGGGGAATGGAGACGGCAGGCCGCCAGGGTCACGAGGGGAAATCAGTTCATTCTCAGCACTGGGAATTACATGTAGCAACAGAACCAAGGCTGCAATCCCCAGGGGTTTGCTGCACGTTCTGTATCTTGGGTGCCGTCAAGGAGGCGCTGACTCGCGCCCCTCTGCAGGACACAATGGAGCATGCCCAGTGCTGCGCCCTCCCCACCTCTCGGTGGTTTCTGTGCTTGAGCCCATGGGAGCACACACGGTGTCAGTCCCTCTCAGTCAGGCCCTTTCTCTTCTCGCTGCCCCTTTACGTTTCCTCTTCCAGGGGCTGGTCTTTCTTGACAACTTGTGCAAAGGACGTGAGATGAAGTTTCACCATTTTTGCCTCTCAGGAGCATTCTGGCCATGCAGATCTTCCAAGACAAATTTGTTTGTTCACTGGAGGGGGAAACGTGCAAAACACTGGCAGGGCGAATTAGAGACGTTTTGGAAAGCAAGACATTGCAGCCAGACACCGGTAACTCCTCTGCTGCTTACAGCCGTGGATTTAGAAAGACCTTCCACAGAAGAGCGCACTGGGACATTCTCGGAAATGAGAGGGGTACAGGGCAGAGCTCCGGACACTATGCACTGGCATTTGGTGAGGGTAACAAGAGTTGTACTTTCTGATTTAGCTAATAAAGAAAGCTTTAAAGGGACGCATCAGCTGTGACTTATTCTTGCTCCCAAAGCCAAAAACTCACGCCACTGAGGCAACTCTGACTCATGGCGACCCTATAGGGGAGGGTAGAACTGCCCCTGTGAGTTTTAAAGGCTGTAACTCTTTGTGGGCGTAGAAAGCCCTGTCTGGCTCCCACAGAGCAACTCGTGGTTTCGAACTGCTGACCTCACAGTTAGTAGTCCAATACTAACCACTACAAAACCAGGCTCCTTTATCCTTGCTAGTACCTTATTTATTCTAAGAGACAGGAAGTGTCCTTTTGCAAGTCCCACAGGGGAAAAGCAAGGCCACCAAGAGTCAACCTTTCCTTACTCTATCTTTCCAGGTGGCAGCTGGGTCTTGTGCCTAGAACGGAACAGTTGCAGCGCATAGTTTGGAATTTCTGAATAGTCCAAATGGGGCAGCTCTTAGCTGCTAGTCAGAAATTAAGAGGCTGGTGTCCACCTAGTGGCAACTTGGGAGAAAGACCTGGGGATCTACTTGCCCCCAAAGGAGCCCTTGAAAATTCTATGAAGCGCACTTCTGCGCTGACATGCATGGGGTTGCCATACGTCAGACTTCACAGAATTTTCCCTTGGCAACTGGCACAAGGAGGTAGCATGGTCTGATAGATGGACGAAGAGCAAAGCAGCTGTTTGGTTTCATGAAGGTTTTCCGTTTTGTTTTTGAAAGGAGAGACGCAGGACCCTGAGACGGTGGCCCTCGGCTGGCAGTTTTCTGTTCCGCTGGACCCTAAGAGAACGTGCTCGTCCAATGGGCTCCGCTATCCCTAAAACTGCCAGAAGTTACGAAGCGGGTGCCTTCCTCCTAGATTAGAATCGAGGGAATTTTATGCACTGTTTATTATGATTGAAATAATAGTTTCCAGCTGTAGATGACCAACTTACTTTCCCTGCATGTAGTATCCCCCACAGAACCTACTATTTGTTGCTTTAAGAAAACACTGGTGGAAATGAACTTCAGGAGCCTGGGAAACCCAGGCAGGCTGAAGACATGCCCTGTGCTCTCCTGGCCTCCCCAGGAGAGCCTTTCCCTTTCTTGGGTCCACCTCTCTGCTCAGAAGCCCCGTGGAGCACTGGGGCCAGACTGGGGTGTGGGCACACCCAGGAGAAGGGCAGATTGGTTTGCAGAATGTCTGCACCTTTGCACACCGCTGTCAATGCTCTCGTTGGTGCAGCAGCATCTGGTGGTCGGTCTGATGCCTCTCAGGGGCACAGCTGACATCTACTACAGATAGCAGACATTTGCTTATGAGCAACACATGCTTTGTCCGTCAAAGAAGGCAAATTGACTGTGCAGTGAGCTCTGCAAGGAATCTTCCAGAAATGCCTGCCCACCCCTACAACCTGTAAGTTTCATTTTACCCAGCATCCCAGCCTCGCTCCCACCTTCTCCCGCTCCTTCCATTCGAGGGCCCAATCCGCCTGCTTAGCTAAGCTGGCTCCAATCTGCTGGTGAGTCTGAGTCCCCGCCTGGTATTGCAGTGCAAGGACTCTTCCAAAGCACTAGTTAGTGTGCAGAACCTGAAAACACTGTCTACCATCCTCACCCGCTGGCCACAGGCTTCAGTGCATGATTGAGACAGCCAGCGCCCTGCCCCTCTTCCAAGCCTCTTGCCAGCGCCCTGCCCCTCTTCCAAGCCTCTTTGAACACCGGGCCTCTGTGCGGCCTTAGATTGTGGAAGGCAAGTTCATGGAGCTTGGAAAAGGAAACTGCGCTATGCTAGACTGTCCCTTCTGCCCTCTCCCTTCATGGAGAGGAACCAGTTTGCGTAGTTGAGCCTGCCCCCGCCACCCCCCAGGCTGCCACTCCCCCTGCTTTGGACTACAACTTGCTCTTTCTTTATAACAAGCCTGCCTCCTCCCTGTGTCCCCCTTTGTCTCCTCCAGCTCCCCTTCAGCTCAAGTTGTGTGTGAGTGAAAAAGGAGAATCATGTGCCTGGTAGAGGAATGAGATCATTTCTCTCCCCTCTTGAGAGGCTCCGTCTGTGGGTTGGGGCAAGTGGAAGAAAGCAGGGACGCTCACTTTCCACAGAGAGCCATCTGGCTCCAATAGACGCATGCTGATGCTAATCTGTCGGTTTCTTGTTCTTTATTCTTTCCCCCCTTTTTTTGTTCCCAAAGAACCCTTCATCTGCAGCTGTACCTTTAGACCTGCTCCCTCTCTGAGTGTGCATTCATTTGCTACACATATTTATTACCATATTATGCCCCCCCCCAGCCCCCTCCCTCCGGTAGGTGTCAGGAAATCATTGCCATCATTGGTGGCTTATGTCGTTTTAATGGCAGGGCTGTACTTTCTCATGGAAATGAGGTAATTATGCTTCCCCTGGAGAAATCTGGCAGATGCAGAGGTTTTACACCACTGGCCGTGTCACGGGGACAAAGGTGGCCAGTGCTCCCCAGGGACCATTCAGTCAATAGAATATGTTTCAAGAGCACAGAACAATCCAGGCAGAATTAATGGTGTGATGAGCGTTCATAGATTTTCTGGCTGTTTTGCTTCAAAATGTGATGCTGGTATGTCACCGGGCTGCTGAACTCGTCTGCCTGTAAAGGAGCATAATGTCGCATGCAAAGCCAGGCAGATGCTGCTCTGTGCCTGTTTTCCGTTTCCCAATTCAGAACATCAGTCTTTCAGGTCGTCATTTCCCCGTGAGGTGAGCTCCTGTTGGCATAAAGAAGAGGTCTGACGGATCGAGCAGCTTCATGTCTACATTTCATCTTAGGTATTATATTAGTCTGGGGACTTTAGAGAAACAAATCCACAGAAAGTCATGTATAAGAGCGAGTTTTCTATAAAGCTTAAATGTACATCAAGAAAACATCCCAACCCAGGGCTGCCCAAGCCCACAAGTCCAACATTGACCCATATGTCCAACACCAATCCACAAAGTCCTCCTCCATTTCACAAAACAGACACAATGACGCCGACTGCAGGAGGAAAGCCGAGTCAGTGAATGTGTAAGCATCTCAGTGCTGGCAGGGGTCTCCATACAGCTGCTCCAGCACCCAGGGCTGCATCGGAGTAGGTCCATGTGGCTTCTCCTCAGGGATGTCTTGCAGGAAGTGAGCCTTGCCAGCTGAAGCAAGGAACTGGCTAAGGCAGCTGCACCCTGGTCCAGCCATCAGAAAGCAAGAGACCCGAGAGCTAGAAAGGTGAGGCTTAACCAGCCATTTATCCCTCCACCCTTCAATTAACCCCTCATGTGTTTATCGGCCAGCTTGGCACAATAAACTAACTACCTCAGATATATAGAAACTCTTCCTGGAAGAGTGGCAATTGTAGCTACCATTGGTCGAGAACTTGATACATATCAAACACTGAGCTAAGTGTTTATGTACATAACCTCTGAGAGTCCTGTAAGTGGTTAGTGTTGTCGTGAACTATTGTTCAGTGGACCCCAACACATGGGGACCCCATGCACAATGGAACACACATGCCGCCCAGTCCTGCACGATCCCCGTGGTGGCAGACTGGACCTTTGTGACCCATTGGTCACAATGATTTTTGGAAATAGATTGCCAGGCCTTGCCTCTAGTCTATGTCTAGAAATTCCACCGAAATCTACTCAGCATTGTGTCAATACACAAGCTATTATTGACAGATGGGGTGCTGCACACGAGTGCATTGGCTGGGAATTGAACTTATGTCTGCCCTAAGAGAGGTGAGAATCCTGCCACTGACTAGAATACACAGGTACTGTCATCCACATTTTGTATACCAGGAAACGGGCACCGCACTAAGTGGAGGCACCAGGCTTTAGATCTAGCCCTCTCCCGCTCTGGCCTTAGCTCCTGGTCAGGTCTGAAGCATCATTAATGTTGTTTTTGAGCACAGTTTCAACAGACGGTGCAAGGAGTGTGCGTTCACGTGTGCATGCCTGTGTCGAGCACATCTGGTTCCAGGGAACTAAATGGGAGACCTGAACAAAAGTTAAGATGCTATCTTCCCCTGAAATATCCCACCATTTAAGAAAAATATGTATGCTGAGTCTAAAATAGGTAGTAAAATTAATCACTAGTTATGGTCCAAACTGGTTTTAAACTAGATGGTTTCCCCCCAAAGTAGAGCATTCCGATGACAGGCACCACTCTCTTCCGTCCTGGAGCAGACAGGCAGCAGTGGACGTTGGTCTGTGTGGCTGTGGTCCTCCACAGCCCTTGGGTCTCTCCACTAAGCAGCTGCACTGGATGCATGAACTGGCCAATTGGAACTGGGAAAGGAGGTAGACATTTTACCTTTCAAAACCAGTATTTTTATATTAAGAATATGATTTAAACATTGATCTGGTGGTTTACATGGGGCCCTCTCATATTTTCTCAGAGTCAACAAGTACTGTTTTGAAAGTCCAAGAAGCTCCTCTATAGAAAGAAACAAACTACTAGCTCACTAAAATGGAGGGATCACGACAATGCCGGACGATAACGTGCAGCGTGACTGTCACTGTTTTAGTTAAATACAGAGAGTAGGTTGATTCAAAAAAATCTCAGTTTATTTTCCGCAAGCGCTTAGTAGTGGGTTAAAAGTAGTGGGTTAAAAGCTCCCCAAGCTGCTTGGAAAGTTTAGTGAAAGGCAGGCTGAGGGAACGTTTAACCAGTCTGCTATAATGCACAGCAACAGAACCAAGGAGGCCTGGCTCACAGAAACAAGAGCCATCTCCTCACTCCCTGGAGGTCCCAGGCTCCACTCCTTATCTAAAAGGCCTTGCCTGCCCAGATGGTTTTGTTTGTCCAAACTTGCTGAATTAGAACATTCTTAAGTTTAAAAGGGAACTTTACTGCAAGGAATCGGGGGTGACTGGTAACATTATGTTTTTCTGCAGGCCAGTCTTCCACAGCCCGGATCTCAAACAACGTCAGATGTCCAGCATGGGTTACCGGCACCCTAATGCTCTCATTTCCCCCTGTACTGAGGCGTCACCCTCCAATCATGAGTCACTTTAACTTGCCCAAGGAGACAAAAACACCCTAGGTGACTCAAACCTTTCAGACCATCAGCATTGTCTTTGGTTAGGGAAAAAAAAGTTTACTTCTTAGATATTTTCACCTTTTTCATTTCTATCTGTATGAAGAAAAATAGGGGAACAGTTAATTAATATTAGTCTTATTGCATTCAAACACCTTAATTAAAAAGACTGACCACACTAGTGAGAAGCACAAATGCGATAGAAGTCATAAATTACTCAAGAATGTAATACAGGAAAAGGATCCCATAAATGGGCTTCCTAGAGCTCTTGGGCATGGACACCACCCGTCCACACAGCTTATACCACCTCTATCTCTGCCCCAAAAGGAAGGAATCTGGAGAGAAAATGGGAAACCAATTAAGCCAGCATTTTAAAATCCATAAGAACTAAAACTGACCTCAACTTCTGTCAAAAGACATGCCATTCAACTGGCTAATGCCACAGTGAGTTGCTGGTAGATTACCATACATACTCGTGGATATGCCGAGTTTCTCAGCACATTTTTATGCTGAACCCCCACCCCTCCCCGCCTCCCCTGAGAGTCCCACTTACTTGTTCCCCAGTGCAGTGCGGTGTTCTCCTGTCTCTCCCGCTCATCTGCGGGCGCCCGCAGCCTCTGTGGGTGGTCGGATGACCGCTGATATCACCGCTCTGCTTTCCCCCTGCTCGCCGGCAGCTGTACTGGGCAAGAACCTGCCGGCTTCTGGGTGCTGGCACCTGGGGCGCACCGCATCCTTGTCAGATGAATGTCGATGCAAAGGCCGCTCTTCTCCCCGTTCTTCTCCAGGCTGTGACCCAATGACGTAGCCTTTACAGCGTTACCTGTGCTTGGTCACGCCCCCTTGCTCCGCCCAAGCGTGGCTGAACACAAGTACCGGTCTGTCTGTGGTCTTGGATGTACAGTATGTTTATTTACAGTGCTTAGTCTGCATATTTTATTTGTTATTTTCTTATTGCCCCCTATCTGGACCCAGTGTTGGCAATGCTGGTACAGAGCAGCCTGTGTTGGGGCTCATAATACACACGCTGTGTACGCACTGTTACTGCATGTGTTGTGTTAGCACTTCCCAGACATGCGTTAACGCTGCGTATGCAGGGACGCAGCGCATGCAGCGACGCGGCGCGTATATTAGGAGCCCCAACACAGACTGTCTATGCAAAGTCACGGCATCGCGTTCTGGAATATCATCAGCCTGCTTTTGGCTTCAAACTCTGCAAGCCGCGTTGTGTCCATGTGGGAAGGCAGCGTGTGGAGTAACGAGCGCATGTAGTCACACTGTGTGTATAGTTACTGTGGGCACCATGTTGTTTTTGTTGACCCTCTTTCCACTTACAGAGCTACTTTACTGCTTTTCTTTGAAAGAAATATTCAAAAACACTTAACCTACTGATGCCTCGATTAATGACATTTTATTGGTATCTTTTAATTTTGAAATTTACCAGTAGCAGCTGAATTTCCCACCCTAGGCTTATACTCGAGTCAATAAGTTTTTCCCAGTTTTTCTAGTAAAATTAGGTGCCTCGGCTTATATTCGGGTTGGCTATTATTCAAGTACATGCGATATATCTTTTTTAAAAATTGAAGATTTTATCATATTAAAAAGTATCTTTAATGAAGCATTTAACAAAAAAGAAAAAAGTTTACAGAGAAGTCTGTAACACTTCACCCAATTCAGTAAGTTTTGAAAAACCAAGATTCCTGATAGGAGAGAGATAATTTACTAATTTCGCCAAACTTCTGAATTTGGTTTTGTGTGTACTGATCTAGTGACTGATGAATATCAGATCCACACAGACTTCCCATTTTCCCCAACAAAAATAATTTTAAATTTCCAAATGTAGAAAATTATGTAGAAAACCCTTCAAACTATGTTTGGCTATAGGCTTAAGATAGAAAAACAAACAAATGAACAAAGGGCAACAGTCTCAGAATGGATTTTGCTTTTGTCCTCTCTCTTCAGAAGCCCTTTTAATACGTAATTTTGGAGGTGTTATTGTAATGAGGTTGTGACTGTGACTTTTTCACAGGGGTAGGCACTTGTGGCATTACGAAATCCAGGATGCTTTTGCCACATATCTTGTATATTATACACACAAGAAGTTAAGTAAAAGAATTGTCACAAAATCATAGAAACCTTTATTGGACAAAAATAAAAATGTGAAGTTATTATTTTTTGACACAGCCTCCATTTAGATCTATGCATGTCTGATGGTAAAGTTCACACCTCTTTAACCTTACCCAGATAAATTCTGCCCCCCTTGAGTTACATCACTTCAACATTTACCAACAATCCCACAAACTCACTGCCATCGAGTCAATTCTGATTCACGGCTTCCAATTTTCTTAAAACATCTTTCTGACGAGACTCCATGATCATCTTGTGACCTTCCAGAGAAATAATCTCATTTAAAAAGTCACTATCCTCTTCTGAGCTGACTTCTTTGTCTTGAATTTAACTTTTATTTTTTTAAGACATACTAAGGAGACTAAGACAAGTACATTACTGAAGTATTGAGAGAATCTGTCAGTAGACATCCACTGATCCCAGAGATGATGAAACATGTTTTGTTTGGAATAAACCTGTACCTACATGAACTGAAACATTTTACTTACCCAGGCATCTACAGGGTCATATCCCAGAGATTTTGCTTATATATTAGGGTGTTGTGTGTTTTAAATTTACTTCTCTCTAGCCAATAAAGTTTTGTTTTTTTTAAGCAGTGTCTCCCACCTCTCCTGTTGTCAGCAGACACGGATTGGACTTTTTAAACCCTATTAATTCTGCTTCTTACACTGCATGGGTCTCAGGAGAGTTCTTGTGGCCAAGAAGGCACACTGCGTACAAAGTTCCTTCTGTTGCAAACATGAGACGTATTCTTTTCCTCGCTGCACCTCGTAACTTTGATTTGTGTAGACTCTTCTGGATTTCTGTATCCGTGAGCTGTTCTGGCGTTTTCCTTTTGTCTGTTCCCCGCCATTTTAGAGTCCTTCCTATTTTGTTGTTAGTTGATTTAATTACCTCCGAGTTTTGTGAAAAATTCAACGTTTGCTTTTGTCCTTTTTGCTTTGGAAGATGTGAAGGAAGATGCGGAGAGGACTGATTTTACACCCCCATCTTCAAACCAGACAGGTGAACTTTAACACTGCAAACTCCCAATATGACTGCTTCACAGGGTTGCGATCCTTTAAATTTTTTAAAGATTTAAATCTTTCAATCCTTTATATCTTTTAAATAAAAATAATGGGACATTTACCTCCCCTAAAAGGGGGTTGACCAGAGGATCTCTAAAACCCTAAGACCCTAGGTTTAACTCCAAGGGATAAATCACTGGTGGTGGAATTAGTGACCAAGATACCTAGATATAGTAGGAGTGGACAGAGAGCATTAACTTGTGTTAACGTGTGGCAATTATTATGTGCCTGGCTCTGGGATCGAGACTTTATTCTCTGTGTTAACATTCTGAGGAGGTAGGTAATATAACCGACTTCATTTTAGAGTAATGGAAAAAGGATGATTAAAGAACTTACTCAAGAAGGCAGGACCAACACTGAACTCCTGGTCTTTCTGACTTGGCTGCTGGCCCTTGCCTAGAGCTCCTCTTGTAGGAGCAAAGGTCTACCATGCACCAACTGAATGAAGGTAGGGTAGGTCCTCCACCCTACCCTGTCTCCATGGCAATGATGTTAAAACCAGGTCTTAAAATCTACATCTCAGATTGATTTAGCTTTTTTTGATCATGAAGTCAACCAAATAATTCACTTTCTTCTGAGTCGACTCCTGATGAGATCCAGACTGCTCAGTCAAGTGCTCCGGAGAGTGTACTCTAAATAGGAGGGAATTCATTTCCTAAAACGTCAGTGGATTGATGTTTATCATTCATAAACCAATTGTTTTGAAAAGGAGACCAAGTAGACATCTTTGACATCAGACTCTAGATTCTCTAGCACCTCTTACCCTGATCCTTTCTTAAAAACAATGGAGTTTGAGCTCCCACTTAATCGCAGATCTAATCTAAGATCAATTTGTCCTCAGGACTTGGCCCTCCTCGATACTTGCCCTCATGGAGATCACTGAAGTTATGGGTGCTACAGCAGTGTGGTAAGGAAATCAGATAGTGCCCAGGTTTCAGAAAGAATAGCATCTGAGGTCTTACACCCTGTCTTAAAACAAATAGCCATCTAAGTGAGGCGTCAGTTAAGTCCATACAGAAGCCACCAGTCTGTGTGATCCAAGGATTGTAAATCCAACAGTGTTAGAGCTTCAGTCCTGAGCACTTGGTTTGTAGAAGGCTATGGATGACAATGAAAGCCCCAAATCCACTTGCAGGGTCCTTACTTGGATAAACCTTTGGTTAATCTTCTCTAACCATTGACCAGGGATGGGAACGGTCTTGCTAGCAGACAGCGTGCATTTCAAAGTGGACTAATGCAAATATACTTAGGTTAAAACTGAACACCTTTTCATTTGTTCTTTTTATTTTTGACCCATTATTAATTTGTTCTAGTTTTTGTTAGTTTCTGATTTACTTTTTAGTGATTTCCCCCTCAGTTTCATTTTGTTATTGATGAGTTTATGTGTGTGTGTGTGTGTGTGGTTATATGAAATTCAGGAGAGATAAATCTACAGAGAAATTAGCTGGATTAATAATTTCTCAGGATTCTGGCAGGGGAAGTTAGGGGTAATGAAGAGCTATTCATAATGAGTACAAACCAAAAAAACCAAACTCCTTGCTATCAACTTAATTCTGATTCATAGCAACTCTACAAGGCTGGGTAGAACTGCGCCTGTGGGTTTCTGAGCCTGTACATTCTGACGGAAGCAGACAGCCTCGCCTTCCTCCTTAGAGGTGCCTGGTGGTTTCAAACAGCTGACTTTGTGTTAGCTGTCCAACTCATAATCCCAACTTTTCTAAAATTGATTGTGGTACTGACTGTACAACTATTTTTTAATGTTTTAATGATTGAATTGTATGATATATAAATTATGGCAACAAAACTGATAAAATTAAAAATAAACATATCTTAAAAATTCCTGCTACCCATAAACTTTATTGATTTATAAACCTGTCAGCAGAGTAAAGCAAAGGGCCAGTTTCCTGCAGCCATGCATTCCACCACTCTTTTTACAAGTTTTTCTTCTTTTGGAAATAAAAACACCTGTAAATTAGCAGCAAAATGACTAGTGCCCACTTAGTGATGTGTTGCCTCAGATAAACTTGTTGACAATGGAAAGCCTCCTTGATCAGCTTTGAAAGTTGCTGCTTTGCCTTCACACCTGATTCTCAGTGGGTGGGTGCCACAAAAGAGAAATAAACTAAGTGAAGTCTCCTGATGGTATGCTTGCCCTGCTTGGGCTTGCTCAGCTCCTGGTCCCCAGATAGCCCAATGCTGCACTCCCGGGAGACTTGCTAGCCGGCCCTAAGCAGAAGTTCTAATCAAAATTGTTATGTTCCTTTAAACTCCCAAAGGAACCATAATGATGTTGTGGGTTAGACATTGGGCTAGTAACTCCAAGGTCATTGTTGAAACTCACCAGTTGCTCTGGGAGAGTAAGCTGAGTCTGTCTGGTCCTGTAAAGATTGACAGCCTCAGAAACCTTCGTGAACAGTTCTACTCTATCCTATCAGATGGCCGTGAGTCAGAATCAACTCAGTGGTCAGGGACTTAGTCCTGGTAGTAGGCCCTAAGCAGAAAAAACATGAAATTATTTTTAAATGTTTCTCCAAATACCCATGAGTTAAGGCTGCCTCCTGACTGAATTCTCCCTCCTTCTGATTGGTCATACCGCAGGTGTGTTTATGTCCCACTTCTCTCTCTTGGACCATGACCCAAGCCCACCTTCCTCACCCAGGCAACACTGACATCTACCTGCTTCGTGCTCTTCTCTTATGGCTGTGATGTCTTATGGCTCTTCCGTTTGAGGGCCTTCATTTCCATCTACTTTCAAAGCCAAACTCTTTTGCTTGACTGTTAAGCCTCACATCACCCTTCCTTACCCACTTTACCATCAACCACTCCTGCACACACCATCACTTCTCTGTGCGGCCGTGATGAATGCGACCACCACCACCCTCCCCCTACCCTAAGGCAGGCACTGGAGTAGAACTGTGCTCCCCAGAGTTTTCAGTGGCTATTTTCCAGAGGGCTTTTCTTTCAAGGTGACTGGATGTGCGTGAACCTCCAATCTTTTGCCTAGAACTAGGTGTATGCTGTGTTTCACCCAGTGTGTCCTTTCTACTCTCATGAAAGTTACAGTCTCATAAACCCACCAGGGCGGTTCTACCCTATTCTATAGGGTCACTATGAGTCAGAACCAACTAGAGAACTAGATGACAGTGATGTTTGTGCGTGTGTGTGTGTGTGTGTGTGTGTGTCAAAAAAGAATTGAAGTCAGGCTTTTTAGACTAGCTAAGGACCTTTTGTACTTCTTTTCCACAGTATCCCCCTCAAATAATCTTACTCTTTCTTTTCAAACCTTAAAAAGAAAAGATTTAAGACAGTTTCAAATCTACCTTCCTTCCTTTTGTAACCACTCAGACCAGTGGTTAGATCTGATAGATAAGGAACCTGGAGGATTGTTGCTTTCAACCTTCTCTTTATTAATATATACATATATAATTTATTATTATTTCCCCCTTCTATTTATGGACTATGACACAAAGACAAACCTATGATAAGTTTGTCTTTGTGCAATGGGATGTGTATCTATGATGCACATCCCATTGCATCAAAACATGAACAATATTCCCATAAAGCCCCTGTGTATGTGGATTTTTTCTTTTTTCTGTACCCACCCACCCTTCCTGGTTATCACTTTGTCTCTCCCTTCCCCGCCGCCCGGACAAGCACGCACGCACGCACGCATGCGCTTTTCCCTTCCCTGCCCGGGATGTCATTATAATCTTCAAAGTCATTTCCTTTGGTGTGAAAAATATTTTTTCTTGTTTTTCCTTTTGTAATAATGGTGTTTATAGGGGTCACCTGAAGAGCCAATCTGCTATTATTTTGTAATGGAAACATGATGTAGTTAGGAGAATTATATTCTTTGTTTAGTTGTGACTTAGCTGGAAATCCTGCCCTGAATAGCTCTGTCTTGTCTCACAGAATATCCTGTGATAGTATCCAGGCTTCCTCCCTCATGTCACTAAAGGCCAGGGCCTGTACCCCTGGCATATCTCCTTGAGATCTGGAGTCCCTAAGTAAAAGAAGCTCTAACACAAGGTCATTGTGAAAACAAAACTTTTTTCCCTTACTTGTACCTGTCATTCCAAATTTGTGTCTATCTGAAAGAACAGTTTCACTCAGCCTGTGTGAGAGAGAGTGTGTGTGTATCTATATCTATCTATCTATCTATCTATCTATCTATCTATCTATCTATCTATCTATCTATCTATCTATCTATCTATCTATCTACCTATCTATAGAGAGAGAACACAAGGGACAGGGAGACCAGCATTTGGATAAAGGGCCCCAACCACCCCCTCTCCTTTCCCATGCATGTGAAAACGTAGAATCTTCCTAGTCCACCTGGATTCTGTAATCTGGCTTCGGTAACCAGGCAATTCGGTGCCCACCCTACAACAGTGTCATGAATATTTATGAGATTGAATAACTTCGCTTAGCAAAATGCCCTCCAATTTTGTCCATGTCATGAGGTGTTTGACAGAATCATGATAGTTTTTAAGGATGTATTCTCATCCTTTGTGTGTGTTAGACAGAGTTCTCTAGATAGACAACACCAGAGTGCTAGTAATTTTATATATATTTATAAAGATAGATATATCATTCAAGAAATTAACTGTTAAATTATATACAGATAGCGAGATTTACAATACAAGAAATGAACAGTTAAATTATAAAGCAGTACAAATGGCTCAGTGCAAGTCACTCCCCTGAGAGAGTTGTGAGACACTGGCAGTCCTTTAAGTATTAAGGACCACCAGTCCATCCTCTGTAGCGAGAGCTAGGCTATATATACACAGGCAGCAAACAGCAAGGCAGGTCACCAACCTTTGGTCCCCAGCTCCAGAGATGTACATTCCAATCGTGTGGGCTTAAAGGGACCTCAACTTACAGCGACACAGTCCACCGACTAGGCATCCCACAGGTAGTGTACTCCTTTAAATTGAGGCACAGAACAAGCAAGGCAGCCGCACACTGGTCCGATGATCAAAGAGCGAGAGACAAGAAAGGCGAGGCTCACCGAACCATTTATCTATCGCTCCACCCTTCAATTAATCCCACTTGTGTTTATCGGTCAGGCTGGCACAATAAACTAACTACCTCATTTGTGTGTGTACCAAAATTGTTTAGCCATTCCTCCCCAGACCGGGTTTTGTACTTTTCCATCTGTGGCAGTAAGAATGTAAGTCAATTTGCACTTGGGTAAGACAACCCTGTCAACCAGGTCACACAGCCTAAGAATGCCTCCCAGGGAAGGTGACAGTTTCATGAAGGTCGGCCTCAAGAGGCAGACCCACATGAGCTCCCCAACACTGAGAGTGACTGGCAGAGTGCCATGCTTCCACTGTCCCTGGGCCTAGCCGTCTCCGCACCCACCAGTCTGTGATATTCCTGCATGCCACCATCAGACTGCAGCTAGCTCTGTGACGCTGAAGAGGGCCCCTGCTAGTATCAGACCCATGGACTCAAGTGGGACTGGGTTAGGATGCTTTCTTGATAGAAAATTGCTTCTTGATATTGATATAGGAAAGGGCAAGTGTTAGCCTGCTATTAATCAGTACTGAAAATGGAACAGAGTTTGTTGAAATTTAGTTTGTTAAAAGCAACCATGATGTAACAGTCCATCATCTATAGTAAATTCCTTTTAAACTTGTTAATTATTCAAGGCCTGGGGCTTGTGGAAAACCTTGTTGATTATTCAGGATGCTTCCATCTCAGGAAGTGGGGTGGTGGTGGTGTTTGAGCAGGACTGTTTATATAAGTGATGGAGCCCCCAAACCTTAAACAGTTACCAGGCTGATACCCTCTGGAGTAATGGCAATATAAATTAGTGGTCTGCTAACCCCCTGGGGAATTGTAAACTGTTTCTTGGGAACCTTGCTTCCTTTTGTCCCATTGCTTGAAGGTTCTCTCATCAGTATATTTGCATTTGAAAAGATTTGCAAGTAGAACTACTGGGAGACTGAAGAGGAAAAAAAACACGTGGATTTGGTGTTTTGAATCTTGAGTAAGCAGTTTGCTTATAGATCCACGGAGCCAGGCTGGAAGTCTGTACCCAGCAGAGGACGACACCCCTCTAGAACTGAAAGGTAAAGGGCACCGGTGGGAAGCCTGAAAGGCTCACTAGCTGACCCCTTGGATTCACTTGTTGACTGGAAGTCGGGGAAACATAGCAATGAATAGAAAGGTTGAGTCTGGCCACCAACGTCTTGGGCATGACTCACAGGTAGTAGAGAGAAGGAAAAGGTTGGCTGCTCTGAGATGTAAAGGGTTTGTTAGGTAGTCTAGCTTAGGGACGCGGGTGTCCATTACCCATGCCCAGAGGTCAGAGCTCCGGGCCCAAGAAGGAGTAGTACACTGCGCATGCTCAAAGGTTCAGGTTTCTTGCCAGGAAGAGGAGGTACACCTGGGTGGGTGCTGCACCTGGATTGGCCCACGTAGGCCAGGTACATTCAATTCAGCCAATGGAGTCGACCAGGTTGTCCACCATGGCAGGAGCCCAGAGCTGACCACGTGACATTCTGAGCAGCTTCTAGGGAGGCTGTATGGGGTGAGAGGCCCTGTGGGTGCCTGTGTAAACCTGAAACTTCTTCTAACTCTCATAAAACTCACCTGGATCACAAACCAGGCTTCCGCGTGAATTATTTCTTTCGTGGAGCCAAGGACAGAGGTATATCTCTCCCTGGAGAGATCTAACAAGTTGTGTAGAACCTGAGTCTATGGCATGGCCTAGTCCAAGGGGCTAGTGTTGTCGAGGATATGTGAAGGGGATTGTAGTCTGAAGCAGGGGGTAGTCATAAGGGGAAACCCCTAGCTTACTACAGCATCCATTGATGATGCTAAGTTGACCTAAATGCAAGTAGTTCAAGAGGAAGATGTCTATGCTACTACGCATTGCTTTCGAACTTGATGGAGGTCCTGGTCTGCTTGACTTTGCTTAGAGATGCAGACACAACGTTCCAACTGCAATTAAGAACCTTCACATCAAAGAAACCACGTGTCTCCTTAGCACACTGGGTTGGTAGAAATGGGCAATTTAAATATTGGATACCTCAAATAAGGTGAGCTAAATCCGTGAAGTGGCTACTTTACAAACTTTCCTAAGTGGGGGAAGATGTTGATAGGATTATTGGATTAAGACAGCGGTTCTCAACCTGTGGGTCACCACCCCTTTGGGGGTCGAATGACCCTTTCACAGGGGTGACCCGATTCAAAGCAGTAGCAAAATGATAGTTATGAAGTAGCAATTCCTAATCAAGTGTGTGATAACCCTTTGTGTGGACAACCTGTCCATCAAATACGTTTCTATGAATAGCTGCAAGGACTACTGACGAGTACACACGTGCTGAATGCTCACATTGAAATGTTATGCTGAAAACTCTAGGAGGAAACCCTAAAATGAGAGCACAGCATTTTTATGAAATGGAATCTTTTAAAATTACCGAAATGATTTTATTTGATATCTTCAGAGAAAATATAAAGCAAGAAATATTAACATCAAAAGAAAAAGTATGAGTAAGCTGTAAGAATACACATAGGTCTCTGTCTCTTCACTATGAGTCATCTGAGAAGAACTTTCTAATTCGGCAACATCTTTACCAAGAGTGGAAGAGCCATACGCATACCAGTTTGGAGATCTTGATTTGTTGTCCTTATCTGGGTGCGTAAACTCTTGCTGGTATTCATAAAAAGGATTCGGGGATTGTCTGTAACTAAATTCTTGCAGGGAACTTTTTACTTTGCTCAGATATTCTTGAGGTTCACGATATTTTTGTCTTCTCCTTGCACCTTCCTATGAAAAATACATAGTTTGTTAGGTTTGAGTCATTTGCATATTTATGTTATGTACTGTATAAAAATGCTAAGTAAAACTCATTATATACTATAAAAAAGTTATGTACAGGTGTCAAGTTAATAAGGGGTGGTTCATGGCAGTTACATTGTATATCACCTTGCACTTGGGTAGGAGTAGAGTCCAACCTGTCTATCAGGTCACAGGCGGATGATGTCTCCGTGGAAGTCTGCCCTTTTAATGAGAGAAAGTGGAAACTTCTTTCTTTCTGCCCTTTCACCTTTCTGCTTGCTGGGCCTCTGTGCCTATCTCCAAGGGTGGCCTAGGTGAACTGCCCGAGCCTGAGAGTTGTTGGTTCACTGCAGTGTATCCATTGAGCTTAGATCCATGCAACTCTGTGCCTCTGGCCTGTGATCTTCCTGCATCCCACTTTACCTTTCAGTGTAATCAGCCTTTACACTCTACATGGGTCTAAAGAGGGCTCTAGCTAGCATCAGCTCCATGGACTGAACTTGGACTAGGCTGGAGTGCTTTCTTGATATGATTACCCTGATACAAAGCTCGTTCATATATATATGAGAGTTACTAGTTTTGTTTCTCTGGACAATGCAACCTAACCTTTTTTTTCCTTTCTCGCTATTATAGAAATTGCTGTGATAAACACGGGTTTTCATATATCTGTGCATGTTTTTCCCTTTATTTCTTCAGGGTATATACCATGTAGAGAGATTGCATCATAGTAAGGTACTTGTATTTGTTTAATGAAGTGCCATACTATTTTCCATAGTGTTTGTTCAAACCTGCAATCCCAGCAGCAATGTATGAACATTCCAATCTCTCCACCTCTTCTCCAACATTTGTTATTATATTTATTTTATATTTTGCTAAAGGTGTCCATGTGAGGTGATATCTCAATGTTTTTATTTGCATTTCTCATATGGCTAATGAATGCAAGCATTTATGCATATGGTTTTTTATCCCTTATGAATATAGATGCCAAAAATTTCAACAAATTTGAAGCAAAGAAAATTCAACAAAACATTTTAAAAATACACCATGATCAACATGGTTTCATATCAGGTTTGCAAGGATGTTTCAATATTAGAAAAACAATGTAACCTGCCACATAAACAAGACAAAAGAAGGGTCATATGATTATATCAATGTGTTAGTCCGGGTTGACTAGAGAAACAAACCCAGGGACGTTCATATATGTATAGGAAATAGCTTTATATCAAAGAGCAATTAGATATTGAGAAAGCATCCCAGACCAGGCCAGGTCAAGTTCATTATTCTGATAGTAGTCCATAAGTCCTATACTAGTCTGTAGATTTCTCTTCAGACTCATGCAGCACATGCAATGATGCCTAATGAGGAAAGATTACAGGTTGGTGGGATCCAGTGGCTGTGGAAACATCTCCAGGGAGGTGTCAGTGTGGCTTCATGTGGCTTGTCAACAGGACGGTGAAGCAGAGAGATAGTTGTGGCCTACCTCCAGGGAGAGAGGAAGTTCCCAGAATCCTCATGAGAAGTCCATGTCCACAAGGAGGCATCATCAGACCTGATTACAGGCTAGACTCCAACACTATACTTATTGATCAAGTTGACATGAAATTATGTAATTACCACAATTAATCTATATAAAAACACATTTGATAAAATTCAACATCCATTCTTTTTTGTTTTGTCATTGACTTTTTGTTTTCTTTAGTTGCTTGGTTTTGCTCTGTCTTGTTTTTGTGCATGTTATTATCCCCACAGATCTGTCTAAATAAGATAGGCTGCATGAACAATCTGGAGGAGAAAACAACAGGACCTCCAGGGGACATGGGAGAGGGGGTGGTGGGGGGAAAGGAAGTGGTGTTAACAAACCCAGGGACAAGGGAACAACAAGTGATCCAAATCGGTGGTGAGGAGAGTGTAGGAGACTTGGTAGGGTGTGATCAAGGGTAATGTAAATGAGAGGAATTACTAAAACCCAAATGAAGTCTGAGCATAATTTTGGGACAAGAGGAAAGTAAGAAGAAAAAGAGGAAAGAGCTAGGAGGCAAAGGGCATTTATAGAGGTCTAAATAAAGGCATGTATATATGTAAATATATTTATATATGAGGATGGGGAATTAGATCTATGTGCATATATTTATAGGTTTAGTATTAAAGTAGCAGATGGACATTGGGCCTCCACTCACGTACCCCCTCAATGCAAGAATACTTTCTTCTATTCAACTGGAATTCCATGATGCTCACCTTCCTGACACAATTGCTGAAGACAAAGCAGGTGCTTAAGCAAATGTGGCGAAGAAAGCTGATGGTGCGCGGCTATCAAAAGATATAGCATCTGGGGTCTTAAAGACTTGAAGGTAAACAAGTGGCCATGTAGCTTTGAAGCAACAAAGCCCACATGGAAGAAGCACACCAGCCTGTGTGATCACAAAGTGTCGAAGGGATCAGGTATCAAGCATCAAACAACAAAAATTCATACCATTGTGAATGAGGGGAAGTGTGGAGTGAGGACCCAAGTCCTATCTGTAGGCAACTGGACATCCCCTTAATGAAGTGTCGCAAGGAGAAGATGAGCCAGTCAGGGTGCAGTGTAGTAATGATGAAACATACAACTTGCCTCTAGTTCCTAAATGCTTCCTCCCTGCCCACTATCATGATCCCAATTCTACCTTGCAAATCTGGCTAGACCGGAGGATGTACACTGGTATAGATGGGAGCTGGAAACACAGGGAATCCAGGACAGATGATCCCTTCAGGACCAGTGCTGAGAGGGGCGATACCGGGACGGTGGAGGGAGGGTGGGGTAGAGAGGGGGAACCAATTACAAGGATCTACATATGAGCACCTCCCTGGGGGCTGGACAGCAGAGAAGTGGGTGAAGGGAGATGTTGGACAGTGTAAGATATGTCAAAATAATAATTTATAAATTATCAAGGGTTCATGAGGGAGGGGAAAGCAAGAAGGGAGGGGAAAAATGAGGAGAGGGTATCAGGGACTTATGTGGAGAGAAAATGTTTTGAGAATGATGGAGTAATGAATGTACAAATATTCTTTATATAATGCATGTATGTATGAATTGTGCTAAGAGTTGTATGAGCCCCCAGTAAAATGATTTTTAAAAATTACCAAAGATTCAAGTGAAAAAACAAACTGAAAACCACTTAATAAAATAGAAATATAAGGAAAATTCCTGAACATAATAAAGGCCATCTGTTTAAAGCCAACAGCTAGCATCTCATTTAATGGAGAAAAATTGAAGACACTCCCCTTCCAAATAGGAACCAGACAGCGTTGCCTGTTATCACTATCCTCATTTAATATAGTCCTGAAAGTTTTGGCCAGAGCTTTAAGACATCAAGAAGATATTATAATTCTTTCTTTATGGTTTGTGCACTTATTGCTATAAATTGTCCTATGTGCACTATTTTCTGTGCCCCAGAGATTTTGGTACATTTCATTATCATTGTTCCAAGGAATTTTTAAATTGTGCCTTTTATTTCTTCAGGAATGACTCAGTGATTTTACAGCAAAATGGTGTTCGATTTCTATGTAATTGAATTTTTTTTCGGGGGAGGTGGGTGGAGGTTGATCGTCCTGTGGTTGCTTTCTAATTTTCTAGCGTTGTGATATAAAAAACTGGTTTGGAGCATATAGATGTTTTAAATTTCATTGGCGCTTAATTGATGGCCTGGCATATGATCTGTTCTGGAGTTTCTTCCATGTGTTTTTGTTAGGTGCAGTGTTCTGCCCATATTGAAGAGAGCACGTTGATTGTGTTTAGTTCTTCTGTATGTTTGATTTTCTTTCTAGTTGATCTGTCTTTGCTCAGAAGTGACCTGTAGAAGTTTCCTAGTATTATGGTATCAAAGTCTATGTGTCTCTTCAGTTCTGTAAGAATTGATTAAGGTATTTTTAAAGTCTTTCATTGGGTGCATACGTACTTATCACAGTTATGTCTTCATGCTCCATTGTGCTTCTCATCAGTGTACAATGGTCTTCTTTGTTTCTCCTGGTGGCTTTCGTGTCTGTTTTGTCAGAAATTAATATTGCTACTACTGATGTCTTTTGACCACCATTAGCTTGATATATTGCCTCCAAAATACAAAGAGGTACCAGATACAATAATTATCTTTTATTTTGGTAGGAATATCTTGACATGGCCCAGGCCCCTAGACATTTTGCTGAGGTAAAAGGTACCTGAATTTTTGTTGAGTTAATTTCCTATGCTTTAAAACACAGATGGCTTACCAAAAGGTCTAGAATAATTGATGTGTCTTCCTTACTAGGTCCAATCTGCATAATTCTATTAATGGAATGGACCAGTGTGACATTTTTGAAAGGGTATAGCACCCAGGTCCCTGTGGAATAAATTATGACCCAGTGCTTTTTAAGTAGTATCGGTCAAGCAGCTTTCCTATAACTTCCCATCCAGACAAAATTGTTGAAATCTACGGAGGATCACTTCTCACCAAGACGCCATTTAGTGGTGCTGATACGTTGGGTATTAACATTGGCACGTCGCACCATCAATTGACTGCTCCCTCTTGACTAATAATGGCAGACTTATTCATACTAGTGGCCAGGATTCTCTATGTTTTGGCAGAAAGCTTTCCCCTGTGTGGTGCAAGTCACAGCATGATGACATTTCTTTGGGAGTGTGGCCTATTTGATATCTATAAAAGACACTGCTGAGAACTGATGCTGAGGTGGAGAAGATGTGAGAAATGGGAAGTCTTGTATACTGCTAAAACAGTACAACTTCTGAAGACCAACTTGGAAATAAAGCAAAAGACTTGAAAATTTAGATTTTCTGCAGCTCAACAATACCCAGTGCTAGAAATACAGGCTTAGCTCCACTCTGGGGGCTTCCTAGGGGCAGTCTACCATAGAGCACTTTTTGGCAATTTTTCAATTTGTAGAAATAAATTTGTCAAGAATTACTTCTAGAAAGAGAAATAAAAACAGTTTTTATAATTGCGGGTATGTTGGGTTTGATGTAGGTAGTTTTTCAAAGGTCAAAGGCCAATGGGATATGATCTTGGAGCATAGGCAGGAGAGCGGGGTTTCCAGTGTCAACTTGGGTGTCAACTGTATCCAGTGGGCATGAAGGGATGGATGGATTTAATTAGAATGAGTGGACAGCTATCTATCTCTTACCATCCACACACACATACATCAATATCTCTTTATAACTATTATATTGACGTCTCTCTCTCTTTACACACACATTGAAGTAGTTGTTCATGGTAGACTTCTCACCTTTCCACGAAGGAGAGTGGGTGTGATTCCTGACCATTGTCTTTCATGTAAAGCCACCACCTCTTTGTCTTTAGCGTTTAATATGACGCTGAGTAGTTTCAGTGGATCTGCCAGACAAAGCAGACTGGAAGTAAAAGCCTAGTGATCTACTTCCAAAAATTAGCCATTGAAATAATTGGTTGCCAGGAGTCAGCGCTAACCCTGAGGTCAGCTTACAGCAATAGCAGATAAAAATATATATCATTCATTTCACATGTAAGGAAAATTTTGCTGATGATCATTCAACAACCATTTCGGCAGTACATTGACAGGGAGCTACCAGGAAATCAGGCCATATTCAGAAGAAGACATGGAACATGCTGTCAGATAAACCTTGGCTAAAAGCAGAAAATACCAGAAAGATGTTTACTTGTGCTTTATAGACAATGCAAAGGCATTTGCTTGTGTAGATCATAAAAAACCATCGGTTGACTGGAGATGAATGAGAAAACTCAAAAACACTTCCTGATCCTCACGCAGAACCTGTCCATGGGTCAGTTGTGCAAACAGAACCAGAGAATACTGCATGGTTGAAAATCAGGAAAGTGATGTGTCAGGGTGTCCTCTCACCATACTTATTCAATCTATATGTGGAAGAAATCATCAGGGAAGCTGGATTAGATGAAGAAGAATGTGGCTTCAGGCCTGGAGGCAGATTTATTAACACTCTGCGATATGCAGCTGTCACAACCTTGCTGGCTGAAAGTGAGGGGGACTTGAAGCACTTGCTGATGAAGATCAAGGATTGCAGCCTTCAGTATGAATTACAACTCAATGTAAATAAAACCCCAAACTTCATAATTAGACCAATAAGTAACATGATGATAAATGGAGAAAAGGTTTGTCAAGGATTTCATCCTCCTTGGAGCCACAGTCAATGCTCATGGAAGCAGAAATGAAAATAAACGACACATTCCATTGGGAAAGTCTGCTGCATAAGACCTCTTTAAAATGCTGAAAAGCAAGGATATTACCTTCGGACATTGAACAAGGAAGACTCTGAAGAAGAATCTATGCATTTGCATTATTGTGCTGATGAAGAATATTGAATATACCATGGAGTGCCCGCGTACATCCAGAATGTGTCTTAGAAGCAAGGACGGCAAGACTGCCTCACATTCTTTGGACATGTTCTCAGGAGAGATTAGTCTCTGGAGAAGGACATCATATTTGGCAAGGTAGGAAGAAGAGCAGCAAAAAAAAGAGGAAGCCCTCCCACAAGATGGACTCACACAGTGGCGAAAACAGTGGACCCAAACATAACAACTGGGAGCACCGGGCAGTGTTTTATTCTGTTTCACATAGGCTCACGATGAGTCGCACTGACTGAACAGCACGTAACACCAACAAATACGTATATGTATACACACATATGTGTTGCATGTTTTATATATACTTATACACATATATGATGCTGCTATTATAAATTTATGCTAGGCTACTAGAAACCGTTATAGCTGTTCAGCATGTGTAAGTATGTTTTCTTGAGTCACACATGACCTTACCCAAAGAAGCACCAGTTGTTGACCCCACGTGTGCTCCCATTGCCATCCCTCGCAGCTCAGTCTTGCAGCCCTCTTTCTCTCCCTGCCCCTTTCCCTCCTCAGCGCTCTCACTGTATTGTAAATTAGAAACTATCTTGTGTCCCAAAATGCCTTAATCCACTTTCAATTTTGCTTTTCCTCTTTTGATAATCCCTCCGCTCAGACCAGTGTTTAGGTCCGATGGGTGAAAAATCTGGAAGGTTTTTAAGGCTGTGACTCCTTTCTGCCTCTTTTAAAATTTAATTCATTCATTCTTCTTCTTCCGTTTTATTTGTGGAATATGACACGTACAAAGAAAAATATACTATATGAGGGGATACCCAAAATAAACCGTATTTTGCCCCCAAAGCTATGTATTTACATTATTATTATTTTTTTTACAAAATAACCTTATCTGTCAGGGTTGAACAGCCCCTAACACATCATCGCGGGTCCGGTAGGTGCAATTGTACGGCGATAATAAGGAAAGATTATAGTAAAGTCATACTGAGCATGAGAGATAGAAGAGAGATTGAAATAATGGAGTCAGACACATTTCATGGTAGCATGCTCACCTCAGCCTCACTTGGGGGTCTACGTGGAGAGGTATTTATTGCTAGCCAAGGCTTTATATTCTCTGGGGACGTGCAAGCCCCCTAATTATAGGTGAAGACATATGTCACAAGAAAGGGTTGTGCTATAGGTAATACAGTAATGGGAGGGGGGTGATCTAGGGGTTCAGATGCTATTGGAAGAGGGGGGACTGGGGGTATACATGTGACAAGATGGGCCGACCCTAGATTCACAATGGTGACCTAATTTTGGATGTCACTGAGCAGGTTTGACCTGTTCTCTGGCTCACTATAGAAACCATTATCAGTAGGGTGTAAACCCACCCTTCAGGGACCAAACTGATGACCACAGGCCTTTAGAGAGAAATAGCCATTGTCCTTAATAGCAGGGAATGGCTGTTTGTGATGGGACCAGTGATCTGGCCACTAACTGCCTTCAGGGAGGTAACTTGACAATCATTTACCATTAGCTGCAAGCAGTGTCCTAAGTCTAACATATATTTGGGGGAGACGACTTGGGAGAAATCTTTCTGTTTCCCAAACTTATCACCTTCAAAGTACTCTCCATTACACTTTGATATATTTGTCAAATCTGCAATTCCATTCTTGGAAACATTTTTCAAACCCATCTGTTTGGATGGCTGACAGCACCTCCCTCTTTTTTTTTTTTCCTTTTCTTCATCTCTTCTAAGTGGTCAATTGCTGTCCCTTCATGTCCCTTTTCATTCATGGGAAAAAAAAGAAGTTGCACAGAGCAAGGTCAAGGGAGTCAGCAAAAGAGGCATGCTATTTTTTCACCAAAAACTGGTGCACTGAGATGACTGCGCGAGCAGGTACATTGTCGTGGTGGCAAAATCAGTTCCCCGTCTGCCACAAACCATGCCTTTTTTGTCGCACACTGTTTTGCAATCTTTCAGGACCTCTAAATAGAAAGTTTGATTAATCCAGTGGAATGAACTCCAAATGTACTACATGTAGACATTTTCATCTGTTCCAGAAGTTGACAGATGTCCAGAATGAGATTTGTTATCAATCAACATTTTACTTATTTAGAAATGAGAAAACTACTCAGACACTTGTGTTCCACATCAAGCTGTGTTCCACATCACAACTGTTTCTGCAGCATTTTCCCAAGCAAGAAACAATATTTCACAGCCACATGCTGTTCTCTTACATTGGCCACCACAAAAAATTAGGTTGTAGTTAAACTGCTTTTAAGGAAAAACGCACTGTGACCTGAGAGAACCTTCCCGGGCGACGTCACTGGGTGCACTCACGAAGAGCGAGTTGCTTGATACTCGCCTGTTGGGGAAAATGCGTACAACTAAAACTCTGCTCTGCCTAGCGCATTTACAGCGTTTTGGGGTACCCCCACACATGTAGTAGTTGCATAGCCCATTGCATCAAAGCATTGTCAGTATCCCAGTAACCCCCCTGGATATGCTAAATTTGACTTTGCTAACGTGAATTCTTTGGGGAGGACAGGAGGTTGGTGGGCGAATGGGAGGCTTGTCAAGCTGCTTCCAGAGGGCTCCAGCCGGGTGCCCGTGAAGCAGTTTGGCTTTTCAAAACACGAGCAATCGCTGTGCCTTGGAACCTTCTGTTGGAAACACAGTCACAGTCAGTATCCCAACTCAGGATTCTTTCTTTACATGAACTTTCCTTAAAAAAATGGTTTTACCAGTTCTTCAACATCTAGAAGTATTCATTTTGCATTGCTCACACACATTGGACTCTCTTCCTGCCACCCTTTACTATAACCATGCATCCCGAAACTCTAACAGTAATGCTATGAAGTAAAAACCGTAACCTGCCAAGTTCTTGTTGCTGGGGAAAAAACCAAACAAGTGGTGCGGGGTGGTGTTGGCAGTTGGGAGCGTTGGCTAGCAGCCAGCGCCTCATTATTTTTTCATGTCCATCCAGAAGCAGGTCAAAGCCAGGGCAGTTTTGTGCAGACCCTCCCTGTGCTGCCCCTCCAGGCACGGTCCCTGTGCACCAGGATCCCCTCATACATTACCTTTTGGTGTCTAAACATTCCCCAACATCCTATGTCCTCTTAAGCAAATAAAATAATACATATGCTGAGCAAATGTGTTTTTTAAATGAAGCAATATTTATAACTTCAGGAGATCATGAAATGCACATGTCTAGGTATCATTAAGAATTTAAGAATTAAAAGTTGCTAAATTGATAGGGGGCAAAAAAAGGTCAGTTTTAGTTAAATGTAAGAGTTCATACTTGGTTCATTAAATCTTGGTGTGGGGAAATCAAGTTCTTTGATCACCCTATAAGCCTGCATGGGCGCTCACCCCAGGGGGCAGAATGGGCCAATGTGGTCAGGTTTAAGAAATGAGGATTTTGCCGTGCCCCTTCTCCATCAGACATGCCTTTTTGGGGTGCTGGGAAAGTGGACAGCATGCTTGCAGGGCTGTATTGGCAGATTCACACTCCATGACTGTCACCTTGCCAGGGGCTCCAGCATGACCAGCCACTGCCCCAGTCGAGTGGTGATTATCATGTACAATCAAAACACTCACGGCTAGTTCTTTAAAACATGCCTGTTTGTACTTGGCGATTTTTCTAGAAAGCGCAGAAGAAAAAAGTGTAAAGCCTTGTAGGTGTCTGAAGTTATGCAGGAAGTTTATTGGCTAGGTCTATTGCTGAACAACTAGCTTCAGGATTCCTTCTGTCTTGGTGCTGCCTGGCATCCAGAGAGAAAGGGGGGCCCTGTGCTGTGCCCTGGTGGTGAGGAAGCAGCCATGGGGGCCCTAGGCCCTGTTGGTAGTGCCTGGAAGAGAAAGGTGAGGCTGGCTGATCCCCTCATGCTTGCTTCTGAGAAACCAGCCAGGGAGTAACAGGTCTCAATGTGCCACCAGGCCTCATGACATCACTAAGGCTGCATATCAGGCTCCTAAAGAGTTGGCCAAACTTTTGGAATATGGATGATCATTTTAGGGAAGAAAATGAAAAAGAAACATGACAACAAAGTTTTGAGTTCTAACCAGGTTTTCTCCTTGTTCTTTTCTTTATTTCTTTCTTTTTAAGATCCTTTCAGGAAAAGATAGTCTTATGTAAACTCTTATTTATAGACCAATAAATAAATCGAGACTTACTAGTTGAAGCAGTTGCCCCAAATATCCCCATGAAGCATGTAACTGAACCACTTTAATTACTGTAAGTTTCTTATTAACTCTATGTCAAAAGTAATCTCTTCTGGAATTCTAAAATCCAAACTTACTGCCATCGAGTCAATTCTGACTCACGGCCACCCTACACATTCTGGAACTCTGAGTTATAAAAGTGTTATGGTTGGTGAAAATCAGATGCTCTGCCATAATGTGGATGACCACTTATTCAAAGGCCCCCAGAACTTTACTCCCATCCCGAGCTTCTTTCCCATAGGCCTCTATCATTACCTGACTTACCAACCGCCTACCTATCCTAGTGCAGAAAGCCTGTGAGGACAGCTGTTCTGTCTGCCATGTTTACAGCTGGGTTTCCAGAACCCAGGACAATATTTAGGAGTCCCTGGGTGTACAGATGGTTAGCGCTCAACGATTAGCCAAAGGTTAGCAGAAGAGGCTCCTGGAAGGCTTGGCGATCTGTTTCTGAAAAGCAATTAACGACAAACAGTGCAACAATTTTAGGTATATTGTGAGTGCTTAGTATGTGTTATTAAATAAATATGTAAATCGAGACATAGTTCCATGCATTTTTTCTTTTGCAAGAATTAACTAAGAGCGTGGGATGGGTAAATCTCGAGACAATAACTGGATGAACAGTTTCTTAGGGTTATGGCATGGGAAGGTAGCAGGAAACGGGGAGCGGATCATGAGTACAAGAAAGTAGAAAAGATTCTAAAATTGTGGTGATGGTTACATAATTCTTTTTCATATGTTTAAACTATTGAATTGTATGGGGGCTCTGGTGGCATGGTGGGTTACAAGTTGAGCTGTGAAGTTCAAGGTCAGCAGTCTGAATCCACTAGCCTGCTCTGTAAGAGAAAGATGAGGTTTTCTACTCCTGTAAGATTTAGACTTGAAAAATCACAAGGTATAGTTCTACTGTGCCCAATTGGGTTGCTATGAGTCAGAATTGACTTGATGGCAGTGAGTTTGACTTTTGAATTGCATGAACGCGAATTATATGTCAATTAAAAATTTAACAAAAAAGAATAACAGCATGGCTAGCTTTAATTTTACAAAGATTTTGATGAAAGCACAGGGGAGCCCTAGTGGTGGGGTAGTTCCATGTGCTGTGATCCACATGGCTGGCAGTTGGACTCACCAGCAGCTCCAAGGCAGAAAGACTGGGCTTTCTATTCCCGTCCACAGCTGTCTGGGAAACCCACAGGGAGTCACGATGAGTCAGCACTGCCTCGATGGCAGTGAGCTTGGTTTGGTTTTTTGAAGGTAATCTTTCCTTTAAGTCTATAAAGAAGCTGTGGTTCCTCCGCAAATCTCATTTGGTGCATGTCTCTCTCTGGCAGGTTTGATTGGTGTGAAATGCTCCGCATCCACTGCCATCGAGTCAATTCGGACTAATAGTGACCCAGTGGGACAGTGGTTTTGAACTGCTGACTTCAGTTAGCAATCCAACTCAGAACCCACTAAGCCACCAGGACACTTTGCTTGGCGTGAGGTCAGCAAAGTAACTTGTATTGATGGAATTAGAGTAGTCGCTAAAATACTGACTACTGAACTCAGCATTTAACATGAAAACACAGAGAAGTAGGCACTTCACCTTGGGTTTGACATACTACTGCTGAGGGCAAATAGACTGGCATAATTGATTTATGAATGTTGGAGTAAGAGAATGGCACAGAATGCAATCCCATTTTTCATTCCTTAAAGGAAAATGAACAAATCAAACCACTTAAGATATATGACCATAAATGACACAAACAGTAAAATGGTGTTGGGGGAACAAAAGGGGAAAGGGCCTGGGGCTAAGGGTGTTAAGTACTGAATTGTGTCCCTCCCCAAAAGATGTGGTCAAGTCCTGTCTCCTGTGCCTGTAATTATGACCACTTGGAAAGAGATTTTTGTCATGTAAACAGGACATGCCAATAGGGTTGGTCCTAGACCTAATCATTTCTAAGAAGTGTCTTAGACTAGGCACAGAGACATAGACACAGTGGAAAGACAGACAGGAACCAAGGGAGGACTTTCCTCTGCCCTAAACCAGACCCATTGCTTCCAAAACGGAGGTAATAAATTCCGGTTATTTAAAACTCCTACTTATGATCATTTTTTCTACACCAGCACTAGGTCTATAAAATAGTAGACATGCAGGTTCTGCCACATGTTTGTATAGAGAACTGCAGTTTGATCTTCTATAAAATCAATATACTACTCCCTTTTTGGTCCACTCCGAAGGTTAGTTTAAGTTGCTAATATAGACTATTATGTTATACTCCATTTTAAATAAATTTTAAATTGTGGCTTAAAAATACATATATACACTATGATCCCAATTCTATCTTGCAAGTCTGGCTAGACCAGAGGATGTACACTGGTACAGATAGGAACTGGAAACACAGGGAATCCAGGGCGGATGATCCCTTCAGGACCAGTTGTGCGAGTGGCGATATTGGGAGGGTGGGTTGGAAAGGGGGAACCGATTACAAGGATCCACATATGACCTCCTCCTTGGGGGACAGACAACAGAAAAGTGGGTGAAGGGAGACAATGGACAGGTCCAGATATGACAAAATAATAATTTATAAATTATCAAGGGTTGATGAGGGAGGGGTGAGCGGGGAGGGAGGGGAAAAAATGAGGACCTGATGCCAGGGGCTTAAGTGGAGAGCAAATGTTTTGAGAATTATGAGGAGAGTGAATGTACAAATGTGCTTTAAACAATTGATGTATGTATGGATTGTGATAAGAGTTGTATGAGCCCCTAATGAAGTGATTTAAAAAAGAAAAGGAAAAAATACATATATTCATCCTTACCTACCCATATTTATTATATATGACAGCTTGTTCACGAATCATCTTCCAATTCATACTATTGCCACATTCTTCAAGTAGTCCAGCTTCTCAGTATATGTATAAAGCATAAATTGGTAAAAAAAATATGGTGAAAAGAACTCTGATGCACGCTTTCCTGGGTTTAAGCTATACAGTAGTCTTTTGCTTTGTTCAAATGATTCTATATAAGCTCTTGTGTTATGCACTTAAGCAAGCAATTGCTATGTAATTCCATGTTTTGGTGATATTGTGATATTGATCTATAGTTTTTGTGATATTCTCTATAGTTTGTTATAGTTCACACAGTCAAATGTCTTTTCATCGTCAATAAAACACAAGTAAGCAGTCTTGTATTTTGTGCTTTCATAAACAAATCTATCTGACATCAGCAATATTTCTCAGTCCAAATGCTCTTCCGAATTTCTGGCAGAGCCCCCTGTCAATGTAACGCTGAGGCCACTTTAAAATTCAACTTCAGCAAGAATTTACTTACGAATGATATTAATGGTATTGTTTTAAAATTTCCACATTCTGTTGGGTCATCTTTCTTTGGAATGGGCAGAAGTATGGGTCTCTTCCGGGCGGCTGCCCAGCTAGCTGTGTTCCCAACTTGTTGGCACAGGTGCATGAGTGCCTCCAGATGGCACCAGCTTGTGGGCACATTTCAATAGATATTTAGTCAATTTCTGGAGCCTTGGGTTTGGCTGATTCCTTTGGTGCAGTTGGACTTCTTCCTTCAATACTGTTTTTCCTTTGCTTTTGGGAGCAATTCTCAGCTCTTTTGTAGTGTGATACACGTCATTAAAAATAATTTTCTCGGGTTTCATACAACTCTTATCACAATCCATCCATCCATCCACTGTGTCTAGCACTTTTGTAGATGTATTGCCCTCATCATTCTCAAAACATTTGCTTTCTGCTTGAGCCCTTGGTATCAGCTCATTATTTTCCCCCTCCCTCCCCACTCCCCCCCTCATGAACCTTGATAATTTAGAAATTATTTTGTCATATCTTACACTGTCCAACGTCTCCCTCCACCCACTTTTCTGTTGTCCATCCCCAAGGGAGGAGGTTATTGTAAGGTAGTCAATAGGTGCCAGAGTCCAAATCAATCGAATTAGAGCAAACAGACTTTAGTGGGGAGAAAAACCCAGCCTGGGTGAAGTCCCACGGTCCACAGTGTCTGGGCTGGGAAAGTCGCGCCCCAGGCTACAGGGGTGGCGCTTATATGGCCAGAAAACGTGACTGGGCTGTTTTGAGTCCATATACAGTAAAGTAGTCAGGGATAGGGAGGTATAGGTGTCGTGTTTCTGGAATGTAAGGTGTCTTCCTCTTCCCAGGTGTATTCGTGCAGGGTGCAGAGCAGCGGGCCAAGAACAAAGTGGGTACTGAACCAAACGGGCCATGAGTAAAAGAAAGAAAAAACCTTGCAAAGCTGCTGACAGGTTACACAGCCATCTCTGGTCAGCTCTGCAGGCGTGGGTGGGAGATTCAAGACCACTTGCTGCTAGTTGTGTCAGTCAGCTCCACACAGGTGGGGGAGATTCAAGGCCACTTGCTGCTAATTGTGTCAGTCAGCTCTGGTCAGCTCCACACGGGTGGGGGGGATTCAAGGTCACTTGCTGCTAGAAGCCAGCCTGGCATTGATCCAGCCATACAGTTATATGTAGATCCTTGTAATCAGGTTCCCTTTTCCACCAATCCACCCTCACAGTATCGTGATTCTCACCACTGGTCATGAAGGGACCATCTGTCCTGAATTCCCTGTGTTTCCAGTTCCTATTTGTACCAGAGTACATTCTTTGATGTAGCCAGATTTGTAAGGTAGAACTGGGATCATGATAGTGGGGGTAGGGGTAGGGGTCGGGGGAGAGAGAGGAAACATTTAGTAATTAGAAGAAAGTTGTATTTTTCATCGTTGCTACACTGCATCTCCTCCCTGTGACCCTTCTGTAAGGGGATGTCCAATTGCCTACAGATAGGCTTTGGGTGTCTACTCTGCACTCCCCCTCATTCACAATGATTTGATTTTTTTTGTTCTTTTATGCCTTATAACTGATCCCTTCAGCACCTCGTGATCACACAGGCTGGTGTTCTTCTTCCATGTGGGCTTTGTTGCTTCTGAGCTAGATGATCGCTTGTTTACCTTCAAGCCTTTAAGACCCCAGACACCGTATTTTTTGATAGCCAGACACCATCAGCTTTCTTCACCACATTTGCTTTCTTTTTTTACCACATTTGCTTATTCCCCCTCTTTGTCTTCAGCAATCATGTCGGGAAAGTGAGCATCATGGAATGCCAGTTTAATAGACAAAGTGTTCTTGCATTGAGGGAGTACCTGAGTAGAGGCCCAATGTCCATCTACTACCTTAATACTAAACCTATAAATATGTGTACATAGATCTATTTCCCCATCCTCATGTATATTTCCTAAACGTCATTTTAAACACTCTCTTTCTGGTAGTTCCGGGGCTTCTTTCTCAGTGTATTCCATAGGGTTTGGGTACTTTTCAGTTGTTAGATTTTGTTTTTCTTGATTTTGTGTGTGTGTCTTTGTGTGATTATTGCTGTTGACTATTGTTTAATCTAGACAAATCAACAATTCGTGTATTGAGCTTCGTAGCCAGCCTACAATTGTATCATTTCTCAAAATTGTTTTTAATTCTACACCATTGGCTAAAAAATAACACTATCAATAGCATTACATCATGCCCCAGAGGGATGATCAATGTTCTCTAACATAAAATGATACCTCTAAAGTAAAACAGAAGCCATACGTATATGAATGAATTTTGAGCTCACACTTAATTCTAGCCCCAATCTGAGTACAATTAGTTCTTATTACATGGCCTTGTTTGATGCTGTCCACATGAAGAGATCACTTAAGATATGTGTGCTACAGTATAGCCAAAGAACTAGATGGTGCTTGCATATTAGAAACAATCGCAACTGAATTCTTAAAGGCTTGGCTTCAAACAGCCATCTGAGTAAGGCATCAACTGGACCTATACAGAAGCAGCACACCAGCCGGTGTGACCCAAGGATTATGAATGATAAAATCTAAACCTGAAGGAGGGAGTGGTATCAGGGCTTAAATTGTGAACGGCTGGTTTGTAGAAGGCTACGGATGACAGTGGGAGCCCAAAAACCATTTTTAGGTTCCCCACAGGGAGGGAGTCTCCAGTGAATTCTCTTCTCTCACCACAGACAAGGGATATGAATAGACTTGCTATCATGCAGAGTACAGTAAGGTTTTTTTTTTTAAATTTAAATTGTTTTCTATGTTTTTCAGTATATTCAATCCAGGATGGGTAGAGCTATAGACAGGGATTGCACTGATGGTCTGTTGGGGGGTATGGTGGGGAAAGTTGGGAGCTGATGGCAATGAGTAGAAAAAGTAAATGTTTGAAAATTGATGGGAAGGTGATTATGCAATCTTATTAATATGACTGAATTATTGACTTGAATGATGTGAAATATATGCCAATAAAACCATTTTTAAAAATACCTTAATCATTTATTTAAAAATATATACTGTAGGTTCATGATCAAATGCTACTTTTTTTGGAAATGGTTGAACCTTGACCGATTCTTTTTGGTACAGTGATTCTGTGTATTCCTCTTATGTTTTTTAAAAAAAATTCTTCCTGCATCATTCAGTGTTTTGCGCAGAGAATCTTTTTTTTTTTTAAACAATTTATTAGGGCTCATACAACTCTCATCACAGTCCATACATATACATACATCAATTGTATAAAGCACATCTGTACATTCTTTGCCCTAATCATTTTCTTTTTTTCCCTCTTTTCTTTTTTTAACATTTTATTAGGGACTCATACAACTCTTGCACAGAGAATCTTTTAATATTATGACACACTGGAATTTTTTCTTGCGTCTCTCAGCTTGAGTAATGCTGAGCAAGTTCTTCCTGCTTGTATTACAAACTCCATACTTTTGTGCATTTCATTTCAGTCCTAAACATTGTCTTCTTGAGCTGCCCTTTGAAATTTTGTATTCAACCCCCCCCTACTTTATCATGTCTTCCATTTGCTATAGCTACTTTACATTCAAAAGCCAATTTCAATATCTCTTCTGACATTGACTTTGGTCCCCCCCCACTTTTTTGTAAAGACCGTTTGGCAAATAACCCTGTCCTATAGGGTTGCTGTGAGTCAGAATTGATTTGATGTCACTCGAGTTTGGTTTGTTCATGTGTGATGTTCTTTTTTTTTTTTTTTGATGTGTGATGTTCTTGATGTCCACAATCTACATGTTCTTCCATCATTAGTTTTCAATGTGTCAAATCTATCACTGATATGAACTCTAGATTCAGGTGGGACGTAAACAAGGCTCTAATTTGCTTGTTGTCGATTTGTTGTAACTTTCTCCGGTTTAACCTGAATGTAGATATGTGTAGTTATTGGTCTGTTTCACATTCAGCTCCTGGACATATTTAGCTGGATGATACTGAAATTTTCCACAAATCAGATTCCTGGGTAGTTCATCTGGCAATGTCCACAGTAAACACTATTTATGTTAGTTTAAAAGGGTATTCACAATAAATCAATTGTTGGCTTTAATAAATTTTATCATGCAATTTCCAACATTGATTTCTATCACCAAGATCATATTTTCCAACTATTGCTCCTTCTTCAGTTGAATTTTCCCATTCCAATCACCAGTAATCATCAGTGCATCTTGATAAATCTTCAGTAATTCTTCAGTACCGATTGAAGAAATTGATGGAATTCTATTTCTTCATCTTTGGGTTCAGTGGTTGGTGCATAAATTTGAGTAACAGTCCTATTAACGGGTCTTCCTTTTAATTGTATAAATATTATTCTATCAGAGACAGCATTGTACTTCAAGGTAAATCTTGAAATGTTCTCTTTGATGAGGAATATGACACTACTTGTTTTCAAATTGGCATTCCCAACATAGTAAACCATAAGGGTATCCTGTCAAAATAACCCAGACCTATCCATTTTTGTTCACTAATGCCTAGGATATCAATCTTTTATGCATTCCATTTCATTTTTTAAAGTTTTATTGACACTTAATCCACAAATCATACAATTCAGTAGTGCAGGCATATCGAGAAGAGCTGCACACTCAATTTTAGAACATTCCTTTCCATCTGGGACTCATCTTTACGAGCCCCCCATTTGCCCCTGACCTCTCGCGGCACACTTCCAAGAAACCATTAACCCAGTTACTGTCTCCATAGAGCTACCTACCCTGGATTTCAGCTACAGCACACAGAAAACCATCAATCAAAAGGAAATTAGGAAATATCAGAAACACTGGTACCTTAAATATTACACTTGTTTCTGAGCATATCTGACCTGCTTATTTAAAAAAAATAACATCAGTTTGTCGCTGTCAGTTCTAGTTTGTAAGATAAAGAACATATATCATATGCCACTCTTCATTCTGCTTGCCCATAGAAAATCAGGACACTTAAAATTTATTTCAAATGGGGCATAGCATAATAGTATATATTAGTAACTTAAATTAATCATCAGATTTCAGAAACTATATGATCACGTCAATAGATGCCAGAAAGTATCTGACAAAATTTAATACTCATTCATGATAAAAATTCTCAGTGAACTGAGAATAGAACTTCCCCAACTTGATAATAAAGGCCACACATATCGATGAATGCATGTGGATAAAGAGGTTTGTAAAAATAGTTTTATTGGCATATAGTTCACATCCAATTTAATCATATGAAGACGAATGAGTTGTGCAAGCATTACTGCAAGCGGTTTCAGAACATTTTCTTCTTGGACTTATTGTTGTTAGTGCCTCATCTCACCCCAACCTCCCCTGCCACTCCCCGATGCAATTATTAAGCCAGTTACCATCTCCATAGATCTGCCCATCCTGGATCTCATACACAGAAAACCATACCAAACGCCAACAGGGAGCAAGCAAACAAAAAACCAACAATGACAAAACAGAGCAAAACCTCAATCAAAAAGAACGCCGAAAATATTAAAAGCTGAAATTTTAAAATGAACCAAAAGGGAGATCAGATGATAAGGTATTACATTATAACCTAACTACAGCGGCCTTAATCAGATTTACAGCGCTCTCTGATATACAAGGTTATTCACATCCCTGGAGATGGTTAGAGGGGACTCACCGGGAGCTGCATCCATGTAGGCACCCTGCAAATAGTTCTGACAGAGTAGATCATCCATAGATACACACGTGCAAACACACAGACACTTCCTAGCTCTGGCCGCCAAGTAGGCTGGCAGAATTGACCCACCAACAGAAATGAACAAGACGACTGCCTGGGCCTTGGTTTCTAAACACCAGTCTCCACTGTAAGGCTCGGGACTCCTGAGAGAAAAGGTCAAAGATGTAAAAACTGCCATTTTCAGGAAAGAATAAAAAGGCAGATATTTACCTATCACCCGGCTGTTTACATTATTTACAACAGTAACTACATACAAATAATCTGTCAAAAATAGGGTCCGTGTTATTAATCAAATATAAAAATAATGGAAACACTGGTTTTGGAGTCCCTGCATCATGTAAATGGTTAATGTGCTTCGTTGCTTTCCAAAATGCTGAAGATTCAAGTCCGCTCTGAAGTATCTTAGAAGAAGGCGTTAGTGTTTGAAAAACCAGTCAGTGGCCAAATCCTAGGGAGCACAGTTCTGCTCTCGTATACATGGGTTATCGTGAGTCAATAGCAGCCAGGACTGACTTTAAAATTAATATTTAGGTGGAATACTTAGCATTAATGAGAGATATGCCCATAAAATGGTATAAAAATGGTTTTAAAGTTACCACTATAATTTCTTGCAAAAATTCTTATTATAAAATATTTCCAGATTGCTTCCAGGTAATAAAAAGGATGAAGATTAAATTTTTCATTTTATCCTTTGTAATATTTTTACCGGTTACTCATCTGCGGAGGACTGGTGGCACGCTGGGCTATGCATTGGCTGCTAACTACAAGGTCAGCAGCTTGAAGCCACCAGCGGCTCCAAGGGAGAGAAACGAAGCTTTCTCCTCTGGCGAAGATTTCGTCTCGGAAACCCCCAGGAGCAGTTCAAGCCTGTCTTACAGGGTCGTTAGGAGTCAAAATCAACAAGATGGCAGTGAGTCAACGAGATTGCCCAGCTGTCAATTTCTTGTACTCTGATGACTGTGTGTGACTGTGGTGCTAGAAACTACGCCATTGGGATTTCAAATACCAGCAGGGTCTCCAGTGACAAGACAGAGTAGACAAAAGGCTTAGTGGCACTTAGAAATCAGACAGTGAAACCCTATGAATTACAGCAGAACACTGTCTAAGGCTCCTGCTTGGATCCAGCACCAGGAGGGATCAAGCACTAGAGAAAGGCATGTTTACATGAAGAAGAGTGCCAATGAGGACGAGGGATATCCTGGGTGAGATGGATGGACGCAATAGCCTCAGCGATGAACTTGAGCATGCTGATGCAAGACTGTGGGGCTGATGCAAGACTGAGCCATATTTCCATCTGTTATACACAAGCTTGCCATGATTTAGAGACATATATCTGTCTGTCTATCTATCATCTATCAATATATCATCGATATATCTATCTATCTACCAATCTATCATCTATCTATCTATCTATCTATCTATCTATCTATCTATCTATCTATCTATCCATCCATCCATCCATCCATCCATCCATCCATCCATCCATCCATCCATCCATCCATCCATCCATCCTTAAATGAACACAAAGACAGTAAAACACCATTTACCAAAAGCTGACATTTTAAGGGTAGTAGTTTACCTGACAGGTTAGCGATGATTTCTCGGAACATTGAAAATAGTTTATCTGCAGCAACTACACGGCAAACTTGTAGGAAACAACAGACAGACAGACAGACACTGAAAGGCTGTCATCTTTTATTGAGGGACTCAGCTGCTTATTCTGTCCTCGTGATTACGCTTCCCCATGTTGAACAAGCCTCCAAAGGCCACCGGCCATACAATTACACAATTGCTTTTGCAAATCCAGGAACATAAAAATAAAATACAGAGATTGTTCAACTGAATATGAAAATTGCGCATTAGCTTATTTGTGGACATATTTTTTTGCTCTATCTTCCAAAAGTGGCCATTAAGGATCAGGAAGTACTGTGGTGTGGAGGACGAGAGGAAGCTGGACATGTTATAAAGCAAAAGCAAAGCGTTTCTAGATGTTATTTTCAAAGTTTCAAATCTTTCTTTTGTTTTTGGCACAAAAAAAGCTAGCGATACTTTTCATCCCACTCTTGTCGACTTTAGCCAAAGCCTTCTGTGCGGCAGTCAGTTTGCTATTTTTCTGTTAATGAAAATAAGAGGGACAATTGTTACAAATGTAACATTGACAAATCACACCTGCAAATCAAACGAGACCGCGCATGTCTGGAGGCTCACTACGAGGAAGTAAGCGTTCACAGCTAACGCGGCAGTGATTGGAAAAGGAGTTCTGCATTCTACTAAGAATTTCTATTCAGAAAAAAAGCCAAAAGACCTAACTACTGTCTTGTGCGGGGCGGACTATTACAAGTGATGGTTTACTAGAGGTGGGATGATTCTTGAGAGCGCATTAAGAGCTAACACCCTTCGTGGAACTGACTGCCGACTATAATCCAATGTGTGCTGTCAGAGGGAGGAATTGCAGCCTTGAGTTACTACCTGGTGCATAATTCACAGCAATGTACCACTTGATTTTATTCTGACACTCTGTGGGAAAGCCAGGAGAACAGGGCTCTGTTCCAAAGATGCCGGTATTACCAGGCATCCTGAGTGCACCGGAAGAGCTGCCTATTTTCCCGCCAACAAAGGAATACTTTCCCAAAAGCTGACTCCAAATGAGTCTTCCCTGTAAATATCTACTTCTTCTGCAGCTTATTCAGAACAATACTGTGTGGGAATCAGCAAAGAAAAAAATTTTTATTTTGTGTGTCATTGGAATAAAATGATTGCCCAAGTATCTTTTATGGCTACAGTACATGATCCTCACACTCCTCCCACACTTTCTGTCACTGACAATTTAATGGGCTTAGTGTTTGGCTAGAGGGCTAAAGATTACAAACCCTTTCAGATAAGCTACCCTGAATGATTTGATGACACCCTGGCTCAACCCCTAAGTCAGTGGTGCCAGTCCCAACTGGACACAAAGAGACGGGGGACTTAGAAGGACGGGACGCAAATGTTGCTCTGAGAGAAACTGAAAATGTCCCTGCTAACAAAGAGGTAGCTAGCTACCATGAGCTCAAATTGAATTATCCCCTGGCACTACATGCTAAAATAAATTTCATGTAGATTAAAGAACAACAACAACGAAAAATCAAACTCTAAGGGTGGTTGCTGAACATTGTTAAAATGTAAGTAGAATTTAAACCATCAAAAATGGTATAAATCATAAAGGAAAGTTTTACATGTTTATTTCTGAGAAAATTTAAAACTGCTAAATAATCAAAAGGACTAAAAATTATTGTATCATTATTTGTGTCTATATGTCATGGAAAGTGTTAATAGAATTAATTTAGAATGAATTCATAAAAATCAACAAGAAAAAGCATTACTATTCCAATATAAAAACAAGACAGCATTTTCAGAAATTCAAATGGGCAATAAACATTTGTAAAAACCACTATTGAAGGGTCACTATGAGTCTGAATTGACTCAACTACAGTGACCCATTAGCAAACTAATTTAACAAGCAAATATTTTCAAGAATAAAAATGATACTCAGTGGTGTCAACCATGTAAGCAGCAGTAATGGTTGAGAGTCCATACTTTATAACATTTTTGGAAATCATTTTGACCATATGTATTTCAAATATTATGAAATGGTTCATGTTTTCTGGCCTCTTATGGTCACTTCTAAAAAGGGTCTAGTGCAGTAATCAGAGGTGTAGACTATAAATTAAAAAGTTAAGTACTTCCTTACATCAAAAATTCTTAAATCTGAAGTATTCTATGTGTCCCAAAGAGGAAGAATGATTAAATAAATTATATTCCATATGATGAAATCGAATAACACACATCCTTGAATGATGTGGATATAATATCTTAATATAGTAAATTAAAAGAAAAGAACTAAAAACCATATCAATATTATAATACCGATTTTAAGTCATGTGTAGCAGAGGTATATATGCATGTGTATATGTGTTCTTATACATAATTTATATATTACATTTATAATGACACCTATACTAAACATAAATAAACAGATCTATTTATATACTTATCAGTATATATTTGGATACTTATTTATATGTAAATATATGTAAAAAGGAATAAGTTGATTAGCAATATTACTAATGTTTTAACATGGGCTGAAGTCAGCAGGAGGATGAGAATTCCTGGAAAGCCTCCGGGAAGGGAGATTGGTAAAATACACCTTGCTCCCGCCCTGGCCTCCCCTTGCCACGATGAATACGCACACACAGTGCATAGTACTTTTTTTCTGTGAAACGTTTTCATCGCCTAACATTTTCCTTGTCATGCACAATTTTAAATAAAGGCTTCCATCCGCAACACTCCGGTCATCACGTTGCAGTCGGGACTGCGCACGCACCTCCAGTACCCCCGCCTCCCTTTGAGCGCCCAGACAGCTGTATCCGGGTACACCCGCAGCACGCCACTGCGCTGCGCACACATACCTTTTCTGTCTTCAAATCTTTAGTGTTAAACTTAGTATAGTCTTCTTTTGCTTCTACAGGCTCATCAGACAATTTTATTTTCTGTAATGTCAGAGTGAATTCATGTCAAATGTCACCTTGATACATCAAAACATTAAAAATAAAAAAGGGGGGCAATTTGGCGCCAGAGCCCCCTTCGCACAGAGATGGGAACAGTGCTTGGGACTGATGAGCGCTCCCCCATTTGCAGACTGTAGGAAGCTAAGCACACTTCACTTCTCAGGCAGGGCCTTGGTGATGTGGGGGCTATGATCGGACAGCTATTTGACCCAATCCTTCAGGGGGTCTCCCGATGCTAAACCCAGAGGCCATTCTGAGAGGCGTCGTCAGCAGGGCAAAGTGATCAGAGGCAGTCCCTTTTAGTGCGCCAACCGCCAGCCCGAGCCTCTTGGCTCCTTCCTCGGCTGGCCCATTTCCGAGTGCAAAGACGAGGTCGTCCCATGATTACCATCTTGCACAGCTGCATGTTCTTCCTTCCTCTGCACTCAATTATTTCATGTTATCCATAAAAGAACCACCTCGCAGAGCAAGCAGTCAGCGGGGCAGAGAGGCACAGAGAGGCACGGGGTTACTTTAAGGTCACTCTGGAGACGACTTGTGCTATGCGGTTTCCTTTTTCCACCACTGTTCTTCCCACTAGACCCAATGTGATAACTAAGTCACACGGACGCTTTGTGACAATGAATGTGCGAATCTTATCCAGAGTGGCCTGGAGGTTCACAATACGTAACGCTCATTATGAAGGGGTACCAGAGCTGGGTAGACAAGGCTGCCCGGACTGTCAGGTGAGCACAACTCGGATTCTTACAAATTTCTACATGTTTTTTGTGGGGAACATAGGTTAACAAGACTCAATATGGGTCTACTCTAGGAAATGCAAATTTGTTCTTAGTCTTCCTTTTGCTAAACTAAGAACTCGTAGAACTGATAATAGCTGGTAGAGAAGTCCATGCACAGCACAGGGGACAAACATTTCTGAAGCCTCTTCCCTGTCAAGTAACAGGTGCATCTGGGGAATGTCCCATATACTGTGGGGAACCGATCGGCCACACAGCAACCTCTAGTAAATAAATCGTTAAAATATTAAATTAATTTGTCACATATAAATTTTATCTGCCAGCCCAAAGCAAAAGCACACACATAATATTCTTAAGAATATATGTTCCTACTTAAACTAAGTTAGCAAAGGATGTTTAGGTGAGGTGGCCTTTTATTAGAAAAGTATCTTCAACCAGAAGGGCAGAGCTCACAGGTAATAAGATGAGGCTTTATTTTGTGAACGCGAAAAGCTCGACGCTATAAGGATGCTTGATTCCCTTCCCAGGGGAAACATCTTTTTAAAGACAGATGTCACTCTAACAATCTAAATGCTTTTTGCTTCTCACTGTTCAAATATCTCCTTGGTAATTGATCAAAATGTTTGACATCGATGTGACTGATTGGTTCAGGTGTTTCATGGCTCCTTCCCAAAGAAGAGACTCGCTGAAGGGTTTATGAAAAGGAAAACGTTTATGCTCAACATTAATTCTTATGTTATTCTAAGCACGCTATTGAATTTCCAAAGAAAACACCATTGAGCTATTTCCTTAAACTCTTCTTAATTTTAAAAGACCGAATGACTACAGATTTGGGGAAATGTCTCAGTAGACGAAAACATGCTCAGATAGAAAGTCAAAAGGCGCTGGAAAAAGAAGAACCCATAGCAAAGTGCCAGGGAGGCTCATGCTAAAATCAGTCTTATTCTTATAAATTACTTTTGAGAACAACTTAGAAACATCTCCAGATGCACTGAGGGCTCCAGGAATTTTTCTTAGTGAAACAGTGGCAAATGCAAAAGATGAAAGGGAAGGGAGGTTGGAAAATGTGCTGTCAAACAGGAAAACATGTGAAAGCAAGGAAGCTGTAATGCAAAAAGCTCATTAGTGAGGACAGGCTCCAAACCATCGATGACAGTTACAAAGATCAAAGAACTACTATAGTGCATTTCCTGAAAAGTCTATCAAATCCTGCACACCAAAAGGAAGGCTAGCGGCAGACATATCCTATGTGTTAGGCTGCTACCTGCGAGGTCAGCAGTTTGAAACCACCAGCAGATCTGTAGGGAAAAAGATGAGGTTTTCTACTCTTGTAAAGAACCACGGGCTCAGATTCCCACAGGAGTGGTTCTATTTTGCCCTCTAGGGTTGCTATGATTCAGAATCAACTTGATGACAATGAGTCTTGAGTTTATTTAAATTATGGTATGCAATCCAGCCAAGTATACAATGTGTACACACCATAACTCAAAGAAGACATGACAGAGAAGACCTCAAAAAGCAAACAAAAGTATCCAGAGATGACAGTGGGGTGGAACAAGACACTAAGCTCTAAATCAGGCCAAACCCAGCTGGCTGTCCATAGTTGTAAATAAAGTTTTATTAGAACATAGTCATGCTCGTTCATTTATATGTTGTCCATGACTTCTTCACACTACAGCCACAGAACCGAGTAGTTGTGAGAGGCAATCTGTCGAAGGAAGCCTAAAATATTTACTCCTGGGCTTTTAAAACCCAGTGTGCTGACGCCTAAATTAAAAATGATGAAAGCATAAACTACTTATACTATGCAAACAAAAATGACAAGACAGAAAACTGAGAATGAAATGAACACACTTATGAAACTCATTACTTCAAAGGGCATCAGAGCCTAATAATGCCTTCAAGAAAGGTTTAGATCAAGTCACGAATGAGCTCTAAGTCACTAAAGAAAAGATATTTGAGAGGAAGGACGATGCTCAATTTTGGGAGGGAGAAAAAACAATAAATCCTCTATTACTTAAAGCAAGACAATTATATTTCGCTGTGTCTCCTATGAGGTCTCTGGATGGTGTACACAGCTTGCACGGATAACTAACAGTTGCAGCAGTGCATTGACAGGGAGCTGCCCGAGGTTCAGGCCAGACTCAGAAGAGGATGTGGAACAAGGGCTACCTTTGCTGACATCACACATGGATTCTGGTTGAAAGCGGGAATATCAGAAAGATGTTGACTTGTGTTTTATTGACTATGCCAAGGTGTCCGACTTCATGGATCAAAGGAAACTATGATAGCCTTGAGAAGCATGGGGATTCCGGATCACCTACTCGTGCTCGTGCAGAACCTGTACATGGGTCAAGAGGCAGGTAGGCAAGCAGAACAAGGGACTACGGCATGGTTTAAAGCCAGGAGAAGTGCGTGTCAGGGTGTATCCTCTCCCCACACTTATTCCATCTAGATGCGGAGCAAATCGTCAGAAGCTGGATTCTATGAACAGGAATGTGGCATTGGGACTGGAGGAAGGTCTATCAAAAAAACCCTGGAATATCCAACGGATATAACCTGGCTTGTTCAGAGTGAGGAGGACCTGAGGCACTTGCTGATGGAAGGCCAAGGATAGCAGCCTTCAATACGGATTAAATTCGACATAAAAAAGATCAAAATCCTCATAACTGGACCAGCACACAACATCATGATAAATGGAGAACAAGTAAAACTGATTTTGTCTTTTCTGGATCCACAATCAGTAATCATGGAAGCAGCAGTCAGGAGATGAAAGGATGCACTGCACTGGGTAAGTCCGCTGCACAAGCTCTCTTTAGAGTGTTGAAAGCACGGATGGCACTTTGAAGACGAAGGTGTGCCTGATCTAAGTCATGGACTTCTCAACTACTCTCTTTAGAGTGTTGAAAGCACGGATGGCACTTTGAAGACGAAGGTGTGCCTGATCCAAGTCATGGACTTCTCAACTGCCTCCTATGCATGTGAACAATAAGGAAGATGGAAGGAGAATCGATGCTGGTGACGAATATTAAAAATAATACTATGAACTGCCAAAAGAGCCAACAGATGTGTCTTGGAAGAAGTGTGCTTTGGGAATGTTGCTAAGCTAAACCAGTCCCTAGTGAAGGAGATCATGGCTGGTGAAGTAGAGAGGCAGCCCAAAGGAGGAAGGCCCTCACGGTGAAGGACGGACACAGGGACTGCCACCACGGAACAAGCCTAGGAATAAGAGGATGGCGCGGGACCCGGCACTGTTTCCTTCTGTTGTCCGCACGGGTCAGATCTGCTCGATGGCACCTACCAACAACAGTAACACAAGGGTTGGTGGTGTGAACACGCCCAAGGGCCACAGAAGAAAAGCCTGGAGATGCTTTCATAACGACCGTAGCTGAGAAAAGCCCGATGGGGCAGTTCCACTACACACAGGGTTACCATGAGTTAGAGTTGACGGTGGAGCCAGGTGTTTTGATATTTGGGGTTTTGAAGTCCTCTAGCCCTGGTGTGTAGTGGGTTATGAGTTGGGCTGTAACTACAAGGTCAGCAGTTCAGAACCACAAGCTATTCCTGGGAGAAGGATGAGGTTCCTCTACTCTGGTCAAGATGGACAGTGTCAGAAACCCACAGGGACGCTTCTCGCCTGTCCTGTAAGGTTAGTATGAGTCAGAATTGACTAGATGGCAGCGAGTTGGATTTTTGTTTGAGCGCTATGGTTAAGGAGTCTGGGTGGCAATATCGATAAGTATTGAACTGGTAACTACAAGGTTAATGGTTCAAACCCATCAGCTGCTCCGTGGGAGAAAAGTGAGGCTGTCTGCGCTATAAAGACTGACAGCCTTGGAAACCCTATTTGGCGTCAGTAGGAGCTGGCATGGCTGCCAGGGCCGTGGGTTTGAGTTTGGAATGCTACAGTGAAGTGCGGGGCTGCCAACGCAAAGGGCCACAGCTCTGCGCAGCTGCTGCTCCACGGGCAAAAGATATTGCCGCGGGCTGTTGTCAAGATGCACAGCCTTGGGCACTCTGAGACAGTCCCACAGAGCTGGTATGTATGGGAACCAACTCAAGGGCAAGGGTTTAGTGCTTCCCGAGGGAGTCCTGGCGCCACAGTGGGTAAGCTGGTGAAGCCTCCCCGGTCTGCTTTTGCAGAGGGTCGTTTGGTTTGTAGTGCCATCATTAGAGAGGAACAGGTCCGACCCAGAGACAGCAGTCTTATGACGTGAAACTTGTGAGGACTGGAACTTTTGTTTCTCCAGCTCTTCAAAGTTTTCCCTTAAAGCAACAATTGTCTCGAGCTATAAGTAACACATCGCACAATTCAACAGTTCAAGCGTATCAAGAAGGGTTTGCAACCATCATCACAACCAACTTTGACAGTGTTCTGCTTTCTTGTTTCATTGTGTGAATGCATTTCCTTGCCCCTTCCACGCCCTCAGGCAAATCCAGCTACACCTCCAGCTTCCATACACAGAGAAGCTTACCAAACAAGGACACCCCCCCCCCCAAAAGGACTCAGTAATAATGGCCATAGAAAACAGAGAGACACCTCAGTCGAAGAGAAAGGAGAATAGTAACATTTTAAACTCCAGTGGGCCCAAAGGGAAACCTAATGACAAGATATGCCATCTGGAAGAGGAATGATGGTACAATATCTAAATTCTAAATACTCCCTTTGTGAGTGCTGTGGGCCAGAGTGGAGGCCCAGCATCCATTGGCAGGGTGCCGATGCGCACTCCGCTCCCGGTGAATCCCCACTGGCCATAGACCAGCCCCAATATCGGGAAGTTTTCCACTCTTAACAGGTGTAGTCACCACCTTTACATTTCTATTTACTGCATGAGTTTTCCTTCTTGGACAGTTTCCCCTTCCATGGGATGTGATGTCTTCCTGATGCTATTTTCAACAGCATACGAGTGGGCTTCCTTTACAACCTGCTTAAAGTGGCCCAACTAACAATGAAGCAAACGTGTCGATATTCTTCTAAATGTCAAAGTGGGAGTGTCGTTAGAAGCCCCCACAATGCACAAAAGCACTGTGCATGTTGGCCACCCAGATGCATGAGGGACAAATGCAGGGGCCCAGGCCCCTGCGGAACATCTGTAACACGTGTGTTTTACGTTCTCAAGGCATCCATGTGTCGTGGCTGTCGATGCACGGCTCCCACGGGGGAGTTGAGGGCAGTGTTCATTTCCCCGTCTCTAAGTTGTTCTGACTTCTCCAAGAGTTGGCCTGAATGTGATTTACGACTGCCTTCTCTAGACTCTGGAGTCCCTGCCTGAGTCAAATGGTGAAGAGGCTTGGCTGCTAACCAGTAGGTTCCAGGTTTGAGTCCAATCAGTGGCACCTCAGAAGAAAGGCCTGACACACTAATCCCACTGAATGCTCTATGGTGCACAGTCTACTCCAACATGCGTGGGGTCACTCCACAAAAGGAGTTCACCCAAAGTGTTGCCATTGTTCCCAGGATGGAGTAGCTATGGGGAGCTGGCAGTTTCTTACTATCTCGGAGAGGGAAAGTGTTTCAACCGACAGAAAATGATGCTACACAAATTTCCGTGCTCATTTCAAATACGGGAGAGAAAAATGTGACCATTCGGTTCAAAAGATTCTTTGTGTGGCCAAAAAAAATCATATTCTACTGAGCTCTGTGCTAGTGAGAATTAGACTTAGCAATGTGAGTTTCAGCTATAAGGAAGGTATTCCTGGTGATTCATAAAATGAATTAAGTTATCGAGCTACACCTGGTAGCACAGTGGTTACTTATTGGGCTGCTAATGACAAGGTCAACAGTTCAAAACCACCAGCTGCAACGAGGGAGAAAATGGGGCTCTCCACCCCAGTAGCGTTAGTCTTAGAAAGTCACAGGGGGGGCAGTTCTACCCTCTCCTAAAGGGTCATTATGAGGCGGCATCAACTCGATGGCAGTCGCTTTATTTCCAGCTAATTTCAGAAGATCTCATTTTAATAATATGGCTATAGTTTTTATACAAGTATATTTCTTATTACTCTTACTTTAGTAAGATTTTCATGGTGTTTTATTATCAGGTAAAATATATAAAAATTAAAAATGCTTGAAACGTAGGATTGATGAAGCTATGGGGACAAGTAGAATAAGGGGTTGGGGGAGGGGTAGAGTGGGGGTGGTAAAAGGGAGACGATGTCAAGGAGTCCATGTAGGAAAAGAATGGTTGGAAATTGGTAGCAATTGTAGTTCTATTTGATGTGATTGAAATATAGAACGATACATATATTAAATCTCAACGAATAAAACATTTAAAAATACTAATGAAAAGCCCAGTACAACTCGTATTCTACAGAATGGCACTTAGTGAAAGGATAATTGAGTAGGCTGCACTGAGAACAAGCTTAGACCTGTGTGGTGGACGTGTAATATTGTTTCAAGGACCCTAAAGAAATGGTAGTTACAGCTTCTTACCTTTGAAGGAGGGCTGGACAATAAAGCCGAAGGTTCTGGAAGCCTACAGAAACAAAAATCATAGTCAAGATTTTTCATAGACAAGCACACAGAAAGCCTCGGTAAACAGTAAACGGAGTCATAGTCCCCATACATCTTGCGACAGGAGCTCTGGGGGCACAGTGAGTTACACCCCGGGCTGCTAATTCAAAGGTCAGCAGCTCGTCGGAAACCACGAGCTGCTTCATGGGAGAGAGCGGAGGCTTTCTGACCTCGTGATGAGGTGCTGTCTCTGAGCCCACAGGGGCAGTTCCACCCTGCCCTGCAGGGTCCTAAGCAGTCACCATGGAAATGAAATTTAAAAATTACCATATAATCCTTATACATCTTACAATACAATCATCATCGTGTAAAGCATGAAATTCTTCACACGCCTGAGTCTTCCTCTTGCTACTTACCCTTTTATATCGGAAGTGTCTGAATTTAAAGAACAAACTAGTGCCTATTGGCTGAAATGCGAGTTGTTTTTTTTTTTAACCTCCTTAAATTTTCTTTTTGGTACTGGATTATTTTTCTTCACAAATGACAATGGCGCATAGATTTTAAAATGAAATGAAAATTATTCTAACTGTGATGAAAACAAAAGTAAACTTTACTTTTTCCATAACAGCCAAGGTTAACTGACCTATTACTCTCTCCCCACATTTATAATTAAAGTTAATTTAAAAAAAAGGCACAAAAAGGCTTTTTGTAAGACGACTGCTAAGCGATCTAAGGCCATATTAAACAACAGACTATGTAGGTTTCAACACACGTTAACTATTATAGGGGCCAGTTTTTATTATATTTATTTTTAAAGATGGTCTTATGGAATTTTCTATAAATAAAAACTACATCTATTAAAGACTTATTTTAGCTTGATATATCAGTGAAGAAAAAAATTATGAGGAAAAGTTATCAATCCATTACGTACATAAAATTTTAACAACAGCTGCCAATATCTAGAATATACACATTTTAAAAATCCTAAGGGTCAGCTAGAGAAACAAAACCAGAGGCACTCATGTGTGTAAGAAAGAGCTTTATATAAACAGTAACTGTATATTAAGGAGACATCCCAGCCCAGTCCAGTTCAAGTCTATAAGTCCGATATTAGCCCATATGTCCAATACCTGTCTATAAATTCCTCTTCAAACTTACTCAACACATGCAATGACACTGAATGCAGGAAGATGACAGGCCAGTGGGTAGAAAGTCTTATGGATCCAGTGACAGTGGAAGCAATTCAGTGCTGGCGTGGGTCTCCATGTGGCTCCTCCAGCTCCAGGGCTCTGGCTCTATCAGTGAAGCTCCATGTGGCTTGTCAACAGGAAGACCAAGCAGAGAGTGCATCTGACATCCAGTGAGCAGTTTATCTATGTTGTGCCTCCAAAATAAGGTCATCAAGCTGCGACCTGATCGACGGGCTAAGCTCTAGCCCTTCACTCTTAATCATCTCAAGTTGACACCACCTTATGTACCTACCACACGAGGTAAAGCCTTTCTATTAGAGCGCTTTATAAAGGATGGTACACATGTTTGGACATTCTAAAGCACCTCCAGGAGTCAGAGTGGGTTTGTCTTAGCTCATTTCTTTGCTCAGTTTAGTTGTCTAGAAGTCTAGGAGGCTAGAAGTCCAACTTCAGAGCTGGAGGAAGGCTTTCCTATCTCTGTTGGCTCTGAGAGAAGACTTGTCTCCTTGTAACACATCTGTGGGGCTGCGGTTCCTGGGCATTTTGACAGCAATCGCTGTCAGGAAAGTTAATAGGTTACCACACATCAGGATCAGCAAACAGTAAGTTTACAGTCACTGGTGTCCACAGCCAGCAGCCTAGTCCCTCTCCATTTCACAGCCTGTCGTCTCCGTGCAGCTTCTCTGAGTATCGCAGAGGTGGGTGCATCTGGTCTTGGAGGCCTCTGCCAATCCCGAGATCTTGAATGTGCTCTTCTGAGGTTCTCCTTCAGCTTTCTCTCTTCTCTTACTGCTTCAAAGATGGCTCAGTTATAGCAAGAGGGTGATGAAAACGGACCAATCCCCTCTTTTCGTGCTACACACACCTTATTTGCATCGACCCACCGCCCGTCATTTGGTGAGCATTACGGACACTTGGCTAGAGGAGCCATATTAAGAAATTTTATCCCATCACAAATACTAGTACCAGAAACCAAAAGATCCACATAATTAGGAAGTCTTAGCCTTGCGAAAATGTCAGCACTACTCAATGAAATCAATAGATATAATGCAATTATGATCCACTTTTCAACATCCTTCTTTACAGAGATAAACTAATCACTAACTTTATGCGAAAAGGAACGAGACTGAATAAGCAAAGCACTGCTAAAGAACAAACTTCCCAATCTCAAAGCAGCCCAGTGTTGGCCCTATGACAGGTACAATAGATCAACGGAGCAGAATTGAGTAAATCCAACCACGAACAGTTAAATTAGACAGACACACTAAGTTAGGGAAGAGAGCACCTCTTTAACAAATAGCGTTAACAAAACTGGATATCTAAGTTGTTAGAAAAATAAAAAAGGGCCTATACCTCAAGCCATGTGTATGAAAGTGAACTCAAGATGGATTGGAGACTTAAATATGAAACCTCGAACTATAAAGATCAATGGAAAAACCGGGACAAAGTTAGAGGCCCTAATACTTGGCAATAAGATACTATCAAGTATCACTGAAAACACACAAACAGGAGAGGATGAACCTGATGGCTAGAACCTGCTAAAAATAAGACACGTGCATTAAGAGATTTTACTCACAGAATGAAAAGAGAATGTCAACCAAGTCCACACGGAAGAAGCACACCATCATCAGTCACCGAAGGATTGTAAAGCGTATCATCCAAAGTTGAAGGAGGGAGTAGTAACAGAACCTAACTTGTGAGAATCCGGTTTGCAGAAGGCAATGGATGCGAGTGGGAGTCCAAGATTCACTTGTGGGAACTCCGTAGGAAATAAGCCTCCGGTGATCTCTCTCTAACCATAATCGATGGATGGGAGGAAAGTGGTTACTACACAGAGTGCACAGGAGAGATGACGGCAGAAGATCAAAGGCATAAACCTGACTTGAACCGTTAAAACCTTGTCAGTTGATATCCCAACTGATGCAGGCTGGACCTGATCTGGTTTCCAACATTTTCTGTGTTCTTGCTTGTTCATATTAGGGTATATCTCAGAGGTGTTATGTCATTCAAGGTCACCCTCTTGAAGTTGTGTTACGTGATTTTCTGTGTTTTGGTATATGAAGCCCAGGAGTGATGAATCTATAGGGACAGCAAGTAAAATTAGGGTTTCGGGGGGTAAGGGTGGGGTGGGGTGTACAGGGGTGGTTGGGGATAAAAGGGAGATGGTGTCAAGGAGTCCAGGAAGAAAAACAATGTTTGGAAACGCATTGTGGTAAAAACTGTACAATTCTGTTTGACATGATTGATCTATGGAATGATATGAAATTTGCATTAACTCCCGATTAATAAAAAACTAATTAAAAATGAATGGAAAGAGAACCCTGTACAGGGTGAGGAAATTTTTTTTGGGGGGGGGAGCTAAGGAACTAAGCTCTAAAATTTATAGAAAACTTTAACACCTAAATAAGAAAAAGAGAAATAATCTAATTGTTGAACAGACAGGGCATTGAGAGACACTTTACCAAAGAGGATATTCAAAAGTGGCCAAAAAGCATATGAAGTAATTCTTGCAACCATTAGCCATTCACAAGATGCAAAAGCCAACAAGGAAATATCATTTTTCCCCAGCATTAATAGCAAAGTTCAAAACTTAGAAAAGAACAAATGTTGGCAAGTAAGTGCAGAGATGGAAACCCTCTTAGGCCGCTGGAGGCAGTTTATGTGCATCTAAACAGTGAAGTCTAAATAGTGCATCTACTTTTGAAAAGCAGTAAGGCATTTCCTCAAACAATTGGGAAGAAAGTAACTTGAGACCTTAGTATATACCCTAGAAAAAAAGATCTGACACAAAAATAGATATATGCACACCTAAATTCATTTCAGCACTGTTCACATAGCACAAACGATGAAGACAACCTAAACGACCATCAAGGGAAGAATGGATACATAAACTATGACACATACACATAATGGAACACTTGGCAACATTAAAGAATAACGAAGAATCTGTGAAACATCTTATAACATAAATGAACCCGAGGGGATTAAAAATAATAATAATAATTTTATATATATCATATATCATCAAGTATAAGCTGAGTTTTTTGGCACATTTTTTATGCAGTATTGGTGCTAAAATTAGGTACCTTGGCTGATATTCCGGTTGGCTTATACTTGAGTATATACGGCACACACACACACACACACACACACACACACATATTTTAATCATTTCATTGGAGGACATTATATTAAGTGAAGTTAGTCCATCACAAAAATACGAATATTATATGCGATCACCATTATAAAAAGTCAAGAAAAAGTTTTCATACTACAAAACAAAAAGATGTCAAAATGGATGATAATTATATAATATTCATAAACACGATCTAGACAAATTGACACATTTTTTGCGGGGGTGGGAAGAAGCACAATTCAGTTCATCACCGTGCTACTTCTTCAGGTTTTGTGGTAGTTACATAACCTGGTGTCAATTTGAGACTCAAGAGTGAAGGGGTGGAGTTTAGCCTGTCAATCAGCTTACAGCTTGATGACCTCTTTGAAGGCACTAAGGAGAGAAATAGCTCGCTGGAGGCGGGACACACACTCACTCCCTGTGAGAGATTCTCGTGGACAAGACACATGGAGCTACGCAAGAGCTCTGGAGCTGGAGGAGCCACATGGAGACCCCTGCCAGTGCCAACATGCTTACATCACCACTGGATCTACAAGACCTCCACCCACTGGCCTGTGAGCTTTCTGCATTCAGCATCATTGCATGTGTTTCGGGAGTCTGAAGAGGACTTTAAGATTGGTATCGGATGTATGGGCTGATATCGGACTTGTGGACTTGATCTGGCGTGGTCTGGGATGTTTTCTCAATATTCAACTGCTTTTGTATGTAAAGTTCTTTCTTATACACATATGAGTGTCTATGCATTTGTTTCTCTAGTCAATCCAGACTGTGAAAGGTCTGGCACACTAAAGACACATAGTGAGTATCTAATGATGATTGTGAAAATGGTCTTAAACTTCAAATCTAACTTTAAAAAATGTTCTACAAGCCATCTACTCTTTGTTTTTCATTTTCCGTACTGTTCACCATGCTACGAGAGAACCAAATTAGCTAAATCTAATTGAGGATAATTGGAACTCATTAGACTCTAGAATCATTACCGGTTGCCATGGAGTTGACGCCACCTCATGGCACCCCTCTGCATGTCAGTGCAGAACGTGTTCTAGTGGGCTGCCTGATGGAGTTCCAGAAGGAGACCGCCACGCATCTCATCCACGGCATCGTTGGCTGTACTTGAATACGCAACCTGCTGGTTAGCAGCTAAGCAAGCTAACTTTTTATACCACCCTGGGACTCTATGAAATGATATTAGCCCATAATATCAAGCCCAATGATTACCAACTCCTGTAATCTGCATCCAGCTATCAATTTGTCACAATTGAGCACTCTTCACTAAAAATCACCTCGGAATCCTAGTACATACAACACAACTCAAGAATAATTTCTAATAAAAAATAAAGCAATTAAAAATCCTAAGGAATCTCTATTGTTGGAAAAACTAAGCGCACACAGGTACTTTATTTAGGCTGCAGACGAATTATTTATTTATTTTAAGCAGTTTTATTGGCATATAATCCACATATCATAATTCAATTATATCAAGAAGGGTTGTACAATCATTACCACAATCAAGTTTAGAACATTTTCTTCTGTCTGTACTTACCTTTATTAGCTCCCCATTTCCCCCAGCCTCTCCTGACATCTCTCCTGCCATACCCCCAAAGAACCATTAATCCAATTGCGGTCTCTATAGATTTATCTATCTTGGATTTCATCCACAAGAAAACATAAAACACAACAAACAAAAGAAACCTATCAACAATAACAAAATAAAACAACCAAAAAATCTCAATAGAAATGTAGCAACTATTAAAAGTGATGACCAATTTTAAGAGGATCAAAAGGGAATTCAAAGATAAGGTGTTAAATTGTAACCTAACAATATCAGCAATAATCCACTTCCCGTTGTCCTCTGCAAGAGAGCAAGTCTGTTCACAGCCTGGGTCTATGGTCAGAGAGGATTCACGGAAAGCTTAATCCATATGGAATAATACTTACTTTAAATATTTAGATAAGTCATCACTTAATTCTTTAGGAATGTAGTCAGATATCAAACCATGAGCATAACGAATATAATCCTCTGAAAGAAAGCAGAATGGACAAAGAAACAATCAAACCATATTTGCTGGCAATGGGTAGAGATATAAAAGGAGTCATGGTGGTGTAGAGGATTAAACACTAGCTGCTAATAGAGAGGTCAACAGTTGCTCTGAGATAGAAAAATTAAGAAGTTTGCTTCTGTAAAGATTTACAGCTTTGAAAATGCTACAGAGCAATTTTTGCTCTGCCCGTGGATTCACTATGAGTTGGTGCTCCACAGCAGTGGGCGTGGCTTTGGTTTATACATATAAAAATTGGCCGGGTGGCATAAAGCTGACACTTGACTACTAACTGAAAAGCTGGTAGTTTGAGCGCGCCTAGCAGCACCTTGCAGACAAGGATGGTGGTGAGACTTCGTCTCACATATTTTAGACCTGTTGTAAGGTGAGACCAGTCCCTGGAGAAACATTGAAAAAGAGGAAGACTTTCGACAGATGGACTGACACAGTAGCTGCACTGATGGACTCCGGCATAAGAACAATTGTGAGCATGGCCCAGAACCCGGCTGTGTTCCGATCTGTTGTACAGAAGGTCGCTGTGAGTTGGAACCCACTCAACAGCACTTAACAAAAACAAGTGCCCGTAACTTGGAAGCAAAGCCTGGCAGCCTGCTGCTGTCAAGATCATGGCCAAGAACACCTGTGGCATAAATGGAACACACAGTCACCGGGAGTCAGAGCAAAAAATTAGCAACATGTTTAGCTTGTGTGTGTGTGTTTGTTTGTTTGTTTTCCTGTGCCCATGTTTATTGAAAGCAGAAGAAAGAGGGTGGCAGTCTCAGGCCTGGATGTTGCTCTTTGTGCTGAAGGCCAGGTAGTAGAGCAGCAGGCCCAGGACGGCTGCCAGCATCTCAGTGGAGACCCAGGGCCCGTTCCCGGCGTCATGGTGATCTACATTGACTGTGAACAGGGCCTGGATGATGGAGACATCCTCGCTGTTTCTCTGAGCTGTCGGGAGCCATGAGGCCCGGCCATAACCTTGCCTGTCCGGAGCCATGAGGCCCGGCCATTGTCTTGATCTTTATTGCCTGAGCTCTGTAACTTTCCACAGGAACTGTTTGTTCTGCGGTCATTGTTCTCAGAGAAACACCTGTGGCTTGTTTCCCTTTCCCTGGCCTATATAAGCTGCAGCCTTTTACTCAATAAACAAGACTTGATCAGGCTACTTGTCTTGTCTCCATTTCTCATGTCTCTTGTCCCCCCAATTCCCACTCCCTTCTCCCGGGTCCGCGTTGAAGTTCCCTTGGGACGGGACACTGAGCCTTCCTCAGGAGACTGTAGGCCTCCTCATCAAAGAACCTGACCTTGTAGGGGCCCACGTGGGCACTCCTGTGATCCAGGCTCCAGGACACCTGGTAGCATCTGACATCCTGGCCCCAGGTCACAGGAAATTGTCCACCACCTCCCCACCCCCCACCCCATGACTTCGGCATAAAGAGCCATGTTCTTGACCCTATTCATGCAGCTCAGGGAGATCTCAAATATGAAGACCGTCTCCATGGCAACGATGGCATCTGACATGGTGTAGTGCGAGGGGGTGATCTGGGGCTCCATGCAGGCCTCAGCAGGGGTGCCTGAGCAGCTGGACAGGCCGGACAGCAGGAAGAGAGCCAGGGCCCCAAGAGCTACCGCCGCCACCATCGTCTGTTCTCAGCCGAGAGGACAGAGCGGGCTCCGGAGCACTGTGTGTTTAAATATATGGAAAAATGAGGGTATTCCACAGGAAAAAAGCAAAATAATATATATAAATTAGTAGCCTAAAGGGAAAAAAATCTACCAAGTGAATCAATTTTCATCTACAATCAAAATACATCTGGTAGGAGGGCAGAAGCGTCTTGAAAATCAATGGCAAACATCTGCAGGCTCCGGGAGCCGTCTCATCAGAGGAGCATGAACAAAAGTGAACAGTGGGCTGGCTTTAGTTAGAGGCTATGTGGCTTTGAGACAAGTTCAAGACTCATTTGTGAAATGAGACTTTCTAGGAGGGAGTATGTGCCAATGTGACACAAGGCCTGGTACCCAACGGTTGCCAGAGTTGACCTCTTTTATAAGTTGATATTTTACTAAATGTTTGCTTAAAGTTAATACAGCGCGTTAAGTTTCCATCTGACAGAATTCTATGCAGATTTTTCGATGACATTCGGCCAGGGTTGTTCTTACCACTAATGGGCAAATGGGCACTTGCTGAATGGATGATGACAGACGTGATCAATAATAGAATTAGTACTTGACACTGAAAGAAGGCACGCACTGGTCACAAGATCTGTGTGAACATGCTGACAACAATGTGAGGTTTTGATGATGCGAACATTCTGACACTGTCAGAGATGCAGCCCCACATCAACTTACTAGGGTGGAAATTCTTATGAAGTAATAATTCCCTTACCTTCCTTATCACTGGATACTTGGTCACCTGAGAAATATGCAGACTGCACTCGGGCACCAACATTTATGTTATGGGTTTTTAAGGCTGCTGAAGTATGCATCACCTATGAAGTAAACAACAGGGAAGAGTCAGGGTGTTTCTAGCTAAACCTTAGAAATCCAAAGCTTAACTGATGGTCCTCAATCCATTGAAGATCCAGGAGGAAGTATTTGAAGGCCCAGGTATCAGAAGATGAGGGGCAGGTGGCCATTTGGAGAAAAAGTGAGTGGCAGCAACAGTGTAGCTGGCTGGCTATATTACATGGATCTCGTATGCAGACAGACCACTGACTTTGGGACCAGGGTGCTGGGTTTGTTTTAGGACCAGGGGCAAGTTACTTAACTTCTCTGTGTCTCTATCTGTGAAAGAGGGAGAACAGTCCCCACTCCACAGGATGGCGGTGCGGGTTAAATGCATTTACAGACATAAAGCCCTTCCAACAGAACCGGGCACCGAGTAAACACTATACCAGTATGGGCTATGACATGGATGCAGTGATTTTCTGAACAAAGTAAATAATACAGATTTCTCACTTTCTGGGAAATTCAGAAAGTAAACACAGTTGAAGAATATACATTCTTGAGACAGTCAATTCTATTCGATCCCGTTTTATTTCCAGTCCATTCCATTTCGAAGGCAATGCTAGTCCAGCCAGTGAGCTTGGGAAACGTGACATCTGTGCCCTGCCTGATGGCTGGTGGGTAACATTGACCCTGAGATGCCTGCAAGGCCGACATAAGCAAATGCACATTGGGCCCGTTGTGGACTGGAGGTTCACGTTTACACCAAGAGCAAGGCATTCAGCGAGGAGGACTCGTTAAAATAGGGATCCCAGCCAGGGAAGAACATGATGCTGACTGAAGAGACATGAGCAATGAAGGATAAAATGAAAAGATTTCTTCTCATACTTGGATATTTCTAGTTTCCCTCTTTTTGCTGGAAATATAATATGGACTCTGAATTTAGATTTACTGTCTTTTTAAAAAGGAGCATTACATTTTTATTTTACCATACAGCACTTAGAGAGGTACTCTACCTTTTTTTCTAGCCACTTCAATGTCTTCTCTTTATTGTACTTGTAATATTTTCTGCTGCTTATTTCTGGATTATATTAAAAGAAAGAGAATCAAAAGGCTCAGCATGATCAATTAAACATGACATGAATTCAAGGTTACAGCACATGCAAATACAACTAATAATTTAGAATATCTCACAGTAGTTCATGTTCTTAGACATCTGAATTTATAAAACTGAAATCCTACTTGACTTGCAAAACTAATACAGATTTTATAATCCCTAAAAACAGTTTGGGTATTTCAGGATTTATTCAACCAAAAGGAGGTGGAATTTTAAGAATGTCATCAAATTTTACAAATTACGGAACATTTCTTTGAATTTTTAAAAAAGATTCTGAAAAGTGACATGCCAGTCAACATTTATTCATTGAGTCTGACTAATTTTAAACTCAATTCAATTTTTTAATAAAAGAGTTCTTTTATTAAAATGACCACGGAAATTGTAAGAAAGAAAATAGAAACTAAAGACAGATGTCTACAAGGTTCATTTCATACATGCAGGAAAAAGAAAAAAATTTTGGCATGCTGGATTGATTAAATAGGCAATAAAGATGCTCTGATAAGTATTGGTGATTGGAATGCAAAAGTTGGACAAAAAGCTGAAGGACCAATAGTTGGAAAATATGGTCTTAGTGATAGAAACGAAGCTAGTGAGAGCATGATAGAATTTTACAAAACTAAGGACTTGTTAATAGCAAATACCTTTTTCTCAATAACCCAAAAGTCCACATGGACTTCTCCAGATGGAATAACCAGAATTCAAATTTACTACATCTGTGGGAAGAGAAGACTGAGAGTCTCAGTATCAGTGGTTAAAGCCAGGCCAGGGGCTGATGGAAAAGCCCATCAATTGCTCATATGTAAGTTCAGGTTCAAGCTGAAGAAAATGAAAACCAGTCCAAGAGAAACAAAATACGACCTTGAATCTATTCCACCTGAATTTCAAGAGCATATCAAGAACTGAGTTGCTACATTGAACACAACTGACAGAAAATGTGATGAGCTGTAGGATGGCATCAAGAACAGCATTCATTTAGAAAGCAAAGGTCATTAAAAACACAAGAAAGAAAGAAAAGATCCAAGTGGATGTCAGAAAAGACTCTGACACTTGTTCTTAATCATAGAGTAGCTAAGGGAAATGCAAGAAGTGAAGTCCAAGTGCTGAAGAGAAAAGTTCAAAGGTCAGCTCAAGAAGACAAAGTAGAGGGGCCAGTCCCAATCCTAACTATATAGAAAGCTGCCCTTCTCCCAGAAGAATTTATTTCAGAGGACAGCACTGAAGCTGCAGCTCAGGGAGAGGGACATGTCTGATAGGAGCACATGGGAGCAAATTAAGGAGGAGGAAGAGAGAGGGGAGCATATCCTGGTCCACCAAGCCTTGACGACAATATTCCCACTCAGAGCAGCCAATCCTCCGGCCCCACTATGGGACATGACATCCCTCACTGACCCAGAGCCCTACAGGGGACAACACTGGAGACAAAGTGTGGGAATTTTAGCCGATCTGATCACACCACACCGAGGGAAAACACAAAGGGCGTGCAACAGAACAGCAAGGGGAACAGAGCAACGAAGTCCCCAGGGAATACCAAAAGTAGACTTTGGGGCCATGGCTTGGCACCCCATCAGAATCGACCGGAAAACACTCCTAAAGGACAAAAAAACAGTCCTTTAACTGACTACAAGCTTTTCTGTTTTGCTGTTGTGCTTTGTTTTGTTTTGTCATTGGCTTTTTGTTGTTGTTTTCTTTCCTTTTGTTGCTTGGTTTTGCTGTCTTGTTTTGTGCATGTTATCATCTCTGAAAGTCTGTCTAAATAAGATAGGTTGCATGAGCAATCTGGAGGAGAAAACAACAGGATCCACAGTTCCAGGGGATATTGGAGAAGGGGAGGTGGGGGGAAAGGAAGTGGTGTTAACAAACCCAGGGACAAGAAGACAGCAAGTGATCCAAATCAGTGGTGAGGAGGGTGTAGGAGGCCTGGTAGGGTGCAATTAAGGGTAATGTAACTGAGAGAAATTACTGTAACCCAAATGAAGGCTGAGTATGATAGTGGGAGAAGAAGAAAGTAGGAGGAAATAAAGCAAAGGGCATTTATAGAGGTGTAAATAAAGGCATGCATATATGTAAATATATTTATATATGAGGATGGGGAAATAGATCTATGTGCATATATTTATAGGTTCAGTATTAAGGTAGCAGATGGACCTTGGGCCTCCACTCAAGTACTCCCTCAAAGCAAGAATACTTTGTTCTGTTCAACTAGCATTCCATGATGCTCACCTTCCTGACCATGATTGCTGAAAACAAAGCAGGTACATAAGCAAATGTGGTGAAGAAAGCAGATGGTGCCTGGCAATCCAAAGATAAAGCGTCTGGGGTCTTAAAGGCTTGAAGATAAACAAGTGGCCATCTAGTTTGGAAGCAACAAAGCCCACATGGAAGAAGCACACCAGCCTGTGTGATCACGAGGTGTCAAAGGGATGAATTATCAGGCATCATCAGAACAAAAATCATATCATTGTGAATGAGGGGGAGTGCAGAGTGGTGATCCAAAGCCCATCTGTAGGCAACTGGACATCCCTTTCTGGAAGGGCCGCGAGGAGGAGACGAGCCAGTCAGGGTGCAGTGTAGCAACAATGAAACAAACAACTTTCCTCTAGTTCCTAAATGCTTCCCCCGCCCAGCCCCCTCACCATCATGATCCCAATTCTACCTTACAAATCTAGCTAGACCAGAGGAAGTACACTGGTACAGATAGGAACTGGAAACACAGGGAATCCAGGACAGGTGATCCCTTCAGGACCAGTGGTGAGTGGCGATACCGGGAGGGTGGAGGGAGGGTGGGATAGAGAGGAGGAACCTATTACAAGGATTTACATATAACCTCTTCCCTGGGGGATGGACAACAGAAAAGTAGGTGAAGGGAGACATTGGACAGTGTAAGATATGACAAAATATTAATTTATAAATTATCAAGGATTCATGAGGGAGGGGGGAGCAGTGAGGGAGGGGGGAAAATGAGGAGCTGATGCCAGGGGCTTACGTGGAGAGCAACTGTCTTGAGAATGATGAGGGCAATGCATGTATAAATGTGCTTTACACAATTGATGTATGTATGGATTGTGATCAGAGTTATATGAGCCCCCAATGATTTAAAAGTAAACAAATAAAATATTATAGTGAAATGTGCAAAGTCCTAGAGTTAGAAAACCAAAAGAAGAGAACATGCTTAGAATATCTTAAACTGAAAGAACTAAAGAAAAAAAATTCAAGGCTCTAGCAATATTGAAGGATTCGATGGCCAAAATCTGGAGTGACGCAGGGAGCACCCCAAGAAGAGAAGAGGGAAAGAACACATGGTCCCTTCCCTGTCAGGAGGCAGCACATAAATAAGAGCCGAAGGTCCTGAAGGAAGGGGCCACGCTGCACTGAAAGCATAGCTAAAAACAAGCGTCCAGGAATTGACAGAATAAGCACCGAAATGTAACAAAAAGCTGATGAAGCACTTACATGTCTTGTGCTAGGAAATTTGAAAAACGGTTACTTGGCCAACTGAGTGGAAGATATCTATATTTGTACCCATTCCAAAGGAAGATGACTCACAGAATGTTCAAATTATGGAACAAGTACTATCACGGCCATCACATACAAGTAAAAGTTTGCAGAAGATCAACCAACAATGGCTGCAGCAGAAGAAAGACAGGGTGCTGCTAGAGGTTCAGGCCAGATTCAGAAGCGGAGGTCTAAAATTAGACATCACTGTTGATGTCAGATGGATCTTGGATGAAAGCAAACAATACCAGAAAGAGATTTCCTTGGGTGTTATTGACTGTGGAAAGGAAATTGCCAGAGTGGTCACAACCAAATCTGGATAGGCTCGAGAAGAACGAGAATTACAGAGCATTTCCTCTGTGTGCATTCAGAACGTGTACGTGGAGCAAAGGGGCATTGTGCGAGCAGAACAAGGGGATACTGCATGGTTTAAGATGCGCATCAGCTGCTTCCTCCCCCCAACTACCATGATCCGAATTCTACCTTGCAGGACTGGATAGGGCAGAGGTTGCACACTGGTGCATATGGGGGCTGGAGGCACAGGGAATCCAGGGTGCATGATACCTTCAGGACCAAGGGTGTGAGGGGCGATGCTGGGAGAGTGGGGGGTGAGTGGGTTGGAAAGGGGGAACTGATTACAAGGATCCACATGTGACCTCCTCCCTGGGAGATGGAAAGCAGAGAAGGGGGGGAAGGTATGACAAAATAACAATCTATAAATTATCAAGGGTTCATGAGGAAGGCGGGGGCGGGGATAGAGGGGGAAAAAAAGAGGACCTGATGCAAAGGGCTTAAGTGGAGAGCAAATGCTTTGAAAATGATTAGGGCAAAGAATGTACGGATGTGCTTTATACAATTGATGTATGTATATGTATGGATTGTGATAAGAGTTGTATGAGCCCCTAATAAAATGTAAAAAAAACCCAAAAACTAAAAAAAAAAAAAAGATGCGCATTGGCGTTTATCCTCTCATTATACTTGTTCAATCTGTATGCTGAGCATATCATCAGAGAAGCTGTATTCTAAGGGTACTGCAGAACCAGAATTGAAGAGAGGCTTATTAACAACCTGAGACATGCAGATGACACACAGCCTTGCTTGCTGAAGACCAGGATTACAGCCATCAGTGTGGACGGCAACTCAATGTAAAGCAGACCCAAATCCTCACCAGTGGACCAACAGGTAATCATGGCAAATGGAGAAAAGGTGGAAGCTGTCAAGGATTTCATCCTGCTTGGATCCACAATTCATGCACATGAAAAGAGCAGTCAAGAGATCAAAAGATATCTTGTGTTAGCTACATGTGCTGCACGCAGAGCACTGAAATCAAGGATGTTCCTTTGAGGACTCGGGTGCACGTAACCAAAGCCGTGGCACTTAGTCTCTATGGCATCCTATGCATGTGCGAGTTGGACACGGAATACGGCAGACCAGAGAAGCATCTATGTGTTTGAAATCTGGAGCTGGTAAAGAACATCAAACATACCAAGGACTTCAGAAAAACAAACCAAACAAAACAGTCTATCTTGGAAGAAGTACAGTCAGAGTGCTCCTTAGAGGCAAAGACGGCGAGACTTCATGTTACATACTTTGGACATGCTGTCAGGAGCGGGCAGTCCCGGGAGAAGGACATCATGCTCAGTAAAGGAGAGGGGCAGTAACAAGAAGTCCTTCAACAAGATGGAGTGAGACAGCAGCGGCAACCTGGGCTCATACATAGGAACCGCTGTGCGGATGGCTCACGACCAGCCAGGGTTTGCTTCTGTCGTGCACACGGTTGCTGTGGGTAGGAATGGACTTGAAGGCCCAGAACAACGACACAAAGCTCGTTTTATACAACCAGAAAAAATGCCGTACGTACTCGAGTAGAAGCTGACCCGACTATCAGCCGAGGCACCTAACATTACCACAAAAACTGCTAAAAAAATGGGCTGCAAAACTTGGCTGATACACGAGTATATACGGTATATATTACTAACTACCCAGGACTGGGGATGAAAGTTTCCAAACCAAACCCACTCCCAGCAAGTACATGATGACTTATTCTAACCCTCTATCGGGTTGCTGAGGCTATACATCCTTATGGGAATGGACTGCCCTATTTTTCCCCTTTGGGGCAGCAGTTTGAACTGCTGCCCTTGCAGTGAGCAGCCCCATGCTTACTCAACAGTGTCACCAGGGCTCCCTGCTGGTAGGATTAACAGAGGATAAACACATGGCTCCCATATGGCTCGATGTACTGCAGCAGAATCACAGCTATTTGCAGAGGCTCGATTTATGGCGCAGGTATTACATAAGTGCAGAGGTATTAGGTTGGCAGTTTCAACCCATCAGATGCTTGGCAGGAGAAAGACGTGGCCATCTGCTTTCTTAAAGTTCACAAACAGCAGTTCAGAAGCAGCACAGGACGTTCTAGAATGTCCTAGAACTACGACATGGAATCAATCTGACTCAACAGCAACACACTTGGTGGTGGTGGTTGTACGATTTATGGTCGGCTTAACCAGGCCCTTTACAAAAATAATGTTTTAAAAAAAATTATACTTCCACTCCTCACAATCCACTTAGCTTTATGTGCTAGGTCATCAAATCACTGATTTTTTTGTTAACGCTATTTATTTGTTGGGTTGCTTGCTTTCTGTACCATTAGCCAAGTCAGCACATCCACTTTCCCTGGGAGGAGCTGTCTTCGTGACCATTGTCCATCCTACAGCCACCATCACCATTGTCCATCCTACAGCCACCATCACCATTGTCCATCCTACAGCCACCATCACCATTGTCCATCCTACAGCCACCATCACCATTGTCTATCCTACAGCCACCATCACCATTGTCCATCCTACAGCCACCATCACCATTGTCCATCCTACAGCCACCATCACCATTGTCCATCCTACAGCCACCATCACCATTGTCCATCCTACAGCCACCATCACCATTGTCCATCCTACAGCCACCATCACCCCACGGGAGCTCTCCGGGTGATACAGAATTTCTTCTTGTGCTTACTTCTATAATCATGATGAGACGGGAAGCTGGACGGTGCTTTTTTCAGGGACAGGTTTCTGCAATCTGCTTTTGCACCACTACATGATCTGTGTGAAAGGGGCACCCGGAGGTCCGTGCTTCAGTTCCAATGCATTTCCTCCCCATATTGGTGTTGGGGGTCAATGATAGGGTCCGTGGTATAGGCAAGAATAAGGCTGGAATGGGGAGGGACCCTGAACTTCCACCCTCAGGTCATGCCGCTATAGAAATGAAATGGAAGGACTACTGACACCGGCGTATTCCGTCTGAGAATCCCAAGGGGCAGCGCCTGCCCTGCTGCAGCCAGCACGGTCTGGGCTCCCCGCCTACGTGCCGCTGAGTTTTCACACTTCATTCCCAGACTGACGCTTGGGGAAAAAGCACTATTCGCTCCCATTTTAAAGGACTAGGCTTGAGTTACATTACAACATTGCCCAAAGTCACTGAGCCAGGTAATGGGATTTCTACCAAAGCTGACATCAAAATCATGGGTCTGGTGTTCATTACGTGAAGTTCAGCTGGTTCCACAAGTTCCTCAGCACTTCAGCCCGCTCAGAGCCTTGGAAGAAAGCCTTTCCTTCCCATGGTGTTCGTAAAACCTCGTTCCTTGTTTTCCTTTCTCTGAGGGTTACTCCACCGATTCTCTTCCAGTCTCCACGATCTCCTCCTACAAGGCCCACTGCACTTTTCTCCTGCAGTGACTGCTTCATGCCTCACACTGGCTAGACAAGCATGACCTGAAAACCAGAGCACTGGGCTTAAACGAAGCCCGTTCGTCTAAAGCCAAACTGTCCCCCTGCACCGCAAGCCAGCCTTCTGGTCACTCGGAATCTCAGAGCCGTTTTTCTTTCCTACTTCCCCTCCTGCACTTAGTCACACCCTCCATGAGATAGCGCATGTGGAGCGAGAAAGGGCCAATATTAGCTGGGCCGGGGAACACACATTTTTAAAAATAAGGTTGGGGGTTTTTTTGTTTGTTTTTTTAAGGAAAGACAATACTTTGAAAAATATCAGGAGGCTTAACTTCTAGTAACGGAGCAGAAACCACAACTGCATTTTCTATCAAATCAATTTTATTTGGGTATGATGGTAATTGCATTATGGGCACATGTTAAATATACAATTCAAGGGGGTTGGATAAATGTTGTGATAGTTACATAATTTCATGTCAACTTGATAAGTGTAGGGGTGGAGCCTAGTCTGTCAATCAGGACACAGCCTGATGATGCATCACCTTCTCATGAGGAGGATTCTGGGAACATCCTCTCTCTCTCTGCCTTCGCCTTCCTGCTCGAGTCACTCTGAGAGCTGTCTTCCAAATTTCTCAGCATAAACAGATACCGTATATACTCAAGTATAAGCAGACCTGACTAGCAGCCGAGGCACTTAATTTTACCACAAATGAGGCATTAAAAATTTGCTGGAAAGCTCGGCTTACACATGGGTCTGTACGGTAAGTGCTTTCAGTGCTTCATCGGCTGGCTGTAAAATTTCAATTGAGATTTGTGTGTTTAGCTAATGCCTATGGTGCACTTTGGTTTCTTCCTTTAGGACTGTTCGTTCTTGCTCATGTGCTGTACGTCCTGAAATAACGGAATGACAACAGTGACTGTGTGTTCATTTTAATACAGTGACTGTGTGTTCATTTTAATACAGTGACTGTGCGTTCATTTTAATACAGTGACTGTGTGTTCATTTTAATACAGTGATTGTGTGTTCATTTTAATACAGTGACTGTGCGTTCATTTTAATACAGTGATTGTGTGTTCATTTTAATACAGTGATTGTGTGTTCATTTTAATACAGTGATTGTGTGTTCATTTTAATACAGTGACTGTGTGTTCATTTTAATACAGTGACTGTGTGTTCATTTTAATACAGTGACTGTGTGTTCATTTTAATAGTGATTGTGTGTTCATTTTAATACAGTGATTGTGTGTTCATTTTAATACAGTGACTGTGTGTTCATTTTAATACAGTGACTGTGTATTCATTTTAATACAGTGACTGTGTATTTATTTTAATAAAGTGACTGTGTGTTCATTTTAATACAGTGACTGTGTGTTCATTTTAATACAGTGACTGTGTGTTCATTTTAATACAGTGACTGTGTGTTCATTTTAATACAGTGACTGTGTATTCATTTTAATACAGTGACTGTGTATTCATTTTAATAAAGTGACTGTGTGTTCATTTTAATACAGTGATTGTGTGTTCATTTTAATACAGTGACTGTGCGTTCATTTTAATACAGTGATTGTGTGTTCATTTTAATACAGTGATTGTGTGTTCATTTTAATACAGTGACTGTGTGTTCATTTTAATACAGTGACTGTGTGTTCATTTTAATACAGTGACTGTGTGTTCATTTTAATAGTGATTGTGTGTTCATTTTAATACAGTGATTGTGTGTTCATTTTAATACAGTGACTGTGTGTTCATTTTAATACAGTGATTGTGTGTTCATTTTAATACAGTGATTGTGTGTTCATTTTAATACAGTGATTGTGTGTTCATTTTAATACAGTGATTGTGTGTTCTTTCCATCCTCTTTTCCTGCATCACTCAAAATTTTGGCCATAGATTCTTTCAATGTTGCAACTTGAGGCTTGCATTTAAAAATTCTTCAAGTTTATAATATGCTAAGTGTATTCTCTCAGTTTGATTTTCTAACTCTAGGTCTTTACACATTTCATTACCATATTTTACTTTGTCTTTTCAAAGTACCCTTTGAAATTTTCTGCTTAGCTTCTACTTCATGGTCTTTCATTTGCCTTAACAAGTTTATGATGAAGAGTAAATTTCAGATTCTCTCTGACAGCCACTTATTTTTTCCTTCTGTCCCGTTTCCTTAAGGACCTTTTCTTTTCCTCATGTACGATGCTGATGTCATCCACAGAGCAAGCCATCTCTCATTAGCTATCAGGCAGGCAAAAGTTATTTTTGAGGTGTTCTCAAAATTCAGGTAAGACCGACTGAAGGTAGAGGTTTGTTTCTCGTGGACTTGTTTTTATTTGCTTCAGCTTAAATCTGAACTTACATATGAGAAACTGATCAGCCCCTTGTCTCATTTTAGCTGCTGAAAGTGAGCTTCTCCATTGTCTTGTCCCACAAATGCAGTCAGTTTGATTTTTGTGCCTTCTACCTGGAGACGTGCACACGTGTCTAACAACACTGTAAGACAGGGCAGAACTGTCCCTGTGGGTCTCTGAGACTGGAACTCTCAACGGGGGTAGAAAGCCTCGCCTTTCTCCCGCAGCACAGCTAGTGGTTTCAAATTGCAGGCCTCGCCAGGATCAGCCCAACATAGAACCACGCCGCCACCGGGGTTCCAGCTACTTCAAGATCAATCTGAAACATCCTTTTGACAATGAATGCAATGCCATTCCTCTGTGTCATTCTAAGCAAGATAAACCATATGGTTTTCTGATTCTAAATGGTCACTACTAGGATGTCAATCTTTATGCCTCCACTTCAAACTTTACAACTTCCAATTTCCCTGGATTCATACTTTGTACATTCCAAGTATTAATTATGAGCAGGTGGCTACAGCCGTTTCTCCTCATTTGGAGGCATGCCCATTAGCAAACGAAGGACTCCGGCTTTTCTTCATCTATCTCCCTCGGGTCAACTCTACTTTGAGAAGGCAGCGCTTCCTCATTGACATGTTGAGTATCTTTTGACCAAAAGGGCTCATCTGCTGCCACCGCCTCTAACAATATTCTGCTATGCACAGTTTTACAGGAGCTAATTCCTCTAATGGGCACAGATTATGTTTTCTTTGTAGTCTTCTCTTGGTCTCTCAAAGGTTGGCTGATCCCTGTTCACTTTGGGCAAGCCCAATAACATACGAAAGAGCAGGGATACAGCTTTCAGCATCACAGCAACCGGCAAGCCACTACAGGACGACCAACTGACAGTCAAGTGGTGGCATTGGGGGTATCTCACCCCTCAAGCACTGCAATCAAGTCGATGCTGACTCAGTGACTCTACAGGGCAGGGAGTTTATGAGACTGTAATTATTAATAGAAGTAGAAAGCCCCATCTTTCTTCTAAGGACCAGCTAGTGGCTTCGAATGGTGACCCTGTGTATTGCAGACCAATTCTTAATGATCCCCTAATTACTGTAAGGGGTAGTTACATTATGTTACGGTTCTACCCACCAGATACATGAGTTCATGTTCTATAATTTATTGGCATTCTCTTCTTAATTTTAGCCATTCTATTAGAAACTAGTGACATTTCCTTGAAATTTTAATGTATGTTTTCTTGGTGACGGCTCTTCTTGAGATGTGTTTTCACATTTCATTTGTTGTTCATAATTATTCCAGTTTATTTGTAAAATAAAATTTTCATTGTGCTAACATCACTTTTAAGTGTGTGTGTATAAAACGTAACTATTATCAGATATATGCCATGGGAACATTTTCTCCCAGCCTGTGGTTCACTGTCCTATTTTCTTAATAATGCTGTCTTTCAAAAAAAACAGAGAATTTTAATTTTTGATGAAACCCAATTTGAAATTTTATTTTTTAAATGCAAAGGTTGTCCCCCCCCCCCAACCTCCCCATCACACACAATGCCTATAAAACTACTCTCAACCATCTGAGAAGATTGGCTTAGAAAACAAAGATGGAATAAAAGTGAGCCCGCAATTAAACATTGTGTCCAGCAATTGAGTAATAAGTTCACAAACTTGAATTTCTCTGATGTATTGATGAACAAACTGCCTGAAGCACATTTTAACATCTCTCTCTTCAATGTTTTCTATAACTAAGAAACACATCGCATCTTTTTCCTACCTCCTGGGGATAGAAACTTGGCAAGCACATTTGAGGTATTTTAATCGAGTACGTTTTCCTGGCTCTTCCCGTGAGTCACACCAGACAGCACAGTGGAACTTGGGCTTGCATTATGAAATAAAGTGGAATGCTCAAGAATGAAGTCCATAACCCGTTACTGGCCCTCCCCCTGCCATCTCTCCACTGCGAACTTCTTTAACAAGAAATGGGCTTTGCAAATAGAGACAGATGATTTGCCTAGTAAAGAGGGCAGGGCCCAGGTGCTGTCAATCTCCCTTTCGAACACAACCAACTGTGGCTTTGCCACCAGGGACGAAGGACGGTCCTCACACAGCTAGCAGAAGACGGCAAAGCTGTAATGCCACAGATTTTCCAGAGGGCGTCTGGGGTTTGACTTCACAATGGCTGCTTGGGGAGCATGCGTCCACAAGAGGATGGAAGTTAAAGCCTTTCTTCTTCATCATCACTCTCAGTGATGGGTGTTCTCTGAGGACTCCAGTCTTTCTAGTTGCTGTCAATTTGACTGAGTCCTGAGGACCCAGGCATGTCGGAGCAGAATCATGTGCTGATTCGAAGTCATGGATGGACCTGAAGTTTCAACCTATCGGCTACTACTCAGTGCTAGTAAATTAGTAAACAGTGTTAACGTTTACACTCCCCAGGGACTCCAACTGCTCTTTAGAGTCATGTTTCTTAAAATTGATTTGAAAATTATAGAAATAAAACATTGCACTGAGAATGTAATTGAACACTAACTTATAATTGGGAAAGAATCCAAAGTCAAAAGGCGGCCAGTATCCAAGGGAATCATAAACGATGGCCTGCAGGGGAACATGATGACTGGGAACAGAGAGCCCTTGCTCTGATGAGGATTGTCTTTCATAGACTATCCAACATCTCTCTCCCTCTTTATGGCCGCACAAAGGGATATTACTGAGACGAAGTCAGCACGTCTTTAAAAATTCAGGTTTCTGTTTTCCACCAGACAATCCCTAAAACTCTAAAGGATTTCAAAGTTCAGCAGTGGGTGTTGACACACTGTGATTTCTGCCCAGGATTCTGAATGTCAAAGTGAAGCAAGTCAATGAAACTCAAATAAGGGGGTGGTGTGTGTGGGTGGGCATACATGCGCGCACGCATGCAGGACTAGCCCCATGCCTCATCATCTAATTAGTGAAGTGCACAAATGGACGAATGAGATTCCTACTGTCCCTACCCAATATCTAGTGAAACCTCAAACAAGGGGATGGGTTTCCGGAATCAGTTTGCAAAGAACCTGTTGAACTTGACTCCAGTCTGGCCCGGTGAAGAGACATGGAAGGTGTTGAATAAGTGGGAGGCCTCTCTACCCTTCGGTTCCGTTAAGGAAGCAGGGTGGGGTCTGCCGGCCTTGCGACAGCAGCTGCCCACTAGTTAACCGCTCCCAAAATGGACCTTACAGCCAGGCTCTAAGTCAATAGAGCACCAGTACCAATAGCCTGGTGTTTATAGGCAGGAGTCTGGAGGATTTTCCAGACCAGGAGAGAACTGGAGTATGAATGGCACTGGTAATCGGGACAGGGCAAGAGAGAGATTTGATCATGGAGGTATAAGCAGAGGTGGGCATGGAGGAAGATGTAGTAGAATGGGAACACTGGAGAACAGGTGACTTCAGAACACCTGGTGGACCCAAAGAGGAGGAACTAGATCTTGATTTAGGTCCACTTGTCAATCAAGATGAAGAGTCTGACAACAGTTATGATGTATGTGCAAGGATTAAATGACACTCACTGTGCTTCGCGACAATGTGACGACTTCTTCAAGCAGCGTGGGACTGTTAATATGAACAAGTGAACTGGGAAACCCATAATCCATATCTACCTGGACGAGGACACCTTAGGGGACACTAAACTTTCTCCCCTGATGGTGTGTGTGTGTGTGTGTGTGTGTGTGTGTGTGTGTGTGTGTGTGTGTGCTGAGTCTGAACTCAAACAGTGAAGTTCATGGGCGCCCACCCCCTGGGGCTGATAGGGCCTCAACCACTCACTGCATACCCTCTGTATAGGTTAGATGTAGATAGGCTGGAACTCTCAGACGAGGCTGTGGCAGGGCATCATGGGGTGAGCCAGCTCTGAGGGTGTGCAGAACTAGGTGGCCCTGTGTCAGGGGGAAAATCCACCCAGGTGAGTTTGAGCATCTCTGCAGACCCAGGATTCAAAGCAGCATCATGAGCACTCATGCAAACATAATCTGGGCCCTGATCTGAAGCTCAGAGTCCGTGTGTGCAGCTCCGACAGGCATCCTCGAGTGTTGCAGACATCTTCTTTTCTCCCCCGTGGTGTTGCTTGTGTTGATCACTGCCTAGCACTCTCTGGGACTTGGGAGTCAGCCCTGAAACCAGGATTTTGATGGGGCAACAGTTAATTGCTTCCTTGCCTTGGCTCCTGTTAGGGATGGGCTAGTACCAGACTGCTTGGCTACCCTTGGTTTTCCAAGACCTACAATAAGTGTGCGAGGACTGCTTTATGACCAGAGACAGATATAAAACAAGAGCGCCATGTCTCGGAGGCAGCAGTCAATCTCAGCACACATCTCCAAACAGGAGAAAACAGCTCATCTGACAGCAGTATGTACAGATGTGGACCTCGGGGAGGTCTTGGTGGAAGAGAGTTTTAAACCATGAGAGATTTAAGAACAATGATCTTCAGCTGTTTTAGCAACTGAAGGAAATTGTTCATATAAATACAAAGAAGAGAGAAAGAAACAGTGGAACTCAGAAAAGCATTACATGACCAATCTGACAAAATAAATGAAAAACGAGAAGTAGTTAAACAACTCCAAATAGAAATTTTAAAAGCAAATACTAAAATGTTAGAACTAGATAACCCTCTATAGGAAAAAAAAACCCAGAAAAATTTGAAAAAATGGAATAAAAAATCAGTGATCTTGAAGACAAATCTCTCCAGACAAATGTAGACTAAAAAAACCAAAACATAGCAAGCTAATGACAGTAAAAAAAAAAAAATTAGGAGTAATAAAATTAATGCCTGACAAAATAAATATCCAAGTAAAAGTAAAACTGAGAGCCATAGAAGGCCATTATATAATCATGAAAGCTTTAATTGAATAAGAAACTATAATTAATATCTATGCATCCAATAAAAGAACTTCACAATACATTAATCAAATAGAAATAGAGAGACAAGCAAACCATAATATAATACTAGGAGACTTTTAACACATCACTTTCAAGCAAAGATCAATCAACTAGAAAGAAAATTGACAAAGATACAGAATAACTAAGCAACAAACTCATCTCAACCCTTAGATATATACAAAACACTTCACTTAACAAAAGCATTATATATGTATGTACAAAGAACAAGAATAAAATACTACACAAAGCTAAAAAAGACTTAGAAAAATGATCTGTACTCCTGGATTAGAAGACAATATAGTGAAAATGTAATTCTGATACAAAGTCCAGCACAATTCTTCAAAGAAATGGGAAACACTAATCACCAACTTTACATAAAAAGGCAAGTAACCCAGGGTAAACAAAAAAACAAACAAACAAACAAAGTAGGAGTCCTTTCACACCCAGATTTCAAAAGCCACTGTAGTGCAATGGTACTCAAAATGGCTTAGTATGACACAATGTAGACATGTAGATCAATGGATTAGAATTAAGAACCCAGAAATACAACCAAGTACCTACAGAGTCTTAATTTTTGATAAAGGACTGAAAAACATTAAGTGGGGAAGAGGCAGCCTTTTCAGTAAATGGTGCTGGCAACATTGAATTTCCACCTACAAAAGAATAAAACAAGATCTATACCTCATACTATGTACACAAATGAAATCAAGATGGATTAAAGACCTAGATAGAAACCCAAGTACCATAAGGACCATCAGTAGAAAATGGACAAATTTAATGACCCTAAACTTAAGGCATAAATACAGTACCAACCCGAAAGAAAAACACGCACACACAGAAGATAAAATACAGGACTGAGGCCCTCTAAAAATATAACACTTATATTTTAACTGAACACTTCATCAAAAGAGAACCCAGAAGATTGTGGGGGGAAACTATTTGGCAATGATATAGCAAATAAAGGGCTACTTTCGAAAATCAAAAGAAAATCAAAACACCTTAAAAAGAAAATTACAAAAACCCAATAAAAATATAGGCACAAGCCACGAATAGACAATTTACTAACGATGACACCTAGGCAGCCAACAATCATATGAAGAAATGTTCGTATTCGTTAGCCAAAAAGAGAAATACCTCACACTGACACGCTTAGCAAAAAGTGTAAAAACATACAATAATAAATGTAGGAGAGGACGTAGAGAAGTTGGAACACTCATGCATTGCTGGTGAGATTGCAGAATTGTACAACCACTATGGAACATATATAGCTTCCTGAAACAATCCCTGTAATTCAGAAGTCTACTTGGGATCTACTCTAAAAACATAAAGAACAAAACATAATCAGACAGACACCCACCACATTTACTGCAGCAATCTCTACAGTAGCCAAAGGATATAAACAATCAAAATCCTTGTCTGTAGAAGAATGGATAAACAAACTCTAGTACAGTCACACAATGGAATATTATGTATCCTTAAAACAATGACGAGTCTCAAACATCGCGTGACACGGTCAAAATTAGAGGGCATTCTGATCAGCAAAGTTATCCAGTCTCATTAAGATACATATTTCACAACATCATTTTTATAAGGGAAAAAAGAAAACAAAACTTGTCTTCACACCAAGGGCTACGACTTTAAAGACCACGACAAGGCTGGGATGGGAGTGGGAGGCAGGGGGAGAGGGGAGAGACAGGAAGGTGATGATGGAAAGTAGAAAAAGAAGCCACATACGAGGTACATGGATAACTTAATGGGACACTGTCACTGATCTGATGAGATGGGCTATGTAACTACTCGGGATATGTTTTTACTTTGAATGTATTATATTCCACAAACAAAAGGGAAAAGTATATATTAAAAAATTAATAAAGTTAAACTCATTTTATAAAAAGAAGAGTCACAACCTCACAAACCCTCCAGATTCTTCACCCCTCAGACCTAAACACTGTTCTGAGTGGCTATAAAGGAGGAAAAGTAAATGTGGGAATTACTTGGATAATTATGTGACATATAAGAAAAACTTTAGCAGAAAAACACCAGGGAAAACTTCTTCAGAAAGTTCTCCCCAAGACAATGCTCTCATTCCTGTCATCAAACGAGAGCAATTTTGTGGAAGTCTTTATGAGCAATCACTAGGCCTCTACTGTTTATTCATAATTTGACTTCTTCTTTTTGTTTCCTAATTTTAAAAATTATTTAAGGGACACCCATTTTTCTTCAACTAAGTATATAAAACAGACTAACATTGATATGGTTAAATTCCCAGGACCCTAATTTCTTTAGTAATAGAATGGCTAGTTTCACCAGTTATAAAAATGCGTTGAACTTGATGATGTTTATATTTTTATCTTAATAAAAAAGAAGTATGGTTTTACCCACATATCACGTGTGGCCACTTTTCTAGTTTAGTGATAAGTGTCTAATGTCTCCCTAGAGAAGCCAGGCTCCCTTCCACCACACTGAGGTGTCGTAGCCTGAGTGTGGTTCCAGTTCACCAGAGATGTGAGGTAATTTGAGAGAAAGGACAACCCTTTGTTTAAATATATATACATCCATAGCCTAGCATTAGTACTAAACACATGCTTTTAATAGGTGCTCAACGAATACGTACGGAGGGAGCCCTGGTGGCACAGTAGGTTATATTTTGGGCTGCTAACTCTAAGATCAGCAGTTAGAATCCACCAGCTGCTCTGTAGGAGACAGAGGAGGATTTCTACTCCTCGGTGTCCAAAAAAGCACAGGGACATTTACATTATGCCCAAGTGTGACTATGTATTGGAACGGACTTGACAGTAAAGAGTTTGAACAAATGCTTCTTGAATCAATCAAGGCAGACGTCATGTGATTTTACACATGAGAACTACGAAGCATAAAGCAGTTTGTGAGTTCTGTAAAGAACTGAAACGAAAATCTATGCCTTGCAAAGCCTGGCCCTGTATGCCTGGGCCACCAGATATTTTAGGAGGTTACCTTAAGGCTGGAAATCTAAAGCAATAGAGGAATAGTCTTGATACATGGAAGCAAATCTCCTGAAGAAGCTTTCCTTATGGCCAACAAAGAGTAAATACTAAATTCAGGGGACACTTTAAGTAGCTAAAAGGAGCCCTGGTATCACAGTGGATACTGGGTTGCTAACCAAAGGGTCAACAGTTCAAAACCACTAGGTGTTTCTTAGAAGAAAGAGAAGGCTTTCTACTCCTGTAAAGAACTACAATTTTAGAAACCCACAGCAGAGTTCTACGAAATCTTTAAAGAATTGCTATGAGCTAGAATTGATGCAATGGTGTGAGTTTTAAGAAGTTATATTTTGAGATATAAGCATATTGCCAACCTTTCTATAAATTCTCAAAGGCCCATATACTGTACCTTTTTCCTCTGTCACATGGTGAAGTGACTTCTCAAGTTCAGGAAGTTTCAGCAACAAGATGCAATTTGGAAATATATCATCCACCACAACTTGATCCAGTGGCTGGAATTTACCCTGAAAAATATGATTTGGTAAGTAAGGAGCTCACATGTGAAAAGAAGGGGAAAAGATATCTTACCTTATAGCTATGCTTTTAAACTGAGGTCACTCATTTGTCCTAAATAATGAGCCCTTAAAAACCCCTACACTGAATGGGGCAGGCTCAAAACTGGCCTTCAGTACCCATTAGGGAGCCCTTACAAGAGCTGGGCTCCAACCAGGACATCATCTACCTTGGGCATCAAGACCAAGGAAGAGGAGTATAATTCTGGAAAAGCACTGGAGGCAAAAAAAATCTTGCAGAGATATTGAGATCACTTATGGCTAGTCTAACACATTGGATGTGAAGATGAAGCAGCAGAGGACCAATGAGCAGATGAGTAGGAATCCTGATCATCACATGGACATAAACCCAGAACAGAACTCCTAGATAGTACAAATGATTAAGTGCTAACGAAAAGGTTGTTGATTCATACCCATTCCGAAATGTCTTGGAAGAAAAGTATGGTGATTTGGTTCCAAAGATCACACACACGTATTTCATGGTGGGGCCTTTCTACTCTAAAACACATGGACTCACTGTGAGTCAGAATCAGTTGATGATCACTAACTTGTGTTTCTCTCTCGCCCTCTCTCTCTCTCCCTCCCTCCCTCCCTCTCTCCCTCCCTCTCAATGTGTTTTGAGGAATGCTCATCACTTATAAGGAATAGGAAAGTACCTGTTAAAGCTATCTGGTGTGTTTTCAAATGGAGACCATTGTAAAAGAAAAGACAACTAGGGAATAAGTCCCAAAAGGCTGCAGGAACACTCAAGTCAAGCTTAGAGATGAGTGCAGGCAGCTTGGGTGAAAATGGACCCAGTAGTGCGGAAGAGAAGAAATAAAAAGATGATTCTTTTCACTTAGGTTCCGTTTGTCTTCGCTTCACTAGCAGTATCAAGGGGATTTGAGGATACAGAAATAGACGGTATTATATAGTGGCTCGGTGAAGATATACATCTCACCTATGTGTTACATCTAACTCACTCTACTTTTCTGGTTTAGTGACAATTCATTTTGAAGACAAAAGGTGTTCAATGAGTTTTCTTTCTGGAAATGTAGCTTTCTTTGGTTTTAAGTGTTAAATCTTCTCAGTCTTTAGAAATATGTATAATAGCTTGCCATATTTTCTGATAGAATAACAAGTACCAAGAAATACTTCAAATATTATTTTTTCTCTCAAATAATAATAATAATTTATATTTTTCAAGGTCTTACTATCTTCAAATTTCTATCTTAATCTCCATACCTTTGTGCACAACCATTTTAGATATTAACGCTGAAGTAATCCTATATTTACCTGTAAAGGATTATACAATCATAATACAATCTGTATTAATTTTTTTCTTTTCTACACATACATAAAAAACAAAACCACATGCACTTTGAATATAAAATTAGTGCTATTTGGGGAAGCCAGAAAGTAAAGTTATTTTTACTGAAGTTAAAATAAGTCCAACCAGCTACACTGAATCCCAGGAAGAAGTCACCAAGGCACATAATGGTTAATCTACCGTATATACTTGTGTACAAGCCGAGTTTTTAAGGCACATTTTTAATGTACTTTTTGTGGTAAAATTAGGTGTCTTGGCTGATATTCAGGTTAGCTTACACTCAAGTATATACGGTATCTAACTTTGAGGAAAAGGAGAAAATTATAAGAGCCACAAGGGTTTAAAAAAAGGCAGTCACCTATAAAGGTACTCAGATAAGAATATGGTCAGATCTGTCAGCAGACACCATGAAGAACCGAGTGGAGTGACATCTACAGAGAATTGAAAGAGAATAATGCCAAGCCGAGAATCCTCTACGCTGCCAAATTATCTATGAAGATAAGTATGACTCTTCCTAGACAAGGAAAATCTCAGTGAGTACGTTAAAATAAACCCAGCTCTAAAAACATTCATACTGACCTACTGTAGTCAGAAGTACAACATGTACTGAGCACAAATAGGAGACCATCACATAGAGCAACTCCACCCAAAGGTCAACACATCGAAAACAGAACCGAATATAACAGCTCAACAGTGAAAATAAGTCAAGAATGAACACCCCCTAACACACACACACACACACACACACACCACAGAAGGTACCAGATGACATCACAGAGTCCACAGATGGATGTAATAACTCTGAATGTCAATGGACTGAACTCACACATTAAAAGACAAACTAGCAGGCTGGCTTAGAAAACATAACCCATCAATCTACTGCCTACAAGAGACACATTTTAAGCTCACAGACAAAAATAGGCTGATAATTAAAGGCTGGAAAAAAATATACCAAGCAAATGGCAATTCAAAGAAAGCAGGGTTACAATCCTAAACGCTGCCAAAATTATCTCAAGGTGTGAGCCTTAAAAAGATAAGGAGGGGGCAGTATATAATGCTCAAGGGAACAGTAAAGCAAGAACTAGTGAGCATAATACATATGCACCCCAAAAGAGACATGGGAAATTCATCAATTAAATGTACCAAATGATGAAAAAAGAAACCACAGGCTCAATATTCATACTAGGTGACTTTAATACATTGCTCTCCAAGAAAGATAGATCATAGGGAAAGAGTTTAACAGGAAGCTACAAAACTAAATTCTACAATTAAGTAACTTGACCTAATAGACATTTTTAGAGCTCTTCACCTAAACACAAAAGAGTTCACATTCTTTTCAAGCGCACATGGCACATACTTGAAGGTAGACCACAGGCTGGGGCACAAATCGAACCTAAGTAAATATGATCACATAGAGATCACTCAAACTTCCCTCTTGGATCACTATACAATAATGCTGGAAATTATAAAAAAAGGACAGTTAAGAAAACAAAGTAGAGGATGAATAACTTCCTTCTGCAAAATGAAGGGGCACTAGCCCAGATCAGAGATGAAATTAGGAAGTTTTCAGAAAACCAGGAAAACAAGAATACAATGTACCTGAACCATTAGGACACAGCACAAGCAGTTATCAGAGGAAGCTTGATAGCTGAATTTCAATGAACTGCACACATGAAAAAAGGAAAAGAGACTTATCATTGATATTCTGTTACAAAGCTTCCAGCAATTAGAGCAGAGTCAACAGAATAATCCTACTAATAGCAAAATAAAAGAAATAATAAGCATAGCTGAGATCCATGAGGGGAAAAAAGGAAAATAAATTTTAAAAAAATCAATGTAGCTAAAAGCTGGTTCTTTGAAAGGATTGACAGAATTGATAGACAGTTGGCAAACTTAATCAAATTAAGGAAGGAACAAACATCAATAGTCAGGATGAGGGAAGAAATAGGGGACATTACAATGGATCCTGATGAAATTAAAAGGCTAATTACCCAGTACTACAACATCCTGTACTACAATGAATTCAACGACTTGGAATAAATGGACAAATACTTGAAAAAAACCAATACTTCCCTAGACTATCCACATGGGGGTCAAGAACCTCAACAGACCCATAGGAATAGAAGAAATAGACATGGTATTAAGGGATTGTCAACAAAAACATCCCCCAGGCCAGGCTTCACAGGGGAATTCTACCAAGAATTCAGGGAAGAACTGATATCAATCCTACACAAGCTCTTCCAGAGCACAGAAATTACCAAACTACTGAATTCCTTCTATGAAGCTAGTATTACAATGATACCTAAAGTGGGCAAGGATCCCACAAGAATTGAGAACCACAGAATGATATCTCTAATGAACACCAATACAAAAATCCTAAACAAAATATTGGTCAATAGAATACAAAAGCATATAAAATGAATAATTCATCATGACCAAGTGGGATTCATTCCAGCGAAGCAGGGATGGTTCAACATATGAAAGTCTATCAACATTATTTACCACATTGACAAGAAAAAGAATAAGAAATACATGATAATATTGATAGACGCACAGGAAGCATTTGACAACCCCTAACACCCATTCCTGCTTAAGACACTCAAGAAGATGGAAAAGTCCTCAGTGCAATACAATCCATATATGAAAAACCAAAAGCTAACGAAGTAGTTAATGGAGATAAGATGAAAACATTCCCACTGAAAAGGAGGAACAGACAAGGATGTCCCTTGTCCCCTCTTCTATTAAACATTGTACTGGAAGTCCTAGCTAACAACATAAGGCAAAGGAAAGACATTAAAGGAATTCATCTGGAGAAAGAAGAGGCAAAACTACCATTATTCACAGATGATATGATTTTATACATTGAAAACCCCAGAAGCTCCACAAGAGGAGTGGCTTGAAGTGATAAAGGAATATGGCAGGATACAAGATCAACAGTCTATTGGATTGCTATAAACACTGGACGAGATCACAGAAGAGGAGATCAAATAGGTAGTACCCTTCGCAATAGACAAGCACAAATTGAAGTACCTAGCTAGGAATATTTTTTTAAGCTAGGAATATATTTAACAAAAACAAAAACCAAAAGACTTGTACAAAGAAAACTGCAAAACACTATAACAAGAGTCTAAAATTGACCTCCACAAATGGAAGAATATCAAATGCTCATGGATTGGAAGACTCAATATAATAAAGATGTCAATCTTACCCCAGGTACTATATAAGTTTAACACTATACTGATAAAAATACCAACAACCTTCTTCAAAGAATTAGAAAAACTGACTGTCAACTTCATATGGAGAAGGAAGAAGCCCAGAATTAGCAGAGAACTCCTCAAAAAGAAAGACAAAGACGAAAGCCTTGCTTTACCTGACTTTAAACATATTACACAACCACAGTAGTCAAAACAGCATGGTACTGGTATAATGACAGATACTTAGACCAATGAAAAAAACCCCGAAAACCCAGAAATAAAACCATCAGCATATAAACAACTGATCTTCAATAAAGGCCCCCAAAACATCAAATGGGAAGCAAATACCTTCTTCAACAAGTGGTGCTTTAAAAAAAAGGAATGTCTATGTGCAGAAAAATGAAGCAAGATCCTTACTTCACCCCATACACAAGAACAAATTCAAGGTAGATCACAGACCTTGAAGTAAAACCCCAAACTATTAGGGCCATCAACGAGGGAACTGGGACAAACCTAAGAACTTTGGTGCAGGGAACACACAGTCTATCGGAAATAGGGAAGGACACAACACAGAGGAGACACGAATTGACAAATGGGATATACTGAAGATAAAACACCTGTGCACATCGAAAGAATTCTCCAAGAGTGTAATAAGAGAGCCCAGAGACTGGGTAAACATCTTTAGCAATGACACATCAGACAAAGGGCTTATTACAAAAATATATAATACTCTGCTAACCCACAACAAGAAAGAAAAAAAAAAGTTCACCGAGGAAGTGGGCAAAACACCTGAACAGAAGTTTCACAGGGCAAAAATCCGAACGACCAATAAACACATGAGAAAATGTTTTCCTATTATTAGCCATAGGGAAATGAAAACAAAACCACTATGAGATACCACCCAATACCCTCAAAGTTAGCCCAATTCTAAAAATCAGAAAGCAACAAGTGCTGGAGGGAGTGTGGTGAGACAGGAACTCTCATGCACTGCTCATGGTCCTGTAGATATGTGCAGCCATTATGGAAACCAATCTGGTCATACCTAAACAAACGGAAATCGAGCTACCATATGACCCAGCAATCCTCCTACTGGGCATAGACCCAGAAGAAGGAAGAAACAGACCCAAACCAGATATCTGTGCTCCAATGTTCATCATGGCGCAGTTAACAATCACGAAGAATTGGAAACCATCTAAATTTCCATCAACTGATGAATAGATTAAAAGACTATTATATACATACAATGAATGGACTACTACGTAGCCCTAAAATGCTGCTATGAACACGCATGAAGCACATTTTCTCATGGAAAGAGCTGAAGGGAATTATGCTAACTGTAGTAAGCCAAGCACAAAAGGACAAGTACATGAGTCCACTGAGGTGAGCTTAACAAGCACAAGGGGCACAGGGGAAAAACTGCATCAATTCCCGGGGCGAGGTCGAGGCACTCTAGCAAGGGTCAGATCCAACCCAGGGATACATATGATAGCCAACTAAAAAGGAGGGGGGGGGGAAGATATGGGTAGTGGGGGAACGGGCAGTAACACACCTATGGGGAGGGTGTTGTTTATGTCTCCACAGGAAAGGGAGAGAGGCACCAGACCCCATCCCAGAGTGCCAAGCCTTGAGGACAACATACTGGTATGGCAGTGAACTAACAGAGAGGATGATGGAGCAGGGCCCAAGTCGAGCTATGTTGACCCCTCCCCCACCCAAGAAGAATGGAATACAGAGGACAGCATTAAAAATATAGCCCAGGGAAGGTGGCAGGTCGGTCTAGACCACCTGGGCACTAACTAAAAGAGAAAGAGAGTGGAATTCATCATGGCGCACCAAGCCCCGGGATGACATCCCTGCTCAGAGCAGCCAATGCACAGAGAGGACTGGAGGACTGTAGGGCTGGACCCCCCCCCCACCCCACCCCCATGAGACAAGACGTTCCCTCACTACAGAGGACAGCACTGGAGACACTGTGTGGAAAGTGTACCTGGTCTGTCCCAAACACAGAGGGGTGAAACTCGAAGGAAGTGCAACAGAACAGCAAAGGGAGCAAAGTAACCAGGTCTCCGAGGAATCCTGAAAACAGACTTCTGATTTTGGGGACAGGGCTGGGACCTCATCAGACCCGATTAGAAAACACTCACAAGGGTCAGCAGACAGACCTGGAACTATCTATCAGGTTTTTTGTTTGTTTGTTTCCTCCGCCCTGTTTATCTATATAGGGTAGGCAGGACAAACAATCCCGAGGAGAAAAGAATAGGTCCCAGGTCCCAATGGGGACATGGGAGAGGACAGGGCAGTGAGGGGAAGCTGGGAGTCAACCAATTCAAGGATGAGGGAACAAGAAGTCTAAAAATGAAGGCGAGGAGGCTTGGTGGGGTTTGATCAAGTGCAATGTATCCACCAGGAATTACTGAGAGCTGAGTGGAGGGTGAGCATGATAGTGGGAAGGCAAAGGAAATAAAGGAAAGAAGTAGGAAGCAAAAGCTATTTATAGAGGTATAGCTCTAAACGTGTATATATGTGAATATATTAAATATACAAATATTTATATGTTTAGTTTTAAGATAGCAGACTGATTTGGGGCCTCTACTCAAGGCCTCCCTAAACACAAGAACACTTTATTTTAATAACCGACCACTCTGTGATACTCACTTTCCTGACACGATCACTGAAGACAAAATGGGTGCATAAGCAACTGTGGTGAAGAAAGTGGATTGTGCCCGGCTATCAAAAGATATAGCATCTTGGGTCTGAAAGGTTTGAAGTTAAATAAGCAGCCATCAAAAAAAAAAAAAAGCAACCATCCTGCAGGGAAGTAAATAAGCCCACATGGAAGAAGAAGCACACATACTAAGGTTTCAACGGGGTCAGGTATCAAAATATCCAAAACAAACAATTTTATTAATGTGAATGAGGGGGGTTGGAATGGAAACCCAAAGCTCATCTGTAGATAATTGGACATGGCCCACAGAAGGGTTACAAGGAAGGGACAATTCAACCAGGGTGCTATAAAGCACCGACAAAACACACATCATTCCTTTAGTTCCAGAATGCTTCCTCCCCACCACAACCATTACCTAGCTCGACCTTACAAATCCTACTAGATTGGAGCAAGTACACTGTTAGAGATAAGAGCTCTGGACACATGGAATTCAGGACAGATAAAAACCTTGAGAACAGTAGTGGGGGCAGCGATATCATGAGGGTAGGAGTGTGGGGAGAAGGGGATGAAAGGGAGACAACAACAGTTTAAGACACGAAATAACAACACTAATATATAATTGGTCAAGGATTTATGAGGGTGGGAGGGGAAAAAAGAGGAGCTGATACCAAAGGCTCAAATAAATAAATGATAAAATTAGTCCGGAGATTGAAAAGAATTAGTATATTTCAAAAGTGTTTGCCACGTTTGTTCTGTTTTGTATTGTTTTAACTAAGTAAGAAAAGATCACTTCTAATACAGGAAGGAAACAACGAAATATGTTAGGTGTTACTGTAAAGCAATGTTCCTAAGTGGGTGAGGGTGCCCCTTCCCTGATGATTTGCTAAGCCTACAGATTAAACAAGCATGGTGAAAGGATACAACGCTGACACACACCTTCCCTGAACACAACTGTCTCTTGATCCACGTACAAGTTCTGACTGAGCGCAATGAAGTGTTGTGAAATTCCCATTCAAGGTTATCCAATTTATAAGGGTCCACAAAATTAAACGCCTGTGCGTAGTTAATGAAACACAAGATCTAGAGATAGAAAACCAAAAAGAACACTCAGCATATCTTAACCTGAAAGAAGAAAAAAATGCAAACTAAAGAAAAAGTCTCAAGTTGCAATAGCGAAAGGTTCTATGGGAAAAACATTGAATGACCAAGACAGAGTGACTGAACATAAAGAATTAGTTGATATTCCACCATTTCAGGAGGTGGCACATGAGCAAAATCCAATGGTGCTTAAGGAAGAAGTTCAAGCTGCACTGAAAGCACTCGTCAAACACAAGGTTCTAGGAATTAATGGAATACCAATTGAAATGTTCAGTAGGCTGCGGAAGCACGGGCAACACTTAGTCATATATGCCAATGCATTTGGCTAACTGAATGGAAGAGACCGCATCCATATTTGTACACATTCCATAAAAAGGTGACTCAAAAGCATGCTCAGATTATAGAACAATATCATTGATAGCACATGCAAGCAAATTTTGCTGAAGGTCATCCAACAGAGGTTGCAGCAGTACACTGACAGGGGGCTGCCGGAGGTTCAGCTAAATACAGAAGACATGGAACCAGGGATATCACTGCTGATGTCAGGTGGATTGTGGTGGAAAACAGGTACTATCAGAAAGATGTTTACTTGTGCTTTATTGCCTACGCTAAGGTGTTCGACTGCGTGGATCATAGCAAACTATGGATAACCTCAAAAAGAATGGGAATTCCAGAACACTTCATTGTGCTCATCCAAAAGTTGTATATGGATCAAGAGGCAGTTGTGAGACCAGAACACAAGATTAATGCAGGGCTTAAAATCAGGAAAGGTGGTGTGGTAGGATTGTACACGCTCACCACACCACGTGTGGACGCTGCAAATAGCCTTCTACAAATTGGGTGATCACAATATTAGCTGATACTGTTCCCTTCTTCGGATTTGGATTATATTATTTACAATCCTAGAATCACAAAGGCTGGTGAGCTTCTTACATGTGGACACATATATTTGCGTATAGTTAAGTGATGGTTAGGTTTATTGAGCCAACGAGGCCGAGAGAAATGTGGGCAAAGTTTGATCAGGTCAGAGCTTGGTTGGAGGGCGACCAAGACGAATGAAGATGGCCAGCATTCCATCTCTCTCCTGCTCTCTGGTGATTGGGCCAGTGTTCTCTGTCTCAACCTGTGAGCTACACTACCTGTGGGCCAAGCCAACATGGGGATCTTGTTGCTAGAGCTTGAGGCTCCTTCGAGACCTGATTCACAGGCCTGTGGTAATTTAAAAAAGAGAAGAAAACATTTTTATTATATTTCAAATGTAATGAGTGCTTAAGGACGTCAGTTCCCTAAGGCACAAAAGCTCCAATGAGGTCACACAGTTGACAAATAAGCTACTCAGCTGCTATAGTTAAGTGACTCATAGAAATTCCATGCATGCCAAACTAGAAACAGGATCCACAGTGTTTCTAATTGTTAGTGTTTGGAGACGTGGAAGCCAGGCCTTTCACCACTGGGTCAACTTGAACTTCCAACCTTTCAGTTAGCAACTGCAAGCATGGACCACCTGCACCACACAGGAAGTATTAAATTTAATCAGGGTTGCCAGTTCTGTGAGTCGTTACTCTTGTCGGTATCAGCACACAGAGCACATTCAGCCCAACCCCCCAACAGCCAAATTAAATCTGATGTGCGGGGAATCTACATTTGAATAATTACAAGGAGAGACAGAGCTAAATAAAGACCCATCTATTTTGTTTCTTCATTTTTTTAAAAAAGAGGAACTCACCTCTTTATCAGCTTTTATAAGATAGTGGAGAACCAGAAATAAAGGATCCACTGGTGTGGCAAAATGTAGATGGCCTTCTACAGATTAAAGAGAGAACAATAAGGAGATTACATTTCAACAATTTAGTAATTTCATCTTAATCTCAATAGAAAACACATTCACTGAAAATGCATTTGAAATTCCTAATTAAGACATTTTGGGAAACAGGCTCATGATGTCTCCTATACAATTCTTAAAGTCACAATAAACCATGAGCTTCAAATCCTCATGTTGCAATCTACTCGATGGCAGTGTTTTTATTTGTTTGTTTGCCTTTGGGGGAGCGAGGGGTAGAGGGGTAGGGATGGGGGTTTAAGGTGCTAAGGGCCATGGACCAAACCCAAACCCAGGTGGACAGAACTGTGTGAAAAATGGATGTGATGTGATGGTTAGGGATCATGTTAACCAGACATACCTGGTTAAGGGTAGGGGTGGGGTCCATCTATCAATTGAATTGCAGCCCGATAAACATTCCCTGGTGTCATAAGTCTTCTTGTATAAGAGTTGTAGACACTAAAAGGCACTCTCTCGGGCCCTACACCTTTCTGCCTTCTGGGATTTTGCCTGCCTCCAGGGGTGGCCAATGTGAGTCTGTTGGTGCCCTGTCAAGTTTCCACTGAGTTTGGAGCCACTTGATTTATGAACTTGAGTTGGACTAGGCTAGGATGCTTATAAACTTGTTATGGCCTTGGTTCTTGAGATAAAGCTCTTTCTTGCACAAATATCTGTGTCTCTGGATTTGTTTCTCTAGACAATCTTGTCTAACACAGAGGAGATGGAGCATGAAGTTAGTTAATGGAAATACATTTACCATGTCACTTACCTGACTGAACTGACTGGTTTATGAACCAAGAATGGCATTTCTCCTTGAAGACTTTTATTTCAAACAGCTTCTGTAGATCTAGATCAAACAAGTACATGGCTCCTTCCCCTGTTAAGACAAATCTGTTTTTTATTAAAATTTTCACATTAAAGAAAAAAAAATTAAGAGATTATATAAGAATTCTGAGAAATGTACCTATTAAACGAATAAATATGCAGGTATATTCTATACAACTGATTCCAAGGATAGCTTACAGTTATTAAATAGATGTGCCGATTTTCCAGCTATATAAACCCCACTCAAACCAATAATAAAAACAGAACAGTGGGTGAAAGGAGATGTCGGACAGGGCAAGATATGACAAAATAATAATTCATAAATTATCAAGGGTTCATGAGGGAGGGGGGAGTGGGAAGGGAGGGGGAAAAAAGAAGACCTGATGCCAGGGGTTTAGGTGGAGAACAAATGTTTTGAGAATGATGAGGGCAATGAATGTACAAATGCGCTTTACACAACTGATGTACGTATGGATTGTGATAAGAGTTGTATGAGCCCTAATAAAATGCTTAAGAAAAAACGAAACATGGAGATGACTTCTCTCTCATTGACTCTCCGTCGCGGTGGGATGGAGACCCATTCCTGTACCACTGAAACCCAGTGGGGCAGCCTGTGGCTTCCCTGGCATCGAGGCCCAGCAAGGATGCGAGCTCACAGACCGGTTCCATAGGGGAACACCAAGGATGCGAGCTCGCAGACCGGTTCCATAGGGGAAGAGCAAGGTCGCGACAATATTCTTCCTGCTGTCAAAGAAGGTGAAGTAGACTTCATCTGGGTGGATCCCTAGCCCCGCCTGGTTTCTTAAACAATAAGGGGTGGTGGTGTTGGGGGAGTGTGTGGGTGGGGAGTGGGCTGTGAACATCTGAGTGTTCCAACCCTCAAATTCATGAAAATTTTCTTTTAAAATGCCATCACCTCTGGAGCCAATGTTCCTAAGCTTGAATTCATCTCTACCACACGCTGGCCATGTGTCATGGAAGAGTTACATAACCGTTTGTGCCACTGGTTCCACCTCTATAAAATGGGACATTACTGAACCCACCACTAGTTAGCGGTCAGTTTGTTGTACTCTGATGGCTTGCATGCTGCTGCGTTGTTAGAAGCGATGCCCACTGGTATTTCAAATACCAGCAGGGTCACCACGGAGGATGTTTCAGTGGATCTTCCAGACTAAAACAGACTAGCTAGAAGCCCATAGTAGTCTGTGTCTTAAAATATTGGCCAGTGAAAATCCTATGAATAGCAATACAATATTGCCTGACATAGTACCAGAAGATGAGCCCCTAAGGTTAGAAGGCACCCAAAATTGATGATGTACTTGGAGTAAAACTTTGGGAGGTTCATTCTTTGATGTGGCATGACTGAAATGAAAAGAAACACCTATAAACATCAATTAGCAACCAGAGCATAAATTGTATAAATATGAATCTAAGAAAATGAGAAGTTATAGAAAATGAAATGGAACATGTAAAAGGAAAATATCTTAGGCATTAGTGAGCTGAAATGACTTGGTATTGGCCAATCTAAGTTAGACTATCATATGGTCTACTATAGCGGAAATGGTAAATTGAAGAGTAATGGGGTCCCATTTGTGGGAGCCGATAGCCATTAAGACCCTGGCCTCAGACACGTAGCAGAAACTTGGCCGCTTTCTAACAGCAAGGCTTTGTTTCCTGCCCAACTTCGCCCCCACATTCCAAACTACGTGCTCAGTAGTATGGGCAGTTCCGATAACTGACCTTGTTGCCATTAGTCAAAGTACTGAGCACCCATTGAACTGCAGATATACCACATTAGGAACATAGTGATAAGTTCACCCTTACGTCACCATGATGTCTTTGAGTACTGTTGCACACCCTTTGTACCTTATTGGGAACATGTGGCTGATTGGTTGTTGTACAGTGTGCTTCATTGGATTATGTGCCTCCCACTTCCTTCTTGTTGTGAATATATACCCAGAGTTTTGGCAAAATAAACGGGCTTGATCAGCACTTGTCTTGCCCCATGTCTCTCTTTCTTTTTCCCATCCAGGTTCATTGCCCCTCCGGGTCACTGCGTGAGGGTCTCGCTGGATGAGACCCTAACACCCATTCATAATAAAAATGGAAATTTCAAGATCTATCCTGAAGTATGATGCTGTCAATGAGAAAATAATATAAATTCCCATGAAAGAGTAGTTAACACAATTATTATTCAACTTTACAACAGATGCAAAAGATGAAGAAACAGATTTTTTACCAGCTTCTGCAATCTGAAGTTAACTGAGGATACAATCAAGGCACACTGATAATTATTGATCACTGGAATGTGAAAATTAGAACCAAAGAAGGATCCGTAGTTGAAATATACAGCCTTGTTGATAGAAACTACGCTAGAGATCACAGGACAAGATTTTGTAAGACCAATGACCTCCAGGGAAGATCTCTTCTGACATCATGTCTAAAGTCTGTGAGACCAAGTCTTGCCACCCTTGCCTCTAGAGGGCATTCTGACCATGGTCCTTCCAAGGGAGTTTGTCACTTTGGCAGCCCCTGGTGCTCTTCAGGACACCATGGTTCAAACTCAGCCCTGGGAGCAGTTATCAGTGGTCTGTGGGCCACTGGGTTCTATTGGGCTAACTGGCTTTTTCCAGTTATGAAGGAGACATTTAGCAGAACCTGGAAAACCAACTGTGGGGAAATTAGGGAAAAGGGAGAAAGATGGGTATGTGGGGAAGGTGGGGTGGGGGAAGAATAGAGAGACTAAAATATTGGCAATAGTAACAATGGTAAGGTACCATCTGGACACTCTGAAAGGTTTGTAAAATATAATGGGAAAATGTGCTTTAAGAGGGTTAGGCATACTCACTAGGAGAGGGAAAAGGTAGAAAGAGGTAAGTAACGAGGCAGGAAAAAATTGTAAGCAAATTCAAAATCAAACCCCAAAGTAAAGTATTTGTATGTATATATATTTAGCAGAGGCAGAGTTAATGTGGAATTCAAAAATTTTTTAAAAGGGGGATAAGGAGGAAAAAGTGAGAAGGAAGATTAAAGAAGCAGCAGGAGAGATTTATATGTGTAGAGCACATAAGGAGTAAAAAATAAGCAAGGGCTTGGCTTGGCTTGGGTACAGATATGGAGTTCTGTTGCTATGGTAGTGTGAACTTGAGTGTGGTCTGTGCTCTTAAAGGCCAGTGAGAAAAACCTGGCTTCAAAGACGGGGAGCACCTGGCTCAGTGAGGGCCTGCCTGTGGGGTATGTGTAGCCACAAGGTGGTGGGGGCGCAAAGAAAGGGTTTTAGGGTCAAAGAGTAACATAGATTAAAATAAATAAAAGGATATAAAACTTGAAGAGGTAAATTTAACAAATCCAGTTTGGATGGGGGCTCCTGCTTCATTGATAGGATTGCAGGTGTCTTCATCCGCCACTGGGCAGGGTGGGATGGGAGGGGGAGCACGTTGGGAGGAATGAGGAAGTGAAGGGGGGAAATTTATTGATGGCAAAAATCATTGCTTGGGTAGTGAACATGTCTGCACCACGGTGCTCCCTGGTGAGTTCTGCTATTATGCAGGGCTCCCAGCGGCCAGCCAGGAGAGGGGTTTGGGCGGATGAATTGAAAAGACACCTGGTGTATTAATCTGGGTCCTTTTGAGAAACAAATCCACAGAAACGCATGTATAAGACAGAGTTTTATATAGAAAGTGCACATCAGGAAAACATCCCTACCCAGTGCTGCCCGAGCCCACAAGTCCAACATTAACCCACATGTCAAACACCAATCCACAAAGTCCTCCTCCATCTCACAAAACACACACTATGCTGCTGACTGTAGGAGGAAAGCCGAGTCATTGAATGTATAAGCATCTCAGCGTTGGCAGGGGTCTCCACACGGCTGCTCCAGCACCAGGGCTGCATCGGGGTAGGTCCATGCAGCTTCTCCTTGGGGATGTCTTACAGGAAGTGAGTCTTGCCAGCTGAAGCAAGGAATTGGCTAAGGCAGCTGCACCCTAGTCCGACCATCAGAAAGCAAGAGACCCAAGAACTAGAAAGCTGAGGCTCACCAAGCCATTTATCCCTCTGCCCTTCAATCAACCCTACCTGTGCTTATCGGCCAGGCTGGCACAATCTACTAACTACCTCACCTGGGAAAGATCTGGTCCATGCAGGGGGAGTGCTCTGAGGTAGGTCAGACCACTGTCAATGGTGAAGGTGAGTCAGAAAGAGACAAAATTGGCTGAAATTTCTTATTCTTGATTCGAAGAAAGAAAAAGGTGGTATACTTAGTTTTTATGTTCTTTCTCTAGATTCCAGGGACCTGGGGATTCCCTCCGGTTGAAACTTTTCTGGTATTTGCTGAGATCTTCCCAAGCTTGTTATCCGGTGGCCATCCCACCTTTTCTTTTAAATTACTCTCCTCTGGGTATGAGCCAGAAAGATGGGTCACAGGAAGATGAAGTTCAAGCGCTCCTGTGTTAATTTTCCCTCCCGTCTTCCAGGGCCAGCTTGCTCCCCTGGTATGCCAGGGACGTGTTGCCTGAGTCCAGTCCCAAGAGAAGTTCTAGCCAGTCCGGTACTGTGTCACAGACTTTAGACATGTCACCAGGAGGGACCCATCCCTGAGGACATATTTAAAAAAAGAAGACAATCCTCCACGGGATGGATTGGCATGGTAGTTGCAAAAATGAGCTCAAAAATAGTATTTATGAAGCTGGTGCAGGACAAGGCGCTGTTCTGTACTATTATACATAAAGCTCCTGTGAGTCAGAACTGATTCAATGTACCTGACCAAAAGAAACCAAACTAAACTACATCCCACAGGGAAGATTTGAAAGACAGAACATACAGCAACGTTTCAGGCAGCTTTTATTTTTCCACGGCAGCAAGTAAAAACATGTTGTCTATGGACGTTAAGGCAAAACAAGAATTTTAGAACAGGGCTAACTTTAAAAAAAAAAATCTGGAATTTTGTTAAATGTTTAAAAAAGCTTTCCCGCTAAATAAAACTTCTTGTTAAGAACTACGAGAATCTTCAGCAAGTTCATGGAATATGCATACGAAGAAAGAAATATACATGGATGTCAAATTTCTTAACACCAGAATAAACCGTATGAACCTAATCTAACATGTCTGAACAGGATCTAGTTTGAGACACTAGAAAGAATAAGACATCGGTTTGAAAAGCGCCCCGGTCAGCGCAACATGAATTAATGAAACAAACTGACGCAGAAATGAGCATCCAATTTATGATGAAGCTTGGCTGGAGGAATAACCAAATTAGTAATGCTTTAAGAAAAGCATTTACGGAGACAATAGCACAAAGACAATGCACATCAATCTGTAAAGAAAAAAATTAAATATGGTTGTGCCCTCATTGAAAAAGACAGGCAATTCGTGGCAGAAATAATAGCCCACCTCAGAGACGCTTTAACTGGCTCAGCTGACAACATTCTGAGTGAGAGAGACAAGTCGAGCAAACTTTTTGCTCAGCAAGTGGCAAAATTGTTGCACCCGGATCAACTGCAGACAGGACCAGACCTTTCCTTGGAAAATTTAAACTAGTAGGGTTAAGATCCTGATTCAATTCTTGGAAGAACTGTAGCAAAAGATGAAAGAAACATGGCTTTTTCAAAAGGATCCCAAAGACACAATGGCTCCCAAGACGTGGACGTGATCCAGTCAGAGCAGAAGCACAGGGATCAAGGGCAAGCTCATGGCTACAGTTTTGGAAATGCTGAAGGCATGTTGCTTGTTGATTTCTGGAGGACGAAACGGTAACACCTGCTGATTATGAGAGTGTTTTGAGAAGTGAGCCAAAGCTCTAGCAGAAAAATACTGAAGAAAACTTCCCCAGTCTTTCTCCATCAGGACAAAGTTCCTCTCAGTCGGCTCATCAATCGAGGGCAATTTTGTAAGTTTTCAATGGAAACTCATTAGGCATTCCAACTTAGTCCTAGTTTAGTTTTTTCTGACTTCTTTCTGCTTCCTAATCTTAAAAAATCCTTAAAGGCACCCATTTCTCTTCAGTGAACAAAGGCAAAACACAGTGTTAACATGGTTAAATTCCCACGGCCCTTAGTTCTCTAAGCATAGCTGGTCTAACCATAAAGATATCTTGGCCTTCTTAGTGCTTATATATTGAGAAATACATTTTACATTTTTTATTTTTAACTTTTAGTCTCATTTTCCACACACACTCTTTGAAGATCCCACAGATTTCTCACCTTGATTTACTATTATACAAGGGTCAAGGTGTCCAAAGAGCCAACATGGACATTCATTTTCATTTTAGGAAAAGAACACTAGAGGTGTCCAGCTGTTGTTCCTTCTCTTGCTCTTTATGTGTCTCCAACAGCGAGCGTCTCTTCCCACTGCTTTTCATGTGCTTTCACTAGTCAGCATCACACTTAGGAGGAAAATGCTGACTCAGTAAATCATCAAGGATCGACCAAGCACACAAAAATAAATATTATCAATTTGCTATGTAATTATATTTTGTCTGAACAAAAAGGGAAGGAGACTTGGTGGCAGATTGGTTACTAGTGGCTGCGATCCCACAAGGTCAGCAGTTCAAAACTACCGGCCTCCTCGGGAAAAAGACAGGGCTTTCCACTCGAAGAGTGACAGTGTTGGAACCTCACCGGCTAGTTCTGCTCTGTCCTATAGGGTCACTAAGAGTCAGCATCAACTTAATGGCAATGGAACAAAAAACTAAAAGACAAAACAGAAGATATACTGCATAGAAAATTGAACAAAATTATTTATAATAAAACAAACATCCCTAAATAGAAAGTTAATGTTTAGAAAGAGATGATGGCAACATATGTATAAATATGCTTGATACAATTGATGCATAGATTGTTATAAGAGCTGTAAGAGCCCCCAATAAAAAGATCTTAAAAACAAAACAAAAATCCCTTTTATATAAAATATCATAGGGGAAAAAAACCACACGAGGAAAAAAATACTTACTAGTCCTAATGAAAACGTGAAGAGCAAGCCAAAAATGAAACAACTCAAAATTTTGATAAGTCAAGTAAAAACCTTCTAAAAAGAAACCATGGGTTGTTTATTTCATTACAAGGGAGTAAGTCAACAAGGATCACTGCTAGGGTCCTAGTTCATTCCAAACACAGGTTCATTCGACACAAGGGCAGAGGCGTTCCTCAGTAGCACACTTATCTTAGTTTTGGAGGACACCTTAACAAAAGAGCTCAGCCAAACTGTTGCTTCCAAGAGGAGTGACAGCCCCTGACATTCAAGGTCATAGGGTCAGCTCAGAGCGTCATGGCGATGGTTTGGTAGTATTTCAAAGAGGTAATTTTGATATATTTCTTGAAGGACACAGGACAATCATGGGGGCTCATTGTGAAGAAGTTTCAAGAAAGTTAAAGGAGAACCACAATGCACCTGCTCATTTTCCCAGGGTAACAAGGACGGTCCTACGACAATTTAATTATGAAACTGTCCCATCCACCCTCCTGCCTGATTTTGCCCCTGTAGGCTTCTTTTTTATTTCCTGAACTCAAAGAACATTTAAAAGGTACAAAATTTAAATTTTGGAAGATGCCAAAATGCTGTTTTGAATTAGTGTAAATCAAATGCACAGAATTCGTGGTTAAGAAAATTAAAACATTGACTTGAGAAGTGCATAGATGGAGGATATGTTGAGAAACAACAGCTTCATAGTTTGAAATTTTGGTTTAATACAGGATTCTATGATTTCATAGCAACATTTTCTAACTTAGTCCCATACAACATTAAAGACAAATGAAAGGTAATCTTAGATAACTACTCAGAAAAAAAGTTGGTTTAAGAAAATCTGTTTTAAGACAGAAATCAAATTTGTTATTCTTTTGCTGTGCCAGCATTTCATATGAACAGTTCTGATTATAAGTAAAATCATAAGAAGAAACTAAAAAGTGATTAGGTTGAGTGAAATTAGCTGGAAAACGGAAAAAGCCTTCAGCTTGTTTGTGTCACCTTATGAGGCCGTTTTCACTTTAAATTCTACTTAAAAGTTAAATTCTAAAAGAATGGAGATCCAATGTCAAATAAGTACAAATGCCCTTATAACCACAACATTTAAAATGCACTCACGTTTCATTATTGGCGTAATAATGAGAGAAAGAGGAGGCCAAAGATGGGCAGGCCAGAGGGAAGGAGGCTCAGGGTGAGCAAAGGACAGGAAAGGACAAAGAAATTTACCTGAACACGGATTAACCAGCTTCACAAACATAAGGCCACTTTTCATCTTCTCTGAAGTATCTTTCAAATATTCTGAAAAGAAATAGTGAATGTTAAAAATTAAAAGAAATTTGTTTGGGCCATCATCTTATTTATATCACCCTCTTCCTACTTATGTGATTTTTCTCTCTAAAGCTTAACTCAGTTTTTAACACTTACAAGCGGGTGATCTTGAGCAAATCGTCAGCTTTTCTTTAACTCACAGTGAGACTTTGGGTAGTTGTATGTGAGTGAGTTCTTTGAGAAGGGAGCTCTTGCGTCAGAGGGTCTGGTTATAAACTTGTTTCAACCACTAGATGACTTTGTTACTTTAGTTCGTTCCTTAATCTCCTTTCTCAGTTGCCAGATTTATTAAATAATGATAACAATACAGTTGCCTTTTAAAAAATTGCTTTAACTATTTTGTTGCAAGCTCCTAACACAATCAGAAAAATAAAAAACATACGATAAATCAGAACTATTACTAATAGCTTGATTGTTTTTATCACTATTAGTACTGCCACTACATAGAACATTTTTAAACAATTAAAATAAATGTTTATTCATTATTTATAATGTATACACAAGAGGAATTGAACATTGAGAAAACATCCCAGCCCAGTCCAGATCAAGTCCATAAGTCCATATAGTCCATATGTCTGATATCAATCTATAAAGTTCTCTGCTGGCTCACAAAACACTTGCAATAATGATGAATGTAGGACGATTAGGCCAGTGGGTAGAAAGTCTTTGGATCCAGTGGTGGTGTGAGCATCTCTGTGCTGGCAGGGGTCTCCATGTGGCTTCTCCACGTCCAGAGTTCTGTCTGCATCAAGGTAGGTCCATGTGGCTTCTCCTCAGGGATGGCTCACAGGGAGTCAGTCTTGTCAGTAGAGAATCTCCAATGGCGTGAAATGAGAGAGAAAAATTTGTCTCCCACCGCCAAGGAGGAAAATATAGGAGTTCCCAGAATCCTCAGGAGAAGTCCATGCCCACACAGAGGCCTCATTGGCTATCTCCGGATTGACAGACTAGACTCCACCCCTTCACTCTTAATCCTCTCAAGTCCCAAATTGACATCCACAAACAATAACTAATATTTATCAGCAATTTACTAGACATTAGGCATTATTATATATAAATCCTCCACATAGGACTATATAATATAACTAACCTTCATAATATCTGTATGAAATAGAGGCTGATTTAATTCCCAAGATGTTGGGGGTTTTTTTTTGGATGGGGGTTGGAGGTAGGGGTCAAGATGAGAAACTTAACCAAAGTTAAAAAAAATTTTTTTTTAAAGAAGTTTAAAATCACAGGGCTAATCAGCTATAACACCAGGATTTAAATATAAGTATTATCTCAGAGCCAACTTTCCACTCCCCCAAAAAAACATTTTACTGGGTGCTAATACAGATACCATCATCCCATAGTTCGATCATATCAAGCAGTAGTGTACAATTGCTACCACAAGCAATGTCAAAACATTCTCTTCCTTCTTGACCTCCTTGATATCGGCTCCCCTTCCCCCCACTGAGCCCCCCCAGGAATCCTAGTACTAGTTGTCCCTGAGTTCATCAATCCTGGGTTTCATATACGACAAACAGGAAAACATATCACAAAAGTGACAAGCTACATCAGAGAAAACTCAAATATGAAAACAAAAAACTCCAGAAAGTATTGAAAGCCAGGTCAGACCTAATGTGTATCCGAGGGGGAATCAAGTGACAAGGTTTTAACTGTTCCGAGTCAGGTTTACCATTTTAACCTCTCATAGTCATCTCTCCAATACCCAAGAGCTAACTTTTAAAACATCAACCCTGCACAGAGCTCTTAATCTGCAGTTCCATCCTCCTGAACCCAGAAAAGACAGAGCAGCTTTGAAACGCAATGACAAGCTTGATTTGATTGTTCTACGACACAAACATCCAAACTCATCTGTCCCCGGCCTATCCTGTCCTCCTCAGTCACAGGAACAGAAGGGCCATCTGCTCAGCCGTCTTGACCCAAGTCTAACACTACCAGAGATGCAGCAGAAGAGGGGGAGAACTGGAAATGTATAATACAGTCGCTAACATTATAAGGCAAGGGACAGAAAAAGTATGAAAACCTGCACTCATAAAAGAAATGGGAGGAATTTGTTTGGATTAGTACAATAAATATCTACTAGTAAAAACAGACCAGCCAAGCTAGACAATGGCAAGGAAACAAGTGAATCTTCCTATTGAAAGACAAAAATATACCCAGAATGTTTCTGAGTGGTATGGTGCGATGGTTAAAGTTGTGTGTCAGTTTGGCTGTACCACAGTGTTTCAGTTCCGATGCAGTCAGTTCCCCTGATGAATTCTGACAAAATGTCATTACTTTCTATGATAGATCTACTATGAGCATCTAGATTCTTTTTTTTATCAACTTTGTTAATATTACTATGTGAGTTTCTGTCTTCATCCAAATTAAGAGGGACACTCTCAGCTGCTGGCTCTCCATTAAATGAATCTGACCATCCTTTCCTAAAGCCTGTGCACAAGCATGAGGATGAACCCCCCCCAAAACCCGAATTTTTTCCCCAAAGCTACATGTTGAAATTTTTTAGTTAAACAGAAGGATTTCTTCCAACTTGTCTCCCCCAAATATATGCCAAACCTAGCTGCTGCGAATGACTATACACTTGGAGGTAATCAGGAGTAGGTCAGAGGTTATTCTTCCTAAGGGCTATCAGCCATCCAGAGCAAGCAGTCACCACTGTTTATCCCACAACAATTAGGACCCACTCCCTTCTGATAAAGATAGGAGTTGTCTGTTTCCTTTAAGGAGACACCAGAGAGGTCAAGCCCACCGAAGGGTGACCAAGGTTAGGCCTCCATCATGAATCTAGGGTCCACCCATCTTGTCACATGTATAGCCCTAGACCCTCCCGTTCCTATGGGCACACCCCTTCCTGTTACGCCTATGCCCATTGTATATCCCCTTCCTATAATATATATGCCTATGGTACTGCCCCTTCCTGTGATCACGCCCCGCTAACTAGATATAAACCTTGGTTAGCAATTAACGGGGTGCACCTGCCAGGTGTTCAAGCCTCCTTCCAGGTTCCTGCCCTACCTTGCCTTGGCCCTCGCTGTGCACAGACCTGGCTGGTAAGATCATGACCATGCAGGAGGTGAGCATGCTACCATGAAATGTGTCTGACTCAATTGTTTGACTCTCTCTTCAATCTCTCATGCTCTCAATGACTTTAATGTAATATTTATATATCTCAACTGTACAATTGTGCTTACTGAACTCATGATTAGTGGTGGGGGGCTGGCACCCCCCTCCAACCACAATTTTTTTTTTATGAAACAACTTTATCACCTTCAAAGTACTCTCCATTATAAGGAATACATTTGTCAAATCTGCAATTCCACTCTTGGAAACATTTTTCAAACTCATCTGTTGACAGCATCTCCCTCCTTTTTTCTCCCCACCTCTTCTAAGTCGTCGAATCGCTGTCCTTTCGTGTCCCTCTGCATTTGTGGAAACAAAAAGAAGTCTTGCAGAGCAAGGTCAGGTGAGTAAGGTGCATGGGCAAGAGGGCATGCTGGTTTTTGCCAAAAACTGGCACACGGAGATGGCTGTGTGAGCAGATGCATTGTTGTGGTAGCGAAACCAGTCCCTGTTTGCCACAAATCAGCTTTTTTGTCACATACTGTTGCACTATCTTTTCAGAACCTCTAAATAGAAAGTAGATTAACAGTCTGACCTGGTGGAACCAACTCTAAATACATGTACTACAAGTCGACATATTCAGGAAGGTGATGGGCCTCCAGAACAAGGTTTGTCATCAGTCGACATTTCACCATTTTTGGAAATGGGAAAACCATTGACATGCTGTGAGTGTTTCCCGTAGCGCTGTTCTTGGAAGCTGTGCTCAACATCAGAGGGGTTTCTACAGCATTTTCCCCAAGCAGGAACCAAAATTCTCCAGCCGCACGCAGGTCTCTATCAGCCATCACAAAAAAATGAGGTTCAAGTGAAACTGCTTTTACGAAAAAAATCACTGACCAGAGAGAACTTTCCCAGGTGACGCCAGTTGATGGGTTAATTTTTTTTAATGAACAGTGCTTATTTTCCTTCGGTGATTTCCGCCCCCCTAACCTAGTAGCCCTGGTGCAAAGTGGTTACATGTTGGCTGCGATCTGAACTCACCACCCGCTCTGCGGGAGAAAGATGGGGCTTTTTGCCTCTGTGGTCGGGTATTGTCTCTGAGAGGCATAGGGACAGTCCTGCCCTGTCCTGCAGTGTCGGCCTGGACGCGATGGCCGTGAGCTTAGTTTTTCAGCTTATCCTCAAGGACAAGTATGCAGGAACAATCAGTTCTTACTTACACGTATCTTAGATCCTTTAGTATCTCAGGCTATGAAAACTGTCTGATTACACCAACAGGCCGCACATGTAGAGTCCGCCCACTTCACAATGGGCTCCACAGTCAGGGAGCTGACCCGGTGGCCATCTGAGAGAGGCCAGGCAAGTTCTTACCCCAAAATAGTTTAAGACAAAGCCAGACTTTATACGCATATTACACATGCGCCATTGTGGAAAGCTCAGAGACGTCTGCATTGCTGACTGCCCACACCAAGTGAAGTCCCTTCCCAGAAAGAGAGCATGATTAGTCGGGGCTGTCTATCATTAGTACGAACACCGGCTACTGCTCGCCACGTTCGGCTTTATGTCTTGAGAACTACCTCTGCTGAAAGCAAGTTTTCAGCATGCAAGGGTCCGTCAAAACACACACACACACACACACGTGTCCATCTAAACATATACACACACAGAGGCGTCCATCTAAATACACACACAGACATCCATCTAAATACACATACACACAACCGTCCATCTAACCACACACACACAGGTATCCATCTAAATACACACACACACAGGCGTCTATCTGAACACACACACATACACACAGGCGTCCACGTAAATACACACTCACAGATGTCCATCTAAATACACACACACAGGCGTCCATCTAAACACACACACACAGAGCTTTCACAAGGAACAAAACTATCTGCTTAAGTTTGTCTTCTGAGCTTAATTAACCACGTGCCCTTAGGGAAAGAGGGAAAACGCTTTCTTTTTATTAACACCACTAAAAACAGAACTACAGAGAAGATTTTCCTTTGCCATACTTTAAACTACTATTTTTCCAGCCCCAAATGAGAAAATTTTCCTTTTGGGTTCATAAAAAGGTATACTCACAAGTCTATAAACAGAAATAACAACATTAATATAAATTTTCTCCAAGAGTAAATAAGAAAATTAAATTTTCCTTTTACGATTGAGTTCTTTTGCAGACCTTTTAGTAGAAAATAGTTCTCGAGCACGCACCCACCTCTACTTTTGCACTCCATTTGGAGAAACAAATCTGATAGTAGTATTATTGTAATTATCATGTCTCACATAAATACACACAGTTGCACTGGAAATACACAGCCCTAGGGTAGATTGGCCTAAGATTCTTACCTCTCCCAAAAGGAGCTCACCCTCTGCCCACCCCACGCCCACCCCCACCCAAAGTAGCATTACTTAGGTTGTTGCTGGTGGCTGTGGAGTTCATTCTGGCTCATGGCGACTCCATGCGTGCAGAGTGGGACTCTCCATATGGTTTTCAACGCTGTGACCTTCAGCAACACCGCGCCCCCACCCCCAGAGTATCTGGGAGATAAACCTTGACAGGAGCAGACAGCCCTATCTTTCTCCCATGGAGCAGGTGCAGGTCTGAGCTGCTGACCCAGCACTTTAACAGCCCAAGGCTCCTGCCCCCACTGCCTTCTAGTCATTGCTGACTCCTGTCGACCTCCTGTGGGTTTCCAAGATCGTAGAAAGCCCACCCTTTTTCCCTCTGAGCTGCCAGTGGTTTCAAACTGGCGACCAAGACCGATGCACAACCACTATGCCGCCAGGGCTTAAGATTCCTTTAAGTGGGTTCAACTGCCAATCTTTAGCTCGTAATACGCCACTTTCAACCCCAGCTCCTCGTTGCAGACGTCCCAGTGGGGAATGCAGAGGTTCCCAATGGGGTCAAGCCAGTAGCTTCAAACACGTTGGGGACAATTCTTGGGTCAGCCGAACCAATGCAGTATGAAACTTGGGGGTGTAGTCCGGCTCCCCAGCTGATTTGAATGTCCTCAAGTTTGAGGGCCCTGTTCCAGAACAGCAGTCACAGGAGCTCTGGTGGGATACTAGGTTACCCACTGGGCTGCTAACCACAAGGTTGGCAGTTCAAAAACCACCGGCTGCTCCGTGGAAAATGAGACTTTCTACTCCTGTAAAGAGTTATCATCTCAGAAACCCACAAGGGCAGTTGTATTCTGTCCTACAGGATCACTGCGAGTTGGATGGCAATGTTTTTGGGTTTTGGTTCATGAAAAGCAGCGATCAAAGCACGCTTGTGGGTTTAACTTCGGAGCCTGTAGGTGGCACTAGAAGCCAGCCTGTTACTGAGACTCAAGTTTTAAAGGTCACAGATCTTGCTTGGCTGACAGCATAGTTCTCTTGATCGGTTTCTAAGGGGTGCATATCCTCCCCCAAAGTGCCAAAAGTCACAGTACCTGTCAGCTTTTAACAAGACTGTTCTCATAACCCACCAGCACGATTTCCAGAGACACAGTAAATTGCTACATCTTTTAAGAGTTTTAATGCTTAATACAATGAAGATATAAACACACTTTTAAGAATTCAGGACCAGGGGTGTGAGTGGCGATACAGGAGGGCAGAGGGAGGGTGGGTTGGAAAGAGAGAACCGATTACAAGGATCTACATGTGACCTCCTCCCTTGGGGACGGACAACAGAAAAGGAGGTGAAGGGAGACATCAGACAGGGCAAGATATGACAAAATCATAATTTATAAATTATCAAGGGCTCATGAGGGAGGGGGGAAGAAGGAGTGGCGGGGGGAGCAGGGAGGGAGGGGAAAAATGAGTAGCTGATGCCAGGAGCTTAAGTGGAGAGCAAATGTTTTGAGAATGATGAGGGCATTGAATGCACAAATGTGCTTTACACAAGTGATGTATGTATGGACTGTGATAAGAGTTTTATGGGTCCCTAAAAAAATAATATCAATAAAGAATAAAATGGAACAAAATTCAAAACTCAAATGTCCTCAGCTGATTTTATATGTCTGAATGCTAGCAATGCACTTGATTTTGAAAAATGGATCAAGTCTGACGTCTAAAATTCAATCTAATTACAGCGAGGCAAAGAAACAAAAGGACTCCCGTCATGTAAAGCAAGTATAAAGGTAGGTCCTTCACTAGATTGAAGACCAAATCCTGAATGTTACAATAACCACTGTACCATACAAACAGCTCCAGTAAGAATTTGGCGGGACTGGAAATCTTACACATTGCTCATGAAAATGTAAACTGGAAAACGGAGGTACAATGGCTACGCTGTAAAAATTCCTGCCCAGAACTGGAGGAAAGCATGCTAAGCGAGGTAAGTCAGGCACAAAAGGACAAGTACAACATGAGCCCGCTGAGGTAAGAATTAAAAATTTTTTTAAAAAGCAAAAGTGGCATAGGGGAAAAAGCTACTGTATGCAAACATTCTAGGGGTGAAGACTGTGTAGTATGGAAGAGACCAGACCAAAACCAGGGATGTACATAGTAGACAATGGTGGAGGGGGGGGGGAAGGAAAACAAAAGGATGAATATAAGGAAGAAAAGGGGAGCGGGGGCATGGGGCACTAATCCACCCAAGGGGAGGGTATTGTTTATATCTCCACAGGGAAAGTGGGACCAGACTTCAACCCAGTGCCGCAAGGTGTGAATGCAATATCCCGGCATGGAGTAGGGAACCAGTGGAGAGGTCTGGGAGGCTGGCCCCAGCACCATAAATTAAGTGGATTCCTGCCCCTCCCCCGAAAAGAATTTGTTCCAAAGGACGACATTGACTCTGCAGCTCCGGGAAGTGAACATATCTGATCAGAGCACACGGGAGCAGATGAAGGGGCAGGAGGAGAGAGTGGAGCACAGCCTGGCCCACGAGGCCGTGAGGATGATGTTATTGAGTAGAGCAGCCAGTCCAGAGAGAACAACATGGCTGGCCCCACTATGAGAAATGATGCCACTCAGTGACTAAGGGCGATACAGGGGACAACACCGGAGACACAGTGTGGGAATTGCACCTGACCTGATCCCACCACACCGAGGCATATCACTGGGGAAGTGCAGCGGAACAGCAGGGGAATGGAGTGGCAAGGTCCCCAGGGAATGCTGAAAGTGGACTTTGGGGCCAGGGCGTGGTGCCCCAACAGACTGGACTGGAAATGCTCCTAAGGGCCAGCAAACGATCCTTGAACGAACTACAAGCTTTTCTCTTGTGAATTGTTTTGTTCTGTTCTTTGTCAGTGGTTTGTTTTTGGTGTTTTGTTGTCTGGTTGTATACTGTTGCTTTGTTTTCCTCTGTCTTGTTTTCATGCATGTTGGTGTCTCCACAGGTCTGTCTGAATAGGACAGGCTGGATGAACTATCTGGAGGAAAAACAACGGGGCCGACAGTTCAGGGGGGACTTGGGGTTGGGGGGGTAGGGAGGGTAAGGAAGTGGTGTTAACAAACCCAGGGACAAGGGAAAAACATGGGACCCAAAATGGTAGAGAGGGGAGAGTGGCAGGCCTGGTGGGGAATGATCAAGGGTAAGGTTGCTTAGAGAAGAGGTATACTCTAGCCCAGGTGGCGACGAAGCATGGTAGTAGGGCAGGAGGAAAGTCAAGGGAGATGGAGGAAAGAGCTAGGAGTCAAAGGGCATTTATGGAGGTCTAGACAAAGACATGTACATGCAAATATATATAGGAGGATGGGGAAATAGAGCTATGTGTCTATATTTATAGCTTAAGTATTAAGGTGGCGGAAGGACCTTGGGCCTCTACTCAAACACTCCCTCAATGCATGAATACTTTCTTTTAATAAATTGGTACTCTATGATGCTCACTCTCCCGACACAACTGCTGGAGCCAAAGGGGGTGAACAAGTAAATGTGGTGAAGAAAGCTGATGGTGCCCGGCTATCAAAAGAGATAGTGACTGGGGTCTTAAAGGCTTGAAGATAAACAAGCGGCCATCTAGCTCAGAAGCAACAAAGTCCACATGGAAGAACACACCAGCCTGTGTGATCACGTGGTCCCAAAGGATCAGTTATCAGGCATCAAAGAACAAAAAATCATATCATTGACTGCACACCTCCATGATAGGGTCGCTGAAGACAAATGGGTGCATAAGCAAATGTGGTGAAGAAAGCTGATGGTGCCCGGCTATCAAAAGAGATAGTGTCTGGGGTCTTAAAGGCTTGAAGGTGAACAAGCGGCCATCTAGCTCAGAAGCAAAAAAGCCCACATGGAAGAAGCACACTGGCCAGTGCGATCACGAGGTGCCAAGGGACCAGGTATAAGGCATCATACAAAAAAAAAAGATATGTGTGTGTATGTATGTGTATATGTGTATATATGTATGTATATATATATACCATATTAAATGAAGGGGGAAGTGCAGAGTGGAGAACCAAGGCCCAAGTGTCGGCCAATGGAGATCCCCTCACAGAGGGGTTTAGGAGAGGAGATGGGTCGGTCAGGGTGCGATGTAGTACCGATGAAGAACACAGCTTTCCCCCAGATCCTGGATGCTTCCTCCCCCCAGCTACCATGATCCGAATTCTACCTTGCAGGGCTGGATAGGGCAGAAGCTGTACACTGGTACATATGAGGGCTGGAGACACAGGGAATCCAGGGTGGATGATACCTTCAGGACCAAGGGTGTGAGGGACGATGCTGCGAGAGTGGAGGGTGAGTGGGTTGGAAAGGGGGAACTGATTACAAGGATCCACATGTGACCTCTTCCCTGGGAGAGGGACAGCAGAGAAGGCGGGGAGGGGAGACTCCGGATAGGGCAAGATATGACAAAATAACGATGTATAAATTACCAAGGGCACATGAGGGAGGGGGGAGAGGGGAGGGAGGGGAAAAAAAAGAGGACCTGATGCAAAGGGCTTAAGTGGAGAGCAAATGCTTTGAGAATGATTGGGGCAGGGAATGTATGGATGTGCTTTATACAATTGATGTATATATATGTATGGATTGTGATAAGAGTTGTATGAGTCCCTAATAAAATGTAAAAAAAAAAAATTCCTGCCCAAGAAACTCTTTGAGGCAGCCCTGCTCTAATATGTGGGGTCACTGAATTGGAATTGACTGGACAGCACAAAGCAACAAGAAATTACACCTAAGCGTAAATACCTCAACGTGCTATCTTCATTAGGACATACTGCTGTAATAAAAGTAGCACACACGGGAGCTTCAGACACCTCTGCTCTGTCTAGGATGATTGAAAAGACAACTTCAGAGGGCCAGCTCTCAGGAAGGCTTGCTCTGTCAGCCCTGGGTCAGGTCCTTATCTCCTGACAGTGTCTGTGAGCAAGGCGTTCCTTGGAGATCTCCCGGTGTCTCTACATGAAGTTCTCAGTACAGGGACCAAGGATCCAAAGGCTACACTCTGCTCCTGCTCCTGGTCGGACTGAGATCCCTCCTCGGCTGGCTCCTTTCTTTTATCTCAAGATAAAAGGTGATAGAAGTTACACCCCAGGGAAACGCCCTGGACATCTGTTCAGGATTGTGACTTCACTAAGAATGCTTTGCTTTGATGGTGGGGCAGGAGGAAAGTCAAGGGAAACAGAGGAAAAAGTTGGGAGGCAAAGGGCATTTATAGAGGTCTAGATAAAGACATGTATATATGCAAATATATTTATATATGAGGAAGGGGAAATAGATCTATGCAAGTATATTTATAGGTTTAATATTAGGTAGAAGAAGGACATTGGGCCTCCACTCAAGTTCTCCCTCAATGCAAGAATACTTTCTTCTATTAAATTGGCATTCTATGATGCTCACCTTCCCAACAGAATCGCTGAAGACAAAGCAAGTGAATAAGCAAATGTGGTGAAGAAAGCGGATGTTGCCTGGCTATCAAAAGATATTGCGTCTGGGGTCTTAAAGGCTTGAAGATAAACAAGCGGCCATCTAGCTCAGAAGCAACAAAGCCTACATGGAAGAAGCACACCAGCCTGTGTGATCATGAGGTTCCAAAGGGATCAGTTATCAGGCATCAAAGAACAAAAAATTATATCATTGTGTGCTCAATTCCATGATACGATCACTGAAGACAAATGGGTGCATAAGCAAATGCGGTGAAGAAAGCTGATGTACCGGCTATCAAAAGCTATCAAAAGATATAGCGTCTGCGGTCTTAAAGGCTTGAAGGTAAACAAGTGGCCATCTAGCTCAGAAGCAACAAAGCCCACATAGAAGAAGAAGCACATCAGCCTGTGTGATCACGAGGTGTTGACGGGATCAGGTATCAGGCATCAGAACAAAAAATCTTAACATGGTGAATGACGGGGGTAGTGCAGAGTGGAGACCCAAAGCCCATTTGTAGGCCACTGGACATCCCCTTAGAGAGGGGTCATGGGGAGGAGACAAGCCAGACAGGGTGCAATGTAGCAACGATGAAAAATATAACTTTCCTCTAATTCCTAAATGTTGCCCCCTCCCTCCACTATCACGATCCCAATTCTGTGCGAGTCTGGCTAGACCAGAGGATGTACACTGGTACAGATAGGAACCAGAAACACAGGGAATCCAGGGCGGATGATATCTTCAGGACCAGTGGTGAGAGTGGCGATACTGGGAGGGTAGAGGCAGGGTGGGTTGAAAAGGAGGAACCGATTACAAGGATCTACATGTGACCTCCTCCCTGGGGTACGGACAACAGAAAAGTGGGTGAAGAGTGATGTTGGACAGGGCAAGATATGACAAAATAATAATTTATAAATTATCAAGGGTTCATGAGGGAGCAGTGGGGTTGGGAGGGGGGAAATGAGGAGCTGATAACAAGGGCTCAAGTAGAAAGCAAATGTTTTGAGAATGACGAGGCGAGGGAAACAAATGTACAAAAGTGCTTAACACAATGGATGGATTGTGATAAGAGTTGTACAAGCCTCCAATAAAATGATTAAAGAAAAAAAATGTTTGCTAAAATCTAAGAATACAGTGAATATCTAATCCAGAATAAACCGATCTTTAATGCTGAAATTGTTTACGCTGTTCTACCTATGAAGCTTTGTTTTGAGATCTTACTTATTTATTTTCAGACGATTTTATTAGGAACTAGGACAGATACGTCATCCCATATATGGGATCCCATATATGTGACTGCTTCAGTCACATCAGGCAGTACTATACAATTGCTACCACAATCAGTTTCCAAATATTTGTTTCCTCCTTGAACTCCTTGATACCAGCTCCCCTTTACAAACTCCCCTCCCACACTGGACCCCCATGAACCCTTAGTCTACTTTTTGATTCTATGGGTTCATCAATCCTGGGTTTCATATACTGAAAAACAGAAGCAAAACCACACTAAATGTCTCAATCAACTCAGGCAAAGGAAACATAAATAACTAAATCAGGACCAAGGAATTCTAGAAGAAAATATATTGAAGGGCCCTTAGATAGCGTATATCTATTTATTTCATGAACACAAAAGGGGAAGACACTGTGAATTATGTCAGTAGGCTCAAATTTAGTTTGTCTTTTTTTACAAATCACTTGGCTGAGTGATATTTCCTCAACGGTTGAGTTTAGAATGTCACGTTATTAACTGATGGTGAAGAATGGCATGCTAGTTATAAATTATAATAGCAAAGTTGCTTTTCTCAGTGGTTTCGATGCTGTTGTACAATTTCACTTTAATGTTGCAAAACAATGCACCTGATGCTTACCTTTACCTTTAATGACACGAACAAGCAATAAAACAGCTTCCTAATTCCAAAAATAATTAATAAGTGTGTTATGCTCCACCCTAAGCTCATTACAGTTCACAACATATCACAGCAACATTGGGAATGAGGACATCATTAGATAACTGCCAAATGACATCATTATAAAACTGTCAAACCACTGAGAGTCATGGCCCAGACAAACTGACACATTTTTAAGGCATACAATTTAATCCATGACACTTGGCAATTCCACTTCTGGGCATAAACCCCAGAGAAATAAATGCCTATTAAAAGTCTTCTTTTTAAAATGATCTTTGAAGTGTAGTTACAAACTGCAAACAACCCCAGTGTCCATCAAAAGACGACATGAAGGTAGTGGATATCCATCAATGATTTTAAAACCACTGCTAAACAAAACAACACTGCCACCCACATTAATGAATATCATAGGCGCTAAATGAAAGAAGGCAGTACAGTGATAGAAACAGGCAGAGCTAATCTATGGCAAGGGAGGCCCGCGTACAGGTATAACTACAGATTATCCACAGAAGGCGCATGAAAGAGAGTTGGAAAACTTCTCTATGTCCACCTGGGATGCTTACAGGGCTGTCTGTGTACGTTGATTTGCACTTTAGATTTGTGCATTTTACAGGTTAGGGTGGAGCATAACACCCTATTCTTGGAGCCCTGCTGGCACAGTGGGTTACGCACGGGGTTGCTAACTGCAAAAATGAGGCTCTCTCCTCCCATAAAAGGTACAGCCATGGAAACCGGCAGGGGCAGTTCTACCTTGTCCGATAGGGTTGCTATGAGATTGGAATCTATTCAGCTCAATGAAAGCTGATGTTATATATTTTTTTTCTAAAGGAAAGGGACTAAAATGTACATACACTAAATTCTGGACAGACTGTCAGGTGACTGATTTTCAATATTCCCCACACAAATCTAGATTACTGGGCAACTACATCCTCACCAGTAAACATTTACTAAAAAAAAGTCCTTGCATCTGCTGAGTTCAATCTCAAAATTAAATACGCAGGGACTTCAAAAAGTTCTTGGGAAAATTCCATTTTCTTTCATTCCATTGTTCCATGAATTTTGGGGGAGAGAAAGCCCCTTCTGACTATGTTATGCCACCAAATGAGCTAGCCAATTAACCAAAATAACTCTTTAAAAAATAATTTTATTGGGGGTTCATTCAACTCTAACCACAATGCACCCATCTATCTATCCATTGTGTCAAGCACATTTGTACATTTGTTGCCATCATCATTCTCAAAACATTTTCTTTCTACTTGAGCCCTTGGTATCAGCTCCTCTATAAAACAAATCTTATGATGTTTGCACATCCTAGGTTCTCAAAATCTTTTATTCGACAATTAATGCATTGTTACTTCTCCTTTGGTGGCCGGCAGTCTATTTTTCTAAGTCCACACATCCTGATGGCTGGTCATCGGATGCAGAGGGCCTGCTTCTAGCCTCACTTGGTCTTCGCAGGTCTGAATCGCTTGGAACTCTCCCGATCCTACAACCAAGATCCTTTGCTCACCCTGAGTTCCTCAGGCCTCACTACCCTAGTGGTGTAGTGGGGTTACAAGTTGCTGCCCTTTGGAAGCATCAATGGCTGGGCTCTAGGCGAGAGAAAGATGAGGTTTTCTACCCCTGTACAGATGCAGTCTCGGGAACCCACAGGGCAGTTCTACTCTGTCCTATAGTGTTGTTAAGAGTGGAAATCGATGCAAAGGCAGTACTGAGACGGGGCATGGGAGTGAGAGGCAGAGCGGTGTAGGCAGACAGGGCTGGAGGGCCCTCACAAAGCCACACAGGAAGCACTGAAAGCGACAGGATGCGTGTAGGGGGAATTTCAACAGCCTAGGATAATTTTAAATCTTAAATCAGTAGTCACTGGACCCTGGGTTAATTTCAAAGTCAGCAACCCTTAAGTCTCCTTGCTGACACGGTTGCTTGCTTACTTCCTTGCCCATGTTTATGCAAAGACCCTATCTGGACAGAGTGACCAGGCCACTGATAGGACCTGAGAGGTGTGACCAGACTCCGGTTTGGTTCGTTCATACCTTGGAGAAACAAGCAACTGTGTGAGTCCCCACCCTCTGTGTCTGCTGCTTTTCTTTCGTCCTAAATAAACTTTTGCTTAGTTTGCCGCGTGTGGTCTGTGATTCCATTCTTCGGTTCCGAGACCAGGGACCCGGGTTACATCAGCACAGGTGCAACGTTTTTCAACAGTGCCACTGCCGCGGGCTGGCCCAGGGCAGGAGAGGTGCTGGAGCCACGCAAGTTCCCTGGGCAACACCGGGCCTACAGGATTCGCTGCCTGCTGATCCACTACCTAATTTGGGGGAGGAGGGGAGGGGGCACCAAGATATACCCAGATCCAAAACGCCCGGACCCTGCGGGGCGCCCGGCCCCTCGACCTCGTCCCCCGGCCCCACCCCACGGACTGGGGCTGTCCCCGCTCGCCCCCGGGGCCCACGTGGATCCGAGCTGAGCAGACTCCCGGTCCGGGTCCACTCCGGGGCTCGGATCGCGGCACCCGGAAACGAGCAGAAGCCCGTGCCAGGAAGCAGCCCTGCCCCCGGGCTCTGCACGCGCGCGCGCGGCCGCGTGGGTACCTGGCAGCAGGAACACGTGCTGGCGGGCGCGCGGCCCGGCGGCCCGGGCGGCGGAGGCGGTCATGCTGCCCGCGGGCTCCCGGCACTCTGCAGCGCGAGCTCGGCCCTCGGGCTCCGGGCGGCGGGAAAGGGCGCGGGCGGGGGCTGTTCCGGCGGCGCGCGCGCCAAGGGCCGGGGAGCGGCGGGGGCGGCCCGAGCCCCGATTTCGCTCCGTCCTCGGGGCCAGCCAGCCGCGGGTCTGCGCGACGTCCCCGCTGAACGTTTTAAGTGCAGCCGCCGGGCCGCGGCAACCCTGGGCCCGGGCGCCGCCCGCCGGGCCCGGGCAGCCGCCGCGGGCTCCCCTCCGCGCCGCGGCCGATGGTAGCGGCGGGCGGAGCGGCGGGCGGAGCCGCGGGGCCCGGGCGGCCGGGGGGCGCGCGGGGACCGCGACCGCAGCTCCACCCGCGGGGCCCTCGGACCGGCCGGGTTCGGACAGGGGCCAGCACTTCTGCAGCCGGGAGCGACACAGGCAGGCGTGACGACTAGTGTCTCAGTCCATGTACCTTGGTCTGCTGTCGCCCCCCGCATTGGCCTGAATGCTAGAATCTCCTGTGCATGGTGACTCCCAAAACATGAAAAGCAACCCCCAAACCCATCGTCAATCAGTCTATTCCGACTCCCGATGACTATATATCGGATGGTATAGGACTAGTCTTTTTCTTATTGTTAAACGAGTCTTGAATTTGCTGAGACTAAATCTTTACAGGACTATAGACAGCCTCCTGTGGCTACTGCTCAGGTTGCTGGTTAGCAACCCAAAGTTTAAGTCTCATTGCCTTTGAGTCAATGCTAGCTCACCGTGACCGTGACCGCCTGTGGGCTTGAGACTGTAACTGTTTATAGGAACACAAAGCCTCGTTTTTTCTTCTAAAGAGCTGCTGGTGGCTTTGAACTACTGACCATGCAGATCGCAGTCCAATGCTTAACCATTCCAGCACCGGGGCTCCATAGGTAGGCATCCCTAAAGCCGATACACGTTTGGAGCTTCAAGTAGGAATTTATTTCTTATTTGGGAAGACTTAGTAATGGATTATATTTTAAGGGTTTGGGTTTTTTTGTTGTTTGTTTGATTGGTTTGGTTTTTTTTATGTTAGGGTCATGACATTTTGAGTCTGAGATTTTAAATATTAATGTTTAATTAAAAAGAGTGCTTGGTGTATGAGTTGTAAAGAAAAAACACTTTTTCCTACTTTGAAGAAAAATATGTCTCTGTTCTATTTCAGATCCCCACCCCTTATCATCAGGAATAATACTGTGAACCATTTCTTTTCTTCCAAAATTTTCTGCATCCACAAGTTCATGTGTGTCTTTTTTTAAAATCATTTTATTGGGGGTTCTTACTGCTCTTGTTTTTTAAATCATTTTATTAGGAGCTCATACACCTCTTTTTTTTCAATTTTATTTTATTTTATTTTATTTTTTTTAATTTTAACAATTTATTGGGGCTCATACAATTCTTTTCACAGTTCATATATATACATACATCAATTGTATAAAGCACATCTGTACAGTCTTTGCCCTAATCATTTTTTTCTCTTTTCTTCTTTTACATTTTATTAGGGACTCATACAACTCTTACCACAATCCATACATATACATACATCAATTGTATAAAGCACATCCATACATACATACATCAATTGTGTAAAGCACATTTGTACATTCATTGCCCTCACTCATGTGTGTCTTATATTTGCACCAAGAAGACGAATAGGTCATATTCTTATTACCTTAGTCTTAAAGATAGATAAATTCAGAGAGCCAGAACTATCTCGGCCTTCTGAACAAACATTTACCTTGAATCCTACTTCGAATACAATGAGACAGACGGTGACTTGCTGTGAGGGCAGGTAGTGGAGCTGTATTGCCTTGTTGTGCGGATCTACTTCAAGATTACACTATCTGAAAAGCTATCAGATAGGGACCATAATCATTACTAGCAGTTACAAGAGCAAATTACCCACAGTTCCCTTGCTCTTGACGTGCATAGCTGTTTTCATTTGACTCTAATCCTTTCCAGCCCTTGCCTGTTGGGACTATATATTTTTATGTGGTGGTTTTCAATGTAAAGACAGCTTTGCCACTTTTTCCCCTTAATGTGGTGAGCATGTTTTTAATGGTATTCAGAGCTATCATTATTAATAAGGGGATGTTATTTCACACAAAATGTTTACTTAACCATCCCCTAGCTGCGATCGTTATTTCAAGCTATTTTAAATAATGCCACAATGTATACTGCGTGTGGACTGTGTGGCTATTGGAAACAGTAAACTAGATGTACATGGGTGCTTTTTATTGAAAGGGAAAACAGTATGATACAGGAAGAAATTTGTAGCCAAATATAGGTAAATTAGGTACCCAAATATAGGTAAATTAAAAATACATATAAAGCAACAACTACATATTAAAATTTTACAAGGATACATACATTTTAAAATATTAGTTATGTTTAATACCCAAAAGATCATAACATCTTGACCATGAATCAAGTGATTATTAGCATGGTATTGAGTATTATACCTTTATTCTTACATTAATAGTTTATTATTAAGCACATTTCCCAAGAATGTCTTTCAGTATTAAACAAAAGTACACTGTAAGCCAAATTTGTGAGTTGGGCTCTTTTTTGTACATTTTAAAATGTATATATTAGGGCTCATATAACTCATCACAATTCATACATACATCCATTGTATGTCAAACACATTTGTAAATTATTATTATTTTGTCATGTCTTACACTATCCAATGTCTCCCTCCCTTTACCCACTTTTCTGTTGTCCATCCCCCAGGGAGGAGGTACTATGTAGATCCCTGTAATTGCTTCCTCCTTTCTACCCCACCTTCCTTCCACCCTCCAGGTATCGCCACTCTCACCACTGGTCCTGAAGGGTTCATTCCGTCCTGGATTCCCTACGTTTCCAGTTCCTCTCTGTACTCGTGTACATCCTCTGGCCTAGCCAGATTTGTAATGTAGAATTGGGATCATGATAGTGGGGGAGGAAGCATTTAAGAATTAGAAGAAAGTTGTGTTTCATCATTGCTACCCTGCACCCTGACTGGCTAGTCTCCTCTCCGTGACCATTCTGTAAGGGGATGTCCAGTTACCTACAGATGGGCTTTGGGTCCCCAATCTGCACTCCCTGTTTACATTTTCTATAACATCTTACTTTCTTCACTCCATTCTTTTTACTTTTTCCTCTTGCAGTGTATTTACTGAATTAAAACTGTATGCATATGAGAGGGCTATAAAAAGCTTATGAAATTAGACTTAAAAGACAATGAAATTTTTCCACAAAGTTTTTTTTTTTTTTTGGTATGATGACTTGTCAGGGTAACACAGGGACATCTTGTCTGCGTTTCAGTGCACCAAGTGTCATATTCTATCTTTTTATTTGTAAAGAGGACAAGACAATGACAGAGGCATCACATCTAGATGGAGGCCAATAGCACAAGGTCATAAGGATTTGCTGGATACATAACTTTGAAAGGGACATGAGGGGTCAAAGAACACTGTCACATAAACATGGTAAATATCTTTGCCAGTGGGACTCCTGGAACAGCATGGGGGCCCTAATTGGGGCATGGGCATTATGTAAGGCAGGGGAGCATGCAATATTGGTCCACGGGCTTTCCCGAAGCAGTCACGGGCATGGCTCAGGACCAGGGGACCTCCAGTATCCTGATCTCCATCAAGGACACACCCAGATAAGCCCCAGGGGGAGACTGCCCCTCCCAGGGCTGGCTCAGTGAGGTGGAAATGATCTACTTTCCAATGCACGTTGAGGGCAACACTGTTCACATCCCTGGTCTACGGAAGCTTAATCCACTTTGGGACTCTTCCAATGGATTTGAGGCTTTCAGCTCAGAATGTTAGCTCGAATACAATTCCTTCTTGTGATCAGATTCAAGCGTATTTACGGCCATTCATAAAACAAATAAAAATGAATATCTGAGAAGGACAGAAGGCGAGGTTCGGGGAAAATAAAACAAGAGAGGGGCCAGGAATCACACAGCACCATTACCCTAGAGGAGACTAGAACTGCCCCTGGGGGGTTCCAACACCAAATCTTTGCAGGAGTAGAATGCCTCCAAATCTTTCTCCTGCAGAGTAGCTGGTAGTTTCCAACGATTCGTCTTGCAATTATTAGCCCAAATGGTGGACCATTGTGCCCGCAGAGCTCTTTATGAGTCAGAATCAACTGGATGGCAGTAAGTTTGTTTTTGAGTTTGAGGACTCATATTCTATGAATGAGAATATAATTAAATCCCTATCCATTGACCTAAAGCATAATTTTTAAAAAGTGATGCACCGCTTATAAACCAATGTTTGTTATAGCACTATTTATATTAGCCAAAAGGTGAAAACAACCTAAAAATTTATCAACAGATAGATAAAAGAAAAATAGTTGGCCTATCCACACCATGAAATATTAGTTATAGAAAGATGTAGTCTTACATGCTACATCATAGATGAACCTTGAAACCATCTTTCTCTGTGAAATAAGTCAGCCACCAAAGAATAAATATTGTATCACCCGATCCTTCTATGGAATATCAAAACTAAGCAGATTCATAGAGATAAAAGCTTGTTAGAGTTTATCAGGAATGGAGGGGGGGAGGAGCTCAGGAGCATTGAGTTTCCGTTAATAGTAGTGGGATAATTTGGTAACTGGTTGGAAACATGAATGCAGGTTCTTTGGATTGATTGATTCAAATCATGACTGAGGGTTGCTGAGGGATTTCTAATAAGACTCCTGTACCAAGACCTTCTTTGGGGTCTTGAATTGAAAATATGAATGTGTGATTTCATATTTTTAGTAACAGATAAAAGGCCTTCTGTCTTAAGGGCTTGACAATCGCAGGAGGATTTTTTCATAATATATGTAAGTTTATCTAAGGGTTTGACAAGTAGCCTTGGGGATGCTACGGGGCTGGCATTGCTCAGCTAACCGCAAGGTTGGCTGTTCAAACCCACCTGGGAAAAAGAGAGGCTATGTGCTCCCAGAAAAATATTACAGTCTTGGAAACCCTATAGAGGATAGGAATGAGTCAGAATGGACTCAGTGGCAGTTGATTTTGTTTTGTTTTATTAAAAGTTTTGCAGATTAAGATATGGAGCGAGGGGTATCACCGATAATGTCAGATGGATCTGGGCTCAAAGCAGAGAATACCAGAAAGATGTTTATTTGTGTTTTACTGATGATGCAAAGGCATGTGACTGTGATCATAACAAACTCTGGAGAGTATTGAGAAGAATGGAAATTCCAGAACAAGAAGGATTAGAACAGTAGAAGAGAACAAGGGGATTCTGGGTGTTTTAAAATCAGGAAAAGTATGTGCCTGGGTTGTTTCCTTTCACCATACCTATTCAACATGTATGCTGAGCAAATAAGCTGAGAAGCTGGCCTATATGAAGGAGAACGTGGCACTGGAATTGAAGGGAGACTTATTAAGAACCTTCAGTATGCAGAAAATACAATCTGCTTGCTGAAATAGAGGAGGACATGAGCTCTTGCTGATGAAGATGGAGAACTGGAATGCAAAGAAAACAAAAACCCTCACAACTACATAAACAGACAACATTATGATAAACAGGAAAAGATTGAGATTGTCAAGGATTTCATTTTACTTGGCTCTACAGTCAATGCTCATGGAAGCAACATTCAGGAAATCAAATGATTTATTGGGCCATCTGTTTCACTAAAACCTCTTTAAAGTGTTAAAGAGTAAAGATGTCATTTTGAGCTCTGAGACGTGCCTGATCATGTTTAGTGAAGTGAAATTTCTTAATATGGCTCTTCTATTCAGGGCTTTGTAACTCACACCAAATGAATTGATGGGATCATGGCATTTTGATGGGTGAAACACTAATAGAGGGGATTAGTCAGTTTTAATTTCCATTCCTCTGTGTGAAAGAGAACCACCTCAGAATCAGAAATGGGACATCAATGAAGAAGGAGCACAAACCTGAACGTCCTGCCTGCTTTGGTGGAAGCCGTGCCATAAAGAGACAAGAAGTAAGGAGCCCATGAGACAGAGCAGAGGAGCACTGCTGAGACTGTGAGACCGAGGCAGAGCAACTGGAAAGAACATAATGATACAGGAGAACTAAACAACACAATCAACTCTATCTCTGACTAACACGGAACACTTCACCTAACAAAAAGCACAGTATACATTTTTTTCTAGTGCACATGGGACAGCTCCAGAATAGATCATATTTTAGGCCATAAAGCAAACACTAATAAATTTTAAATCTTTGAGCTACTACAAATAATTGTTTTCAGATTATAGTGCTATAAAATTAGAAATCAACCATAGAACCATCAGCCAACAAATAAATCAATTACGTGAAAACTGAACAGCACTTTACTTAAAAGCCACTGGATAATTGGAGAAATAAAGAGAAAATATTTTAAATTCCTTGAAACAAATGAAATCAAACATAAAACATATCAAATCTCTGGGACAAAGGAAAAGCAGTAATCATAGGACAATGTATAGCAATGAGTACATATGTCAAAAATTAAGAAAGCATTAAATAAACACCTTCATACATCATCTCCAACAATTATAAAAAGACTAACAGACCATCAGACAGAAAGAAATAATAAAAGTGAGAGATGAAATAAATTATTTTAATGTTCAAAAACAGAAAAAAATCAACAAGACAAGAAGTTGGTCATTTAAAGACTTAAAAAAATTGATAAAACACTGAAAAACCAACAAAGAAAATGCCAAATCAAATGTAATAAATAAGAAATGAAACGGGCAACATCACAACAGTACCAACAGAAAATTTTTTTAAATACATAATATGAAAAACTGTATTCCAACAAATTTGAAAACCTAAGAAAGGTATAAATTTCTAGAAACACATTATCTACCTCAATTAATATAAACTAGTGAATAAAATCTCAAAATACCTTAACACAAGAAGAAAGGGTTCTGTGTTTACTAAATGGTTGTTTTAAAATTCCCAATATCAAAGAGTCTGTGACCAGATGGTTTTATTTAGAGAAGAGTTAACACCAATTCTATATAAACTACTTCAGAATATAGGAAAGGATAATATACTACCAAATTCATCTTATGAAGCAAGTATACACTTGATACCTAAGTCAGGCAAAGATTGAAAATGGTAGACCAATATCCTTTATAATTATAGATGCCAAGTTTTCAACAAAATTCTAGCCAAGAGAATTCAACCAAACATTAATAAAATAATACATCCTTTTCAATTGGGATTCATACGAGGCATGCAAGGATGGCTCATTGTTAGAAAAACAACTAATGGGATCCACCAACAAATGAAAAGAACCACATGTTTGTAGCCACCTGTGCCGCAAAGGTGGGAGGCCTTCCAGAAGCTGGGTTGGCTCAGTGACTGCATCCGTGCTCTAGACATAAGAATAATTATGAGGATGCTGCAGGACCGGGCAATGCTTCATTCTGTTGTAAATAGATGCCAGTGAGGATATTGAAATAATTTAACAGCTAGTTCACTGCCAAATGACCGTTTTAAGTATAAAAAATGATATACCCAAAAGCAGTTTATTGTTTCATACAGTTAATTAAGTACACTAAAAGAGGTCCACAAAGCTAGGTTAGGTTATAGCAAAGTTTTAAAATATTTATGAAATAAGACCTGACAAAACCAATGAAACTATGATTTAAGATATTTCCATAGTGCTTCTTGCTTGGTGTCCTAGCTTGCAAACATCAACTGTGTGATTTACCCTTAGCTGTCTTTTCAGTAGTAGGATCCTGTTCCTTAGGAGGTAGGCCAACTAGCCAATAATCATTGTGTTTGAGATGCTAGAAACAAGTGACTTCGCTTCCCTGAACATTATGTTCCTCTTTGAAAAGCCCCTTTCTGCTTCTGCTGAACTTTAGCGATTATTCTGACAATATTTTTAGTTCTTTGAACACTTTTAAAAAATGCCTAATTCCGTGGAGTAAGGCCCAGCACCAAAAATTAAGTGAATTCCTGCCCCTCCCCCGAAAAGAATTTGTTTCAAAGGATGACATTGATTCTGCAGCTCCGGGAGATGGACATATCTGATCAGAGCACACGGGAGCAGATGAAAGGGCAGGAGGAGACAGTGGAACACAGCCTGGCCCACCAGGCCGTGATGATGATGTTCCTGAGTAGAGCAGCCAGTCCACAGAGAGAACAACATGGCTGGCCCTACTATGAGACATGATGCCCCTCAGTGACTAAGGGCGATACAGGGGACAACACCGGAGACACAGTGTGGGAATTGCACCTGACCTGACCCCACCACACCGAGGCAAAGCACTGGAGGAGTGCAGTGGAACAGCAAGGGAATGGAGTGGCAAGGTCCCCAGGGAATGCTGAAAGTGGACTTTGGGGCCAGGGCGTGGTGCCCCAACAGACTGGACTGGAAAATGCTCCTAAGGGCCAGCAAATGATCCTTGAACGAACTACAAGCCTTTCTTTTGTGAAGTGTTTTGTTTTGTTGTCAGTGGTTGTTTATGTTGTTTTATTCTCTGGTTGTATACTGTTGCTTTGTTTTCCTCTGTCTTGTTTTCGTGCATGTTAGTGTCTCCACAGGTCTGTCTGAATAGGACAGGCTGGATGAACTATCTGGAGGAAAAACAATAGGACAGACAGTTCCGGGGGGACAGACAGATCCGGGTGGGGGAGGGGGAGGAGGGTAAGGAAGTGGTGTTAATAAACACAGGGACAAGGGAACAACATGGGACCCAAAATGGTAGTGAGTGGGGAGTGGCAGGCCTGATGGGGAACAATCAAGGTTAAGGTTGCGTAGAGAAGAGGTATAGCTGTAGCCCAGGAGCATGATGGTGGGGCAGGAGGAAAGTCAAGGGAGAGGGAGGAAGGAGCTGGGAGTCAAGGGGCATTTATGGAGGTCTAGACAAAGACGTGTACATGCAAACATATATATGAGGATGGAGAAATAGATCTAATTGTCTACATTTATAGGTTTAATATTAAGGTGGCGGAAGGACCTTGGGCCTCTACTCAAGCACTCCCTCAATGCATGAATACTTTCGTTTATTAAATTGGTACTCTATGATGCTCACTCTCCCGACACAACTGCTGAAACCAAAGTGGGTGAACAAGTAAATGTGGTGAAGAAAGCTGATGGTGCCTGGCTATCAAAAGAGATAGTGACTGGGGTCTTAAAGGTTTGAAGATAAACAAGCGGCCATCTAGCTCAGAAGAAACAAAGCCCACATGGAAGAACACACCAGCCTGAGTGAGCGAGTAATCCCAAAGGGATCAGTTATCAGGCATCAAAGAACAAAAAATCATCATATCATTGGCTGTACACCTCCATGATAGGATCGCTGAAGACAAATGGGTTCATAAGCAAATGTGGCGAAGAAAGCTGATGGTGCCCGGCTATCAAAAGAGATAGTGTCTGGGGTCTTAAAGGCTTGAAGATAAACAAGCGGACATCTAGCTCAGAGCAAAAAAGCCCACATGGAAGAAGCACACCAGCCAGTGCAATCACGAGGTGCCAAAGGGACCAGGTATAAGGCATCATGCAAAAAAAAAAAAAGAATGTGTGTGTGTGTGTGTGTGTGTGTGTGTGTGTGTGTATATATATATATATATATATATATATATATATATATATATATATATACCACATTGAATGAAGGGGGAAGTGCAGAGTGGAGAACCAAGGCCCAAGTGTCGGCCACTGGAGATCCCCTCATAGAGGGGTTTAGGAGAGGAGATGGGTCAGTCAGGGTGCAAGGTAGTACCGATGAAGAGCACAGCTTTCCCCCAGATCCTGGATGCTTCCTCCCTCCAACTATCATGATCCGAATTCTACCTTGCAGGGCTGGATAGGGCAGAGGTTGTACACTGGTACATATGAGGGCTGGAGGCACAGGGAATCCAGGGTGGATGATACCTTCAGGACCAAGGGTGTGAGGGGCGATGCTGGGAGAGTGTAGGGTGAGTGGGTTGGAAAGGGGGAACTGATTACAGGGATCCACATGTGACCTCCTCCCTGGGAGAGGGACGGCAGAGAAGGGGGGGAAGGGAGACTCCGGATAGAGCAAGATATGACAAAATAACAATGTATAAATTACAAAGGGCACATGAGGGAGCAGGGAGTGGGGAGGGAGGGAAATAAAAAGAGGACCGGATGCAAAGGGCTTACGTGGAGAGCAAATGCTTTGAGAATGATTGGGGCGGGGAATGTATGGATGTGCTTTATACAATTGATGTATGTATATGTATGGATTGTGATAAGAGTTGTATGAGTCCCTAATAAAATGTAAAAAAAGAAAAGGGAAAAAAAAGAAAGACAAGAAAATGATTAGGGCAAAGAATGTACAGATGTGCTTTATATAATTGATGTATGTATATGTATGGACTGTGATAAGAGTTGTATGAGCCCCTAATAAAATGTTTTTTAAAAAAGCCTAATTCATCCATACTATCTCGTGGGAATTTGGAGCATAACACAGAGCTGAAACGAATGAGCATGTCACCTTCTTATTGCTTGGCACGTTTTCTCTTTACATTATATCTTTGTTTACTGAATTAACAAATGCGGTGGGAAACTGAAAAGCAGGAAGGGAGTGTTTGCACACAAATTCTCAACATTCACACGTTAAGGAGTCTGGGAGCCTATGCTCCCGTGGAGGAAATCTTCACGCTCCTGGGTTGAAGATGTGTCCCACTTACATTCTCCTGAAGTAAAAGTTACTCTCCATGATGTCCCTCCATAATCATGCCAATTTTAAGATGCTGTTTGCAAATGCACGGTGACTGACTATACCCTTGGAGGTCAACTACTTGAAGGTTATTTACCTAAAGGTTGTCGGCCATCTAAGGCAATCATGTCCTATTGTCTGCCCCACACTATGTAGGTAGAACCCACTCCCTTCTGATAAAGGACACTGGCTTGTTCCCCTGGAGGAGAGCCCAGAGATGCCTACAGTCAAGCCAACTCAGATGACCAAGGTGAGACTGCCTTCTTTATTCCAGAGCCCACTCATCTGGCTACATTCATGCCATCCTGTCACACATATGCCTCCAGTGCCTCCCCTTCCTATTGAAGGTCTACCCCTAGCTTGTTCCCCTCCAGGTACTCCAGTACTGTTGTACAACCCCTTCCTGCTACCTATGTGCTCCCCCTGGCCTGCCTGCCCCAGATCACATGAACTCGTGAGATTATGTTATTCAGCCTCTTTCTCTGCTCGGACCTGGCCCCTGATGTCGTGACTGAGAGGTGAGCCCTTGCATGATTTAGCTTGTCTGATGTCTCTTTAATTTACCCCTCAATTATACAACCACTCCTTAGACCTATTCAGTTGTGGGGAGGTTGTCCCTCACAAAATGCACCGGAATAAAAATGTATTTCATAAAAAGTATAATGAGCTTGATGAAATGAATAAATAAATATTATAAGCATGGGTTTGTCTAATTTTTTTATCCCTATGGATGAAATGAACATTATTACGGGCGCGTAGAATACACTGTTTCATAGGTGAATGTTAGAAAGAATAAGGGGCCTAGTTCATTTTAATGTATCTTATATACAGTGGTGTAGTGATTACGAGTTGGGCTACTAACTGCAAGCTTATCAGTTCAAAACCACCAGAAGCTCTGTGAGAAAAAGACAGGGCTTTCTACTTTGGCAAAGAGTTACAGTTTCAGAAACTCACAGGAGGTAGTTAGTTCTACCCTGCCCTATAGGGTCACTATGATTTGGCATTGATTCAATGACAGTGGGTTTGGGCTTTGAGTTTTATGTATATAAATATACATTTATATTAAGGAAATGGCTCACACAGTTGCAGAAGTGAATGACCGGCAGTTCCAACCCACCCAGAGGATCCTCACAGGAAAGGCCTGGCATTCTGTTGCTGAAAGGTGGCAGCGTTGATTGCAGTTCTACTCTGAAACACACGGGGCTGTCAAGAGTCAGAGTTGACTCAAAGACTAGTGGTTTGGCGGTTTTTTGGAGCCAGTTCTCACTGCTGTTCATTCTACATGGCAAGTTTGTAACAACGCTTTTTGTTTATTAAGAAGTTTTAAACCTTTTTGTTTATTGTCTAGAACCCAATGCCCACGATTGCAGAACTTTTGTGTTGTCCAGCATCTAGATATGACAGGCACATAGCAGAGGTTTAATAAATATTTGTAAACTGAGGGAATGAATACAAGCAGCACGGGTATTATTTTATAGCTAATCTTAGGATGTGGAAGCAGGCTCAGAGAAGCTCTCTTATCAGGCCTCACTCTGAATTGGAGGGCTGAAGATCCAGCTCTCCGGCCTGACTGTTCGTTTCTTCTACACAACAATTTCCTAGACCTTTATCTCTCACGATCCAAAAATTCAAGTATGGTCTCTCAGTTACTGAAAAACGATTTCCAATGGCTAAAAGTGATATTTATATCTTCAAACCTACCGTGCGATCCACAGCCTTGACCTTCTCTGTGACAATGCGCATTGGAACAGGCTCTGTTTGTGACGTCCCACATCCCACATCCGTCAGCACCCAGAGTGATGGTGACCACCAGGCAACCTCATTCCATCGTTACTAGCACAGTTCTCACAGCATCTGCAGGACTGTCAATGGTAGGGCCACTTAGACTCTCAGCCTCACTTTCATTGCAGCAGAGCACATCTGAAAGGGTACTGACCTGAAGGGATCGAGGTCCGCAATGGCGGGATCTGGATTAAATATTTTCATTGCCAAGGGCCAATGTTAAGGCTTCCAAAGAAATTGCTGGAGTTACTTTTAGCTGAAAGATCTTTATTTTGGCTCTGCTAATGACATTAGCTAATTCTCTCAGGTCTCCAGTATGCAGAAGCAAATTTGCTCCGGTCATTATGATGACTGGTCCTTCGTTACAAACAATTATAGAAGCAATACCTGTACTAGCATCTTTTATCTGACAAGCAATTTCTGTAGAAATGTCTTACTGTTTTAAGTTTCTATATAATTGCCAAAAGAGTCTTGGCCAACCTTGTCCACCATGGATGTGCAGATTTCAGTGAACTACACTGTGTTGCATTTTGCCCATATTTTAATGCCACCACCAAGTGCCAGGACTGTCCACCGTTTCCAAAAGAAATTTACCTACCAATTGCTGAGGGACTAGAAAGGCTAGGAAAATTATTTTAAAGGTATTTCTGGGAATAGTTGACTGTAGGGAACTTTTATCATTATGTTGCCTCAGGAAGATTGGGTCACAAGGTCATGGCCGTAACATCTTATCATGTTGATAACGTATGCCAGACTGTTTGCTTCCTTTGTGATTCCTTCCGGGCGGCAACAGACAGTTAACTCAACCCAAAGTGGCTCAAACAAAGGAAACTGCACTCGCTAGATTGATGGAAAACCACCACCTACCTCTCAGTATGGCATTCCGTTGTGGTTTTGGTGTTGCTAAGATGCTAGAAGCCAGACCACCACGGGTATTTCAATAGCAGCAGAGCTTCCACATTAAGACTAGAAAGAAAGGCCTGGTGATCTACTTTAGCTAATTAGCCAAATGGCTTAGGCTGGGTTCTCTAGAAAAGCAAAATCAGTGACACTGATATGTCTAGATATACTTGAATATATGTCTAGATATACTCACTGCTATCAGTCAATTCTGACTCAGCCACCCTATAGGACAGGGTAGAACTTCCCCTTTGGTTTTCTGAGACATGACTCTTTCGCTTCTTCTTTGTCCCACCGAGTGGCTGGTGGCTTCCGACTGCTGACCTTGTGGCTAACAGCCCATAACCCACTACACCACCAGGGCTCCCCCAATATTCCCTTGATTTTCACATGAATTTGGATCAGTCAGAGATAGACCACAGTTGCTGAGACATGGGGAATCTCTGGGATAAACACAAGCCATAGGGATGGAGATTGACCACTGATGGCTTCCAGTTAGGGAGGAGCAGAGTTCGCCCTACAGTTATGCCTCGGGATCCTCCGGAGGGCATCTCCATGAGCAGACCACGCAGCATGTCAGTGGGAAAATCCTCCCAGATTATTCTCCTTTGTTAGAGTTTACATTCCGGGGCCCCTAGTTTGAAAAAGGAGATGGATGGCAGTGACAGCCCCAAACCCATTCGCAGGGTTCCCCAAATAGATTGAGCCTTCAATGAGTGCTTTTCTGATTAATAACCAAGGATGAAGATAATCTTGCCCTCAGGCAAAATGCCTTGGCGAGTGGGTTGCCTCCACCCTTCTCTGGTCAACCCAGGGAGGGGCAGTCTCTCTCTCTTAAGGACTTGCTAGATTCCTCCTTGATGGAGGACACTCTACTGGGGCCAGGAGAGAAGGTTCGATAGTCATGAGTCATGCCCCATCAGCCTTGCCCTGACTGCCTTGGTCAGAAGGCCTGGGACCAATCTTGTAATTTTTACCTAATGTATATGTCCCTATTATGGTCCCATACTTCCTTCTGTAGATTCACCTGTAATTATGATGTGTAAATCTGCCACCAGTCATGCTTTTGTGACAGTTTCCTTTGCCTACCCATGCCCCTTTTTAAGCTTGGTATCTCAACAAAATCTTGGAGGCCATTTTAACCTCATATCAGTGACTTCCTTCATCCGGATGATGCATCTCTATTTGTGTTGTCTTTGTCTCTTTTAAGACTTAATAAATCGTCTCCTTAAATTACATTGGAGACTGGTTCTCTTTTATCAAAACCCTTTTATAGGGCATTAATACAGATACCATATCATTCCACAGTTCAATCACATCAAGCAGTATTGCACAATCATTTTCCAAACATACCTTTTCCTTCCCAAACTCCTTGACATCAGCTTCCTTTCTCCTGCCCTGTTTTGCTTTTTAAAGTGCAACCCCATGGCTATGGAGTACCAATCTCAAAGCACAAAATTGCCAGTCCTTTTTCTAACCAAGGTCAAGAAAGTAGCAATGTCAGGCTTAATTAAAAGCAATAAGTAGTTATACAGCTGTCTCTGGGTTCACGGTTTATAAAAGGATTTAGCTTAGAATCTTGCTGCCTTAAACTATTTGTGAATTTCGCACAATGCCATTCCCACTCCACATGGCACAGTGCCTGGCAGCTGGCGCAGGAGCAGGCCACGCCCCTTGCATCCTGATGCTACCTCTGTCACGAGGCTTTCTTGGAAATACTGCATGGGTCAGTAGGACCTGGAGATTCACAAACACCTTCTTCTGCTTGGGAGACATGAGATCTTAAAGGCTGCCCCCAAAAGTGGCCAAATGTTCCCCTCAAATGAGGTGTGGGGAGGGAGGAGAGCAGACACTGTCTCGTTGTGTGTGTGTGTGTGTGTGTGTGTGTGTATGTCTTCACACTTATTCACAGATGAGTGTTTTACACACCATTTTAGGAGGTAGCATATCAGGAAGAACCAATGGTACTAAAGGAAGAAGTTCAAGCTGCGCTGAAAGCATTAGCCAAAAACAAGGCTCCAGGAATGGATGGAATATCAATCAAAATATTGCAACAAGCTGATGATACACTGGAAGCACTCACTAGTCTATGCTAGGAAATTTGGAAGACAGCTACTTGGCCAACTCTGGAAGAGATCCATATTTATACCCATTTCAAAGAAAGGTGACCCAACAGAATGCTCACATTTTAGAACAGTATCATTAATATCACATGCAGGCAAAATTTTGCTGAAGATCTCCAACAATGGTTGCAGCAGCACTTTGGCAGGAAGTTGTCAGAGGTTCAAACAGGATTCAGAAGAGGGCATGGAACAAGGTGCATCATTGCTGATGTCAGATGGATCTTGGCTGAAAGCAGAAGGATGGTTACTTGTATTTTCTTGACCACATAAAGACATTGATTCTGGGTCTTTTACCGCATTATGAAAAATTAAATGCTTGTGGAAGAAAAAAAAACCATTTGATTCTGTGGGTCGCAACAAACGATGAATAAATAGCCTTGAGAAGGATAGGCACTTCAGAGCATTTCGTTGGGTGGAACATTTCGTTCATGTGGAACTTGTGCATGGATCAAGAAGCAGCTTAAAATCGGGAAAGGTGTGAGTCAGTGTTGTATCCTCTCATGCTATTTATTCAATGTGTATGCTGAACAAAATAATCAGATAAACTGCATTGTATGAAGAAGAATGTGGTAGCAAGGCTGAAGAAAGTGTTGTTAACAATATGCACGATGCAGATGACACAAACCTGCTTGCTGAAAGTAAGGAAAACTTAAAGCATTTGCTGACGAAGATGAAGGATCCCAGCTTTCCGTCTGGATTACAAATCAATGTAAAGGAAATCTGAATCCTGCGAACTGGCCCAATAGGTAACATCATCATAAACAGAAAAGATTAAAGTTGGCAGGGAGTTCATCTTGCTTGGATCTACAGTCAAAGCTCATGGAAGCAGCAGTAAAAAGATGCATTGTTATGGGCAAATCTGCTGCCTGAGAACTCTCTGAAATGTTGAAGAACAGTGTTGGAGGCTTAAGAGGAGCCTGACACAAGCTAGGATACTTTCAATGACCTCATACACTGGTGAAAGTTAGGCCTTGAATAAAGAGGACTGAAGAAGAATTGGTGCATTTCAATGGTGGCGCTGGGGCAGACTATTGAAAGGGCCAGGAACTGCCAAAAGCACACACAGATCTGTCTCGGAAGAAGTACAGCCAGAATGCTCTTTAGAAGCAAGGATGGCAAGACTTGCCTTATGTACTCTGGAGAAAATGGTCCCTGGGGAAAGGCATTGTTTGGTAAAGTGGAGTCGTAGCTGTGAGGGAGGGGAGTGGGGGGAGACCCTGGAGAAAAAGGGGTTCACACAGTGGCTGCAACAAGGGGTTCAAACAGAAGAACAATTGCGAGAGTGGCACAGGACCAGGCATTGTTTCCTTCTGGTGTATACAGAGTCGCATGTGTTGGAACCAACTGCGTGACACACCAACACACTCTGTGGTGTAAATGGTCCTTGGATAGCACCCTTCAAAGCAGATTGGAGGCTGGGTATCTATGCTGATGCAAGACCCACCACAAAGAGGCTCTGTTGCTATCAAAACCCAGAGAGCAGGAAGGAGCAGGTGCATCGTCTGGCTGCGTTTAAAATGCGCACGAGCAGCGATTCCAGCTCCCGTGGGTCTCCACAAGCTGGGCCGGACTGGCAGCAAATGCCAGGGTCGCCGCAGGTAGCGCTGAATGCGGGCCGGGCATGGTGCCTGCCACCCGCCGGGAGAGACCCAGAAGCTGAGGGTCTAGGGCTGGGAGATGTGACCGGCCCAGGCGACCTGGAGCTCCCCGCCTCCCTGGCTCCTCCGGCGCAGCGCTACCGGCCGGCGGAGCCCCAGGTGGAGGCTGTGGGCAGCCCGCGCCCAGAGTAGCCTCGATCGGATCCAAGCGGGGGGCTCCGCAGCCCCTGCGGCTGGGGCAGCAGGAGTGGGATGGCGGGGGGCGCTCCGGGCGCCCCTGGCAGCCCGCGGGACCCGGCTGAGTGTACAGCCCCCGCCTGGCCGGGATCCGGGCGAGAGGAGGGGACAGTGAGGGCCGCACCGCGGCGCCGGGACACCCAGGAGGAGCCCGGGCGAGGCGCCCCGGGGCCCGGCTGGCGCTGCGCTGGCGCGGGGTGCGCTCCTCGGCGGAGCTGTGGGCGGGCAGACGCCGCGGGGCCCCGGCAGCGGAGCTGGCCTTCCCCGCCGCCGCAAGGTGAGTCTGCCAGGGTCAGGAGCCCTTCTGCGCGGGGCTCAGCGGGGCTCAGCCCCCAGGAGGAAGGTGGCAGTCCCAGTGGGGCCTTGGCAGTTGGGCTGGGAACTAGGGTCCACTTGACCGTGAGGTGGTGGGTGGGGCGGCCTGGCCAAAACCTTCTTTGAGGGAAAACAGAACTCACAAACCTGCCTGGGGAACTGCCCCTCCGCGCCTATCCTGGCCTCTGCCTGCTGGATCAGAAAGCCATTTCCACAAGTCGCTCTAGGGATCCAAGAAAGCTAACCCATCTCCCCCATTCAGCCAGCTGCCCTTCCATATGACTCTTTCCCCAGAACCTTATGAACTTCTTTTTCCTTTAAATCATTTTATTAGGGGCACATACAACTCTTATCACAATCCATACATACATCAGCTGTGTAAAACACATTTGTACATTCGTTGCCCTCATTCTCAAAACATTTGCTCTCCACCTAAGCCCCTAGCATCAGCTAATTTTCCCCCTCCCTCCCCGTTCCCCCCTCCCTCATGAACCCTTGATAATTTATAAATTATTATTTTGTCATATCTTTCCCTGTGCGACGTCTCCCTTCACCGCACTTTTCTGTTGTCCATCCCCAGGCCTTATGCACTTCTTCTGTCGCCTCTACCACTATATGACAAACCATCCCATTTAGTTACGGTCCACTCAGACACAGGAATCACAATTATTTTTGCATAAATCTAATTCCTCACAGAGCTCAGGGGTCTTGTATACTCAACCTAAATTCCCATAATGTAGGTTTTTACTGTTTTAGTCAATTTGGCTAGCCAGCAAAGCAGCTGCCTCCCAGACTGAGTGGAATATGTTAAACACCAGGGAGGGGGCGTGGGGGTGGGGGAGGTTCTAATCCTGACCTTGCCAGTAACTAGCCAATTTAGTTTAAGTTCACAAAATCTTTGAGACCATCTAGCTTCCAAGACCTGGAGTGTTGCTTCGTTCGTTCATTGATTCTCAAAGTCTAGCACATACTACTTATCTGCTCCAGTAGAATCAATGCTGACGCATGGTGGGGTGTGCACACGTGTGTGTGTGTGTGTGTGCATGCGTATGTCTGTATTCATGGGTAGAATTATGCTCCATAGGCTTTTTACTAGCATTTTTTTCATAAGTAGATTGCTGAGTTATTCTTCTGAGGAACCCCAAGTGAACTCCAACATTGAAACTTTCCATTAGACCATGAGCACATTTATACCCCACAGACCTGTGGTGTGTCCAACCAAGTGTCTTTCACAGGATGTGGTACACAGGTGGTGAGGAGAGCTTTGGGCACTTCTCATAAACTGCTACTTTTTGATGTAGGAAAGAAGGCTTGGAAAATATTGCTATATATTAGGTTGAAATGTAAAAGGTGTATTAAAAATCCAATGAAGCACACAAGGACAGTTTTTAAAATTCACGGGAAAATTTGATTATCTTTTAATTCCGTTTTTACACAAACATTTTGAAGTACCCTGTATCAGCACCCAAATCGATTTGTTATTCTACACCAAGGTTTCTCAGTGTTGACACAATTGATAATATCAGAGCATGTTTAACAAGATGTCTGGTTTCTACTTACTAGATTCCAAAAGCACCTCACCTTAACTGGGAGAATAAAAAATTGCCAGCCACTGCCAGATGCCCGCAGTGCACTATGGGCACTGTGAAGGAGAGACCACTTACAGTTGGGGCCACTTAGACAGCTCCTCTAGGGAGGTTGAATACTTAGTTTAATGAACTGCATTTTACCAGTTTTCAAATATATGTCTTTTTAATTATACCACTAAGAAATAACAAGTCCTGTCTATTAAATTATGACATCCTATTATTTGCAAGATACAGCCTAATTTCAGAGATCTTAAAATACAAATAAGGTGTATCTTAGAATGATGTACTATGGAGAGCCCAGGCGGCACCGTCAGGCAAGCACTGGACTGCTAGCACATCTGTAGGAGAAGGTTGAGGCTGTCTCTTTTGATAACGATTAACAGCCTTGGAAACCCCGTATAGGATGGCTATGCGTTAGAATTGACTCGATGGCAGTGAATATATTCCTGACATTGGGACTGTAGACCAGACATATATAGGTTGGCAATTTTACTCATGATGATCAAAGACAGCTCTTTGGAGGGAGTGCCTTTAAAAAATGATGTTTTCTTGCTCTAGAGGTGCTAGAGGGAAATTAGCTTTCAGGAAACTTTGTAATAATTCCTTGGGTGGTGTTAGCTTGCTCAATGCAAACTGAAATGTGAGCCATTCAAGTCCACCTGGAAGAAAGCCCCGGTAATCTACTGGAAAATCAGCCATTGGCAAATCTTATGGAGCACGGTTCTAATGACTCTTTGAGGCACACACCACCTTCATGAGCCAGACCAGAATGCCTGGATGTGCACGGGGCTTTACCTCAAGCTCACTTGTAGCCCTTGGACTTAAGGCTTAAACTCCATCGTGTGAAGAAACTGATGGCTAGTATACCAAGGTTATCGAACCAGTATTGTCGGACTTTGGCTTGGATCTCTTGCCTTGCAGGTGCCCAATGAATGGTAGCCCAAGACTACCCTACACTCACTACTTTAATGCCCTCTTTGCCTTATTAAGATATGTATTAGTCCCCTCAGGAACAATACTGGGAGTAGCGATAGAGAAAATGATCACAATGATGCACATATAACCCACCCCCAGTAGGATGGACAACAAAAACGTGCGTGAAGGGGGACAACAGATGGTGTAAAATATTAAAATAATAATAATTTATAATTTATCAAGGGTTCACGAGGGTGGGGCAGGAAAAAAGAGGAGCTGATAGTAAGAGCTCAAGTAGAAAGAAAATGTCTTGAAAATGATGATGGTAACATAAGTACTAATGTGCTTGATACAACTGATGTATGGATTGTTATAAGAGCTGTAAGAGCCCCCAGTAAAATGATTTATAAGATATACATATGGTATATAATCTGCCACCATCAGTAATATTGAAAGCATCACCGTATTGACAACCCCAATTGTTTGTGTAATTAATGTCCATTTACTTGAGTTAAATCTGTATAAATCAACAATTTATGTATCACGGTTCATAGTCAACATATACTTGTATAATCTCCTTTTCTCAACTGTGTTTTAAATTCTATATCATTGGTGAAATTAATGAGACTGTCAATAGAATTCCCTTATGTCTCAGGGAGATGATGGATTGTGGTACCTAACATAAAATGACAATGATGTCTCTAAGGTGAACCACAGACATATATAAACCATGAATATATGAATGGATCTTGAGTGAACTCTTCATTCTAGGCCCAATCTAAGAACATTTAGTTCTTAGGACATGGCCCTGCTTGATATTCTCCCTCATGATGAGATCACCGAGGATATGGGTGTTCTACTAAAGTGTGGTGAAGAAACTAGGTGGTGCCCAACTATTAGAAAGAATAGCATCTGAGGCTTTAAAGGTTGGTCTTTAAACAAACAATCATCTAAGGTAGGCATCAACTAAGTCCACATGGCGGAAGCACATCAGCCTGCGTGACCCAAGGATTGTAAATAATATAATCCAAATCTGAAGGAGGGAATGATATCAGAGTTTAAATTGTGAACACCCATTTTTCAGGATATGGATGGCCAAAATCCATGTGCAGGGTCCAGGCAGAGTTCACATCTCCAGTGAATCCCCTCAGACCATAGTCAGGGATGTAAATAACTGTGTTATCAGCATACTTTACAGACAATTATAGTAGATATAGTTAGTTTAAAATGTAGCATCTTATTTGAACACCCTTTTTGTCCTGTTTAAAAGTTGTATTTTTTTAAGTGAAGGGGAAATACACATAGATGATGCCTCTGGAATCCCCTTTGAACACAGACCAGGGATCTGCATAGCTTTGCTATCACGCCGAGTACATTAGATTACGGAAGGTGTAGCTAGGTTAAAATTTAACACCTTATCATTTGATCTCCCTTTTGACCCAGTTAAGAATTGTTCTAGTTTTTAATATTTTCTTCTCAATCAAGGTTTTTCTCTTTTCTTTTGCTACTGTTATTACCTTTTTTGTTTTTGCGTGCTTTTGGGTAGATGAGATCCAGGATGAGTGGATCTAAAGTGAAAACTGGATTAGTGGTGTCTTGTGGGGAAATGGGGATCTAATAATGAGCACAAGAAAGCAGAAAATGTGCTAAAATTGCCTGTGGTGACGATTGTACAACTCTTTTTTCATGTGATCAAACTATTGAACTGTATGATATATATTATGTCCCAATAAACTGTTTAAAAGAATAAAATTAAAAAAATGACTCAACTGCGTAGTTTTGCTATGATTAAAAAAATATTGGAAGGATTTGGGACTTTGGGAGAACTGCAATTAATTTATGGGCCCAAAAGACAAACATGACACTAGAGAGATAACTGGGAGTCAAATGGGGGAGTCCTTCCTGCCATGCTGCCGATCTTGCGGACAAAGGGTAATTATTGAAATGACTTGAACCTAGATACATCTTGGGAAGCTAACTTGCAGTTTAGAAGTCAATTTGGCCCATGATTGCCTGCGTTTATGACACAAGTCTGTAGCAATGAGCTCCAGACCCCATTGTAGCTCAGGAACCCCAAATCCACCACTATCAAATTGATTTCAACTCACCTTTCTCCTGTGAAATAGCTGATGGGTTTGAACCAATAACCTTCTGATTAGCAGTCCAGAAATGATCTGCAGTGCTACCAGCGCTCCTTTATTCAGGGACAGTCCGCTATAAATAAATAATGTCAATTAGTTTGCCACATCCACTGTGTCTATGAGATAATACTGTTAAGGCTTTTCTAATTGAATTCCACCCCCCCCCCCATGTTGCAATCAACATTTGTCTTAAACATTTCCAACTTCAAGCCTTCTCCAGGAGCCAGAGGAGCGCAATGGTTAAACACATGGCTGCTGACACGTGGGTGGGCAGTTTGAATCCACCATCTGCTTCCCAGGGAAAGGGAAAAGATGTGGCAAGTCTGTTTCTAAAACTTATCAGTTCTACTCAGAGATAGTTAAGGTTTATTGTGCTAACCTGGCCGATAAACACATGTGAAATTAATTGAAGGGCGGAGAGATAAATGGCTGGGTGAGCCTCACCTTTCTAGTTTTCAGGTCTCTTGCTTTCTGATGATCAGACCAGGGTGCATCTGCCTTAGCCAGTTCCCTCCTTCAGAGGAACTTCCTGGGAGACATCCCCAAGGAGAAGCTGCGTGGACCTACCCCAATGCAATCCTGGGTGCTAGAGCAGCCGTATGGAGACCCCTGCCAGCGCTGAGATGCTGAGATGCTGAGATGCTCACACGTTCACTGATTCAGCGTTCCTCCTGCAGTCGGCATCATTGTGGGTGTTTTATGAGCTTGAGGAGAACTTTGTAGATCAGTGTGAGACATCTGGGCTAGTGTTGAACCTATGAGCTTGGACAGCACTGGGTTGGAATGCTCTCTTAATGTACACTTACCCTTCGTATAAAACTCTCTCTTATACACATATGAGTTTCAGTGGATTTGTTTCTCTAAAGTACCCAGACTAACACATACTCTTACAGCAATGGGTTTGATATAGTTTGGTTTTCAAGCCTTCTGCAGTCAACATCAAACTTCTCCCACTTTCTGTGAGATGATTAAGGTCATCTGACAGAAATAGCCTCCTTGCTGTCTAATCTCGTTACCTCTCACCTTCTCTTTTCCTGTCTCTAATAAATAAAAGTTCTTATTGTTTGTGGTACTGCAGAGTCAATGCGGACTCACAGCAACTCCATATACGACAGCCTTCCAATCATTGCTGTGTTTGAGCCCGTTGTTGTAGCCACTGTGCCAATCCATGCCAACTTCATCTTCTCTTCATATTTTCTACTGCATTCTATTGGTCAATTCCTCTCAGTCTATAAACACACTTCATAGCTTCTTTCACCCTTGGTCTTGAGTCATGGGTCCTTTCTTGTCAAAAGTAAACTGCAAATCTAGAGATGTGTTGCTGCCACTTTAAATTAAAAAAAAAATACCCAGAGCATTCATTCAAAACAGGGATCTTAATTCTTTTTTTAAATTACTTTCCAGGGCCCCATAGGTCAGTTCAGACTACTGTGTGTTGCAGAGCAGAACCGTGCCCCCGCGCGTTATCAGCTGTGATCTTTCCAAAGTAGACTTCCAGGCCTTCCGAAGCCCCAGTGGACGGAGTTCAACCACCAAGCTCACAGATAACAGCTTACCGGTTTTCCCATCCAGATCTTTCTTTCGACTAGAGTCAGATCTTCACCTGCATGGGCAGAGTGAGTTTTCAGGGCCCCTCAGGAAAGCAGATGCTTTAAACAATGAAAGAAATAAGGAGCAATTTCTCCAGAAGGTGTGCCTCCTGGCCAGCATCTTGACATTGTGCTTGGTTTTCTCTTTAGAGAAAAGACAAGCTCTCTTCTTGGTTTGTAAAGTAATGATTACAAACCACTTAGACTGAGGGAGTGTTCAGTCTTTTCAGGGGGCTGGGTATGCAGACTTGGCTTCATTAAGCCTGCATAGTTTGTGTTAATTCAAACAATTTGGAAGGCTGTTTTCTATATTTTTTAATTAAAAAAACATGCAAATTGGTTTTAATAAGATTTTTGCTAGTACAAAAAAATGCTACATGTCCCTAGGAAGTGTGTGGAAACCTCCCCGTCATCAGCTCTCCTGCGTCGTGCTACTTGTTACTGAAGGTGGAAACATGTCTTTAGAGATGTTCTTTTTGCTGTGTGACCTGGGTAGGTTGTGAGCCTTCCAGAATTTCTGTCTCCTCAACTGTAAAATGGGCAGGGTGGTCTTTGTGAAGATTCTTGAAGATTGAGATAATACGCATCCTCTAGTCTTTGTTGGTGGCTGCTCCCCATTTTTGTTGTAGTCCCACGAAGCGAATTCTGACTCTGTGATTCTGTGTAGGGTTCCTAAAGCTGTGCAGGTCTTTACAGGGGTAGAGCCTCATCTTTCTCCTGCAGAGTGGCTGGTGGATTTCAACTGGTGGCCTTGTGACTCCAGCCCAGTGCTTACCTGACAGCATCACCACGACTCCTTGCGGCTGTCCATAAAACAGCTCAATATAGTTTAGCTATTACACATCAATATGGAAAGGCCTGGAAAGCAATGACCCAACCAGACACATGCGCATCAATGTACATTGATGGTGGCATTATTCACAATAGCCCAAAGGTGAACACTCCCTTATTGGCCATGAATAGATGAATCGATAAACAACATGCAGAATATACACATAATGGAATACTACTCAGTCCTAAAGAGCAATGAAGCTTGGCTTCATGCTATAATGCAAATGAACTAAAAAATATATTATGCTGGGTGAAATAAGCCATATACACAGGACAAATATTTTATGATTCCACTTACTGAAGTAAGAATAGGCAAATGTAGGGAGATTAAAGATAAGAAGAAGAGCCATTGGTTAGGAATCTGTGCACTTTCATTAATGATGATGGGAAATTTGGCAATTATTATGGGTAATGTTTGTTCAACATGATACGTGTAATTGGTATCATGTAACTGTACATTTGAAAAAATTGAATTAACAACAAAATAAAAAAACAATGAATTACTACCAAGCTAATAATAACAGTAAGAATTTATTAGATATTGGCCACCAAAGGGAATGTAGATCTTGCACAAGCCCAGAAAAAAGTCAATCTCGTGTATTAAAAACTGCTGAAAAGGCACAATCCACATGGGACTACTAATGAAGTTCCTGTCTTAAATTTTCTCTGCCTTCCATTGAGAGTTAAAAAAAAATTAGTTTCCAAGAGTTCTGTTCTGAAGCAGGTCTCATGGAAACTCTGGCAGATGCCAACTGTAGGAGGCAGGCCTCTCTTGGCTTTGCACATTGAACTTGCCTTAGCTCACCCATTTCATTAGCTAATTCTGTTACCAATTATTCCATCACATTACGCGGGCCTTGCTGGTTTTCTCATTCCACCCTGAGTGAGCACCGTAATAAAGTTGTTGGCTTCAGCTACCCAGTCGTTGCTAATGCTCTCTGTAAACCGCAAGTGGGAAAATTGGGTGCTGTTCTAACTTTAGGGAGGGGTGCCAGTTTCTGAAAATATTGGAATTGTCTCCTCAAAAATTACTTAACACTGTTCGAGAAATAGTGTTTATATGATCGGTAGCTGTAAATTGTGCCCACAAGTGGACTTTTGTTTTAGCAAAAGGTACAGTAACAGGCACAGCATATCTTTTTAGGGATATTGTGCCTGCTCTGCCAGCAGCTTATGTTTAGTGTGATAATTCTTTCTAAGGTGAATCCTAAGAGAAAAAGAAAGGGACAGCTAAATTCTCTAAAATGAAACATTGGCAAAGGATTTCTTTCTTCTTCTTTTTTTTCAGGGAAAGACATTTCCAGGAAGTCCTAAAACAAAACTCTTTGTGTTTGATATCTCCATAAAAACGTTGCCGTACTTTATTTTATAATTTTTCTATTTGACTTGTGAGGATCCTTGAATGGAGGACTTGTACCTATCCCAAAGTGTTTTTCACTGGATTTTTCAAATAAAAGTGGTTTCATACTCATGGTAAATGCCTAACAAACCTTAGCTACTTCTGAGTGTTTTCATTGGGAATACAAGTAAAAATATTTAATTTCCCGTGGATGATAGACGTTTATGAAGACTGGCAGATACGGCTCTTCATGGGTGTTTTATAAGACACAGTTACAAATCTATTTGAAACTGACTTGGATGCGGGCAAATGAATCCATAGATTAAAACCTGATTTTAGTGTGCCAAATGAAACTAGGGCAATTTGTTGTGTACTGTTTGTGATGGTGGTATTACTTTACGGCTCTAAAACCAAGAGACATCATATGACTTTTACGTACCTTGTACAGGATTTTAACAGGTTTGGCAAAGGGTTTTACGTTCATTATAAGGCCACTTCAGAGAAGAGCAGTCCACTGGTCAGTGTGGACACAGGAAGCCGGGGCCAAGTTCTTTCTTTCAGACCCTTTATAGAAAATGTTGGGGTCGTGTCAATGATTAATGTGTTGTGCTGTTAACCAAAAGGTTGACGGTTCAGATTTACTCGAGGCACCTCGGAAGAAAGGCCTGGTGGTTTACCCCAGATAAATCAGTCACTGACAACACACTCAGTTGTACGCTGAAATACATGGGGCCACCATGAGTCAGGGGGGACTAGACGTTAACTGGTGCTGAGTGAGATGGGTAAGCGTGAGAAGCAAGCTTGTGGAGATCATCTTAAAAGTACATGACTCAAGATGTGCCTGTTTGAAAAGAGCCAACTTATTTTGAAATCCGATGTTAAGAGAATGAACCATTAGAGTTTATGCCAACCTGAAAGTGATTTTGAAGGTGATATGGTTGGAAAACTAAAAACCTTATGAATGGTGTAAAAGGTCTCTGCTTCTGTATAGCCTGTAACCCCATTTTGTACTTTTGACTTTGTTATTCTTTGGTATTGCTTTCTGAAACGGACTCCTGCTGCCATGCTCGTTTTGCCTTCAATCCTGTGGTTTGATGAGAGTGGTTATTTTCACTCAAAACTGAAAGGGCATATGTTTTCTTTCAGTTTTGGGACCTGGCAGGTGCATTTTCAATAGTCCAGGTTTTCAGATCTGTGGGTTCCTAATCAACACAATGCACAATTCAGAAAAGTATGAGTTTGTGGATGATGATTGATGTAATTGGTGGCGCTGTTTCCAAGATGGCTCCATTAACTAGTAGTTGGTTCCACATGGAGGCAGAGATGGACGCATGTGTTGAATATCTTCTAATCCAGCCATGTCTTCTCAACTCTACTGCAACTGAGACTATTAGGCCAGTTAGCTAGTCTTCAACATGCTTATGATCATTGCCAATTTGAGCTTCCTAGGAACTAACTTTAAAACAGCTTGAAATATGGCCAAGGAAGGAAAAGAAACTTGTAGATATTTTTCTTCCTTCTCAAAGATTTAGTTTAGTTATTCCTCTGGGTGCTTGCATGAGTCCTTCTTATCCTAGTAGCTGACAGCCCTGGCACTCCCGGGCACTGGTCTGGTCCCACTGTTGCACACACAACGCTGTGCCGCGAGTCTCTGACACTCCTGTAGCTGACTGGGGACAGGCCTTTCATGAACATTTGTGTTCTGGCAGGGAGAAGTTAATACCAGCTCTGCCATTCCCTTGCTGTATAATTCATATATCTCAGTTAATCTCTTAAAATCTCCTCAGCAGACCCAATATGAGTATTGAGTGAGATAATGGGCACAAGTAGCCAAGGTCAGGGTCAACTAGGTCCTCTGGGCAAGAGGCCATATCAGGATATTTATTTTAAACTCTGGTTTGCCATCTTACTCACATGCTTGGAATCTCCCGTGCCCTTGATGTGATCGTAGCCGCTCATATTCTGGCATAAAACACAAACTGCTTTTAGACTCGCTCCACAAGGCCCAGCTTCTTTTCTTTAAAAAAATGTTTTTACTTGCATTATTATACACCAAACATTGGCAATCATACACACACACACACATATGCATGTTTGCTGTGCACAAAGTCAAGAGAGTGAGGCCCTAATTTCAAGTACTACTTCAGAATCAGTTGCAATAAACCAGTATCTTTTCGCAGAAATCCTATAATTTTCCTTGAGTTTACAATCCAAGATACGGATAATTCTATATAATGTTAAATGAAAAAAAAAACTATAGGAAAGGGGGAAATTATGAGGATGGAACAATAGCAGGGCTTTGATGGTTCAGAAGCTCTTAAGGCTTTATTATATAAATATCGTGCTCTTGGAAAGTTGAAGGCATTGTTAAAATCCACAAAATGACTAATTCTGGCAGAGGACACGAATGTTGCTTCTCGCCTCTCCCACCAAGCAGCTCTCCGGTTTGAAACGAAGATGGAAGACTTAGAGGATCATAATTATCCAGGAAATCCTGAGGTCAGGAGAAATGGTGTATGTTTGTTTTTGGTGTTTTTTTGGGGGGGGGCGGGTGGGTACGGTTCACAACTCCCACACTGCGATGTGGCGTTTGGGTATCGGACGTGACAGTCCCTCGCTGCAACATGGAAACTGGTCTTCAGTCTGCAAGAGGACCGGCGGCTGGTGGCAGCTGCTGGGCACAGGCCTGGCCAGGGCGCCTTGCCGAAGAGCGCGGGCACGCTGGTGGCGCGTGGGAGCTTCGTGAAGGTGCCAGCCTTGGCCCGGGCCACCTGTGCGTCCATCTGACCACGCTGCCCGGCACCATCCTCACCAAGGCAGGAGCCCGTCCAGGAGACTGTCAATGCGTCTCCTCTCGGCGGCCTTGGCGGGGACGCGCGGCACGTCCACGCGCGCCGCGGGCGAGAGTCGTCTCGGTCACATCCAGCACGCCCACGTGCACCCCGACGAGTGCCGCCGCGGTCACGTCCAGCTCGCCCACGCGCACGCCGGGCGGGAGTCGCCGCGGTCACGTCCAGCTCGCCCACGCGCACGCCGGGCGGGAGTCGCCGCGGTCACGTCCAGCTCGCCCACGAGCTCGTCCGCGCGCGCCCCCGGAGCTCCGCGGGTCCGCGCGCAGGGCCTCCACGTCGGCGCGGGCCGCGGGCAGCAGGCGGCGGGCGCGGCGCGAGGCGAGCGGCCTTGGCGGCGGCGGGCGTTCGCTTCCGTTCGCGTCCGTTCGCTTCTGGCGGCGGGCGCGCTCGAGCTTGCAAGCTTTCCCGTTCACAGCCTGGTATCTTCTTGGTGCCTGGATGTTAACTAGGCGATTCATTCTGAGGAGTCCCTGGCTGATGCGACCGTTAAACAGTTTGGCTGCTGGAAGTTTGGAGGTTTGGGCCCGCCTACAGGTACCTCAGAAGAAAAGCCTGGAGACCTTCTGAAAAGTCAGCCATTGACTGTTCTATGTAGTGCACTTCCACTCTGAGATGCCTGGGCCCGTGAGTCTGAGTCTGCTTGGTGGTACCTAGACTGGCTTTTTGTATATTCATGCTGAACTGCAGAGGTCGTTTTCTTCCCCGATGGCAAGCCAGCTATTGTCTTCCTTAAATCACCGATCTTACAGTGTCTAGTACAGTTCTTTCTGCCTATCACGCTTCTGATGCCTCTTCGAGTCCCCGTTCCTTTGCAGAGGCCAGGAGACTACCATTATGAAGCCATCCACAGCTGTTAGGAGCCACAATCTCATTCTCTGCAGCATCTTCACAGAATAGTTCCAAGTCGATCGCACCCACATCCACTTTAAATTCTCACGGCTCTCCAGTAATCTAACAGAGTACTTTATTCACAGTCTTATATTGGATGTTATGCGTCGATCATTGCAATCGGTACCCCCTTCCTCGCCCACCTTCCCTCTACCCTCATGGTATTGCTACTCCCATTATTGTTCCTGAGGGGTTTATCTGTCCTGGGTTTATCTGTGTGTGGAGAGATCTTATTACATGCTCTGGTCTAGGCAGATTGTAAGACAGAACCGGGATCATGATAGTTGTGGGAGAATTAAGGAACTGTAGGAATGTTGTATGTTTTGACAGTGCTGTACTGCACTCTGGCTGGCTCGTCCCTGCCTTGTGACCCTTCTCTGAGGGGATATACAATTGTCCACAAATAGGCTTTGGGTCTCCACTCCTCACCCACTCCTTCGCCATCTCCATACTTTTAATTGGGTTATTTACATTTTTCTTGTTGAGGTATTGTAGCATTCTATAGATTTTTGAGATTAGTAACTTTTCCAAAATATCATTGACAAATATTTCCCCCCAATCTGTGGGTTTTCTTTTTACTCTTTTGGTGAAGTCTTTTGATGTACATACATAAGTGTTGTATAATTTTTAGGTGGTCTGAGCCCTTTATTTTATCTTCTGTGCTGTGGGGGATTTTCATTATGTTTAATGGTATATTTATACTTTGTATTATGACCCTTAAGTTTGTACCTATTTTGGGGGATGATCTTTATAGTTCTAGTGTATATATTTAAGTATTTAATCTATATGTCGTATGAAGTATAGGTTCAGTTTCATTCTTTTGCAAGTGGAGATCCAAAATATCTAGCATCATTTGTTGAAAAGACTCTCTTCACCATTTAATGTATTTTAGTCCTTAATCAAAAATCAGGTGACTATGTTTGATTTTATTTCTATGTTTTCTGTTCTGTTCTATTGCTCTACATATCTATCTTTGTGCCAGTTCCAAGCTGTTTTGATTGCTGTGGCTGTATACATTATGAGTTTTGAAATTAGGGAGTGAGAGGCTCCCACTTTGTCTTGTCTTTCAGCAGTGTTTTGTTTATCCTAGGTTTCTTTTCTGTCCACAGGAAGTTTGTGATTCGTTTTATCATTTCTTTAAAGTATTATGCTGGGATTTGGCTATGAATAGTTTTGAATTTATAGAATGCTTTTGATAACATTGACATTTTCACTGTATTAAGTCTTTCTATTCATGAACATGATTCCATTTATGTAATTCTCAATTTTTGATAGTAATGTTTTATAGTTTTCTTTACTTTGTTTAAGTTTATTCCTAAGTATTGTACCTTTTGGGTGGTTATTGTAAGTGGTACGTTTCTAACATTTTTCTTTGAGTTCTCTTCCTTAATATATAAGAATCTTGTGTATTTTTGTATGTTGATCTTATAGCCTGCTACACTGCCAACATTTTCTTTCTTTTTTAATCATTTTATTGGTAGCTCATACAACTCTTATCACAATACATCTATCCATCTATGTGTCAAGCACATTTGTATATTTGTTGCCATCATCATTTTCAAAACATTTTCTTTCTACTTGAGCCCTTGGTTTCAGCTCCTCATTTTCCCTTCTTCCCTTACGAACGTTTGATAATTTATAAATTACTATAATTTTTCTCATGTCTTACACTAACCAATGTCTCAGTTCACCCAGAAAGTTGTATGTTTCATTGGTGCTTTACTGCACCCTGACTGGTTCAACTCTTCCTTGTGACCCTTCTGTAAGGGGATGTCCAATTGCCTACAGATGGACTTTGGGTCTCCACTCTGTACTCCCCTCTCATTCACCATGATATGATATTTTGATCTGTGTCTTTGATCTTTGGTATCTGATCCCATCGACACCTCATGATCACACAGGCTGGTGTGCTTCTTCCATGTGGACTTTGTTGCTTCTCAGCTAGATGGCCGCCTGTTTTATCTTCAAGCCTTTATGACCCCAGACGCTATTATCTTTTGATAGCTGGGCACCATCAGCTTTCTTCACCACATTTGCATAAGCACCCACTTTGCCTTCAGCGATCGTGTCAGGAAGGTGAGCATATGCCAGGTTAATAGAGTGAAGTGTTCTTGCGTTGAGGGAGTAGTTGAGTAGAGGCCAATGTCTATCTCTTACCTTAATACTAAACCTATAAATATATGTACATAAATCTATTGCCCTATCATTTTATTTAATATATTTACATATGTACATGCCTGTATTTAGACCTGTATAAATGCCCTTTGCCTCCTAGTTCTTTCCTCTATTTCCTTTTATTTTCCTCATATCCCACTATTATGCTCAGCTTTCATTTGGGTTTCAGTAATTACTCTTGGTTACATTGTCCTTGATCAAGCCTTACCAGACCTTCTACACCCTCCTTACCATCGATTTTAGATCACTTATTGTTCCCTTGTTCCTGCGTTTGTTAACACCCACTTCCTTCCCTGCTCCCTGCCTCCCTCTCTCCTGTATCCCCCAGAACCGTCAGTCCCATTGTTCTCTCCTCCAATTGTTTATCCCACCTATTTTATCTAGGTAGACATGCAGAGATAATAATACGCACAAAAATAAGAGAGAGCAAAACAAAACAGCAAAAGAAAACAAAACAACAACAACGACACAAAATAGAAAAACCTATAAATACTTTAAGGTCTGATTTTGACCTTTAAGAGTGTTTTCCTGTTAAGTCTAATGGGGTGCCATGCCCTGGTCCCACAGTCTATTTTTGGTATTCCCTGGGGGCTTCATTGCTCAGCTCCCTTTGATGTTCTATTGCATGCCCTTAATGTTTTGCCTCGGTGTGGTGGGGTCAGATTGGGCACAATTTCCCTACTGTGTCTTAGGTTTTGTCCCTTGTATTGCTATGGGTCAGTGAGGGATGTTATGTCTCCTGGTGGGGTCAGCTGTATGGTTCTCTCTGTGCATTGGCTGCTCTGAGCAGGAATATTGTCCTCAGGGCTTGATTGGCCAGGATGTGCTCCACTCTCCCTCCCCCTTTGTTTGTCCCTGTGTGCACGGATCTGACATGTCCTTCTCCCTGAGCTGTAGCTTCAGTGCTGTCCTCTAAAATGAATTGTTCTGGGGGGAGGGGGGGAAGCAGAGGAGGTATTTTAAAAATAAAATCTTTGGAGTTTTCTCTATACAAATTGTATCCTCTGAAAATAGAGTCATATCATCTTTGTTAATTTGGATGCTTTTGATTTCTTTTTATGAATAATATCTCTATTTAAGACTTCTAGGACTGTATTAAATAAGGGGGATGGTAAAGGGCATCCCTGCTTGGTTCTCAAGGGGAGTGCTTTCAGTTTATCTTCACTGACTGAAATGCTAGTTGTTAGCTTTGCCTATATAGCCTTCATTAAATTGAGGAGTTTCTCCTTTTATTGGGTAATTTTAATAAAAAATGCATGTTAGGTTTCATCAAATTTCTTTTCCACATCAATTGACATAATCATATGATTCTTTTATCTATATAGTGGATTACATTGATTGCATTTCTATTATTGAACCATCATCTTTAACTACCTGATATAAATCCCACTAGATAATGATACATTTAAAAATATTTTTTGAATTCTATTAGCTTGCATTTTGTTGAAAATTTTATCATCTATGTTCATAAGGTATAGTGGTTTATAGTTTTCTATTCTGGGATAGCTTTGCCTGGTTTTGATATCAGGGTTATATTTGCTTTATAAAATGAGATTGGTAGTATGTTGTCCTTGTCTATATTCTGGGATCATTTGTGTAGAATTGATGTTAACTCCTCTTTATGTGTTTTGTAACATTCTGACTAAAACCATCTGGTCTTAGAATTTTTGTTGGAAGTTTTTTTTTTAAATTTTAACAATTTTAACAATTCTTATCACAGTTCATACATATACATACATCAATTGTATAAAGCACATTTGTACAGTCTTTGCCTTAATCATTTTTTTCTCCTCTTTTCTTTTTTTACATTTTATTAGGGACTCATACAACTCTTATCACTATCCATACATATACATACATCAATTGTATAAAGCACATCCATACATTCCCTGCCCCAAACATTCTCAAGGCATTTGCTCTCCACTTAAGCCCCTTGCATTAGGTCCTCGGAAGTTTTAAAATCACCTGTTCTATTTCTTCTTGTATTATAGGTCTGTTAAATTTTTCTATATCAATCTCTGTTAATTTAGGTAAGCAACGTGCTTCTAGAAATTTGTCCATTTCTTCTAGATTTGAAATTTGTTGTAATACAGTCTTTCATAATATTATGTAATTATGTTTTTATGGATAGCCTTGAGAAGAATTGGAATTCCAGAACATTTCATTGTGCTAAAGTGGAACCTGTACATGGATCAAGAGGCAGTTCTGCAAACAGAACCAGGGAATACTACATGGTTTAAGATCAGGAAATGTGTGCAACAGAGTTGTATTCTCTCACTATACTTATCTAGTATCTCTGCTGAGCAAATAATCAGAGAAGCTGGATTATATGAAGAAGAATGCAGCATCAGGGTTGGAGGAAGACTTTTTAATGACCTGTGATATGCAGATGACACAATCTTGCTTGCTGAAAGTGCGTAGGACTTGAAGCGCTTGCTGTTGAAGATCAAGGATTAGAGCTTTCAGTCTGGTTTATAACTCATTGTAAAGGAAACCAAACTAGACCAATAGATAGCATCATGCTAAACGGAGGAAAGGTTGAAATTGTGAAAAACTTTATCTGGTGTAGATCTATAATCAATGTTCATGGGAGCAGCAGTCAAGAGAAAACAAAACAAAACATATTGCATTAGGTAAATCTGCTGCACAAGACCTAAAAGTGTTGAAAAGCAAGGCTGTGACTTTGAGGATTAAGGTGCACCTGACTCAAGTCAGGGTATTTTCAGTCACTTCCGATGCATGTGAACATTGGATGTTGAATAAAGAAGACTGAAGAAGAATCTATTGGATTTGAATTATGGTGCTGTAAAAGAATATTGAAAGTCCCACGGACTGCCAAAAGAACACACAGAACTGTCTTGGAAGAATAACAGTCAGAGTGGTACTTAGAGGCAAGGATGGTGAGACTTCATCTCATGTATTTTGGACATGTAATCAGGAGAGACCAGTCCTTGGAAAAGAATATCATGGTTGGCAAAGTAGAAGGGCAGTGACAAGGGGGAAGGTCCTTGAAAAGATGGGTTGACACAGTGGCTGCCTCAGGGGATTCACTCAGAAGAACAGCTGAGGATGGTGGAGGACCAGGCAGTGTCTTATTCTGCTGTACAGGGTCAATGTGAGTCGGAGCCAACTCCATGGTGTCTAATAAGAACATTTTTATTTCGGTTAGCTCTGTGTGATGTCACCCCTTTTATTTTTTATTAATGATTTTACTTTTCTCTCCTTTTCTTTTGTTAGATTGGCCAATGGTTTATCAAGTAGGTTAATCCTTTTAAAGAACTAACTCCTTGTCTTGATTTTTGCTATTGTTTTACTGTTTTCTAATTAATTTATTTCTACTCTAATCTTTATGATTTCTTTTCTTCTGTTGCTCTTTTTCTAATTCTGTAGGTATTGTATTAGGGTGCTGATTTTGCTTCTTTTGTGATGTGCATGTAGGATTTGGTATGTTGTTTTCATTATTTGTTTTGATGAATTTGCACTTTTTATTTCTTCAGTTACTCAGTGTTTTTTAAAGTAAGGTATTACACAATTTCCATGTAATTGTTTTTCTTGGTCTTCTTAATACTGGTTTGTAATTTTATGGCATTGTGATCTGAAAAGAGTTTGTAGTATCTCAATATTTTGTAACGTATTGATGCTTGCTTTGTGTTCTACCACATGCTCTGTTCCGGAGGATGTTTCCTTAGTGTGGGAACAGGATATATATTGTGCTTTTGTTGACTGTTGACTAATTAAAGTGTTTAGTTCTTCTGTGTCTGTTGATTTTCTTTCCTGAGTGGTATATTGAAATCTATTGTTATAATACTGTCTACTTTTCAACTCTGTAAGAGTTTGATTAATGCATTTTGAGGATTTTTGGTCTTGTCTTTGGTCCTCTAGCTTTTCTTTTATTTTAAACTACCATTAGCTTGTTATATATCGTTCCATCTTTTAATCCCCCCCCACATTTTAATTGTTTTTGTGTCTGTGCCTGAGGTGTGTTTCTTGCAAGCAACACCTTTAATGGGTCATGTCTTCTTAGCCCTTCTGCCAGTCTCTCTTCACTAGTGAGTTTAATCCATTTACAGTCAGTGTCATTATTGATAGATATTATTTTATTGCTTTTGTTTTACTGTCTGTTATTATAGTGTTGTTGGATTACTTGTTCACCATAATTTTTTTAGTTGATTTCATATTGTATATAGATTTTCTTGTCTTTATTGGTTTTATATTACTATTTAATTTATTTTAATGGTTTTTCTCTTTTTATTTTGTGGAGGTTTTACCATTTTCTTTGAGGTACTTAAAAATTATGCTTTCCTCCCCACGTTTAAGGAAGTTTATTCTGTTTTGCAAACCATTTGATTTCTTCTTTTTTCAACTGTGTAATATCTATTCTATTCCCTCTATTACTTTATTCTTGTCTTCATTTGGAATCTTATAGTTTTTGTTTTACTTTTTGTATTACTTGTGTATGTTGATAACTTGACACTGCTGATTTTAGGTTGCTGTCTGCTATGGTTATTGAATGTCCGTCCCAAAATTTTCCTTTAGTAATTTTTGTAAGGCTGGTCTGTTTTTTGTTTTTTTTTTTTACAAATTCCATTAGTTTTTAATTGTCTGAAATGTCCTTTCTTTCCCCTTCACAAGTGAGAAATAATTTTGCTGGATAAAGGATTCTTCATTGGCAATTTTTTCTTTCAAGGTTTTGTATATCTCATTCCAATGCTTAATCTTGCCTGTATGGATTATATTGAGAATTCTGAGTTTAGTGTTATTGTTTCACCTTTATAGATGATTATTGTTTTTTCCCCAAGTTGCTCTCAGTATTCTTTTCTTTCATGTTAGAAAGTTTGACTATGATGCGCCATGGTAATTTTCTTTTGGGTTCAATTCATTTGCGGTTCTTTGGATGATTGCTTTCAGTTCTGTTATGATACTAGAGATGTTTTCTTCTACCATTTCTTGGGCAGTTTTATCCATGGTTAATTTTTCTTCTGTTCTGGATGTTTATAAAACATATGTTGTTATTTTTCACCATGTCCTATAGAATACGTGTGTTTTCTTCAGCTTTTGTTTTGGTTTTATAAGTTGTTCTTGTATTTTGGTCTTGAGAGATTTATCTTTGAGCTCATAGATATGTGCTTCCAGTTCTTTAATTCTACTGTTTTGTCTTTTCAGTGTTATCTAGTTCTAATACCCAGGGCGTTGTTGAATTATTCCTGGTTTTTCATTTATTCTATCATATTGGTCTTCTATTTCTTTCCTAAGTTCTTTCTTATCTTCTGCCCCCCGCCCCCCACCGTTTTTTCTTCTGTAATTCTGTTGACTTTTCGTCTGTTTAAAGCAGCTAAAGATAATTCTTCTAAATTTTCTTATGGGACAATCCAATGCCTTTTCTTCATTTGTGACATCTCCCTCTATTTTTTGTGTAGACCTCTTATTTGTGCCATATTTTGTTGTCTTCTGAAGTGCACTGAAATTGCCTGTTGTTTTAAAGACATGTTGTTTTTATATTTGTCTCTTTGATGGGCAGGTGTTAATAGAATGAATAGTATTCTGTGCACTTGCTGCAGCTCTTGAAGATTCAAGGGTGGCTGAGTTGTGTGTCAACAGCCTATTCCAAGCAGGGATTATTGACAGACCAAAGTTAAATACTACTTCCTTTTAAAGTATGAGTCGAGGTCAGTCCCTATAGTTATTGAGCGGTATTGTCTATTAACCAAAAATAACTGCCATTAAAGGAAAGAAAAGACAATATCCAAGATGCTTTGCCTGTCTACTAGAATTTTTTACACTGAATCTGAATATCAGAGCCAGGCCCTGGGTCAATTTAAGTATACTGTCTAACTAGGAGTCCATGAGCTGTATCTTTTTAAGCCCCAGGGATTTGATAGTTAATGAACTTCAGGCTCTCTCACATTAATTTTCCTTGCACGGATTCAATTAAATTCACTCCTCCTCAATGTGAATTTATTCAAGCTACTCCTCCTCAGGTGGGCTTACCCACATTCAGTTATCTCAGGGAAGGGGTCTCATTGTCCCCTGTGTGGTTAGATTTAAGTCTTCAGGACCAAGAGAATGTGGGGAGCAGTTTGTCAGCCCACCCCATTCCCCTCTCAGTGCCACTGATCAAAGCACTGGGAGGATAGGTCACCCAACGGCATTTTGTCAAAGCGTTCAAAATCTGCCTCTTTTCAGGGCTTCTTATGCAGGTTTCCTCCTTCTGAATTGCTGGAATGTCTGGTTCAGAGTTCTGTTCTACTCAAGAGGTTCAAAACTCAATTTCCTTTTTTGCTGCTTTATTATTTTTATTTGAGAGTGATTACAGAATGTCTGGTTACACCACCATGTTTTGACACAATCCTCCGAAAATACTTTAAATCAAAGTGTATTTCTGTTGTTTTCAGATTCAAATGAGAGTTAAGTTTAATTAAGACATATCAGTTGACAGCTATTGGGAGGTATGAGTCCATTCCCTTTGGTCTAAACTGTTGTGGTTGAGAAGTATGCTGTCTTGCCATCCTTTGAATGTCGTTTGTCTTTTTCACTCTCATCGCTTTTAAGAGTTTTAATTTAATGAGTTCAGATTTGAATCTTATTTAATTTATTTTTCTGAGGATTTTTTTCATTTCTGAATCAATTAAATGACTCATGTCTCTACTCAGACCTAAATACATTTCATCCATTATTTTCTTTGAATGTCATCTCTCTTGTTTTTCCTGTAAATGTATGTTCACTAATCTGTTTTCCGTGCTAATTAACCTCTTATTTGTATTTCCCATATCAATTTTTCTTAACTTTCATTATGAATAATTTTTCATATGTCAACCAGTTCATTAATTCTTTTGTCAGATACATTTAACCAGGTGTTTAAGCTAACCACATTTTTAAATTTGTCACTATCATTATAATTTCTAGAAATGTGGTTCTTTGCTAATGTGCATGTGCATGCTTAACTTTTTATTATTTATTAAAAGTTTACCGAGTATATTGGTTTTCCATTCCACAGCTCATATACATTTTGCTTCACAACAATGATTGAAATCCTTACTAAGTTACCGAATTCATCTCACCCCCTCTATCTGTTTATTGTTTCCATTCTTCCTTCTTTCCTGTCACTTCCTGCCTTCTCAGCTTTATGACGGGCAATTGTTGACCTTTTGGTCTCATACTGTACTTCCCTGGTATTACTGCACAGCCCTATTTATTGGTCTGATAGAGAGGGATTTTATTTTCTTTGAGGTTTACTCGATTGAAGCCTATAATCTTTGATCGTTTGTCAGTAAGTACTTCAAGTCCTCTTTGCTTTCAGCAAGCACTCTGCATATTGCAGGTTTTTAATGAGCCTTCCTCCATATTGAGGTTGTGTTCTTCTCTTCTTTATATGGTAGAGGTTCTCAGTTTGTTGTTCAACATATAGATTGCATAATTATGGTGAAGGGATATAATCCTGATGTATGCTTTTCCTGATTTTAAGTTTGTCTCCTTTTTCTTAGATGCAGTCATTATAGAAAGTAGTTCAATGTTTGCTCCAAAGCCAAACAAAATTACCATATGATTCAGCAATACAGTAATAAACATTATACCAAAGAAAATAGAAAACAGAGAGGGCAGCAGTCAAGGAGGAGGGCGACTTGACATTTTGATGTCAGGGTTGGAATTTGTCTGGGCATTTCCAGTGGCAGTTGGACCAGTAGCTGCATCACCGGATTAGTCTTTAGAAATGGGGTTAAGTGTTGGAGGCATCCTGGCAAGTTAGTGATCAAGTAGCACACAGCAGGACTGTGCAGAGAACAGCACAAAGGAGCCAGGAAGTGATTTCACCTCCAGACCACAGGATTTTCAAAATAAAGAAAAGTAACCATAAATTTACTAAAATTAGAGAGCAGCATCGGCCAATTAGAATCCCCTTGGTCATGTCTCCATGGAACCTAGCCACCTGAGGTCAGGTTCCAAGGTCGACAAACCGAGGAGCTAGCTGCGGTGAGATGCAGCAGAGGAACAGGGTCATAATTCTAAGGGAACAGACTGAGACCAGGGAAAATAAAAATATAAATTGCTTTGGCTCTCTAGTCACACCAGAAGACCCCCAGTGGATATCCCACAGATAAGGCTCCCCAATAGTGGGGATAGCACACAACACAGATTCTTTATATAAATACACAAAACAATATAATAATATGCACAAAAACAAGGCAGAGCAAAACAAAGCAACAAAAAACAACTACAAAAACGACCAAAAAAACAACAACAGAGAAAAGCCTATAAATAGTTCAAGGTCTGTTTGTTGACCTTCAAGGTCAAATCTGATGGAGTGTCACGCCCTGCCCCCAAAGTCTACTTTTGGTACTCCTTCAGGACTTCCTTGCTTTGCTCCTTTGGCTGTTCTGTTGCACACCCTTAGTGTTTTGCCTCAGTGTGGTAGGGTCAGCTCGGGCACAATTCTCACCCTGTGTCTCCAGTGTTGTCCCCTGTAGGGCTATGGGTCATTGAGGGATGTCATGTCTCATAGTCTGGCTGGCCATATGGTCCTCTCCGGGATTGGCTGCTCTGAGCAGGGATATCATCCGCAAGGCTTTGTGGGCCAGGTGTGCTCCACTCTCTCTTCCTCCCCCTTCATTTGCTTCCGTGTGCTCTGATCAAACATGTCCCGCTCCCTGAGCTGTGTAGCCTCAGTGCTGTCTTCTGAAGTAAATTCTTCTGGTGGCAGGGGCAGCTGTCCATGCAGTTGGGATTGGGGCTGGCCCCTCAGACCTCTCTACTAGTTCCCTGCTTTATGCTGATATGACACAACACAGATTCTTTTTGGTTTTGGTTTGTTTTCTTTTCTTTTAAAAAATTATTTTATTGGGCGCTCGTACAATCCATAGAACAATCCATCCATCCATCCAAATGTGTCAAGCACATTTGTACATTTGTTGTTATCATCATTCTCAAAACATTGCTTTCCTACTTGAGCCCTTGATATCAGCTCCTCATTTTTCGCATTCCCTCCCCGCTCCCCCCTCCCTCATGAACCCTTGATAAGCACACCAGTCTGTGTGACCATGAGATGTCGAAGGGATCAGGTATCAGGCATCAAAGAACAAAAAGTCATATCATTGTAAATGAGTGTGACTGCAGAGTGGAGACCCAAAGCTCACCTGTGGGCAACTCAACAGTCCTTTACAGAAGGGTCGTGGGAAGGAGACAAGCCAGTCAGGGTGCAGTGTATCAACGATTAAACATACAACTTTCCTCTAGTTCCTAAATGCTTCTCCCCCTCCCCCCACTATCATGATCCCAAATCTAACTTACAAATCTGGCTAGACCAGAGGGTGTACATTGGTACAGGTAGGAATTGGAACAGGGAATCCAGGACAGATGATCCCTTCAGGACAACACAGATTCTTATAATAAATCATCAATCAGGACTTCCCCCTTTTTAGGAGTACATAAGGATAGTGAAATATTTATACTACTTTGTTTTTTCCTTCCGATTTAATTTGTTCATTTCCTAGCTACCTAACACTATCACTCCAGAAGTTAGACCCACAACAGAAATTAAGCTCATGGGCAAAGCTTGGAGCCCAAACAAACATCCGTTTACAGCTCCTCTGCTTCTTACGCTGGTATTATTTCTCCTCTTCCTATTCTTAATACTTTCATCTCTTGTCCTTTCCTTTAATCTTTTAAAAATGTAATCTAAATATCTAATGTTTTACTTTACAACACTCTTAACCTATCTTTTAGTTTCACTTTTCTTCTTGTCAAATGGTTACTTTCTCATCCTCATAAAACCAAAAGCTGACACTATTACTGCATTTAAAAATATTTTCTATCAAATATTAGTACCCATACATCCATTATTGCATATCAGGCATTTTGGGGGCCTGATCTCTCCTTTCCTTTAACCTGCCAAATAACATTACCTGATCTCACACACACACACTTTAAAAAAATCTGCTTTTTTTGCTCTCCCACCCCTAGCACTTCTTCCTCCACTTTGTGATCACTCCCTAATGCCTAATGTAACTCTCTCCCGCAGAAACCTAATACAAACTGTCCATTTCCCCCATACTGCACCACCTAATAGAGTTAACTACCCAAATAGCACCACTTACCTAGCACCTCTAATAACAATTCCAAGATATCAAGAAAACAACAGAAGATACTGCTGTACACACACAAACACACACACACACACAACAACAAAAAACAAGAGAAACCGAAACCAATAACCAAATACCAATCAGACTTAAGTGAAATGCCAGAAATTGAATAGGCTTTGGATTTACCAGGAAAATTTATTTAAAAGCAATAATGATTGCACTCATGAATAGTTGAAGAAAGAGGGAGAGAAAACATATAGAAACATATAGAAAGCATAACCTCATTAGAGAAACTCCAAACAGAAACAACAACAAAACCAAACATTAAAATAGCAGAATTAAACAATACTCTAAAGGAAAAATATGAAGCTATTAAAGAACAGAGAAACGATAGAAGAGATGGAAACCCAAATTCAGGACCTGGAAGACAAACCAATAGATTACAACTTAAAAGAACATATAACAACAACAAAAAATGCAAAAGAAACCAAGAAAGCTTGAGAACACTGTGGGACACAATTAAGAGGAAAAGCCTGCATCTTACAGGGATTCCAGAAGAAGAAGAAGCGAACATTCCACACAGAGAACAGTCCAGGAGTCTAAAGGAGAAAAAGATAATTTTTCAGGAAGTTGAAAGAACCCGAGCCAGGAGAGATTCCAAAAGGAAAACTCCCTGGCATATTGTAGCTAGTCTCACATCAATGACAAGGGAAAAAAATTCTAAGATCAGTGTATTGGACAAGGTTCTCTAGAGAGACAAACCAGATCGTGACTGTCTATTCTGCTGTTCACCTGATCTACCATTCTTTTGCCTATACAGATCACGTAAATATTTAGTAGGCTTCCCATCTATTTCATTCCTAGGGACACCGTGGCTAAGTAGCCAATGCCATAATTCCACACGAGACAGGTTGCTTTGATTATTATTGAAAACTTGTTGTCTATTATAACCATGCCCACCCTGTCTCTGTTGATTCAGTGCTGACACCTGCCCTCTACCATCATGGGGACCAATCAGCCCCATTGTGGGCAAATGTCGGAGTTTGTTTAGGGCAGTGCCCACTGTTAATCCTGGTGCACATAGAATAGCAATTACAGGAGTCTTAAGAGATGCTGGGGCCCACTTCACAAACTTGTTCCTTATGGTTGTGGTAAAGGGTATGTCTTCAGAACACCCCCTTTTTGGATCTATGGGAATATCTTGATAGATCCATTCTAACATACCAGTTTCTCTAAGCTTTTGGATGCCTTCCTCTACAGTGTACCAAGGTAGGTCAGGTACTTCAAGTTGGTCTAATCTAGGCCATCTGGCAGTCCATGCTTCATTGAACCAACCAAATAAAGACTTAGATCCTTTTTTAGCCTGTCTTGCAGAGACATTGAAAGAAGAGTCTGTGCTTAGGGGTCCCATATCCAGAAACTCAGACCGGTCTAATATTACATTTCATGCACCAGTATCCCACACGCTTAGTAACCATTCCCAGGGGTATTCTCCAGGCTTTTGCTTGTACGTATTTGAGAACTCGAGCAGGTCTTTATGTGTGTAGCGCGCTTCTTCTTGGATAATCCTCTCAACCTCACCTTTAGGAGTTTTCTGAGACTTAACTTTAGTGACAGGTCTTGAGGAAATAATGGGTGGTGAGGGTGTTTCCTGGGTGCTCTCAGCAATATCTTGCGAGGCATCTTCCTCAGGTAATGCTACTGATGCAGCCCACCTGGCATATCAACTTGAATAGTTTGGCTAATCTGCTCAGGTGTTTCTAAGGGCTCAATATCCTCTTCTTCTGGATCATCAGCCCATATGTTCCCATCCCATGTTTCAGGGTCCCAACTTTTCCCAATTAATGCTCTTACTTTGGTTTCAGACACTACTCTAGATCTGCAATTCAGCTGCTGTTGTAATTCAGCCACTCGTATAATGAGATTCTGGACCTGGTTCTCAGCAATGTCAGCTCTTTTACTAGAGGAGAGAAGGCTCTCCTTTGTAGCACAGATGGAAGTTTTCAAATCTGTTAGTCTGCACCTGAGGCATGCCTTTGAGGCTCTGAGATCATCCCTTTCCTTAATAACACTTTCCATTGTACGAAGGACCAGTCAACCAGCTTCTGTATACTTGTCATTATCACAAAACTCCTGGAAAATATCAAATATACGATTGCCTAGAGCATCTCCTTTATCCAGCACGTCATCTACTTTAGGTGCTACTTTAGGTATTATCTTTGCTATTTCACACCATGGATTAGTATGGGTAGTAAATGTATCCCCATCAAGACTAAATAGGTTGGAAAACCAATTTAAGAAATCCATATTTATAGTTTATTTCTCTAGAAGCACTCCTTGTACCAAAATGTATTGGACAAGGTTCTCTAGAGAGACAAACCAGATTGCTAGTAATTATATAAAAATATATTTATAAAGATAGATATATAATTCAAGAAATAAACCATTAAATAATATTCAGATAGATAATACAAGAAATTCACAGTTAAATTATAACGCAGTGAGACACTAGCAGTCCTTCAAGTTTTGAGAGCACAGAACAACCAAGGTGAGGCTCGCTGAGCCATTTATCCCTCTGCCCTTCAGTTAATCCTACTTGTGTTTATCGGCCAGGCTGACACAATAAACTTTATCAATCAGCTAGAGAAAAAAGACCAATTACATACAAAGGGTCAGAAATTAGAATAACCTCAGATTTCTCAGCAGAAACCATGCAGGCAAGAAGACAATGGAATGACATATAGAGTACTAAAGGGGAAAAAAATCAATCTAGATTCCTGTATCCAGCAAAATTATCAATCAAAGTATTCTAAGACAAGGAGAAATTAAAGGAATTCACAAAAGCAAAACCACCACTACAAAAATACTCAATGAAGTACTGTGGCCAAAAAACCATCAGAAGCAACATACAAATTTGAAACCAACATACAAGACAATTCCTCACAAAAACCAACACACACACAGAGGAAGCACCAAAGCAAATAAATGACATAGGGAGAACAAAGAAGCTAAACACAACACACACATACATTAAGCAAAATGACAACTGCCAACGACACATCAGACAAAGGGGTAATTACCAAAATATACAGAACTCTACAACATCTCAATAATAAAATAACAAGAGACCCAATTAAGAAATAGGAAAAAGATATGAACAGACAATTTACTAGAAATGAAAAACAAATGGCTAACAAAAACATGAAAAAATGCTCAAGATTACTAGCCGTCAGGGAGATGCAAATTAAAACTACAATGAGATACTATGTTATACCCACAATGATAACCCAAAAATAAAAATGCTAAAACAACAAATGTTGGACATGATATGGAGAGATTAGAACTCTGTGTACACTGTTGGTAGACTTGTAAATACATACGGCTGTGCAAAATGATATGGCAATACTTAAAGGAACTAGGAATTGTAATCCCATATGACACAGCAATACCACTCTTAAGCATATACCCTGAGGAAATTAGAGACAACACAAATGGAGGTATGCTCTCCCATGTTCACAGCAGCACTATTCACAATAGCAAGAAACTGGAAGTAGTACAAATGTCCAACAGTGGAAGAATGGATAAAAAAACTGTGGTACATAAACACATGCATCCCTAAAAAACAGTGATGAAAGCATGAAACACATGACATGGAAGGACCTGAAAACCATTTTACTGAGTGAAAAAGTCAATCATGAAAGAACAAGTACTGTTTGAGTCCACGACTATAAAAAGAAACACCAATTAAACCAATGTTAGAGACCAGTTCCTGAGCAAAAGGGGAGAAGGCTACCTACCGGCCATAAACTATACATTACCTACCTTTTGCATACTTCTCAAGAGCCAACTTGAAGGAGACCTCACATTCCTGGGGTCACTCTTTCAAGAGTGGGGAAATGGGAGAAGAGCATCCATTTAAGGATATAAAGCATTGAGACAAAGCTGGGGCAAATCAATTGATACTCCCCTCCCCCCCAAACACATTAATGGAAGGAGAAACTTGCTGGAAAATCAGGTCAAGACTCTGGGAGAGCATCATCTACATTTTGGAAAAGACACTGATAATTCTGTTCGTGAGTATGGTGGATAATTGGGGGAGATGTAGCTGCACATCAGGAAAGGATGTTCAACAAGGATTGTAGGGAACCTAGGGTACAATGGTCCAGATTTTATGTTCCTAGGTAGACACTGTGTAAAGATTTCTAACCACCCCTCAGTGAAACACGCCATGGACTAAACACTATGAAGAACTTGGATGCTGCCCTTGTGGGCAGCATCACATAACCCAGGGGCTACATCAGAAAGATTGAACATAAATGCTCAACAGAATGAACTGAGACCTGCATCAAAGTTGTCTGCACCCTCAGACTGAGGGCTGGGGTATTTGAATGGAAAAGGAAACTAGAGAGTGGCTGCCCCAGGCCTGTGGAACTGATCTAGGAAGTTTTCCCCCTGCCATCACCCATCCCACCTCACCCCGATGCCTAGGATAACATCTCGGTGGAATGGGAGATGGAACTGTGTGGAGCAACAGCTCATGGGATGTGGCTCACAGTGGAACTGTACTTGCATAGACTCCTCATCCTTACAGTATCCAGAGTGATGTGTCATTGGAAAAATTAATGATGTTACAAGTACACTCACCTTATAACCCAGGGGATGATTGACAAGGTTTTCTGGTTTGTTTGTTTTTTGGTGTAGCATAGACTTTTCTTTTTAAAAAAAATTAAAATCATTTTATTGGGGCTCGTACAATTCTTTTCACAATCCATACATACATCCATTGTGTCAAAACATATGTACATTTGTTGCCATCATAATTCTCAAAACATTTGCCTTCTACTTGAGCCCTTAATATCTGCTGCTCATTTCCCCCCTCCCTTCCAACTCCCCCCACCTCATTAACCCTTCATCATTCATAAATTATTATTATTTTGTCATATATTACACTATCTGACGTCTCCCCCTGCCCTCTTCTCTGCTGTCCCTCCCCCATGGACGATACTATGTGTAGATTCCTGTAATACATTCCCCCTTTCTACCCCACATTCTCTCCACCCTCCAGGCATCGCCACTCTCATCACTGGTTCTGGAGGAGTCATCTGTCCTGGATTCCCTGTGTTTCCAGTTGCTATCTGTACCAATGTACATCCTCTGGTCTAGCCAGATTTGCAAGGTAGTATTGGGATCATGATAGTGAGGGTTGGGGGTGTGGGGGGGAAGTATTTAAGAACTAGAGGAAAGTTAAATATTTTATCATTGCTACCCTGCACCCAGGCTGGTTCATCTCCTCCCCACAACCCCTCAGCAAGGGGTGTCCAGTTGGCTACCTTTGGGCTTTGAGTCTCCACTCTGCACTCACCCACCTTTTCAATAATAAGATTTTATGTTCCTTGATGCTTAATACCTGATCTCATCGACAGCTCGTGGTCACACAGCCTGGTGTGTTTCTTCCATGTGGCCTTTGTTGCTTCTCAGCTAGATGGCCACTTGTTTATCTTCAAGCTTTTAAGACCCTAGAAGCTATGTCTTTTAATAGCCGGGCACCATTAGCTTTCTTCGACCATTTGCTTATGCAAATGTCTGTCTTCAGTGGTTGTGTCAGGAAGGTGAGCACCCATTGATATGGTTTTTAGCTCTTGGATGTCTGACAACTGGTCTCTTTTATACCTCGTGGTCAGCCAAGCTGGTGTGCTTCTTCTATGTGGGCTTTGATGTTTCTTAGCTAGATGGCCTCTTGTTTATCTTCAAGCCTTTAAGACCCCAGCCACTATATCTTTTGGTAGCCAGGCACTGTCAGCTTTCTTCAACACATTTGCTTATGCACACATTTTTCTTCAGCAATCATGTTGGGAAGGTGTGCATCATGGAATGCCAATTTATTCGAACAAAACGGTCTTGCTTTGAGTAAGTGCTTGTTTACTTTACTGTTCCTATGGGTTTTTCTGCCTTTAGATTACTTGTTTCTGTTTGTCTTTTGTTGTATGCTAGTTGTTTGTTGTTGGGGTTGCTGATCTTATGGAGTTTGAATTTCTCATAACACAACTGCCATGGATTGTGATAAGAGCTGTAAGAGCCACAATAAGATGATTAAAAAAATACAATTGCCAAAGTAAACCTGAGTTATGAATATCCCAGGGATAAGAAGATAGATTCTGGGCCACCACTGAACTCTAGTCCCAGTCTAAGAAGAGTTCTGATAACATAGCCTGCTTGATACTCACCTTCATGAAATGATGCTACAGCAAAGTGTGGTGAAAGAAGCAAATGGTACTCGGTCATCAATCAGAATAATGTCTGAGGTCTTAAAAGCTTGTATTCAAACATGCAGTCATCTAAGTAAGAAGTCAACTAAGCTCACATGGAAGAAGCACACCTGATTGTGTGACGATGTCAATAATAAGATTCAAATATGATCAAGGGAAAATATCAGAGCTAAAATTGTGAACACATAATTTGTGGAAGGCTGTGGAGGACAGTTGGAGTCAAAAACCCATCTGTATAGTTCTAGTCTGATTAAGTCACAGGCAAAAATCCACAACAGCCTGTCATCTTTTCTCCATTGACTACCACGTTGGCTGTTGGTTTGTCATATATAGCTTGTACTGTCTTGAAGAATTTTCCTTCCATTCCTATCTTCTCAAGTGTCTTAAACAGGAATTGGTATTGGATGTTGTCAAATGATTTTTCTGTATCTATCCATATTATCATGTGGTTCTTAATAGTTTTTCATGTCAATGTGGTGAATGATACTAATGGTCTTCATATGTTGAACCATCCCTGCATCATTGGTATGAAACCCACTTGGTCATGGTGAATTGTTTTATATACTTTTGTTAAGGATTTTTACATTGATGTTCGTTAGGGATATTGGTCTGTAGTTCTCAATTTTTGGGGAATCCTTACCCGATTTTGGTATCAGAGTTATACTTGCTTCATAGAAGAGTTTGGGAGTTTGCCTTCTTTTTCTATGATCAGGAAGAGTTTGTGTAGGATTGGTGTTAGTTCTTCCCTAAATGCTTGGTAGTATTCTCCAGTGAGGCCATCTGGTCCAAGGGATTTTTTTATTGGTAATCCCTTGATAACCTTGTCTATTTCTTCTATTGCTATAGGTCTGTTGAGATTCTTGACTTCATTTGGGGATATTTAGGGAGGCATTATTTTTCAAAGAATTTGTCCATGTCTTCCAAATTGTTGAATTCATTGGAGTACAATCCTTCATAGTACTATGTAATTATCCTTTTGCTTTCATTAGGATCTGTTGTAATGTCCCCTCTTTCATCCCTCATTCTTTCTATTGAAATTTGTTCTCTCCTTTCTTTGGTTAGGTTTGTCAGTGGTCTGTCAATTCTGTTTATCCTTTAAAAGAACCAACTTTTAGCAGCATTTTCCCATAGTTTTCTTATTTTCCCTCTCCTAAATCTCAGCCCTGATTTTTATTATTTCTTTTCTTTTGCTAATAGTAGGATTGTCCTACTGACTCTGCTCTAGTTGTTGTAAACTTTGTGCCAGCATATCAATCACAAGTCTCTCTTCCATTTTCAGGTGTGCATGTATTGCTATGAAACTTCCTCTGATAACTGCCTTTGATGTGTCCCAGAAGTTTTGGTATGTCGTGCTCTCATTCTCATTGGTTTTAAGAAGTTTTCTAATTTCATCTCTGATCTGTGCCAGTATGCACTCCCTTTGCAATAGAGAGTTGCTCATCCTCCAATTGTTTGCTTTGTTTTCTTTGTCTTCCTTTTGTTGATTTCCAGCCTTATGGCACAGTAGTCAGAGAGACACGTCTGTATATCAATGTGCTTTAATGTATGTAGATTCATCGTAAGCCCCAGCATGTGGTCTATCTTCAAATATGTGTTATGCGGACTTGAAAAGAATGCGAATTTATTTTGTATTTGGATGAAAAGTTCTGTAAATGTCTATCAGGTCAAATTGTCTAATTGTAGTGTTTAGATCTCTAGCCTCCTGTTGAGTTTCTTTTCCTGTAATTTCCTTTTCTCAGAGAGTGGTGCATTGAAGTCACCCAGTATAATTATTGAGGCTGTGATTTCTTTTTCATCTTTTGGAGTGTTTTGTTGACGTATTCAGCAGGTCTCTTTTGGGGAATATATGTTTACAATGCTTAGTTGTTCTTTGTCTACCTTTCCCTTGAGAATTGTATAGTGTCCCTCTTTATCTCTTTTTTTATGGTTTGTACTTTGAGGTCAATTTTATCCGAGATTAGGATTGCAACCCCTGCTTTTTTTGAATTACTATTTGCTTGGTATGACTTTCTCCAGTTGTTGATTCTCAGCCCATTTTTGTCTGTAGCCTTGAGATGTGTTTCCTGTAGGCAGCAGATTGATGGGTTGTGAGTTCAATCCATAGATAATCAGGGTTATTATCTCCATCTGCGGACTCTGTGATGTCATCTTATAACTTTTGTGTTGGGTGTTTTCCTACCTTCCTTTCTTAGTAGTGTCTTGTGCATGTGTGTGTGTGTGTATCATTCTTGACTTCTTTCCATCCTTAAGCCAATGCTATTTGGGGGTCTGTTTTCTCTTTTTTTGCCCTCTGGGTGAGGTTGTTCTATGTGGCGGTCTCTTATTTATGCTTGGTGAGTGTTGTTCTTCTGCCCATAATGGGTTAGCAAGAATATTTTGTAGGGCTGGGTTTCTTCTAATGTATTCTTTGAGTTTTTTCTTGTCTGGGAAGACTCTTACTTCTCCATCTATCTTGATTGATAATTTTGCTGGTTAGAGTATTCTTGGGTTTGCATGTTTTCCTTCAAATTTTGGAATATGTTATTTCACTCTCTCCTCTCTTCTTCGTTTCTGCTGATAGGTCTGATCATATACTTATTTGGGAACCTTTATTTGTGATTGCTTGTTTTTTCCTAGCTGTTTTCATGATTTTCTCCTTTTCCTGAAAGTTGGATAGTTTAGCTATTATGTGCCTTGGTGACTTCTTCTTGGGATATAGTCTAGCTGGTGTTCTTTCAGCCTCCTGAATGCTTGCCTGGTTTTCATTCATTAAGCTTGGGAAGTTTTCCTCCAATAATTCTCTCACAATTGTTGCAGATGACTTCTTTGTTGCATCTTCCTTCAGTAATCCAATTATTCTGATGTTGTTCCTCTTCATAGCATCAGGGCTAGCTCTTAGGTTTTCTTCAGCTTCTCTGATGATCTTATTAGATTTTTTGTTCATGTTTGTTAAAGTCTGCTTGGCTGTCTTCCAAGTCACTGGTGCAGTTCTCTTCTTCCTCCAGTCGATTCTTGAGGTCCGCGAGTCTGCTACTGGTTTTGTTATCTCCTCCTTAAGCTCTTATATTTCCCTTTGGTGTATGTACTTATCTCCTCTATCATTTCATCCTTTTTCTATATTGTTACCCTCATATCCTGTATGACTCCAAGCATCATTCTGGAAATTTCTTTTTGTGGCAGCTCATTGTCTGCTTCTTCTATGCATGCTGTTAGGTTCACGACATCTTCTTCCATTGCATTTGTTTCTCCTGTTTTATCGTTGAGGTTGGTGGGGCTGATTGCTGTTTGAGTTGCATTGTTTAAAGGACACAGGTGCTGTTTTCCAGGGAGTTGAAGAGCACTGGATATTTCTGGGAGACTTGTAGGAATGCTTCTTTGAACTGCCTACAGCTAATTTCATGATGGAATTAGCCTACCACTTTATCCTCCTGTGGCTTCACTCTCAAGGTGAGTGCCCCAGAAGGCTGGTGGTTGCCTGCTTTGGTGTAAAATACTGGGAATGGTGGGCAGAATTGCCCTGGCCAGGTAGATCACTGTGGAAGTTGGGCAGAAGTTCCTGCAGCAGCTTGGAACATTGGAGGCTGTTGACTGAGCTGCCTTAGGCTGTGTGAGTCACTAAGGTAGGCAGGAAGAAGTTCCCATAGTCACATGGGATAACAGGAAAAATAGGAGCTCCTCCAGCCACACAGGCAGGAATTCCCCTGTAAAAAGTTGGGCAGAGTATCCCCTCATGGACATCTGCCGGGCTTCCCTCTGCCTTGGGCTACATTTCACAGGGTGGAGCTCAACTAACTGGGTGGGGGGCAGGCATAAATGTTCTAGGCTAAGGGAAGTGGTCTGGAGGTCTACAGTGGTGTGTGAGATTACAGGGAAGAGACAAAGAGGAGAAAAAGTTAAAAACTAAGCCCACTGAGACTATGGGGAGATAGAGATAATAGAGGGAAACAAAAGTAACAATATTGCTGAGCCCCAATCCCTGCCCGGGGCTACAAGGGTTTAATCCTTGCTCCAAGGTGGTGGCAAGATTTGGCTGTGTTGAGATTAAGCTCCTGTGCCGGCTCCAAATGGTCCTAGCTCCAGTCAAGACAGGGGCAGGGCTAAAGTCAAACTCTAACCAGCCTCCACTGTGGTAAGCCAAAAGCCCCCAGCCCCTCAAAACCTTGTGGATCTGTGCCTACTTATCTTTATGATGCTCCTCCTGTGATCCAGCAGTGTTCAATTTCCCTCTTAGTAACTCTCCTGAGTTGATTTCTGCAGAGTCCCTCTGATATGTGTTACTAGGTCGCCATCTTCCCGGAAGTCACCATTCGCATTTCTAAGGAGCACTCTGGTTGTATTTCTTACAAGACATACAGTATTTTTTGTTCCACTGTAGTCCTTGATACTGTCAACATTCTTTTATTCTCTCAACACTATAATTGAAATACATAATTCTTCTGTAGTCTTTCTTATTCGTAGCCCAACCTTCACAATCATATAAGGTAACTGAAATATCCTGGCTTGAGTTAGGTGCACTTTAGTCCTTAAGCAGCCATCTGACTGAGGCATCAACTCAGTCCTCATGGAAGAAGAATGCAAACCCATATGACCCCAAGGTTTATAAATTATATTATCCAAATCCAAAGGAGGGAACAGTATCGAAGTTTAAATTGTGAACACCTGGTTTTCAGAAGGCTATGGGTGACACTGGAAGCCAAAAATCCATGTGCAGTATCCACACATGGATTAAAAGTCTCCAGTGTATTTCCTCTGACCATAATTGAGGCAAGTAAATAGCATTGTTACCTGACAGAGGCCATTATTAAGGTGATTATGGCTTGTGTAGTTTGATTTAAATGTAATATTCTATTATTTGATCTCTCTGACTCATTTTAAAGTTGTTTCAGTTTAAAAAAGTGAGGGGGAAAATACGTGGATTAATCCTGTGGTGACTCTCCTCTGACCACACACTAGGGATGTAAATAGCCTTGCTATCATGCAGAATGCATTGGAAGGTAGAGTATTGCTCATGCAGTTGTTAACATTTAGCACCTTATCATTTTTAAGTTGTTCTAATTTTACATTTTTTTGCTCTCTTTTAATGGTTCCTTGGGGGCATAGCTGGAAAAGTTGTGGGGAAATGGGGAGCTAATAACGATGAATACAAGAATGAAGAAACTGTTCTAAAACTGATTGTGGTGATTGAAATATTTTTTATGTAATTGAACTAATGAATTCTATGATATGTGAAGTATATGCCAATAAACCTGTTAAATAAAAAGGTGTTGTGATTACCTTCTACAGTCTGATTAAAATCCTATTCATCCTTCAAGGCCCAGTTTACCATGAGTGGATTGTTTCATCAAGTGTGCATCACCTCTTCCTCTAACCCAAACAGAGCATTTTTTGGAATTCATTACATTTTAAAGCATGGTTATTGGTTATGATTGCCATCAAGCTCAGCCTTCTCAGGGCAGACGTTATTTTAGACATCTTCATATACTTAATGTCATTTTTTAAAGATAATTTTATTGGGGGCTCTTACAACTTATAACAATTCATACATCAATTATATCAAGCATATTTGTACATATGTTGCCATCATTATTTTCTAAACATTTACTTTCTATTTGAGACCTTGGTATCACCTCTTCTTTTCACCTTCCCTCTCCCCTACCCTCCTTGTGACCCCTTCATAAATTATAAATTATTATTATTTTCATATCTTATACCAACTGCTGTCTCCCCAGCATCCTCCTACCCTCTTGGTATCTCTACTCCCATTTCTGTTCTTGAGGGGTTTACCTGACCTGAACTCTGTGTGTTGTGAGCTCTTATCTGTACTGGTGTGCATGTTCCTACAGTGAAAGACAAGATTGGGGTCATAAGAGTGGGGGTTGAGGAAGCCTCAAGGAACCAGAGGAGTATTGTGTGTTTCATTGGTGCTATATTTCACCATGGTTGACTTAGCCCATCCTTATGACTCTTCTGTGAAGGGAAATGTCCCATGCTCTACAAATGTGCTTAAACTCTCTGCTCCCACCCTCCTTGTTCACTACAATGTTTTTGGGGTTTTTTTTATTTGTTTGTTTGGGGACTTCTGATGCTTGTTACCTGATCCCATCAACACCTCATGATGATACAGGTTGTTGTGCTTCTTCCATGTGGGCTTATTGTTTCTCAGCTAGATGGCCGCTTGTTTAACTTCAAGCCTTTAAGACCCCAGATTCTTTATCTTTTGATAGTCAGACATCATCAGCTCTTTTTACCGGATTTGCTTATGCACCCATTTTGCCTTCAGTGATCATGCCAGGAGGGTGAGCATAACATAAAGCCTGGTTGTTAGAACAAAGTGTTCTTGAGTTGAGAGAGGACTTGAACAGAGACCCGAAGTCTGCCCACTTCCTCAATGTATTGTCATATAAATATATGTGCTTAGGCTAATACCTCTATTTTTATGAATTAATATATTTGCATGAGTGCACACCTATGTTTATACTTCTAGCCATAATTTTGCTTCCTACATCGTTCCTCTGATTCCTTTTACCCTCCTCCTTTCGAAACATCATGCTCTCCCTTCTTCTGCCTCTTAGTAATTCCTCTTAGCTAGTTTGCTGTTGCTCCAACAGCCCCAGGATCTGTATGTCCTCTTTGTTGATTTTAATTCCTTATGGCGTTTTTTTCTCACTGGTCCCTTCCTCCATCTCCTCTTCCCTCTAAGACCCTCCTGAACCTTCAGTCTCAATGCTTTCTCCTTGGGCTTGCATCCCAGGCCTATCTAAACCAACAACATGGACAATATAAAAAGAAAAGAAAATGGAATACAAAGAGAAAAATATATAAACAATAATAATAAGTAGCAGATAGATTGAAAAAGCATAGATAATTACAGGTCTGCCCACTGACCTTTATGACTATCTCTCCACTGGTCCTGGAGGGCTCCAGGAACTGCCCCTCCTTGTCTTAAGTCTATTTTGGGAGCTCTTCGGGGGCATTGTGTATTTGCTTTGCTTTGCTCCCATTGCTGATCTGTTATGTTCCTTTCTTGGTTCACCCCACTGTGGAGGGTTCAGACTGGACTCACTCCCCTCTATGTGTCTCCAATATTGTCCTCTGTTTTGGTATATTCCAGCAAGGGGACATCAGGTCTCAAGGTGTTGTCAACCCTACAATCCTCTCTGTGCCTTAGCAACTCCATGTGGGGACATTGTCCTTAGGACTTCATGTGCTGTTATGGGGTCAAATCCTCACTCTCTTTTTCCTTCTTGCTTTGCTTCCATGTGGGTATGGCATGCTGGCCCCTCTCCCAACATGTAGGTTTAATGTTGTAGCACATACTTCTAGGGAAGGGGTCAGTTTGGCTCTGACTGGGTCTGGCCCTATAGCCTGCATGTCATTTTAATTCTCAAAATTGTTTGAGCCTACTAGAACCTCCATTTCTTCTATAACCTTTTTGCTTCCTCTACTTTCCTCCTCTCCCACAGCACCAATCCTAAATGCTATGATTTGTATTCTCTAGTTAATCTGTGTAATCAATTCATTATATAGAATCACTAATTCCCCTCCCTTTTTTTCCTTAGCTGAAGCTATTAGCCAAATTCCATTCCTGGCAAAGATGAATTTTCCACTCATTCCACATCTGCATGAGTGGCTGAATAAAGCTGAGGAAAAACATACAACCATGAAAAGATCACTTAATTTTATGACTGTGAGTATCAAAGATGTCCTCCGTATTTTCCATTAGTCCTATTTTATTTACTGTGCCTTCCCATATGATAATCATTTGACATATATGAGCACTCTAAATGTGACCAGGCTAAGTGGAAGTGTACTGAAAATGTAAAATGCACCATGGCCTTTTGAAGGCTTAGTTATATAAACAAATATGTAATCAATAATTTTTATACTTATTCTATGTTGAAATGACAGTGTTGGGGCTATGTTAAATTAAATGAAATCTATTATTTAAAAAAATCATTTTATTGGGGGCTCATACAACTCATCACAATCCACACATACATCAATTGTGTAAAGCACATTTGTACATTCATTAGCATCATCATTCTCAAAACATTTGCTCTCCACTTAGGACCCTGGCATCAGCTCATTCCCCCCCCCCCCGCTCCCTGCTTGCGCATGAACCTTTGATAATTTATAAATTATTATTTTGTTATATCTTACACTGTCTGACATCTCTCTTCACTCACTTTTCTGTTGTCAGTGTCCGAGGCAGGAGGTTATATGTCAATCCCTGTAATGGGTTCCCCATTCCACCCCATACTCCTTTCACCCTCCTGGTATTGCCACTCTCAGCACTGGTCCTGAAGGGGTAATCTGTCCTGGATTCCCGGTGTTTCCATTTCCTATCTGTACCAGTGTATACTTCCTCTTGTCTAGCCAGATTTGTAAGGTAGAATTGGGATCATGATAGTGGGGTGGAGGTGGGGGAGGTAGCATTTAGGAACTACAGGAAAGTTGTATGTTTCATTGTTGCTACACTGCACCATGACTGGCTCATCTCCTCCCTGTGGCCCTTCTGTAGATGTCCAGTTGCCTACAGATGGTCTTGGGGGCCCCACTCTGAACTCCCACTCATTTACAATGATATGACTTTTTGATGCCTAATACCTGATCCCTTCGACAACTCGTGATCACACAGGCTGGTGTGCTTTTTCCATGTGGGCTTTGTTGCTTCTCAGCTAGATGGCTGCTTGTTTACCTTCAAGCCTTTAAGACCCCAGATGCTATATCTTTTGATAGCCTGGCACCATCAGCTTTCTTCACATTTGCTTATGCACCTGCTTTGTCTCAGTGATTGTGTCAGGAAGGTGTGCATCATGGAATGCCAGTTTAATAAAACAAAGTATTCTTTAATTGAGGGAGTACTTGAGTGGAGGTTCAATGTCCACCTGCTATCTTAATATTAAACCTATAACTATATGCACATGGATCTATTTCCCCATCCTCATATATAAATATATTTGCATATGTACATGCCTTTATTTAGACCTCTATAAATGCCCTTTACCTCCTAACTCTTCTATTTCCTGTTACTTTCCTCTTGTCCCATTATCATGCTCAGCCTTCATTTGGGTTTCAATAATTTCTCTCCATTACATTATCTTTGGTCATGCCCTACCAGGCCTCCTACACTCTGCTTACCACCGATTTGGATCACTTGTTCTTAACACCACTTCATTTCCCCCCACCTTCCCCTCTCCCATGTCCCCTAAGAACTGTTGGTCTGTTGTTTTCTCCTCCAGATTGGTCATGCAGCCTATCTTATGTAGACAGACTTGCAGAGATAATAACATGCATAAAAACAAGACAGAGCAAAACCAAGCAACACAAGAAAACAAAACAAAGCACAACAATAAAAAAGAAAAGCTTGTAGTTAGTTAAAGGACTGTTTTTTTATCCTTTAGCAGTGTTTTTCGGTGGATTCTGATGGGGTGCCAAGCCCAGGCCCCAAAGCCTATTTTTGGTATTCTCTGGGGACTTTGTTGCTCTGTTCCCCTTGCTGTTCTGTTGCACGCCCTTCGTGTTTTGCCTCGGTGTGGTGTGATCAGATCGGGCAAAATTCCCACACTGTGTCTCCAGTGTTATCCCCTGTAGGACTATGGTCAGTGAAGGACGTCGTGTCTCATAGTGGGGTGGCCATATGGTCTTCTCTGTGGATTGGCTGCTCTAAGTGGGAATATCATCCTCAAGCCTTGGTGGGCCAAGATGTGCTCCACTCTGTCTTTCTCCTCCTTCATTTGCTCCTGTGTTCTCTGATCAGATGTGTCCCTCTCCCTGAGCTGCAGCTTCAGTGCTGTCCTATGAAGTAAATTCTTCTGGGGGGAGGAGCAGGTGAAATATATTATTAAAACTGAATTTTCAGTTTATCTTTCTTTCATAATGAAGCTACTGGGAAAATGCAAACTTACACATGTTCATTGCACTGTATTTCTATTGGATAATGCGATTATCCTAGAAAATTCACTGGACAATTCAGTGCTGAGCAAGCCTTTCCATACCTTCGCAAGCTTTCTCATTCTCCAGCTTCCTGCGTCTCCATTGATGACCTTGCTTCTGAACATATAGTGAAATAAAAGCTATTAATGAGCATGTACATCTTTTTACTAACTGGTCTACTAACCTGCATCTTCCCTGTGCATCTTGAGTTTCTTGTTCTTGTTATTTCATTTTTTTTTGTGAAACATACATAGCAAATGACGCATGTAAAGTCAATTACATTTTTTGCAACATTCAAAGTTGTGTAACCATTTTTGATATCCCTTTTCACATTATTCTACAACAATTAATATAAAATCACAGCTCTTCATCTAAAAATTTGAGGCGCTGTTGTCAGTTTGATGCCATGTAAATATGTCTTTGAAAGCATTCAGTGCTTAAGGTAGACATACTGAAGCTAAACTGTTTTGGTTTAAAGTAGATTTCTGGGGAACATTTTGGTTTGAGGTTTAGAGATTTATCTAGTAAATAGTTTCAGATGTTCATCTAACATCAATGGCTCTAGAACTGGATTTCATTGAAAATTGGAAATCCTGTTTCACTTGTCACCCCTTTGATCAGGATTCTTCTATACTATCTTTGACAAAAAAATTAAGCAATGGTAGTAGGATATCTATTTCTTATGATCTCACTACATAGGATGTTGATGTTCTTGGTGGTGCTATTTCTAATTCCAAAGATTGACTCTTCTTCATTGTGAACTCCAGATGAATGGAGACATATATATGGCTACTTGCAAGTTTTAACATCCTAGGTTCTTAGATGCTTTTTGTTATAAGACAGACTATTCTGCTGTGACAGTTATATAATCTCCTGCCAACTTGAATGAAGGGGTGGAGTCTACCCTGTCAATCAGGTCATAGCTAATGAGGCTTCTGTGAGGGCATGGCCTTCTCATGAGACTTCTGGGAACTCATGTTTTCCTCCATGGAGGCAGAACACACACTCTTTCTCTGTCTTCTCTTTCATGCTGTTAAGACTTTCAGAGCGCTGGAGGAGACATGTGGAGACATGTGCCAGCATTGGAATGCTTCCATTGCCACTGGATCCTCAAGACCTTCTACCCATTTCCTGCCATTTTCCTGAATTTGCTTCATTGCATGTGCTGTATGAGGCTAAAGATGAATTTATGGACTTGTATCAGGCATATGTGCTAATATTGGACTTATGGACTTGATCTGGACTTGGCTGGGATGCTTTTTCAATATACAATTGCTCTTTTATATAAACTCTTTCTTATACACATAGGGGTGTCTCTGGATTTATTTCTCCAGCCAACTAACTGATGGACTAACACTTCGCTCTTATGCGAGGCTGCTTGGCTACATACACTGTACTCGATAGTCTTTTGTTTACTCCTGGGTTCTCCTCTTGCATTCATTCCCTTGCCTTCAGTTGCCATCTATTTGCTTCTAGCTGACTAACTCTTTTTGAACTAGTTGACATTCAATCATTTCAAAGGTAGCATGTGATTAAGATCTAATGGTAGGAAGTATGGAAAGCATTAGCCAAAAACAACTCCCCAGGAATTTATAGAATATCAATTGAAATGTTTCAACAAGTTTATGAAGTACTGGAAGCACACACTTGTCTATGCTAAGAAATTTGGAAGACAGCTACTTGGCCAACTTATAGGAAGAGGTCCATATCGGTACCTGTTCCAAAGAAAAGTGACCTAACAGAATAAAGAAATTATAGACTAATAATCATTATAACACCCGAGGTCAGATTTTGCTGAAGATAGTTTTGCAGCATAACAGAGTCTTATTTTTCTACTCCCTAAGTGATCATCCAGATGGGTCAATATGTTAGTAGGAGAAATGGTGGTGTGAAATGCACACTGAATTTGAGTTTTACCCCCAATGCTATAAACTTTATGAATGAGGCTGACAGAATCTGAATATGTGCTCTTGAATAACCCATTGCTTTCCATTTTATTGGTAGCTCTTACAGATGTAACAATCCATAGTTCAGTTAATTCAAGCATGATTGTACAATTGTTGCCACCATCGTTTTCAAAAACATTTTCTTTCTTCTTAATTAACTTCAAGCCTCTAAGAGCCTAGATGCTATATCTTTTGATAGCTGGCCACCAGCCACTTTCTTCACCACATTTGTTTTATCTTTGGTATGCCCAACATGTCTATTTTCTCTTCCTCTGGGTGAGCATCCTTCAGTATTGCTGATCGCCCATATATTCCCTGTGCTATCATTCTTAACGTTTCCCTATTTTTTTCTTTTAAAAAATCATTTTATTGGGAGCTGGTACAATGCTTACCACAATCCATATGTCCCTATAGTTTGGGGTTTTACCTTGAGATCTGTGATCCACCTTGACTTTGTCCTTGTGTATGGGGTGAGGTAAAGGTCCTGGTGAATTCTGCAGGTTGACATTTAGTGTTCCAGCACCATTTGTTAAAAAGGGCACCTGCTTCCCATTTTATTTTTGGGGTCCCTTATCAAACATTGGTTGTCTGTATTCTGCCCTTTTTATTTCTGGATTTTCTGTTCTTATCTATTGGTCTGAGTATCTATTTTTTATACCAGTACCATGCTATTTTGGCAGTTGTGGCTGTATAATAAATTTTAAAGTCAGGCAATGCAAGTCCCCCACTTTCTCCTTTTTTTGAGTTTTTTTGTGCCAATTCTGGGTTTTTTCCTTTTCCATTTGAAGTTAGTAGTCAGTTTATCCATTTCTTTGAAAAAATTATGCTTGTATTTATATCAGGATTGCATGAACCTACATAGTACCATAGGTGGGATTGACATCTTTACAATCTTAAGTCTACCGATCCATAGGCATGGGATATTTTTGCATTTGTGAAAGTCCCTTTTGGTTCCTTGTACTAGTGTTTTATTGTTTTCCTCAGACAGATGTTTTTTGGGTTTTTTTGATTAGGTATATCCCTAGATATTTAAATTTATGTTGGCGATTGTGAAGGGTACTATCTTCTTGATCTCTTTTTTTCTGTAATCCCATCAGTTGCACATAGCAATCCAATTGATTTCTGCTTTGGGATTTTCAATATATACAATGATATCTGAAAATAGCAATAATTTCACTTCTTTCCCCAGACGTACACCTTTGATATCCTTCTGTTGTCATATTATTAGATAAGATCTCCAGGACTATGTTGAATAAATGTGAGGACAAGGGGCATCCTTGTCTAGTTCCCTTTTTTAGTTGGAATGTTTTCAACTTTTCTCCATTGATTGTAACACATTGGCTGTTGGATTTTCATATGTAGTTTGAATTTTATTGAGGTATTTCCCTTCCAGTCCTCTTCTTAGGAATGGCTGGTGAATGTTGTTGAATGGTGAATGTTGTTGAATGGTGAATGTTGTTGAATGGTGAATGTTGTTGAATGGTTTTTCTGGGTTTTTTCATATTATCATGTGGTCCTTATCCTTTTTCTTCTCAATGTGGTGGATGGTGGTGATGGATTTTCAAACGCTGAACCAACCCTACATCGCTGGTATGAATCCCACTTGGTCATGGTGGATTATTCTTTCTATAAAGTCTGTATTCTATTGGTCAAGATTTTAAGGATTTTTGCATCTCTGTTCTTTAGAGATATTGGCCTGTACCTCTCTATTCCTGTCAGAGCCAGTGTTTTGGTATCAGTGGTAGAATGTGTTTGGGAGTTTACCACCCTTTTCTATGATCTGGAAGAACTTACGTAGCATTGGTGTCAACACTTCCCTGCCTTCTTGGTAGAATTCTCCTGTGAAGCCATCTGGGCCAGGGTTCTTTTTAGTTGATAGTTCCTTGATAAATTTATCTTTATCTTTTTTGTTTTTGTTTTTTTTGCTATGGGTCTGTTCAAGTTCTTGTGGGGTAATCTGGGCACAGTTTGTTTTTCCAGGTATTTGTCCATGCCTTCCAAATTGTATTCCTTGGAGTACAGCCCTTCATAGGATGGTGTTATTAGTCTTTTAATTTCATTGAGTTCTGTTGTAATTTCTCCAGTTTCATTCCTCAACCTGAATATTAATGTCTGCTCCTTCCTATTTTTGTTAGTTTTGCCAGTGATTTATCGATTCTGTTAATCCTTTCACAAATCAATTTTTTACTGAGTTAATTTTTCCATTGTTTTTTTATTTTCCCATTAATTTATCTTTGGTCAGATTTTATAATTTCTTTTCTCTTGCTATTAGAAAGAATATTCTGTTGATTGTGTTCCAACTGCTGAAGCTTTTGTGAGAGGGCATCCACCATAAGTCTCTTCCTTCTTATGCATATTTATTGCTCTTAAGCATCCGTTCATAGCTGTTTTTGCATAGATTTTTGTATTTTGTCTTCTCATTCTCCTTGGTTTATAGAAACTTCTTTATTTCATGTATTCTTTGGTCCAATACTCACTCCTTTTGGCAAAGCAATTTATTCATTCTCTAAGTATTTGCCCTTCTTTTTTGGGGTTGACTTCCTGCTTTATGGTGTTGTAGTCAGAGAAGGAAGCCTGAGTGATCTCTGTTTCTTTGAATTTGCTCAAACTTGACTTGTGTCCCAAAATATGGTCTATTTTTGCATATGTGCCATATGAGCTTGAAAAGAATGTGAAATTTGGGCAGTTGGGTGGAGAGCTCTCAATGTCTGTGGTAGTTACATAAACTGTTGTCAATTTGAGACTTAAGAGTAAAGTGGTGTTCGGCCTGTCAATCAGGTCTCAGCTTGATGACCTCATTTGGAGATACTAAAGACATAAATAGCTCTCTGGAAGCAGGGCACATGCTCATTTCCTGCAAGACAGTGCTGATGAGGATCGTGATGGAGCTATACTGATGCAGCCAAAGCCTTGGAGCTGGAGGAGCCACGTGGAGACCCACGCCAGCGCTGAGATGCTTCTACCACCACTGAATCCACAAGATTTTCCACGCACTGGGCTGTAATCTTACTGCACTCATCATCACTGAATGTGCTGTGTGAGTCTGAAAAGGATTTTACATACTGGTACTGGACATATGGCTAATATCAGACTTATGGGCTTGAATTGGACTGGGCTGGATGTTTTCTTAATGTATAATTACTCTTTATATGAAGCTCGCTCTTTCCTATACACATATGAGTTAGTTAGTTTACTGTGTCAACCTGGTAATAAACACATGTGAGGTTAATTGAAGGGCAGAGAGATAAATGGCTCAGTGAGCCTCACCTTTCAAGTTCTCAGGTCTTTTGCTTTCGGATGGTGGGACCAGCATGCAGCTGCCTTAGCCTGCATCAGCCAGCAAGGATAACTTCCTGCAAGACATCTCTGAGGAGAAGTTACATGGACCTACCCCTTATGTAGTCCTGGGTGCTGGAGCAGCCATGTGGAGATCCCTGCTAGTGCTGAGATGTTTACACGTTCACTGATTCGGCTTTCCTCCTGCAGTCAGCATCAGAGTAGGCTTGCTAGCCATGAGGCTGTGGCAGTATTCTGGGAGGGACAGTGGCGTGTTAGTGGTGGTCAGGGGGCACACCCTGAGCATGAGGTGGCAGTGCTGGCTGCTAGTGGGATCACTAGCTTAGAAGTGGTGGGGTGGTAGGTGGGCCATGGGAGGTCAAGTGTCAGCTGTGGAGGGGTGAGGGTGGGATTGTGGGCCCCTGATCATGAGCCTCAGGAAGAGGTGGTCGGCAGGGGTGGCACCTTTTGAAACAGTGGCAGAGAACAGAGCTGCTCTGTGGAACAGCAGCTAGGGTGGGACCACGCATGAACTGTGATTCAGCGCCATCAGGCATGGGGAGAGGCTTTGAACTGTGAAGCGGGCAGCAGCAGGTGGGGCTTGGGGCATGGGCCGTGCATGTGGGTATGGGTGAGTGATGCAGGAGGCTGTGGCCCAGGGACCAAACCACATGTCACTTCAGCCCAGGTGAGCGCTCAGTGGGGCAAGGCAGGTCAACACCATGGGGAAGGTCTGCCCATGTGCTGGTACAGATCCCTGGCATGCCATGAGGCCTCACTGCTCTCTCCGGACCCTCCAATCAACCTCCCTGACCCCCAAACCAGCATTCTCCCATGGAGCTCCTGATACAGTTACCTCTACCTCACAGCCATCTTCCCCAAGTCTTTCCTTGAGTAATTTAAAAGCCCCTGTCATTTGTAATGTCTTATGTATAATATATAAAGACTTTAAGATTATTGATAATGGTCTTTGGTTTGAGTATTAAACTAATGATCTCAGAACTGTATGATAAAATAACCATGTCCCTGTTTAGCACACATGGTTAAGTATTTGGCTACTAACATGAATCACATTTGAATCTGCCCAGAGATGCCTAAGAAGCAAAGCCAGATATTTTTGAAATCATAGCCACTGAAAATTTGTGCAGCACCGTTCCACTCAGATCCACATGCAATTGCCATTAGTTGAAATTATAACAACCGAACAGCTGATTTTGTTTGCTTTTGGTATGTTTCCTGCTATACATATGCTCACCGGGGAAACAAAACATATAATTTGTATAACTTTTTGAAAAATTTCCAAGTATAGTTTTTCCATATAAATAGTGCCAAATATTTCTCTGACTGGATTTCATTTTAATTACCCAAATATGTTTATTTCCAAAAAGGCAGTTGGCATAATCTATTTAAATATATCTTAAATATTTAAGCATACATACAAATGTTAAATAGTTTATGAACACATTGAAAATAGAAATAACAAAAATAGATTCTAAAATATTAAATGTATAATACAATGATCTGTTTTGAAATTGAATAGAAAATGACATATTTTGATCTTCGTATTAAAGAAACTGAACTACTATGTTACATGCTGTGGTAGTTAAATAATCTGGTGCTAATTTGAGACTATTAAGAGGGAAGGCGTGGAGTCTAGCCTGTCAATCAGGTCGCAGCCTGATGACCTCATCTGAAGGTGCAACTGAGAAAAAGAGATTATTGGAGGTCAGACACACACTCCCTCTCTGTGAGACATTCCTGTTGACAAGCCACCTGGAGCTATACTGATGGCCACCAAAGCCTTGCACCTGGAGGAGCCAGCTCTAAGATGCTTCTATCACCACTGGATCCACAAGACTTTCCACTCACTGGCCTATAATCTTCTTGCACTCGGCATCATTGCATGTGTTGTGTGAGCCTGAAGAGGAATTTACAGACTGGTATCAGACATATATATTGGACTTATGAACTTGATCTGGACTGGGCTGGGGTGTTTTCTTAATGTATAATTACTCTGACATAAAGTTCTCTCTTACAAACATATGGGTCTCCCTGGATTTATTTCCCTAGTCTACCTGGACTAACACACATGTCAAGGAGACCAAAGTCAAACACAAATACTTAATTCATGATTTTAAAAGGGATTATTAAGGAAGTTAACAAGTTGTAATACCAGCAAGAAAAGCTGAGCATAGTTGTTTATGGGGACATGTTACGAAGTTTCAGGCCTGCTAATAAATGCCCAAAGGGGCAAACCCCTCTGCTGTAAACCTCAACTTGAAGGCACACATCAGAAAACCCATTTCCCTGAATTAAGTGCCCCAAGGCACCCCACCCCAGTAAGGCTCAGTGTGAAGGCACGCATCCCCACTCCTGTGAGTCAGCAAGCCCAGTTCTCCAAGTAAGTTTCCAGAGGAACCCACTCCTTAAAGCAGCCCTCTTCGCGGCAGCCTTCAGCTTTAGATGCTCCGTGGGCGGGAAGTCCACCACTCTGTGTTCCATCCTCTCCCTCCTGGCTCTGCTGTTCCTCCTCAGATGTTACAGCTGTCTTCCGGATCCAGAAGATTCACTGTGCAGGGATTTTGTGTTCAGAGGAAGCCCTCTGTTCCTGGTTCCTGCTGGTAATGAGATTTCCCTCTCTTGTTTCTTCGGGGGTTAACTGAAGCTGCAAAGGGATGGCATTCCAAGGAATCTTGTTCATAAGTACTCACAGGTGAATCCTAGCAGTATTGTCCCTCTGCCACCTTCTTACCTGATCCATGCAAGGAAAGGTCATTTCGTGGGAGTTAGAGACTTTGGCTAGAAGAACCACCTTAAATACGAAAAATGCATTAGAAATGGAAAAAGCTGGCTCAACATCTATTTGAATGAGGTTGCTGTTGTAACTATAACATGTCAAGGATTTCTTGTGAACTGAAAATGTAGGAAATTAGCTAATAAGACAGAGCTACATTGGGATCATTATATTTGTGACATGGATTTGGGAAAGTGGAGTCCATATGTTGAAATTAATTCATTCAGCCCAAGATAAGAAATTGTTTTAGTTAACTGATTTCAATGGAGATTTTGACAATAGCTATTGTCACCTAGAATTTAGCAATTTAGCCTTATTATCTAATTATCCAGACAAGACATTTCTCCATAGGATTGACAAAATGCTCTTATTAAGGCAAATAATTCTGAAAAGAGGAAAATGAAAACAAAAAACCACAAAAGAAGTTGATTCATGAGCTATTAACTCTCTTCCACAACCCAATCTGGTCTCAATCAAAGAAATGCCAGGATTAATGTTGACTGAGTGCTGGTCAACTCAGATAATCCGTCCATCCATTTTCTTACTGGTGCTTTTTGAGGAGACGAAAGAGAGTTCCTGAGACGTAGCTGAGTTTCAATCTATATAAAGGTCATTTCTGCAACAAACCGATAACAATAAGTACGATAATACCTAAAATAATCTCACAAATCAATTTTTTTCAAAGTGACTGCATGTCTCATATCTCAGTGCATGCTAGGATTTTGTGGGCTCTAGAGTGGAGGGAGATTTATTTCGAGTAACTCTATTTCGAGACGCATTTCGAGTAACTCTATGAGGGGGTTTCAAAAAGTTTGTGGAAAGTGGCATTAAAAGACAATGGGATTTCCCACCAACTATTTGAAGCTTCTTCATATTAGTCACAGCACTAAAACTACACCTGGAGTAGTTTGTGTGTACTTTCTACTTAAATCCTTAGTTTTCTTTTCACATCAGGAAGACAAAAAAAGTCATGTCATCAATCCCCTCCCTGCTTGTGAAGAAAGGAGGAAAACAGCCAAGGAGACATAACAGGGAACAATGTGGCATAACAGGAAGAACATGGACATTGGGAGTAGAAAGAAGGAGTTTCTATCCTGGAGTTATCTATCTACTTTCTGTGTAAATTTTGGACAAATTGTTGAGCCTCAGTTTCCTCATCTATAAAATGGGAATATTGATATATTCTTTTCATAGGGTTGTTCTGCTAGTTGTTAGACATTTATAACAAATACATAATGATGAGCACATGGTATACAAGTGAGTACAGAGAAAACTTTTTTTACTAATAAATGGGAAGACAGAATAAACATTGTTTTACTATAAACATGAAGTAGCTGGCATCCAATTTACTGGTCTCTATTAGAACCCTGATGGCTTAATGGTTATGCTTCAGGCTTTGATCCGTATGATCAGGAGTTCAAAACCACCAGCAGCTCTGAGGGAGAAAGACTGGGATATCCAATCCCCTAAACAGTTAGAGTTTCAGAAACCCACTGGGGTCACAAGGAGTCAGCATCGACTCCATGGCAGGGAGCAAGGGAATTCCTATGAAGCCTGTTGCCAATCAGAACACTTGTTGACAGTAACCACTATTTGTCACCCAATCAACCCCACCATTTAAAATTTATATAGTGTGGCTCTAGAAACCCAAAGTGAACTTCAAGACTGTCTAGACAAGCCGTTGCAAGCTCTAGGCACACACATGTGTATTTTTTACCATGGGGAAATGGAAAGGAAGCATCTTCTTTAAAGTGACAATAGCCACTAAATTCAAGGACACCCAAAGCCCTATTTAAGCCAGTGGGGAGTGGACTAGAATGCAGAGAAAATGAAAATTTTTTTTTAAAGAAAATATTTGAAATGAAATTTTTTGAATGGAAATTTAGACTCTTAATGTGACATTTCACAACATTTACATGTGAACAACAAAGTCACATTCTCTATGACCAAATTTGGGTCTCCTTTCTATGCCTCCCAATGAGGGACTTGTACTTGCAAAGAAAGTACAATGGTTTATCCCTCATACCTCTGTCCATAAGCTTATTTTCATATCCAATAATATGATTAATTAAAAATATATATATGAGCCCCTTGTCCTAAGTTAAACATCAAATCTTGATATATTTATATTGTTCTAAAAAGACACTCCTTATGCCTGTGGCTCTACCTACTGCTCATCCAGTCACGGAGTCTCTTGGTTTAGTTCAGAATTCAGTATTTCTGATCCCTATATCTGGATGGACACTACCCAGCAGCTGCTCCACATCTCTACCCCCGCCCCCACGGCCCCTAGAATCTCTTCTCAGGCCCCAGCACTGAAAGTGTGTGAGTTTCCCCTGAGCACCTTGTCTACATGCACCTTTAGACTGGAAGAGTTGCAAACGGACCACCGCCCCCCCACCCCTTGAGTATGACTGTCAGGGAGCTGAAAATAAAACTCTCTTGCAACACTACAAGCATATTGTGTCTTCACAGTACTCCTGCCTTAATGCTACTTTTCTTGTACCTGATCCTTAGTTTCTAACTTACCTGTTTGTATATTGTCGTTGTGTCCTTGTTCTTAGTTGCTACCCAGACTGACACAACTATGTGGTCTTATGTAGAACAAGACAACACACTCCCCAGTCCTGCATTGCTGTATTGTATTCATTTTCAGGAGTCCCCCTAAATCACATTTTAGGATGTGGTAAAAAAACAAACTAGCATGTTAAACATACATAGGTGTGTTTTATAACTAAAAATTAAACAGGGACCTTTTGAAAGACTTTAACGGAATTATGCTTAGTGAAAAAAAATGCATCTCAAAAATTACATATTAGCCCATTTATATAACAGAGATTTGCATTAGAGTTTGGAGCAAGTAAAGTGGGAAAGTGTGTTTATAGATGATGTGCTGTGTTAGGCTGGGTTCTCTAGAGAAGCCAAACCAGTGATATGTGTACATACATATACACATACACATACTATACATATGTATATATGAATTATATATGATAATTAAATTGCATCCATTCTTTTTTGATCTTCCTTCCTCACTGTCCAGCTTTCATATGCTTATGCGTCCATTGAAAATACCACTGCTTGTATCAGATGCATCTTGGTGCTCAAAGTTACATCCTTGCTTCTCAATGCTAAAAGAGGGCTGTGCTACAGACTGACTCAATGCAGGGCTGTGTTTGACCTCCTGACTGCTGCTTCCAGGAGTATTGATTGTGGCTCCAAGCAAGACAAAAATCCTCACCAACTTCAATCTTTTTTCCATTTAGCATGATGTTACCTATTGCTCCAGTGGTGAGGATTTGGTCTTCCCTATATTGAGTTATAATCCATACTGAAGGCTGCAATGCTTGATCTTCATAGCAAGTACTTTAAGTCCTCCTCACTCTCAGCACAAAGACTGGGTCATCTGTGTATCACAGGTTGTTAATAAGCCTTTCTTCAATTCTGATGCCACATTCTTCCTCATATAAGTCTGCTTCTCTGATGGTTTGCTGAGCATATAGATTGAATAAGTGTAGTGAGAGGATACAACTCTGATTCACACCTTTCTAGATTTTAAACCGTGTGGTAAGCCCTTGTTCTCTTCCCACAATTCCCTCTTGGGCTATGAGCACAATGTGTTGTTCTGGGAATCCCACTGTTCTCAAGGCTATTCATAGTTTGTTATGATCCACACAGTCAATAAAACACAAGTAAACATCCTTCAATTATTCTCTGCTTTCATAGAAACAAAACCAGTGACACTCATATATGTATAAGAAAGAATTGTATACAAGAAGGAAATTTATATCAAGGAATCAGCCCATCCCAGTCCAACTGGAGTCCATGAGTTAGATGCTGGCTGGAGGCTCCTCCAGACTCATGCAGCTCCTAAGCAACAAAGCAGGAAGGAAAAGTGGGAAGCTGGACGTTTACAGGCTGGTGAATGCACAGTCATGATGATCCCAGAACACTAGGAACATAGCAGGACACTGACAGCTCCTTGGTTGGCAGGCCACCCCTACTGCCAGCCTCAGAAAACAGATGTAGGATCCAAGCAAGCAAGAAGGGTAGGAGAGTCAAGAGAAAGAGGCCGGGCCTCTCCAGTCTTTTAGAAATTGACCATATCCCCAAAGAGATGTCATTAGGCTGTGTCCTGTTTGAATGGATGGACTCGCAGTCACACCAAGTTGGCACATAACATACCCATCACACACACATATATATTTAAATTAAAAGACCACATATATAGTCTTTAATTTATATATATATGGTCTTAATTTTTATTTATTTTATTTTTATATGATCTTTTAATTTTTAGAGCACACACACACACACACACACATATATATGTATATATGGTCTTTTAATTTTTAGAGCACTTGGGTTTTCATAACTCAAATCAAACTGCAAACAGAATTTTCCTATCCCTTCCCCCAACTTACCCTAATGTGATAGTTAGGTTTATTGTTCCAAGTAGGCCCATAAAACTTGTAGGCAATGATTAATCAGGTCTCAGCTTGATTGGAGGGCCACAAGATAAATGCAAGGTCTCTGCAAGGCCCCCTTGTCCCCCAGTTCCCCGGTGATTAGACCAGCATTCTGCTGCTTTAGCTGGTTCTCTGCCTCAACCTGTGTAATATATTACTTGTGGGCCAAGGCAACCTGCACATCGTGTTACTGGAGCTTGAGGCTCCTTCAAGATCTGTGTACATTGTTTGAGCTTGAGGCTGGTAGATCCTGTTTCTTTGAAGCACTTGTGTTTGAGGTTCCATCAGGGCCAGCTTTGCTAAGCTTCTGTACTACTGACTGTTAGTGACCCACCCTGCTGTCTGCTGCCTGCCGGCAGACTCTCTGTCTTGCCTAAGGGAAGACTCTGCTGTCTGCTTCCTTGACCGTAGACCCGACAGCCCATGTGTATATAAGGACTTCTAGTATATTAACTGTTCCAGGAAAGTGAGTTGGACTGAGCTCTCTGTACTGCTCTGTGTACCAATAAGCCGTTATAGTCCCTCTTGCTGTATAAACCTGTCCTCTTACATAGATCTAATCATAAGTGTCCTGGTTTTGTTTCTCTAGAGAACCCTGCCTAGAACACCCGTGTTGTAGTTTTGCTTTGTTCTGTAAGGATTTTCCTCTATTGCTTTAAATATATATCCACTCATTTACCTCTGAACTACATTAACATAGAAATCAATACAAATATTCACAAATATCCATCTCAGTTATGATTGATATCAAAGTGCTTGTTTTCACCTGGAGGAGTCCTGATTGCACTGTAGCGAAAGCACGTTGATGCAAACCGAAAGGTCAGTGCTATGAGTCTACCGGCTGCTACAGGGAGAAATGGGAAGCAGTCAGCTACCCTGAGGATTTATAGCCTGGGACACTTGGTTGGGTGGGGATTTGGTTTTGTATTACAGGCTGGCTGAAATTTCTGCCTTTCTGCCTGCTTCCTGAAGATGTCGCACTAGAGGCACATTTATGGGGGCTTTAGGGAGTCTTTTACATACATAGTTTTGAGAAAATGGTTTATTCTGCTCCTGCCTTTCTTGCCCTGCACCATTCATCTCTGTGTGCAGATGAAAATTCACCTTTGGAAGTACCACTTACTTATACAGCGCCAAATGGATTTCAACGTGCTCTAAGTTAGTCTTAGGATGGGAAGCTGGAAGCGTACTGGAAGCTACCCATGCACACCTTTCTGCTGTTCTTCAGCTTCCTCAGCGCCCAGGCTGTGTGCCCGCTCACAGGGTCCCGGCAGCTAGTCCTGCAGCGCATCCTCAAATCAGGCTGCCTCTGTGTTTATTTATGTAAAGTAGTTTCCAAATAATGTTTCTTTGGAAGACAGGGTTTTGCTGCTGGAAAAAAAGTAAAATAAGTTGATAAATAAAACCAAGCAGCGGATCAGACAAGAACACTGACATTCATTCATCAACATGCTGCACTTTCTGATTTTTAAACAGGAGGCTGCAGTATTTAAAGATGACAGAGACGGGGTCAGGTCTCCTGACTCCTGATTAGCCTTCTTCTGTGAGGCCCTAAAATTGAAACCCTAAGTTTGGGGTAGGTGGTGTTTCTCCGAGTCCTGGGTGGTGCCAACAGTTACCGACTAGGCTGTTGACCCGCATATTGAAGAGGCACGTCCATCCTGAGGTACCAAGAAGAAAGGTCTGATCATCTACTGAGAAATCAGTCAGTTCTAGTCTTGACAAACATGGGGTTAATACAAGTTAAAATTATTACCCAACATTTGGATTTAGTCTTTCCCTCCTTGATGCAGTATTCTCAGATAACGTGGCTGGGGATAGAAGAGCTGGTAGAGTGGGAAAGGTGTTGAAGGATCATGCTTAACCAGAACCTACCTCTGCCCTTCCCGTTAAAATAACACAAACACCCACCTGAAAAAACATCCTGCACAAACACTATAAACACCTGGCTCCATACACACCCCTGCCCACAAAGTGTGTCTGAATATGTCCCTTGGACTAGTCCTATAAAACCTGCTAGTCTATACAGAGAGAGCCTTTTGAATAAGGTCAGAGGTCCCCCTTATGTTTCCTCTAATAAACCTCTCTCTCCCTCTCATCTTGTCTCTCCTGTCTCTGATTCTAACAGCTGTGTTAATGATAAACTCATTCTCAGGGGCCCATTCTGTACTCTGCTTTATTCTATTTCTCAACATCTGGAAAAGTATCGATGGTCTGAATGTAAAGTACCCTTGAAGTGAGAAACAGAAAATGGTAAAAGTTAAAAACAAAACAAGAAAATCCCACCGTCCCCAAGCTAAGTAGGAAAGTTCAACTTTTCATGTGCCTTCTGGCTCAGAGGATCATACACCATGATGCTGGGTCCCAAATAAAGCTCCTAATGTGTTTGCACAAACACTATACATTTCTCCTTGTGGTGAAAAAAATTGTTTATGCAGCTGCAATTCCTTAAATGATTACTGACTTTCTTCCCCAAAGTACCTTTGTTTCAAAGACATTGAAGTAGAGCGCTGTACTTGCATTTGGGGAGAATTTTTCAAGTAAGACCACCTAATTAGGAATAATCACTGTGCATTAGATCCACTAAAAAGGAGAAAAATAAAAAAGTCGACATAAATGCTTCCATCTTAAATTATGGGCTTCATAGTTTAACAGATGTCTTCTCTGGCCTGAATGATCTTTCCTGGGGAGACCCAGTGGAAGAGTGACTGCAGGCTGGCCAACAGAGATCTAGAACACACTCTCAGGAAATTTAGTCCCTCACCCCAGCCCACCCCCCGGCGGGTCAATTCCCACTGAGAGCAACTGAGATTATTTTCTTACGTCATATAACTAACCAGATAATAGACGGACTAATGGGGTCAACATGTTCAGTGTAAAGTGTCTTTAGAGCGGAAAGTCTGCCATAGGAGAGGCCGTCACTCAATTTTTATAATCATCCCAAATGAATGTTGGATTAAATGCCATCGAGTTGGTTTGGACTCACAGTGATGCAAATGAATAAGAACCCTCCTCAATGATCATTTCCATTTGAGCCCATTGTCTTCACTGTGTCAAGTCATCTTGTCTAATTGCCCAAATGAATGTGTCCTCCCTGATGAAGGATCCCTTTCGGCTAGCAATAAAAGATGTGTTTATTTTAAGGTGGCTATTTTCTGGGACACATTCAACCAAGTTCGTTTGCTCTTTCTTTCTTTCTTTCTTTCTTTCTTTCCTTTTTCTTTTCTTTTTCTCTCTTTCACCTAAGCACATGGAGATGGTTTTATTACATTTTGCTCTGTAAGCATCTGATAAAAGGCAAATACATATCACGGAGTTTGTCATTGTCAAGAAAAAGTCACCAAGCTTTGACTGCTCATCGAGAAACTATTGTCCGGAGGAAGAAAGAAACCATTGTCAAGATTTCTGTCTGAAGTGGTGGAGAGCACTAAGACCAGATGCATCGCTGTGGCCCAAGACTGTGAACTACAGAGCAGAGTGACAGTCAGGCTGGCTTCCTGGTCCATTGAAGCCAAAGGCCAAAGGACAACATGGCTGAGAGACTGAGAACTAATGAGAAACTTGGCTACCAGGAGACGGAGCGGCTGAGAAGCTGAGAGACACTTGGCTGCTGACTGAAGTGACGAATGACTATACCCTTCCTGTTTGCTGACCCTGACTTGTGGTAACCTAATAACTTCCTTAATAACCCCCTTGATTCACTGATAGACATTGGGTGGCACAGTGTGACCATCAGGACTGTGGATGTTGGATAGTAAAAAGAAACAACAGATCAAGAAGCCACCTTGATTGTGCAAAGCAGCAAGTCTCTGAGCTATTTGGGGCTGATGAGATGCAGTAAAGTCAATGACGTGATGGCGGAGCAATCGGCACAGCAGTGCCCCCATATTACTTTCAGCACCATCCTGCAGGAGAGGTCCTACCAGATGGACTGGCCCCCCAACATGTCTGCTACCTCCTCCTAATGCTCCTGTCCACTCATAGGCTGTCTGGATGGAGAAAAGAAAAAGATATGTTAGTCTGGGTACTTTAGAGAAACAAATCTGCAGAAGCTCATGTATAAGAGAGAATTTTATATAAAGGTTAAGTGCACATCAAGAAAACATCCCAACCCAGTGCTGCCCAAGCTCACAAGTCCAACATTAACCCATTAACCCATATGTCCAACACCAATCCACAAAGTCCTCCTCCATCCCACAGAACAGACACAATGATGCCGACTGCAGGAGAAAGCCAAATCAGTGCTGGCAGGGGTCTCCCCACACAGCTTCTCCAGCACCCAGGCCTGCACCGGGGTAGGTCCATGTGGCTTCTCCTCAGGGAGGTCTTTCAGGAAGTGAGCCTTGTCAGTTGAAGCAGGGAACTGGCTAAGGCAGCTGCTCCCTGGTCCGACCACCAGAAAGCAAGAGACCCAAGAACTAGAAAGGCAAGGCTTACTGAGCCATTTATCTCTCCATGCTTCAATTAACCCCACAAGTGTTTATCAGTCAGGTTGGCATAATAAACTAACTACCTCAGACGATTTTTTGGAAAGGTTTTAACTGTCACCTGTGAGAGTACTCAATTATCTATATATTTGTGTTGCTTACTTGCTACATACCATATGTTCAAGTGTGAACTGGTTTAACACACCTACCCTTCCCCACCGCAAAATGAAAGTGTTTGAAAGCCTCAAAACTTAGTTTTAATCTGAAGGCTTATTTATTCTCCGTAAAACAGAAATTGAATATAAAGTTCAAAAAATGAATGTGCATATTTATTCCAAGCTTCTAACTACTACCACTTAGTGATACCCCAAAATGAAGACAACCTTCTATTTGGAGCTGAAATAATTGTGGACTTCTGCTGGTGATGACCAGCCACTGGCATTGCACTAATTAGGAGTCTTAAAACTCAAACAACTCTTATTATAAAGCAACCATCAATCCAGTATGTCAAGCATATTTGTACATTTATTGCCATCATCATTCTCAAAACATTTTCTTTCTACTTGAGCCCTTGGTATAAGTTCCTTATTTTTCCCCCTCCCTCCCCTCCACCCTCCCTCATGAAGCCTTGATAATTTATAAATTATTATTATTTTGTCATATCTTACACTGTCTGATGTCTCCCTTCACCCACTTTTCACTAACAGAACATTTTATCTAACGTGGCCTTGCCTGACTCCATGCACCCACAGGTGCCCAACTTGCTATCTGGAGGGTGACTTAGTGACTAGAAAGAATAAAGCCTTTAAAAAAATTTTTATGCAGAGGTAATAATCTAAACCCTCTGATCCCATGTAGAAGTAATAGTCTAAACTCTTACAAAAGCTGATTATTCATTATTTCACCACCGTATTCTATTCAGAAGTAAACTTGTTAGTTGAGTTTTACATTAATGTGTTAGCTTTTATTTTGTGGATAAAAAAAACTGGTAAGGATATTGTGTTAGTCTGGGTACATTAGAGAAAAAAATCCTCAGAAATTCATGTATAAGAGAGAGTTTTATATAAAGGGTAAGTGCACATCAAGAAAACATCCCAACCCAGTGCTGCCCAAGCCCACAAGTCCAACATTAACCCATATGTCTGACACCAATCCAAAAAGTCCTCCACCTCACAAAACACATGCAATGATGCTGACTGCAGGAAGAAAGCCAAATAAGTGAATGTGTAAGCATCTCAGCACTGGCAGGGGTCTCCACATGGCTGCTTCAGCACCCAGGGCTGCATCGGGGTAGGTCCATGTGGCTTCTCCTTAGGGTTGTCTTGCAGGAAGTGAGCCTTGTCAACTGAAGCAGGCTAAGGCAGCTGCACCCTGGTCTGACCATCAGAAATCAAGAGACCCTCCAATTTAACCCCACATGTGTTTATCGGCCAGGTTGGCACAAGAAACTATCTCAGATATATTTTAATATTTGTCTAATCATAGCATTATCTGTACTTAATCCATCAAAGTAATTAATGCTATACAGTTAGTAAAACAGTAAAGGGAAAAATATGTAGATTAATTATTTTGTTAATTTGGGTAAGTATGAAAATATATTTTTTAGATTTGGATACAGTTAAATTAATAGAAGATTAATGAGTGAGATGTAAGTAGACAATCTTCTATTGATTTTCTTTACTTGTTTTTCTTTGCTTTGATTTTAGAACTTGTTATTCAGATACATGCATGTTATCATTTTTGATTACTTATGCAACTGCAAAGATCTATTGCTGTCTAATGTGTGAATTAGAAAAAGAAAAACAAGAAAGTCTGGTTATTAAAATTCTGTTTACACTTATCAGAAATAAGTATTTTCTTAGAATTAAAGATTGCTGGCTTTTGTTTAAGACAGTACCTATTAGCAAGTGAATATATGTTTTGATTTCATACATCCTAACAATTAATTTATAGGAGGGATTCAGGCTCAAATGAATTTTCCTGTGTATACATTTATAATATGAAAGCAGGTAGTCTTTTTAAACTAAAGAGTGATTATCTTTCACAGTAGTAACAGAAACAAAACTCTGATATGTGAATTCGCTATTTATTCCTCTCCATTATGGACATAACTTATTTGGTCTTTAACAAATAAACTGAGGTCTGAGTTTCATTTTTATAAGTCCTAATATTGCTAAAGTGTTCCCAGCTACAAGAAACAAAATATAGATTTATGTTTGAATGTCATTCACTTATTTATAGTGACTTCATTTTTCGTAAGCACTTCTTTCTTTGATTATTATGTCAACATGTTTCTGATGCGGCATTTTCCTTTTGTTTTTTATTCAAATCAGTTAAGAGAGTATAGTCTGTCAGTATCAAGGGTGCTTTTCTCATAACTAAATGTCTTCTTAACTTAATTTGAAGGGAACACAAGCTGTGTAAGAAAAAAATCTATAGCCGTTAATAAACTGTAGTTCCTCTTAGACATTGAACGGTGTCGCTTTCCTTTCATCTCGCACCCCTTGGGGAAATGGACCTTCTTTCACAAGACTCGAACTGGTTGTTAGTTAATTTATAAGGCAGTATGTATACTAATAGTATCTCGAGTGAATAAGGAAAAGTTTAATTTTCATATATGTCACATTATATTTAAATTTTTTTTAAAAAGGACAAAAGATAGAAGAGCCATCTCTAATATAGATAGTACCATTTTAGTTCCAAGTACCAATCCTCGTAGTACTACGGTTTGGTTGTCAAGTGGTTTTGGAAGTGTAGAGCTGATTTTCCTTTTAAATGTTGCATTGTTTTACTAAAGTACACACTATTAACATGCTTTAGCTTTGGGAGGTGGTGATGGTGGTGGCGGGGAGGTCTTGAACTTATTCTTTAAACCATTGACTAATCATGAAAGCCTGATGCAACCTAACCTGGGAATATGCTTTGATACATTTGTAGAAATCTATAAAAATATAATATGTAAAAAGCATCAAGGAACAAAAAATTATATTGAAAATGTGGTGAGTTCAGAGTGGAGACTCAAAGCCCATTGGTAGCCAACCAGACACCCCTTACTGAAGGGTTGTGGGGAGGAGATGAACCAGTCAGGGTACAGGGTAGCAATGATGAAACATATAACTTTCCTCTAGATCTTAAATGCTTCTTCCCCCCCCACCCCCCACTATCATGATCCCAATTCTACCTTACAAATCTGGCTAGACCAGAGGATGTGCACTGGAACAGATAGCAACTGGAAACACAGAGAATCCAGGACAGATGACTCCTTCAGGACCAGTGGTGCGAGTGGTGATGCCTGGAAGGTGGAGAGAATGCGGAGTAGAAAGGGGGAACTGATTACAATCTACATATAGGCCCCTCCCTGGAGGAGGGACAGCAGAGAAGAAGGTGGGGGGAGACATCAGACAGTGTAATATATGACAAAATAATAATAATTTATGAATGATGAAGGATTCATGAAGGAGGGGGGAGTGGGGAGGGAGGTGGAAAATGAGCAGCAGATATTAAAGGCTCAAGTAGAAGGCAAATGTTTTGAGAATGATGATGGCAACAAATGTACATATGTTCTTGACACAACGTATGTATGTATGGATTGTGATAAGAATTGTATGAGCCTCCAATAAAATGATAAAAAAAGAAAAAAGTCAGCAACTAGAAAAAGCATCACCTTGAGTAATCTTGTGATGGATGTTGAATGTGTTCTCTTTAGATGCTTTGAAAAGCGCTTTAAAATAATTCCTCTGGGCAATATAGTTCCTTTTTCTTTTTTGCCTAGGATGTCGTAAGTACTGTGAACACTGTTAATGCAGTGACTTCCATCCTCTCCAAAATGTCAACAGTATTTTCAGAAAAGAGTTGATGAAATATATTGCTGAAGTGAAAAATTCTGGTCCTTTGTCTTTGCTGTCTTTTTGAGTGGATGAAGAAAATTCACCTGACTTGTAGTTTCTATAGTTCTGTGAAGCTTTTGACCTTGCAATGGGTTGCAATGAAAGAGAATCTCAGCCCTCTCCGCCCCCTCTCACCCCCTCCCCCCAAAGGAAAAAGAAGCTATTGTCCTTTACATCCTTGGGCTAGTTAGTTAAATAGACTAACTTTGTTAAATATGGAATTGACTGAGAAACTGGCTCTGGATCCCATTCGCACACACACACACACACACACACACACACACACACACACCAAAACAAAACCCTCAACTCAAAGATTTCCTCTACAACCTCTTATTTATTTATTTATATTATTAAGCATTTTATTGGGGCTCTCACAGATATTATAAAAATCCATAATTCAGTTAGATCAAGAATAATTTTACAATTGCTACCACTATATGCCCAGAAGAAATAAGAAACAGACCATGACCAGACATCTGCGCTCCAATGCTCAGTGCTGTGCAGTGCACAATTGCAAAGAATTGGAAACAGACCAAATTTCCATCACTGGATTAAAAACTCTGGTAGATACACAAAACGGGGTACTATGCATTGCTTGAAAAAAAGTGATGAAAATATGAAGCACCTGGTCTCATGGAAAGAGTTGGCAGATATTATGCTGAGTGGTTAGCTCAGCACAAAAGGACAAGTACAACATGAGTCCACTGAGGTTATTCAAACAGCAGAACAGGCACAGGGAAAAATGCACATAATGCAAGTCCCTGGGCTGAGGATCAGATACTCTGCCATGAGCCAGACCAAACCAAATGACGCATATGTCATTTAAAAAAAAAGGAAAGAAAGAAAATATAAAAAACATGCAGATAACACCTGTGCTGAAAGACATAACCCCTCCCCCCACCTCATAGGAGAAAAAAAGTAAAAGGAAATAGAGGAAAAAACTAAAAGGCAAAAGGCACTTGTAGAGGTCTAAATACAGCTATGTACATATGTAAATATATATAACAATAGGGAAATAGATCTATGTACATATATTTGTATGTTAAGTATTAAGGCAGCAGACAGACATTGGGCTTCTATTCAAGTACTCCCTCAAAGCAAGAACACTTTGCTCTAATAACCTGGAATTCCATGATGCTCAGCTTCCCGACACGATTGCTGAAGACAAAACGGGTGCATAGGAAAATGTGCTGAAGAAAGCTGATGGTGCCCAGCTATCAAAAGATATAGCATCTGGGATCTTAAAGGCTTGGAAATAAACAAGTGGCCATCTAGCTGAGAAGCAACAAAGCTCACGTGGAGGAAGCACACCAGCCTGTGTGATCATGAGGTGTCGATGGGATCAGGTACCAGGCATCAAAGACCCAGAACAAAATATCATATCAATGTGAATGAGAGGGAGTGTGGAGTGTCGACCCAAAGCCCATCTGTAGACAATTGGATATCTCTTACAGAAGTGTCACAAGGAAAAGATGAGCCACTCAGGGTGCAGTAACACCAATGAAACATACACCTTTCTGGGTGAAGTGATCATCAGTTAGTGTAAGACATAAAAATATAATAATTTATAAATTATCAAATGTTTGTGTGTGAGGGAGTGTCAGGGAGGGAGGGAAAAAATGAGGAGCTGATACCAAGGGCTCAAGTAGAAAGAAAATGTTTTGAAAATGATGATGGCAACAAATATACAAATGTGCTCGACACAATGGATGTATGTATCGATTGTGATAAGAGTTGTATGAGCCCCCAATAAAATTATTTTTTAAAAATGAAGACAAAACAAATAAATATTATAGGGTACATAGCAGGATTAATGATAACATTGTGGTTAACAAAATGAGAATAGAAAACATTAATTACAACATTCATGTTACAACATTAAAATGAGCCATAATAAAGAATAATCAAAATATTAAATAATAATAAGATTAATTACAATGTTCTGACTCCAGGTACATAAGAGTACATCCTAAAATCAATAACCACTGGGGCTTTCCAAAATGGGAGGGGAAATGGGCAAGTCATCTAGCAGCCAACAAAATGGAGTTACGTTGGTTAGCTTGCCTCACTCATCTGAACTGTTTGGGGGTACCCTCAAAGAGGGCACACTGAAAGTCTAAAGGTATAATTGGGGGGTGTCACTAGATCACTCTATCTCTGATTGCAGGAAGAGCAATGGGGACTTGTAGGAAGTGAGCCTCTCAGACAAGAATGATGAAAAATAAAACGATGTACGTGCTGTTAGGTAAGCAGGTCCAGGGAAATGGAACCCTGAAAGAAAAGGGGAATGGACTGATAGGTTATAACAGGTCCTGCTCACTATTTAACAGAGAGCTACTCTGGGTCAGGATCATAGGATTGGAACTATTTGTACTTTTCTCTCTCTCTCTTTTGGCATCTATCTACCGTATATAAGATAGGCAGGATAAGCAATCCCAAGGAGATAGCTAAGGGACCAATGGTTCTGAGGAGGGTGGGAATGGGAGGGGGTGGGTGAGAGGTGAGCCAATAATAGAAGGGACAGGAAAATAGCAAAGGTTCTAAGATTTAAATGAGGAGGTTGTGGCGTTCCTAGTTGTGTTTGATTAATTGAAATGTATCCAAGAGAAATTACCGAAAGGTGAACGATGGGTAAACATGATAGTGGGTCAGGAGGAAAGAAAAGAGAAATAGAGGAAAAAACAAGAAAGTAAAAATTATCTATATAGGTATATAGATATGTATATATTAAATATATAAAGATAGGTATCTCTCTCACCCTCTCTTGCAGATGGACTTTAGGCCTCTACTTAAATCTTAGCTCAGTACAATAACTGCGTATTCTAATAATCTGGCATTGTATAATATCTTCCCAACATGATTGCTGAAGACAAAGTGGGTGCATAAGTAAATGTGGTGAAGAAAGCTGATGGTGCCTGGCTATTAAAGGATATAGCATCTGGGCTTAAAGTTAAACAAGCAGCCATTTAGCAAGGTATCACCAAAGTAAACTTTAATTTATATTCTAGTATCCCTTTTTTTGTTTCTGTTGGTGGTTTTAATTTTATCTTGCTTGTATTGCTTTTGACTTTTCGGCTTTTCTTTTGAAAATTGAAAGAATAATTTAAAACTTACAGAAAAACTCACCTTGCAAGGATTTTAGTGATTTCTCATTGGAGTACTTTATGGTATACAAATTGCTAAATATTTTTTAAATGTCTTCTTGAATTCTGATTTAGGCTGGGTTTTCTAAAGCAAAACCAGTCTCCTTAAAGCATTCCTTTCTATAGGTGCCCAACAAGGCCCTGCCCACTGCCTCCGAGGGAAGCAGCCCTCAACTAAAGTAATGGCCTGTTTTTGCTATCAGACTTTGGATTCCATTTAGCTTTATTGTATGCTAATCTCTTTCCCTCTCTGACCATCACCACCTCAATCAATGAGCCTACGTCTCTAGGTGGCTATATGCACACCCACCAGGCAGATGCCAATGGGCATCACCCTCCCTAAACACATTCCTCTCACTGGAAACTCATCCAGGCACCTGACTTTCTTAGGGAAGTAGTTCTCAGCTAACCAGGGTTATATTTTTTACTCTTCAGCGTTTTCATTTTATGAAACACAGGCAAAACCAGGGCCTCAGTAACACAGACTCATCCATGTTCATGTTCTTCTAATAATAGAACTCCCTGACCATATCAAATCAAATCCCTAGCCCAGCTTTTTCCTTCTTTCTCATCTTTTTCACCACCCATCTTCCCCCACCCCCTATCGGAATTTCATCACCCGCTCACTCTTCCCTCCCCCTTCTCCCTCCTTTCTCTCTCTCTTCTTAGCTTCAATTGTATTTCTTTTCCAAATATAGACACATATAACTCTCTTCTCCCAGGTTGATTAGCTGCTTGCACTTTTCCTAGCTCACCCACTATTGCCTTCCAATTTCCTCCCCTTCTCCTAATGAATTACACTCCCCATGTTAACTAGCACGTATTATCATAACTCTTAAAATTCCCTTTTCCAATATCTAACAATCTGTTATATTTCCCCAGAAGGCCATGTGTTATTAATACTCTTACTTGGAACCTATTCTCTTGCCCCCTCTATAGTAAATAAGGAAAAAAGAAAATAAAAATAAAACAAACAAACAAGAATACTACAAAATGACAATATCTACAAATGACAAAATGATGAATATCCATTCATCAATAATAACATGAAATGACAATGGACTAAATGTACCAATCAAAAGGGAAAGAGCAGCAGACTTGATTAGAAAACAAGACCCATCAATATGCTGCCTTCAAAAGACATATCTTAAACTCATAGATTAAAAAAAGACTAAAATCAAAGAATGGTGGAAAATCTACCAAGTCAACGGCAGTCACAAAAGGGCAGGAGTGACAACATTGATCTCTGCAAACAGAGACTAATTGTGTTCCTGGAAGGAATCAACGCTTATTTCAAATGACCTGTCTGCAACCTGCATGGGCTGCAGTTTAAAACCCTCAGCAGCTGCCATGGAGAAAGCCTAGATATTCTACCCCTGTAAACAGTTACAGTCTCAGAAACCCACCGGGGGGCAGTGTGTTTGGGTTTTTTGTTTGTTTGTTTGGTGGGGTTCTCTGATTTCCAGAATCACATGATGAAACATTTTGTAGAGTTTATTTGTCTGCTATACATTAAATTTATATTAGTCATGCCTTCTTTTTCTTTTCTTTTTAAAAAAATAATTTTATTGGGGGCTTGTAGAGCTCTTATCACAATCCATAAATCCATCCATTGTGTCAAGCACATTTGTACATATGGTGTCATGATTGTTTTCAAAACATTTTCTTTCTACTTGAGCCCTGGTATCAGCTCATTTCCCAAGCCTCCATCCTCCTTCCCTCATGAACCCTTGGTAATTTATATATTTTTTTCTTTTAAAAATCATTTTATTTTGGGCATGTACAACTCTTATCCCAATCTATCCATTGTGTCAAGAACATTTGTACATTATTGCCATCATCATTCTCAAAACATTTTCTTGCTACTTGAGCCCTTGGTATCAGCTCCGCATTTCCCCCCTCCCTTCCCGGTCCTCTTCTCTCACAAACCTTTGATAATTTATAAATTATTATTATTATTTCATGTCTTACACTGTCTGATGTCTCCCTTCACCCATTTTTTCCTATTGTTTATCCCCCCTGGGAGAGGGTTATGTGTAGATTTATTGTGATTGGTTCCCCTTTCCTACCCCTACTTCTTTCTTCCCCTCCTGGTATCACTACTCTCATTGTTGGTCCTGAGGGGGTTAACTGTCTTGGATTCCCTGTGTTTCCAGTTCTTATCTGTACCAGTGTACAATAAACAAGCAAACAAAAATCCAAGGGCTAGGTTTATTCCCTATCCCCTTACCCTCTGCCTTGCCCCTTCTCTTCACTTTCATATTGGGTTGATCTCCAGACTGGTTGCACCCCACTCTCTCTTCTTTGGTGATTGTCTCCTGGTTCTTGAAAAGGTTCTTACTCTCCTTGTGATCAGTCTGCTATCTTGACCCAGAACCTGCCATAATGTGTTCTTAAAGTTCTTTCATGTTCCTCTCAGTTTCTAGAAAAATTGGGGGCACAGAATCAGAGCTCAATATAACCACTAATTGAGTGAACTAACATATTTTTTAAAGGATGGAAGATAAAAAGTGTGATTAAAAATGGATATTCAGTGTCTTCAACATCTTCCAGAGGATAATAAATCTGCATCTTATTCAGTTTTATTTCATCATATGCTTACAGATCTGAGCAGGTCAACTCCCTAATGCTGTCATATCTTTTCTTCCCTGGAGAGTATGCAATTGCTATAGAACTTCAGACCTACTAAGACACAACAATGTCTTTTAATACTACAAAAAGACACCAACATCTGTTCTTTTTTTAAATCCCCCATTCCTATTTCGAAAAACTTTCTGATTTTTTATTTACACGTAAGAATTTTTAAAGAAAATCAACTTCTGTGAGTGTAGCTCAATAACTGAAGCATTATTTTCATGGGATAATTTTCATTTTAATTTACTTATTGGTAGTTAATACACATATCATTCCATAGTTCAATCACCTCAAGCGGTATTCTACAATTGCTACTACAGTTTCCAGCAATCTTTTTCTTCCTGGACTCCTTGACATTGACTCACAAGCTCCCTCCCATGCCTGGAGCCTGGAACCCTCATTAATTTCCTATGCTGCTGAACCAGATTAGATTTCTCTCAGAACTATCTTTGGCTGTATCTGCTCCCCTGTGTCCCACACAGCCAGGGACTGACCTCTGTGCCTTGGACTCTAGGCAGGTCTTCTCAACACTGAGCCCCACTTTCCTGGACACTGAATCCCAGCACTCTTTTCAGTGACAACTGATCCCCTTGGGTTGAAACTAGGTTTTAGACTTGCTCTCTGGACTCACACTCATTCCTTCTCTGATTGTCTCAGGACAGCCGACTCCATCCAACATGTCCATGTTCAGGACTTATATCTCATTCAATATGGTCAGGCACCAAGTGTATTTCAGTACCAGAAATGGATTCTATTTTTTAATTGCAAAATTTCCCTCTTTCTGTAGCACATTTTGTCCAGGTAGCCTATTAGTCAAGATAAATTAAGTGCTTTAACAAACAACCTCAAATCTTTTGTGGCTTAATGCAAACATTGTTTGTTTTTTGATCACCCAAAGTTCAATGAGGGCACAGAAGCTTAGTGGAATGTCTCAGAATTCACTGGAATCAAGCCACAGTATGCATGGCTACCATCTGTACAGGGAACCTGTCTGGCTTTCAGTGATGAATTTTAAAGTGGAATTACCAATAGGCAATAGCTCATGGGAAGGCGTTCTGGTGGTTAGGTGTTCATCTGCGATCTGCAAGGGCAGCAGCTTGAAATCACCAGCCACTTCATGGGAGAAAGACGGTGCTTTCTGCTCTCCTAAAGAGTTCAAGTCTCAGAATCTCAGGGGCAGGTCTACCTGTCCATAGGGTCACGATGAGTCGGCATCAACTCGATGACAACGAGTTTGGGTTTTCGTGGAGCTCGTGGAGCTGAGGAGCCAGCAAGGACTGTATCTTCTTCCTACTCTAGCTGCCAAGTGTCTCTACTTGTTTCCCATTGAACCTAGCCACCCTGGTCTGTCCAATCTCATCCCCTATTTATTCAGCATTTTCCTGAAACATGCTTCCTCCTCAACAGCTTCTAGGGGCTGGGAATGTCTCAAGGCTGACTTTGAGCTGTCACTTAGCAAGGTAGTAAGCCTCAATGGCAAGCAAATACCACAAGAATAACAAGAAACCCAGCAGGGATCTCCTTAAATGTTATCAGTAAAGAAACAAGCCCACATGGAATAAGCACACTAGCCGGTGCGATCGTGATGTGTCATCAAGACCGGGCAATGGACACCAGAAGATTCATAACAAACAATAAACCAAGAAAAATGCATTGGTGAGGGGGTTGGTTGGAGCAGAGACCAAAAGCCCATCTGTGCACAATGGAACATCCCCCCATAGAGGGATCACAGGGAGGGGATGAGTCAATCAGGGTGCAGCAGGGCACCAATGGATCACGTAATATACCTCTGATCCCTTGAGGCCTCCTCACCCCCACTGTCATGACCCCAGTGCTGCTTCCCATTCTGGACTAGACGGGAGCATGTATATAGGTGAAGGCAAGAGATAAAACTCACAACACATGGAACCCAGGAACAGGAATGGGAATTGAGATATAAAAAGGGTAGGGGGAAAGGGGGGGAGAGATGGGGAGGGAGGGGTGTTCGAATCACAATGAGTGGCACATAACCACACACCCCCATCCAGGGGGAAGAACAACAGAAACCAGAGGGGAAGGGGGACTACAGTCAGTGTGGGTTTTGAAAATAATCAACAATCTATAATCTCTCAAGGGGTCACGAGGGTAGGGGGGCAGGGAAGAGGAACTGATCCTAAGGACTCAATGGAAAGTAAATGCCTAGAAAAGAATGAAGGAATATATGTAATAATACGTCAGATACAATTGATGATGGATTATAACAAGAGTTGTAAGCGCCCCCAATAAAATGATCTTAAAAGGATGTTATCATTCTCACATGTTCACTCACTGACATTCAATTTTATGATTTACTGTTAAAAACACTGCTGTGTGGGTTTAGTTTTGTAAACTAAATCAGGAGCTTCAGTAACTGTGAAGTATATGAAGACAGAAGAAAAAAAAAAGGAAAGGCCATACATACAACTCTTCCAACTTTCCCCACTAGCGATACCACCTTCAGTCCCTGGGGGATTCGTAACCCCACCAGTAGAATAAGTACAGCAAAAATATGCTCATCACTCCAGCTTGTCTCCATCATTGGGGTAAAATTTTATTATTTGTTTATTAAAATATATCTGTAAGTTTTTATGTAATGCTCCAGAACTCAAAGACAAATAAAGATTAGCTACATAAAGACACTGCTAATAAACACAATAATAATGAAAAGAGAAGAAGAAAATGAGGTATTTGACTTATATTAGGCAAAATTTATGATGGAGTCATTGGAATGAGGCCCTTATGAGTTCTGATTTATTAGGCCTTTATAAGTCCTAATCCATTTCTGTATTAGGAATGACCAGTAATCTTCCTCACTGGGTTTTAGTTTATTCATCTACCATGTGTAGCTTAAGAAGCCATGGTGCCATAGTGGTTACATATTGGGCTTCCAACCTCAAAGTCAGCAGTTCAAAACCAGAAGCTGCTCTATGGCAGAAAGATAGAGCTTTCTACACCTGTAAAAATTTACAGGGGAATAGACACCCTCTGTCCCGTAAGGTCTCTATGAGTCTGCATTCACTCAATGGGATATGAAACTTAGAATGAACTTTTTTCCAGTATGCTTTTTAGGGTTAGCATTCTGTGATTCCATAATAACAATGTGCTCTATTTAGTTGACATGTTTCCCCTGTTGGGCAGCATTTCATATAGAGAATAATTGTGTTCCTGAAAGGAATCAGGTTTATTTTACATAACCTGCTACAATCAGCATGGCTGGCAGTTTGAAACCCCCAGAAGCTTCAAGGGAGAAAGACAAGGTGTTCTATTCCTGCAAACAGTTACAGTCTCAAAACCCCACAGGGGGTCGGTGTGAGTCAGCATTGACTGGATAGCAGTGGGTTTGGTTGGTTTGTTTATGGGCTTCTCTGATTTCCAGAATCCAATGATGATGCATTTTGTAGAGCTTATTTGTCTGCTATACATTTGATTGATGTTAGTCAAGCTTTCTTAAAATAAACAAACAAACAAAAATCTGAGTCACTTGCCAACAGGTAGTCTCTGACTCATGGCGACCCATCCGTGTGTCAGAATTAAACTGTTCTCCATAGGGATTTCAGCGGTGGGCTTTTCTGAAGCGAACACTAGGTCTTTCTTTCAGGGTAGGTTTGAGTTTTTAACTACCAGCGAGTCCTCTTAAAGAACAGCATATATTCACACCTGGTGCTTGCACTATATTGAATATTATTTTCCATTAAGGCACGGATCATCTAGATGGGGTTGCCGAGAAAGAAGAGCAACACAAGAACCAAGAAAAGAACACTTGGGTCTGGAGACCTAACTCTGAACCCAGTGCCACATGTGTCCTTCTGTTATGCGCACAGGATGCTCATCCACTGAACATGCTGAGCATGAGGCCACGTTTCCCAAAAGCAGACATCCTTCTGGCTGCTGCTGTCTCACGTGGTGAGGCTCTCTGGGTGTTTGGTAATGCAGCCAGGCTCCAGATGTATGTCTTCCAAAATTAAAACTGTTTACTTACAGACAGACAAAAGACAAATTAATCCCACTCTACTGCAGATTTCTGAGTGGGTACCCTCTCCTATGATATAATCCAGGATTTGATAGCATTCTTTGAGTTTGTAGTTGGAAATGAGGTGCAATGGGTGCAGTGGTTCGCTCCGCAGTCCCTCAGAGCATGACGGTGGACAGTCAGCAATTAGGACAGGAGCTGATGCTTTCTCTGTCCATCCTGAGCTTCCATTCATGGCGAGGAGCCCGAAGATGAAGCAAATCAGCCATCAACTCTCTCACAGTGGGGACACTACTAGATGTTCCAGTTGGGTCTCCCTTCCATCTTGGGTAGGAGTATTCAGCTAAGAACCTAGTCTTGTTTATTATGTTCACATCTGAAAACTCTACACTTTGATCCCTAACACCACCTTCCTCTGGGGAAATATCTTCCCCTTGTAACAGTTTCACTCATTGGTCCTTAAAACAGCGATACAGTGTTTCAAATTGCATGTTCAAAGTGAGGCACTGCAGTCCCAAAAGTGGATACCAGTTGAATGTAGAGACTAAATATTTTAGGACAGATATTTCTACTCCTGTAAACAGTTACATTCCTGGAAAACCACCGGGAAAGTTCTACTCTGGTCTGGAGGGTCAATATGAGTCAGAACTGGCCCGATGGTAGTGAGTGCTGACCTTAAGATTCTTTGTAGTAAATCATATCCTTCGCACTAGTTGCTGGCAAGTCAGTTCTGACTCATGGTGATCTGTGGTGTGCTGGAGTAGGACTGCCCTCTATTCGGATTTCAGCTGCTGATTTATCAGAAACAGATCAACAGACCTTTCGTGTGAGGCACAAGCCTCTATTTTGAGTTAGCAGGCAGGTGTGTTAACATTTTACACCACTCATGGACTTATCTAGTAAATACTAGGAATTGTTTTTGCGGTCTTTACTTTTTTCTGACACCGATGTGGTATCATTTTTAAATGTGTTCATTCATACCCATGGGAAGAGGTGATGTGCAGGCCCCAAATTGATGCACACATTTACCAGCTGCATTCCAAGAGGAAGCTGAGGCAATGTGGTCTAACCTTATGCCTTGAAGGACGGGCAAATTGGTTTGCTAAGCCAGGCTCCACCAATTGAGCAAGCTCAATAAGCAAGTATGGACTTCTCATGACTGTGCCAGCCCCTGGACTTACCTGTCACCAGTTTCCCTGGCTGCCATGTGTGTCAGAGGAGAACTGTGCATCATAGGGCTTTCAATGGTTCATTTCCCCAAAGTAGATTTAAAGTGGACCTTTCTTCTGAGACAGCTGTAGTTGGGATCAACTCTCCAACCTTTAGGTTAGAGACATGCTCTTTGTTTTCACAACCCAGGGGCTTCTAGGGGTTGGGCAAAAGACAGAAATGTGAGGGTCAGTGAGATTCAGCCTATGAATCTTAGAAATTACAATCTTAAAAAAAATGTCCTCGAAGAATAGATGGAATCATATCACAGACAGCATTGTATTTCAAGATTGATTTTTATTTTTTAAAAAAGGAATGTTATTAATTGGGAGTTTATACATGCATCATATCATTCCATAGTTCATTTATGTCAAGCAGAATTGTACAATTGCTACCACAGTTTCCAAACATTTGTTTTCTTCCTGGACTCCTTAACATCATCTTCCTTTTACCCCTGTACCACCACTGCACACCGTCCCCCCAAATCCCTTATTCTACTAGTTGTCCCTATAGGTCAGAGGTTCTCAACCTGTGGGTCATGGCCCCTTGGGGGGGTAAAATGACCCTTTCACAGGGGCCACCAGATTCATAACAGTAGCAAAATTACAGTTATGAAGTAGCAACAAAAATAATTTTATGGTGGTGGTGGGGGGGGTCACCACAACATGAGAAACTGTATTTTAGGGTCACGGCATCAGGAAGATTGAGAACCACTGCTATAGGTACATCAATCCTGGGTTTCGAATAACAAAACACAGAAAAACATACCACATAACTTCATGAAGGTGATCTTCAATGACACAACGCCTCTGAGAAACACCCTAATACGAAGAAACAATTACAAAACAAAACAAAAATACAGAAAATGTTGAAAACCAGATCAAGTCCAGCATGCATCAGATGGGGATCAGCTGACAAAACTTTAACTGTTTAAGTCACACTTATGCCGTTAGCTTCTGTATGATCTCTCCAGTGCACTGTGTAGTGACCACTTTCCTCCCATGCCTCTATTGTGAAGAAAGGGCGATCACCGCAGGCTTATTTTTTATGCAGCTCACATAAATGAACCGTGGGCTCCTACGGTCACCCATAGCCTTAAGAATTTACCATCTTAAGAGTGACACTGTTCCTTTAAAGGCATGGGATAAACTGTGATGGGCAGTTTCTGTTGGTAGTGCAAAGGGTTTGAAAGTAAAAATTAGGTGAAGTGATGAGCTAGGGGGTCAGAGGAGCTCCACAATAGAGTGAGATTCAGAGTAAGTCCTGGAGGGTGAGTCTGGTTTCTGAGGAGGGGAGGAGGAGCAGAGGGAACCACTGAACTGAGGGTTGAAGGGTGGAGGATGACGTATGGTTCATGGTGGGTGGAGGGTGTGGCAGTTACATAATCTGGTGTCAGTTTGAGGATTAAGAGTGTAGGGGTGGAGTCAAGCCTGTCAATTGGGATACAGCCAATGAGACCTGTCCGTGGGCATGGCCTCCTGAGGATTCTGGGAACACCTGTAATTCCTCCCTAGAGGTGGGAGACACAGTCTCTCTTGGTTCTCTCACTTGGAGACTCTCTACTGACATGTGTGCACAAATGAGGAAGTAAATTAAACTAGGGAGGACAGGAAGGAGGAAATGGATGTAAGAGACACTGCAGAGATAAAATGAGGGTGACTTGGCAGTTAGTTGGATGCGGGAGTGTTGAAAGAGAAGTATCACGAATGGGTGCCCTTAAAGAAATTAATTGTCCCCTAGTTCAGGAGGCTAGAAGTTCAAGTGCTGGAAGCCTGCTTTAGAAGTCTCTTGTCAGTCTGGGGAAGAGCCTTCTTTCCTCTTTCGTAGCACTCCTGTTCTTCGGTTCCTTGACTCATCATGAAGCTTCTATCAGGGGCCTTTGAAAACTTGCATTTTTCCACACATTTTTGAAGCCTATTTATTTCTTCCATCATTATGCTTGCTCCAGTGTCTAATCTGCTATTTTTATAACTCTGAAGTGATTAGGTTTAATACGTATCCACATTAATCTGGCCCCATGAAAGACATAGAAAACCCTATTCTCATACAGGATTAAATCCATTAGGATAGTGAGCAGCATTCGCATGCACATTTTCAAGGGCCACAGTTCAATCCATAACAGTGAACTGAGAATATTGGAAGATTCATAGATGAGGGATGTTTTGATAACATACCTACGTATATCATGCTACCAAGGACAGAATATTGGTTTGAGCAAGAACAGCTATGTTGGATGATATTATGGAGGTTGGGAAAATGATTGCTATGTTTCCATGGTAATCATTGTACACAGACTAGGTACCCATTTGGTTTCCAATAGTCATTTATTTGTAAACATTTTTAAAGAGTCTGTTAGTCCCAGCAATCACTGTTTAAATATAGTGACAAAGACTAAAGAAACATGATTGAGGCTCCCAGGGGCTGACAGAGGCATGGTCGGAACTCATGGAGAAACCAGCTAAGGTGAGGGGGAAGGTGCTAAGGAAGACCTGTTGAAAGATGTAGTTGTTAAACAAGTTTTTTTAAATTGATAGAGTACATAACTTTATTCTACAAGACAACCTCTCTATAAATACAGCCACAGTTTGGATAAATACAAAGGAAAGCCCAAACATGAAAGGGTACTGATGTTTTACAGAGCCATGACATAAACTGTATAATGTATAGTTGGCATCTTATTACAAACTTTTCTACCCCTAGGTGAGTGTGTATGTGTGCGTGTGTGTGTGTGTTTAATCTACTTTTAAGATAACAGAGAAGTTATTAGGTTTAGGACTCAACTTATTCTTGTGCTATCTCATTAATGTAACAGGAGAGAAAAATCTCTTTGATTAAAAAAAGTAATTTTATTGGGGGCATATACAACTCTTATCACAATCCATCCATCCATCCATCATGTCAAGCACATTTGTATATTTGTTGCCAACATCATTTTCAAAACATTTGCTTTCTACTGGAGCCCTTGGTATCAGCTCCATTTCCCCCTTCACTCCTCACTCCCTCTTCCTCTTGAACACTTGATAATTTATAAATTATTATTATTTTGTCATATCTTACACTGTCCGACATCACTCTTCGCCCACTTTTCTGTTGTTCATCCCTCAGGGAAGAGGTTACATATAAATCCTTTTAATCGGTTCCCCATTTCTACCCCACCTTTCCTCCATCCTCCAAGTATCACCACTCTACCCACTGGTCCTGAAGGGACCATCTGTCCTGGATTCCCTGTGTTTCCAGTTCCTATGTACATCCTCTGGTCTAGCCGGATTTATAAGGTAGAATTGGGATCATGATAGTGGGGGGAAGGAAGCATTTAAGAATTAGAGGAAAGTTGTATATTTCATTATTGCTACACTGCACTGAATGGCTTGTCTTTTCACCACGCCCCTTCTGTAAGGGTATGTCCAGTTGCCTATAGATGGGCTTTGGGTCCCCAATCAGCAACCCGCCCCCATTCACAATTATATGTTTTTTGATGCCTGATACTTGATCTCTTCGACACCTTGTTATCGCACAGGCTGGTGTGCTTCTTCCACATGGGCTTTGTTCCTTCTGAGCTAGATGGCCGCCTGTTTACCTTCACGTCTTTAAGACCCTAGACACTATATCTTTTGTTGGTTGGGCACAATCAGCTTTCTTCACCATATTTGCTTATACACCCATATGTCTTCAGTGATTGTGTTGGGAAGGTGAGCATCATGGAATGCCAATTTAATAGAACAAAGTGTTCTTGCTTTGAGGGAGTTCTTGAGTGGAGGCCCAGTGTCCATCTGCTACCTTAATATTAAACCTATGAATGTATGCATATTGATCTGTTTCCCCATCCTCATATATAAATACATTTACATATGTACATGCCTTTATTTAGACCTTGATAAATGCCCTTTGCCTCCTAGCTCTTTCCTCTATTTCCTTTTACTTTCCTCTTGTCCCACTAACATGCTCAGCCTTCATTTGTGTTTTAGTAATTTCTCATGGTTACATTGCCCTTTATCAATCCCTACCAGGCCTCTTACACTCTTCTTGCTACTGATTTTGGATCACTTGTTGTTCTCTTGCCCCTGGGTTTTGTAAAACCACTTCCTTCTCCCCACCCCCCCCCCCCTCATGTCCCCCTGGAACCATTGGTCCTGTTGATTGCTCCTCCAGATTGTTTATACAGCCTATTTTATCTAGATAGACCTGCAGAGATAATAATATGCACAAAAAAGCAAGACAGAGCAAAAACAAAGAGACAAAAGGAAAGAAAACAACAACAAAACCAATGACAAATAAAAGAAAAGCTGGTAAAAGTTCAAGGTCTGTTTTTTGACCTTTAGGAGTGTTTTCCAGTCTAGTCTGATGGGGTGCCACTGCCTGGCTCCAAGTCTGTTTTTGTTATTCCCTCAGACTTCCTTGCTCTGCTCCCCTTGCCTTTCTATTGCTTGCCTTCATGTTTTAGTGGGGTCAGATAGAGCGCAGTGCCCACCCTTTGTCTCCAGTGTTATCTCCTGTAGTGCTATGGGTCAGTGAGGGATGTCGTGTTTCATAGTGGGGCTGGTCATTTGATCCTTTCTGTGCAGTGGCTGTGACATGTCCCTCTCCCTCAGCTATAGCTTCAGTGCTGTGCTCTGAAATAAATTCTGGGGGGAGGGGTGGCTGACCACATAGCTTGGATTGGGGCCAGCTCCTCAGACCTCTCTACTGGTTGTCTGCTTCATGTCTGTATGTTGCATTTATGTCTTAGAGTATCGGGTTGAAATCTGGTCCCTCTTTCTCTGGAGATAAAAACAATACCCTCCCCTTGGGTGGGTGAGTGTCCTGTTTCCCCCTAGACCTATTTATCTCTTTTTTTTCTTTCTACTGCCCCCTTTTTTTTTTAGTTGGCTACCGTATGTACCTCTGGATTTGGTCTGGCCCCTGTCAATAGGATCATATCCACAGGTATCCAAAACCAAATGCAGTGTGATAAAGTAGATTCTGACTCATATCCACCCTATAGGACAGATTAGAACTGCCACTTTGGGTTTTAGAGGTTAAAATTCCTTGCAAGAGCAGAAAAGCCTCATCTTTTGCTCTTGGAGCATATGCCGGGTTTGAACTACTGATCTTGAGGTTAGCTGCCCCAGGCATCATCAAGTACACTACCTCTTTCCCACAGACATAAGAACTCAAAAGTTAACGCATTTGTGGGGAAGGCATAAATCAATCCATAAAACAAGGTGTCTGATTCGCAACAAAGTATTTATTATTCACACATTCCCGGCTTCTTCTACTGAAGACACATGAGATATTACTTAATACATGGGAGGGAAAGAGTTAGAAAGGACAGAAATGATATGGAAAGATGAAGATTATGCAGATAAGAGTTCTCTCTTTAAGTGAACTGTCGTTGCTTCTTATCGGCATCTTCAATCAGATTTCTAATTCTGTAGGTACTAGGAGGAAGAAATGATTTTAAAGCATGAATTGTGTGACTGAATAATTTTTAAAAAGTCTTCCTAAGAGAATACATTATTTCCTTGACTGTTACAATGAAAAACTGATGGAGTTAGATTAGTGACTTAAAATCATAATATGCGCTGTAGCCAGGGAAATGAAGCAAGCGGATTGTAAATACTTAAGACGCTATGGCGAGAGTGCCAAGTTCTGGAGCATACATTTTAACTCAAAGGGGAAGGTACTCTATGTAAGAATGTGGCCCAATTCCTCAAGATCAAAAATTTCAAGTGAAGATAAAAATCTGGAGTTTTGTGTGAAATAACTGAAGTGTGTAAATTTAAAAAACTTAAGCAAACAAATCCCCTATAATTCACCTATTTTAAAACTCTCACTTGATTAGGCTTTTTACAATGAGACATAGAAATAGGGTTTCTACATCCCACAACATGGCAAAAAAGATATAAACAAAAAAACCAAGAGTGAGCAACAACAACAAAAACCTTCCATTAACAAAGTATCTAGTGACTGTGTATAGAAAATGTATAAATATAATGTTTTAGAGGTATACCTAACTTCTTTAAAAGGTAAGGTAAATTTCTAGAACAGTCAGCACACAAGTTGATGTTAAATTGCCCTAGTATGTGGGAAGGTGACCATGAGGTATAGAAGAGACCAGGTATCAGACAAAAAGAACAAAAAATCACATCGGTGGGTGCCCACTTTCTTGATATGATTGCTGAAGATAAATGGGTACATAACCAAATGTGGTGAAGAAAGCTGATGGTGCTCGACCAACAAAAGAGATAGTGTCTGGGGTCTTAAAGGCTTGATGGTAAACAAGAAGCCATCTAGCTCAGAAGCAACAAAGCCCACATGGAAGAAGCACACCAGCTTGTGTGACCATGAGGTGTCAAAGGGGTCAAGTATCAGGCATCAAAGAACATAAAAATCATATCATTGTGAATGAGGGGGAGTGCTGAGTGGAGACCCAAAGCCCATCTGTAGGCAACTGGACACCCCTTACAGAAGGGTCACAGGGAGGAGACGAGCCAGTCAGTGTGCAGGGTAGCAACGATGAAACATACAACTTTCCTCTAGTTCCTAAATGCACACCACCACCCCCACTATCATGATCCCAATTCTACCTTACAAATCTGGTTAGACCAGTGGATGTACACTGGAAACACAAGAAGTCCAGGACAGATGATCCCTTCTGGACCAGTGATGAGAGTGGTGATACCAGGAGGATGGAGGGAAGGTGGGGTGGAAATGGGGAACCAATTACAAGGATCTACATATAACCTCCTCCCTGGGAGATGGGCAACAGAAAAGTGGGTGATGAGAGACGTTGGACAGTGTAAGATATGACAAAATAATAATAATTTATATATTATCAAGGGTTTATGATGAAGAGGGAGTGGGGAGGGAGGGGGAAGTGAGGAGCTGATATCAAGAGCTCAAGTAGAATGCAAGTGTTTTGAGAATGATGATGGCAACAAATGTACAAATGTGCTTGACACAATGGATGGATGTATGAATTGTGATAAGATTTGTATGAGCCTCCTATAAAATTATTAAAAGAAATTTAGACATGGGAAATACAGTGACTGAAATAAAGAAATTCAATTAGCATATTAAAGAATGCCGAAACAAAGCCAGAAAGAGATTAAGTGGGAATGACATCTGTAATGAAATTACCAGAGCATAATATACAGAAATGAAAGATAATATATATGAAAAATGTGTAATGGTAGAGTAGGTGGTTTGGACATATTTGATTGTGAATAACAAGTATAAACTTTGAGAAAAGCAAACAAGCAAATGCGTAATTGGAATGTGAAAAAAAATTGGCAGCCACGGAGTGAGAATCACAGTTCTTGGCTTTTCCCCTGAAGGAACTCCCCAATCCATTACAGTGTGACAGATAGAGCTCAAGAAGAATATGGTAGTCTTTGTGGAACTGAGAAACCAGAAGACATGGCTTGGGGATGTCAGAGAATTTTGAAAGAGAGGTAGAAAAGTTTCAGAAAAGAGAAAATCACGTAAGGTAGCTTCAAAATCGACATATAAACTCTCAAATTATCCACTAATCCCTAGACTTTACATGCTTGGGTTGACCACCAAGAAGCCCAGGGAGAAAGCAGAGGGAAAGCTGACAGAACTGATCACAGATTTCAACTGCTGCCTAATCCAAGTAGCTGTATTTTGGAATTCAAATTCTGCCAAATTTGAGAGATAAAAAAATGTCTTCAACATTTAAACATTCTAATTTAAACCTGCAAAACTGTGCTTTAGGACTTGTGGTTAGGTTAAATGCAAAATTTAAATAAATCCATCTTAACAAAGCCTAGACTAAAGTCCTTATGAAGCCTAGGAATTTAATTGTTTTATAAAATAAAAGTCAATATTTTTCAGAGGAAGATAACAATATCTGGAGTCCCAACAAAGTGTTATCCACAATATCTAGTATGAAATAAAAATGCACTAGGTATACAAAAAAATGTGACCCATAGTCACAAGAAAAATAAATCAATTGAAACAGATCCAACAAAACTATTTAGATGTAGAAACTAACAGAAGAGCATTTCTGCTTACTTATGATAAATAATGTCCAGGAATTTACAAGAAACAAACATAGAAGGTGAAAAGATGAGAAATTGTTAGAATCAGCATGGGAAATTTTAAAATAAATCTATAGAAATCCCAGAAATGAAAAATAAAACAAAAAACAGTACATGAAGAAATTAATAGGCTGGAATTGACAGCCTATTAAATCCAACCGAACTCATTGCTATTAAGTCAGTTCTGACTCACGGTAACTCTAGATAGGGTGTCTGAAGCTGTAAATCTCTATGGTACAAATCGTCTCTTCTTTGTCCCCTGATGGGTTGGTGAGTTTGGAGGCCAACCTAGCGGTTAGCAGTTCACTGCTTTACTCCACAGTGTCGGCAAGGTTCCTCATTCGACACAACCAAAGAGCGGGTCGGTGAAGACAGGTCAATAGGAATCCTCTAAAGGGAGACTGTGTTTTAAAAATAAACACAGCTTATGGAGTTGTGGTACAATGTCCTTTTCCCCCCAAAATTTATCCCACATTTTTCTAGATTTGATCCCAAACATTAACTCTCAGGTCCATAAAGCCTGAAAAGATCATGAAGAATAATTTCAAAGAAAAATATATCTAGCCACATCAGAGTCAAACTGCTGAAAACCAAAGATTAAGATCCAAACTTTAAAGGAATCAATAACAACAACAAAAAAGAATCAATAACAACATCATGATCGTCTCATGGAGGTGGGCACCCAATGATATGGTTTATTGTTCTTTGATGCCTGATAACTGATTCCTTCGGAACCTCGTGATCACACAGGCTGGTGTGTTCTTCCATGTGGGCTTTGTTACTTCTGAGCTAGATGGCCGCTTGTTTATCTTCAAGCCTGTAAGACCCCAGATGCTATATTTTTTGATGCCTGGGCACCATCAGCTTTTGTCACATTTGCTTATTCACCCGCTTTGTGTCGGGAGGGTGAGCATCATAGAATGCCAATTTAATAGAAGAACGTATTCTTGCATTGAGGGAGTACTTGAGTAGAGGCCCAATATCCTTCTGCCACCTTAATACTAAAGCTATAGGTATAGCCACGTAGATCTATTTCCTCAATTCTCTCTAAGAGAGTTTTATATAAAGGTTAAGTGTGCATCAATAAAACATCCCAACCCAGCGCTGCCCAAGCCCACAAGTTGAACATTAACCCATATGTCCAACACCAATCCACAAAGTCCTCCTCCATCTCACAAAACAGACACAATGATGCCGACTGAAGGAGGAAAGCTGACTCAGTGAACGGGTAAGCACCTCAGCACAGGCAGAGGTCTCTACACAGTTGCTCGAGCACCCAGGGCTGCATTGGGGTAGGTCCATGTGACTTCTCCTCACGGATATCTTGCAGGAAGTGAGCCTTGCCAGCTGAAGCAAGGAACTGGCTAAGGCAGCTGCACCCTGGTCCAACCATCACAAAGCAAGAGACCTGAGAACTAGAAAGGCAAGGCTCACCGAGCCATTTATCCCTCTGCCCTTCAATTATTCGGCCAGGTTGGCACAATAAACTAACTACCTCAAGTGATGAGCAAAGGAAGAGGAGCCAGTGAAGAGGGGTTAGACAGGTGGGAAGAAAAACCCAAGATCCGATGGCATCAAGTCTCCAGCCCATCTCTTTTCTGATTTGTGTATACGTTTGCTCAGTGTTGCTCATGGTTTTGGTCCTACAACACCCTCATCAGAATTACCTGGGGAAGTGTATTTTAAAAAGAGTCTCCTGTCATATTCCAATTTTATTTAATTAAAATGGTAAGCAGGGGGACCTGCTACTAGTATATTTGACTTTTGTTCCATGGCTTTCTTCAATATATTTTAAATGCTGAACTACTGCCCTTGACCTAAGAAAGTGTGCACACTACATAATGTCACGCAAAGAGAAGGTGCTGAACAAAGGGGAAAGTGCTAAACTGGAGAACAGAGTGACAAAGAGGAAAAGAGAAATTCCCAGTGTTTGGAAACTAGGGTGGGAGGAGGCTTATGCGGAGGAAAGCGACTATTACTCTTACCCCACGGTTCAGGCAAACACACTTGCAGTAGCTGAGTCTTGGGTGCAGCTGGAGTTTCTCTTTGGCACATGGTCCTGTGGAACTCCAGGCCAATGGAGAAGTTAGTGAGTGGAGGGTGGAGTGCAATACCAACAGCTGTGCTGAACACCGCCCCCCCACCCCCCCGATGAGGAATGAGCCATTTGGACTGACAAGCTCCTTCTTGAAACAGCATCCAATGGTAATTTAGTCCTGTTACTTTTACATGATTCAACCAACATATGTTAATTGGAACATTCTATGCTGATTCTAGTTATCATACTTTATGTTTTGCTAATTTAAGCCAAAAGGGCTCTGGCAGTAGTAGTTAAAGTGCTTGGCTGCCAACCAGAAGTTGGTGGTTCGAACCTACGAACTGTGCCACAGAGGAAAGAGGTAGCAGTTTGCCTTTGTAAAGATTTGCAGCCTTGAAAATCCTCTGGGAAAATTCTATTCTGTTTTATATAAATAAGGATTGACTCAACAGCAGTAGGTTTTTGCTACTCTAACCAAACAACAGGATAATGGAATAAAGCTTGTTGAGATGTAAAACTCTACACATTTATCTTTACCCCCTCTCCCACTCCAGGACTACACAGTAAATTTATTGAAAAAGACCAAAAGTCAGTATCCAAGGTAAACAAGCGGCCATCTAGCTCAGAAGCAACAAAGCCCACATGGAAGAAGCATACCAGCCTGTGTGATCACGAGGTGTTGAAGGGATCAGTTATCAGGCATCACAGAACAAAAAATCATATCATTGTGTGCTCACCTCCATGATATGATAGCTGAAGACAAATGGGTGCATAAGGAAATGTAGTGAAGAAAGCTGATGGTGCCTGGCCATTAAAAGATATGGCATCTGGGGTCTTAAAAGCTTGAAGGTAAACAGGTGGTCATCTAGCTCAAAAGCAACAAAGCCCACATGGTAGAAGCATACCAGCCTGTGCAATCACGAGGTGTCCAAGGGATGAGGTATCAGGCATCATCAGAACAAAAAAAATCTTACCATAGTGAATGAGGGGGGGAGTGCATAGTGGAGACCCAAAGCCCATTTGTTGGCCACTGGAGATCCCCTTACAGAGGGGTCTAGGGTAGGAGAAGAGCCAGTTAAGGTGTGATGTAGCACTGATGAAAAATACAACTTTACTCTAGTTCCAAAATGCTTCCTTCCCCCCACCCCCATCACCCTACTATCATGATCCCAATTCTATCTTGCAAGTCTGGCTAGACCAGAGGATGTACATGGGTACAGATAGGAACTGGAAACACAGGAAATCCAGGACGGATGATCCCTTCAGGACCAGTGGTGAGAGTGGCGATACTGGGAGGATAGAGAGTGGGTGGGTTGGAAAGGGGGGGACCAATTACAAGGATCTACATGTGACCTCTTTCCTGGGGGACAAACAACAGAAAAGTGGGTCAGGGGAGACGTCAGACAGGGCAAGATATTACAAAATAATAATTTATAAATTATCAAGGGCTCATGAGGGAGGGGAGAATAGGTAGAGAGGGGAAAATATGAGGAGCTAAAGCCAGGGGCTTAAGTGGAGAGCAAATGTTTTGAGAATGATGAGGGCAATGAATGTACAAATGTGCTTTACACGATTGATGTATGTATGGATTGTGATAAGAGTTGTATGAGTCCCTAATAAAATGATTTAAACAAAATCCATGTTAGATGAATTCATCCCCAAAGTGAGCAGGAAAAGCGTACCTCATTTGGGTCTCCTAATAGTATCAATGTCCTTCACTTAACTTCTTCTCATTCCTGGTCTTTTCCTGTGAGTGCTGCAAAAGAGTGTTCAAGTCTCTTTCATTCCTGTGCCTGGCACAGAGTTGGAGCTCAGTACATTGGTTGAATTTGCTAAATTTAACGTTGACCGAATTTCTCCTACCCTATGCCTCCATCCTTTTCTTGACTTTTCTTCTGCTTCCTTTACATTTTCACCTCCTCTCACCATCAGTGCTTAACTGCTGTCAGAAGAGGAGGAAGTTTGGAAGCGGAGGTGGAGTTGAAGAAAGCAAGCCACACCTCGGTGTCTGCCAATCTCTCTCCCCTAGCCTCTCAACTCTCTCCTTCCTTGTCTTCATATACTTCTCCTTCTTATCCATCTTTTTTCTGTTTCTTTCCCATCTCTGTACTCTTTGGAATTATTTTTCCACATCCCAAGTCCTCTGTGTGGAAGCAACTATTGATATTGATATGCAAAGTTATTCAAGTCACTGGAGTAAAAGCGACCTATTGCTTCCTATTAAGCCTCCTTCTTTAGTGGTTCTTTTTTGAATGAAAAAAATTCAAAACAAATACAATTTCATGATAATCAATTTAATAGAATTAATATTTTGCATTTTAAACAGTTTAATGTCCTAATTTTATGAAGAATTAATATATTTATCTGTACTTTACAAAACATCTGAGGTCTTGAAGACTCAAGAATTTTGACCAGTCTCCTTCACAAATTAAACGAAAGTAACATTGTATACCCAAATGATAGGGAGACACATCAGCAGGCGGCTATAGTCACTCAAGTAAGATGTGATGTGAACCTGCATTAGAAAGCATGCATGTACAGATAGAAAAAAAAATAACATTGAAAAGAATACTGGAATTACTGAAACCAGAATGAAGGCTGAGCATGGTAGTGGGACAGGAGGAAAGCATAAGGAAATAGAGGAAAGGAGTAGGAAGCAATGGGCATACATCAAAGCCTAAATACAAACATGTACATATGTAAATGTATTTATGATTATGGGGGAAATAGACCTATGTACATATATTTATAGGTTCAGTAGTAGGGTAGCAGGTGGACATTGGGCCTCCTCACGCACACTCCCTCAATACAGTAGCACCTTGCCCAGCTAAATGGTCATTCCATGATACCCATCTTCCCAACATGATCACTGAAGACAGACGTGTGCATAAGCAAATGTGAAGAAAGCTGATGGTGCCCGGCTATCAAAAAGATATAGCATCTGGGGTCTTAAAGACTTGAAGGCAAGCAAGCAACCGTCTAGCTCAGAAGCAACAAAGCCCACAGAGAAGAAGCACACAGCCTAAGTGAATACAAGGTGTTGGACAGAGCAGGTGGCAGATGCCAAGGAACAAAAACCCTCATTGTGTGCTCACCTTCCTCACATAAACGCTGAAGACGAATGTGTGCATAAGTAAGTGTGGAGAAGATGGCTGATGGTGCTCGGCTATTGAGAGATACAGCGTCCAGGGACTTAAAGGCTTGAAAGTAAACAAGCGGCCATCTAGCCCAGAAGCAACAAAGCCCACATGGAAGCAGCACACCAACATGTGTGATCATGAAGGGCCGAGGGGACCAGGTTTCAAACAACAAAGGCGGGGGGAGGGGGAATCACATCACTGTGAATGAGGGGAGTGCGTGATGGGAACCCAATGCCCATCTGTATACAGCTGGACATCCCTCGCAGAGGGGTAGTGGGGAGGAGATGAGTCACTCAGGGTTCAGTGTAGCAACAATGAAACTCAAAACCTTCCTCTAGTTCTTGAACGTTTCCTTCCCCCCCCCCACCCCCCACCCCCATCCCCGCTACTCCCAATTATCATGATCCCAATTCTGCTTTGCGGACTTGGTTAGACCAGAGGATGCACAGCGGTGCAGTATGGATCTGGAAACACAGGTAATCTAGGACGGATGAAACCCTCAGGACCAGCGGTGAGAGTGGTGACACCGGGAGGGAAGGGGTGTAGAAAGGGAGAACCAATCTCTAGGATCTACGTGTAACTTCCTCTCTGGGGGATGGACAACGAACAGGAAGGTGGGTGAGGGGTGACGTCGGGCAATGTAAGATAAGATAAAATAATAATTTATAAACTATTAAGCGTTCATGGGGGAGGGGGGAGAGGGAAGGGGAGGGGAAAAAAAAGGAAAATGAGCTGATTCCAGGAACCCAAGTGGAAGGCAAATTTTGAGAATGATGAGGGCAGATTGCGATAAGAGTTGTATGAGCTCCCAATAAAATGATTTATTAAATAAAAAAATTTTAAAAAGAAAAGAATACTGAAGAAGAGATTCTCTGGGCAAAGCAAGAATTTTCAGAGTCAAGAGTTAAGTGCCTCACTGCAAAATGGAAAATAAAACTCCCCCCAAATTCTGCACTTGCTTGGAAATAGAATTCGGTCTCTGTATTGAAATGCTCTGCTAGAAAAGACAATCCATTGTGTAAGTATGCCAACTCCTTCATAGACAATGAGCAAATGCTTACAGAGAACTGTGTCGGAAATTACTGCAATAATACAGAAATATATATTAATAAATATAATATATATATTTAAAGCAACAGGTAGAGATTCTTGATTTATTTTCAGACCCTTATTCTTTTGGCTCACCATTCTCTCATCGGCAGCTCACATGTTTCTGAGTAATCTCAGACCTGGTAATTTCACTGGCGAACCACTCTTGCAATGAGAGGGAGAGGATACAAATTCAGATCAGCACTTTTTCTTTCCTGGAAGCAACTCCCAGAATAGCTGAACTTCACGTCTAACTATATTTAATTAATTTTCAAGAAAAAAGTAGGGATAGGGAAAAAAAAGTCCAGATCTCTTAAATTTGCCCTTCTTTTACCTAGCTTCTAAATACTAACTCATTTAACCTTCACAAAGACACAGGAATAAGGAGGGGCTCAAAGAGGTTAAGTAACTTGCTCAAGGTTATTGCAGAACAAGAAATTGGTGAAATCTGGATTCAAACCCAAATCAATACCCTACTCTGTCTACAGTGCTTTATTCCTATGACTGGACTATGAATTTAGTGTTTGCTCTTTTTGCCATAGATCATGCATAGTGAATAGGCCATAATTGTTCCATCTACTGCCTTCACCTCGCCTCCTGTCTTCCTCTTATCTGTTTTCCTATTTGCTCCATCAGTGAGACCAAAATCCACATCAGTTGCCATCAAGTTGATTCTGACCCATGACAACCACATGCATGTTAAGGTACAACTGCATCCCTTAGGGTTGTCAATGACTGTGATCTTTCAGAAGTACATAACCAGGCCATTCTTCTAGGGTGCATCTGCGTGGATTTAAACTAACCAACTTTATCATTTGCTTTACCCAGTAACTCCCATTTGGACTTTTTTTGTTTTTTAAAGACGTTTGCCAGATGCTTCCCTAGGCATCTCCTTGAATGATAACCTGGGGTGCATAAATTATTATTACTATTATTGCAGTTTTCTCACGTGGAACCTGGGATCTGGAGTTCTGATGGGACGGCTCCACATCACAGGGCCAATCAGCAACTAAGTTGATTCCGGAGGGAGGAGCGGCCAGCGTCAGGGCACTAGGCAGATAGGAACAGAGAAGGTCAGTGAGTTGGACGGTGTAACAAAGAACAAGTCGGATGGGGGTGAGTAGGGCAATATGTCCAACTGAGTACTGAAATACACACTGAATTCTGTTTCCAAGCAAGAGCAGAATTGTTTGAGAGCTTTATTTTCCATTTGGCAGTGAGGCACTGAACTGTTGATTCCGCCAATTCTTGCTTTGCCCAGAGAGCTGCTCTCCTTTGGTATTTCTCTCCATCCACATGAATTTTCTTTTTCCATATGTGCACGCATACTTTCTAGCGCAGGCCAGCATCACATCTCACTTGTGTAGTTACAGCAGCATGCAGATGTGTCTCCCCATCTTTAGCTAGCTCTCCTACCCATCATTCACACTAGCATTTGATTTTCCTAAAACGAAAACAAATTCAATCATGTTATCTCTCTTTGTAGCAAGCTAGTGCCCCCCAAACCCTTTTAGGACAGAACCCAGACTCTTTATTACAATGTATGCTGTTCTTTGGAACGCAACTCCTCTGTTAGGAGGACTGCTCTAGAGAAGCAAAACTAGGGGCATGCATGTGTATGTAAAGAAAGAAATTCACATTAAGAAAGCGACTCACAAATTTGTAAAAGCAGTTAATTCCGGTCCAAGCCCGTGGATCAGATGTTAAGCTAAAGATGGACAGATCCAGAGGAAGAAGGTCACAAGCTCGTGGAGGCAGTGGCGGGTGACCCCAGGGTCAGCACATCAGGCTTGCGCCTGCAGAGCTGAATGAATCTCGGGTCAGCAGGTAACATGGCAGCTAATGAGTTGGCTCTCAGGGTTGACAGGAAATAGGGTGGATCTTTGACTCCAGTCCAGAGAACTGGAGGTCGATGGGGCAGTTGCAAGATCCAGACTTGCAAGAAGAGACAAACCTTCGCACAGAGTCTGTTTAAATAGGACTAGCTCACACCCCTGAGGAAACGTCCTTTCACCTGCCTCAGGGCTGCAACGTAGGGAAGGAGCCTGTGCTCCTTCCTGCTTCTCTGACAGTTGCTTTGCTGCCCACAACAGATCCCATCATGGAGCTAATTACACTGTATTATGGCCGCATCATGGGGAATTACCAGACCTAACTGCCAAACCACCAAGTCCTAGCCCAGCCAAGCTGACACAAAAAGCTTAACCATCACACCATCCATACCTTTTCAGGCCCACTTGTTTGCGGTACTCCACTGCTGCAGTGGCATCTTGACCCATCCCTATCCTTCCACGCTGTCCGTTCTGCCACAATCAGCTGCCTGATGGTGCTTCCTCACCTCTCTCACACGGACTCCTGTCCCACGTGACACGTGCATTTGCTGGTTGCTGCTTTCTCCAATCCAAGTCAGAGACACAATGCTCTCTTCTTGGATGTGGACCCGTAGAGTAGGGGGAATTTTTTAAATGATGTAATTAGGAGAAAGCAACTGTTTTTTTTTTTTAATGAACAATAAGAAAAAGAATTTAGGTTTTCAGTATGAGTCCTTATTTTGATTGTTTCTTTTGCAGAATGGTTACTGGGGAGGCATTCCCTCCGTAGGTTACCTTGGTGATCTCTTTTCTCTTTATTGTCTATTTCCAAGATATACTGCCTCTTTCTCCTCCATTTAGGGTTTAAATATCCACATAAATCACGAAAAGAATGTATATTTCTATCAATTTCAAGATATTTGGCTTAGATGCAAAAGACATTGGATATCTTAAAAAACAAAACACACATACAATTTTTACTGTGATTTGGGTGACAATTTATAGAGCAAATTTGTTTCCCAGCCAACAACTAATACACATACTGTTGTGTGACATGGACTGCAATCCAGATCACAGCACAGCATCACGCCATTCCTCTCTCTTCCTCTGTGTTCACGGTTTCCATTTTTCTTCTTTCCTGTCCCTTCCTGCCTCCTGAACTTCATTGCAGGGCAAATGCTGCTCTTTTGGTTAAGTGATTTATAGTGTTGATTTTACCTTATTCTGTGATTATAAGGATTATATAGGTTTTGCGGTTACCACTGGTCTCTCAGTTTATTGTACTAGGATGGTTTGCAAATTGCCATGATGCTGGATGCTGTGCCACATAAAATACCAGCATGGCGGACAGTTCCAGTGGAGCATCCAAATTAAGGAAGACTTGGAAGAAAGGTCTGCTGATGTTTAAAATTAGTCATGAAAACATTATGGATCACAAGAGAACATTAGTTAACCTGCTTGACTTGGATATGTAATAAGGAAAGATCAATCTCCAGAGAATCACGTTTGGTGAAGCAGGACTGAAGGAGACAGATGAATTGGCACAATCGTCATAATACCAAACTTGATCATCACAGTGTTTATGAAGATGGTGCAGAAGAAGCAGGCTACACGTCATTCTGTGTGAGAGACCAAGAAAGGATTTCTACTGTGGTTCTCACATATCTTTCCCACTCCTTTGCCCACCCTATCCTCTTCTTGTGCATAACCTTGACCTCTAACTATTCCTCTCCATGCCTTTGGATAAAACCTAAATTGCCCAAACCATGGCTTCTAAATTACAAGAACAGTTCCTCCCTCTTCTGAGCGCTCTCCTTAACTAAACATTCCTGAATCTGCCTCCTGTACTTCAGCTAATCCTCCATTTTGAAGAATGTTCAACATTCTAGTCTTCTCCAAGACTACTTGGAGTCTTCTCATACCTAGCATTATTACCCAAAGGATACTTCTAGTGGTGTTGTGGTTGATTTTCTTATACAGCTCAAGGGTACTTTAAAAACCTTTATGTTGAATAATAGAATGTGGAGCTAAGTGGAGCTGACTCAGACTGATTTTGCACATTGTGGTCACTACCCAAAGGATAGTAGGTATCTCAGTGAGATGAGGCGCAAAGGACAGTGGATTATACAGAGAGGACTGGGAGGAGAAGCTCTGAAAGAGAGAGCTCAGGAGAGAAGGTCTTTAAGTAGACGCAGTAGTCAGAAAAATGTTTGGTTTATTGGTTTGATGTCTGATCACCAGGTTAAGAAAACGAGGCCCTCCATCTATCTGAGAAACTGAGATCTAACAACCACACGGTGGCTGGACTTGGGACTGGCTCCTCCCTAGTGGAGTTTTAGAGGCAACCACAGTCCTGTTGGCTATTTGACTGCAGCCTCATGAAAGTTCTTGAGTCACCTGGCTAAACAGCATTGGCATTCCCGAGTCACAAAAACCGTGACACGGTAACTTTTGTGGTTGTAAACTGCCTACTTTTGTGAACATATGTTATGCAGCAATTGATGACTGATATAAGGGTAAAGAAAGGACAAAATAAATTTTTTGTTAGCTGAATATTTTCTCACCTTGAACAAGGTGGAACAGGGTCTTAGGAAAAACTTTGAAATGTTTTTAGCTCCTCTTTAGAAATTGTTAGCAATACAGTTGCAAATCTAGATCCATTCTCTGTTTTTCACTCTAATGATATTGTCTGCTTTCACGAATGGGTTTTCAGCGTACATGTAATTTTAGCTCAAATCTAAGAACAATTAGATATTATGACATGACCCTACTTGATGCTTCCCCTTATGAAGAGGTCACTGAAGATAGCAAAATGTGGTGAAAAAACTAGGTTGTATCCAGCTATCAGAAAGAACAGAAAACTGGAGTCTTAAAGGCTTATGTTCAAACAAGCAACCATCTAAATGAGGTGTCAACTATGTACACATGGAAGAAGCACACCAATCTGTGTGGTCCAAGGATTTTGAATAATAAAATCCAAATCCAAAATGAAGAATGGTATTAGAGCGTAAATTGTAACTCCCTGGTCGGCAGAGGTTATGGATGACAGTGGAAGGTAAAACACTGCTTCTAGGGTCCACGCATGGATTGAGCCTCTGGTGACCCCCTCTGACCAGAGACCCGTGATGGGAAACCAATGGTTTCAGATGCAGTTGGGTTAAAATGTACCACCTCATGATCTGATCTCCCTCGTGACCCATTTTAAGTTGGTTCTAGTTGTTAATACTTTCTGCTTTTCTGTTGAGGTTTTTATCTGTTTTACTTTGTTGGTGTTGTTTTACTTCACATGGTTTTCTGTATATGAAATCCAAGTTGGGTAAATCTATAGACACAGTAACTGGATTAATGGTTTTTTGAGGGCATGGGAGGGGAGGTTTGGGAGAAATGGGGAGTTAATAATAATAAGTACAAGAAAGAAGGAACTATTCTAAAATTGACTGTGTACAACTCTTCTTAATGTGTTGAATTGTATGGTATGAGAATTAAACTGTTAAAAATATATATTGGTAAAGAAGAAAACAGTTGGGAAACAAGTCAGGTATAAAATAGCTCATTGTGTTTGGATGAAACTCTACAATATTATAGAGTTGGTCTTTTTGGGGGTGAGTACTTCCTGGTTCAGGCTGCTCCTCCCCCACGGCTGATCAGCCCTGGGAGGTGCCCTGTCCATTTGCTGACTCACATTGCTTACGTGCAGAGCGGGAGATGTGCTTGCAGAGAGCATAGCATTACTACAATTATAATTTTGCTCATATAATTATAATCACATGTAGACAGAGAATGATTTCCACATTCTCCCACTCATTCACCCACAAAGACAGCCAGTAGTCAAGTTCAGCCTAAAAGTTGTGTGTTTAGAAAATAATCAAAGTTATTTTCAGTAACAAGAATGACAGATAGCATGCCAGAAAAAAAAAAAAAAACCTGACCCAAAGACCTGCCCTCCTGCGTGTTTATAAAATCAAGTAGCAGGAATGTGGTATAAGAAAAGCAGTGCCTTAGAAACTTTCACCAGTAGATTGGCTGATGGATTTGAACTGCTGACCTCTTGGTAGCAACCCAACCAAAGTTATTACACCATAAGTTCTCCTTCCAATCTCAAACCAAACTCATGGCATCAAGTTGACGTCAACTTATAGTGACCCTATAGGGCAGAGTCAAACTGCCCCTGTGAGTTCCTGAGACTGTAGCTCTCTAGGAGAGTAGAAAGACCCATTTTTCTCCCATGGACTGGCTTGTGGTTTTGAACTGATTACTTTTTCATTAGCAGCTCAATTGTAAGCCCTATGCCACCAGGGCCCCACGTAAGGCTCCTTAGGGGATAATAAACCAGGAAAATTTGTGACCCGCACAAATTAATTGAATGGTTGTAATTCCTACAACCACAGAAAAACTTTGCTATATCTGAGTGCTGGGTTAAAATCCTCAGGTTGTCTTTTTTGTTGTTGAAGAATCCTTTCATGAAAAGAATTTAGACTGATCTGCATGAAGAAATTAAAGGGACTGTGTTAACCTGGGCAGACTAGAGAAACAAATCCATGGAAGCTCATGTGTCTAAGAGAGCGTTTTATATAAAGGGTAATTGTTCATTCAGAAAGCATCCCAGCCCAGTCCAGTCCACGCCCATAAGTCCAATATTAGCCCATATGTCTGATACCAGTATTTAAAATCCTCTTCTGACTCATGAAGAATATGCATTGACACTGAATGCAAGAAGATCCGTAGCCAGTGTGTGTGTGGGGGGGGTGTCTGTGACTCCAGTGGCATTTGAAGCATCTCAGCGCTGGCAGGGTCTCCACATGCCCCTGGTCACTAGCCATCAGAGAAATGCACGTTTCAACCACCATGCTATATCATCTAACACCCTTGAGGATAGCCCAAATCAGAGAACAACAGATGTTGGAGGGCATGCGGTGAGATAGGAACTCCCCTCCACTGCTGGTGGTCTTGTAGATACACACAGCCTCTGTGGAAAGCAATCTAGGGATATTTAAAGCAAATGTAAATTAAGCTACCTTATCTCCTCTAAAGGGAATATACCCAGAAGAGGTAAGAAATAAATCATGACCAGTCATCTGTGCTCCATTGTTTATTGCGGTGTAATTCATGATCACAAAGAATTTGAAACAACCTAAATTTCCATAGATAGGTGAGTGGATTAGTAAACTCTGGTACATGCACACAATGGAGTAGTACACATCACTAAAAAGCACTGATGATCACAGGAAACATGTCGTTTCATAGTCAGAGTTGGAGGAAATGACCCTAGTACTGTCTTTTACTGTGGGCTAGACCAAGTAATGTGCACAGGTACAGATAAGACATGTGCACAGGTACAGATAAGACATACAGGACACACGGACTCCAGGAACAGGAATGGGAGTAGCGGTACAAGAAGGGCAGGAGGAAGGTGGGGAGAGGAGAGGAAGAAAAGGGAACACATCAAAAGCCCTCAATAAAATGTTAAAAAAAATAGTATATGGGAGGTTTCTCAAGTTTATCTTCCACAAGTAGATGCTTATATCAAGCACATAAACATATTGCTGAGGATCTACTTTGATTGGATACATTCACATGCTTTATCTCATTTTAGCAGGGTTGGATTACCAATAAACTAGGTAATGTTGACTATTTCATACTTACTTACCAATCTATAATGAAACATCCACCTTTGTTCATCACAACCAAGATTCTACTTCTAGGTGTGGCTGATATTTGTTTCTCTCTAAAGCTCACAGCACTTTCCTCCAGAATCAAAGTCTGTTTTCAAATTCACAATTCCTGAAATGGATGGATGAACCAGTATACAAGGTAAGAAAGGAAATTAGAACGAGTAAGCTTGCCAGGTTTACAAGGTGATTCACCGCTTGCCAACTCTATGAAGTAACTACTGCCATCAGCGCTTTAGATGAAAAGGACAGTCTGGCTGGGAGAGGCGAGCAACTTTCCTGCATCCTCCCAGCTACGAGGCCAAATGCATTCATAATCTATCTATCAGCTTCCTTCTCTTTTGCTTAATTTATAGGGCTCTGGAAATCAGGGTGAGAGAAGAGAGAGGTATTATAAAGAGATAAATGTAGAACAATTTTTATGGGTGCAAATAATTTCCAGAAAAAGTGAAAAATGAATATAGTATACAAAAGACAGAGGATGAAAATGGCAGAGATAATTACATTAACCCAGAAAGGAAGGCTTATATGGAGAAATCACAGATTGAGGATCCATACCCCGAGGGGAGCATAACAGCCACTAACAGCAAAATGACAATATGACATTGTAAAATTACTTGTGAAACCTATAGTCTGCCTCCTGAAAGACTGGCTTCAACAGATTGAAGAAACATGCAGAGCAAGGACACTCATGACAGCTTGGTAAACTTAAATGGTGGTTCCACACAAATTGGGATTCGAACTAATAATTAAGAGGTTTTGTGCATTGCATACCCAACTTGCTATGCTTACTGTCCCAGATGCACTTGCTACAATTCTGTTTTGGGATTTTTTGGTCCAATGTCGCACATGCATCCATTGAAAAGTCGACCCGTAAAAACCAACCCATTGCACAAACTGACAAATCAGAAACCTTACCCCAAGAAACACATGGCAACTATTGACTAAAATAACAGCCCATAGAAACATTATTTTGTGAGCCCTGAGAGACAGTGTTGTCTAAGACATACCTTCTCCCTAGGATTCTACCTCAGGTCTCTAGTTATTAATAGAGACTTTAATGCAATTTTGACTTATGAGTCTTTTTTGTTCATACTTGTCTCCAATAACAATAGCTAATATCTAGGGAGGAGAAGGATGTGAGGACAAATGAATACTTTAGGCCTCTATACTTTTATTTCATCACTTGTCTGTCATACGCTGGTGGTGTATTTGTTGCTGTGATGCTGGAAGTTATGTCACTGGTATTTCAAATGCCAGCAGGGCTGCCCAACATGAACGGGTTTCAACAGAGCTTCCAGACTAAGAACAGACAATGAAGAAGGAGTCAGATCATCAATTCAGAGGAAGGTGCCACTGAAAACCTTATGCATAGCTTTTAAACATGATCATATATTGAAGGTCCAATGCATGGAAGCAGAACATTGTCAGAGATAGCTCTGGAGGACGGGTCCCTCAGGTCACAGGGCACTCTCAAGGTGACTGAGGAGGAACTGATTATGGAATGAAGTTGACCATGCTGTGACATGAGGCAGGTAAAGCCTGGGGCAGTGGAGCTTTCAGGATCTTTACTTGCTGATGAGCCAAGACTCAAGATAAGGAAAAACAGCTGCAAAAATCTACTAATGATTAGAATGTGTGCAGCATGAATCTAGGAAATTTGGAAGTAGTAAAAAAATGAAATGGAGCACTTAAAAATGGATGTTCCAGGCACTTGTGAATTGAAATGGACTTGTATTGGCCATTCTGAATCATATGATTTATTATAGTGGGAATAACTCAATCAAGAGGAATGACTTGACATTAATTGCTAAAAAGTACATGCAAAATCAGTCATGAATACAGTATAGTCTGTGATAGGTTTATATCTATGCACCCTCAAGGAAATCCAATCGATACAACTATTGTTTAAATTTATGCACCAAACACAAAAGGAAATAATGAAGAGATCGAAGAATTCTCCCAATGACTTCAGTCTGAAATTAATCCTTTAATCAAAATGCATTGATAATTATTGGCGATTGGAATGCAAAAGTCAGGGAAAAAAGGAAGGAACGGTAGTTGGAATATAGGGCCTAGGAGATAGAAATGAAGATGGAGATGTGTGAAAAAATTTTGCAAAATCAATGGCTTATTCATGGTAAATACTTATTTTCCCCAACATCACAAATAGTGACTATACACATTTTAGTCCCCAAAACAAGTCTCCAGGAATTGATGGAATACCAATTGAAAGTTTTCAGCAAGTTGATGAAGTACTGGAAACACTAGTTGGTGTCAAGAAATGTGGACGCTAACTACTTGGTCAACTGACTGGAAGAGATCCATATTTGTATCCACTCCAAAGAAAGGTGATACAACAGAATACTCGAAATACAGAACAATATCACTGATATCACACACACATCAGTGAAAACAACCGAAGATCATCCAACAACTGTTGCAGCAGTATATTGAAAGGGAACTGCCAGAAGTTCATGTTGGCTTTAAAACAGGACATGGAATAAGCAATATCATTGCTGATCTCTTAATAGAAGAATAAGATAGAACTTGGTTCAAAGTACAGATTACCAAAAACATGTTGACTTATGTTGCATTGACTAGGCTAAGGCATTTGACTGTATCATAATAAACTATGGATAACTTTGAGAAGAATGGGAATTCCAGAACACTTCATTGTGCTCATGCAGAACTTGTATATGAGTCAAGGAGCAGTTGTACCAACACAACAGCAAAGTATTGCATGATTTACAATCAAGAAAGGTGTGTCCAGGTGTGCGACCAGGTTGCATCCTCTCTCCATAGTGCTCTAATCTCTAAACTGAGCAAATCACAAGAGAAGCTGGATTCTATGTGGCATCAGAAGTGGAGGAAGGCTAATTAACAACCTGTGATATGCAGATAACACAACTTGCTTGGTGAGAGTGAGGAGGACTTGAAACAAATGCTGATGAAGGTCAAGGATTGCAGCCTTCAGTATGGGTTGCAACTCCATAAAGAAGACCCGAATCCTCACAACTGGACCAATAGGTAACATGATGATAAATGGAGAAAAGGTTGACGTTGTCAAGGATTTTGTCTTGTTTGAATCCACAATCAGTGATCATGGAAGCAGCAGTCACGAGATCAAAAGACACTTTGCATTATGTAAATCTGCTGTACAAGACCTCTTGGGCGTACTGAAAAGCAAAGGTGTTACTTTGAGGACTAAGATGCACTTCCCCCAAGCCATGGTCTTTTTAATTTCCTTATATGCATGTGAAAGTTGGACATTGAATAAAGAAGACTGAAGAATAATTGGTGCATTTAATTGTGGTTTGGAGAAGATTATTGAAAGTATGGGAGACTGCTCAAAGGACAAACTGATATGTGTTGGAGGAAGTACGGCTTGTGTGCTTCTTAGGGGCAAGGATAGCGAGCCTTTGTCTTAACAGACTTTGGAAATGTTGTTAGGAGAGGCCAGTCCCTGGGGAAGGACATCATGCTTGGTAGAGAGAGGGCCAGGAAAGGAGCGAAGTCCCTTCAAGAGATGGACTGACATTGTGGCTGCACTATGGAGCTCAGGTATAAGAACAATTGTGAGGACAGTGCAGGACTGGGCATGGTTTCCTTCTCTTGTCCACAGGGTCATTACGGGTCAGCACTGACTTGATGGCACCTACCAAGAACAACTTATTTCTATTAAATAAGTTAATTATTTACATGAAAACTACTGAATTTTGAAAAGAAGTCAAGACCCATTTTCACTGAATAGGGGAAGAGAGAAAGTAAGGCTCAACCAGGCTAACACTGACCTGCTACTTAAACAGAATTGACCATAGAACTGTGTTTAGATTTTCTGACGTATTTTCCCTGTTCAGACCTGATTGTTTAAGATTCAAATGAGTAGAGAGAGACACAATGGCCGCCAGATAACAAGCCCTGGAAGATCTCCGCAGTGACTACAGAGAAGGCCCACTAAGAGGATTGTCTTGCCATTTCTGGCAGTGAGAATCTTAATAAAAAGATAAGTAGACTCAAGTTTCTTAAAGTGGTGCAGTAGCAATGCCTACTGACAGTCTCCTTTACCATTAACCAGCGCCCCATGCCACTTCTGTGCGTCCTGCTCCTCCTCTTCACAGCCCCTAAGGCAACCTAAGCAGTCAAACCTCTGACCTTGAAGGCTCCTTGGAGACAGCTCTGTGTGGGAAGCTCACTGCAGACATAACTAGCAATTAAGCTTAACTTTCCTTTCCCTTAAAATTTTTAAAAAATAAATCATTGGGGGCTCTTACAGCTCTTATAACAATTCCTATATCAATTGTATCAAGCACATTTATACATATGTTGCCTTCATCATTTCCAATTTTTTTTTCTACTTGAGTCCTTGGTAGCATCTCCCTCTTTTCCCCTCCCTCCCCCACCCTCCCACCCTGTGAATTTATTTTACACCATCTGCTGTCTCTCTTCGCCCATGTTTTGTTGTGCATCCCCTTGGGAGTGGGGGTGAGTATGGGGTGCTGTACATCAATCATAGCAATCAGTTCCCCTTTTCTCCCCCTCTCTCCCCACCATCTTCCCCCTACTCTCATGCTATCACCACCCCCATTGCTGTTCCTGAGAGGTTTGTCTGTCCTAGAGTCTGTGTGTCGAGAGGTCTTACCTGTACCAGTGTACATGCTTTGGTACAGATTTGTAAGGTAGAATGGGGGTCATGATAGTTTTGGGGAGGTGGACATTAAAGAACTAGAGGAATGTTATCTGTTTCAACAGTACTATACTTCACCCTGGCTGACTTGTCTCTTGTGACCCTCTATGACACATGTTCAATTGTCCACAGATGGATTTTGGGCCTCTATTCTGACACACACGCCTCATTTGAATCAAAATGGTTGTTTGCTTGGGGTCTTCTGATGTCTGATACCTGATCCTATTGACACCTCATGATCACACGGGTTGGTGTGATTTGTCCATAATGACTTTGTTGCTTCCCTGCTAGATGGTTTCTTCTTTACCTTCCAGCCTTTAACACCCCAGATGTTGTATCTTGTAATAGCCAGGCACCATCAGCTTTCTTCACATTAATTTATGCACCCATTTTGTCTTCAGCAATCATGTTGGGAAGGTGAGCACAACAGAATGCCAGGCTATTAGAACAAAATGTTCTTGCATTGAGGGAGGACTTGAGTAGAGGCCCAATGTCAATCTGCTACATTAATAGCTAACCTATAAATATATGTACATCAATCTATATCTCTATTATTATGTATATAAATATGCTTACATATGTACATGTCTGTATTTCGACCTCTATAAATGTCCTTTTGCCTCCTACTTCTTTCATCTATTTCCTTTTACTTTCCTCCTGTCCCACTATTATGTTCCACATTCTTTTGGCTCTCTGTACTACCCCTCAGCTACACTGCACTTGTTTGAATCCCACTAGGCACTCTATGCCCTCTTCACCATTGATTTTAGATATCTGTTGTTCATTTGACTCTGGGTTTGTTGGCTCCCCCATCCATTTCTCCTCACTTCCTCCAATCCCCTGTTCCCTGGGAACTGTTGCTCCCATTGTTTTTTCCTTGGGATTGTTTATCTTGCCTATCTTATATAAATAGGCATATAGCAAAAAAAGAAAGAAAAATCAAGCAAACATAAAATAGCCTATGAATAGGTCTGGGTCTGTCTGCTGACCTTTATGAATGTTTTCTGATCAGGGATGATGTAGTGCCAGGCCCTGCCCATTCCCCCTCCCCATCCCCACCCCGAGTCCGAAGTTTATTTTCGGAGTTCTTCAGGGACTTTATTGCTTTGCTCCCCTTTCTGTTCTGTTGTGCTCCTTGTGTTATGCCCTGATGTGGGGGTGTCAGACCGGGCACAATTCCCACGGTGTCTCCGGTGCTGCCTCCCATAGCATCGTGGCTTAGAAAGGGGACATCATGTCTTTTTTCCTGCTTTTGGCTTGGGTGTCAACCCCCACCATTTACCCTAACTCCCTGACTCAGGGCATGTGTTAATAAACTAACACAATCAAAGAGTTGATCTCCTACCAACAAGACAGTTTCTTTTCTTTCATTTTTATGACTGTTTTATTACAATACTCTCATATTTTTCGAGTTTTCTCTCACTTTCCCTTCTAGTGCCTTCCTGTGTGGCTCCACTCTCCTGAGAATACCACTCAGGCAAACACTACATGACAGTTCACCTACCCAGAAAAGGATACCCCCTGTGTGCACTGACATGCTTACATTCACATTGCTATAGCGACATGCATTAGCATCCACACCCAGATCATATGCTGGTGTTTAGTCTCTTTTGTCCCTTACCACCCAGCAATTGCACACATTATTTCATCTGCTCTCTATTTCCTTGGGAGATATATTTAAGTGGAACTTATTAGTTTTTTTTAATCTCAAAATATATTTTCCAATTATTTTTACCAATTTGCTGGCATTTCCAGACAGCTGCTTATAATTACTATCATTACTTTTAATTTGTTCTCACTCTTCTTCCACTCACCTTCCCCAATTACCCATCTCTCTCCCCTTTCCTCCATTAAATACTGTATATTTTCCAGCTCTTATTAGGCCTTTCCCATGTCACTAAACAGAACCAAATACTTCTACATGATCAGCACTTCATATACCACTAAAAGCTGTACCACAGTGCCGAAGAAACAACAGTCAACAATATTAATCAAGAAAAATAATGCAAACAATAAAAGAAGAGGTCATGAAACTACCAAATATACAATTCAGAAGAACGATACTCAGGTCCTATCAAAGAATATGGGGAGCACTCCAGAGAACAATAGAAGAAATTGAGAAACTTAGATCTTTAAGCCAAAGGGAATCCCAGAAGACAATGAGATAAGAGAATTGGGCAACATAGTAAAAGACCCCAGGGATGGAATGGAAGAAGAGGAAAATGAATCAGTGAGCTCAAAGACAAACACTCTGACTATAATTGACGAGAGAAACAAATAGTAAAACAGTGAAGGAATCAGAAGACATGAGGATGTCGTAGGACTCTATCAAGAGAAACAGCCACATCTCATCAAAATCTCCGAAGAAGAAGAAAAAACAACAACAACTAAAAACTTAAAGAGAAAACATTTTGAGAAATTATAGAAAATTTCTTCAGCATCTCAAAGTAAAAGCAAATAGTTATTCAATAAGCCAAGAGAACCCCAGATAGGAGAGTTCCCAAAAGAATAATCTCCCAACAGATTGTAGTCAAAATATCTTATTTCAAGGAAAAGGAGGGAAACTTGAGGACAGTAAGAAAGAAAGAAGTCATCTACAAAGGAAAACAGTTCAATATAAACTCAGACTTCTCAGCAGAAACGATGAAGGCAAAAAGACAAAGGGGTAATGCATATATAAATCTGAAATTAAAAATCCCTGTAACCAAGAATCCTCTATCTAGCTAAATTATCCTTCAAATATGGGGAGAAATGAAGATATATCCAGACAAGAAAAAAATCAAATGAACTTGTAAAAACAAGACCAGCATTACAAAAATTACTTACATAAAGCTGTTCCCCCAAACAAAAAACAGCTACAGGCAAACTTGAGGGTAGTAGACACGAACGACACTGCCAGCCAGAAACCAATACCTTAGAAGCAGCACGCAAAACAACACAGAAAAAGAGGAGGAACAAAGACCCGATACAATCACCAAACACTGGAGGGGGAGGGGAAGAAACCAAATAAAAACACAACAAAATGACAGCAGCAAATCCAACTATATCAATAATGGCACTAAATGTCAATGGATTAAATGCACCAATTAAACCAGAGTAGCAGACTTGATTATAAAATAACACCTAGTTATATGCTTCCCTCTCTCTTTTTCCACCCCCATCTCTGGCCTCCTTACAGTCATTAAAGTCTTGTCTTTTGTTGTACAAACCACATCTATTCCGTGCTATCTTAAATATTTACCACTGTGACAACGACTGAGTTTGCTAACCATCATACGAGGAGGTACTAAAAAAATCCAGATTTTTTTTCCAAAGCTATGTATTTAAATTTTTTACAAAGCAGCTGTGTTTGGGTAATTTAGAGAAACAAATCCACAGAAACTAATGTATAAGAGAGAGTTTTATATAAAGATAAAGTGCACATCAAGAAAACATACCGACCCAGTGCTGCCCAAGCCCACAAGGCCAACATTAACCCATATGTCTGGCACCAATCCACAAAGTCCTCCTCCATCTCACAAAACTCACTATGACGCTGACTGCAGGAGGAAATCTGAATCAGTGAATGTGTAAGCATCTCAGCCCTTGCAGCGGTCTCCACACAGGTGCTCCAGCACTCAGGGCTGCATCGGGCAGGGTAGGACCATGAAGCTTCTGGAAGTAAGCCTTGCCAGCTGAAGCAGGGTACTGGCTAAGGCAGCTGCACCCTGGTCCGACCATCACAAAACAAGAGACCTGAGAGCTAGGAAGGCGAGGCTTACCAAGGCATTTATCTCTCCGCCCTTCAATTAATCCCACATGTGTTTATCGGCCAGGTTGGCACAATAAATTAACTACTTCAGCAGCCTTATCACCTTCAAAATACTTTGCATTACACTTAATACATTTGTCAAATCTGCAATGCCATTCTTGGAAACATTTGTCAAACTCATCTGTTTGAATGGCTGACAGACTTCCCTCGTTTTTTCTTCACCTTGTCTAAGTCATCAAATCACTGTCCTTTTATGTCCTTCATTGGAGGAAACAAAAAGAAATTGCACAGAACAAGGTCAGGTGCGTGGGGCAGGCAAGGCATACTGTTCTTTGCAAACACTGGTGCACTGAGATGGCTGCATGAGCAGGTGCATTGTTGTAGTGGCAAAACCAGTCCCCCATCAGCCACAAACAGGCCTTTAAAAAAATCATTTTTATTGGGATGTGTGTCTCTTACAACTCTTCACAATCCAGACGTCCATCCATGTGTCAAGCACATTTGTACTTATGTTGCCATCATCATTTTCAAAACATTTTTTTCTACTTGAGCCCTTGGTATGATCTCATTCCCCCCCCCCCATCCTCCTTCATGAACCCTTAATAATTTATGATTTTTTTTCATCTCTTATACCAAACGCTGTCTCCCTTCACCCACTTTTCTGTTATTTGCATCCCCTTGGGAAGGGGTTATATGGTGATCATTGCAATCAGTTCTCCCTTTCTCCTCCTACCATCCTCTTACCCTCCTGGTGTCACTACTCTCATTATTGGTCTTGAGGGGTTTATCTGTTGTGTAGTCCCTGTGTTTCGAGCTCTTATCTACACCAGTGTACATCCTCTGGTCTAGCCAGATTTGTAAGGTAGAACTGGGGTCATGATAGTGGGGAGAACAAGCAGTAAAGAAGTAGCACTTGACTCCTTTCTTCCTTGTGACCCTTCTGTGAGGATGTTCAATTGTCCACAGATGGCCTTTGAGTCTCCACTCTGCCCCATCCTCATTCAAATTGACGTTTTTTTTTTTGTTTTTGTTCTGGGTCTTTGATGCCTGATACCTGATCCTATTGACACCTCATGATCACACAGGCTGGTGTGCTTCTTCCATGTGGATTTTGTTGCTTCTCAGTTCAATGGCTGCTTGTTTATCTTCAAAATTTTAAGACCCCAGACACTATATGTTTTGATAGCTGGGCACCATCAGTTTACTTTGCCACATTTGCTTATGCACCCATTTTGTCTTCAGCAGTCATTTCAGGAAGATGATCATCACAGAATGCCGGGTCATTAGGACAAAGTGTTCTTGAGTTGAGGGAGTACTTGAGTAGAGGTCCAATCCAATGTCTGTCTGCTACCTTAATACTTAACATATAAATATATGTACATAGATCTACTTCCCTATCATTATATGTAAATTTTTTTACATATGTACATGCTGTATTTAGGCCTCTATAAATGTCCTTTGCCTGATAGTTCTTTCCTCTATATCCTTTCACTTTCCTCTTATCCCACTAGCACAAATAGGTCTTTTTCTGTCGCACATTGTTAGACTATCTTTTCAGCACTTCTAATAGAAAGCTTGATTAACAGTCTGACCTGGTGGAACAAACTCCATGTGCATTATCCCGCTCACATTGATTTTTGAATTCACTTGATTAGCTTTGTTTGGGCAAGGTGATAATGGCCTCTTTTACTGCCTTGATCAATGTTTACTGTCAGGCTCACTTCTGAGCTGTTCTTTCAAAGAAGCACATGTGTTTCCAGTAGATTCTCCTTTTGCTGGTCAGAATGCAGGGCACACATTTCCCAGCAAGCCTTCTCATTCTGAAATCTTCCATTAAAATTCACTTAACTGAGCACCAAGATAGTTCAGATAACTTCCCCATCTCTTCAATGGTCCACTGTCGGTCTTCAAGTACACATGCATGCATTTTGTGCACATTTTCATCTGTTTGGGAAGAATGAGGTTTGTTACCAGTCAACATTTCACCTTTTTGAAATGAGAAAACCACTCAGACACTTGAGTTTTTCCCATAGCATTGTCCTTGTACACTTTGCTCAACATCGCAGTTTCTGTGGTATTTTTCCTAAATAGGAAATAAAATTTCACAGCCACATGCTGTTCTCTTCAACAGGCTATCACAAAAAACAATGTTTGAGTGAAACTGTTTTTATGAAAAAATTCACTGTGACCAGAGAGAACCTTCCCAGGAGATGCCACAGGGTGCACTAACTCAGAGGGAGTTGCTCGATGTTCGCCTACCATGAAAAATGCATATTAAGAAAGTTCTGCCCAGAGGAGTCCACCCCCCTCTTTTTGAGTACCTCCTTGTATTTTCTAATCTTGATCATGTCGTGTGGTGCTAAAAATAGGTATTTTTTGTTGATGTATAAAGTTCCATATTATGAATGTATCAGAACTTGTTTATCCATTCCTCGATAGTTGGGATTTTGGTTATTTCCATGTTTTCGCTGTTGCAGAAACTGCTGCAATAAAAATACGTGTACATATGTCTGTTCACATTATATTCTTAATTTCTTTAGGGTATGTTCCTAGAAGAGAGATTTCTGGATAAGTTACTTGGATTTGCATTTGTTTAATGAAGTGTCATATTGATTTCCATAATGTTTGCACAATTTTACAGTCGCACCAGCAAGGTAAGAGTTCATATTTCTTCACATCTTCTCCAGCATATATTTTCTGTTTTATTGAATTTTGCTGAAAATGTTGATGTGAGGCGATATTTCATTGTTACTTTAATCTGTATTTCTCTTATTGTTAATTTCCTTATATGGTTGTTGGCTGCCTGTATGTCATCTTTGGTAAATTGTCTATTCATGTCTTATGTCCATTTTTGATGGGATTATTTGCATTTTTCTTGTTAGGATGTTGTAGGGTTTTTTTGTTGTTGGAGATAGCCCTTTATCTGATATATCTATATATCTACATACATATATAATTTTTAATCTGATGTATCACTACTGAATATTTTTCCCCAATTTGTGGGTTCTCTGTTGACTCTTTGGGTGAACTCTTTTATTTGCTCTTAAATGTCGTATTTTCAGTGGGTCCCAGCACGTTATTTTGTCTTCTATACAGTGGTTAGTTTTCTTTACATTTGGTAATGTGTTTATGGTTTGTACTAGGGTCCTTAGGTTTGTCCTAATGTTTTTAATTATGGGTTTGATAATTATGTGGTTCATATTTAGGTATTTAATCCACCTTGAGTTTGTTTTTGTACATGATGTGAGGCATGGGTTTGTTTCATTCTTTTACAGGGGAAGATCAATGTTTTCTAGCAACATTTGTTGAAAAGGCCATCTTGCCCATTTAATGTATTTGAGCTCTTTTTCAAAAATTGGGTGTCTATGGGCATTTGATTATATTTCTGGGTTTTCAGTTCTAATCCATTGATCTCCAGTGGTACCTAGTTCAGCAACGAGCACAGTGCCAGTAGCATAGCAGATGCTTGAGAAGTTTGTGTTAAAAGACGGAATGAGTGGGTCTGGAACATTGAACTCTAGAAAGGAAGTCAAATACATTTCTTTCCTGATATTTTCCTTCATTCACATAGAAATTAGATTTTTAACTACTATCAATATTAATTTTTGGTTCAAAATTTCAGTTATTGCAATGGGTCTCATGTACTGAGCACGTTCACAGGTCTAAAGGTTCAGCCTACTTTCTATTCTTTTCACACACCCATTTTATCCGTGAGAAAACGGAGTCTCAGAGTTTAAGCGATACAAGGGAGCTTCAAAAAGCCATGTAAAAATGAAATGAAGAGACAATGAAGTTTTTTCACAAACTTTTTGCAGCCACCCCCTCGTATGTCCAACATCTGTCAGCTAGTAAATTTAACACTTCCGTTTGTTGACTTCCAGAACCCGTCTGCATCGGGCTCACCTGCCCATCGTTCTTCTCAGTCTCGAGGCATCCCTGGACCACCTGCACTCTTCTTACTCATCTTAGCTTCCTAGCCAACAAACCTCCTGCTTGTCCTGCAGTGGGTGTGCAGACAGGGCCTGTCTACCATATCTGTGTACTCCCTGGGATAATCCAATTTTTCTTGGATTATCCCACTGTCTTTTCTCTACATGTCTTTTTCTCTTTCTTTAAAACAAGATTCCATTAATGAGTCCATCGCAATAGTATTTAAGACAGAAGAGCAGGCATTATGGAAAAAACAACTGAACCAATCAGTAGAAATCTCTGTAAGTGATTAGCAATGTCTGTTCTGTTTGTCATTGGAATATGCAGAGCTCAATTAGTATAATATCCTAATTTCACATATACTACTCTTTAGGGAAAGTGACTTTAATATGGTACCTTGTGTACTGGGGTACCCTGGATCTCCATTCACAAGTCCCACACATGTGTTCTTTCTCATCCATGAGACAGGGGTCATACTCTATATTGGAGGTTAACATATGGGCTATATTCATCTCACATCCTCTTTCTCTAATCTGGGACACATCCTCACTCAAAGCCTTCAATTTCAAAGTAAGGCTTCTGTCCATGTTGGAGAACAATAGAATGTTCTGACACACAAAAGAAAATAAATAATGTTTCATCACGTTTTTTTATAGGTTCAGTGATGCATTCATTTTTTCAGAATATCTAAATACCCTTCTGTTAGTTTATTGTATTATCGTCGCTTATTTGATGCTGTGATGTGGGAAGTTATGCCACCCGTGATGGACAGGTTCCAAAAGTGCTTCCAGACTAATACAGACTAGGAAGAAAGAACTTATGATGCATGTCTAAAATTACCCAATGAAAACCTGATGGATAGCAACAGAACGTGATATGATTCGCTCACTATGGAAACATCATCCGAGGGAATCAGTCTCAGGAGGAGGACATTTGGCAAAGTCGATAGGTATTGACTGCCTGGCATACTAGGCTGTGGAAGGATTCTGTAAGTGATTAGCAATGTCTGTTCTGTTTGTCATTGTAGTAGACAGAGCTCCATTACTCTAATATCCCCATATTATACACACCCGGAAATTGAAATTCAGATTTAGTCAATACATTCATGGTTTGTAAATCTTTATGTGGTCATGGATTTAAGGTGACCCCTTGATTTCCTTCACAAGGAAAGTTTTCTACAAGACTTCATATGTGGAAGGAATGGTTGACTGTTACATTATCGTATGAGGTTGTTGTGTTTATTGGTTTGGCTTTCAGTTTTCCCTATTTGAACAACACTACAATGGAAATGTAATGGGATCGATAAATGGAAGTTCAAATAGTGCAGGAAAAAGGGTATATGCATCTTGAAAAAATAAAACTCTTCATACATGTGCATGCTCTTGGAGGAACATTTAAACTGCTGAGTATTCAGCCATGTTCCTGCTTAATTCAACTTACTGCCGTTGAGCTAATTCCAACTCATAAGTGACCTTAAACGACAGTATCAAAATGCCCCTTTGAGTTTCTGAGATTGTAACTCTTCATAGGATCAGAAAACCTCATCTTTCTCCTTCAGAGTGGCTTTTGGTTTTGAACTGCTGACACTGTGGTTATCCGCCCAATGCGTACACCCAGAGCTCCATGTTTCTCTTAAGACTAAGAAAATGAAAGAGAAGTTAATTTAGTCTCTACCATTAACCAGTTGCTTCTCTAACAGGAAATTCTAAGTATCTAGAATGAAATCATTCACGGTATCTAGAACGATTTCCTTTGGAAACTTCACATATTCTAAAGAGAGACTCTAGTCATCACTTGATATAGAATGAGCCTGCACTCGTGAGAAAATGGGCATTCCCGGGTGCCTACCCGTATCCCAGTTTTGATGTGGAGTGTTCAGATGTTGTAAAGGGGGCTATTATCTAGAAACTCTAATTAGAGATATGGTTTGGGCAAAGCTTTTCCAAAAGCTCCCAAGCTCCTTGAATCGCCCGTGTTGTGCAAAATACAATTCATTTCTGGTTCTTGGTTGGGACAGACACATGCGCCTCTTGAAAGTTGATTCTTAAACATTTAGTTACCCACACACACACCCCCCCACCACCCCCAAACACACACACAATCTGATTCAGAAAGTCTCAGCCTCCACCTCCTCCTCTTTGCATCTCTTCTTAGTCCTTGTCCCTCTAGGTTTCAACTCAAGCTTTGGTCTCTCTGGGTGGGTTCCCCCTCTACTTCTATACTATAATTGAACGCTAAAGTTTTGCCTTGATTTATTCATATAGATTAATTTACAAAATCACTCAATTTAATTCACTCCTATATGCACTGAATAAGGTTCTGGGTTAGAGGATCTCCCCCCCCCCCAAAATGTGCTTAAGCCTTAAACCCTGGACTCAAAAGTATTTTTAAAAAGTAGAATTTTCTTTTGTTATGTTAATAAATTCATGCCGGAGGAAGGTAAGTCCTAAACCTAATCACTTCTGGGTCATAAAATGAGCAGAAAGACCCAAGAATACACAGGTGAGAAACAGACACCAGGAGATGCCAAGGAGCCCCAAGGAACCCCTTGGGCTACACAAAAGGAAGGAACTCCTCACAGAGCCACACGCTGATTTCAGACTTCTTGCCTGCAGAGCTGTAAGATCATAAAAGTCTGTTTTAAGGCTGACCATTTGTTATGTTTCTGTTATAACAGCACAAAGAGACTAAGAAAAATGCCAGCTTTTTATGAAGATGGCGCCGAAGGCGACGAAGGAACCTCCTTCCCATCGTAAAATGGAAGCCAAAGCCAGGGAGACCATGCTGAAAGGCGTCCACAGCCACAGCAAAAAGAAGGTCCGTACGTCACCCACCTTCCAGTGGCTCAGGACCCTGAGACGAAGAAGGCAGCCCAAATACCCTCAGAAGAGCGCCCCCAGAAGAAATAAGCTGGACCATATGCCATCATCAAGTTCCCCTGGCCTTGACCAGAGTCTGCCGTGAAGGCGATCGAAGATAACAACACACTTGTGTTCATTGTGGATGTCAAAGCCAACAAACACCAGATCCAACAGGCTGTGAAGAAGCTCTATGACATTGATGTAGCCAAGGTCAACACCTTGATCAGGCCTGACAGTGAGAAGAAGGCATATGTTCAACTGGCTCCTGACTATCATGCTTTACATGTTGCCAACAAAATCGGAATCATCTTAACTGAGCCCAGCTGGCTAAGGTTAAATATAAACTTTTTCAATTAAGAAAATGCCAACTGTGTTATTAATGGGAAAAAGACAGATATGACACCATGACACCTGATCACAGCAATCTTTTAATCTGGACCACAGATAAAGGTGTACAGGAATTGTAACATGGCAATTGTGTCTGTGTCTTAAGGAGAGAGAGGGTGAAGACACTCCAACTTCGATGTCGGGGAAGGCATTATTGATGAAGCAGCATTTTACCTGACTCCTGATAAGTAAGTAGGATTGCGCTAGTTAAAGTGGGAAGGTAGGGAGCCGTGGGGTTGGGGGTAAGAAATAAGGGCAGAACATTCATTAAGGATGGCACTATAAGGTCACAAGGTGTGAAAGACAATAACGAGGAGGACAGAAGGCCAGCGGTGTTAGGTTTCTGAGTGTGGCTATAACACAAGAGACTTATAGATGCCTTTTGCTTTCTCACAGATCTGGAAGCCAGAAGTTTATATCAGTCTTTTTCCTGCCAATTCCTTCTCCTTTTTTTTGGTTCAATTGTGCCTGCTCCTTGGGATTTCTTGAGGAAGTGGTGTTAACAAACCCAGGGACAAGGGAACAACAAGTGATCCAAAATCAGTGGCAAGGAGTGTGTAAGAGGTTTGGTAGGGCTTGATCAAGGGCAATGTAACTGAGAGGAATAACTGAAACCCAAATGAAGGCTGAACATGATAGTGTGACAACAAGAGAAAAGTAAAAGGAAATCGAGGAAAGAACTAGGAGGCAAAGGATATTTACAGAGGTCTAAATACAGGCATATACATATGTAAATATATTTATATATGATGATGGGGAAATATATCTATGTGAATATATTTATAGATTTAGTATTAAGGTAGCAGATGCACATTGGGTCTCCACTCAAGCACTCCCTCAATGCAAGAACACTTTGTTCTATTAAACTGGTATTCCATGATGCTCACCTTCCCGACACAATTGCTGAAGAAAAAGCAGGAGCATAAGCAAATGTGCTGAAGAAAGCTGATGGTGCCTGGCTATCAAAAGATATAGCATCTTGGGTCTTAAAAGCTTGAAAGTAGCGGTCCGGGAAGATGGCCGACAGAGACACCCGCATACTCTGAGAGCTCCTCCAAACAAAGCGGGATTGGTGACCAGGTAGCTGAATAGTAAGAATCTGGTGAGTGAAATATCCCCCTGGGACAGCACCCCAGTCCCACCCCACGTATTTGTCCTGAGCAGGGGTCTAGGTGAAAGAGGACCGGACTCGTGGGACATCTCTGGTCACTAAGTTGCCGTGAGCTCACTGGCGACCGGCCTAGGCTCCATCCCCAAACCGGACCCCAGCCCAGAGCCGCTTGCCTGCCCTGCCTAGACAGGCGCAGCGGGTCACGCTCCCCTACACCAGTGGCCCACTCGCGGATCTCCACTGGGAGAGAAGCTTTCCTCTCCCGCGGTTCCCCTCTCCCCACAGGGCAGCGATCTGCCCTCGGGCCCGCGTCCCTCCCTCCATTCATCCAAGCTCAGGGGAGCGGACCCACGGGTTGTCTGGCGACCCCCACGGGGGACCATCCACCCGCACCGCTGCCGTGGACCTCTCCACCTGCCCTCCGTGCGCCTGCCGCCCACCCCCGCCTGCACCTGGCAGCCTAGCGCCAGCTCCACTCCTGACCGGGACCCTGCGCTGAGCACTTCCCGCCGACGGGAGCCATAGCCCAACCCGCGCCTGTCCCGGGCCCTGAGCTTCCGCGGAGCGCCGCACCCCGCGCTGCTGAGTCTGCCCGCCAAGGGCCCCTCCCTGCGCAAGGCACAAGAGTAGGTGCCCTCCGCAGGGTGCTGCGGGGACCCCGGCGGCCGCGACTCTGAGCCTGAGCGGAGGAAGGGCGCCATTGCCCCCTGCGGTTTCGCGCCAAGCCACTACGGTCCGCGGGGTTCTGAGCTCAGAGCGGGGCGGAGGGCGAACACCATTGTTCCTTGCAGTGTCGCGCCGCTGTCTGCGCAGCTGTCCGAGGGGCCTCCCCGCGCCCGCTCACAGCCCGCGCAGATCAAACATTCCACCTGCAGCGGAGCCTGGGACTCGGCTTTGCAGTCCCTGAGGAGCCGTTGGTGAGCTCCAGCCAGCTCTCACCACCTGGGGGCCTTGTGGGGTACCCAGTGCCAGCCCTAAGCCTGCCGCAGCCCGCCCCAGCCACCCCAGGAGACGGCACAGTGGACTGAGCCTCCACACAATAAGGTTACTCCTGTCTCCCAGAAGCATGGGTCCTATGAAAGGATCAAGGAAAAATCAACAGACCACATCACTCCCAACAAAAAAATCAGAGAAATGAGGCACTTTAACAGACCTAACGTCACTCATAGAAGAAACAGATATAGATCAGCCACAAAAGGAAATCTTCAGAACTCTGCTTGCAGTAATACAGGAGCTAAGAGAAGCAAACCAAAATAAGGATGCAACGATAGAGGGGATGAAATGCACAATAGAGGGGATGAAGTCCACAATAGAGGGGATGAATACTATCCACCAAAAGGAACTGCAGAAACTAACAGAGGAGGTAGCAGAGGCCACACAAAAGGTCACAGAAGCTATATCTAGGCTTGAGGAGGCTGAGAACCGTATCAGTGAACTCGAGGACGCTCAAACCAAACGAAGCAAGCGAGAAAAACAATCAGATAGGAAAATTAAAGAAACAGAAGACAGCCTGAGATCAATGACAGATGCTATGAAGAGGAATAATATTCGAATAATCGGTCTACCGGAACACAACATAACACACAAATCGACTGCCAAGATAGCAAAGGAATTTCTGGAAGAAAATTTCCCCAACCTAACAAAGGAGAATTCGACTCTCATACAGGAAGCAGAGAGGACGCCGGCTAAGCTAAACACCAAGAAGAACACGCCAAGACATATAATTTTAAAATTATCCAACTTAGAGGAAAAAGAGAAAAGTTTATGAGCATCAAGAGAATGGAAGACAGTCACATACAAAGGAGCGCAGGTAAGAATATGCTCAGACTTATCAGCAGAAACCATGAAGAGGAGGAGAGAATGGAGCAACATCTTCCAAAAACTGAAAGAGAAAAATGCCTCCCCCAGAATCCTATACCCTGCCAAGTTATCCATTAAGATAGAGGGTAAGATAAGGGTCTTCCAGGACAAGGAAGAACTCAAAAAATATACTGCAAGTCACCCGACCCTGCAGAACATACTGGCTGACTCACTATGGCCAGAAGATCAAGCTCCAACTAGAACCACCAGGAGACCACCATATAGCCCATCTCCATCTAGAAGCCAACATGCCAGCAACACGTACCAGGACAACATGGTCTCAGATGGAAAAGAGGACAGGATAGAAACCCTCCACTCAAATGCAGTACACTGATATGAAGGAAGATAGGCAAAGACCCAAAACACAAAACAGAATATGGCAACCATGAAGCCAGAGATTGTAATAATCACTCTGAATACAAATGGGCTCAATTCATATGTTAAAAGAAAGAGGCTGGAGGAATGGATTAGAAAACATAACCCATCAATCTGCTGCCTGCAAGAGACACACCTTAAGCGAGCAGACAAGCATATGCTGAGAATAAAGGGCTGGCAGAAAGTTTACCAAGCAAATGGTAACTCCAAGAAGGCAGGAGTGGCTATCTTAATCTCCGACAAAATGGATCTCAAGATCCAGAACATAAAAAGAGACAAAGAGGGACATTACATAATGCTCAAAGGCTCAGTAAACCAGGAAGCATTTAGCATACTGAATATTTACGCACCTAATAATGGCGCGGCAAATTTCGTCAAACAAACTATTAAAAAGATGACAGAAGAAATCACGGAAACAACAATAATAGTGGGGGACTTCAACACTCCACTATCAGAGAAAGACAGGTCACAGGGAAAGAAGCTCAGCAAAGAGGCCAGAGAGCTAAACAATGTAATTAGGCAACAGGGCCTGATAGACATCTATAGAGCCTTTCATCCAAAAGCAAAAGGTTTCACATTCTTCTCCAATCCACATGGATCTTTCTCAAGAATAGATCACATGCTGGGACACAAGGCCAGCCTGAGTAAATTCAAACACATAGATATTATCCAGACGTCTTTCTCAGACCACCATGCCATAAAGCTGGAGATTAATAGGGCACCCAGAAAAGCAAGGGCCACCAATTGGAGAATAAACAACAATCTCCTGCGACATGAATGGGTTAAGGTCCAGATCAGAGAGGATATCAGGAAGTTTCTAGAAACTAATGAGAACGAGCATACAACATATCAAAACTTATGGGACACTGCAAAGGCAGTTTTCAGAGGTAGCTTGATATCACTGAATGCATATATGAAAAAAGAAGAAAGGCGTATGACAGATATGTTAACACAAAACCTCCAACAACTAGAACAGAGTCAACAGAACTACCCTTCCAATAGCAAGAGAAAAGAAATAATAAAAATCAGGGCGGAGTTAAACCAGTGGGAATACAAAAGAACAATGCAAAGGATTAACGCAACTAGAAGCTGGTTTTATGAACGAATTAATAAAATTGACACTCCCCTGGCAAAGCTTACCAAAGATAGAAAGGAGCAAACATCAATAGCCAGGATGAGGGATGAATCGGGGGCAATAACAACAGACCCCAATGAGATAAAAAGGATAATCACAAAGTACTATGAAGGTTTGTATTCTAATGAATTCAGAAACCTGGAAGACATGGATAAATATTTAGAAAAACAATCTATCCCTAGATTATCTGAGACAGAGGTCAAGAACCTCAACAAACCCATAGCGAAGGAAGAAATAGAGAGTGTCATCAAAAACCTACCAAGGAAAAAGGCCCCAGGGCCAGATGGCTACACAGCAGAATTTTACCAAACATTCAGGGAAGAGCTGACACCGATCCTCCACAAAGTATTCCATAACATAGAAAAGAACGGCAAGCTCCCAAACTCATTTTACGAAGCCAGCATTACTTTGATACCCAAACAGGGAAAAGACCCCACAGGTGTAGAGAATTATAGACCAATATCTCTAATGAACATAGATGCAAAAATCCTTAACAAAATATTGGCCAATAGAATACAAAGGAACATCAAGCATATCATTCACCACGACCAAGTAGGATTCATCCCAGCGATGCAGGGATGGTTTAACATCCGAAAATCCATCAATATCATACACCACATCGAGAAGAAAAAGGATAAAAACCATATGATAATATCCATAGATGCAGAAAAAGCATTTGACAACATCCAGCATCCATTCCTAATCAAAACACTCATGAAGATAGGATTGGAAGGTAAGTTCCTCAAGCTCATACAAGCTATCTATGAAAGACCAACAGCCAACATCATAGTCAATGGAGAAAAGACAAGAACAATACCACTGAAAAAGGGTACAAGACAAGGATGCCCCCTGTCCCCTCTTCTATTCAATATCGTTTTGGAGGTTCTGGCTAACAACATAAGACAGCGGAAGGACATCAAAGGGATCCAGTTGGGAGAGGAGGAGGTGAAACTATCATTATTTGCAGATGACATGATCCTATACATTGAAGACCCCCAAAACTCCACAGTTGGAATACTTACAGCAATAGAGGAATACGGAAGAGTAGCAGGATACAAGATCAATAAACAGAAGTCGGTAGGGTTTCTATACACATCGGACAGGGCCATGGGAGAGGTGATTAAGAGGGAAGTTCCCTTCACAGTAGCCAAGAACAAACTGAAATACCTAGGAATATATTTAACAAAAAATACTAAAGACCTTTATAAGCATAATTATAAAACCCTATTACAGGAAACCAAAAGTGACCTTCACAAATGGATGACCCTCCCCTGCTCATGGTTAGGTAGGCTGAACATAGTAAAGATGACAGTTCTTCCTAAAGCACTCTATAAGTTCAATGCTATACCAATCCAATTACCATCAACCTTCTTCAAAGAATTGGAAAAACTGACCACCAACTTCATATGGAGAGGGAAGAAACCCAGAATTAGCAGAGAACTCCTCAAGAAGAAGGACACAATTGGAGGACTCACCCTACCTGATTTTAATGCCTACTACACAGCTACAGTGGTCAAAACAGCATGGTACTGGCACAATGATAGACACTCAGACCAGTGGAAAAGAATAGAAAGCCCAGGAGTAAATCATCAGCATATAGACAACTGATCTTCGACAAGGGTCCCAAAAACGTCAAGTGGGAAGCAGATGCCCTCTTTAATAAGTGGTGCTGGAAACAATGGATATCCACATGTAGAAAGTTGAAACAAGACGTCTACCTCACCCCATGCACAAGAATACACTCAAGGTGGATCACAGATCTAGAAGTCAAACCCCAAACCATCAGGACCATTAAGGAGGGAATTGGGACTAATCTCAGAGCACTGGCCCAGGGAGCACATAGGCTCACTGCAACAGGGAAGGGGACACACACAGGTGATCTGGAAATCGACAAATGGGATCTAATAAGAATAAAACACCTGTGCACCTCGAAAGACTTTGCCAAGAGGGTGACAAGGCAACCCACAGACTGGGAGAAGATTTTTAGTAATGACACGTCAGACAAAGGGCTCATTACTAAAATCTACAACACCATCGTGACCTGCAAAAAGAGGAAAACAGTTAACCCCCTAAGGAAGTGGGCAAAAGAAATGAGAAGAACTTTCACTAGAGAGGAGATCAATATGGCCAATAAATATATGAGAAAGTGCTCGAAGTCCCTTGCCATAAGAGAAATGCAAATCAAAACAACCATGAGATACCACCTAACACCCCTGAGGCTAGCCCAGATCAGTAAATCAGAGAGCAACAAGTGTTGGAGGAGCTGTGGTGAAGTAGGAACCCTCCTCCACTGCTGGTGGTCGTGCAGATTTGTACAGCCACTGTGGAAAGCAATCTGGCGATACCTAAAGAAAATGGAAATTGATCTACCTTATGACCCAGCCATCCCTCTACTGGGCATATACCCGGTTGAAGCAGCAAATAAAACACGACCAGTTATATGCGCTCCAATGTTTATTGCGGCACAATTCACAATAGCAAAGACTTGGGAACAGCCTAAGTTTCCATCGATAGACGAGTGGATTAGCAAACTTTGGCACATACACACAATGGAGTATTATGCAGCACTGAAAAGCACCGATGAGCACATGAAACACGTTATTTCATGTGAAGAGCTGGAAGGAATTTATGTTAAGCGAGGTAAGCCAGACCCAAAGGGACAGGTACAACATGAGTCCCCTGAGGTAAGTACAATCAGCATGACAGAAATAGAAGAATAAACATCCATCCCACAATAAACGGGAGGAAGCATAGATAGTTGGAGGGAGGACAGGCCACACCTAGGGAGGTACATGAGAGCCCAGCATAAAGAAGGAGTAGTGGGGTAGGGAGAGGGAGAACCGGGAGGGGGAGAATCTGAATGGATGGTATGGGGGGGGCAGGGTACTAACCCACCCGGGGGAGAGTATCGGTTGTGTCCCCACATATCTGGAACATGCATATGGACCCCAACACGACACATCAAACAAGGAGGGCAACGCAAAGTACAGAGGTCTACACAAAGAGGCTGGACGACAAGCCGGCCCAAACCAGAATTAGGCCGACCCCCACACTCGAAGGGAATACCACAGAAAACAAAAATAGATCGTCTGGAGTGGGAAAGGAACTGACCCACCACACCACATCCAGAAGGAAGCTGAAACAAAAGAAGGAGAAAGGACATAGTGGAGTACACCTGGGTCCACCAAGCCCAAAGTCGATAGACCAGCTAGAAGGGCCCGTCATACAGAGAGGACCATTCAGCTGACCACACTACGAGATACGACATCCTGCACCAACACATGGCCCTACATGGGACAGCACCTGAGACACAATGGGGGATGGGCCACTGAGCTGACCCCGCCACACTGAGGCAAACACTGGGGGCATGCAATGGAGCAGTGGAGGAAGCAGAGCAAAGGGAGCCCGAGGGTGTATAAAGGATGGTCTAAAGCCAACGAAAAGACCTTGAACTACTAGCAATTTTTCTTTTAATATTTGCTATCTTTTTGCTTAGTCTTTTTTAATTTGTTTTGTTTTTTACCTTGTAAATTTTGTATGTTAGTGGCTTTTCTGCTTATCAGCGTGTCGATGTTTCTTCTGTCAAAGCCATGTTCTTATGGGCCATTTGGGTGCAGTCAAAGTCATATCCATTTGTATGCACATATTACTATGTCAGCAGGTCCACCTAGACAAGATAGGCTGGACAAATAATGAGAGAAGAAAACAACAGGACCAACGGTCCTGGAGGGACATGAGAGCGTGGGAGGTAGGGGAAGGGAGGAGGTGTCGGCCAACACAGGAACAAGGGAACAGCGAATGGTTCAAAACCAGAGGAGGGAGGGGAGGGGAGGGCTGGAAGGGAGTGACCAAGAGCAAGGTAACTGAGAGGAACTACTGAATCCAGAATGAAGGCCAAACATGGTAATGGGTCGGGAGGAAGGCGAAAGGAAATAGAGGAAAGGAGTAGGAGGCAAAGTGCATACAGAGAAGCCTAAATACAGACATGTACATATGTAAATATATTTATGATTATGGGGGCAATAGATTTATATGCATATATTTATAGGTTCAGTAGTAGGGTAGCAGATGGACATTGGGCCTCCTCATGCATAATCCCCCAATACAATAGCACCTCGCCCTGCTAAGCAGCCATTGCAGGATACCCATCTTCCCGACATGATCACTGAAGACAGCCGTGTGTGTAAGCAAATGTGGTGAAGAAAGCTGATGGTGCCCGGCTATCAAAAAAAGATATAGCATCTGGGGTCTTAAAGGCTTGAAGGCAAATAAGCGGCCATCTAGCTCAGAAGCAACAAAGCCCACAGAGAAGAAGCACACGGCCTAAGCGAATACAAGGTGTTGAATGGACCATGTAGCAGATACAAAGGAACAAAAACAATCATTGTGTGATCACCTTCCTCACATAATGGCTGAAGATGAAAGTGTGCATAAGCAAGTGTGGTGAAGAAGGCGGATGGTGCCCGGCTACTGAGAGATATAGCGTCTGGGGACTTAAAGGCTTGAAAGCAAACAAGCGGCCATCTAGCCCAGAAGCAACCAAGCCCACACGGAAGCAGCACACCAACATAGGTGATCGTGAAGGGCAGAGGAGACCAGGTCTCCAACAACAAAGGTGGGGTGGTGGTGAGAATCATATCACCGTGAAAGAGGGCGAGTGCGTGATGGGGACCCAATGCCCACCTGTAGACAGCTGGACACCCCTTCCAGAGGGGTAGTGAGGAGGAGATGGGCCACTGAGGGTTCAGTGTAGCAACAATGAAACTCAAAACTTTCCTCTAGTTCCTGAATGCTTCCTCCCCTCCCAATCATCATGACCCCAATTCTACCTTGCCTTGCGGACCTGGTTATACCAGAGGATGTACAGCGGTGCAGTGGGGATCTGGAGGCACAGGGAATCTAGGACAGACGAACCCCTCAACACCAGCGGTGGGAGTGGCGACACCAGGAGGGAAAGGCGTGTATAAAGGGAGAACCAATCTCGGAGATCTATGTGTAACCTCCTCTCTGGGAGATTGGCAAGGGGGAGGCGGGTGAGGGGAGACGCCGGGGAGTGTAAGATAAGATATAATAATTATTTATAAACTATCAAGGGACAAGGGGTGGGATCGGGGAGGGAGGGGGATGGGGAAAAAAAGAGGGAAACCGAGCTGATTCCAGGAACCCAAGTGGAAGGTGAATTATGAGACTGACGAGTGCAATGAATGTATAAGGGTGCTTTGCTCAATTGATGTATGTACAGATTGTGATAAGAGCCTTATGAGCCCCAATAAAAAGATTAAAAAAAAAAGAAAATGATTAGGGCAAAGAATGTACGGATGTGCTTTATACAATTGATGTATGTATATGTATATGTATGGATTGTGATAAGAGTTGTATGAGCCCCTAATAAAATGTAAAAAAATAAATAAATAAATTTAAAAAAAAAGCTTGAAGGTAAACAAGTGGCCATTTAGCTCAGAAGCAACAAAGTCCACATGGAAGAAGTACACCAGCCTGTGTGATCACAGGGTGTTGAAGGAATCATGTATCAGGCATCAAAGAACAATAAAAAATCATACATTATGAATGAGGGGGAGTGGATACCCATAACCCATCTGTAGGCAACTGGACATCCCATTACAGAAGGGTCACAGGGAGGAGACAAGTCAGTCAAGGTGCAGTGTAGCAACAATAAAACATACACCTTTCCTCTAGTTCTTAAATGGTTCCTCCCCACCACTATCATTATCCCAATTCTACCCTACAAATCCGGCTAGACCAGAGGATGTACACTGATATAGATAGGAACTGGAAACACAGGGAATCCAGGACAGATGAACCCCTCAGGATCAGTGGTGAGAGTGGCAATACCGGGAGGGTGGAGGGAAGGTGGGGTAGAAAGGGGGAACCAATTACAAGGATCCACATACAACTCCTTCCCTGGGGTATGGACAACAGAAAAGTGGGTGATGGGAGACATGACAAAATACTTATAATTTATAAATGTAAGACATGACAACATACTTATAATTTATAAATTATCAAGTGTTCGTGAGTGGGGGCTGGGGAGGGAGGGGAAAATGAGGAGCTGATACCAAGGGCTCAAGTAGAAAGCAAATGTTTTGAGAATGATGATGGCAACAAATGTACAAATATGCTTGACACAATGGATGTATGTATGGATTGTGATAAGAGTTATATGAGCCCCCAGTAAATGATTAAAAAAAAAAAGATCCTCACGTGACAGTGTTTTCTTCCAGTATGTGATATTGTATTTAGGATGCATTGTTTAGAACTCAAAATTATTAGGTTTAGAATCCATCCTGCACTAGTATGACTTAATTTGTATAAACAAGCAAACCCCTATTTCCAAATGGGATCATATTTGTAGATGGACAAATAATCCCTACATAAAAACCCATTTCTACCCAGTAAATTCCTACACATAGTGATGCTAAAAGGCAGGTGGTAGAAGTGTCTCAGAGTTTCCAAGGCTATAAATCTTTACAGGGCAAACTGTCACATCTTTCTCCCACAGGCAGCTGGTGGGTTTGAACCAGTGACCTTTTGGTCATCTGGCAAGCATTTAACCATGGTGACATTAGGCTCCTTTTGTAAATATAGGCATTAGGGTTTCAATCTGTACAATTTGAATTGCATGGGGTATGATTTGCTCTGTAGCATTAGAAGAGCCAGAGTGGTGTTATTTTGGGAGGGGGATTCACTCACTAGGCTGTTTTGAGAATGGGGATCAGCAAGTAGAAAGTGGACACGTCATGTTGGATTTTGTATGTCATGCTATGGCTTTGGTGTCAGACTCAAACTTTTGAACACTAGGAGAAGCCACAAACATATTTTATCCGGGGAGCAAAGTACCCTTAACAGTGTTTATTCCAAAAATATTCCTCATTTTCACAGAGCATGATTGAAAATCTGAATATTCATTTTCTATTAGAGACAAATCAATATGGGTCTGTCTCCATTACATTATGCTTTAGAGACAGAATCAAATCTTTTCCATCTTTGTATAATATGCAGTCTACCTAGTAGAACAATATGGAAAAATATATTGGCATGGATGGCGTTGGATCAGGTAGATCTGGTTTTGATTCTCGTCATACATTTCCAGCTCCATGACACTAATCATGTACCGCAGGCAGAGTAGAAGGAGTGGCCTCCCCTCCCACCCCCACCCCCGTGTGCAAGGAATAAAGGGGTGCACTGCTGTTGAGAATTTTAAAAACAATAATAAATCTGGATGAAAGTTGATCTGCTTTTGATTATCATCATGTGCTACAATTCTAAATAATGCAAGTAATAAAATATACACCCTCCCTCAATTTTTTTGTGGGCCTAGCTTCTAAGTAACTGCAGTAGTTCCTGTCGAGATCCCCTCACCAACATTTTATTATGAATGTTTTTGAACATAGAAAATCTGAAGAAATTTCATAGTGCAATCCCGCACCCCTAGATTCTAAAACCAACATATTAAATTGCCTTATCATATATCTATCCATCTATCAGTCCTTTTATCCCTGTATTTGTTCATTTTGGGATGTATTTCAAAGTAAAAGGGATTCTTACACTATCTCCTAAATATTCATATTATTAATTAGAGTTATTTGCTAAAGTTCAAATTTGTTTATACTTGTTAAAATTTCAGGACATGATGCATAATTCTAAGTGCACCATTTAACAGGGTGTGACAAATGCATGTGACTATGTAGCCCCCCAAATCCCCTGGCAGCTCAGACAGTTTGTATTCAGCTACTAATTGAAAGGTTGGCTGTTTGAATCCACTTATTGGCACCCAGTTAAGCAAAAACTGGCACAATCCATAAAGATTACATCCTCCCCAAATTCGATGGAGCAGTTCTTCTTTGTATTACGTGGGGTCAACTTGAGAGCAGCAGATTTAGTTTGGCCATACGGAAACAACTATTAAGACACAGGGAATTAGTGGTACCCAAGGTCCTTCTTGCTTTTTCTCAGGCAATTCCTACCCCTTCTCACCAGAGGAAAGCAGTTTTTTTGTTTGTTTGTTTTTGTTCCCCAGATTAGATTAGTTGTGTCTATTCCAAAATTTCATATAAATGGAGTCACACAACAAACCACCTTTGTACAAAGCATAATACTCTCACCAATGTCTCAAATTGAACCAAATTGCTTTACCTGTAATTTTTCTTTCTAGTAGCTAATTAGTATTCATTTGCATGAATCTTCTCTCTTACTGATGGAAAGTTGAGATGTTTTCTGATTTGGGTTATAATGAATGGAATTGCTATTAGCATTTGTCTACAAAGCTTTTTTTAAAAAAAACTTTGTAGGCAAATACTAAAGGTGGGCTCTGTTATTGGTATAAAGTCCCTGAGTGTTGTTAGTACTCAGTTTCAAACCAAAAGGTTAGAGGTTCAAGACCACACAAAAGCACCACAAAAGAATGATCTGTGATCTGCTTTTGAAAGATCAGCAGTTGAAAAACCTATGGCATACCCCTCCACTCTGATACACTCATAGGGGCCATGAGTCAGAAAATGACTCAATGGAACTGGTTTTATGATAGGTACATGTGTTCATTCGTGAGGCTTTTTAAAAAGGTGCTTCTAAATTTTTCACTTATATAGCATAAAGGGACAGCAATACAATGTCTTAGAGCTGTGACTTGTTCATATCTTTGCCAACATTTTTTTTAAGTCTAAAAAAATTTCTCTACCACTTGTCTGTCAGCAAGCCATACTGTGGTGGCTTGTGTGTCGCTGTGATGCTGGAAGCTATGTCACTGGTGTTTCAAATGCCAGCAGAGTCACTCAAAGTGAACCGGTTTTAGTGGAGTTTCCAGACTAAGAACAGACAATGAAGAAGGAGTTAACCATGGTGACATTAGTGGGGAAAATCCTATGGAATTGGACCCTCCAGGATTTTCATCTGTTGATGGAGTTTGTATCAAGAGAAAGAGAAACCCATCTACAAAAATCTGATGATGATAGGAACTTGGAATGCTTGAAGTGTGAAACTAAGAAAATTGCAAGACATCAAAAATAAAATGGAATGCATAAGGATTGATGTTCTAGGCATTAGTGAGCTGAAATGGATTGATGTTGGCCATTTTGAATCAGAAAAGTAATGCGATTTATTATGCTAGAAATGACACAATCAAGAGGAATGGCATTGCATTGATTGTCAAAAAGTACATTTCAAAATCAATCCAAAAAAAAGTACAATTCTGTCTGTGAATAGGATTATATCTAGCTGTCTTCAAGAAAATACAATCAATGCAACTATTATTCAAATTTATGAGCCAAGTACAAAAGCTAGTGATGAAGAAATTGAAGAATTCTACCAATGGTTTCAGTCAGAAACTGATCAAACATGCTATCAATATGGATTGATAATTATTGGCAATTGAAATGCAAAAGTTGGCAAAAAACAAAGAGCCAGAAACAATAGTTGAAAAATCTGGCTAGACCAGAGTATGTACATAGGCACAGATAGCAACTGGAAACACAGGGAATCCAGGACACATAACTCCTTCAGGACCAGTGGTGAGAGTGGCGATACCTGGAGGGTGGAGAGAATGTGGGGTAGAAAGGGGGAACCGATTACAAGAATCTATGTATAGCCTCCTCCCTGGGGGATGGACAGCAGAGAAGAAGGCTGAGGGAGACGTCAGACAGTGTAATATATGACAAAATAATAATTATTTATGAATGATGAAGGGTTCATGAGATACTAAGGGCTCAAGTAGAAGACAAATGTTTTGGGAATGATGATGGCAACAAATGTACATGTTCTTGACACAATGGATGTATGTATGGATTGTGATAAGAATTGTATGAGCCCCCAATAAAATGATTAAAAAAACAAAATTAGAAAAGTTTGTGTCAAAAAAAAAAAAGAAAAATATGGTCTTGGTGATAGAAATGAAGCTGGATATTGCATGATATAATTTTTCAAGACTAATGACTTGTTTATAGCAAATAACATTTTTCATCAACATAAAAGGTGACTATTCACAAGATTACATGAAAATCAGTTGCTGTGTCCATGGAGAGACAATAGAGAAACCTTATCAGTATTTAAAACCAGGCCAGGGGCTGACTGTGGAACAGAACATCAACTGCTCATATGTAAGTTCCAATTAAAACTGGAAAACATTAAAACAAGTCCACAACAGTCAAAATACAGCCTTGAGTCTATCCTACCTAGATTTCAAGAGCACATTTGATATATTGAACACTAATAACAGAAGATCTGTTGTGTGGTGGGAGTACATCACAAATATCATTTATGAAGAAAGCAACAGGTCATTAAAAAGACAAGAAAGACCAAAATAGAAAGAGCTGAGTAGAACATTGCAAAGGGCACCTTCATATAGGTTATAGTCCACCGTTATTGAAGGCCATCAAGACTCAGCCTTGAAACTGCTGAGAATTCTCATGACCTATGTGTCAGTGTTTGCTGATTTTTTTCCTGCAGCTTTACATTTTGAACAGACTGTTAAGAACAAGAAAGTATGCAAGGTCTGGGAAAACAGGTTGTTTAATTTTCTCAAGGATGTCTGGCTTGGCAGAAGATAGAGTTGCTATGTGTATCAAATGTGCCTGCTTAACAATGAGATAATTAACCCCGGGTTGTTTCTGCATGGATAAAATGAGTATAAATAATAAACTCGAGGCTTCACTATTCACTGTTGCCCTCCCAATACTTTCTCTCTTTTTTCCTTAATCCTCACTCCCCCTTTCAGGACTGTTCGACTTGTCGGCTGGCTTCAACACGCCGTTTCCTGAGCTAGCTTATGAGCAAGTACCAATGGTGCTGCAGGAAGAAGTTCAAGCTGAACTGACCACGCCATCCAAAAACAAGGCTCCAGGAATTAACAGAATACCAATTAAAATATTTAAATAAACCGATGAAGCACTCACTTGTCTATGTGAGGAAGACAGTAGACAGTAGAATCAACGCATTTGAATTGTGGTGCCGGAGAAGACTACAGAAAGGACCATGGGTTGATGAAAGGACAAACGGATCTGTCTTGGAAGAAGTAAGGTCAGAGTGCTCCTTAGAGGCAAGGATGTCAAGACATGCTGCTTGGACATGCTGTCAAGAGAGACCAGTCCCTGGAGAAGGCCACCGTGCGAGGTATAGTGGAGGGGAAGGTGCTCAAAGAGATGGGTTGTCTCAGTGGCTGCAACAATGGGATCAGGCACTGGAACAATTGTGAGGATGGTGCAGAAGTGTGCAGTATTTCGTTCTTTTGTGCATAGGGTCACTATGGGTGGTAACTGATTAGGAAAAATGTGGAAGGAAGGTTATTATATCAGGGGAATAAAAGCAAAAAAGAGCATAGATCTAGGAATGGGTTTAGGGTGCACACTGAATTCTAGATCCAACTTAAGAATTAAATTATCAGTTCTTATATCATGGCCTGCTCGATCTTCGCCTTCATGAAATGATCACTGAAGATACTGGTGGTACAGCAATGCCTGTGAAGAAAACTGATGGTATCAGGCTAACAATTGGAATAAATTCTGGGGTCTTAAAGGCTTGTATTCAACCAAGCAGCCATCTAAACAAGGAGCCAACTAAGTCCTTACAGATGAAGCACATCAACTTTTGTGATCCAAAGATGGGAATTACAAAATTTGAATATGGTGAAGAGGAAAGCAAAAATTATGAACACTCAATTTGTGGAGGGCTATGGGGGACAATGGGAGCCCCAAACCCATCTGCAGAGTGTCTAGTCAGACTGAGCCACTGGAGATCCACTCTAGCCACAGGAAAGAGTCTCAAGCAGTCTTATTATCAGGCAGAGACCATTATAATCTTGATTATACTGGACTGAACTTGATACTTGGCCAATTGAACACCCTGGAGACCTGACTTGAATTTGTTCTGGAAGCATGTATCTCTTATGGGTTCCATGATAGAAATTTCTTTCCTGGCTTTTTGAATGTTGTTGGGGGTCTTTTCCTTCTTGTGCATTATTTGTATTTTTGTCTTTATACTATTATTTTGTTAGCCTTACTACCTTAGTGCAATTTTGTTTTTCATTGTTTTCTGTTGGGACTCCCAGCTGTAGAGCACAGGAGGGGTGGATGCAGGATGATAATAACTGAAACAAAGGGACATAGGGAATGCAGGGGTGGGGTCTGGATGTTAGGGAGGGAAAGGGGATTTCAGGAATAAATAATGCAGACAGGAGGGGGCGGGGCACTAAAACAGATTCTGATTGCATAACTCAGTTTAAAAGCAATTTAACCCTGGCATGGTTGTAGGAATGCTCTAAAATTGATGTGGTGTGATTGTACAATTCTCCTGGATATGATTGAATGATGGAACTCTTGAATTAGGTGATATGTAAATTACATGCCAATAAAACTGTTGGGGCAAAAAAGAGTTTCACTAAAAGATTCAAATGGCAATTGCCAATGTTACATTATTTCTTTATATTATTCAAATGATCTCTACTCAAGTCTCTAATCATCTTTGCTTTGATTGTACAGGTATGGTGTAGTACAATAGTCAGAAATATTCCCATCGCATTTCAATGCCATTTGTTTTGGTAAATCAATAAGTCGGTCTCCCACATATTCCATGGCTTGTTGTATTTCAGCAACTTTCCCATTTCATTCATCATCACCTTCAGCTCGAGGAGCTCACATTCCATGAGAATGCTTTAGCCGTGTCTGCACAAAATGTTCGGTTTTGATGGATTCTTGCAGTGTACCTCCTGCTACGGATGCAGTAGTGGGGACGGCTATTAACATAAAATAGTCACCATTAACATTCCAGTAAACCTTTTATGTCTTTTCAGCAGTTCCCACAACATCTTAGCTAACTCACTAGTAATGGGACCTTCTTCCCAAGGTCAACGCATCTGCACTGGCAGCCTCACTCCCAGACGGGATTTCAAAATGATAAAACGTTCTTTGTTTAAATTAAAGTTTACAAATTACAATCACTGAAAGTGACTGTTCTCTTTGTCAAGTTAATGCTTAAATATCCAACAGCAATCATATAAGGCAGTTGCACACGGTGTTACGTAACGAGTTTCATTAGATGTGAAGTTATATCTGGAAGGCCAGTGACTTGTGCTTCCAAATTACCCAAAATATAGGAAAGAAACCATACCTGTGTGGCTAATGGCAATTCCCACAAGTCCCTCTGCTCATGTCCTATAGGTGGAAATAAAAGACAAGACAGAGGAGGGGCTAGCCCACCCTTATACCATGTCATCAATGTCTTAGTGTGTACGCAATAAGATCCTGTATGATTCTAAATAGTGTTATGTACAAAATCACAATAATTTGCATTTATATCCTTAGGAGAGTTTGTCAGAAATTTACCATAGGTACCTCAGTCAACAATAGTCACAGAATTATTAACAATAATGTGGCCCTTGACTGTGCAATCAATGCCACTCCTTTTGTACAATTTTATGGTAAGTGAAAATTTCACAAAACTCATTATGCTCCTTGCCAAGTTATGTGGTATTGATTTCATATCCAGCAAGACTCGTTCTTGATAAGGATAAAAATCTACAATCAATCCAGTTTACAGATTACTGAGACATACGCACTTTCATTTTAGCTTCCAGTCAACCCTTTGCAGATCCCACATATAATGGAGAAAGTCATCATCCAAAGTAAAGTTCAAGGCACCCCTTCCTCAATGGGAAAGTGAATTTTCCCATCTCTCCTGGAGTCCAAGGAGTGTCATTGGTGAAACCAAAGGTCCTGGCAAATGAGATTCAGCAATTTGTAGTAATGGTGGCTGAGGAACGTAAGCCCATTAAGAGTGATCTGCATGTACTTTAGATGAAAGAATAAGCACTGCCAACATGGCCAAAAACATACGTTCAGAAGTCTTAGAGGTCATTAGGTCTCTGACTGAGAGGGTCCCTCTGGAACCAGGCACTTCTGGAAACAAACTGCTCAAGGAAGGATCACCATCCTCGTGGCCTGACATGCTGAAAAGGAATCCGTATGTTCTATCCATTATCTATTGAAATAAAAGCACAACCTTTCCCTTGGACAAACAAAGATCCAGATATTCAATTTCCATCATCATTATTCCATCACACCTTAACACATCTTGAACATGTAAGAAGAGAGGAAGAAAATGCCTTTTGGCAAAAGTCTTATATGAGGTATTTGGCAAAGAAAACATTTTTTAAAGGATAGAATTAATAATAATTTCCTTGGGGCAGCGACTGCCTTCTCCTCCCTTTTTATTTTTTGTAGTTGCATCTTTAGCTTGTCATGAGCATGCTCAATAAAGGCTTGTCCTTGTGGCTTATAAAAAATTCCAGTAATTTGATGTATTCTCCATTAGTTGCAAAATGAAAAAAATTCTTAATAGTGTACGCTGGTGCATTATCTATTTTTACAGATTATGGAGTTCTCAGAAAAATAAGGAAAAACCAACTGAATTCTTTAGCAGCCTCACTTGTGTGAGTTGAAGCCCAAATAATTCCAGAAAAAGTGTCAACAGAGGCATGCACAAAGGTTTGTTTCCCAAAATAAGGTACATGGGTGATCAGGTTCTGATAAAGCTTTCTGCACTACAACCCAAGAAGTAATCTTTACAAATTTCCAAAATTTACCTGAAAAATAGTAGCAAAATCTAATTGTCCAGTATATCCTGAAAAAGCACTTGGCCAATTAAGTGTGTGCCAATAAAGTGTAAATTTGAGATGGTGTAAGAGGGAAAAAGTACTTTAACAGGATAATGAGCAATTAAATGTATACATAGAATTATTTCTTGTGTAATTAACACTGCTATCTGGCCAGTATAAGTTTCTGTAGATCTAGGAAAGGAATTCTTTAATAAAAAAAATCCACTCTAAAGGTGTTTATCCTTGTGCCAACACTTCTGTGGGAAAAACAGGAAAAGGAAAAATAATCAAATCAAATGACTTCTGAGGGCCTATTCAGAAAGTATATTCCTGACTAATTCTTTCTTCAATAAATCATCTCTTGATGAGTGGCAGATTTCTGCATAAAGCAGAATCTTCCTGAAAAATGGCCAAAAACTTTTTCTCTAGAAAAGTCTAGATATAAACTTACACAATTAATGTCCCTCAAAAGTTTCAGAAAATCATTAAAAATATACAAATCATCCTTTCTGAACTTCAGTTTCCCTAAGTATTGATAAGGCTCTGCAGTTTGAATTTTCTCCGAGACTATGCTTAATGCTGCTGCGTGAATAACATAAAAAAAAATCAAGGTTGCTGTCAATAAATCAAATCAGCATCTGCATTTCTCTGTAACAACAGCTGCGAGGGCAGCCCTTTGCAAGTCCGTGGAAAATTCATGCTCTAAATTTCCTCTTTCTGTTCGTGTCTTGGCCTCCTCTCTAGTCCACCAAGCATGGATTTCCAGAGGGTGAGAGACAAGCCCTGTTCCATGCTAGCCAATCTGCAGAAATAAATCATTCCTTTTCAGCCAAGGATTTCATCACTATTAATACAAAGAAAAATATAACTCTACAACGAATTACTGCCTATTTCATTTCTACCAACAATGTCAAAGAAACATTATTATGTCTAACTCTCCTCATTCCTTAAGGATTATATACATCAGGTAAATGGTTAATAACTGTCACAGGGCACACAAAACATTTCTGAGAACTCTTAAACAAGAACTGTTTGACTTTAAATAACACCTTTTTTTCTCGGGTCTGGTTGTAAAACTATTTCTGTGTCTCTGATATCGTTCACTGCTTGGAAATGTCCATTTTATAAGACTCAAGGTTAAATTTTCAATTTTGATGACTTCCAAAACTGAGGTCCTAACCACTTTTGATGGAAAAGGGAAAAAAATCTCCAGGAGCATCCCCGTTAGGAGATGCTCTTATCCTTTGTCTTATTTTTCTCAAAAGTACTGTCATTTACTTCATAATGACATAGTGACTTTTGTACCAAATAATGCACAAATTTATACTTTCCTTCTTATGTTTGAAATGACTCTAAAACTACTTAACTAAAATGCATAAAGACTAAGTGTCACAAGATACATACTCTCCCTACAAATATGCTGCTTCCTTGTGAGAAAAGATTTTCCTCTGCTTAGGTAATTCTGAAAAACCTCTTAGAATTGATTGTTCTACAATTATTTAGACACTACAACATCTCCTAAGGTAGCTTATCTGTATTCATATTCCTTTGTTATGGCTTTCTGCCAGAGCAACTTTTACAACTGGTTACTTATCATACCATATTACCAAATCTGCTGTTCCCTATCCCAGGAACTAAAAATTCCTTTGTAAGTTTCAATACTGTACTCTCTCTTTCCAGGGACCAAATATTATACTCATTAAAAAAATGAAGGAAATTTTAATCTCAGCACTCTGGGGCCGCTTTGCCTAATCAAGAGCACACACTGCTCTCTGGCTAGACCTTGCCCCATAACCCTGCGCCATGTCCCCACATTTCCCTTATTCTTTACCCACAGAGCTCCTTCCTGGGGATTGCAGATCACATGCGTCTTTTTTTTCTACTTCTAGCTTCCATTTCACCTGGTCAATTATTTTTCCCATAAACTTACTGGTGGTTTCCCCCTTGTCCCATGTACGGGTGACAATTGTAAGACAGTACAGAGACTAGCTCATATCTTATCCATTGAGTGGTTTGAGAGTATATGATGTGCAAGGAGAAAACTTATATACAAAGGTGACAGTCAAGAGTTGAGGTGTAGGGCTCGCTAATAGACATCCCAGGGCCCAGTACTTTATATTAGAGGTAGGCTTTAAGTACCTTTCCTGAACATAGCCTGTAAGTCATGACAGGATTACACAATGGGGCAGTTCACGATTCTTTGAAGGTTTACAAAGAAGCATAAACCCATCAGCCGAGCTATTCACGGATGGGAGGGGAGGATAAGGTTGGGGACATGAAGTAACCATAGATTTTGCAGGCTGCTGCTTTCTGCAGCTTTCGCCAGGGAACGGGAGGCAAGAGTCCATTGATGTCAGGCGGAGAGTCAGGACAGCCACTGTGTCGCCATATCCCATGGTTGAGCCACCATGGTTCTCCCATGGGTCATGAACCATGGAAGGTGGGAGACCGGCCCTGTTTACCTGAGGAGCAAACAACTTTATCCTTACAACCTAGGTTTTGATCTGAGGGCACTTGGTTGCTATTCATAATCTCAAACATGATTTGCAAGCTGGCTATAACCTGGAAGCACCTGGGTCCCACCTGGGACCGGGCTGAGAGGCTCTCCTCTGAAACAGCAATGGGCTGTGACGCTCTCTTTGCCTTTGCACTTGCCTCGGAGGGAAGGAGAGGGTGGCTAATCTCCATCTGTCTGTTTGCTAAACTGGTGATTATGAAGCAGCAATGGACACAGAAGGAGAAACCATGCATCGCCCTCAGCCTTTTACCTCAGCTATTGCCTTGCCCATAGTCTGTTTGGAAATCTGTTGTGTCAACCTTGAACCTCTCAGGGGATTGGGACCCTGGCCTATGTCAGGTTGAGGCTTACTGGTGAAGTGGAGTCCCTTTGAGCACTTATTAGTGGGGCTATATTGGTCTGGTGGCATAGTGGTTACAAATTGGGCTGATAACCACAAGGTTAGCAGTTGTAAACCACCAGCTGCACTGTGGGAGAAAGATGGGGCTTTCTATTCCTGTGAAGAGTTATCATCCTAGAAACCCAGAGGGGCAGTTCTACCCTATCCTTCAGGGTCGTGATGAGTCAGAATTGACTCTAAAGCAGTGAGTTTGGTTTGCTTTTTGTTGTATTGATATGAGCGGGGCACAAGTCAGCCCAAGGAGTCAAAGAGGTAAGCGTCAAAAGCCAAAAAGCCTGCATGTGGCCAGGGCTAAGAAGCTGTCCGGACCGAAGAAATGTATCCTGACTGACTCCATCTTGATAATCAATCATAATCTAATAAACACCATAATTGTGAGTATTGCCTGTGAGTTCTATGTGGCCACTGCACCAATTACTGAACCCAGCAAAGACATCGTGCTATAGGGGGGATGGCTGATGTTGGACTTGATAACAAGTCTGGAGAGAGAAAATACGTCTGACCTCTGCCCCAGGAATCAGCGTTGGACTGTTGATGCTGATGATTGCTCACGGCCTGCTGATGTTAGAGAAGGTCAAATGCCCCACCGTGCCATTTTCACAGCAGTTTTGACATATATGAAGTTTCCTTGACTCAGAATCATCTGAGCAAAATTGTTTTGTTGTTTTAATCATCTTTTCTTTGGTAGGTTTAATCTGTCCATTTTACATTCTGCACGTATATGTCCACATGCTTGGTGAAAAGGCAATACTGTAAGTGGTTACACCATAAAGATAATCGAAACAAATAAATATTAGAGCAGATAAAAAGAAAATCTGCCCTAATGTTATGGAAATGGGTACTTATAGACAGAGATAAAATTTCCTGTGTGATATCATTCATCTGGATTCAAAAAGTTCTGTGTTGTAAACATTTCAGTGACATAGAACATAATGTGTTTTGGAAAGCTGTTAACAAAATTAAAAATTATTTACAGTGACAGAAAAGTTGCTAACAGATAAGAATCATACTATTTACATCAGATTGTTTCATTCCATGGCATAGCAGAATATAGCAATATTTCCAAATATATGTGATAATGCATGCGATTTTCTTTTCACATTTTTGCACTTGCATATGTAAATTTATTTGTGCCCTGATGGCACAGTGGGGGAAGTGTTAGAATGATAACTGAATAACAAAAAAATTGGCAATTTAAAATCACCAGCTGATTTAGGAGGAAAAACTATGGCAGTGTGCTTCTGTAAAGATTAAGAGCATTGGAATTTATAGAGTTCTCTGTGGGTCGGAAGTGACACAAAGCACCAGGTTCATTACTCTTCTCCAGCCCTGCCTACCACTGTCAGAAGCACACGTCCTCAATTTATTTGATCTAGTTCACTCCTAGACTACATCACAGAATTTTAAGTAAGATGAACCTGCCTTTGAGAAAACATGGGGGTCCCACTTCTGCATACTACGTATTTCCCTATGGAATAGCCTTCTTTTTGATCCCGGCATCAGAACCACAGAGATTCCCGTTGCTTGGCTCATTCTGAGTACGAAGTAGGAGCTTCTCCAGAGACAACCAAAACTTTCCGATGCAGCTAAGGACCAGGATGCAGACCCCTAAGCAATCCCCGGAGGACGGACCACTCCAGATCTTATACATTCCTGCTATCTGCCCAGACACACTCTCAAAACTCAGGGAAATTGAAGAGCTTATTTATACATGTGTAGCCAAATCAAGTTTGCTAGAAGTTTCTAATTATAAGCACGATGTCATGAGGGAGATGTGTTCCTTTGATCATGTTTAATGTTCTTCCCCTGATCTTTCCTTTACCCCGCCCCCCACTTCCACCCTTCTGGTTGTGTTGGAAGGCGGGCAGAAAGGAAACAGGAAAGCCTTTCTGTCTTGACATTATGCAAAGATGGACAGATGGCAGCAGTTTTAAATCCCAGGTTCAGCAATGGAAAGAAATGTGTGAAAGTAAATAAATAAATATTAACAGTCAAATGTTAATGGGTGTGTTAGATTGGGTTGACTAGAGAAACAAATGGGTGTATAAGAAAGAGCTTTGTATCAAGGAGTAGTTGGATATTTAGAAGTAATGTGTATTACATTACTTGGTGAACCAACATCTTCCAGATGTTACTAAAATCCATTATAAGTGAACGAGTCCAACTGAATTTAATGTAATAGTATAAAAATATATTGGTGAAACTACCATTTATTGCATTTGGGTGTTGTATCAGTTATACTCAGTTATTAAAATCTATACTTAAAAATATGCCCTGGAGTGCTCTTAAAAGTTAAGTTGCCTGCCTGAGAAGTATGCTATTTTAACAGCAGTTTGTTTGGAATCAAATATACAATACATAACTTAACAATTAGAGACTTTATGGGGTAATGAGTTTGTTAATGAAAAAGGGGATAAATGGTTGTACAGTTACAAAAACAAGCTCTGTCACCAAGTTGTAAACAAAACTTTTACTATGTATGCTCTCATCAAAATAAAATTAGGAAAATCTTCCCTGTATATAAAAAAAAGAAAACATTCCAGACCAGTCCAAATCAGGTTTATAAGCCTGATACTCGTCCATAAATCCCTCTTCAGACTTACACAGCAAATGCAAGAATGGAGAGTGCAGGAAGATCACAGGCCAAGTAGGGCCAGTCTTGTGGATCCAAAGACCGTGGAAGCATCACAAGGCTCTCACAGGTCTCAGGTGTGTGGCTCACCAACAGGAAGGTGAAGCAGAGAGAGAAGCTGGCCTCCAGAGTCATGTATCTAGCTCGCCCTCCAGTCAAGCTACAACCTGATTGACAGACTAAAACTTTACCCCTTCGCTCTTATTGCCCTCAAGTTAATGTGAGATTATGTAACTGCCACATGGGCTCATGACATTCTTAAAATAAACTAACCAATTTACTAGCAGATGACTCTGAATAAGCAGGAAGACTTCTTGAATTTGTATCTGAGGGCAGGGGAAGGAGAGCTAAGAAGGTCGATGAAATTGACTTTGGAAGTGTGCTTATCCTACCTTGGTCCAAAGGTCCATGGACCTTTAGATAGAGATTTCTCTGGAATATATTTTCGAGAAATGTCACGTGCTTTATGTCCTTCTTGAACATGCATATTAAATAGATTGAATATTAGCTTTTGAAGCGTTGTATGCAAAGAAAGTTATCGAATTTTATTTAACTGTTTATGTACTTGATTCTAGAATTCATTTGAGGATAGAAATTCATGTTTCACACAACTCTATTCCATCACACCAATATTTCCAAGCACTTACGTGTAGGGAATTACCTTAATATACGATCAGTGAGGATGTTGCAGACTGAACAGGGTTTTGTTTCCTTGTGTGCATTGGGTTGCTACACCTAATAGCAACAATATTGTTAGTGGCGCTCGTTGCCGTTGAGTCCATTTGACTCGTGCTTACCCATGTGTGCCATACGAGACCTGCTCTTGAGGGCTTTGAATGTTGAGACCTTTTGAAACCACCAATTTTTCACCTAGGGATTGAATACTTAACTTTTTGTATCCCCCAGGTAGTTTATTATAATTCTTTATTTTTCATTTTTAGTCTATTATACTTCTTATTTCTCTGTAAAATATCCAGCTTTTAAAATCTGTAACTTGGAAAATCTGAATCCACCCCTCACTCCAGCTTCATCTGACTCCCTTCCAACCCTTTCAAAGAAATGTTGTTACTCCATTGTCCAGAAGGCTGGGGACACAGGCAGTGGCAGAGCTCTCTATTTGTGTCATCAATGCACTGTCACTATGGTAGGTGAAATATTTCATATGAAATGCCAGCTTCGCAGAGCCTGGTCTCCAGGTAAGCAAAATAATGGCCTGTTAACATTATAGGTATTTCTTTCTTTGCTTTCTTCTTAGAAAAAAATAATTTTTCTTCAGTAGGTGATTTACCAAAATATTTTTATATGAGTTTTCCAACAGCTGTTCCTTGTGGGATTAAATAAGAATGTTGTGAATTTTTGCCTTTTTCCCAAAGATTATCACAATGAATGGCTCATTATTCCCTTTTTCAGGTTGGTTATTATGATGCTTAGATTTTATATTAACTTGGCTGGACCAGGATTAGTAGTTTGAAAGTTGAGCCCTACCCTATGATGTGATCTAACAAAATGTGATCAACTCTATGATGGGATCGGCTATGGAAAACCAAGCAGTTGTGAGAAGATTTCTCCATTACTAACACCACAATCCTATGCAATGGCAATGAATTTCCTAGGGGTGAATGGGTGGTCTACTAGGAAAGTTGACACCCTCGATACAGAGTTCTCTCTACAGAGAAGCTAGCTTTCTCTTCTTGTTGACTTGGATTCTGCAGCTTTGTCGTAAATATCTGGCTCTTTGGAACTGAGCCAACAGCATGCCATATTGCCTGCCAATCCTGGGAGCTATTGGTGGTCTGCCATTTTGCCGGCTGACCTTGGATTCACTTGCCACTGCCTCCACCAGCCAGTGGCTTTCCAGCTTCCTGGTTTAGCCCCCTGATTTGTCAGTTCTGGGAGCTACATGAGTCAGAAAAAGCCTCCATCTTAACATCTGACACGGGGAATTGAACTGGACTGGACTTAACCACTTCCACAACTGTGTGAGCTACTTTCTGGATACAAATTTCTTTCTTTATATACACACATAAGAGTCACTGGTTGCTTCTTCACAGAATTTAGTCTGACACAGGTGTGTTTTTGCTTTTACCAGTTGACAGGCATAAAACTATTATCTTTCTGGATCTCTCTATATGAGTAAATGAATAGTTGAAGATTTCATTTAAAAGTCAGTAACCTGTTGAGCATAATAGTGCAGGCAAAACTAAAGTACTAATATAGAATGTAATTCTCAAATGGCTATAACAACCTAGAATTATTTCTGAGTATACAACACAGAGGCAAATGGTTGAGCATTCAGCTGCTAACTAAAATGTTGACAGTTCATATCCATCCAGGTTTGCCTAAGAAGAAAGGAATGAGACACACTGATGATTAATGAGTCATTGAAAATCCTATGGAGCACATTTTGCTTGGACACATGTGGGGTCACCATGAGTCAGAGTCCACTCCATGGCAACCAATTGGTTATACCACATAGGCATATGGAATATCCTACAGTGTCATAGAAAATCCCCCAGGCTTCAAACATGCTATCAGTGCAGGTCTATCTACAGTCTACAAGGAGATTCAAAGATAATGGTGTCAATGTACTTAGATTATTTAGCAGGTGATTCCAGATACACAAGTGAGGAAGTATGGAACTGAGACAGGGATGGAAAGACAGCCTATAAAAGACACATATCCAAGAATTTAAATCTGGATTATAATCCTGCCCTGGGAGGCAATATGGACCACATGCTTTGCTTTATAGTAACCCCTCACTCCCAGGGTGTCACCAGTTTCTGGTTAAGAGCTCTTTTTACAAGCCATTTGTTCTCCTAGACTTCCAGTGTGCAGTGCTTAAAGGGTGGATGGGGCTCTGATTGACAGAGAGAGCCCTCATGCAGGAGGGAGGTTGTAGACTCACATTGGAAATTTGGCCTAGGCACTGAAATTATGCAGCACTGAGAGTGGCTGCTACACACCGACCTCACACATTGCTTTTCTTACAGTATTTCCTTTAAATAAATATGGAATAAACTATACCTTAGTTTCTCATATTGTGATTGAATACATTTGGTAGTAAGTCCTCAAGGAGGAACACACCCTACTTCCCCAAATCAGTTTCACTGACATAAATCAACATGTTAGCAGGGTGGTGCTCCTTCTGGAGACTCTAGGGGAAGATCGTTTTTGGGTTTTTTTTTTGTGTGTGCCTTTTTAAGCTTTCAGGGAGGGGCTACCAACACTCCTTGGCTGATTTCCATCTTTAAAGCCAGTAGGGTAGCATTTTCAAATCTGTCTTTCTGCCCTACAGGGTTTCCAAAAATAATCTTTATAGAAGTAGACTACTTTATCCTTCTCCCACAAAGTGACTGGTGGATTTGAGCCACTGACCTTTCAGTTAGTGGTTAAATGCTTATATATTTCACCACCAAGGTAATTACATACATACATACATACATCTATGTATATATATATGTGATTTCTCAATTGTTCCATCTGCATTCATAATCCTCCCTGCTTACAGACATACAGATTTTTCTTTGAAATGTTTTGTTGTTATTGATAATATATACAGAAAAACAACTCAACTGCTTTTACATGTACTGTTCATTGAACCGTGCAACAATTCTCATTCTCCTTTTTGAGTTGTTCCCCTCATTAATAAACTCCCTGCTCCTTAGGGTTCCTATTTAGCTTTTGGAGTTGCTGGTATGACTTTGATCTCACTAAGACAGTTTTTAGAGAGAATAATACTCAACACAGAGTTTTTAAAAGGTGAGTTTAGCTAAACTATCATTGTAATTTAAGAAGATTTCAGAGGTTATTTTTAATTCAAAGTTTAAAGATTATCTTAGGGCAATAATTTCATGGGTCATCAACTCCCATGACTCAAGACAGCCTGAAGTCCATAGAATTTTGAAAGTCTATTCTGCATCTCCCCTTCACCTTGATCAGAATTCTTCTATAGACTTTTTGATCAAAATATTTAACAGGAGTAGCTAGAAATAATTCAGTACTGGCCTTATGGAAAAGGAAGCAGTTTATCACAGAAACAATTAGTACACATTCTATATCTTCTTCTAATTCCTGACTGTCCTTTTTATTCTGTTGTTCAGGTGAATTGAAACCACTTGTCATTACTTGGATGACTGCTTGCATGCACTTCCTACTACAAGTAGTATTAATGGAGTAAACATGTTATTAGGCTAATTAACTGGGATGTTCCAAGGACCACCACCCTGAATTTCCAAACCAAGAAGCCAAATCCCATAAAGTGTTTGGTGAACCTAAGTAGTCTTAGCAACATCTCATGTTATTACAGTAAGTATATTTCTCACACAACTTTTTTATATGTATACAATTCATTTATATCAACTGCAAAAATTGACATGCAACTCTAGCTTTAATCAATGCAATTTCCCCATCACTACTTACCCACCTCTCCCACGTTCCTGCTCTTAGTCATCATAAAGATACTATGGACAAAATATTGAATTGTGCAGAAAGCATCAAAAGAAGATGGGAAGGATACACAGAGCCATTCTACCTAAAAGAACTGATTGTCATTTCACCATTTCAAGAGTTAGCATATGAGAAAGAACCAACGGTGCCCAAAAGACTCAAACTGAAGTGAAAGCAGTCATCAAAAACAAGTCTCCAAGAATTGATGGAATAACAATGGAAGGTTTCCACAAGCTGATGAAGTACCCAATCTTCCATGCCAGGAAATTTGGAAGACAGTTACTTGGCCAATTGCCTGGACCAGAACCACAACTGTGCCCATTCCAATTGCCGGAACCAGATCTATAACTGCTCATTCCAAAGAAAGATGACTCAACAGAATGCTCAAGCTGCAGAATAGTATCCTTGATATAACACGCAAGTAAATTTTGCGGAAGATCATTCAACAAAGATTACAACAGTACATCGTCAGGGAGCTGCCAGAGTTTAGTCTGGATTCAGATGAGAATGTGGAACAAGGGATGTCATTACTGATGTCAGATGGACTTTGACTCAACCCAGAAAATCCTAGAAAGGTGTTTACTTATATTTTGTTGACTTTTCAAAGACATTCCCTGGGTGGGTAATAATAAACTATGAATAACTTTGAGAATAACGGGATTTCCAGAACACTTCATTGGGCTCATTAGAAAGGTGTGCCTGGATCAAGAGGCAGTTGTGCAAATGGAACAGGGTTCCATTTAAACGACATGCTCTAAAGTCAAGAAAGGTGTGTGTCAGGGTTGCATCTTTTCAGCATACTTATTCAATCTGGGAGCTGAGCAAGTATTCAGAGAAGCCAGTTTATGTGAAGAAGAATGTGGCATCAAGTTTGGAGGAAGGTTTATTAACATCCTGTGATATGCAGATGACACAACCTTGCTTTCTGAAAGAGAGGAGGACTCGAAGCACTTGCTGAGGGAGATCAAGGATTGCAGCCTTCATATAGATTACAACTCAATGTGAAGAAGACCCAAATCCTCACAACTGGACCAATAGGTCACATCATGATCAAGGACGTTGTCAAGGATTTTGTCTTTCTTGCATCTGTGATCAGTGTTCATGGGAGCAGCAGTCCAGAGATCAAAAGATACATTGCATTAGGTAAATCTGTTGCAAAAGACCTCTTTTCAACACTCTTTAGAGAGATACTTAATGTCTCTAAATGTTTCAATACTCCTTAAAATATTGAAAAGCCATGATGCTACTTTGAGGACTAAGGTATGCCTGACCCAAGCCATGGTATTTTCATTTGCCTCATATGCATATGAAGATTGGACTTTGAATAAAGAATAATACCAAAGAATTCATGCATTTTAATTGTGATGTTGGAGAAGAATATTGAAAATACCATGAACTGCTAAAGCACAAAGACTGCATGGGTTTAAATCATGATGTTTGTCTGATTTGTTGTCTGAATTGACTTAGAATAAGTAAGACCAGCATTCTCTTTGTAGGCAAGGGCAGTGAGACTTCATTTTACATACTTTGGACATGTCAGGAAAGAGCAGTCCCTGGAGAAGGTCATCATGTTTGGTAAAATAGAGGGGGAACAAGAAAGAGGAAGGCCCCAAGCAATGGGCTCGAGCATGGGAACAATTGTGAGATGGCCAATGACCAGGCAGTGTTTCATTGTTGAGTGGAGGAGGGGTGGCCAACCCTTGAATGGGTCCTCAGGAGTGACTTTGAGATTGTGGAAAATATTAAAGACAGACAGACAGCAGGGCACAGGGGCTACTCATGTCAGGACTGAGAGTGAATGTATTTTCCAATGGGTATATATATTACGGGCAACAGCAATTGATGCTGAAATGTTATTGGAATATTACTAACTTTTGTGTAACCCGTTATCCATGTAATGAAACCTTACATAATTGGTCCTTAATTAGAAACTACATGCAGGGATTTAAGAGAAATATTTCATTAGATTTTAAACAGCTAAAAAAGGAGATCTTCAATACTTTTAAAGGTGGGTTGGAAACATCCCCTAGCACAGACTCGATCATACAATTGGTAGATGGTTTACAGTTTAGATCCAGCGCCTGGGTTCAGTCTTTGTAACTGCTGCTTATTTCTGCAAAAAGCTTCGGTGTGTGGAGGTAAGTCAGATAGACTATATAGCTCTTTTGAATTTAATCCACAATTCAAAAGGGGGGATAAACTGAGGACTTGGTAGAAATTACTTGACCTTATTTCTACACTCACAAGCACAGGCACGGAAAACTAGCCCTATTTTGAGAAAGAGCTCCACTGTTCCGAGATAGAAATGTTTTCAAATACACATTCTCCAGCATATAATGTGTGCTTCCCCCCAAACCCCCACTTCATACCCCCCTCGGCCCCCACTGAAATGTCCTTCTATTAAGGAGAAGTCTTAAAGGAGCTACCATTATAGATGAATCATTTCTCTGTCTGGCTTCTTCACTATGCCTGAGAGTTGTCTGTAGATAAGGACAATCCGGTTCTTAGCAAACATAAAATGTAGCAAACTCTGTTTTGACATTTCTTGCTGATACTGACCAGAGATGACTACCCTTGGGGAGGGCTCAGGGGTGTTCAAGGTCAACTAGCACTAGGTCAAGATAGGGACTCCCTCCTTGCTTGATTATTATGTTCCCGCTTATGATATTACTCATTAACTGTGCATAGGTTAGCTGTATGACATGCATGCCTAATGAAATATCTGCAAGCCCCATTATATATATACAAATGTAAATACATATACAAAGAAACAGAAATTATTTTAGTATCTTTATTATGAAAAATATGTAACTAATATGAAATTATGCACATTTATGTAGCACAGATACTATGTACTATAAATAATAAACCAAATAAAATAAGGTCTTCGGGTTGCTTATATTCGAGACAGGGACATGTAAGACCCAACTAGCACTAATAGAACGGGACAAGAACTAGCAGTAGTCAGATAAATGTAGCAGCACTCTAGCCTGGGCATTGAGGAGCCCTAGTGGTGCTGAGCTAGAGCTAGAGAGCCTGCAGATGGGGCAAGGAAAGAGGCCCAGTGAATGGAAGCACTGGGAGTGGCAGGATGTCTGGAAGGTGATCACAACAGCCCAGGACAATCTAATCTTAAACCTGCAGGCATAAGATCCCTCTCACTGCCATCTAGTCAATGCTGACTCTCTTACCCCGTCAGATATCAGCAGTGGCCTAGTTAACTATGAAGATGCACCATCAAAGGACAGAACGTCATTATACAAGTTTTAAATATTATTTCAAGTCAAGTAACACTTGTACAGGCCTGCCAGTGAACATGGCATGACAAATTAGTTAATTTCCAAATGCCATGTAAGTACTAATTTTTTTTCATTATCTAAGACCCGAAGAACAGATTTACATGCTCCTAATAAATGCTTGTTTTTACTTACTGATTTTCAAATATAAACTTTTGTGTTGACATCTAATCCAAATATAAATTTTATTTGTTTAGTAAATTTTTATTTATTTTATATTTCTCAAATTTATTTGCTAGGGTGGAACTAAATTTTTAAAATGACATAATGTATCCGGGTAAAATTAAATGGCCACAACTAAGTGACGTTAACTAAGTGAACTAAGTGAACAATAAACTACCATTGCACATTCAATTTAATGGGTGTAAATTGTACTATAATTGCTAATGCTGAGATTACCTCTTCACTCATTCTTTACTGTCATAATAACATTAATAATGGTCTAGAACGTAAAACTCTTTTAGAATCTGGAATTGTGACCTTCATCCCCCAAAAGTAACAGAATACAGATCCTATCGTGTTGCAAAAACATTTTTTGTAGTGATGAACTTTATTAAAGTTAGAGAGGGCTGATTATCAACACCACAATAGACCATATGAAAATTCAAGTAAAAAATTTCTGGATAGTAAGTGAAGTTCTTTAGCCAGAATATGTATTTTTTATGATGTACAACTCATGATGAAAATTACACTAGGGAGTGGCTACTATATCCTTCTTCAGTTGATACTGTATATATTCTTATTTACAAACTATTCAGATCTAAATAACTTAATTCTCAATTTGCTATGGATGGATTTAGCAATTGGCACAGTTCAAAAATGATTGATCAATACAAAGCAGTTCAATTCATAGGAACTATGTACTGTCATATTTACACCATGGCATAATGTTAGCTCCACTCATAAAGTGGAAACACACATTGATGAAGTGTATGAATATTAAAAAGCTCTTTTGCAACCTGTTGCTGTTGTCATAAAAATCACTGAGCATGGGCTTTCTTTTTGAGGAAGAAATTAAGTGTTTTGAACATAAAAAGATAAACTTTTTTCTGATTTACTTGAACTCGCTCTGTTTAATCAGTTTTTAGTCAGTCACATTTCAATATATGGCAACATGGAAAACTATACCATTGTACATTTCTAAAACAATGTGCAATAAACTTAACAAGTGATAAACTTGAGCATTTGTTTTCATATGTAGAACTGGCTATTTCAGTTTATCTATAGTTACATACATGATCTTTCTCATGTAGGTGAGCTAAGTATTGTTGTAACATACATATGGCCCATATATGGAAAACTTGTCATGATATTTGTCAAAAGTTATACCAGTCAAGAAACTGGAAATTAAATATTTTACTACTTCCAAAGATAAATTTGCAAAATTGATTTTTTTCTAAGGCAAGTTCTCTGACAATATTGCCAATATGTCAATACATTTTATGGACATGTAACAGAACATTTCAGGTTGTAATAAATATGCCAAAGTCATACCAGGTGTTGCACATCCACAGCATCTTGCAGGGCCTAGTGTAGTCGATTGTTGTCTAGAGGCTGATTGTTATCTCCTGTTCAGTATTTTACACAGATCTTTGCTACCTTTTCTCACCAATGTTGTCCGGTGCCATTGAGTCCGTTCCAAGCCATAGAGATTTTATGCACAACAGAACTGAACATGGACAAGGGCTGTATCATTTTCACAACTGTTCCTGAGGTTGATCCCACGGTGCAGCCTCAGTGTCGTACCGTCTTACCGAGGGCTTGGCTCTTTCGTGCCATCCCTCTACTTTAGCAAGCGGGATTTCCTTCCACGGAGACAGGTCACTCTTGACAACAGATTCAAAGCACGTGAGACAAAGGGTCATCATCCTTGACTCTAAGGAACCTTCCAGCCACACTTCATCCAATACAGATTTGTTTGATCTTATAGCAGTCAAGATTCTTCACCAGTGCCACAATTCAAACTCATCAGTTCTTATTTGGGCTTCCTTATTTTGTGTCTAATTTTCACACACATATGAGGCATTGAAAACACCAATGTTGTTGTTAGGTACTGCCAAGTTGATTCTGACCCATAGCGACTTTATGCACAACAGAACAAAGCGATGTCCAGTCCTGAGATCCTCACAATTGTTCCTGTGCTTGAGCCCATTGATGCAACCATTGTGCCAGTCTAATCGGCGGTTCTGACAGCATATTTAAGCAATGATTGCATATTAAAATGCTTTAATACACATTGGGAAGCTCGTGCAGAACCTGTACGTGTATCAAGAGGCAATTTTACAGGATGAAGGAAGATTGCATAGCTTAAAATCAAGAAAGGTGCACATAAGGATTTCATCCTTTCAGCATGCTTGTTCAATATGGATGCTGAACACATCGTCTGGCTTAGATGAAGAAAAATGTGACACCAAGATTGGGGGAAAACTTATTGACAATCTATGATATGCCGTTGACATAACCTCCCATGATGTTCGGGATTAAATGTTCTGGAGTCATTGATAGTAGGATGATGCCTGATCCCTTAGACACCTTTTGATCACACGGGCTGGTGTACTTCTTCCATGTGGGCTTTGTTGCTTCTCAGCTAGATGGCTGTTTGTTTACCTTCAAGTTTTTAAGACCCCAGATGCTATATCTTTTGATAGCCGGCACCATCAGCTTTATTCACCACATTTGCTTATTCACCCGCTTTGTCTTCAGCAGTTGTGTCGGGAAGGTGAGCATCATAGAATACCATTTTAGTAGAAGAAAGTATTCTTGCATTGAGGGAGTACTTGAGTGGAGACCCAATGTCCTGCTACCTTAATATTAAACCTATAAATATATGCACATAGATCTATTTCCCCATCCTAATATATAAATATATTTACACATGTACATGTCTTTATCTAGACCTCTATAAATGCCCTTTGCCTCCCAGCTCTTTCCTCTGTTTCATTTGACTCTCCTCCTGTCCCGCTATCATGTTCAGTCCCCGCCAGGGTTTCAGAAATTCCTCTTCGTTACATTACCCTTGATCATGCCCAACCAGGCCTCTCACACCCTCCTCACCACCCATTTGGGTCACTTGTTGTTCCCTTGTCCCTGGGTTTATTAACACCACTACCTATCCTCCCACCTCCCCCCCTCCCATGTCCCCCCGGAACTGTCAGTCCCTTTGTTTTCTCCTCCAGATTGTTCATCCAGCCTATTTTATTTAGACAGACCTGCGGAGATAACAACATGCACAAAAACAAGACGGAGCAAAACCAAGCAACAATATACAGCAAAAAAAAAAAAAACAAAACCCAACAACAACAAACCAATGACAAAAAGCAAAACCAAACACAACAAGAAAGAAAAACTTGTAGTTACTTCAAGGATTGTTTGTTGGCCTTTAGGAGTGTTTTCCTATGGTGTCCCCTGTAGGGGTATGGGTCAGTGAGGGGTGTCATGTCTCCTAATGGGGCCGGCGATGTGGTCCTCTCTGTCAACTGGCTGCTCTAATTGGGAACATTGACCTCCTGTCCTGGTGAGCCAGAATGTGGTCCACTATCTCCTCCTCCCCCTTGATCTGCTCCCGTGCGCTCCAATCAGATATGTCCCTCTCCCAGAGCTGCAGACTCTATGCCGTCCTTTGAAATAAATTCTTCTGGGGGGAGGGGAAGGTGTCAACTTAGTAGTTGAGATTGAGGCTGGCCCCCCAGATCTCTCCACTGGTTCCTTACTCTGCACTGGCATGTTGCATTCACATCTTGGACCACTGGGTTGAAGTCTGGTCCCTCTTTCCCTGTGGAGATAGAAACAATACCCATCCCTTGGGTGGGTTAGTGGCCTGTGCCCCCACTACCCATTTCTTTTTTTATTATTTTTTCACCCTTTCTCCATTTCCTTTTTAGTTGTCTACCCTGTGTATCCCTGTATTTGATCTGGCCCCTGCCATAGTACCTGGTCCTAACCCCAGGAATGTTTGTATACAGTAGCTTTTTCCCTATGCTCCTTTTGCCTTCTTTTTTTTAACTTACTTCAGCAGGCTCATGTTGTATTTGTCATTTTGTGCTTGGCTTACTTTGCTTAGCGTGATTTCCGCCAGTTCTTCCCATGCAGTGATGTGCTTCATACATTCATCACTGCATTTTAGCTATGTGTAGTACTCCATTGTATGTATACACCACAGAATTTTAATCCATTTATCAGTTGATGAAAATTTGGGTTGCTTCCAACTCCTTGCAATTGTGAACTGTGCCACAATGAACATTGGAGCACAGATGTCTGGCCTTAGTTTGTTTCTTGTCTCCTCTGGGCATATGCCCAGTAGGGGGATTGCTGGGTCACTCGATTTCCATCCGTTTTAGATATCGCCAGATCAATTTGCAGAGTGGCTTTATGTACTTACAAGTCTACCAGCAGTGGATGAGAGTTCCTGTCTCCCCACAGCCCCTCCAACACTTGTTGCTTTCTGATTTTTTGAATTGGGCTACCTTTGAGGGTGTTAGGTGGTACCTCATTGTTTTAATTTGCATTTCTCTTCTGGCTAAAGATCGGGAACATTTTATCATATGTTTGTTGGCCATTTGGTTTTCTGCCCTTGTGAAAGTTCTGTTCAGGTCTTTTGCCCACCTCCTCAGTGGGCAATTAGTTTTTTTTTTTTCTTTTGGGAAGATAGCAGAGCATTGTAGATTTTAGTAACAAGGCCTTTGTCTGATGTGACAGATGTTTTCCCAGTCCGTGGACTCTCTTATTACTCTCTTGGTGAATTCTTTCAATGTACACAGGTGTTTTATCTTTAGTATATCCCATTTGTCAATTTGTGCCTCGTCTGTGTTTGTGTCCTTCCCTATTTCTGATAGCCTATGTATTCCCTGTGCCAAAGTTCTCAAGTTGGTCCCAATTCCCTCATTGGTGGCCCTAATAGTTTGTGGTTTAACTTCAAGGTCTGTGATCCACCTTGAGTTTATTCTTGTGCATGGAGTGAGATAAGGGTCTTGCTTCATTGTTCTACAAGTAAATATCCATTTTTCTCAGCACTTGTTAAAAAGGGCATCTGTTTCCCATTTGATATTTTGGGGGCCCTTATCAAAGATCAGTTGTCTGTATGTTGATGATTTTATTTCTGGGTTTTCAGTTCTTTTCCATTGGTCTGAGTATCTGTCATTGTACCAATACCATGCACTTTTGACAACTGTGGCCGTATGGTATGTGCTAAAGTCAGGTAAAGCAAGCCCTCCCACTGTAAGACGGGGCTTTCTACACCTGTAAAGAGTTCCAATCTCATAAATGCACTGTTCTACCCTGTAGGATTGCTATGAGTCAGTGTCAACTGGATAGCAGTGAGTTTCATTTTGGGTTAATGCCAATGAGAAATGTTTAGGGTAGCTGTTTACTAGGGCATGTTACAAAGTTTGGTGTCAGCTAATAAATGCCCAATGGGCATTCACTCCATTGTAAGCCTCAACTCAAAGGCATTCGGCTCAAGCTCTGTGGGCCAGCAAGCATAACTCCCTGAACTGAGTATCCAGAGGCATGTCATTCTATACTAGTGCATTGTGAGATTTTATTTCTGCTCATGTTAAAACCACAAAAGTATGGGTGAGGTAGAAAGGAAGTAGAAAATTGCACCTCTCATGCTTCTTTTTGTTTGTGAATTCTCATACTTTATATAGAGGATCATATAGGAAGGAAAAATAAGTAAAAATACTAGAAAAATATCTAAGAAATTTTGACAGAATATGTGAGCAGAAAATAAAGGCATATATATACATATATATTTAATCATTTTATTGGGGGTTCATACAATTCTTATCACAATCCATACATACATCCATTGTGTCAAGAACATATGTACATTTGTTGCCATCATCATTCTCAAAACATTTGCCATCTACTTGAGCCCTTAATATCTACTACTCGTTTTCCCCATCCCTCCCCACTCCCCCCTACCTCATGAACCCTTCATCTTTCATAAATTATTATTATTTTGTCCTATAGTACACTGTCTGACGTCTCCCTCCACCTTCTTCTCTGCTGTCCCTCCCCCAGGGAGGAGGCTATACATAGATTCTTCTAATTAGATACCCCTTTCTACCCCACATTCTCTCCACCCTCCAGGTATCGCCACTCTCACCACTGGTCCTGGAGGAGTCATCTGTCCTGGATTCCCTGTGTTTCCAGTTGCTATCTGTACCAGTGTACATCCTCTAGTCTAGCCAGATTTGTAAGGTAGGATTGGGATCATGAGAGTTGGGGGTGGGGGGAGGAAGTATTTAAGAACTAGAGGAAAGTTATATGTTTCATCATTGCTACCCGGCACCAGGCAGGCATATTTTTGCGTCCAGAGAAGTTTTACCACAATGTTAAACTAAGATCCCATAATCATCTTACCCTCACTGTGCCCTCAGCAAATGGCACAAACACAAATATTTATATCATTCAGTGGTTCCTCACACGGTAAGGAGGTGTACTGGATGGGGTGAGTGTTACGGGAAACCTCTATGGTAAACTTGTAATTTCACTAACTTAGCACGTACAGCACATGGCCGCATGTCCATTCTCCAAGCAATTAGGAGGTGTTTTGTTGCTTGCCAGATCTGTCTTCTCACTTCTTTTTTTCTTTCAATTTAAAGGCAAAAACTCAATTCAGAGATTTTTGATCAGCCCAAATCCATGCTTTGTTCCCACATGTAGTTTAATGGTTCCTCAATTGTGCTCTCTCCTCTGTTTTATAACAAGTGAGTTTAAGGCATTCTTATTTATTCCGCAAGTGTTAGCTGAGTGCCTACTAACTGTAGGATGAATGGAATAACAGAGAAAGATTTGTGAGTGTTTTCTAGTATCTGAATTAGCTCCAGGAGCATTTTTGCAGATGCTAGTTGAAAAAAATCCATCCAAAAATATGTAGAGAAAAAAATAAATACATGATTTCTTTTCCTGCAAAAAAAAAATCCTGTTGTTCTGTTGGAAACGTTCCTGTAAGATGTGTTTCAAGTTGTGTACACCAAAGGTTCTTTTACCAAAATAACTATAGATTCTAATGCTCCAGAAGTATGTCTCAGAAGAAGTCAAGACCAGGTGTTTCACGTCATGCACATACAGAGCACACAAGGTAATGTTTGTGTATTTCATTAGCCTTTCTTCCTGAAGCTGAGATGTCTAGGCCAGAGATGTAGGAAAGGTTATGGAAACAGGGAATAGCGATTTCTCAGCTGCTCTTGGTGCCTAAAGATGACAGAGACCAGCTGAGTGAGTGGCCCTCTGTGTATATTGGGAGTCTTTTTTTTTAACCTTTCATAATATTCTGTTTTTTAAAAAAAAATCATTTTATTGGGGCTCATACAACTCTTATCACAATCCATACACAGACATCAATTGTGTAAAGCACAATTATACATTCGTTGCCCTCATCATCCGTAAAATTCACTTTCTGCTTGGGTTCCAGGAATCAGCTCATTTTTCTTTTTTCCCTCTCCCTCCTTCCATGCTCCCCCCTCCCTCATGAACGCTTAATAATTTATAAATTATTTTTTATCTTTATACTCCCTTGGTACCTCTTTGCGCTGCTTCCCCCGCCACTCCATTGCAGGCCCCCAGTGTTTTGCCTCAGTGTGGTGGGGTCAGCTCAGTCGCACATCCCCCACTGTGTCTCAGGTGTTGTCCCGTGTAGGGCCATGGGTCAGTGCAGGATGTCGCATCTCGCCATGGGACCAGCTGTATGGTCCTCTCTACAATGGGCCCTTTGAGCCGGGCTATCATCCTCTGAGCTTGGTGGGCCCAGGTGTGCTCCGCTCCGTTCTTCCTCCTTCCTTTGTTTCAGCTTCCTTCTGGGTGTGGTGTGGGAGGTCAGTTCCTTTCCCACACCAGACGATCTATTTTCGTTTTCTGTGGTACTCCCTACCATGGTGGGGGTCGGGCTAATTCTGGTTGGGGCCGGCGTATGGTCCAGCCTCTTTGTGGATTTCTCCGTGCATTACATTGTCCTGGTTTGGCGTGTCATGGTGGGGTCCGTATGCATGTTCCAGTTTTCTGCTGACGCAACCCTGGGTGGGTTAGTGCCCTATCCCACCCTGTGCCATCAACTCAGTTTCTCCCCACCCCGCTTCTCCCTCCACCTGCCCTCCTTCCCCTTCTTTATGCTGGGCTTTCATGTACCTCCCTAGGTGTGGCTGTCCTCCCTCCAACTATCTATGCTTCTACCCATTTATTGCAAGATAGGTGTTTAGTCTTCTATTCCTGCCATGCTGATTGTACTTACCTCAGGGGACTCATGTTATACCTGTCCTTTTGAGTTTGGCTTACCTCGCTTAACATGATTCCTTCAGCGCTTCCCACAAAACAACGTATTTCATGTGATCGTCCATTTTCAGTGCTTCATAGTACTCCACTGTGTATATGTGCAAGAGTTTACTAATCCACTCATCTATCGATGGAAACCTGGGCTGTTTCCAAGTCTTTGTGATTGTGAATTGTGCCGCAATAAACTTTGGAGCACAGATGACTGGTCGTGTTTTATTTGTTGCTTCCACCGGGTATGTGCCCAGTAGAGGGATGACTGGGTCATAAGGTAGATGAATTTCCACTTTCTTTAAGTATTTCAACATTGCTTTCCACAGTGACTGTACAAATCTACATGACCACCAGTAGTGGAGGAGGGTTCCTACTTCACCACAGCCCCTCCAGCACTTGTTGCTCCCTGATTTGCTAATTTGGACTAGCCTCAGGGGTGTTAGGTGGTATCTCATATTTGTTTTGATTTGCATTTCTCTTATGGCTAATGACCTGGGACACTTTCTCATATGCTTATTGGCCATATGGGTCTCCTTCCTAGTGGAAGTTCTTTTCAGATCTTTTGCCCACTTCCTTAGGAGGTTAACGGTTTTCCCCTTTTTGCAGACCATGATGGTGTTGTAGATGTTAGTAATGAGCCCTTTGTCTGATGTGTCATTACTAAAAATCCTCTCCCAGTCTGTGGTTGTCTTGTCATCCTCTTGGTGAAGTCTTTCAAGGTGCACAGGTGCTTTATTCTTATTAAATCCCATTTGTCGATTTCCAGTTCCTCTGTGTGTATACCCTTCCCTATTGCAGTGAGCCCATGAGCTCCCTGGGTCAGTGCTCTGAGGTTAGTCCCAATTCCCTCTTTGATGATCCTGACAGTTTGGGGTTTAACTTCTAGGTCTGTGATCCACCTTGAGTTTATTCTTGTGCATGGGGTGAGGTAAATGTCTTGTTTCCTCTTTAAACATGTGGATATCCATTGTTTCTAGCACCACTTGTTAAAAAGGGCATCCGCTTCCCACTTGATGGTTTTGGGACCCTTGTGGAAGATCAGTAGTCTATATGCTGATGGTTTTATTTTTTGGCTTTCTATTCTTTTCCACTGGTCTGAGTGTCTGTCATTATGCCAGTACCATGCTGTTTTGACCACTGTAGCTGTGTAATAGGCATTAAAATCAGGTAAGGCAAGTCCTCTAACTGTGTCCTTCTTCTTGAGGAGTTCTCTGCTAATTCTTGGTTTCTTCCCTTGCCATATGAAATTGGTGGTCAGTTTTTCCAATACCATGGTTGATGGTATTTGAATTGGTATAGCATTGAACTTGTAAAGTGCTTTCGGTAGGATTGTCATCTTTACTATATGAAGCCTTCCAATCCACGAGCAGGGGATGTTCTTCCATTTGTGGAGGTCACTTTTGGTTTCCTGTAGTAGGGTCTTATAGTTTTCCTTGTATAGGTCCTTAGTATTTTTTATTAAATATATTCCGAGGTATTTCAGTTTGTTCTTAGCTACTGTACAGGGTACTTCCTTCTTAATCCCCTCTTCCTTGGTCCTGTCCGATGTGTTTAGAAAACCTACCGACTTCTGTTTATTGATCTTGTATCCTGCCACTCTTCCATATTATTCTATTGCTGTAAGTACTACAGTTGTGGAGTTTTGGGGGTTTTCAATGTATAGGATCATGTCGTCTGCAAATAGCGATAGTTTCACCTCCTCCTCTCCCATTTGGATCTCTTTGATGTCCTTCTGCTGTCTTATGTTGTTAGCCAAAACCTTCAAAATGATATTGAATCCTGGTCTTGTACCCTTTTTCAATGGGATTGTTTTTGTCTTTTCTCCATTGACTATGATGTTGGCCATTGGCCTTTCATAGATAGTTTGTATCAGCTTGAGGAACGTACCTTTGAATCATATCTTCATGAGTGTCTTGATTGGGAATGGGTGTTAGATATTGTCAAATGCTTTTTCTGCATCTTTGGATATTATCATATGGTTTTTATCCTTTTTCTTCTTGATGTGGTGTATAATATTTATGAATTTTCAGATGTTAAACCATCCCTGCATCCCTAGGATGAATCCTATCCGGTCATCGTGGATGATATGTTTTATATACTTTTGTATTCTAATGGCCAATATTTTGTTAAGGATTTTTTGATTGTATATTCATTAGAGATACTGGTCTGTAATTCTCTATACCTGTGGGGTCTTTGCCCTGTTTGGGTATCAACATAATGCTGGCTTCGTAAAATGAGTTTGGGAGTTTGCCATCCTTTTCTATGTTATAGAATTCTTTGTGGAGGATCGGAGTCAACTCTTCCCTGAATGCTTGGTAGAATTCTGCTCTGAAGCATCTGGCCCTGGGGCTTTTTTTGTTGGTAGGTTTTTGATGACCCTCTCTATTTCTTCTTTCACTGTGGGTTTGTTGAGGTTCTTGATCACTGTCTGAGATAATCTAGGGAGAGACTATTTTTCCAAATATTTATCCATAGCTTCCATGTTTCTGAATTGCTTAGAATACAGACCTTCATAGTACTTTGTGATTATCCTTTTAATCTCAATGGGAGTCTGTTGCTATTGCCCCTGATTCATCCTTCATCCTGGCTAGCGATGATTGCTCCTTTCTATCGTTGGTAAGCTTTGCCAGAGGACTGTTAGTTTTGTTTATTCTTTCGTAGAAGAAGCTTTTAGCTATATTTATCTTTTGCTTTGTTCTCTTGTCTTCCCACTGGTTTAACTCTGCCCTGAGTTTTCTCTGGCTACTGGAGGGGCTGTTCTGCTGATTCCGTTCTAGTTGTTGGAGTTTTTGTGTTAACGTATTTGTCATACACCTCTCTTCTTTTTCATATATGCATTTAATGATATCAAGCTACCCCTGATACCTGCCTTCGCAGTGTCCCATAAGTTTTGATATGTTGTGTTCTCATTCTTTTAGTTTCTAGAAACTTCCTAATAGCCTCTCTAATCTGGGTCTGTACCCATTCATGTCACAGGAGATCATTGTTCATCCTCCAATTGGTTTCCCTTGCTTTTCTGGACATCCTCTTATTAATCTCCCGCTTTATGGCATGGTGATCTGAGAACAATGTCTGGATTATCTGTGTTTGAATTTACTCAGGCTGTGGTATATTCTTGAAAGAGAGCCAATGTGGACTTGAGAAGAGTGTGAAATCCTTTATATTTGCATGCAAAGCTCTATAAATGTCTATCAGGTCCTGTTGCCTAATTACATTGTTTAGCTCTATGGCCTCTTTGCTGAGCTCCTTTCCCAGTGATCTTTCTCTGATATCAGAGTGTTAAAGTCACCTACTATGATTGTTGAGTCCGTGAACTCTGTTTTCATCTTTTTAATAGTTGGTTTGATGAAGTTCGCTGAACAATTATTAGGAGCATAAATATTCAATATGCTAAGTGCTTCTTGGCTTACTGAGCCTTTGAACATTATGTAGTGTCCCTCTGTCTCTTTTTAGGGTTTAGATGTTGAGGTCCATTTTGTCAGAGATTTAGATAGCCACCCCTGCCTTTTTGGAGTTACCATTCGATTGGTAAACTTTCTGCCAACCCTTTATTCTGAGCATATTTTTGTCTGTGCGCTTAAGATGTGTCTCTCACAGGCAACAGATTGATGGATCATGTTTTCTGAACCAGTCCTCAATCCTTTTTCTTTTAATGTACGAATTGAGTCCATTGGATTTCAGAGTAATTATCACTATCTGTGGAGTCATAGTTGTCATACCCTGTTTGTGTTTTGGGTCTTATCTTACTGCATATCAGTGTGCTGTGTTTGAGTGGAGAGTTTCTATCTTGTCCTCTTTCCATCTGAGACCCTGTTGTCCTGGTAATTGTTGCTGGCATGTTGGCTTCTAGATGGAGATGGGCTATATGGTGGTCTCCTGTTTGTTGTTCATGGAGGTTGATCCTCTGGCCATAGTGAGTCAGCCAGTATCTTCCACAGAGTCGGGTGTCTTGCAGCATATTCTTTGAGTCTTTCCTTGTCCTGGAAGACCCTTATCTCACCATCTAACTTAATGGATAACTTGGCAGGGTACAGAATTCTGGGGGAGGTATTTTTTTTCAGCTTTTGGAAGATGTTTCTCCATTCTCTCCTCCTCTTCATGGTATCTGCTGATAGGTCTGAGCATATTCTTACCTGCGCTCCATTGTATGTGACTTCCTTTTTCCTGCTGCTCATAAAATTTTCTTTTTCCTCGAGGTTGGATATTTTTACTATTATATGTTTTGGCGTTTTCTTCTTGGGATTTAGCTTAGCTGGCATCCTTTCTGCTTCCTGTATGAGTGTCTGGTTCTCCCTTGTTATGACGGGAATGTTTTCTTCCAGAAATTCTTTCCTATCTTGGCTGTCGACTTGTGTGTTGTGTTGTGTTGTGCTCTGGTAGACCGATTATTTGAATTTTATTCCTCTCCATAGCATCTGCCATTGATCTCAGGCTATCTTGTTTCTTTAATTTTCCTATCTGACTGTCTTTCTCACTTGCTTCGGTCTGTTTGAGTGTCCTCAAGATCACTGATACAGTTCTCTGCCTCCTCAAGCCTAATAGAAATTCTATGACCTTGTGTGTGGCTTCTGCTATCTCCTCTTTTAGCTCCTGCAGTTCCCTTTGGTGGTGGACTTCCCTCTATTGTGGACTTCATCTCTATCATTGCATCCTTATTCTGGGTTGCTTCTCTCAGCTCCTGCATTACTGCAAGCAGACTTCTGAAGATTTCCTTCTGTGGCAGATCTGTATCTGTTTCTTCTCTGAGAGATGTTAGCTCTGCCACTATGTTTTATTTCTCTGGTTTTTTTTGTTGGGAGTGATGTGGTCTGTTGATTTTTCCTTGATCCTTTCATAGGCCCCATGCTTCTGGGAGGCCAGGGGAACCTTATCTGTGTTACTGTTAAGGATTCTTTCAGGAGACTGCCTATGACCTACTATAAGGATGGTTCAGACTGCTGTGTAGGCAGAGTTCCCCGAAGGCTTAGTGACTCTCAGTGGTGAGATGTTTCAGTGACTGGAGTGGGGACTGGAGCCTCAGTGAGTGCCCCCAGGCTGCTTTGACCTGGTCTGTCAGGGTACCCTTAGCACACCTTTTTATAGTAATAAAAAAAAAAAGTTAAAAATTGAAAAAATAATTTTTAACAGAAGTTTGGGAGGAAAAAGAAAAAAATATCGAGAGAAATAATGAAAAGCTATAAAAGAGGAGAGAAAAGAAGTGATAATAGTCGATGTAGAAGGAGAAAAAAGAGATAGAAGGAAAACCTATAGAAAAGGGGAAGAAGTAATAGCAATAATGAAAAAGGAGGAAGAAAGAAGAGAGAAACGAAAACTCAGAAAGTAAAAGAAAGAAAAGAGACAAATCAGCATAAGAATATATTTATATATATATATAATTAAATTCCCCTCCCCCCTTCTTTTCTCTCCAAGTTCCAGCTAGGCGGAGGTGGGCAAGGCCTCGCTGCCATGGGACGCGGTGCTGATCTGGGCTCCGGAGCCGGAGCCGGGCTATGTGGAGGGAAGATGCTCTTCATTTCAGCAAGCACTCCCAGGTCCCAGCATACCTGTAGAGTTGAGCCTGTGGGGAGAGGGTTCTCAGGGGGAGAAGCCCCACAGGGGCGAGCCTCCTGCACTGGCAAGAAAAGGCTGGGCCATAAGGGATGCTGAGGGAGACACAAGTCGCAGCGCCCGCCTCCTATGCCGGCTGGGAAGGGCTGGGGCAGGCTTAGGAGCTGATGCTGGGGATCCTGCAGGGTTCCGCAGTGGTTAGAGCCGGCCAGAGTGCACAGACGGCTCCAGTCCACGTCCTAGGCTCCCTAGCAGGCTTTTCCCTTGAGCCCCTGGCCCTGAGCAGCTGCAGGCTCTTCAGCAACGTAGTTCGAGCAGGATGGGACAGTGGCGGCTCTGGAGGGAAACAGGGGCAATGGCACCTGCCCTCCTCCCTGGGAGGAATGTGTCATGGCAGGCTCAGAGCTCGGAGCCGCAGGCCGCTGCAAAGCCCGCAGTGCACCAGGGAGGGCAAAGCCGCTCCGGTAGGAGTGCACAGCCCTGTCGCTCTTGCTCCCAGTAGGCAGGAGCGCCCACTGTTATACCTGGGGCTGTCAGCGCTGGAAGGGGCACCCCGCGGCCGGCTGCTTAGTGCTCTGGGCCACCGACACAGGGCTCCTGGTCATGTAGGCCAGCCTGACGTGGCTCCGGTGGAAATGCAGTGTCAGGGATAGAAGCGGGGTGGGCTCCGGCTGCAGGCTGGCACCAGCAGGAAGTGCATAGCGCAGGTTACAGCCAGGAGTGTAATGGGAGCTAAGCTGACAGGGGTGGGCGGCTGGTCAAATGGGGGCCAGTGGAGAGGTCCCAGGCAGCCATGTGGGTGGATGGTCCCTGTGACCCCCAGTGGCCTGCAGGTCAGTTACCTAGGCCTTGGATGGATGGAGGGAGGGACACGGGCCCAAGGGCAGAGTGCTGCCACGTGGGGAGAGGGGACTTGCGGGAAAGGGAAGCTTCTCCCCTAGTGGGGTCCCATGAGTAGGCAGCTGCTTTAGGGGGGTCCCGCCACCACAGCGCATTTCTTGAAGAGCAGGCAAGCGACTCTGGGCGTGGGGTTCCGGTCTGGGGATGGAGTGGGGCTATAGCTAGTCTCGGCGGAGGAGTCAGCAGCCTAGTGACCTGAGATGTCCCACAAATTGGATCCTAGGTCACTGAGACCCCGGTTCAGGATGCATGCATGGGTGGGGGAGGGATGGGGTGGAGTGCTCTCCTGGGGGGATATTTCACTCAGCAGACTCCTACCACTCAACTACCTGGACACCAAACCTGCCTTGTTTGAAAGAGCTCTCAGAGTATTTGGGTCCCTTGGTCTGCAATCTTCCCAGAAGTTGGGAGTCTTTTAATAGGGAGGTTTAAACAGCCTATTATTTGAATGACAATATGTATTGTTAGTCGTTCCTCTAGCAGAAAGTGGATAGGAAGGAGCCACAGAGCTGTAGGAACGTTAATGTCTAGCAGAATTTCTCATGATTTTTTAAACCAAAATTGGGGCAGTAGTTCCAGTAGCAAAATGATTCCTTTCTTGGGAGATTTTTATTTAAATCCTCCATTGGTTCCTTAAGTGAGCCTTGTTGGCATATTTCATGATAGTTGTGCATATGGAAGTTACAAATTCACTGCAAATCCATGTTGTTCAGTGGGGAGTCAGGCCATTTCTTGGGTGTACAGAGGTCAGGTAACTCTTAGACTCTGTCCACCTGGGAGGCCTGGAAAAAGAATATTCTGATACAGGGTTCTCTAGCTCTTTTCATTTCATGGAGTCAAAAGTATTTCCAAGAAATATTTCCCTCGTAAATACTGTTTAGGAACTAAAGTAAACGTTGACTGAAAACTGGAAGAACTTGAGCATTGGACATTGCAGGTCTATTATTTTGTCCTAAACTTTTATACATTACATGGATGTGGGATTTGTGATTAAGTATATAATAAAGATTTGTTAGCTGAGTTTTTGAGAACTACTAGCTATAGATTCTATATGATCTGTGTTGGGCTCCAGTGACGTTCACCCATGAGATCTGGATGAAGAAAGAGACTCTATTATCTCAAAAACTTCATAAAAAGTGACAGTGGAATGAATAAAACCAAAAACCTCTAATCATTGACAACATGGACCAAGTCCATCTTAGAATTAGATAAATAGAGATTTGACAAGGACTTGTCCGAAGCTACAGAGCAATATGGGATTGGAGTTTGTCTTCCAGGCTGGCATCTTTTCATCTTATTCCCTGCTTGTCTGGCTACACTGCCACTGGTGTCTCAACAGCAATCTTGATGGAGAACTGAAACCTTCAACTCCTTTGGGGAAAGCTTTGCTCAATATTATCACCTATTTAACTCTATCTATTGCCAGGCATATGGGTTGGGTCCTTGGTTGGTGCAACTAATTAATGCACTTGACAGCTAAAAAAAGATGCCTCAAAAGAAAGAATCAACTATCTGCTTCTGAAAAACCATTCATTTAAAATCTTATGGATAGTAAGTCTATTCTGAGACTCCGGTTGTCACCATCAGCTGCCACTCCATGGCAACTGGGTTTTCACTGTAGTCGGACACTGCACCAGCTTTGTTGTTTCGGTGATCTCAAAACTCCACAACCATCCCCTGAGGTAGTATTACACTGCCAACACACATTTTGGTGTCTCAAATGCTAAACTTTTCTGGGTATATTTGTTCTGCTTATTCTTAAAAATGCCACCAGTTTCCCCCTATCAAGTCTAGTCTTTGAGATAAACAACATGACATAAACCACTTTTCACTCTGCTCACTCACTTAAAAAAATCAAGATTTCTTGTGTGTGTGTGTTAACGCTCCCCAAACAACACAAAACCAAAAATAAGCCAAAAAAAAAACAACAAACCCCACCACATTTAATTCCGCTCACATGAAACCAGACAAATGCAATCACAAGTCTTTATGTGCTGCTCAAACCCATGATATTGCCAGGCCTTGTAGATCTTGGGTTAGTTGTTTTAGGAAAAGAGCTTAATTCAATAAGTGGTAAGAATTCTTATGCTTACTTAGGCAATTCTCATGATGATCTGTATTTTCAACCCAATTGAGGTGCAGGGCGTATACATTACACAGCCTTCCACACCAAAAAGAAAAATAACACACTGCCATCTAATCAATTCTAATTAACAACGGCCCTACTGGACATAGAAGAACCACTCGCTGGGGTTTCAAAACTTTTAAATATTTCATAGGCGCAAAATAACTGGTAGGTTCAAACCACTGACCTTATAATTGGCAGCTCAATATGCCAGCTAGCTAAACCAGGGGCTATATCAGCTCCCCCTGGAAATTCCTTAAAATTGAATTCTTTTTCAACTATTTCTTACCTCTTTCCTATTGTATTTTCCCAATAATCTTTCCTATTTGCTATTATCCTGTAATTTGTGGATTGGAATTCTTCTTATACTTAAAACTAGTATGATCAATTACTAAATTAGTATAACTTAGTGGGGGTTTCCTTATTGAATCCTTCTTGTGTGACTTATGAAGGAGGTTCTACACCTTGAAAGGACAGAGTCTAATAGCCCCAGTCGTCTACAGCACATGGCCTGGTTCACCAAAGGCTGGATCAAAAATGTCCAATTATGAATATAGTATGGGCATATTCTATATAAGTCCGGTTAAGGATTTTTCCCTTAAATGGGGAGAAATTCTCCCTGTTTACCCGCCGACAGAAATATACTCTCTATATCTGAGATATATATGCCCATCTCCCCCCATATTAACTTGAATGAATTTCCAGTAAGGTGCACTTATTACTCTTGTTGGAGTGTCTTCCGATTTGGGTTTCCTTAGCACAATATTGTACAGTTGTGTGTTAGTCTGGGCTGACTACAGAACCAAATTCAGAGACACTCATATGTGTATAAGAAAGAGCTCTATGGTAAAGGAAATAGAGGAAAGAACTAGGCAGCAAAGGGCACTTATAGAGGTCTAAATACAGGCATATACATATATAAATATATTTATATATAAAGATAGGGAAATAGATCTATGTACATATATTTATATGTTAAGTATTGAGATAGCAGATGGACATTGGCCCTCTACTCAAGTACTCCCTCAATGCAAGAACACTTTGTTCTAGTAACCCGACATTCTGTGATGCTCATCTTCCCAACATGATCATTGAAGACAAAATGGGTGCCCAAGCAAATGTGGTGAAGAAACTGATGGTGCCCAGCTATAAAAAATATATAGCATCTTGGGTCTTAAAGGCTTGAAGATAAACAAGCAGCCATCTAGCTGAGAAGGAACAATGCCCACATAGAAAAAGCACACCAGCCTGTGTGATCATGAGTTGTTGATGGGATCAGGTATCAGGCACCAAAGACCCAGAACAAAAAAATCATATCAATGTGAATGATGGGGAGTGCAGAGTGGAGACCCATCTGTAGACAATTGGACATCCCCTTACAGAAGGGTCACAGGGAAGAGATGAGCCAGTCAGGGTGCATAATAGCACCGATTAAATGCTTCCTCCCCACCACTATCATGACCACAATACTACTTCACAAATCCGGCTAGACCAGAGCATGTATACTGGTACAGAAAAGAGCTCGCAATGCGGAATCAAGGACAGATAAACCCCTCAGGACCAATAATGAGAGTAGCAATACCAGGAGGGCAAGGGGAAGGTGGGGAGAGAAAGGAGGGAATCAATCACAATGATCTACACATAACTCCCTCCCAGGGGGATCGACAACAGAAAAGTGGATAAAGGGAGACAGTAGTCAGTGTAAGACATGGGAAAAAAGTTTGTAAATTATCATGTGTTCATGAGGGAGCGCGTGTGGAGGGAGAATGAGTTGATACCCTCCTGCAGTCTGCATCATAATGTGTGTTTTGTGAGATGGAGGAGGACTTTGTGGATTGGTGTTGGACATATGGGTTAATGTTGGACTTGTGCAGCACTGGGTTGGGATGTTTTCTTGATGTGCACTTAACCTTTAAATGAAACTCTCTCCTATACATGAGTTTCTGTGGATTTGTTTCTCTAAAGTACCCAGACTAACACAGATAATGTTTTGAAAATGATGATGGCAATATATGTACAAATGTGTTTAACACAGTGGATATATGTATGGATTGTGGTAATAACCGCCCCCCCAATAAAAAAGAGAAAAAAGAGCTTTATATAAAGAGTAATTGTATATTAAGAAAGCATCCCAGCCCAGTGCAGATTAAGTCCATTAATCTGATATTAGCCAATATGTCTGATACCAGTCAATAAATTTATCTTCAGACTCATGCAACACATGCAATGATGCAAAATGCAGGACGATCACAGGCCAGTGGGTGGAAAGTCTTGTGGATCCAGTGGTAGTGGAAGCATCTCAGTACTTGTGTGGGTCTCCACGTGACTCCTGCACCTCCAATGCTCTGACTCCATCAGCATACCTCCATGTGGCTTGTCAACAGGAAGACCAAGCAGAGAGTGAGTGTGTGTCTGGCCTCCAATGAGATATTAATCTCCATAGCACTTTCAAGTAAGGTCATCAAGCTGAGATCCAATCGACAGGCTAAACTCCACTCCTTCACTCTCAATAGTCTCAAGTCAATAGCAGATTGTGTAACTACCGCAGGCAACAACTGAATGGTCTTCTCATCCTCCCCCGCCCCCCGCCCCATCTTGAAAAACTGACACCAGCTGAGCTGAGGTTTCTTCTGTTGAAGTGTTTTTTAAGGTGTGCAAATAGAGGAGGTGACATATGGTTCACAGATACTAGGCAGGCTCTCTACCTCATTGCTTGGGAACCTGGATTATAAAATTATATAATTTGAGAGAAGAAATCCATTAAGTGAGCTGGGCTTAACTTCAAACTCACCCGTAACCCTTGGATTTAAGGCTGAAACTTCCTAGTGTGGAAAGAAGCAGAACACCGCTATCCCAAAGTTATGGAATTGGAGGTCATTGGACTTTGGTTCAGATCTCTTACCCTGAGGGAGTCTAATAAATGGCGATCTAGGATACCATATATTTATTATTTTAATGTTCTCCTTGGTTTATTAAGACATCTATTAATTGGATAAGTATGGTTCTGCCTTTGTGAATTAAGGTTATTGAAGGTTTTTCCCTATTACCAATCTCTATTGTTTGTGGGTGGGAGACTTGGCTTTCTACTCCTGCAATAGTTACAGTCTTGGAACCCGTAAGAGGTTGCTATGAGTCAGTATTTCCTCAATGGCAGTGAGAAAGTGGGATTGTGTAAATAGCGTTCAGTCACTTGAAAGTGATTTGTACAATTAATAATTCATGCAGTTTCCCTCTATTTCCTTTACCATACAGCTTTTTCTTATACACACATGAGTGTCTCTGAATTGCAGTTTATAAGTGGCCTACATTTGTATAACTTCATTTTCTCAACAGTGTTTTATATTCTATACCCATCACTAAATTAATAATGGTATCGATAGAAGTAATTTTTGCTCTCTGGGCATGATTGACAATATGCCCTTTCATAAAAAAATAATGATACCCCTAAGTGAATATACATATCTAAATCAGAGATAAATGAATGGATTTGGGGCTCACAATTAATTCTAGCCTTGATCTAAGAATAATTCATTTTTATGACATGGGTCTGCTTGATGCTCACACTCATGAAGAGATTATTGAAGATATAGGTGCCATAACAAAGTGAGGGGAAGAAACCAGATGGTGGCCTGTCAAAAATAATTGCATCTGGGAATTTAAAGGCTTATCTGCTAAAGTGAGGTGTCTGCTAAGTCCACATGGAAGAACTGCACCAGCCTGTGTGATCCAAGGATTGTAAATAATAAAATCCGAGGAGGGAATGGTGTATAAGAGCTTAAATTGTTAACACCAGTTTGCTGAAGATTGTGGATGACAATGGAAGCCCCAGATGCCTTCTCAGCATCCAAACATGGATTAAGCCTCTGGTGAATTCCTTCTCACCATAGGCCAGGGGTGTGACTAGCCTCTGCTCTCATGCAGCGTGCACTGGAGAATGGATTATTGCAGATGAAGCTCGGTTAAAACTTAGCACCTTATCATTTAATATCTATTGGACCCTTTTAAATTTGCCCTAGTTTTTAAAATATGTTCTGCTTTCTTTTATATTGAGGTTTTTTTCTGTTTTGTTATTGTTGTTTGATATGTTTTTCTGTATATGAAATCCAGAATAGGTAAAGCTAAAAAGACAGCAACTGGATTCGTGGTTTCTAGAGAGGAAGGTAGGGGAAATTGGAGGGATATGGGGAGTATACGGGGAGTATAAGATAGAAGAAATGTTCTAAAATATTTGTGGTGATGATTGCACAACACTTTTTAATATGATTAACTATTGAATTGTACAATATGTGCATTATACATCAATAAAATTGTTAAAAAATTAGTATAACTTAATAGCTGAAAATACAGTGGAACACGATATCTATATTAAATCTGATGCAGTCTATCCAACGCAATTTTTTGAATTAGCACCCCCAAGTCCATGAGCAGGACACCCAGAAAAAAATTTTGGTGAGCTGTGTTATCATTATGTTTACTTTGCAGATGAGTAAACCGAGTCCCCTAGATAGTAAGGAATTTGTTCAAGATCATGCAAGTAGAAAGAATTGGAGAATAGACCCCAATCTGATTCACTATGACGTGAACCTATCCTTTTCTCACAATACCACAGTGTCCTTCATTATTGCTTCTGGCTAGGATGCCGGTGCCCTGGAAAAACATTCCCTTCCACCCACCCACAGGTCACTGCTATGTTTGGCCAGTGGCCTGGCACCTGTAAGCTTGGAGGAAATTCAACTAGACTTCATGGGCTGTTTGGATATGTCATTCCCAACTGTATGAATGAATATTTAATTGCCTGAGCTCACCAATGGGTGGAGTCCACTTTGGGCAGAACACTTAGTGGCTGAGTAAACACTCAGAGCATCTAGGAAAGGCCTGGACTGGTGGTTTGACACTGATTCTGGCTGTTTGGAGAGATGCCACTGAAAGCCAGACTTGACCACTGGTGCGCTATTGAAAGACTTTGCCGTCTTAGTCTCTCAATGTCCTAGTTTCTTTGGAGGTCAACTGAGGACAAACAGCCTCTGTTACTTCTGCTGAGTTTCTCATCCCCAGGATGAGGAGAGATGCAGGAGGCGCTTCTGAAACACTAGAGAAAACAAACTAAATACACCAAAAATGGAAGCGGATGCTTCAGAGCCTCACACCTGGGAGAAGAGGGTAGCACAGCCCTTGGTACAGATGGAGGGAACTCCTTTTCCTTTATGTTTCTGGAAAACCTTAACGTTGATTCGTTAGCATGGCTGTTTCCTTTTGTTATATCCAGGACAGGGACGAAGGGCTTTCGGTGTGCTAGCGCTGGTAGCTGTGTTCTGTACCTCTTCCCTGACTTGTACATGGTTTGAAGTCTACAGAGAGAATGTAAACTCTGATCAGGAGAACAAGAAAAGTCCCTTGTTTTTTCTTCACTTCCTCTAGGTCATCAAATTGCTGTCTTTTCTTGTCCCTGTTCATTCACAGAAACAAAAAAAAGTTGCACAGAGCGAGGTCAGGTGAATCAGGTGCGTGGGGCAAGAGAGGTATGCTGTTCCCTCCCCCCCCCCAAAACTAGCACATGGAGATGGGTGTGTGAGCAGGTGAATTGTCATGGTAGCAAAGTCAGTCACCAGTCTGCCACAGATCAGGCCTTTCTCTTCACACACTGTTACACTACGTTTTCTGAACCTCTAAATAGAAAGATTGAGTAACAGACTGACCTAGCGGAATGAACCCCAAATTCACTATCCCCCTCACATCAATGAAACAAATGTCTTATCTTTATCTTTGATTTCACTCAATGAGCTTTTTGTGGGGTGAGGTGGCAATGGCATCTTCTATTGGCTTGATTGATATTTGCTTTTGGGGTCATACGTATAGCACCATGTCTCATCACCAGTAATGACCTTGGAAAAAAAGTGTGTTGCTTTGGGGCTGTTCTTGCAAAGCACAGCATGTTCCCACTCAAAGCTCTTTTTCTTGGTCAGTAAGAACCTGAGGCACAAGTGTTGCAGTGACTCTTCTCCTTCCCAAATCTTCAATTAAAATGAGCAGAACTGAGCTTCAAGATAGTTCAGATAACTTCCCCATCTCTTCAATAGTCCCTCATTGCTCTTCTAGCACAAGTGCATGCATTTTGCCAACACTCTTATGCATTCAGGTAGTTGAAGGGCATCCAGACCAAATTTGTCATCAATCGACATCTCGCCTTTTTTGAAATGAGAAAAACACTTGAACACTGGGTTTTCTCCATAATGCTCTCCTTGTAATCTGTGTTCAACATCACAACAGTTTCTGTACCCAAGCAGCAAACAAAATTTCACCTCCATAAGCTGTTCCCTTAAATCAGCAATCACAAAAAATGAGATTCTAGCAAAATTGCTTTTATGAACAACAACAAAAAAAACCTCATTGTGACCAGAGAGAACCTTCCCAGGTGACACGACTGTTTGCACTAACCAAGGGAGATGCTTGATGCTTGTCTAGCATGAAAGATGTGTGCTGCAAAAGCTCCACCAGCAGAGATATTTTTGTACCCAGTGTATTTCTCCTAAAAATATTCCAATGGTAAATGTGTCAGTCTAGGCAGACTAGAGAAACAAACCCATTGACACACATGCATGTATAAGAAAGAGATTTATATACAAGAGCAATTGAACACTGAGAAAACATCCTAACCCAGTCCTGATCAGGTCCATAAGTCCGATATTAGCCTATATGCCTGATACCAATCTATAAAGTCCTCTTTAGACTCACGAAATACATGCAATGAAGCCAAATGCAGGACAATCACAAGCCAGTGGGTAGGAAGTCTCTGGGTCCAGTGGCATTGTAAGCATCTCAGTGCTGGCAGGGGTCTCTCTGTGGCTTCTCCAGCTCCCGAGGTCTGGTTGTGTCCATGTGGTTTGTCTTCTGCAATGTCTTCCAGGGAGTAGCAGAGGGAGAGAAGTGTCTTCTGCCTCCAAGGAGGATGTACCAGATTTCCAAGGATTCACAGAAGAAAGCCATGCCCACAGGAGTCTCATTGGCTATCTCCAGACTGAAAACCTAGACTCCACCCCTACACTCTTAATCCTTAGATTGACTCCAGATTAGGTGACTGCCACAGTAAGGCATCTCTGGAACTTAAGACCTGCATCATTGATTTAAAACAAAACAAAACAAAAATAGCCCATTGATATCTATCCACATAATCATACTTGTATAAATTATTTCTCATATTATGTCTCATGGAGAACACAGCAGTTGCTATAGAGTTGAAAAGTTACTGATAGACAATAAAGGAATGTGTAACTATAAGTAGCATGGGAAAGTGTTTAAGTAATTAGACTAATGAGAAATATAAGAGTCAACATTGGGGGAAGAATCTCTGAGTCTAATTTCCATTCTTTAATGCTAATTAAAAAGGAGGGAGCTTAGATTTTGGAAAGCAGAATTCGAGTCTGGATAATTTAGAATCAGGATAATGAAGCTCATAAAGAGTGTGTTCCCTTACCTAGCTAGTTGCTCTTGTGCCAACTCAAGGCAATTCAACTAAATGAATGTTTTGGGAGAATAAGAAAATCACCAGGAGACTTCCAGGAAGATGGTGACTGAGTAACACATACCAGAGGGACTCCGCAGAAACCAGCGCAGGAGAGTTATTAAGAGGGAAATTCCACACTGCTGGGTCACAGGAGGAGCATCATAAAGACAAGTATGCACAGATCTGCTAGATTTTAAGGAGCTGGGGTCTTTTGGCTTACTACAGCGGAGGTCGGCTAGGGATTGACCTTAGCCCAGACACTGTCTCTGCTGGAGTCGGGATCATTTGGAGCCAGCTTTATCTCAACACAGCTACCGTTTGCTGCTGCCTCAAGGCAGGGTTTAAACCGCTCCAGCCACATGGTCAGGGATCAGGGTTCAGCTATATTGCTACTTTTGTTTCTCCTCTCTCTCTCTCTCTCTCTCTCTTTCTCTCTCTCTCTCTCTCTCTCTCTCTCTCTCTCTCTCTCTCTCTCTCCACAGTCTCAGTTGTCTTGGGGCAGGGTTATACCCCTCCAACCCCATGGACTCAGCTATATTGTTACTTTGTTTCCCTCTCTTCTCTCTTTCCCCCCACAGTCTCAGAGGGCTTAGATTTTGTTGTTGTGTTTTTTCTGTTCTTTTCTCTCATACACCACGGCCACCTCCAGACCACTTCTCTTAGCCTAGGGCATTTATGCCTGCCTTCCAGCCAGTGGGAGAGCTCCACCCTCTGCAGCATAACCCAAGACTAGGGAAAGCCCCACTACCCTCCAACAGGGGATATCCCGCCCACCTTCTTCTGGGGGAAGTTCTACCTGCCTGACCTCTGCAGGACTTAACACATGGCTGGGGAAATCCTGCCCACCTGCTTTGGGGGAAATCCTGCCTGCATGGCTGGGGGAGCGCCTACCTGTCCTCTCTGGTATCATGTGACTGAGGGAATTTTCTGCCACCTGCCATAGTGCCTCACATGGCCTAATACAGCTTGGCAAACATTAGCAAATGTTCCATACTGATATGGGAACCTCTTGCCAAGTCCTGCAGTGATCTACTTGACTAGGGCAATTTCACTCATCATTTGTTGTGCTCTACACCAAAGTGAATAACCCACCAGCCTTCTGTGACACTCCCGTTGCAGCAGGCACCCCTGCATATCCTCTGCAGCACCCCAGGCTCCCGTAGGCCATACCATGATGGCTTCTTGTGGGACAAGCCAGTATAGTACCGTCCTCATGGGTCCAAAAATACCCAACCAGTATTTGTCCCGTTCCGCGGGATGTTCACCGTGGATTCTGGAGGAGAGAGTGGGAATTGGGGGGGTACAAGAGGCACGGAGAATGAGGACCAGACAATATCCTGATCAAGTCCTGTTTTAATGAACAAAGAGTCACAGCTTATAACGGCCAGCCAAGGCGGGGAGCCTCAGCCACACATGCAGATTAGGCTACCTCGGCAACAGGCCAATCAGGGAGTTCAGGGGAGCGTGCCCTGCCCATGAGTCAGTAAGGGCTTACAGTCTTCAATTAGGTACGCAGAGGAGTGGCATGTACATGCAAATCAAGCATAGGGGAAGACGATCTTTTACCCAGTCAAGGGGATGCAGGGCATGGGTGCTTATCTAAAGAGCATCACCCCTTGTTTGCTCAAGCTTTACAACTGCAGTGCTCTGTCACGTAGGCTGGGGTAGAAGAATGCCCAGAGCTCAGGATAATAAATTCCAAGTAATGGCCGGGCCTCATGGCTCCGGACAAGTATTCCCTAGAGGGACCATCCAATTTGCCCTCAAAGTAACAAAATATTGGTTGACTAGGGAAAAAGTGAAGCCATGAAGGATAAAGTGGTAGGCCAATTCCATAGTACAATTTGCTGCAGACTGTTCAAAAAACCAGTCCTACGATTCTCCCAGAGAAATCCAGTGCTCTTCGACTCCATGGAAAATGGCACCTGGATCCTCTAAAACAACGCAATTCAAACAGCCATCAGCTCCAATGACCTCAATGAAAAAACACGAGAAGCAAAAGGCAATGGCAGAAGATGTCCTGAACTAATGATGTGCATAGAAGAAACAGACATTGATGTGCCACAGAAAGAAATTTTTAGAATGCTGCTTGAAGTCATACAGGATATTAGGGAAACAATACAAAAAAGGGATGAAATGATAGAGGAGATAAAGACCATGCACCAAAGGGAAATACAAGAGCTTAGGGACAAGATAACGAAAAACCAGTAGCAGACTCATGGACTTCACCAACCAACTGGAGGAGGCAGTGAACTGCACCAGTGACCTAGAGGAAAGCCAAGCAGACTTTAACAAATGTGAACAAATATCTAATAAGATCATCAGAGAAACTGAAGAAAACCTAAGAGCTAAGTCTGATGCTATGGAGAGGAACAACATCAGAGTAATTTGATTACTGGAGGAAGACACAACAATGAAATCATCTGTAAAAATAGTTAGAGCATTCTTGGAGGAAAACTTCCCTAGCTTAATGAATGAAAACTAGACAACCATTCAGGAGGCTGAAAAAAACACCAGCTAGACTAAATCCCAAGAAGTCACTTAGGCATATAATAGTTAAACTATCCAACTTTGAGAAAAAGGAGGAAATCATGAGAGCAGCTAGGGAAAAACAAGCAATCACATATAAAGGTTCCTATATAAGAATATGCTCAGACCTATGAAGTAACATATTCCAAAAATGGAAGGAAAATTATGTAAACCCAAGAATACTCTATCCAGCCAAATTATCTATCAAGATAAATTGAGAAGTAAGAGTCTTCCCAGACAAGGAAAAATAAAAAAATACATTAAAGGAAAACCAGGCCTACAAAATATCCTTGCTGACCCAATATTGACAGAAGATCAGCACTCCACAAGTACAAATAAGAGACCACCACATAGAATAACCCCACTCAGAAGGCAACAAAGAGAAAATAGCCCCCAAGATAGCATTTACTTAAGGGTGGAAAGAAGTCAAAAAAGAAACACACACACACGACCCACTGATAAGAAAGGGAGGTAGGAATACACTCAACACAAAAAGTATAAGATGAAATCACAGTGTTCACAGATGGACGTAATAATCTTTAATATAAATGGACTGAACTCAGGCATTAAAAACAGGCTAGCAGACTGGCTTAGAAAACACAACCCATCAATCTGATGCCTAAAGGAAATACATCTCAAGACTATGGACAAAAATAAGTTGAGAATCAAAGGCTGGAGAAAAACTTACCAAGGAAATAGCAATTCAAAAAAAGCAGGGGTTGCAATCATAATTTTGGATAAAATTGACCTCAAAGTGCAAACCATAAAAAGAGATAAGGAGGGACACTATATAATGCTCAAAGGAATGATAGACAAAGAATCACTAAGCATTTTAAATATGTATTTTCCAAACAAGAGACCCACTGACTATGTCAACCAAATGCTCCAAAGATGAAAAAAGATTTCACAGACTCAACAATTATAGTAGGTGATCTCAATACACCTCTCTCTGAGAAATATATATCACAGGGAAAGAAACTCAACAAGGAGGCTAGAGTTCTAAACACTACAATTAGAAAATTTGAACTGATAATATTTACAGAACTCTTCATCACATTCTTTTCAAGCTCTCATGGCACAGTATTCAAAGATAGATCATATGCTGGGGGATAAGGTGAATTTGCATAAATTTAAGCATACTGATATCATACAGACTTCTCTCTCTGACCATGGTGCCATAAGTCAGGAAATAAACAAAAGGGAGATGAAGGAAACAAGAACAAACAATTGAGGAGGAATAGCACGCTATTACAAAAGGAGTGTGTACTGGCCCAGATCAGAGATGAAATTAGGAAATTTATAGAAAAGGAGAATGAGAACACGACACACCAAAACTTACGTGACACAGCAAAGGCAGCTACCAGAGGGAGTTTCATAGCAATAGATACACATATGAAAAACGAAGAGAGACTTATGATTGAAAAGGTGGCACAAAATTTACAGCAACCAGAGCAGATTCAACAGGACAATCCTACTAATAGCAAAAGAAAAGAAAAAAAATAAAAATCAGGGCTGAGATTCAGGAGAGGGAAAATAAATTTGTGCTGGTAAAAGTTGGTTCTTTGAAAGGATAAACAGAATCAACAGACCGCTGACAAACCTAACCAAAGGAAGGAAGGAACAAATTCAATAGCAAGGATGAGGGATGAAAATTGCCACATTACAACAGACCCAAATGAAATCAAAAGGATAATTATACAGTACTACAACGGCTGTACTCCAATGAATTCAACAACTTGGAAGACATGGACAAATTCTTGAAAAAATAATTCCTCCCTAACTATCCCCAGTGGACATCAAGAATCTCAACAGACCCATAGCAATAGAATAAATAGATAAGGTTATCAAGGGATTACCAACAAAAATCCCCTGGACCAGATAGCTTCACAGAATTCTACCAAGCATTCATCGAAGAACTGACACCAATCATACACAAACTCTTCCAGAACATAGAAAAAGACAGCAAACTCCTTCCATGAAGCTAGTATAACTCTGATACCTCAACTGGGCAGAGATCCCTCAAGAATCGAGAACTACAGACCAATATCCCAAATGAACATCAATGCAAAAATCCTTAACAAAATACTGGCCAATAGAATACAAAGTATATAAAACAACATTCACCATGACCAAGTGGGATTCATACTAGTAATGCAGGGAGGGTTCAACATATCATCCGCCATATTGACATGAAAAACTATAAGAACCACATGATAATATTGATAGATGTGTAAAAAGCATTTGACAACATTCAACACCAATTCCTACTTAAGACATCCAAGAAGATAGGAATGGAAGGAAAATTCCTCAAGACAATACAAACGATATATGAAAAACCAACATCAAACATGGTAGTCAATGGAGAAAAGATGAATACAGTTCCACTGAAAAAGGGGACCAGACAATGATGCCCCTTGTCATCACTCTCATTTAACATCGGACTGGATGTTTTAGCTAACAGCATAAGGCAAAGAAGAGACATAAAAGGTATTCATCTGGGGAAGGAAGAGGTGAAACTATCATTATTTGTAGATGATATAATTTTATATATGGGAAATCCCAAAAGCTCCACAAGGAGAATACTGGAAGCAATAGAGGAATATGGCAGAGTGGCAGGATACAAGATCAACCAACAGAAGTCTATCAGACTGTTATACACATCGGATAAGACCACAGACGAGGAGATAAAAAAAAGGTGGTACCCTTCACAACAGTACAAATTGAAATATCTAGGGATATACCTGAATAAAAGAACAAAAGATTTATATGAGGAAAATTACAGAACACTGTTACAAGAAACCAGGAGTGACATCAACAAATGGAAGAATATCCCATGCTTGTGGATTAGAAGACTCAATATAGTCAAGATGTCAGTTCTGCCCAGGGCACTATATAAATTTAATAAAATCCTGATACAATTATCCTCATCTTTCTTCAAAGAAATGGAAAAACTTATTACCAACTTTATATGGAGATGGAAGAAACCCCAAATTAGCAGAGAACTCCTCAAGAAGAAGGACACAGTGGGAGGGCTTGCTTTACCTGACTTTAGCACATATTATACAGCCACATGATCAAAACCGCATGGTATTGGTATAATGGCAGACAGACCAATGGAAAAGAACTGAAAACCTAGAAATGAAATCATCAGCATACAGACAACTGATCTTTGATAAGGGCCCCAAAAATATCCAATGGGAAGCAGATACCCTCTTTAACAAGTGCTTATGACAGGGGCCAAACTAAATCCAGGGATACATATGATAGCCAACTAAAAAGGAGGGGAAAAAAGAAGAAAAAAAGACATGGTTAGTGGCAGAACAGGGCACTAACCAACCCAAGGGGAGCGTATTGCTTATATCTCCACATGGAAAGAGGGAATAGATTTCAACTTGGAACTCTAAGATGTGATTGCAACATACCAGTATGAAGCAGGGAACCAGTAGAGAGGTCTGAGGGCTTAACCCCAATCCCAACTACATGGACAGCCCCACACCCCCTAGAAGAATTTACTTCAGAGGACAGCACTGAAGCTACAGATCAGCAAGAAGGACATATTTGATCAGAGCATACAGGAGCAATTGAAGGAGAAGGAAGAGAGAGTGGAGCACATCCTGGTCCACTAAACCTTGAGGATCATATCCCTTCTCAGAGTAGCCAATGCACAGAGAGGATCATTTGGCCGGCCACACTATGATATATGACATCCTTCACTGACCCATAGTGCCATGGGGGACAACACTGGAGACACAGTGTGAGAATAGTACCACACCAAGTCAAAACACTAAGGGCATGCAACAGAACAGCAAGGGAAGCAGAGCAAGAAATTCCAGAGGGAATACCAAAAATAGACTTTGGGGCAAGGGCATGGCACCCCATCAGATTCTACTGGAAAACACTCCTAAAAGTCAACAAACAGACATTAAACTATTTATGGGTTTTCTCTTTTTTTGGTCATTGTTTTTGTTGTTGTTGTTTTGTTTTGTTGATTTGTTTTGCTCTGTATTGTTTTTTGTGCATATTATTATCTCTGCAGGTCTATCTAGTTAAGATAGGCTGGGTGAACAATCTGGAGTAGAAAACAACAGGACCAAGGGTTTCAGGGGTACATGGGAGAGGGGGAGGTGGGGGGAAAGGAAGTGGTGTTAACCAACCCAGGGAGAAGGGAACAACAAGTGATCCAAAATTAGTGGCATGGAGGGTGTAAGAGGCCTGGTAGGGATTGATCAAGGGCAATGTAACTGAGAGTAATTGCTGAAACCCAAATGAAAGGTGAGCATGATAGTGGGACAAGAAGAAAGGAAAAGGAAAAAGGAAAGAACTAGGAGTCAAAGGGCACTTATAGAGGTCTAAATACAGGCATGTACATATATAAGTATATTTATATATGACGATGGGGAAATAGATCTATGTACATATATTTATAGGTTTAGTATTAAGGTAGCAGATGGACATTGGGCCTCTACTCAGGCACTCCCTCAATGCAAGAACACTTTGTTCTATTAACCTAGCATTCCATGATACTCACCTTCCCGACATGATTGCTGAAGACAAAGCTGTGATAACAAAATGTGGTGAAGAAAGCTGATGGTTCCCGACTAACAAATGATATAGCATCTGGGGTCTTAAAGGTTTGAAGATAAACAAGTGGCCATGTAGCTGAGAAACATCAAAGCCTACATGGTAAAAACGCACTAGCCTGTGTGATCATGAGGTGTTGAAGGAATCAGGTATCAGGCATCAAAGACCCAGAACAAAAAATCATATCATTGTGAATGAGGGGGAGTGCAGAGTGGAGAACCAAAGGGGTCACATCCCTTCTCAGAATTGTCCTGGGCAGGAGACTAGCCAGTCAGGTTGGAGTATAGCACTGTTGAAACATCCAGCTTTCCTCTAGTTCTTTAATGCTTCCTCCGCCCCCCCCCCACTATCATGATCTCAATTCTACCGTACAAATCTGGCTAGACCAGTGGATATACGCTGGTACAGAGAAGAGCTGGAACAAATGGAATTCAGAACTGATAAACACCTCAAGACCAATAATGAGAATAGCAATACGAGGAGGGTAAGGGGAAGCTGGGGTAGAAAGGGGAACTGGTTGCAATGATCTACATATAACCCCCTCCCTGGGGGATGGACAGAAAAGTGGGTGAAGGGAGATGTTGGACAGTATAAGACATGGCAAAACAATAATAATTTATAAAGTATCAAGGGTTTGTGAGGGGGTTGACAAGGAAGGAGACAAAAAATGAGGAGCTGATAACAAGGTCTCAAGTAGAAAGAAAATGTTTTGAGAATGATGATGGCAACAAATGTATAAATGTGCTTGACACAATGGATGTATGTGTGGGTTGTGATAAGAGTTGGATGAGCTCCCAATAAAATGATATTAAAAAAAAGAAAAAGCACCACTAAAACCTTGATATTTAGGGAGAAAACAGCTACCTCCTTCTCATAGTTCAAGATTCCTCATTTGAAACTTTTCCCTAAAACGTTTGTCCCTAGTCTTATAATTTCAAACCCCCCTATACTTTTCTTTGTCATATTAATCTATTAATCAGAACTATACCTTTACAGTAACTTGTAATTATACTTATCTAACAGGAACATAGGATTCATGTTGTCTTATTCCTGTATTTCCAGCTCTGAGCACTCTGTTAAGCTGTCCTGGCGGGCACCAGTTCCACACTCAGCCGCTGTCTGAAACGTTAGCAGTTTGACCCAGTCCATTGCTCTAGGGTAGGAGGATCTTGATATCTATTTCTATGGAGATTAAATCCAAAAGAAACAAATATGCCCACTGCCAACAATATTTTCTCATATCAAAACATCTCCAGATATGGTCTTTGAAACTAAACCTGTACAGCAGTAAACCACCTCATCTATCTTGTGTGGAGGAGAACCACCAAACTTGTAGTTAGTGGCTTATGCCTAGAAAGCTTTTTGTCACAAGAGGTCACTATGAATCAAAATTAACTGGATGACACCTAACAATAACAATACCATGTATAGTACTGTTTTAGTCTGGGTACTTTAGAGAAACAAATCCATAGAAACTCATGTATAAGAGAGAGTTTTATATAAAGGGTAAGTGCACATTAAGAGAACATCCCAACCCAGTGCTCCCCAAGCCCACAAGTCCAACATTAACCCATATGTCCAACACCAATCCACAAAGTCCTCCTCCATCTCACAAAACACACACTATGATGCCGACTGCAGGAGGAAAGCCAAATCAGTGAACGTTTTGGCATCTCAGCGCTGGCAGGGGTCTGCACACAGCTGCTCCAGTACCCAGGGCTGCATTGGGTAGGTCCATGTGGCTTCTCCTCAGGGGTGTTTTGCAGGAAGTGAGCCTTGCCAGCTGAAGCAGGGAACTGGCAGCTGCACCCTGGTCCGACCATCACAAAGCAAGAAACCCGAGAACTATATAGACGAGGCTCACTGAGTCGTTTACCTCTTCACCCTTCAATTAACCCCACATGTGTTTATTGGCCAGGTTGACTCAATAAACTAACTCAAGTACAAAGTGTTTTTGTTGCTCACTGGGTTGGCTCTGATTCATAGTCAGACCTGCACCATCAACATGACCATTAGTATGTTTGTGACCATTACAGCTTTTTTGCCCATCTATATCATTGAAGGTTTGCTTCATTTTCTCTTGTCTTCCACTTTGCCAGATATCAATTGGTCACTCCTGATGATACTCAGACAATATTTTGTGATCTATAGGGGTTAATTTTCAGAAGTAAGTATGTGGAAATCTGCTCCTGTAAAGATTTATAGTCTTGGAAACCATAAGGGGGTACACCCCTCCAAAAATGGAAAAAAATATCTGCTGGGCGGATATTTTGTAGTACGCTGTTTTCCCACTAGACGAGCATCTGAGTTAGTGCACCCAGTGGAGTCACCTGGGAAGGTCCTCTCTGGTCACAGTGAAATTTTTCATAAAAGCAGTTTGACTTTAACGTGTGTGTGTGTGTGTTGGCTGATTTAAGAGAACAGTGTGTGACTGTGAAATTGTGTTTACTACTTGGGAAAAATGCTGCAGATACTCATGTGATGTTGAACACAGCTTACAAGGACAGCACTATGGGAACAACTTGAGTGTATGAGTAATTTCCTCATTTCAAAAAAGGTGAAATGTCACTTGATAACAAACCTCGTTCTAGACGTCCATCAGTTCCAGAATGGTTGAAAATGTCGACTCCTAGTGCATTTAGGCGTCATACCACCAGTCAGACTCAATCAAGTTTTCTATTAGAAGTTCTGAAATGATAGGGTAACAGTGTGAAACAAAAAAATGCCTCATTTGTGGCAGATGGGGGACTGGGTTTGCCACCGTGACAATGTACCTGTTCACGCAGCCATCTCAGTGTATAGTTTTTGGTAAACAAAAGCATGCCTCTCACATCAGCCTGTGTGATCATGAGGTGTCAATGGGATCAGATAATCAGGCATCTAAGACCCAGAACAAAATCATCCCAATATAAATGGTGTGTGTGTGTGTGGTGCTGGTAGTGGAGACCCAAGGACCATCTGTAGACAACTGGATGTCCCTTTACAGAAGTGTCACAAGGAAGAGACAAGTCAGTCAGAGTGCAGCATAGCACCCATGAAACATACAACTCTCCTCTAGTCCTTTAATGTTTGCACCACCCCCCACCCGACTATCATGACCTCAATTCTACCTTACAAATCTGACTAGACCAGAACATGTCTAGACCAAAACACAGGGAATCCAGGACAGATAAACCTCTCAGGACCAATAATGAGAATACTAATACTAGGAGGGGAATGGGGAAGGTGAAGGGAGAAAAGGGAATTCTATCACAAGGATTGACATATAACCCCCTCTCAGGGGGACAAACAACAGACAAGTGGATGAAGGGAAACAACAGACAATATAATATATGAAAATAATAATTTAATCAGGATTCATGAGTGAGGGAAGGTGGTGGAGGGAGGGAAACAAATGAGGAGCTAATATAAATGGCTCAAGTAGAAATAAAATGCTTTGAAAATTATGAAGGCAACAGATGTACAAATGTGCTTGACACAGTGTATGGATTGTGATAAGAGCTGTAAGAGCCCCCAATAAAATTATTTAATAAAAAAAGCATGCCTCTCTTGCCCCAAGCACCTTACTCACCTGGCCTTGCTCCATGAAATTTCTTTTTTCCCCCCACAAACGAGGAGGTATATAAAAGGACAGGAACTTGACAACATAGAATAAGTAAAGAGAGAAAAAAAGCAGAAAACCCCCCAAAACAAACAAACAAAAAGTGAGGTAAGCATTGTCAGGCATCCAAACAGATGCTTTTGAAAAATGTTTCCAAGAATGAAATTTTAGATTTGACAAATATATTAAGTGTAATGGAAAACCCTTTGAAGGTGATAAGGTTGTTTTGTACAAAAAATTAAATACATAGCTTTGAAAAAAATCTGGGGTTTTTTGGTGTTGTGGGGGTACCCTTTTGTATACAGGGTTGCTATGAGTTGAAATTGACTCAATGGTCGGTGGGGTTTTTGTTTTTTAAACTTTCAGAAGTGGATCACTAGGTCTTTCTTAGTCTGTCTCAGTCTGAATGCTCCGCTAAAATCTGTCCACCATGGTTGATGCACTTGGTATTTGAAATACCAATATTATAGCTCCCACATGATAGCAACACATAAGCCACCTGTGGTTGTTACATGATCTGGTGTCAATTTGAGTGAACTTAAGAGTGAAGGGGTGGAGTCTAGTCTGTCAATTGGATCATAGCTTGATGCTCTAATTTTGGAGGCATGAAAGAGATAAGTAACTTACTGGAGGCCAGACCTACACTCACTCTCCTTAATCTAGAAGATAACTCTGATACCAGAGGAGTGGCAGAGGAGCAGCAATGACAGAACTAGGAGCCACAGTATGAGACAGGTGGTGGACTGGACAGCCCATAGACCTGGGGTGGGAAATGTCCAGTATCACACGTCTGAAATCATCAACACCAACTAGTATCACAATCTCATCCAAGACAAGCAGTTCCAGCCATCACATTAATTAGATGGTTGACCAAATACAGCAGGCTAATTTTTAAGTTGATAATTTTAAAGGGCCTGAGAATTATGTATAAATATCCAGATGGCCTTGGACAGAAACAAAGTTCCCCACCCCTGCTATAAAGCAAGCAAAGCTGAGTGCATTGGGGCAAGTGGGTGGTTTGTAGAGTGGGACTTAATTGGGGGGCTGGTTTTACCCACCCATGGGGCACGAGCTGAGTGCCTTTGAGCTGAGGTTTATGCACGGCAGAGTGTTGTGCCCTTTGGATATGTGTTGGCAGTCTGTACAAAAGCTTTGTAACATTCCTCAAGAAGGGCAGCATCCAGGCTGAAAGACTGAGGTCAAAGGGAGGCCTGCCTGTCAGCATGACTGAGATTGATCTGTCTGAACAACTGTGCCCTGAGCTTCTTTCACCTGAATTGTAACCTGCTCCTGCTTCTGTCATTCACTCTCTGGTTTTCAATATTGTCTGTGAGTTTCATGTGACCATTTCAATGTGTTATCAAACCCAGGTGAAAAGTAGAGTGGGAGACAAAGCAATCGATGTAGAGTTTTTTGGCGGGATGGAGGGGGGAGAGCAATAGGATCACCATCAGTCAGGGGCCAATTCCAAGGCACCTAACTAATAATGCCATTTGAGGCTTCTAACTTCTAGGTTTTGAGATTAGAAATATTCATGTTCTTATCTAGAAAAGTGGGTGAATTGGATGGGTTGTCTAATTATATCTTTAGAAGGATTGTGTTGTGTGAACACATGACCTTGTTTTGTGGGTCATGGGATACTCAGTGACTGCACTTTAAAAATGCAGATCATCAACACAGAAGCCTGGTGATGTTAGCCGGGGGGCTAGGGCCTCCATACATATTCTTTCATCCTGCACTGCCTGGATAAGACATATGAAGAAGGATAAAAGAATTTGAGGTATGAGAGTGTGCACAGTTTACTATCATCTGCCTTTCGTATTTGGAATTTGTATGTCTCATGTAATTCTGCTTTTACCACTTAGACAATTTAACACTTTAAAGAAATCTCGATAATTTGGGGTGGGGGGGGATTTCACCATTTAAGCACATTCAATATTATCCCAGCTAAGTCTGTGCCCCTGCTCCTCCCCCCGCCCACTTAGGCTGACTTTGTTTGAAATATTATCATTATTATGGTGGCAATATATATATAAAACAAAAATATCTTCTCTTTCAACTATTTTATATGTATAATTGAGTGACAATTAATGAATTAATGTTTCATATTGTACAACCAGCACCATTATCTATTTCCATTTTTCCATCACCCTAAATAGAAACTTCATGCCACACCTGCCCCGAGTAACTGCTAATAAAGTTTAATCTTTATGCTTGCCTATTCTCGATACATCATATAAATAAAATCATGTAATATTTGTCCTTTTGTGTCTGACGTATTTTACTCGCTATCAAGTGTGGGCGGTTTGGCCGCATCAACTTGCTGTCAGGTGCTGGGAACTATTTTAACAACAGAACGAAACACTGCCCGCTCCTGTGCCAGCCTCACCCTGGTGTTCCATTCAAGCCTACGGTTGAAACCATTATGTCAATCCCTCTGGTCAAGGGTCTTCTGTTATGTTTTGCGTCCCTTCTACTGTACTAACCATGATGTCCTGTTCTGGAGACGGGCCGCCCCAGATAACATGTCCAAAGCACATGAGATGAACATTCACCATCCTTGCGTCAGAGGAGCATTCTGATTGTACTTCTTCCAAGACACATTTGTGTGTTCTTTTGACAGTCCATAGTGCTTTCAGTGTTCTTCATCAGCACCATCATCCAGATGCACCAAGTCTTCTTTGGCCATCCTTATTCAATGTCTAACTTTCAAATGCAGTTAAGGTGGTTGCAAAGGACTTGGAAAACCTCAGTCTTCAAGGGCACAGTCTTTATTTTCAACAGTTTAAAGATATCTCGGGCAGCAGCTTTACTCTATCCCATGACTGTTGCTTCCATGAGCGTTGATTGTGGTTTTGAGCAAGATGAAATCGTTGACAAATTCAATATCTTCTTCATTCATCATGATGCTACCTTATTGCTCCAGTTATAAGATTTATAAAACAGTTTCGAATGGACTTGAATTTTTCTTCAGTTCTTTCGCTTTTGCCATTTCTACCTCCCTCCTTCCTTGCTTTGTTCTCCAGTGTCCTCACCCACCATGTACCCTCATTCCTCCATGTTTCACACATGTAGACTGAACAATATACTGCTTAAAAACAACTAGATAATAGATTAAGTAAGGGAAGAAGAAATTCCTTGAAACAAGCAAGAACCATTGCACGTCACACCAAAACCTTGGGGGTACAGCAACGCAATTATCAGAGGGCAATTTATAACTATGAACACACACACAAAAAACCCCCAAACAAAGGGTGACATCCCCAATTCAACATCTAAACACAACAGTTCCAACAACTAGACAAGAGCAACAACATAAAACCTCCAACAACAGAAGAAAAGACATCAGACAGATTAGAGCAGGAATAAATGAACAGGGAAACAGAACAAGACTACCAAGAATAGGAGTTTTTTTTAAAGGATTAACAAAATCGACAAACTTGATAAAGAAAAAGGAAGAGATGATGCAAATATTTAGAATTAGAGATGAGAAGGGCAACATCACACCAGATCCCAATGAAATGCTTAGAATAATTACACACTAATACAAAAGACTGTAAACCCAATGATTGACAATCTAGAATAAATGGGTAAATAGCTGGAAATGCATTATCTGCCCAAATTTCTGTAACAACATGTAGAAAACCTGAACAGACAGACCCATAACCTGAACAGAAATAGACAAGGTCATCAAGATGCCCATTGAAGAAAAGCCCAGGACAAGATGGCTTCACAGGGTATTTCTTCCGAGTAATCAGGGAAGAGTTTTCACCAATTCACACAGAACATTCCAGAAAATGGAGAGGGACAGCAAACTCCTAAACACATTATGAAGTGAGTTTAACCCTGTTGTCAAGCCCAAGAAAAGGCACCACAAAGATAAAGAAAGTACAGACCAATATCCCTCATGAACATAGATGCAAAAATTCTCAACAAAATTCTGGCCACTGGAATCTAACAACATATAAAAAAATAATTCATCATGACAAAGTACAATATACTAGTGATGCTAGGATGGTTAATATTAGAAAAATAATCATTGTAATCCACTACATAAATATGACAGAGAATATGAGACCATGTTCATGTCAGTACAAAATGCATTTCACAATATCCAACATCTATTTCTGAAAAAAAAATTCAAGATAAAACTAGAAGGGAAATTTCTCAACACAAAAAGATCATAAGAGGGGACAGTTTCTATGGAGGCCAAGGAAGGCTGGCTTGTGGACTCCTTGTACTTATGAGGTGAAAATCTTAAAGAGATTGAGTTACTAGCCTGGTCTCAGTCACACAAAAGATAAGGCAAAACCAGATTCGGAGGTTCCAGCATGGCCGGCCCAGAGCTCATGTGCCTAACCACTGAGCCATGCTGTCATCTCAGTGTTCTGACCACGAAGTGATGCACCATGTGACGCTGTCCCTCTCATGCAGGAATCTTGGTTGCTGGCTACAGAAGCCTGGGGTTGGGGGTGGGGTGTGGATTCTTCATCTGTTATTACCTCTCAGACTTTCTATAAAGGAGAACCAGGACTTGTTCCCAGAAAGAGATTTCACGGTGTGCCATGAAGGAATTTCAGACAGACCAATCTTGGATCTCAAGCACGTGCCAGAAACCAGGTTGCGGGGGACCAGTTGCATTCCAGGTGTGGCAGATGGCAGGGGACAGCGCAGCAGTGTCTGAGGGTTCCCATTCCGCCACATGGTAGCCAACAATCACAGCTGTTCTGAAGGCCATTCGTGCTTCGGCCGTGTTCTCCACGGCAGTCACTGGGGAAGGCAATCATTCTGCTGTCATTAGAGCAGGTAGCACCGTTGCTGGGCATGAGGAGCATGGCTGTCTTTTCCTTGGGGGCCCCTGGAGTCCTCCAGTGGGCGAGGCACTGAAGTCTGAGGATTCCAGACCTGGAATCCCAGAAGACCACATATGCTTCAGGTGTTGGTGGCAGTGAGGTGCTGAGTACCCTGCAGGTCCGGGATGCAGACACCTTTGCCTTCTGCTGCATTTCCAGCCAGCTGGGGGTCGCTGACATTTGCCAGAAGTGGGTGCAAGCTGAGAACCTCAGTCCTGGCCCCGGGGCTGGTGGAGGGAAGTGGTGTGCTGTGGTCAGGGCCAGAGGCTAGACTCTGGGTGTAGCATTAGCAGCCTTGGCTCAAATGGTCGGCTCTCCTTGACTCCTGGTACATCTGCCACCCTGTGAGCTCAAGGCAGTGCCCGGTGTCCAAGCCTAGGCCCGACCCAGAGCTGATGTGAATGATGTGGGTGCCAGTCCTGGACAATTTCAGCTTTTTATGGAACGATCTAGGTCTATGATGTCACGTCTTGGGGTAAAGCGGAGCGCCAAGTCGAACCTCTCTTCACACACAGAGGTAACATCTTCCTGATGCAACTGCGATGGCCACCACTCCACTGGTCCCCCGCCCCACCTCTGCTAGTCTGCAAACTGACTCTGTGATCAGTTGCAAGTGATGCCTCTTGGCATGTGTGGGACTGGAGGGATCGCCAAGCCTCCTGCTAACACAGGCCCCTACAAGGAGGAGGAGCAGCTATGTTAGAGAGGACCCTAAGTTAGGATTCAGTGACCCGAAATCCCTGTTACCAGCTGTTTGTCTGCAGGCAAGTCACCAGCCCCTCTGATCCCGTTTCCTAGCCTGTAAAATGAGGATTGTAATAACCACCTCGCTGATTGTTGGGAAGGTTAGAAGTAACGTCCTCAAAACTACCTGGAGGGAAGTTACATGTTCAGCTCCAGGTTACTTAACGTCCACTTGAGGAAATTTTGAAACATAGAAACCATCGTCTTACCTGATTAACCTGTGACTAACTCAATAGTGCAGCTTCAGGAGAGTAACTTATTTGTAACAATTTTCTGAAATACTGAACGGTTTCATTCTTCACAAGCTTTCATTTCATGTTTATGCATGTTATGAGTAGGGGGCCATGGACATACTAAATGTATATTGTATATAAAGGAAACAAGACCATAAATGAAAATCCAGTATCTAATATCACACTCAATGGGGAAAATACTGAAAACATGTCCCCTGAAAACAGGAACTAGACAAGGGTGCTCCTTCTCATCACTCTTATCCAACATCTAGTTGGGTATCTTAGCCAGAACCACTAGACTACAGGAAGAAATCCAGGGAATATAACAGAGCAAAGAAGAAGGGAAGCTTTCACTATTTGTAGATGATTTCTTTGAACCTAGAGAGAACCCCAAAGGCTCCACAGCAGAAAGTTGAAAACAATTGGTAGATTTGGAAGCATAGCAGGATACAAGAGTAGCAAGCATAAATCAATAGGACTCCTGTATAGCAGGAATGAACAGTCCAAAAAAGATATCAAGAAAACGATATTATTTACAATGGCAACATAAAAGATTAAATACTTAGGAATAAACCTAACTGAAGAAACACAAGACCAATACAAAGAAAGTTAAAGAATATTATTACCAGAAACCCAAAAAGACTTTACACAAATGGAAACACATCCCATTTTCATGGATAGGAAGATGTTATGAAAGTATCAGTACTGCCTAATGCATTCTACAAATACAACACATTTTGATCCAAATCCTAATTTAATTCTTTAAAGAAATGTAAAAGCTAATTGCCAACATCATATGGAGCGGGAAGAAACGCAGGATAATCAAAGGAACAAAGTAAGAGGCCTTGTACTGACCAACCTCAAAACTTACTAGTACACAGCTTCCACAGTCAAAATAGCCCGTACTAGCATAATAATAGACACATTGACCAATGGAATTGGATAGAAAACCCACAAATAAAATGTTTTTTAAAAGAAAGAAAACTCAGAAATGAAAACACCCATTTATAGGCAACTGACTTTAAACAAATGTTCAAAAAAACATTAAATGGTAAAGTGACACCCTCTTCAACAAATGGTGCTGAAAAAATTCAATTTCTATCTGCATAAGTATGAAATAGGACCTGTATCTTGCCTCATGCAAAAAAATAAAAAAGTCAAGAGGAGAATGAAAGGGAATTAGATGTAGACCCCAGAGCTGCAAGGATCATCAAGAAGGAAACTGGGATAAACAAGGATCTTACTGCAGAGCATACACAGAATACCAAATATAATAAAAGAACACATGGAAGACAAAATAGATGACTAGGACATATTAAAACCCACACACACACATCAAAGAACTTCATCAAAAGTAAAATGAGAACCCAATGAGTGGGAAAAATCTTTATCACTGACACAATGGACAAAAGTCTAATTACTAAACTCACAGAACTCTGCAACACCTCAGTAAGATTAAGACAAGTAATCCAATTAGAACATGGTGAAAAGACATGAACAGACAACTCACAAAGAATGACATTCAGATGTCCAAGAAAAACACAGACAAAAAATGGTCATGATCACTAGTCACCTGGGAGATTCAAATTAAAACAATGAGATATCACCTCACAACCACAATCATAGCCTAATTTAAAAACAAACAAACAACCAGAGATTAACAAATTCTAGAAAAGATAAGAAGACATTGAAACTCTTATTTACTACTGATGTTCTTGTAAATATGTCCAACGATTGTGGAAAGTGATAATGTGCTACCTAAAACAACTAGGAAAAGAAATACCATACAACCCAACAATACCTTTGCTGGTCATATACCCCCCCAAACTGAGACAGAGCACAAACACTTGTATGCTCTCCAATGATCATTGCAACACCATTCATAGTAGTAAGAACCTTGAGCCCAAGTGCCCGTCAGTAGAAGAATGGACAAAGAAACTATGGTACATACACAACAGAATGTTATTCATTTCTCAAAACAGGGATAAAACCATGACAAACTTCATGACATGGATGGACCCCAAAACCATTATGCTGCATCAAGTTAGTGAATCACAAAAGGAAAAATATTATCTGACTCCATTATTATACAGATACTCTTGTACTCTTCTAACCTGGTCTGCCAGACAATGAGGTAGATAGCATGCCATGCCCAATGATCACAGGCCATATATAAGCCTGTATATGTACATCTTAACAAACTGCTTGCATAGAGGAGACTTCCCCTCAGCTGGGATCATTTTCTAGAGACAGGAGGGGAGAGAGAAGACCATTCAGTGGCCGCCATAAAACACTGTGCTAAGGTCACGTCAAGTCAACAGATCACTCCACCACAGCGAAAAGCAAACCTCACTGGAAATTCATGAGGTCTGGAGAAGGTGAAAACACTTCTGTTGGCGAGTGAACTGGGTGGAGCAACCTCCCATCAGGAAAAATGCTTAACAAAACTTTTGTAGAATGCATGTTGTACAACATCCTACAGAGGTCACGCCAGAAAGATTCAATGTGGAAGCCCCACTAAGTGAACTGGCCTTTACCTCAAACTCACCTGGAGTCTATTAAGGAACTGACACACTCCCTTGAATTTAAGGCTGAATCACCCAAGTGTGAGAAGAAGCAGAGGAATGTCTTACCAAGATTATGGAATTAGAGACCATTGAACTTTGGTTCAGATCTTTTGTTTTTAGGGTGCCCAGTGAATGGTGGACTGGGACTAGCATATATTTACTATTTTAATACCCTCCCTGCTTTTTTATGATATGTATTAGTCTGGTAGGCATGGTTCTACTTTTGTGAACAAGTAAAAATTGAAATTTTGAATATTTTCTGCCTTTTTGGTAGAATGTTTTCTCTTCTCTAGTTGTTGTTTATTTGATTTCTATTTGTGTTTGTATGTGTTTCTGTACATGAAATCCAGAAGAGATAAATCTATAGAGACAGTAACTAGATTAATAATTACCTAGGAGCATCCATGAAAGGTTGGGGGAAACAGCCCCAACAACAGTGAGCATAAAAAAGGAGAAAATGTTCTGAAATTGATTGTGGCAATGACTGAAAAACTCTTTTGAATAGGATTGAATAATTAAATTGAATAATTTGTGATGCATATTCCAATAAAAACTATTAAAATAAATAAATAAAAATAAATAGCAATGAGAAAGAGATTTTTAAAAATACTGCTTTCAAACAAGGTTCCAGTTCACACATGCAAGAATTTATTTCCAACAAAATATCTTTAGATATGCCTCTGTGATCAGTTGATGGTTACATACACATTTTCTCATGAACATACTCATATACATTTTGTTTTATTGCCTTTAAAAAACAAAAAAGGGGGGACACATCAGACAGTATAAGATATAGCAAAATAATAATAACTTATAAATTATCAAGGGTTCATGAGGGAGGAGGGAGAGGGGAGGAAGGGGAAAATTGAGGAGCTGATACCAAGGGCTCAAATAGAAAGCAAATATTTTGAGAATGATGATGGCAACAAATGTACACATGTGCTTGACGCATGGATGTATGTATAGATTATCATAAGCATTGTAGGAGTCCCCAATAAAATGATTAAAAAGGGGGGGCATTTTGTGCCACAGACTCCAGGGACAGTAACTTTGAGGACAGGTTAAGTGTAAAATTTTAACAAAACTCAAATATACATCATGCCCAATCAGTGAAATTTTGCAACAAGTTTATAGGAATTCTGTTCCATAAAAACCCGGTTTTTTGATGCATCAAGCATTTTAAGGGAGCTCAGGAAGCCTTCAAAGATGGGCCACAGAAGGAAGACAGTCCACCTCAATGAAGGAAGAAACTAGCTGAAGTTGAGAGACGGACAGATGACCAGGGGTGGGATGCAGCCAGTTTGCACTGGTTCGGCAGATCTGATACCTAATTTTTGTGTGGAGTTCAGCCAACTGGTTGTTTAAACGACACTTGTAATAAGGGTTCTCTCCAGGGCGGGCATCTGGGGAGCTACCCAATGTGGAGATCACAAATTTACATTCTTTACTCTGTTTTTTAATCATTTTATTAGGGACTTATAAAACTCTTATCACAATCCATACATACATCAATTGTGAAAAGCATATTTGTACATTCATTGCCCTCATCATTCTCAAAACATTTGCTCTCCACTTAAGCCCCTGGCATTAGGTCCTCATTTTTCCCCGCTCTCCACCTTTCCCCCTCCTTCATGAGCCCTTGATAATTTATTCTTTACTGTTTTTTAACATTCATCTGGGCAACAGCATATTCTAAGCACCTGTAGTCACGTTTACTCCATCCATAGGTATAAAAAATAGACAAAACTATGCTTGTAATATTATTTATTCATTTCATAAAATTTGTTATACTTTTGGTGAAATACTACATTTTTAAGTCCCTTGAGTTTATTACTTCAATAAACAAACATATAGCATAAAGAGAAAAAGTGTCAAAATACCTGAGGTTGACATGCTGTCATTCATTTTAGCTTTGTGTTACACCAAAATTCCCACAGGATATTATGAGTGAATTATGCAATTCCTGAAAGTGTTCAAAGAGCTAAAATATTGTCAGAAGAATTTGGTGTAAGCTCAGTAGAAGCAGAAAGAGATTTTTCAAAGATGAACATACTATGTTCAGAGAAGAGAAGTCACCGGTTTCTAATACATCAAATACCATGACTATGGTCTAATTAACCTTCCTCTGAAGGAATGGGTTCTTACTCCTACAGTGGAAAGATGATTAAGGATGAATCACATAGCTGATGATACTCAGATAAAAGCAAAGGAAATTGCAAGTGAGGATGTCAGTCAAGAAGCAATATGGAAATATCTGTTTAATTGTTTTTGTCAGGTATTCATACTTTTTCACTAATATTTTAAAACCCTTATAACAATGTGTTAGGGTTCTCTAGAGAAACAAAACCAGAATGCTAATACCTTTATATATATTTATACAGATAGATAGATATATAACATAAGAAATAAACAGTTAATTAAATGATAAAGTAGTACAAGTGGTTCAGTGCAACTCACTACCATGAGACAGTTGTGAGATACTGGCAGTATCTCAAGTCTTGAGGGCCGCCAGGTAGTCCTCTGTAGAGCAATTCAGGCTATCCCGGCACAGGCAACAAGCAGCAAGACGGGTCATCAACAATCAGCCAGATGACAGAGTCCGACAGTCCCCAGCTCAAGAGATATAAATTCCAATGTTGTGGCAAAGCAGGTCTTAAAGGAACCTCAAATTACAGTGACATAGTCCATAGATTAGGTGTTCCACAGTTGGGGTAGTTTGCAAATTGAGGCAGAGAACAAGCAAGGCAGCTGCACACTGGTCCGATGATCAAAGACCAAGAGACAAGAAAGATGAGGCTCACTGAGCCATTTATCTCTCCACCCTTCAATTAATCCCACATGTGTTTAATGGTCAGGTTGAAACAATAAACTAAATAACTCACATAATCTAATTTTGTGTACCTCTTTTACAGTTCTTATTTATTAATTATGTGAAGTAATACAATATCTTTCAAGTATATCTTTTAAAAAATTCTTAACACACCTATTAGGACAGTGAACCAGTTGTTAAAGGATTTGAATCCCACAACTGAAGAAGACCATATAATTACCATTAATGTGTTTACTGAAGGTGGGATCTTACCTCGGTCAGCACTTTCCATTTGAAGGAACATTTTGCTCTCAGGAAGCTTTCAGTTTGATGAATGCCAAATATGTTGTTTGAAGATTAGCTAGTGCCAAGATCTGATTTTTCTGTCAGTCTTAAGCCAGATGGAAGCTAATGCCGACAATTTTAATGAAGAAGTCATACGTAGGGATGAGTTTTGCTTATACCTGTATGACCCAGAGATCAAGGTGCAATCAGGACAGTGACTACGGAGGGGACCCACTAGGCCATTTCAATGAAAGGCAGAGGCATCATCTCAGAAGGCATTGCAACTGTTTTAGGGGGTTACAAAATGGTAATCTAGATAGATTTTACTGAAGGACACAGGATGATCGTGGAGCTAATTGTGAAGAACTTTTAGGAAAATTGAAGACTATGAGGGGGCACCCATAAAAAAATAAGGAAACTTTTCAAAGCTGTATGTTTAAATTTTTGTACACAACAGCCTTATCACCTTCAAAGTACTCTCTCCGCTACAATTAATACATTTGTCAAATCTGCTATTCCATTCTTGGAAACATTTTTTACACTCATCTCTTTGGATGGCTGACAGCACTTTCCTTGCTTTTTTTACCCACCTTGTCTATGTCTTCAAATCATTGTCCTTTCATGTTCCTCTTCACTCGCAGAAACAAAAAGAAGTCACACAGAATGAGGTCAGGTGAGTAGGTGAGTGGGACAACAGGTATGCTGTTTTTTGCCCCAAACTGGTGCACTGGTAGCAAAACCAAGCCCCAGTCTGCCACACATCAGGCCTTTTTCTATCGCACACTGTTTTGCAATCTTTTCAGAACCTCTACGTAGAAAGCTTGAGTAAGAGTCTGACCTGGTGGAATGAACTCCAAATGTACTATCCCCCTCATAGAAAAACAAATAAGAATTCCATTTTGGGGGATACCCCCCAGTTCATTGGTTAAGAAAAAGGCCAGGAAATTTACACTGAACTTCCCCTTCCCTTCTCATCACAACAATGCATCTGCTCATTATTAGACGGTACCATGGTTTGTCTCATGAGAACTTTCTGGAAAACCTTGCCTCATTCACCCTACAGTCTTGATCTTAACCCTTCAGACTTCTTTTTGTTTTCCAACTCAAAGAACATTCCAAAGAAACATATTTTGATTGATAGATAGATAGATAGATAGATGATAGATAGATAGATAGATAGATAGATGCTGGTGTCATCTATGTCTGATGCAGGATAGAATGAAACATAGCCCAATTCTATTATTCTCATCATTGATAGTACATTGAATCTAATTTTTCAATTGATACCACATTGAATCTAATAATTATATTATTCTCATCATTGCTAGCACATTGAATCTAATCTATTGTGCCAGTCCTTATAACTGAAGATCTCACACTTGCTTGTCTTCTATTTCACCAAACATGATGCCATCCTCTAATATTTCATCTTTCCTGATGAGCATCAGACCGTAAGGCTTTTTGGTGGTTAATTTTTGGCAGTAAATCAGGGCATTTTTCTTAGCCTACCTTAATCTAGAAGCTCTACTGAAACCAGTCCACCATTGGAAAATCTGCTGTTATTTTAAATATTGATGGCCTAGCTTCCAGTATCACAGCAACATGCAAGCCACCATGCTACAACAAACTGATGCATGTGTGGTGGTAGTTTACAGGCTCTCCCCTGAGAACTAGTTAAGGATTGGCTCCTTCTTCATGCTTTGCAAGTCTTAGCTTCAGGGTAATACATATAGTAGATGGCACCGTCATGTGGCAGTATTGGAAAGCACATTTTGGGACAACGGGAGCTTGTTAGGAACGCAGAATTTCCAGCCCCATTCCAGACCAAGTGAATTGGAATCTGCCTTTGAACATTATTCCCAGGTGATTCATATGCACAGTTAAGGTTGACAAGTACTGAATGCTTCCTGTTTTACTGAGGACCAGAAGAGTAAGTTCATGTCAGAAAACTATTTACAGATGCAATAGATAGCTGTCAACCATAATAAATCACAGGTGGTGTGTGTAGTTCACTGAGGTTTTAATACTTGGCTGAGCTTATAGAATCTCAGGAGAGTGTTAAAATATTTGAATGCCTGGGTTTCCCTTGTGGAAGTCACCTAATCTGGTATCAATTTAAGGATTAAGAGTGTAGGGGTGGAGTCTAGGCTTTCAGTCTGGAGATAGCCAATGACACTTCTGTGGGCATGGCTTTTTCCTATGAATTCTGGGAAATCCAGTACTTCCTCCTTGGAGGCAGAAGACACTTCTCTCTCTCTGCTACTCCCTGGGAGACATTGCAGAAGACAAGCCACATGGAAGCAACCAGACCTCTGAAGCCAGAGAAGCCATGAGAGACCCCTGCCAGCGATGAGATCCTTACAATGCCACTGAACCCAAAGACTTGTGATTGTCCTGCATTTGGCTTCATCACATGTGTTTTGTGAGTCTGAAGAGGACATATGGGCTAATATCAGGCTTATGGTCTTGGACTGGACTGGGTTGGGATGTGTTCTCAATGTTCAATTCCTCTTGTATATAAACCTCTCCCTTATATACAGGTATGTCCATGGATTTGTTTCTCTTGTCTCCCCAGACTAACACACCTCACTCAGATTTAATTGATCTTGGATTGAGCCTATGTATTCCATTAAAAAAAAAACTTTCTAGGTGATTCTAACACATAGTTTTAAAAAATTACTGGCAAATAATTCACCTATCAAACAATTCAATACTTCAATCATGTTCAGAACAATTGTACAATCATTACTGCAATCAATTTTAGAACATTTACCTCTCCCTTATACTCAAGGTTATTAGTTCCCCATTGCCTACCAACCTCCCTGCCATATCCAGTCCAAGAAACCATTAATCCAGTCACCATCTCCGTAGATTTACCTATCCTGGATATAGCTACAGAAAAACACACTAAACCAATCTAACAACAATAAAAGGTAAAAGAGAGAAAATTTTCAATTGAAAGAAAGCAGAAAATAATAAAAAGTAGAGCAAATTTAAAATGGGTCAAAAGGGAGATCAAATGATGATATTACATTTTAACCTTATTCTGGCTGCCACAATCAGCTTTATAATGTTCTCTGATAACAAAGCTGTTCACATCCCCTGAGAATCATTAGAGAGGATTTCCCATTCCAGAGACTTAATCCATTGTAACACATAGTTTTGAGAATTATCTGTGTGAATAACATTGGCTGAGTGAATCTAGAAAGTATCCTTAGAAATGATGACTCTTTAAAATAAATTAATAATTTATTTATTGTTAGCAATTTCACAAACATACAATAACCATATCATACATTTTAATAATTTAAGCACATTCATAAGAGATGTAGAACAATCAGTACAATCAATTCCAGTATATTTCGTCTTCCTTGTACTCGTTGTTAACTCCCCATTTCCTGCTAGCCTCTGATGTCATATCCCTGCGAATCTATTGATCTAGTTGTCTCTGTAGTTTTACCTAATCTAACTTTCATATACAGAAAATTCTAAAAAAGAAAAAAGATAAGCAGCCCAGTATCAATGACACAATAAAAAAAGAGACAACACAGTAGGAAATATTAAAAAGTAGAACAATTATCCATTGGGTAAAGAGGGTGATCACTGGAAAGGTGTCGTGGTTTGACCAACTGCAATGCAGTAATCCACCCTGCAATGTAGTCTGTCTGGTCTCAAGGTCTTTCTCAATTTTGGTCCCCAGCCTGAGAGGATTCACCTGTGGCTTAATCCTCATCAGGGACCTTGCAAATGGGCTTGGGGCTTTCATTTTCATCTACAGCAGTGGGAATAATGCATTGGGATATGGCCTCCTACCAACAACAATTGCCACTAAATTGACCCTGCCTCATGGCAACTCCAGTGGGTGGGTAGAGTCCTCCCTGGGTAACTAACTCCTTAGAAGTAGGCCACCAGGCCCTTCTCCTAAGGAACCTCTGGGAGGATTTACATTCCCAATCTTTGAGTGAGCAACCAATTGTCTAAACCAATTAAACCACACAGAGACCCTAAAGGCTGGAGCTAGAGCTTTAATGTGTGAATGGCATTTGGGAGTACTTGTTAAATCATTAATGAGGGCTAGATGGTTTTCATTGTTTTTGGAGGTGAGGCTACTGAAGAGAGGGAAGTTGCTAAAATACAGGGAATGGATTGGGCCTTTGTCAGTAAGGTGGAGGAAAAAGCAGAAGACAATTGCAATGTAAATAAAGTTCCGTAAGATTTTTTTAATGTGATTATAGCCCAGTAATCATTGCCTACCTAACTTAAAGCTTTTGGTATTTCAAAACAAAATTTAATAAATAGTATAAGAATCATTTGTAAAAAGCATTCTGTGTACACAGTCACTTCAATGAAATTCCTATGTCTATGAAAGGCAATATATATATATGTATATATAATTTTATTGGAGGCTTATACAGCTCTTATCACAATCCATATACGCATCCATATGTCAAGCACATTTGTACATATGTTGCCATTACCATTTTCAAAACATTTTCTTTCTACTTGAACCCATGGTATTTGCTTTTCCCCCTTCCTCCCTCCCTTATGAACTCTTGATAATTTATATATTATTATTATTTTTCATGTCTTACACTGACCAAAGTCTCCCTTCGCCCACTTTTCTGTTGTCTGTCCCCCTGGGAGGAGGTTATATGTATATCGTTGTGACTGGTTCCCCATTTCTCCCCCTACTTTCCCCTTCCCCTTCTGGTATCGTTGCTCTCCTTATTGGTCCTGAGGGTTTTATCTGTACTGGATTCCCTGTGTTTCCAGCTCTAACCTGTACCAGTGTACATGCCCTGGTCTAGCCTGATTTGTAAGGTAGAATTGGGGTCATGATAGTTGGGGGTGGGGGGAGGAAGCATTAAAGAACTAGAGGAAAGTTGTATGTTTCATTGGTGCTGTACTGCACCCTGGCTGGCTCACCTCTTCCTTGTGACCCTTCTGTAAGGGGATGTCCAATTGTCTACAGATGGGCTTTGGTTCCCCACTCTACATTCCCCCTCATTTACATTGATATGATTTTTTTGTTTTGGATCTTTGATGCCTGATACCTGATCTTATAGATACCTCATGATTACACAGGCTGGTGTACTTCTTCCATGTGGACTTGTTTCTTCTCAGCGAGATGGCTGCTTATTTGTCTTCAAGCCTTTAAGACCCCAGATGCTGTATCTTTTGATGGCTAGACACCATCAGCTTTCTTCACCACATTTGCTTATGTACCTATTTTATCTTTATTGATCTTGTTGGGAAGGTGAGCATCACAGATGGCTGGGTTATTAGAACAAAGTGTTCTTGTGTTGAGGGGGTACTTGAGTAGAGGCCCAATGTCTGTCTGCCACCTTAATATTTAACCTATAAATATATGTACATATAGCTATCCCCCTATTATTATATATAAATATATTTACATATGTACATGGATAGTGAACATATTTTATGATGCAGGATGCATCAAAAGAAGATGGAAAAGTACAGAATCATTGGACCCAAAAGAACTAGTTGACATTCAACCATTTCGAGAGGTAGCATATGATTAAGAAACCACAAAAGTGAAGGAAGATGTTCAAGGGTCACTGAAAGCAGTGGCCAAAAAGAGGCCCCAGGAATTGATAGAATACCAAATAAAGTGCTTCAACAGGCTGATGAAGCACTGGAAGCCCTCACTTATGCACGTCAGGAAATTCAGAGGACAGATACTCTGCCAATTGACTGGGAGAGATCCATATTTGTCCCCAAGAAATGTGGCACAACAGAATGCGCAACTTATAGAACAATATCATTGATACCGCACACAAATAAAATCTTGACAAAGATCACTCAACAAGGGTAGCTGTTGATGTCACATGGACTTTGACTGAAAGCAGAGCATATCAGAAAGCTGTGTACTTGTGTTTTATTGATGATGCTAAGGCAGTTGACCATGTGATGCATAATTATGGATAGCCTTGAGAAGAATGAGAATCCCAGAACACTACATTGTGCTCATGGGGAACCTGTAATAAACATGGATCAAAAGGCAACGTGATAAGCAGAACAAGATCAAACTCACATTCAAGTAAAATTTTGCTGAAGTTTATCCAACAACAACTGTAGCAGGACATTGAAAGGAAGCAGTTAGAAGTTCAAGCAGATTTCAGAAGAGGTCATGGAACAAGGGATATTAATTCTGATGTCAAATGGATCTTGGATGGAAACAAGAAAACCAGAAGATATTTACTTTGTTTTATCGACTATGCCAAGGCATAGTTAACTGTATGAATTATAACAAGTTATAACCTTGCAAAGAATGGGAATTCCAGAATACTTCATCGTATGCATGTTGAACCTGTAAATGGATCAAGAGATAGTTGTACAAATGGAACAAGGGAATATTGCTTGGTGTAAAATCAAGCAAGTTGTACGTCACAGTTGTATCCTTTCATCATACTTACTAAATTTTTATAAATCATCAGAGGAAATGGCTTATATGAAGAAGAATGTGGACTCAGGATTGGAGGAAAATTTATTAACAACCTGCTATATGCAGATGACACAACCTTGCTTGCTGAAAGTGAGGAAAACTTGAAACACTTGCTGATAAAGATCAATGATTGTAGCCTTCAGTATGGATTGCAACTCGATGTAAAGAACACCCAAACCCTCCAAATTAGGCCAATAGGTAATGTCATGATAAATGGAGAAAAAGTTGAAGTTGTCAAGGGTTTTGTCTTACTTGGATCCATAATCTATGCTCATGAAAGCAGCAGTCGAGAGATCAAAATATGTGTTGCATTAGGAAATCTGGGTATTGAAAAGCAAGGATGTTACTTTGAGAATTCACATGCACCTGATCCTAGTCGCGGTATATCACATTGCCTCATATGCATGTGAAAGTTGAACATTGAGTGAGGAAGCCAGAATACTTGATTTGGATTGTGGTGCTGTGGAAGAATATTGAAATAAAGTACCATGGACTGCTTAAAGGACAGACCAATCTGTCTTGGAAGAAGCACGGCCAGAATGTTCCTTAGAGGCAAGAATGACAAGACTTCATCTTACATACTTTGGACATGTGGTCAGGAGAGACCAATCCATGGAAAAGGACATGGATTGGAGCAGCGGAAAGTGGAAGGTCTTCAAGGAGATGGATTGACACCATGGCTTCCACAGTGAGCTCAAGTGTAGGAACAACGTTGAAGATGCCACAGGACCGGACAGTGTTTAGTTCTGTAATACATAGGATTTCTGTGGGCATTAACTGACTCAATGGCACCTAGTAACAACAACCTGAAAGGAATCCCATTCATTACTCTTCTGCATTTTTAATATTTAGCAATCAATGTCCACATTTCCGTATTTGTATATTCATTCATTCAGCAGGAATTTATTGAACACTTTCTTCTCATGATCTAGAGGGAAATGGGAAACCAGAAGTGTTTGACAGCATCATTCATTCTCTATGGAAGCGGTGGGATTTGGCAATGTCAGTTTTTGGTTATTACAGTGATTGCAGTCCATGCAGATTCATGGTGGAGTCCCGAGGTATTAAATGACCTGCTATACTTAGGGCAGTCCTGAAAAAACATACACACACATTTATTTATAGTTTTAATCAGACTTTTCCAGGAATAATGCTACATAGTACCAAGAATTGTCACTATTTTGCCAATGGCGATCCTGGTGTTTGAATCTTCATCAGTTTGATTTATTTGAATGAATGAATATATAAATGAAGGAAAATGTGGACTTGAGTTAAACATTGCATTAATAATGATCCTATTTATAGATGTATTAAAGGATATGTTTGACTTCTCATTATGAATTAAGTGAAGGTTTATGGTATAGAATGAATATAAGTTTTATATTCAACAACTCAGTAAACTTTGCTCTGTGTTGCTGTTCCCATTTTTTGTGTGTGTGTGGCCAATCTCACTCTTGTAGAATATTGTCTTTCCTATCACTCAAGTTGACACCTGTTTGCCCCCTAGCCTGTGACGTCCCCTCTTTTCCTTCCTCCCACCCCTGGTAACCATCAAGTTCTGTTTCCTTTAGTGTGGAAACTTTTCTTGGACTTTTTACAGCGGTGGTCTCATATAATATTTGTCCTTTTGTGATTGACTAATGTTACCCAGCATAATGTCTTCCAGGTTCAGCCAGCCATGGCATGCTCCACATATTCATCTTATTTTTCAGAACTGTAGCCTTTCAGTGTGGGTATGTACCAAAGTTGCATCATTCTTCCACCAAGTAGCATTTAGGTTATTGCCGTCTTTTTGCTATTGTGAATTGCACTGTAGTGAGTACTTCTCTATGACTCTTAGTCTTCAGGGTATATACCAAGTAGAGGGATCCCTTAGTCATATGATATTTCTAGTGCCAATTTTTTGAGACAGTGTCCTAGCTACCAACTTTAAAAGATCATCTCTGTAAGCGATCATAATCATGACTTTCACTCAGCTATAAAATGAAACTGTGTCAAATATATTCTTCCTTAACTTAGTAAGGGGGAAATCCTCAACTAAAGTGATTATACACGTATGGTCATATGCGCACATCTATTATCTAAGACTATCTAGCTATAGCCAATGGGGCTTAGATCAGCACCCTGTTCTCACTCTACAGTCTCTCTTCCCTGAGAAGTAAAGAGATGCTTGTAAAACGCAAGTCAGATCATGATTTCTTTCGTTAAAGCCTTCCTGAAACTCCCCATCACATGCAGAGCAAAAAGCAAAGGACATTGAGCATGATTTCTTTCTTTAAACAAAACAATTTTAAGCTCATTTTATTAGGGGGATAAAACATTTTTTCCAGACACCTCTAGCCCCATTGCACTCAGGTCTCATCTCCTCTGTGCTCTCCTCAGAGGTAAAGGCGTCTTCCAGCCATACGAACTTCCAGGGTTTGTATTGAAAAGTCAATCACTCTCGCTCCCGGGGACTTTTCATTTCTTGTCCTTTGCCTAGACTCTCCTCTTCTCTTCTGTTCTATATCTGTGGTGAAATGTCACCTATTCAAAGGCGCTTTCCTGCTGACCCTACAAAAAACATCACTACTCCCCGACGTTTCTCACCTTTCAGCTTCTCGGTATTTGTTTTTCTTCTTCATGGTGCTGTTTACCCCGGATATAGCACCCATTTATGTGTTTGTCTCTTCCCACCAGAATGTAAACTCTATGAGAGCAAGTGCTTTTGCACTGCTACAGAGTCAGTAACTAGAAGGCTTGGAATATATTAGGGGCACAATATATATTAACTGAATAGTGAATGAATGATTGAATCAATAGTAACATAACCAAGACCTGTTAGATCCATACTCTCATGAGAGGAGGATCTTCCAGAGGTGCCCACCCCTTCCCTTGCCTTCTAAAAGTCAGATCTACCCATCAAGGAGGTAGAAACTATATTTCAAACTGATGCAACGTTTATTCTTATTTTTTTTGTTTGGACCATTTAATTGTAAAGGCACAACTAAGAGTGTGGTTGGGAATGTGTAGGGTAGGATTAATAAAATAACACTGACACTTATTGCCAATTTGCTGTGACGGACACTGTGCTAGAACTTTATGTACATTGACTCATTGATACGGACAGCAGCCTTCTTTGGTAAGTGCCATTCTTGGCGCCCCTTTCCGGATGAAGAAACGGAGACATAGGAAAGTTAGATGACTTGCCCGCGTTTAGACAGCAAGTAAGTGAGAGAACTGGACTATAAACCCAGGTATTCTGGCTCTATTGTCTGGAACACTGTCTTGCTCAGCATATGAATATTAGGAGATTCTCAGATGCACTTCGTGAGACCGAGAAGGTTAAGATGAAAATTCTGAGAATGAGAAGGGCTAGAGAAGGTGGGGAGGTAGAAATGAGAGCCACCAAGGAAGTCGAGGAATGGGCAGTGAAAATCCCAGCACTGAGGACACTGGCTATAGAATATTTAATTTTCAATTGTTTGAAGTGCTGGTTTATATTGCCATTGCACTATAGATTTCATAATTACCCAAGTGCACTACAAATCTGCTGCTTTGAGGTCGGGTGGATGGGAGAAAGAAGTATAGAGACAAGTGGTGTAAGAAAGGGAGTGGGGAGTTTTTGTTGTTTTTTTCATGCCAGAGAAGAGGAAAAAGACTCCTTGGGAAGGGGAATCAGACCTGAGGGTGATGGTAAGACTCCAAGTGCCCCTCTAGCCCATCTAGCGACAGTGCCCAACGTTACATTTTCCATAGTCCCTTAGAGACGGCGAGACTTCACACCTTCAGCTAGATGGCATGAACGTACATTCACTTGGAAAGGACAGAGCAGAGCTTACATTCTAATAGAGGGAAAACGTTTTCTTTCGAGAGCTGGGTGGGGGGGGGGGTGTTTGGGATGCGGTGGCACATAGCAGCCAAGCAAAGAACAGGCTCTCCAGAAAGAAATGATGAGTAAGCAGTGCAGGTGAGGCAGGGCTGGAGAGAAACTTAGGCCCTTTATGTGCTTCAGAAAGCAAATGTGGTGTCAGTGTGTGGCTTTTTTTATGTTAATATTTTTCTGATTAAAAATTCAACACATTCTTTGGGTTTTATATTTTATAATGTTTATATTTATATAGGAACATAAGTTAGAGTCTTCATGCGTAAACACGAGCAAACTCTGATGTGGTTTTATTTCAGCACAGTGTGACTTTTTCTTAGTTATAGGCTTTGATTCAACCTCCCACCACACAGCAATTCATTTCAGCAGATGTCTTGAATATGCATCAGCAATGTCAGCACATATCCCCAAGATGGGATTGCTCCTCTGGGACACTCACTATACAGGGCTTTTCTTCATTAGAACTCCTCTTTTCAAGAGCACTGGCCACAGGGTTAAACAAGGGATGTATTTCAAACCATTTTCTCTGTCGCTATCTATTTTTTTTGCAATATTTATTGAATAAATAAAATCCAGGGAGCAAGTTCTGATATTCCCGGGACAATTTTGCTCTCACATAAGAGTGTACTTCTGTAATACTAAATCAAGGGGCTGTTGGGGAACTCTCAGAGCAGAGAACAGCATGGTGTAAAGCCAACCGTTTCTTTCCAGGACCTGTCAGCCATGGCCTTCCGCAGATCCGCCAGCTGAGCAGTCCAGAATGCTTCATTTCGCTCCAGGAAGACCTCCGGTTTTCTGACATCTGGAAAAAGGAGTTTGCCGCTTGGGCCTTCCAGCAAAATTCTCTTTCAAGTGGACTCATGTCACACTATAATGCTCGCTTATAGTTTGGATGACAGCAACACCTCTCCTGTTCCTGGGCAAGTGCTAAAAGCTATCTGGAGAAAAATAAAAGGCAGGAGAGAGATCATCACACTCTTGCAGTATGAGCGTTACAGACCGTTTCTCAGTCTTCTCACAGACTTGTAAAAGTCTCTTAGCTTGTCTGATCAACTCAGTGCTTTGAACTGAGGTCTGAACGGCTGACTTTAAGATATGGCATCTTGGGGCAACAAACAGTGAGTGTAGACACACAGGGTCTTTGAACGCAAGAAGCCAGGTTTTCGAAGGACTATAACCCTGACAAATATCCCTTTGATGGCTTCAAGGACCTAAATGATGCGGACCAATTAATTATCAATCACATTCGTAATCCCAAGCATCAGTCAACACCTTGCTTCCCTTTGCCTGGGAAAAGTTTTCCATAGAAGAGCATTTTGTTGATAAGATGAGGAGTTGTCATGAAAGTGGAAAAAAGAATGGGAAGAAACAGGAGAGAAAAATCATCGAGATGAAAAATGAACAAGATTTATGAAGTCTACTCCTTCTACCTGATATATTTTCCAGCTTCTCATACAAATTTCTCTTTAAATGAAGCTAACTAGAAGGCTGCCAGCCCTTTCTTTAAGGAACTGTCAACAGATTCATAAAGCTTCCCAATATATTAGTAATTTTCCTCAACTTGAGCCTCTATTTTCCATCACATCACTGAATTTATTTCCCTTGGAGTAGCTCAAACTTTTGTTGATGCCTTTTGAATGCTTGCTTCAAACCAACCACGCTCATATTTCTTTTTAGCAATATGATTGCCTGTCCAGGTTACGTAGATTGAAACCTTTGGAGCAAGTTTCCTTCCAACCCATAGGTATGTTCATGCTGCACCTAAAATTTCCTCTGTGTATGGCTGTCGTCTGGAGCTTTGGTGCTCTGCTTTGTGCAGTCACCAGGCTGAGGGTGGAGTCTGGTGAATGGAGAACGGCTTGTTTCTCAGGGGTCTTTCTGGCTGCTGTTCTTGTTTTATGAAAAATTATGGAGACCTGGAATCTAAGATGTCTATCTGGTGGCAAATAAATAATTGTTGCTTTTCAGTCTATATCAAGGTCCTTTTTCAATCTGATTACCCTTATACCCTAATTAAAAATTATGTTATGGGGGCCCATACAACTCTTATCATAATCCATCCATCTACCCATTGTGTGTCAAGCACATTTGTACATTCATTTCCCTCATTAATTCTCAAAATATTTGCTTTCTACTTAAGCCCTTGGTATCAGCTCCTCATTTCCCCCCACCCTCCCTGCTCCCCCCTCACTCATGAACCCTTGATCATTTATAAATTATTATTTTGTCACATCATAGACTGTCTGATGTCTTCCTTCACCCACTTTTCTGTTGTCCATCCTCCTGGGAGGAGGTTATATGTAGATCCTTGTAATCAGTTCCCCCTTGCTACACCACCTTCCCTCTATTCTCCCAGTATCGCCACAATCACCGCTGGTCCTGAAGGGATCATCTGTCCTGGATTCCCTGTATTTCCAGTTCCTATCTGTACCAGTGTACATCCTCTGGTCTAGCCGGATTTGTAAGGTAGAATTGGGATCATGATAGTGGGGCAGGGGTGTGGGGAGGACATTTGTAAGGTAGAACTGGGGTCACGATAGTGTGGGGTAGGAAACATTAAAGAATGAGAGGAGAGTTGTATGTTTCATTGTTGCTATACTGCACGCTGACAGGTTCATTTCCTTCCTGAGACCCTTCTGTAAGGGGATCATGTCCAGTTGTCTACAGATGAGTCTTGGGTCTCCACTCTGCACTCCCCTCATTCACAATGATATGATTTTTTGTTCTGGTTCTTTGATGGCTAATACCTGATCCTATAGTTACCTTGTGATCACGCAGGCTGGTGTGCTTCTTCCATGTGGGCTTTGTTGCTTCTCAGCTAGATAGCCACTTGTTTATCTTCAAGCCTTTAAGACCACAGACACTGTATCTTTTGATAGCCGGGCACCATCAGCTTTCTTCACCACATTTGCTTATGCACACATTTGCCTTCAGCAATCATGTCAGGAAGGTGAGCATCATGGAATGCCAGTTTAATAGAACAAAGTGTTTTTGTATTGAGGGAGTACATGAGTGGAGGTCCAATGTCCATCTGCTACTTTAATACTAAACCTATAAATATATGCACATAGATATATTTCCCCATCATACTGTATAAATATATTTACATATGTACATGCCTTTATTTACACCTCTATAAATGTCCTTTGCCTCCTAGTTCTTTCCTCTATTTCCTTTTACTTTCCTCGTGTCCAGCTATCATGCTCAGCCTTCATTTGAGTTTCAATAATTCCTCTTGGTTACATTGCCTTTGTTCAATCCCTACCAGGCCACTTGCACCCTTCTTGCCACTGATTTTGGATCACTTGTTCCCTGCTTCCTGGGTGGTTAATACCACTGCCTTTCCCTCACCTCCCCCTCTCCCAATGTTCCCCCAGAACCATTGGTCCATTGTTTTTCCCTCCAGATTGTTCATCCAGCCTATCTTATCTATATAGACCTGCAGAGATAATAATATGCACAAAAACAAGACAGAGCAAAAGAAAGCAACAAAAGAAAACAAAGCAATGACAACAACAACAAAAAAACCAATGACACAAAAAAGAAAAGCCTGTAAATAGTTCAAGGTCTGTTTGTTGACCTTTAGGAGTATTTTCCTGTCAAGTCTGATGGGGTGCCATGACCTGGCCTCAAAGTCTATTTTTGGTATTCCCTGGGGACTTCGTTGCTCTGTTCCCCTTGATGTTCTGTTGCATGCCCTTAGTGTTTTGCTTCAGTGTGTTGGGATCAGATCGGGCGGAATTCCCACACTGTGCCTCCAGTGTTGCCCCTGTAGGGGTATGGGTCATTGAGGGATGTCGTGTCTCACAGTGGGGCGAGCCCTATGGTCCTCTCTGTGATTTGTCTGCTCTGAGCTGGACTATTATCTTCAAGACTTGGTGGGCCAGGATGTGCTCCACTCTCTCTTCCTCCCCCTTCACTTCCTCCCATGTGATCTGATCAGACATGTCCCTCTCCCTGAGCTGCAGCTTCAGTGCTGCCTTCTGAAGTAAATTCTTCTTGGGGGAAGGGGCAGGTGTCCATGTAGTTGGTATTGGGGCCGACCCCTCAGCCCTCTCCTCTGGTTCCCTATTTCATGCTGATATGTTTCATTCACATCTTGGAATAGCAGGTTGAAATCTGGTCCCTCTTTCCTTGTGGAGATATAAACAATACCTCCCTTGGGTAGTATACCCTAATTCTGACTGCTATGTCTCATTTTCACAGTGATCTGTCCTGAGCATATACAACATGAAGAGTGTGAATATTGTGAGATGTGGAACCCTTTGGCAGTAAACAATTTGACCCTTGGTTCCCAGTTATTGGAAATGAGTAGGAAATACTCAGAGTAAGAGGTAACTTCTGGAAACCCTCTTAGACTGACCGAGTAACTCAGAAGGCTCATCATTACTCATGATGAAGTCTATCACGGCCTCATGCTGGTGCTGGTATTAGGTGCCATTAAGTCAGTTCTAACATATAAAGAACCTACATACAACCGAACGAACTACCATCTGGACCTGCTCATGATCCTCACAATTTACGAGGCTAATAAAGACCTTGGGAAAAAAATGAAAGCTCACTGGAAATTCTAGATCAGAGTGAGTGAAGAGTGTGTCCTCAGGAAGGACATAAAAACATGGGAACTCTCTGCTGAGGTCCTTCTTAGACCTCAGCTTTCTGTTTGTCTGTAAAATTAAAGATAACTTTTCCCCTAAAGTATGTGAGTCATTTTTTTACAGAACACTATCCACACCTGCAATATAAGATAGGCTGGGACGGATCGCTATAACATTGAGATACATAGAGCAGTAAACAGGGATTTAGAGGTAAGCATACTACAAAAAGAACTCAATTGTCAGGGGCTGAGAGAAGAGGCAACTATTTCTTAGGTGTCAGATATGAAAGAGAGAGAGAGAACCCGTAGTTCTGACCTAGTCCCAATGAATAGGGACGGGCGAGAGAGGGGATTGATACCCCCAACCTAGCCCATGATGAGTGAAATGAGAGAGGGGGAACCAGTACCCCTGGCTGAGTTAGCATGAGAGCCCCATTGTGGTACTGACAGCCAGGGGTGTTGTTGGCAGGTACTGTCAAGTCACTTCCACTGATGGCACCCCTGGGCACAAATGAACCAAATGGATTGGAAATGGCCAAAGAAGAGATGTTGTGGTTTTGTTGTATTGTTTTGATACCACACATTTGGAGAAAGGATCAGGGAAGAGAAGAGAGGGGAATGGCTTTTTGTGATTCTCCTGATGGGTGAAGGAGTATGGACTGGTTCTTAGTGCCTTGTAGAATACAAACATAATTTAATGGGGCTTGGGGTGGGGAAGAAGGGTGTGTGTGAGAATTTGAACTTCTTGGAACAAAAGTGCCCCATAAGTATAATATTTATCTCATAATAAACAATCTTAAGAGGTTGCTCATGAGATCAGCCTTCTCTATCATGTGGAGTGGGGGCTTCATTTACTATTAACAACACATAAAAATTTCTCTTTCCTTCCTCTGTACTTGACTTCTTTCTCTCACTGAAACTCAGGAAATTTATACTGTTTTCTCCCACATGTGCTTAATTGTTTAAAAATCATCTCTGGTTTGGTTTTATAGAAAGGGCTTGCAAAAATCTGAAACCCATTAGGTCTTTGAAAAGTTGCTTCATTAAGATGCCACCCTCCCCACTACGTTTACAGATAAAGGCTCTTCAAAGTCCTAGAGTGACGAAGAACATGTTTCTAAGTTCCTTGTGGTTACTTTAATGTCTGGCTTTTCTTGGAGATTGCATTTCAGACAGGAAGAGACTAAAAAAATATATTGATCTACTGTTTTCAGCCCATGACAAATTCCAAAGAATTGACCCTGATTCATCATACCCACACACATATATGGAATTAAAATATAATGGGATTCCCCCCTCCTTGAACTTTTTACATGTCTCCTGTAAATATGTAACAAAATTAGGCTATGTCAACATTCTTCAAATGTACAAGTCGCCGATATTAATTATGCTCATCATGGTGTTCCACCAATTATCCATTTCCAAATGTTCCCATCACCCATACAGAAGCTCAGTATCCCCCAAACGATGAGTCCTATTCTACACTCTCGGAAGCATCTTTTTAAAATGAAACGCTTGTTTTCTTCACTCACATCCCGAGTGGAGCATCATGGATATGGTTTTATTTTACTCTTTTGTTCTGCTCTTCACCGCCTCTTTGTTCTCAGAAATAAAACTCAGCTCTTATGAAGCAATTCGGGAACCTTGATTCAGGATCCACCATTCCTTCCCTCTGCCAGTTACTCCGACTCTCCTCCTTGTGCCCTCTCACAACCTCTTTCAGGCCACACTTGGGTGCTCAGCAACCTGGATTGCTACCCAAACAACCTAAGCCCACTTCCAAGAGCTGTGCAATCTGCTGTGACCGTGAGGAAGACAGTGTGGGGGAGCTTGGAAGTGAGGGCCGGGACGTCTCCACCTGAAGCCTGTGTGGTAATGGACAGAACCAGAAAAAGGAATAGGTGGTTTTCTGGGCCATGTGTTGGGTTGAGGAAGCAGGCCAAGTATCTTCCCAAACTTCCGTACTCCAGTGGAGAGCTCTAAGAAGTCTGCAAATTGGAATTTATAGCAGGATTTTAACTAGCTATTCAGGTGCATTCGTGGAAGCAGAACACATGCATTTTAAAATTGTTAAGCTGGGTGATTCCTACGGTGAATATGCTCAACTGTCGGCAGAGAGGTTGGAAGTGTGAGTTCATGCAGAAAGAGCTGTGGGAGAAAATGGCACAAATGCATGAGTGTCAGTGAACAAAGAAACCAAGAACAGAGGAACAGGAGCGAACTCTTTATGAGTTGATAAGAGCAAATGAGAGTGGACCTCTTAAGAAACCTCTTGAGACTGTATGTTCTGAAAGCAGTCATTGAATAGCCTATGCAGCACAGTTCTGCTTGGACACACGTGGGTTCCCAATGAGCTGCAGTTGACTCAATGGCCAATTGATTTGGATTTACAGTAGGTGGCCATCCAGTTCTACCTAAATCTGCTGAGATATATTTTAAAGAGAAGATCGGTTCACAACTCTAGCTTTTAAAAACGCAATAGCAAACAACAGCAACAAAACTTCATAGCTCTGAAGAGAATTCTGATTTATAGCAACTCAAGAGGCTAGAGTAGAGCTGTCCTACATTTTCATAGCTGTAATCTGTACAGAAGCAGACTGCTGTGTCTTTCTGCCAGGGAGCCGCTGGTGAGTTGGAACCTCCAACAATTTGGCTTATCCTCAACTACTTTAACTACGGCGCCATCAGGACTGCGATCTCTTTTTGTTGCCCCCAGGGAAAACTATCGCAGAGGGGTGTTTTAAGCAGTAAGGCAAGGGTGGCCAGAGACTCAGTCACATAGCTCGTCACCCTAGCTTCCCAGGGGTCGTGGAGCTTTTGCATTGCAGTGTCTGCTCCCCTGAAGGAGCGTGTGTCTCTAGAGTCAGCTGTGGTGACTCTGGCATCTGCCAGAACCCAGCTGCCAATGCTGCTCCCAGTGGAAGGTCAGTGGCCCCAGAGTTGGCTGGGCAGTGGGACCTGGTCCGTTCAGCTATCACCAAAACTCTGACGTCAGAGACCTTACATCCACAGGGAGCAAGCCTACCTTGTCTTTTTCTTTTTTTCTTTTTGGCACGGACATTTACACTATTTGGTTCACAAAGCACTGTTTATAAATACATTTCATTTCAGGTCTTTCAGGAAGGGGTTAACTATCACTATATTCTTTTCCCTAAGTAAGTGAGAAAAAAAAATCTTCAATATGGTGATTTTGTAAAACACCACAAATAATATTGAACCTTTTCAAGTTGATGAAATAAACTCCTCAAAGTAAGATGGAAACATGTATTTCATCTAAGCATCTTTCAGCCAAGAAAACACATGCTGCTTCTTACGAAGTGCAGGACTCGACTGCAGAGCTGGAAGGATGTGGTTCAGCACCACCACTGACTCAGCACTCAGCTGGTGTAGAGCCCGGGGCTAGGCAGGCAAACAGGCACATAGGCAGACCTAGGCTTCTTAACAGGATGGGTCCTCAGAAAGCAGACACAGCTCCATGCGAGGACAGGGAAGTGGTTGAGTGTGTGTACTTACACTTGAGTCGACTCCTTTGCAGAGGCAGCCTCCTGCGGGGTCTGACCCATTTATGACGACCACAGACATTTCTATATTTAGGTGGCACGGGTTGAAGGCACCACTTTATTTAGGTGGCACCACTTATTCCAAAGAAGAGGACTCTTTTCTTTTCAGCCATTGTTTCTTTGCATGGCATCAGGGAATCTCTAACGTTGGCCATGCTCCTTTGCAAACGAAGAAGAGAAAGCAAAACCACAAATTCCTTCCAGCAGCCCTGGATGGGCCTGGGGGAGAGGGACTTGTGTACCTGTTTTCTAAATTTTTATTGCAAGCCCACTATGTGCCCATCAGTCGTGGCAAAAAGTGAACCCAAGCATCAGCAGGGATGGGCTGGGTGTTAGAAGGACAGAGCTGGGTGGAAGGGGATGCTGACCTCTGGCCTTGGTTCTGCACCACATTCTCTTCTAATAAATGTTTTGGTGAAAATTCCTTATATTCTTGCATTTCTGTCACCACAAACACACTCTTGCAGGTTAAGGGTGTTCAATGTTTTGCTTTACAGACATGTCAAAAACAATGACAATAAAGCTCACCAAATTTTACCTTTATTTACTTTGTTGAACAAATACTTACAGATCTCTGACTATGTTTCAAACACTGTTATGAGTATTTCACAGGTGTCCATTGACTCTTCATTGAAACCTTATGTGATGGGTCTTACTTTGTCCCTATTGTACACAAGGAGGAACTGAGATACAGAATAGTTCAGTAACTTGTTCAAGGTTACACAAGTGATGCAGCAGGGACTGAAACCCACGTCAGTGAGCAATTGTCCTGATTTGTTCACTGCAAACTTATCTTGGGACACAGACTTGCAATGTTAAATGTAGGAGTGTCTTAGACAAATGAAGACAGTTTATCTCTCCAGAAGTTTGGATGCAAATTCAGTGTCTGTTGTTTAGGACTAACCTCCTGTTGCCATTGGTTTGCTTCTGACCAATGAAAAGCTCATGTGTGTCATAGCAGAACTGCAGGCCGCAGGTTTTAAGGGCAGTGGTATAATAGTTTTCTTCAATTACCAACCGAAAAATGAGTGGCTAGAATCACATAAGAAGAAGTAGATTGTCAGGCTTTTCTTCTGTGGTGCTCATGGGTGTATTCAAATACCCATCCTTTGAGTTCGCAGCCAAGGTACTTTCCCCTTAATGTTTCTGGGGTCACAGAAACAATCTCAAGAACAGACTCAGTGCATTGAAGACTCATGACCAAAGACCAGATGAGTTATGAGGTGACTTTAAGAGCACCATACGTGAAAAAGGTCATTAAAAAGACAAGAAATAAAGAAAAGACCAGAAGGTATCAGAAGAGATGATGAAAGTTGCTCTTAAACATAGAACAGCTAAAACAAATGGAAGAAGCGATGAAGTCAAAGAACTAAACAGAAGATTTACAAGGGCAGTCCAAGAGAACAAAGCAAAGCATGATAATAACACAGGTGAAGACCAACAATTAGAAAACCCCAAAAGAAGAACATGCTGAAAGAATTGTCCGAAAATTCAAGCTGTAAGTTACAGTATTCAAGGATTTGATGGGAACTATATTGAGTGACGTATGAAGCACCCAAAGGACATGGAAGGCCCGCGCAGATTCACTGCTACTAAAATAATTGGTTGCCATTCAATCACGTTAAGAGGTGGCATGTGATCAAGAACCAATGGGAAGGAGAGAAGAAGTCCAAGTTACATGGAAGGCATTCGCCAGGAACTGACAGAATGCCAATCAAAATGTTTCCACAAATGGATTCAGCACTGGGCTCACTCTCTCGTCTCTGCCAAGAGATTTGGAAGACAGCTATCTGGGTAACCTCCTGGGAGAGATTCGTCTGTGTGTCCATTCCAATGAAAGGCACCAACAAAATGTGGAAATTCTTGAGCAATATCATCAGCATCACATGCAAGTAAAATTTTACTGAAGATAATTAAAAATCATTTCCAGCAGTACATCAACAGAGAGCTGGCAGAAAATCAAACTGGATTTACCAGAAGACATAGAATAATGGATCTTACTGCTGAAAGCAGAGAATATCAGAAAGATGTTTACGTGTGTTTTATAGACTATGCAAAGGTATTCAATTGTGTGGATCATTACAAACTATGAATAGCATTGAGAAGAATGGGGATACCAAAACACTTCATTGTGTTCATGTTGAACCTGTACATAGACCAAGAAGTAATACTTTGAGAACAATGGATTACTACATGGTGTAAAAACAGGAAATCCTGTCTGTCAGGTTTATTATGCTCACACTTATACTTATTCAATCTGTATGGTTAGAAAATAAGCTAGATGACATGAAGGCCCATTAGCAACCTATAGTATGTAAATGGAACACCCTTGCTCGCTGACTGCCAAGAGGCCTTGAAGAATTCACTAATGAATACCAAAGTATGGTTTGTAACTCAATGTTACAACAAGCTAAAATCCTCACACAAGCTTGGGATCATCAGAGAAAGATGGAAGTTGCCAAGGATTTCATTTTATTTGTCTCTTTAATCAGTGCTCATAGAGGCGGTAGCCACAAAATCAAGGGATGTTTTGCATCGGACAACTCTACTGTCCACCCTCTTTTTAAAGTGTTGAGAGACAAGAATGCCATTTGAAGCCTAAGGCGCCCCAGCTTGTGGTCTGTTCAGTCTTTTCATCTCCATGTGAAAGCTGGAAGGGAGACTGGAGAGGCAGGGGTGCATCTGTCTCGTGGTGCTTGTGTCCTGGTGGAAGTACAGGCAGAATGATGTCGGGATGGAGAGATTTCATCCCAGGTGTTTTGGACAGGTTGTCAGGAGAGAACAGTCCATGAATAAAGACATTGCACTAGATAACGTAGAGGGTCAGGGGAAGGGAGGGAGACCTTCAATGGGATTTATTGACATCGTGGCTACAACGTTGTACTCAAACCTAACAATGGTTGTGAGGATGGGCAGGATTGCGTTCCTTAGCACATACGGTTGCTATGAGTGGGGCAGGCCTTGTGGACACTTTGCAATAAGAATAACAGAAACCAAAACCTAGCGCCTTCTTTTTCTCCCTTCCCCTGTAATCACTAAAAAAATGTGGTCTCTCTACCTTTGCCTATTCTAGACAATTTATATAAGAGGGATCAGATAGCAGCAACCACACATATTTTTTCCTTTAACCTAACAGTATGTCTTGGATATTGTTCAGTCCTTAAATGTCCTTAAAATTCCTTCATACTTATAATTGTATGATATTCTTATTGTACAGTTCTGCATGCCTACACTTCTCTAACTATACTTTCTAAAATTAAGAGGTCGCCTTAAAACCCAAAGTAGTTCTAAGCTTATAGAAAACTCATTTAATGGTAAAAGAGGATTTGAACTGACTTGAATCAATTTATAGTGCTATTCATAATTTATAGCAATATCCATAGTTTTATGTAGAAAAATTCATGGATTTTATTATTAAGGACTGTCCCAGAGCCCTGTGGAATGTTACATGATGTATGGTCTATGCACCATATCATTTTTGTAAATTAAAAACAATTCTGACAGGCAATGTACATTTAACCCTAGGATTTTAGATGAAAAATGGTAGTGCTATACAAAAAAATTCACCTAACTAATCCCCGTTGACTAATATTTGGGTTTAAAAAATAATTCTTGCTATCACAATATTCTAAGTAACTGTACATATGTAATTTTATATATGTAAAATAATAGACAAGTGAGCTTCCAAAAGATTGCAGGAAAAGTCCACTATTTTCATTCTACTTTTACATGATGTTTTGAAGCCTCCCCATGAACATGATAAATTCTTAGAATTGCTAGGTTAAATAGGAAATAATTTGAAATTTTACAATATATGGCTCAATTGTCCTCCGTAAGGGCAGATGTATTTTCATTATCATCAGCAATATTTGCTTCCCCATCCTGCTCCAATATGGAATTAATTCTTTCATCTTTGTTATCTGAATATGATTTAGCATCTTTTGATATTTTAAAGGGCCATTTTTCTTTTCTTTTCTGTTAGCTACTTGTTCATCTATTTTACACACTCTTACATTGAATTGCTAGAATTTTTCCCCTTAATAGGTAGAGCTTTTTTAAAAAAAATTATTTTACTGGGGGCACTTACAGCTCTTATAACATTCCATATTTGTATATAAGTTGCCGTCATCATTTCCAAAACATTTTCTACTTGGTATAAGCTCCTCTTTTTCCTCTTCCCATCCTCTTGTATCCTTGATCAATTATATATTGTTATTTCATATCTTATATTGTCCATTGTCTCCCTTCACCCACATTTCTGCTATTTGTTCCCTTGAGGGGGGGATATATCCAATCTTGTGATGGGTTCCCTCTTTCTCACCATTCCCCCTCCCTGTCCATCCCCCACCCTCATGATATCGCTGCTGCCATTACTGTTCCTGAGGGGTTTATCTCTCCTGAATTGCATGTGTCAAGAGCTCTTATTTGTACCAAAGTGTGTTTTGCAGTCTAGCCAGGTTTGTATGTTAGACCTGGGTCATTGTAGAGTAGGAGCTTTTTATATATTAGGGACATTAGCCTGTTGTGACATAAATTGTAAATTTTTCTAGTAATTTGTTTAACTCTTTTGTCTTTTATTTCATTTATAGTGCCATTTGCTATTGAATTTGTTTGTTTTTCCTCTCACTATACAAACAAGTTGCATTCAGACTACTTGATTTTGTATTTCTAGTAATTTAATTTTCTTTTAAAGGCAGGGAAATGGGTTAAAGCTGTAGAGTAAACAACTATCCATATGATTTATATCTTAGGAGAGTAATTAAAAGGATTAAAAACACGTTGTTTTCAATTTAGAGATTACTTCCAGAAAAAATTTGACATATTGAACAGCAATGACCAAAGACTAGACAAGTTGTGTGATAATATCAAGGATATCCATAAAGGAGCCACTAGGACATTTAAAAGACAGGAGAGAAAGAAAAGAACAAATACATGTCAAAAGAGACTCTGAAACTTGCTCTTCACCCTAAAATACTAAAGCAAATCGAAGAAATAATGAAGTGAAAGATTCAACAGATGATTTCAATGGGGTGCCAGATAAGACAAAGTGTGTCTTATCACCCCATTCCTGATAGTATAATATGTCAGTCTGGGTAGACTAGAGAAACAAATTCATAGACACTCATATGTGTATAAGAAAGAGCTTTATATAAAAGAGCAATCACATATGGAGAACATTTCCCAGTCCAGATCAAGTCTATAAGTCTGATATTAGCCCATATGTCTGATACCAGTCTATAAATAAATTCCTCTTCAAACACTGGCAGCACATGCAATAACATTGAATGCCTGAAGATCACCGGCCAGTGGCCAAAAAGTTTTGTAGATCCAGTAGCAGTAGAAACATCTCAGCACTGGCATGGATCTCCACATAGCTCCTCCAGCTCCAGGGCTCTGGTTCCATCAGTGTAGCTCCATGTGGCTTGTCAACAGGAATGTCTTACAGGAAGAGTGTGCATCCCATCTCCGGGGAGGAAGACAGGAGTTCCCAGAATCTTCAGGAGAAAGCCATGACCACATAAAGGCCTCATTGGCTATGACCTGATTGAAAGGTTAGACTCCACCCCTTCAATCAAGTTGACAGTAGATTATGAAACTGCCACAGCAATTACAATATTATAATGGAATATATATATATATATATATATATATATATATATATATATATATATATATATATATATAATCTCCTTGAAGCTCCAAAATCAAAAGGGAAGAAACTGGACATTTCTTGAGCTAAAAGACATGAAGAAGAAACTCAAGCCTCTAGTTGCAATATTGAAGGATTTGTTAGGCAAAAATATTGAACAAGGGGAGACATAAAAAGAAGATGGAATAAGTATAGTGTCACTCTATCAAAAAGGATTGTTTGTGGTTGAATGATACCAGTAGACAGAATATGATTTCAAAAAAATGGAATTGAAAGAAGACACCCAAGCTTTACTAGGTCATTGGCAAAAAAAGGCTCTAGGAATTGATAGAATACCAATTGAAATGTTTGACCAAACGGATGCAGCACTGGAAGTCTCACTGGTTTATGCCAAGAAATTTGGAACACATCTATTTGCCAATTGACTGGAAGAGAACCATATTTGTGCCCATTCCAAAGAAAGGTGACACATCAAATTATGAAAATTATTGAAAATTCTATTAATATCAATTGCAAGTGAAGAGTTGCTGAAGTTAATTTTAAATGGTTGCAACAATACATACATAGGAAATTCAAGCCAGATTCAAAGAAAAACATGCACCTAGGGGTGTGTATCAATGCTAGAGTCAGATGGATCATTGCAGAGAGCAGAGAATACCAGCAAGATGTTTAGTTGTGTTTTATTGACTATGCAAAGGTATTCAACTGTGTGGAGAAGAACAAATTATGCATGGCATTGTGAAAAATGGGAATTCCTAAACACTTAATTTTGCTCATGAGGGATCTGTTTAAATATATCAATTAAATATATATATTAAATATATCAGAAAAGTTGCACGCCAGGTGTGCATCCTTTTCCCATTCTTATTCAGCCTGCATGTGGAGCCCATAATCTGAGAAGCTGGACTCTTTGAAGAAGAAAGCAACATAAGGGCCCTGAACGAACTAGAGGAAAGCCCTTGATAAGATGGATTCATACAGTGGCCGCAACAATGAGAAACATGCATAAGAACAATTGTGCAGATGGCAGTCTGGAGGAAGAACATGGAGCGGCTATTCTTTGAGAACCAATTAATCTCTCTAAGCAGTCACTCAGTAAACTCTTCATTGGATCAAAGCACTGGCCCAAGAAGTGGGGAAGGAAAAAAGTAGAACAGAATTCCAACTTTCCAGCTCACAATCTAGTTGGAAAGACAATACAAGAGTGGATTAAAAAAAAGAAGACACAAGTAGTTACATTTGGATTTAAATCCTAACACTGCTAGTAAATAGCTGCGCCATTGACAAAGTTCTTACATCTCTTATTGTCTGTTTCTTCACCAGTGGAATGAAAGTAAGGCCAGTATATATCTTATAGAATGGCTTTGAGGATTAAATGGCATGGTTGTTCGTAAACCTCAGGGAATGTGAGTTGTTCATGGACACGAATTCATTATGCACCAAAGAGCAGTGCAGACAGATGACTGAACTTCTGGAATTTCAGAAAAGGGCATGGACACTATGACTGAGATGGTCAGAAAGAAGTCTCCATGGATATATATGGAAGAGAATGCCTTGGCCTAGGTTTGACAGAAGCGAAGAATGCCTATCTGGGAGAAAAGTCGAATGAGTGCTTAAGCTCACTGCAGGGGAGAGTGGCAGTGGATGGTGTTAGGGCTTTCCCATTATACGTGAAATGGAACCCAACAGAATCATTTTATATACTGGGAGGTCCAGGTTGGAGGTGAATTACAAATCAGATTTTGTTTCAAAGAATCTGTTTTTTTAAATAAAATTAAAAAAACAATGATTCAATTCAAGGCGATTGATTGGTGAGGCAAAAACAATATCTGAGAAGTCCATTTATATTTTCTAATGTTTGCTTGTTCTGAGAATCATTTAGTAATGACTGAGCAACCGCTTTATACTAGATGGGGGTGAGGACACAAGGCATCTGATATTCTTGTGGTTCACGCAACTAGTTTCTGCTCATGGGAAAGGTGTATCATCTAGCCAGACCATAGGGCTTCAGTTTTCAGCGATTAAATGTTGCTATGCAGTGGACTCTGACTCATGGCTGGGTTTTTTGTTTTGTAAGTAGATCATTAAGCCTTTCTTCTCAGGTACCTCTGAATGAACTTGAACCTCTAACCTTTGGTTTAGCAGCCAAGGCTATTAATTATGCCACCCAAGGACTTCTCATTCTTATTGCTACTCACTGCTAATGAGTTCATTCTGACTCGGGGTACCTTATGGGATAGAGCGAAACTGTTCCATACGGTTACTGACACAACAAATCTTTACAGAAGCAGACAGTCAGATTCTCCTCTTGCTCAGTGAATGGTAGGTTCAAACCACCAACCTTTTGGTTATTATCCGACGTAACCAACTATACCACCTGGGCTCTTTCAGTTCATATTAGAACAACAACAAAACAAAATGTAAACCTACTGCCATTGAGTTGTTTCTAACTTATCATATACTCTTATATAGGGATTCTGAAACTGTAAATCTTTATAGGAGCAGGCAGTATCAACTTGCTTCCCCAGAGCAGCTAGTGGGTTTGAACCATTGACTTTGAATTGAATTAGCTAGTGGGTTTGAACCATTGACTTTGAACCATTGAATTTGAATACTTACCAAGTATTACCCCCAGAACACATTAGTTTCTCTTAGGTACCCCTAATTTTAAATTTTCTTGTAGTTAAAGAACGTCATGGAGCTCATGTGCCTTATAGAGAATGGGTACAAAATAAATATTTGTGCCATGAAATGAAATGAAGCCAAATGTGGCATAGCTTCATAATTAAATTTACAGATGAACCCTGGTAAAGATAGGATCTGGGAACTCCAAGGAAAATTGGGAAACTGCTGCAAAGGGGCAGACAGGAAGGGGACTAGCAGTATGCTCAGGAAATAACAATGGGCGGTGTGACCTTGACAAATGGAAGGGTAATACACCTGGGGTGACATAATTGAAAACACAGATATTCAACAAAGAAAAAGCACATTGAAATCTCAAGTGTTGATAAGGGCTTGGAGAGACAAAGAAGCAAATTTGAATCTAAATTAAATCAACGTGACTTTGCAAAACTGCACTCTAGCAAGTGCTCTGGCCGACTCCTAAACTTGCTAGGTCACTCTGTGAGCTGAAAGCACACAGCAGAAAGAAGCACGTATCATCCAAAGGGGGTGTCTAAAACAGGCATCCTGCTTTAGAGACGCACAGATAAAGGCAAGCAGTAGTTTTACAGAGGGCTTTAACTAGAGTGGGTGTGGATGCCATAGACAGAGGTTCTCAACCTGTGGGTCGAGACCCCCTGGGGGGATCGTATGATCCTTTCCCAGGGGTCACTCGATTCATAACAGTAGCAAAGTTACAGTTAAGAAGTAGCAGTGAAAATCATTTTATGGTTGGGGGCACCACAACATAAGGAACTGTATGAAAGGGTTGCGGCACGAGGAAAGTTAAGAACCACTGCCCTAGAGTTTAGCTCTCTCTTGGCACGAACAAGTTGGTGAACAAGACTTAGTCCTGTTAAAGAGGTGCTTTCATAAGAGGCAGGAAACGGGAAGTGCTACAGATTATATTGTGTCCCTTCCCCTAAAATGTTTGTGGTAGGTAACCTTCATGCCTCTGTCTGTGGTTGTAATGCTGTTTTGAAATTGGGTTTTCTTTTTTATGTTATTTAGACCCATCAACGTTTTGTGGGTTCTAAATAAAATAATTTCAGTCTTATAAAAAGATCAGATTAGACACCGAGACACACCCAGAAGATAGATGATGAAGACAAATACACCTGCAAGAATTGCTATATCGACTATTCTATAGCATAGTAGACAAGTTCTTTGATCTAAGCAAATTTCATTTTGGTTGGAACTTCAACCATAATCAAGGTAAAGCCCATGGAAGTCCATTAGAATACAGTGATTTATACCAGCTCATTGTGTGATGTGTTAGTCCAGGTAGACTAGAAAAACAAATTCATGGACACTCATGTGTATAAGAAAGAGGTTTATATACAGGAGCAATTGAATATTGAGAAAACATCCCAACCCAGTCCAGATTAAGTCCATAAGTCGGATATTAGCCCATATGTGCAAGGTCAGTTTGTAAATTCCTCTTCAAGTTCACACAACACATGAAATAACATCAAATGCAGGACGATCACAAGCCAGTGAGTGGAAAGTCTTGTGGATCTAGGGGTAGTGGAAGCATCTCAGGGATGGTGTAGATCTCTACGTGGCTCCTCCAACTCCAGGACTCTGGCTACATCAGTGTACCTCTATCTGACTTGTCTTCATGAATGTCAAGGCAGAGTGTATATGTCCGGCCTCTAGGGAGGAAGACAGGAGTTCTCAGAATCCTCTGGAGAAGGGCAGGCCCACACAGAGGCCTCATTGGCTATGCCCTGATTGACAGGCTAGTCTCCTCCCCTTCACTGAAGTTGACAGTAGATTATATAACTGCCACTCAGAGCTTTTTGTTGACATACATTTTTACCTTCTGCAACGTCTAATACAGGTCTTCACAGCACGTAGGTCGTCAGATGGTTTGTCATGGCATCAGTGGCTGAATATCAGAGAAGAGTATCAAGACATCTCTGGAGGCAATCACCTTGTCATTTGACAGTCTCACCTTTGCAGTTATTCTAAAAATACTGCAAAGGTCAGGCATCCCCAGTATCCCGGAAAGTACACAGTGTGTGATGAGCTAGATAGAACCTCCTGAGTTTACTCAATTGGTTTACAGTGGTCTAACCCACTTCTATGTTTTATTTCCTAACTTTATTTGGCAAAATAGCATTAAAAAGATAGGAAAGGGGAGACAGGACTAAAGTAGATGACAGAGGAAGCTCTGAACCTTGCTCTTAAATCAGTAGTTAGAACAAATGGAAGAAATAATGAAGAGAACATTTCAAAGGGATGCTCTGGACGACCAAATAAAATATCATAATTAAATATGCAAAGACTTGGGGTTAGAAATCAAAAAGTAAAAAAAACCCTGTTAAACATATCTCAAGTTAAAAGAATGGGGGTGGGGAATCAAGCTTTAAATTGTAATATTGAAGAATCTCATGGGAAAAAATTGAAAGATGCAGAAAGAAACAAAAGAAGATGGAAGGAATACACAGATTGTATAAAAAAGAATTGATTGATATTCAACCATTTCCAGAGGTGGCATATGATAAAAAAACAAAGTTATCTGAGAAAGAAGTCCAAAGTGCACTGAAAGCATTATTGAAAAACAAGGCTCTAGAAGCGATGTAACTAATATCCGTAGAAATGTCGCACAGACTGATGCAGCACTAGAAGCACTCACCTTTGTCAAGAAATTTGGAAGAAAGTTCTTACCTGGCCCACTGACTGGAAGAGATCCATATCTGTGCCAATTCCAAACCAAGGTGATCCAACAGATTATGAAAGCTATTGAACAGTAAACTTAATATGACATACAAGTAAAATTTTAAAGAGAATTTAAAAGAACGGTTGCAATCGTACACTGACAAAAAGCTCACATAAATTCAAGCTAGGGTCAGAAGAGGATATGACGCAATACTCTTTAGAAGTGAGGATGGCATGCAGGGAGGGTGGGGTGGAAAGGGGGAACCGATGACAAGGACCTACATATAACCTCCTCCCTGGGGGACAGACAACAGAAAAGTGGGTGAAGGGAGATGTCGGACAGGGCAAGATATGACAAAATAATGATTTATAAATTATCAAGGGTTCATGAGTGATGGGGGAGTGGGGAGCGAGGGAAAAATTGACGAGTTGATGCCAGGAGCTTAAGTGGAGAGCAGATGTTTGGGAAATGATGAGGGCATTGAATGTACAAATGTGCTTTATACAATTGATGTATGTATGGATTGTGATAAGAGTTGTATGAGCCCCTCATAAAATGAATTTTTAAAAAGTGAGGATGGCAAGACTTTGTCTCAGATATTTTGAACATGTTATCAGGAGAGACCAGTCTCTGGACAAGGACGTCATGCTTGGAAAGCAGAGGGTCAGCCGAAAAACAGGTAGCCCCTTCATGAGATGTCTTAACCCAATGGCTACAGCAATGTGGTCAGACAGAACAGCAATCGTGAGGCTGGCGCAGGAACAGACAGGTTTATTTCCACCAAACCTAGGGCTACTACGAGTGGGAACTGACTGAAGACTCCCAACAGGAACAAATGGTGTTGTCAACGCTCTTGAGTTTCTGTGTTGCATAGAGAACGTGAGTGAAATGGAAATGGAGATAATATCAGCAGGGATGAAATGGAATGAACTTTCTTTTTTTTTTTTCTGGTCAATCACCCCAGGGTTTATTGTGGGCTGGCCATCTTCACCCAGTACCTGCCTACTAGCCTCCTGTTGGATTCACTCTTTTTCTTCTGTGTTGAAGAGAATGCGGAGAAGCCACTGGCAATCATCCCAGGTGGGCTGATGCATGAACAGAACAGAGTCTAAGGGGTTAATGAGGTCCTGAGGGTTCTCAGAACACCTAGCATTCTGAGATTCCCAGTTATACAGATTGCTGGTGGAGAAGGTGGAATGAACTTTCTATCCAGCTGAAAAATTATTCTGAGTTACTCCCATTTAAAGCATACTCAAATATAAAGTCAAGTTGTCAGGTGGAGGTATTTCACAACTATGACCTCACAGCCATAAAATATAATCTGCGTAACCTGTAAGGAGACCCAAGACAACTTTTCTAGATTTCTTTATACCAACAAGATTACCACATGGAAAATACTTTAAATAGTTATAATAATACAATTAAAAGAGCACTTAGAAAGTATATAAACTTTTTCATATTCAAGGACTTAAATGTCTTAGCTATGTACGAGGTATGATAGCAACAGTTCCCCCATCTGTAATCGCCACATTACATTTACATGTTCAGTCCTAGAGTGTCCTGGGAAGAAACCCTGAGTCCTTTCACACTGTTGATGTTGAGGAGCCATCCCTAGCCATTACAGGTGTGTCGAGGAAGCAGGTGGGATATGGCAAGTCAGGTCACAATCAACAGCAACTTTGGTAGCAAGTTTCAAAGCCAGTCTGGGGAAGCTTTCATAACAACTCCCCCTTTTGCTTCTCCCCACACACAGAACTCACATCCAAATATAACAACTCGGCAAGAACTTTAGGTGGCAGGTCAAGTCATCTGAGGTTGCTCTGTAAAGTTCATTGCTCCTTTTAATTCTGGGTGCTTTTTCCTTTGAAGTAAATCTCACAGTGAATGAGGTTGACCTTTGCATATTGGTTTTCTTATGTGTAATGAGCAAGGAGTTTTAAGATCAATTTATAATTCATTTAAATATTTCATTGAGATCATATTCTGACAAGATGGTATCTGGGTAGTATTACCTGCCCCATGCTCCTGCTGCCAGACACAAAAATTAAAAGGTAAGGAGGCCAAGATGGGGAGACTGGGTGCTAAAATAGATTCAATGAAGTAGGGTCTGGCTCAGACCTCTCCCTTTGATTTTCACCCACAAGGTGATTCGAGAATGCTCTGAAATGCTCTTGGTTCATTGTGTCTGCCGCAGGCTCCATTGGTCTGGATGGATGGCTTCTGTGACCCTAGGCCCTCAGTGAGCAGCAGTTAACCCAGACTGCTGCCTAAAAGTGGCAATAAACCAGGGATCACAGACAGCCTCTGAGAACTAGCAACAAGACCCCACTCCAGAGCTCCCCATGCTGAAGATTCTGAGGCCCTCCCCTTCACCACCACCACCCGCCACTGGCCACGGAGTCACCATGGCATCCTGCTTACAAAGCAGTCCAACCCAACACCATAGTAGGTCACAGGCAATCCTTGAAAACACTCATAGCAGCCACACAGATAAAGAGCCCAAGGTCCCTTAGTTTCCCAGAAATCTGGCACCCTGCTCTTCCAAAACAGTACACAAACAGCAACATACCACAGCACCTTCAACAAGAAAACTAACTCAACAGTGGAGATAATGATGCTCATAGAACAATCAGACATGGATCTGCTACAAAAAGAAATCTCCAGAAGGCTGCTTGGAGTAATACAGGAGATGAGGGAAGCAATGCAGATTAATGACACAATACAGGAGGAAGCAGAGAGGACACCTATTATATTAAACTCCAGGAAGACCTCACCAAGGCATACAATAGTGAAATTATCCAACTTTGAGAAAAAAGAGAAAATTTTAAAAGCAGAAGAGAAAAATGAGGCTGTCACATACAATTGCACCCAGATAAGAATATGCTCAGACCTAACAGCAGAAACCATGAAGAGGAGGAGAGAGTGGAGTAATATCTTCCAAAAGCTGAAAGAAAAAACACTTCCCTGAGAATCCTCTACTTTGCCAAAGTATTTATACAAATAGAACGCAAGGTAAGAGTCTTCCAGGGCAAGGAAAAACTCAAAGAATACATGATAAGACACCCAACCCTGCAGAAAATCCTTGCCAACTCAACATGGCCAAAAGACCAACATCCACCAAGCACAAGCAGAAGATCATCATATAGCCCAACTCCATCCAGAAGCCGATGTGCCGATAATAATTACCAAGAAACATGGCCTCAGAGGGAAAAGAAGACCAGAATGAAGCCCCACACACAAGCATGGCACAATGGTATGAAGGGAGATAGGAAAACACCCAACACAAAAGGTATGAGATGATAGAAATGAATCCACGGATCGTGTTAATAACTCCAAATGTCTGCAGCCTCAATTCATCCATAAAAAGACAGAGTAGCAGACTGGTTCAGAAAATATAACCCATCAATCTGTTGCCTGCAGGATACATATCTTAAACTTGCAGACAAAAATAGGCTAAGAATAAAAGGCTGGCAGAATATATACCAGGAAAATGGTAACTTAAAAAGCAGGGGTTGCTATATTAATCTCTGACAAAATTGGCCTCAGGTGCAAACCACACCAAGAGACAAGGAGGGGCACTATGTAATGCTAAAAGGGTCAGTAAATGAGGAATCATTGAGCATAATGAATATTTATGCGCTTAACAAGAGATCCTTGAAATTTGTCAAACTATTCCAAAGATGAAAAAGAAATCACAGAATCAACAATAATAGCAGGTGACTTTATACACCACTGTCAGAGAAACAGATCACCAGGAAAGAAGCTCAGCAAGGAGGTTATAGAGTTAAATACTGCAATTAGGCAACTGGACCTGATAGACATTTATATAACCTTCCATCCCAATACAAAAAAAAAATCACATTCTTTTTAAGTGAACATGACTCATTTTCAAAATTAGATCACAGGCTGGGGCATAAGTGGAGTGTGAGTAAATTCAAAGGCATAGAGATTACTTAGATGTCCTTTTTGGACCACCATGCCAATAAAAGGAGACCAATAAAAGGACTACCAGAAAAACAAGGGCAAACATTTGGAGGATTAATAATTATCTTCTGAGGCATGAAATGGTCGAGACTAGCGAGAAACTTAGGAAGTTTCTAGAAACTAAAGAGAATAATAATACAATGTGTCAAAACCTATGGGATACTGCAAAATCAATTATTAGAGATAGCTAGATAGCAATAAGTGCATAAATTAAAAAGGAAGAGAGTCTTATCACTTTTATGCTAACATAAAACTTCCAGCAACTAAAAGAGAGTCAACAGAACAACCCCTCCAATAACTAAAGAAAAGAAATAATAAAAATCAGGGAAGAGTTAAACCAGTGGGAAGACAAAAGAACATTGCAAAAAAATAGATGCAGCAAAAAGCTGGTTCTTTGAAAGGATCAACAGAATTGACAGACCACTGGCAAGCCTAACCAAGGAAAGAAAGGAGAAAATATCAATAGCCAGGATGAGGGATGAAACAGGGGAAATCACAACATACCCCAACAAGATCAAAAGGATAATCACAAAATAATATGAAAGTGTATTCTAATGAATTTAATAATGTGGAATTTATGGACAAATACTTAGAAAAACAATCCCTCCCTAGATTATCCCAGATATAGGTCAAGTACCGCAACAGACCCATAACAAAAGAAGAAATAAATATGGTTATCAAGAGACTACCAACAAAAAAAACTCCTGGGCCAGACGGCTTCACAGGAAAATTTTATCAATCATTCAGGGAAGAGCTGACACTGATCCTTCACAAACTCTTCCCTAGCATTGAAAAGGATGGCAAACTCCCAAACTCATTCTACAAAGCCAGTATAACGTCGATAACTAAACAGGTCAAGGATCCCACAGGAATAGAGAACTACAGACCTATACCTGTAATGAACATAGATGCAAAAATCCTTAACAAGATATTGACCATTAGAATACAAAAGTATATAAAACATCATCTACCATGATCAGGTAGGATTCAGTCCAAGGATGTGGGGATGGTTTAACATCTGAAAATCTATCAATATTAGACAGCACATTTGGAATAATAAGTATAAGAATCACATGATAATATCATTAGATGCAGAAAAAGCATTTGACAACTTCCAACACCCATTCCTTATTAAGACACTCAAGAACATAGGAATGGAATGAAAATTCCTCAAGTTAATACAAGCTATCTATAAAAAGTCAACAGTCAACATAATAGTGAATAGAGAAAAGAGGAAAACAATCCCACTGAAAAACAGGACTAGACAAGGATGCCCTTTGTCTCCACTTCTAACATCCTACAGGAGGTCCTAGCTAACAACATAAGACAGTGGAAGAACATTAAAGGTATCCAACTGGGAGAGGAGGAGGTGAAACTATTGCTGTTTGCAGACGACATGATTCTATACATTAAAAATCCCAAAAGCTCCACAACAGGAGTACTGTCAGTGATAGACGAATATGAAAGAGTGGCTGGATACATGATTCAACAAACAAAAGTCTATTGGGTTGCTGTATACATCGGACAAGACCATGGAAGAAATCAAGAAGGCAGTTTCTTCCATAATTGTCTAGAAATTATTGAAATATCTAGGGATATCTTTAACCAAAAAAACAAAAGAGCCATACAAGGAAAACTACAGGACCCTAGTTCAGGAAACCAAAAGCAACCCCCACAGATGGAAGAATCTCTCATGCTCATGGATCAGAAGACTGAATATAGTAAAGATGTCAATCTGACCCAAGGCACTATAAAAGTTTAACACTATCCTGATTCAAATACCTACAACCTTCTTCAAAGAATTGGAAACAATGACCACCAATTTCATATGTAGAGGTAAGAAGCACCAAATTATCAAAGAACTCCTCAAGAAGAAGGACAAAGTCAGAGGGTTCCCTTTACCATCTTTAACCCCTACTACACAGCACAGTGGTGAAAACAGCATGGTACTGGTATAATGACATACTCAGACCAATGAAAAAGAACAGAAAACCCAGAAATAAGACTATCAACATATAGACAACTGATCTTCGAGAAGGACCCCAAAAGCATCCAGTGGGAGGTGGATGCCCTCTTTAACAAGTGGTGCTAGATGCAATGGATAACTACCTGTAGAAAAAATGAAACAAGATGTGTACCTCACCCCACGTGCAAGAAAAAACTCAAGGTGGATCACAATCCTAGAAGTAAAATCCAAACTATCAGGACCATCAATGAAGGAATTGGAACAAACCTAAGAACCTTGACTCAGAAAATTCATAGGCTAACTGCAATAGTGAAGGTTTCACACACAGGTGACCCTGAAATCAATGAGTGGGACATACTGAGGATAAAATACCTGTGTGTGTCGAAAGACTTCATCAATAGGCTAGCAAGAGAACCCACAGACTGGGAGAAGATTTTTAACAATTACAAAACAAAGGGCTTATTTCTAAAATCTATAATACCCTCCTCACCTGCAAAAAGAAGTAAACAATTAACCCCCTGAAGATTTGACAAAAGACTTAAACAGAAGTTTCACACAGAAGGAGACCCAAATGGCCAATAAGCATATGAGAAAATTCTCCCAATCATAAACTATCAGAGAAATGCAAATTAAAACAACCATGAAATATCATCTAACACCCTTGAGAGCAGCCAACATCAGAAACTCAGATAGCAACAAATGTTGGAGGGCATGTGACGAGATAGGAACTTTCCTCCACTGCTGGTGGTTTTGTAGATATATATATATATATATATATATATATATATATATATATATATATATATATATATATATATATGCAGCCTCTGTGGAAAGCAATCTAGCAATATTTAAAGCAAATGGAAATTGAGCTACCTTATGACCCAGCCATCCCTCTACTGGACATAAACCACAAGCAGTTGTCTGCACTCCAATGTTTATTGCGGCACAATTCACGATTGCAAAGAATGGGAAACAACCTAAATGTCCATCGATAGATGATTAGATCAGTAAACTGTGGCACATACACAAAATGGAGCACTATGCAGCACTGAAAAGCACTGATGATCACATGAAACACGTCGTTTCATGAAAGAGTTGGAGGAAATTATGCTTAGAGAAGTTAGTCAATCACAGAAGGACAAATACAACATGCGTTTGCTGAGGTAAGTAAAATCAGCACAGTAGATGCAGAAGAAAAGCCACTTATCTCACACTACACAGGTTGAGGTCCAGGCAGTCTGAAGAGGTCGGACCACACCCAAGGAGGTACATGTTGTTCCAACACAAAGAAGGGGAAAGCGTGGAAGGGGAAGGTAAAAAAGGTGGAGGGGAGGGAAATATTGGTACCCTGGCGAGCAGGGCACTAACCCTCCCAGGGGTAAAGTATTGTTTGTGTTTTCACAGCTGAGTTAGTTTATTGTGCCAACATGGCTGATAAACACATGTGGGATTAATTGAAGGGCAGAGAGATAAATGGCTTAGTGAGCCTCGCCTTTCTAGTTCGCAGGTCTTGCTTTCTGATGGTCAGACCAGACCAGGGTGCAGCTGCCTTAGCCAGTTCCCTGCTTTAGTTGGCAAGGCTCGCTTCCTGAAAGACATTCCCAAGGAGAAGACACCTACCCCAATGCAGCTCTGGGTGCCGCAGCAGCCATGTGGAGACCCCTTCCAGTGCGGAGATGCTTACACATTCACTGGCTTGGCTTTCCTCCTACAGTCAGTGTCATAGTGAATGTTTTGTGAGACGGAGGAGGACTTTGTGGATTGGTGTCAGACATATGGGCTAATGTTGGACTTGTGGGCTTGGGCAGCACTGGGTTGGGATGTTTTCTTGATGTGCACTTACCCTTTATATAAAACTCTCTCTTATACACGAGTTTCTGTGGATTTGTTTCTCTAATGTACCCAGACTAACACAACAGAGTTGGGATTGTGAGCGCAGACCCCACCAATTTGCACCAAACCTTGAGAAATTCAAGAAAAGATTTGGCTACAGAGCCACAATCTGAGCCAAACTTACACCCTCCCTAGCTCCCTAGATGTAAGGACTACAGAGGACAACACTAAACCTACAGGTTGGGGAGTGGGGCCAGTATGCCACGCCCACACAGGAGCAAACCAAGAAGGAAAAAGGGAAAGGGACGGTGTAGACCCCAGAGTGGCACACCAAGCCTGGAGGATGATACACACGCATGGAGCTGCTAAGGCACATAGAGGACTGTAGGGCCAACCACAGCTCATGACATGTTGTCCCCTCACTGGAGCATACCATGATAGAGGACAGGGGATCCAGTGTGGGCAGTTAATCCAGTCTGAATTCCCCCACAGCGGGGCAAGCAAGAAGGGAACATAACAACAGCAACAGGAGCAAAGAAAAGACACAAAGCCCCTAAAGAGTCCACATATAGGCTTCTGGGAGGAGGGGCAGCTCCTGGATTTCCCCAAGGACCAGTGGGGAGACAGCCATAAAGGTCAGCAGACAGACCTGAAACAATGTATGGATTGTTTTTAAAATTTTTTTCAAATTTTTCTTTTTGTTTGATCTCTGTCATTGTTGGGTTGCCTGGTTATATATGATAGGCATGAAGCAAACTCAAGAATAAAACAATAGGACTGATGATCCCAAGAGGGACTGTGGGGAGGATGAGGTGGGAAGGCAGTGGTGAGCAAACAAAACCACAGATAGGGAACAACTAGGGAATTAAAATAAACAAAAAGGAGGACATAGATATCCTGGGGGTGCTGGAGCAAGAGCAATCTAGATGCAAGGAATTACTAAGAGGCAGAAGTAGGGCAAGAGTGATGGTGGGGCAGGAGGAAGGTGAAAGGAAACAGAGGCATGATCTAGGAAGCAAAGTTTGGATAGAAATGTAAGCATAGGCGTTGAGATAGTTTATTGTGCCAACCTGGCCTATAAACACAAGTGGGATTAATTGAAGGGTGGGGAGATAAGTGGCTTGGTGAGCCTCGCTTTTCTTGTCTCTCGATCTTTAATTATCGGACCAGTGTGCAGCTGCCTTACTTGTTCTGTGCCTCAATTTAAAGGGCACACTAGCTGTGAGACGCCTAGCCTATGGACTGTGTCGCTGTAAGTTGAGGTCCCTTTAAGACCACAAGATTGAAATTTACATCTTCAGAGCTGAGAACTGATAGTTGGTGACCTGTCTGATGGTTGGTGACCTGCCTTGCTGTTTGCTGCCTGTGCTGGGATAGCCTAGCTTGCTCTCTCTACAGAGGACTACCTGATGGCCCTCAAGACTTGAGGGACTGCCAGTGTCTCACAACTCTCTCTCACAGGAGTGAGTCACACTGAGCCATTTGTACTGCTTTATACGTTAACTGTTCATTTCTTGTATTATATATAAATCTGTTTATAACTTAGCTGTTCATTTCTCGTATTATATATCTATCTGTTTATAATTTAACTGTTCATTTCTTGTGTTATATATCTATCTTTATATATATATATAAAATTATCAGCAAAAATTATTTTATATATATAAAATTATCAGCAATCTGATTTTATCTCTCTAGAGAATCCTGTCTAACCAGGCATGTACATTTGTCAATACATTAATTCATAACAATAGAGGTATTGGCCCATGTAAATATATTTATATAGCATTAGACTGGGATTGTGGATGGACTTTGGGCCTCTGCTCATGCCCTCCCTCAATGCAAGAACACTTTGTTCTAACAACCTGGCATTCTGTGATGCTCACCCTCCCGGCACAATTGCTGAAGACAAAATTGGTGCATAAGCAAATGTGGTGAAGAAAGCTGATGTTGCCTGGCTATCAAAAGATACAGCGTCTGGGGTCTTAACAGATTACATTAAACACATGGCCATCTAGCAGAGAAGCAGCAGGCCCACCTAGAAGAAGCACACCAGCCTGTGCGATCATGAGATTTCACCAGGACAACACACCAGCCTGTGCGATCATGAGGTTTCGCCACGACCAGGTAATCAAAGACCCAAAACAAACAAACAAAGTATATTGTTGAGAACAAGGTGGGTTGGAGCAGAGATCCAAAGGCCATCTGTAGACAATGGGACATCCCTTCACAGACGGAATGGGAAGGGATGAATCAATCAGGGTGCAGTAAAGCACTGATGAAACACAAACCGGACAAAAACAACAACAGTTATAAATATTCAACAATTTCCAGACAAAACAGAAAAATCAGAAACAAAGGGAAAGCAGAAAAAACGGAAACAATTTTAAAATGGGTCAAAAGGGAGATTAAATGCTGAGGTGTTACATTTTAACCTAACTACATCTGCCTTAGTCGACTTTACAATGTTCTCTGTCTAACAGCAAGGCTATCCAAGTCCCCAGACTATGTTCAGAGTGATTTTATTCATGTCGGGACTCTGCAAATAGATTTTGATCTTTCATTACTATCCAGAGTTCTGTAAACTGGGCATTCACAAATAGACTCTGATATCATTCCCGTCTCTGAACCAAGATCGATTTTTTTTTCTGTTCCTATACAAAAGGTATTGATTCTTATTTGGTCTTCCTTACTCATTATACTGCTTTCACATGCATATGAAGTGAGTAAAAATACAATGGCATGAGTCAGGCACACTTTAATGCCCAAGGTAATATCTATGTTTTTTTCTTGCATTTAAAAGAGATATTTTGTAGTAGTAGATTTGTCCCAAATGATACTGTGGTAGTTGGATTTTGTGCCAATTTGATGGTACCTATGTGGAGGTAAGGTTAGATTCCAATCTGTCAATAAAGTGTAGTGATGCTCCTTAGTATGTGTGTGTGCACGCATGTGTGCACGCATGTGTGCATGTGCGTGTGTTTATGAGAGAAACACTGAGAACCTCTCGATTCTCTGGCCCTGTGCCCTCATGTTTACTTGGATTCTGTATCTCCCTCTAGAGTGGCTCCATGAGGGCCACTGATCCTACGAGTGCTGCCCTGCTATGTTCACACCAACAATGGATCCACTTGACTTTGCATCCACTGGCCTGTGATCTCCCGGCTTCTCGCTTTGTTTCATCAGTCTGCAGCTATGTCAGTCTGAAGAAGGCACCAGCTATCCTTAGACCATGGACTTAAGTTGGACTGGACTGGAACGTCTTCTTGATATAAAATTATTTCTCATACATAGGTGAGTCATTGGTTTTGTTTCTATATAAAACCCAGTCGAACACAGACGCATTATATGATTTCCTGAGTGTTGCTTGTGTGGGCATTGATGGTAGATCCAAGTACAATGAAACTCTGAAAACATCAATATTTTCTATGCTTATCATGAAGTTGTTTTTTGGTACAGTTTAGATTAAGTTATAATCCATACTGAAGGCTGACAAGGATAAGGCATTAGATAACAATAGTAGTTATTCATACTATCCACAACTTAATAATTTTTATTTTATTGATTATGCTTTTAGTGTTATATCTCAGAAATCTTTGCTTAACCCATAGTCACAATTATTTTCAGAATACCTTCTTTAAATCTTTACTAAGCAGCTGCTTCTGGTCCCAGACAAGTCACTTCTCTTTTCCATTGCCATTGCTAAGAAAGTTACTTACTTTATCTTGACACTTTAATCCTGTTAGGCAGACACACCCAAAACTCATGCCAATGTATAGCAACCCTAAAGGCCAGGGTAGAACCGCCTCTGTACATTTCCATGGCTTTATTGACAGTAGAGAGTCCCATCTTTCTCCCATTAGGCAGACAAGGAGAGTATTGCACAATCACTATTCATAATTTTACAGATGATAAAACTGAACTTCAAAGAGGTTTTTGCATTATAAAATTAATGATTCTGGAATAATTTCCTGTGCTTGCCTCACCAGCCCTTGTCTGGTTTTAGCAGCTGATAATGAGCTTTTCCATTGTCTTTTCCCACAGATGTGGGCAACTTAGTTTCTGTGTATTCTATCTGCGGAAATACATGTGTACAGTCACCTTCTTGTTGTTGAAAAATGGCATTTGCTCTGACAAGTCTTGGTTTTACAAAATGCTGTCATGTGATCTCCAGCTTTAGTTCTATCACAAAAACCATATTTTCCAACTATTGTTCCTTCCTCCTTGTTTCCAAGTTTGCATTCCAATATTATTGCAAATAATTATCAATAGATCTTGATTGCATATTTGGTCAATTTCTGACTATAATCATTGGTAGAATTCTTAAATTTCTTCTTTACTGGCTTTTGAGACACACTGGAGCAGTATCATTTCAGAAACAATAGGTGAAGCTGACATCAACAAGGTGTCATGTTCCCAAACTTATATTTGGGCCAGAGGACAGAGCTGCTGATGAGCCACCAGCTTCGCTCCTAGCCTTAGCCTGCCTTGCCTGGTGCAGGCCAAATATCTACCTTGCTGTGAGACCTGCATCTGTAATAATGCTCATTACATCAGATGCATTTCTGTTTCCTCATTCCAAAGAACAGTACATTAACAACTCTTACTGGGTTTTTTGTTGATTTCTTTTGTATTTTAATGCTTCAACATTCTGAGCTTACACCTTTAAGACTCAAGTCTTGAAATAGGCCCATGACCCTTGCCTTATTTTCAGGCCTAGCCTGATACACTGAATAAACTGTACTTGATCCCCTTTGATAATCTCCTTGGGAATCATGCCCCTTCCCATCTACATGTAAAATGTAAATGTTCACTAGCCAGCACAACTCACTGTTTAAGTCCAGCCTGAGACACCAAGAAGAGCGGCTTCCCACAGGTGATTGCTTGCTTTCTCTTGTTCGCCCATGTGTTTTCCTTGCTTCTAGACTGCTCTCCTGAGACTCTGTGTGGTGTGCTGCGTACCTCTCAGAACTGTGAGGAAAACAATGTACTCATTTTGATGGCTTCACTGATTCCTCTTTTACACGTTGCACTTAATTTACCATCCACAATTGGTTACTGCACCCAGGAGACCTTCAAGGGAGTGTAGAACACACTGAGCAGACTGTTCTTTTCAGCTAGTGCAGCGGTTCTCAATCTGTGGGTCATGGTACCTTTGGGGGTAGAATGACCCATTCACAGGGGTCACCGAAGACCATCGGAAAACATATTATTTCTGATGGTCTTCGGAACCGAGCCACTGCTCCTCTATCCATCTCAAGGCAGCTCCGTCCACATGCATCTGTGGTCTAGTCAGATTTGTAAGGTAGAATTGGGATCATGATAGTGGGCAGTGGCGGGGCCGGGGATTGAGGGAGGAAGCATTTAGCAACTAGAAGATAGTTGTATGTTTCATAATGGATACACTGTACCCAGACTGGCTTGTCTCCTTCCTGAGACCCTTCTGTAAAGGGGAGGTCTGGTTGCCTACAGATGGGTCTTGGGTCCTCAATCTGCCCTCCCCCTCATTCATAATGATTTGATTTTTTTTGGTTCTTTGATGCCTAATATCTGATCCCTTTGACACCTGCTTCTTCCATGTGGGCTTTGTTGCTTCTGAGCTAGATGGTCACTTGTTTACCTTCAAATCATTAAGATCTCAGATGATATATCTTTTGATAGCCAGGTTCCATCAGCTTTCTTCACCACATTTATTTGTTCACCAGATTTGTCTTCAGCGATCGTGTCTGAAAGGTGAACATCATGGAATGCCAGTTGAATAGAACAAAGTGTTCTTGCATGGAGGGAGTACTTGAGTACTAAATACTAAACCTATAAATATGTGCACATAGATCTATTTTCCCATCCTCATATAAAAATATATTTACATATATACATGCCTTTAGTTAGACCTCTATAAATGTCCTTTGCTTCCTAGTCCTTTCCTATTGTCCCACTGTATTAGTCTGGGTACTTTAGAGAAACAAATTCACAGAAACTCATGTATAAGAGAGAGTTTTATATAAAGGTAAATGTACATCAAGAAAACATCCCAACCCACTGCTGCCCAAGCCCACAGGTCCAACATTAACTCATATGTCTGACAGCAATCCACAAAGTCCTCCTCCATCTCACAAAACATATACTATGATGCTGAATCAGTGGGCATGTAAGCATCTTAGAGCTGGCAGGGGTCTCCACATGGCTGCTCCAGCACCCAGGGCTGCATCGGGGTAGGTCCATGCGACTTCTCCTCGGGGATGTCTTGCAGGAAGTGAGCCTTGCCAGCCAAAGCAGGGACTGGCTAAGGCAGCTGCACCCTGGTCCTATCATCATAAAGCAAGAGACCTGAGAACTCCTAAGGTGAGGCTCACTGAGCCATTTATCTCTCTGTCCTTCAATTAACCCCACATGTGTTTATTGGCCAAATTGGCACAATAAATTAACGACCTCACCCACTATCATGCTCAGTCATTATTTGGATTTCAGTAATTCTTCTTGATTATATTACCCTTGATCACACCCTACCAGGCCTCTGACATCCCCATCCTTTTAATTGGGAACTGAAAGCACTCCAGGTTACCTTTCAGCCACATAATACAATAACATTGTATTTAATTATGACATAAAACAGCGGTTCTCAACCTGTGGGTCATGACCTTTTTTGAAAGACCCTTTCACTGGCGTTGCCCAATTCATAACAGTAGCAAAATTACAGTGATGAAGTAGCAATGAAAATAATGTTATGTCTGGGAGGCCACCACCACAAGAACTGCATTAAAATCTTGCAGCATTAGGGAGGTTGAGACCAATGACATAGAACCAATGTAACAGACCAAATTGAGTACAAAATTTTAAATGGAAGACTAGTTAATATGTAAACTTTCAGCTAAAATAAATTAAAATATTAAAAAGAAAGTAAATATTCCAGTTATTCTTTTCATTCTAAAAATTTTTGGCAATTTCTATCTTTACTCTTCCTCATTCTTTCTTGCTTAGCATTTATTTTCTCTTCAAAACCACAAGCCAAATAAAAAAATCATATCATTGAGCATGAGGGACAGTGCGGAGTGGGTACCCAAAGCCCATCTGTAGGAAACTGGACATCCCCTTCTTGAAGGGCTGCAGGGAGGAGACGAGCCAGTCAGGGTGCAAGGTAGCAACAATGAAATATATAACTTTACTCTCATTCTTAAATGCTCCGTCCCCCACTATCATGATCTTAGTTCTACCTTACACATCTGGCTAGACCAGAGGATGTACACTGGTACAGATAGGAACTGGAAACACAGGGAATCCAGGGTGGATGACCCCTTCGGGACCAGTGGTGAAAGTGGTGATACCAGAAGGGAGGAGGCAAGGTGGGGTAGAAAGGGGGAACAGATTACAATATCTACATATAACCTCCTCCCTGGGGGATGGACAACAGAAAAGAGGGTGAAGGGAGACGTCGGACAATGTAAGACATGACAAAATAATAATAACTTATAAATTATCAAGGGTTCATGAGGGAGGGGAGCAGGGAGGAAGGGGAAAAATGAGGAGCTGATATCAAGGGCTCAAGTAGAAAGCAAATGTTTTGAGAATGATGATGGCAACAAATGTACAAATGTGCTTGACACAATGGATGTATGTATGGATTGTGATAAGAGTTGTATGAGCCCTCAATAAAATTATAACAAACAAACAAACAAACAAACAAACAAACAACAAAAAAACTCACCAGTCGATCTGTGGGAGAAAGATGAGGCTTTCTATTCCTATAAAGAGTGAACGTCTTGGAAACCCAGATGGGCGGTTCTACCCTGTCCTAAAAGATTGCTCTATATGATGGTGGTTGGAACTTAGAGTCTTTGTGGGAGAAAGATTTACCAGGGTCAGAACTGACTTGAGGCAGTGAGTTTGTTTGTTTGGCTATTTCCCCTTCCTTGTGATCTATTATTAGCTGTTCCATATCGACAATATAAAGTCCTGCATTCAGCGCTTGCCCTATATATATCTCCATATAGCTCTTCCATTTTACTACCTGAACCTCATTCTCAGATAATGCTCACATAACACAGCATTTTCCCCAGATCCCTTCCAAGAAAATGAAAATGTCCAGATACATTAATGGTTGTAAGTTCAACTCAGCATAACTTGATTAACAGAATAAGCTGGAAGCTACCTATACGTTGTTGAGGCAGCTCTAGGAAACTAATGCATAACTAGAATGTATATCAGCCAAGATTTTAGAAAATGCTCTTTTAATCTAGAATTGATTTTCTTAAGTACTATACTGCCTCAAAAAGAACCTTGAAAGTTAGAGTAAATCATTATTGAGTAAAAGAACAAGAAACAACACACCACTTCTCATCTCCCTAGTCTAAAATGCAAATTTAGTAATGTCAGAAAACCATATTTTCTCTGTGTGCTCTGGTTGATATTTGGTGCTGTTAAGTTCATTCTGACTGATCGTAGTAGAATTGTCCCATATGGTTTCATGGGCTATGCTCTTTACAAGAACATATTGATAATTCTTTCTCCCATGAAGATTCTAGTTGAGTTCCAGCAGCCATCCTTTCAGGTAAAAGCCCAGGACTTAACCATTGTAACACCGCATGGATTGACAATGAGATAATCAGTTCTGTATAGCAGCTCAGCTCCTTTAAACTGCAATAATTCCACTGACATCAAGTCAAATCCATCGCTAACTGTAGCCCATCTTTCTCTTTTGGGAGGTTGAGCAGCTGATCTGTGGCTAACAGCACAATACCAACTCACAGTGCCAACTCACAGGGTTCCTTTGAGCTTCAGTAGTGCTTCTTTGTTTCTCTTTCCGCTCTCTATCTCTTTCCCTCTGTGTCTCCATCTCTGTCTCTTTCCCCCACAGACCATCTCATTTCTATAGAGGGCGCATAAATACGCTCATATGATTTTATACTTACACACCTTCAAAGGATAGGCACCTTCAAGCCTTTATCTTGCCTAAAAGCAAGTTACAGCAAATTAAAAAAAAAAAGAAGAAGCAATGATCCAGATATGGGTTTTGGGCTTCACACTAAATCCTAGCACCAACTTAAGATCAATTAGTTTTTATATCTTGGTCCTGGATTGATACTCACCTTCATGGAATGATCACTGAAGATAAGGGTACTAAAGCAAAGTGTGGTAAAGAAACCATATGATGCCCGACTATCAATCAGAATAGAGTCTGGGGTCCTAAAGGCTTGTATTCAATAAAGCTGCCATCTAAGTGAGGCACCAATCAAGTCCACAAGGAAGATGCACACCAGCTTGTGTGATTCAAAGATGACAACTACAAATCTTGAATATGGTGAGAAAGAAACATCAGAGCAAAAATTTTGAATACCCAATTTGTGGAGGTCTATGGGTACGGTGAGAACCCAAAACCCATCCACAAAGTATCTGGTAAGATTGAGTCACTTGTAGAATCGCTGTAGCCACATGCAAGAGTCCAGATAAGCCTTACTATCAGGCAGAGGAGACCTGAAATTTTGATAATGCTGGATCAAACTCAACACTTGACCAGTTGACCGCCTCATAGACATGACCTGAATTTGTTCTGGGTGCAAGTATCTCTTACTGGTTCCATGGCAGAAATTTCTTCCCTGAGTTTTTTATTGTGGTTGGGGTCTTTTTCTTATGCATTGTTAGTATTTTTGTCTTTATACTATTATGTTTGTACCCTTTGCACCTTGGTGCGAATTTGTCTTCTATTGTTTTTTTTGTTGGGTCTTTCAGCTGTGAAACACAGAAGTGGAGGCATAGGGATAATAAGGAGTAGAAGTGGATATAAGGAATACAGGGGGGAGGGTGGGGGTCAGGACTGAAAGGGGATTTCAGAGGTAACTAATGAAGACAGGATGTGGGAGGGAGTTTTATAATTGTGTGAATCATCTTAAAGGCGATTTGACCATGGGGAAACTTCTAAAATTGATGTGGGGTTAATTTTATAATTCTCCATGATATTATTGAAGTATTGGATTATATGATACATAAATTACTTGTGAATAAATCTGTTGGAAAAAAAGGTAACACTTAACCTCAGTTATTTCATGGCTCAATCACACGTTTTAGGATTTTCTGTCAATTTAGAATTGAACTTCCTACTTCTTGGTGGGATGGTATCTAGATAATGGGTGCAGCAAGCTTCCAAGGAAGTGTGTCTAATTCATACTTATCTTTTGCATCTGCAACTGTGTCCTTGGTTACATTGGCATCAAGGCAAGTTAAAACATCTGGTTCTGTCTCTATCTAGTCTTGAATTAATAGCCCATTTGGATCATGTTGTCTCCTTCTTATTCCTATAATGAGGATCCTTCAGTCCCACTGCCTACTGAGAGAGCAGAGCAAACTTTTGGATACTTTTCTGGGTCAGGACCTCATTTCTCAGAGCTTCTGGTTTCCCAAGTGCCTAGGGCTGCTTCTTCCACCCCAGTAGCCTCTTTACTACTGAGCCCCCACATTTACTAGGGCTCCTTTGCTCCTCCCTTTTTGAATTCTATCCTCAGGAGAATAGAGAAAGCAACACGACTCCTCAGATCCCTTATTATTATTTACCTTTTACAATTTTTCTACCCGTCAGGACATTTTTATCTAGTTTCCAGTTGGCAAAAACCGCAATCTTGTCTGATCAGATAGTTTCCAACATCATTTTGTCTCACATCTGGACCTCAGATTTGAAGCTCATAAACTAAATATTAATGCTTTATTTTTCTTATCTACAGCCAACTGTGTTCTTCCTTCAGGCAATAGATTCTCCATATCTAACTGATGAAAGTGGGGAGGGCCATGGGCTAACAAGAACTATGTGGAAAAGACTACATTTTGAGTGTCTACACTATAAAATTCTTTCTTGCCACATGGGGATCGTAATTAGGTTGGGTAGGCTGTAGAAAAGTCCATAAAACCTGGAATGTTTTCTCTGACGTGACTGCTTTTTAAGAAGAGTTATTTCACCTTGTTCTTTTCTAAAGAAGTTACTCTGATCATACAATTTTCAAGTAAAACTGACCCTGCTGGTTTAGTTACAGCTGATTAGATCAAAGGGCAATTTATGGGACACAGGCTACCAATTCTGACTTGAACAAGCCATTGAGGTGGCTTGGCAAGTTATATGACCAATAAACGTACTCAGTTCTATTGTTGTTGTTAGCTGTCAGCAAGGTGGCTCTGACTCATTGCAACCTCATGCACAGTAGAACAAAAGATGGCATGGTCTTGTGCCATCTTCACAATTGTTCTTATGCCTGAACCCATTGATGCAGCCACTGTGTCAATCCATTTCCTTGAGGGATCCACACCCTTCCCTCCCCCCCGCCCCCGACCCTGCCCCTCCACCTTAACAAGCATGATTTCCTTCTTCGGGGACTAGTCTCTATTGACATATGTCCAAAGAGGAAGCCTTGCCATCCTTGCCTCTAAGGAGCACTCTGGCCTTACCTCTTCCAAGTAAGTCCTTTTATCAATCAATATTCTTTTCCAGTATCATGATTCAAATGCATTGATTCTTATTTTGTCTTCCTAATTCAATGTCCAATTTTCACATGCATATGAGGCAATTGAAAATATCATGGCTTGGGTCAGGTTCATCTTAGTCCTTAAAATAAATCTCTGCAAGCGGATGGTGCCCGGCTATCAAAAGAGATAGTGACTGGGGTCTTAAAGGCTTGAAGATAAACAAGCGGCCATCTAGCTCAGAAGCAACAAAGTCCACATGGAAGAACACACCAGCCTGTGTGATCGAGTGGTCCCAAAGGGATCAGTTACCAGGCATCAAAGAACAAAAAATCATATCATTGACTGCACACCTCCATGATAGGATCGCTGAAGACAAATGGGTGCATAAGCAAATGTGGTGAAGAAAGCTGATGGTGCCCAGCTATCAAAAGAGATAGTGTCTGGGGTCTTAAAGGCTTGAAGGTGAACAAGCGGCCATCTAGCTCAGAAGCAAATAAGCCCACATGGAAGAAGCACACCGGCCAGTGCGATCACGAGGTGCCCAAGGGACCAGGTATAAGGCATCATGCAAAAAAAAAAAAGATATAAGTGTGTGTATGTATGTGTATATATGTGTATATGTATATATGTATATATGTATATATATATCATATTAAATGAAGGGGGAAGTGCAGAGTGGAGACCCAAGGCCCAAGTGTCAGCCAATGGAGATCCCCTCATAGAGGGCTTTAGGAGAGGAGATGGGTTAATTAGGGTGTGAGGTAGTACCGATGAAGAACACAGCTTTCCCCCAGATCCTGGATGCTTCCTCCCCCCAACTACCATGATCCGAATTCTACCTTGCAGGGCTGGATAGGACAGAGGCTGTACACTGGTACATATGAGGGTTGGAGGTACAGGGAATCCAGGGTGGATGATACCTTCAGGACCAAGGGTGTGAGGGGCGATGCTGGGAGAGTGGAGGGTGAGTGGGTTGGAAAGGGGGAAGTGATTACAAGGATCCACATGTGACCTCTTCCCTGGGAGAGGGACAGCAGAGAAGGGGGGAAGGGAGACTCCGGATAGGGCAAGATATGACAAAATAACGAGGTATAAATTACCAAGGGCATATGAGGGAGGGGGGAATGGGGAGGGAAGGGGGGGGGAAAGAGGACCTGATGCAAAGGGCTTAAGTGGAGAGCAAATGCCTTGAGAATGATTGGGGCAGGGAATGTATGGATGTGCTTTATACAATTGATGTACGTATATGTATGGATTGTGGTAAGAGTTGTTTGAATCCCTAATAAAATGTAAAAGAAGAAAAGAGAAAAAAATGATTAGGGCAAAGACTTTACAGATGTGCTTTATACAATTGATGTATGTATATGTATGAACTGTGAAAAGAATTGTATCAGCCTCAATAAATTGTTAAAATAAAAAAAAAAGAATAAAAAAGTATATAATACAAAAAAAAGAATTAAGTCAAACTCTTAATGATATTGTATTTGTTTCATTTTCTATATATAATTAATGTAGGTATCTATATATAACACCTTATATAATTTGTTTCCATATATAATTAATCTAATTCCTTACCTATGCTTGTTTTTCTTTAATTTTGGAACATTAATTCTAATAAATAATTTATTTCCTCAAAAAAAAAAAATCTCTGCTTTCCAACCTTGACCCATACCTTGCCTGATTTTAAAGCATGCAGTATGCCCTTCCTTTTTTAAAAAAGGAACAACTTCCTTTAAAATAATTATTTTATTGGAGGCTTCTAAAACTCTTATCACAATCCACCCATCCATCCTTTGTGTCAAGCACATTTGTACATCTGTGGCCATCATCATTTTCAAAACATGTGCTTTCTGCCTAAGCCCTTGGTATCAGCTTCTAATTTTCCCCCTCCCTCTCCCACCCTCCCTCCCTCCCTCACGAACCCTTGATAATTTATAAATTTTTATTATATTTTCATGCCTTACACTGACTGATGTCTCCCTTCACCCATTTTTCTGTTGTCCATCCCCCTGGGATGGGGTTATATGTAGATCATTGTGATCAGCTCCCCTTTCTCCCCTCACCTCAACCCTACCCTCCTGGTATGGCTACTCTCAATATTGGTTCTGAGGGGGTTATCTGTCCTAGATTCCCTGTGTTTCCAGCTCTAATCTGTACCTGTGTGCATGCTCTGGTCTAGCCAGATTGGTACGGTGGCATTGGAGTTATGATAGTGGGGGGAAGGAAGTATTGAAGAACTAGAGGAAAGCTGTATGTTTCAACCGTGCTATACTGCACCCTGTCTGGCTTGTCTCCTCCCCACAACCCTTCTGTAAGAGGATTGCCTACAGATGGGCTTTGGTTCCACACTCCCCCTCATTCACAATGATATGATTTTTTTTCTAGGTCTTTGATGCCTGATATCTGATCCTATCGACACCTTGTGATCACACTGGCTGGTGTGCTTCTTCCATGTGGGCTTTGTTGCTTCTCAGCTAGATGGCCACTTGTTTATCTTCGAGCCTTTAAGACCCCCAATGCTATATATTTTACTAGCTGAGTACCATCAACTTTCTTCACCACATTTGCGTAAGCATGCACTTTGTTTTCAGCAATCATGCCGGGAAGGTGAGCATCATGGAATGCCAGGTTATTAGAACAAAGTGTTCTTGCATTGAGGGATACTTGAGTAGGGGCCCAATGCCCATCTGCTATCTTAATACTAAACCTATAAACATATGTACATAGATCTATTTCCCTATCATCATATATAAATATATTTACATATACACGTGCCTGCATTTAAACCTCTATTAATGTCCTTTGCTTCTTAGTTCTTTCTACTATTCCTTTTACCATCCTGTTGTCCCACTATCATGTTCAGCCTTCATTCCTCTTGGTTACATTGCCCTTGATCAAGCCTTACCAGCCCTCCTACAACCCCCTTGCCATTAATTTTAGATCCCTTGTTGTTTACTTGTTCCTGGGTTTGTTAAATATCACTTCCTCTCTCCCTCCCCCCACCTCACCCTCTCCCATACTCAAACCAATGGTCTATAGTTGCTTTCTCCACCACATTGTTTATCTTATCTAGATAGACATGCAGAGAAAAGAATATGTACAAAAACAAGACAGATCAAACCAAAGCAACAAGAGGAAACAAAACAACAGCAGCAAAACCAATGACAAAAAAAGAAAAGCCTATAAGTAGTTCAAGGTCTGTTTGTTGACCTTTAGGAGTGTTTTCCAGTCGAGTGTGATGGGGTGCCACACTCTGGTCCTGCAATCTATTTTTGGTACTCCCTCGGGACTTTTTTTCTCTGCTCCGCTTGCTATTCTGTTGCACACCCTTAGTGTTTCACCTCAGTGTGCTGGGGTGAGATCAGGCACAATTCCTGGACTGTTTGTCCAGTGCTGTCCCCTGTAGTCTGTGGGTCAGTGAGGGATATCGTGTCTCATAGTAGGGCTTTCCCTATAGCCCTCTCTGTGCACTGGCTGCTATGAGCAGGAACATCATCCTCAGGACTTGGTGGGCCAGGATGTGCTCCACTCTCTCTCCCTCCCCCTTCATTTGCTCCTGTGTGCTCTGATCAGTCCTATTCCTTTCCCTGAGCTGTAGCTTCAGTGGTGTCCTCTGAGGTGAATTCTTCTGAGAGAAAGGGAGCTGTCCACATAATTGGGATTGGGGCCAGTCCCTTAGACCTCTCTATTGGTTCCCTGCATTGTGCCAGTAGGTTGCATCTACATCTTGGAGCACTGGGTTGAAGTCTGGTCCCTCTATCCCTGTGGAGATATAAACAACACCCTCTCATTTGGGTGGGTTAGTGCCCTGTTCCCCTGCTACCCATGTCTTCCTCCCCCTCATTTTTAGTTGGCTACCATGTGAATCCCTGGATTTGGTGTGGCCCCTGCCATAACCTGGACCTCACCCTAGGAGTGGACTTATACCGTAGTGTTTTCCCTATGCTCCCTTTACCTTTTAAACCTTACGTCAGCACACAACATCCTGTTGATCCATGTACAAGTTCCTCATGCATACCATGAAGTGTTCTGGAATTTCCATTCTTGTCAAGGTGGTCCAAGTTTATTATAGTCCACACAGTCTAATGTCTTGGCATAGTCAAAGAAACAAGTAAACATCTTTCTGTTATTCTCTGCTTTGAGCCAAGATCTATTTGATATCAGAAATAATATTCCTCGTTCCACGTCCTTTTCGGAATCTGGCTTGAACTTCAGGTAGTTTCTTATCAATTATACTGCTGCAACATTTGTTGGATAGTCTTCAGCAAAATTTTCCCTGGGTGAGATATCAGTTCTATTGTTCTATAGTGTGAGTATTATCTTCAGTCACCTTTCTTTGGAATGGGCACAGATATGAATCTCAGCTGACCGAGCAGCTATCTTATAAATTTCCTGGCAGAGATGAGTTAGTGCTTCCAGTGCTTCTTCAGCTTGATGAAACATCTCAGTGGGTCTTCCATCAATGCCCGGCCCCTCATTTTTGGCTAATATATTCAGTGCTGTTTGGACTTTTTCCTTCAGCAGCATTGGCTCTTGCTCACATGCTAGGCCCTGAAATGGTTATTTTTAGTACAGTGAATCTGTGAATTCTTTGCAACTTCTCTTGGTGCTTATGGCATCATTCAATATTTTGCCCATCATCTGAATGCACAAAATTGCTTCCTGGATAGGTATAAATGAGCCCAACCCCTTTTATAACTAGAAGAATCAAGAGAAAACAACTCCTTGAACTAGATTCATAGCTACCACAAAAGATGCTGAGCAACTTGTTATAAATAGTATATCTCACTCAATATCGTGATGCTGTTTGTTAGTAAGTGTCCTTGAGTTGATTCCAACTCATGGTGACCCAATGACAATGGAATGAAACACAACACAGTCCTGTGCCATCCTCACAATTGTTCCTATGTTTGAGTCCTTTGTTGTAGCCACTGTGTCAATCCATCTCGGAAAAGGTCTTCCTCCTCTTCGTTGACCCTCCATTTTACCAACGTAATGTCCTTCTCTAGGGACTTGTCTTCTCCTGATAGTATGTCCAACGTATGTGAGACAAAGTCTCACCATTCTCACTTCTAAGGAGCATTCTGCGTACTGTAGCATGGAGGATTTAGGGATACAAAAACAGTTGTGTGGTGGACAAAGTGAACTCCCACAATGTCTCATATATATATTAGCATTGTAGACCTTTTGGGAACCTTTAAACATATTGACATATTTCAGTGTCACTAGTTCACCCAAGATCCATGGTAGCAATAAGTTATTGTTAATGCTATCACGTCTTGAGTAGTAAGCATGCATATTCTCTGAGTCGACAAAGGTGCTGATGAGATGTAGGAACTCAATGAGGTAACATATAAACTTCCTAGCACAATGCCTGGATTATAGTAAGTTATAGCTAAATACATTTTATTGCTTTCCCTTTAAGATTCTTATTGCTTGATTTTCATTGCTGCACTACCCATATATTAGGTTGCTGTGCTTTGGAAGCTTGCATGTTGCTATGATTTGGAAAGGTATCCCCAGTATTTTAAGTATCAGCAGGAGCATCCATGGTGGAGAGATTTCAACATAGCTTTGAAATTAGGAAGTCAGGCCTTGCCACTTATTTCCACGAACTAACTAATGAAAACTCTATGGACCAAAGAATATGGCCCCAGATTTCTATTTTCTTATATTCAAGGTGTCAGAATGAGGGATTGGTTGCTTGAGAAGGTCGTCATGTTGGGTAACGTGGAAGGACAGTGAAGGCAAAGGAAATCCTCATTGACATGGGTTAACATAATGACTGAAACATAAAATTCAATGAAGTCAACAATCTTGAAGATGGTGCCGGACTGGGAAATATTTCCTTCTGTTATAATTTTCATCTGAGTCAGAGCTTATTTGATAGCATTACAAATAACTTACTGCTACCATGGATCTTGGGTGAATTAGTGACACCGGAATATTTCAATGTGTTTAAGGACCTCCAAAAGGTCGAAGAATCATTAGTGAATGATTTAGAGATCATCATTAAACATTTATGAAGAGTTACTGTTAATTGATATGGTACTAAGAAACTTGGTGGCAAAAGGCTTTGCATTTCTTCTGTCCTAAAGTTACAGGATTTCTTAAAGTTATGAACTTTACAAAGAGCCTCTTCTCTTCCTCTCAGAACTTCCTGATCTCCTCCAATAGGTAATTATTGTTGAAACTTAAATTAAAAAGGAGTTATATGATTTGTTATTCTAGGACTTATGATGGTGTGGAGGTCCTGTTTATATAATGTCTTTCCTAGAAAAATGATTTAGCAGTGCAAAATAATACACATTTAATATCTCACAGATATGAGGGCAACATTTCCAGGAGCAGTTTAGCCCAGGTACTCTCATGAGGTTGTAGCAAAGGTATTGGTCAGGACTGGAGCCATACCACAGCTCAAATGAGATTAATGCATCTATACCAGCGTCACTTAAATGGTTATCTATGTTCGTCTGGAAGCTCTGCTGAAACCTGTTCCCCTGGGTAATCCAGCTGATGTTTGAAGTAGCATAAATTACAGTTCCATAGCAATACACAAGCTACCGCTCTATAATATACTGATAAACAGATGGTAGACTCAAACATACCTTTTCTGATATGAAGCTTCTCTATGAAAAGTTTACGCAGAGAAAGAAACATTCTTTGAAGGTTGCCAGGGGTTAGAGAGGAAGGGAGCGTAAATCACTACTGAGCGGGCAGACACAGACTCATAGGAATTGAGGTGAAGGAGAAAGCAATGATAACAAAAGAATTCAGCACAGAATGATCAAGGCAAAGGAAGGCATTGAGAGGAGCACAAGAGCTAAAGGTAGCAGATAAAAACAATTGTAGACACAACCCTCCAATAACAGGAATAACAATAATCCAAAAGTGGATACATAGATAGACATAAGCTGAACACATGTGGGAAAGAGAGATAATCTTTATATCTATGTAAACACACATACGTGTGTATATATGCATACACATTTATGCACAGATGTGCATATATGTGTGCATATACATGTATGCATATATATATAAACTGCAATTATATCCATGAATATAGTGGAGTATACAGAGAGGAGTTATGAAAATGTTTTGGCCATAACCAAAATCTTTGAAGCAATGAGTCACTCAGGACCATCTTAGAGGACATCAAGGGTAATTGGAAAAACATACCTCCCATTTTGGTGAGTAACAACGGAGTTCTTAAACATTTGTGAGCAGCTATCTTAGCTGTAGCTATTGGCTACACTCTTCTGAAGGAAAGAAGAGTGAAGAAAATAAAAGACTCATGAAACCTCCACAACCCCGAGACCAGAATAACTACAAAGGTACCTATTGATTTCTTGAGGTCTGATGTTGCTCTTGTCAGCCCACACGTCTTCATATTTTCTGTCATTAGTGGTCAATGCTTCAGATCTCTTCTTGAGATGTTCTCCAACTTCAGGTGGGGTAGACGCAGATGGTATTTTGACTCTCATAAACATTTTAATTTTCTACAGCTTCAACCCGAACATAGATCTTGATATGAGGAAAGCATGATCTGCTCCAAAGACAGCCCCTAGCTTAGGGGCTTCTCCATTGTCTCTTCCCACAGATGTAGTCAATCTGATTTCTGTATATTCCATGTGGAACCCTGGTGGTATAGTGGTTGTACGCTAGGTTGCGATCTGCATGGTCAGCAGCTATAAACCACCAGCAGCTCCGTGGGGAAAAGGCGGGGCTTTCTATTTCCATAAGCAGCGACAACCTCGGAAACCCACATGAGGTCACTATGAGTCAGCATTGCCTCAATAACTAGGAGACAGAGCTCTTCCATCTGGAGAAGTTCACATATTTTGTTTTGTTGAAAAAAATATTTATGATAAAGAAGTTGTTGGTTTTGCAAAATTCTATCGCGGGCTGCTGGCTTCCTTTCTATCTATCACCAAGGCCATATTTTTCTAACTGCTGTCTTTCTACCAAAGAGGCTTTCCTCTTTTGGTTTCAACTTTTGCATTCCAATAGCCAAGAATTATCAATTCATCTTGATTTCGTGTTTGATCAATTTCAGACTGAAGACATTGGGGGAAGTCTTCAATTTCTTCATCATTAGCTTTGGTAGATAGTGTAGAATAGTAGTAGTTGGATAATAGCTGTATTGATGGTATTTATTTAAATGCAGAGAGATATAATCCTACCACACACAGCATTGTACTTCAAGATAGATCTCAAAATGTTCTTTGTGATGATGAATGCTATGCCATTTCTCTTGACTATTTCATTCCCAGAACAGTAAACCATATGATTTTCTGGTTCAAAATGAGCAGTGTCCGTCCAATTCAGCCCACAAAAGCCTGGAATGTCAAATTTTACACGTATCATTTCATTTTGACCACTTGCAATTTTCCTATATTCATATGTTATATATTCCAAGTTCCACTTATTAATTGATGTGTGCATGGTTTCTTTTCCTTTTGGAATCTGCCCCACCATCAAATGAAGAATATGAAACCTCAATTCACACAGATTTTACTCCATCCTGGTCATTATGGTTGAATCGACTTTGGGAAGGCAGCTCTTCCTTTGTCTTCCTCTGTCTTTGAGGGCCTTTCAACCTGAAGGGCTCATCTTCTGGCATTATCTTGGACAGTGTTGTGCTTCATTTTATGTGCTTTTCAGTATCTGACAGTATTTGCTTCCTGGCCAGAAGGTTTTATGTGGCTAATTTCTCAGAAATAGACAGCCTATCGCTTCTTCCTCATCTGTTCTGAATCTGTAAACTATATTAAAAACAGTTCACTTTGGGTGACTGTGCAGGCATTTCAAATATTGGTGACATAGTTTCCAGCATCACTGTGACACACAAACCACCACACTATGACAAACTGACAGAAAAGAAAGAAAAAGGTCAAGTGGATATTGAAAGAGACTCTGAAATTTGCTCTTAAGCATATAGCAGAAAATGCCAAGGCATTCAACTGTGTGGCCTGTACAAAAAAACCTCTGGAAAACCTTGAAAAGAATTAGAACTGAAGAACACCACTCGTGCTCACGTGGACCTTGTACATGGAGCACGAGGCAGTTGTGTGATCAGAACAAAAGAATACCAAACAGTTTAAAATCAGGATAGGTGTGCATCAAAGTTGTATCTCTTTTTAAAAACGTTTTATTAGGGGCTCATACAACGCTTATCACAATCCATACATACATCAATTGTGTAAAGCACATTTGTACATTCATTGCCCTCATTTTCAAAGCATTTGCTCTCCACTTAAGCCCTTGTCATCAGGTCCTCTTATTTTCCCCTCCCTCCCTGCTCCCCATCCCTCATGAGCCCTTGATAATTTATAAATTATTATTTTGTCATATCTTGCCCTGTCTGATGTCTCCTTTCACCCCATTTTCTGTTGTCTGTCCCCCAGGGAGGAGGTCACATGTAGATCCTTCTAATTGGTTCCCACTCTCCCTTTGCCCTCCCAGTATCGCCACTCACACCCCTGGTCCTGAAGGTATCATCTGCCCTGGATTCCCTATGCCTCCAGCCCCTATCTGCACCAGTATATATCCTCTGGTCTAGCCAGACTTGCAAGGTAGAATTCAGATCATGATAGTGGGGGCGTGGGGAGGGAGGAGGAAGCATTTAGAAACTAGAGGAAAGCTGTATTCTTCATTGGTGTTACACCACACCCTGAATGACTCATCTTCTCCCCTAGACCCCTCTGCATGGGGATGTCCAGTGGCCGACAAATGGGCTTTGGATCTCCACTCTGCACTTCCCCCTTCATTCACTATGTTAAGATTTTTTTTGTTCTGATGATGCCTTATACCTGATCCCTTCAGTACCTTGTGATCACACAGGCTGGTGTGCTTCTTCCATGTGGACTTTTTTTTGCTTCTGAGCTAGATGGCCGCTTGTTCACCTTCAAGCCTTTAAGACCCCAGACACTATCTCTTTTGATAGCCAGGCACCATCAGCTTCCTTCACCACATTTGCTTTTGCACCCGTTTGTCCTCAGCAATTGTATCATGGAGGTGTGCACCAAATGATATAATTTTTTATTCTTTGATACCTGATAACTGATCCCTTTGGCACCTCGTGATCATGCACACTGGTGTGTTCTTCATGTGGGCTTTGTTGCTTCTGAGCTAGATGACCGCTTGTTTATCTTCAAGGCTTTAAGACCCCAGACACTTTATCTTTTATCTTTTGATATCCGGGCACCATCAGCTTTCTTCATCACATTTGCTTATTCACCTGCTTTGTCTTCAGTGATTGTGTTGGGAGGGTGTGCATCATAGAATTCCAATTTAATAGAAGAAAGTATTCTTACATTGAGGGAGTATTGAGTGGAGGCCCAATGTCCTTCCGCCACCTTAATACTAAACCTATAAATATAGACACATAGATCTATTTCCCCATCCTCATATATATATTTGCATACATATATATGTCTTTATCTAGACCTCTATAAATGCCCTTTGCCTCCCAGCTCTTTCCTCTAATTCTGTTGACTTTCCTCCTGTCCCACTATCATGCTCAGTCCCCACCAGGGTTTCAGCAATTCCTCTTGATTACATTATCCTTGATCATGCCCTACCAGACCTCCCTCACCCACCTCACCACCAATTTGGATCACTTGTTGTTCCCTTCTCCCTGGGTTTGTTAACACCACCTTCCTTACCCCCCACTTCCCCCTATCCCATCTCCCCTACCCACCCCGAACTGTCGGTCTCGTTGTTTTTCTTCTGGATTGTTCATCCAGCCTATCTTATTTAGACAGACCTGCAGAGACAATGACATGCACAAAAACAAGACAGAGCAAAACCAAATAACAATATACAACAAAACAATAACAACAAACCAATGACAAAGAACAAAAGAAAACACAACAAGAAAGAAAAGCTTGTAGTTAGTTCAAGGATAGTTTGTTGACCTTTAGGAGTGTTTTCTAGTCCAGCCTGTTGGGGCACCATGCCCTGGCCCCAAAGTCCACCTTCAGCATTCCCTGGGGACCTTGGCACTCCATTCCCTTGCTGTTCCGCTGCACTCCCCCAGTGCTTTGCCTCGGTGTGGTGGGATCAGGTCGGGCGCAATTCCCACACTGTGTCTCTGGTGCTGTCCCCCACAGGGTCATGGATCAGTGAGGGACGTCATGTCTCATAGTGGGGCTGGCCATGTGGTCCTCTCTGTGAACTGGCTGCTCTAATTGGAAACATCGTCCTCAAGGCCTGGTGGGCCAGAATGTACTCCACTCTCTCCTCCTCCCCTTTCATGTGCTCCCTTGTGCTCCGATCAGATAAGTCCCTCTCCAGTAGCTGCAGATTCAATGCTGTCCTTTGAAATAAATTCTTCTGGGGGAGGGGCAGGCATCCACTTAGTATTGGTACTGGGGCCAGCCCCCCCAGACCTCTCCACGTTATCATACTTATTAAACTTGTCTGCTGAGCAAATAATCAAAATGCTGGTTTATATGCAGAAATGTGGTGTTAGGGTAGGAGGAAGGCCTATTAACAACCTACCATATGCAGATAACACAACCTTGCCTGCTGAATTAAGGAGGACTTCTATTCCCTTCTACTCCTTTTTTTTTTCATGGACAGTCACCGACAGCTTTATTTACAAGTTTGAATTGTTAAATATGTCTAAAGTGCATTCTTACAGCTAATTAATAGCAGCATTATCAGGAATGAGTGTTGGATATTATCAAATGCCTTTTCTGTCTCAATTGACATTACCATATAGCTTTTTTTGTCTTGCTTATGTGGTAAACTAAACACTTTTTCTAACATTGGACCATTTTTGCATACTTGGTCTACATCACACTTGATCATGGTGTATTTTTTTACATTTATTGTTAGAGTCGATTGGCCAGTATTTTGTGGAGAATTTAGCATCTATGTTCATGAGGGATACTGGTCTATAGTTTTCTGTCTTGGTAGTATCTTTGCCTAGTTTGGATATCAGCGTTTTTCTCAGTTCATAGAATTAGTTTGGGAAAAATTAGTTTGGGAATTTTATATTCTTTTTTATATTCTGGAATAATTTGTGTAACTTTAGTGTCAACTTTTCTCTGAATATAGAATTCTCTAGTGAATCCATATGACCCTGCTCATTTTCCTGTTAGAAGTTTTTAATGATATGATCTTTTCTCTTTTATTATGGGTATGTGGAGGTTTTCTAATTCAGTCTAGTTTAATTTGGGGGAGATGGTATATTTCTATAAATATGTCCATTTCATCTAGCATTTAAATTTTATTGGAATACAATCCTCTGAACTAATATGTTACTTTTAGATTTTCATTTGGATCTCTTATGATGTCGCACCTCTCATCTCATGTTCTTGATAATTACATCTTCCTTTTCTTTTCCTTAAAACCTGTCAGTGGTTTGTTAAAACTGTAAATTCTTTTAAAAAACAAATTTATTTTCATGTTAATCTTTTCCTATTGTTTTCTCTTTGCCAGTTCCTTATTTCTGCTCTCATCTTAATGATTTATTTTTATTGGTGCTTGAAGGTATATATGCTGCTCTTGTTCTAGTTGTGGATAATGCTGAGTTAAGCTACTGATTTGAGTCTCTTCTTTTTTATGTGGGAATTTAGTGCTAAAAATTGTTTTCTGAGTACTGCTCTTGCTGTGTCCCAGAGGTGTTAGTATGTTGGATTTTCATTGCCATTTGTTCCAAGGAATTAATTAGATCAATTGTTGTTATTAGGGACCATTGAGTCAATTCTGCACCATAGAAACCCTATGAATAACAGAATGAAGGACTGCATGGTTCTGTGTCATCCTTGCAATTATTCCTATGTCTGAGCCTATTGTTTAGCCAGGGTGTTAATCCATCTCATTGCATTCTTTCCTCTTTTTCTCTGGCCCTACACTTTACCAAGCATGATGTCCTCCAGGACCTGGTTTCTTCTGACAATATGTCCAATGTACGTAAAACTAAGTCTTGCTATCCTTGCCTCTAAGAAACATTCTGGCTGTACTTCTTCCAAGACAGATCGTATTTTCCTTCTAGCAGTCCATGATACTTTCAATATCTTCTCTTATACCATAATTCAAATGTATCAATTCTTTGGTTTTCTTTATCCAGTGTCCATCCTTCACATGCATATGAGACTATGGAAAATACCATTTTTCTCAATTATCAAGCAGTTTTTAAGTATGGTATTGTCCAGTTTCCATGTGTTTGATTTTTTGCCTCTGCTCTTTCAACTGTTCATTTCTAATCTTATAACACTGTGGTCTGAGAAAATGGATCATAAAATCTCAATATTTGAAATTTTAGTAAGGCTTGCTTTGTGTTCTAACATATAGTCTATTCTAGAGAATGCGCCATGCATACTGGACAATAATGCAAACTAGGACTTGTTGCATGGAATGGTCTGTATGTGTCTAGGAAATCAAGTTGGTTAATTGAGTTGTTTAGTTCTTCTGTGCCTTTACTGAGTTTCCGTCTTGATCATCCATCCTTCCTCAAGAGTGATGTATTGACGTTCCATACTGTCATTATTGAAGTGTCTATTTCTCCCTCAGTTCTTTGAAGAACTTGATGAACGCATTTTCAGGATTATTGTTAGGAATGTACACGTTTATTAAGTGACTGTGTAATACCCTTCTTTAATTTTTTATGTTGGATTTAGGCTGAAGCGCGTGTGTGTGTGTGTGTGCGTGTGTGTGTGTGTGTACACACTTTTGATTTCACTGGCGTCTGTTTGTGTTCAATGGCGCTTTCATTGAATTGGTTTCTGAGTGGAGTCGTGTTCTCTAACTGCTCATTGTTTTTGATTCCCTGTTCATAGTGATCCTGTTCATATTTTTTTGTCGTCTGGCTGGTCTTGCTTTTATGAATTCCTTTAGTTTTTTTTTCTTTTCTGGAAATTCCTTCATTTTCCCCACCAATATGAGGGATAGTTTCACTGGATAAAGGATTCTTGGTTGCATTTTTTTCCTTTTAGAACTTTATATATGTTGTTCCATTGTCTTCTTGCCTGTATAATTTCTGATAAGTCTGGGCTTATCCTTATGAGGTTTTCTTGGTAGGGGATTAATCTTTTCTCTAACTACCCTCAAGATTCTCTTTTTTTTTAGTTAGGTTAAAAAATTTTTTTGACATTTTATTAGGGGCTCATACAACTCTTATCCTAATCCATGCATATACATACATCAATTGTATAAAGCACATCTGTACAGTCCCTGCCCTAATCATTTTTTTCTCCTCTTTTCTTTTTTTACATTTTATTAGGGACCCATACAACTCTTATCACCATCCATACATATACACACATCGATTGTATAAAGCACATCCATACATTCCCCGCCCCAATCATTCTCAAAGCATTTGCTCTCCACTTAAGCCCCTTGCATCAGGTCCTCTTTTTTCCCCCCTCCCTCCCCTTTCCCCCCTCCCTCATGTGCCCTTGGTAATTTATACCTCATTATTTTGTCATATCTTGCCCTATCCGGAGTCTCCCTTCCCCCCTTCTCTGCTGTCCCTCTCCCAGGGAAGAGGTCACATGTGGATCCTTGTAATCAGTTCCCCCTTTCCAACCCACTCACCCTCCACTCTCCCAGCATCGCCCCTCACACCCTTGGTCCTGAAGGTATCATCCACCCTGGATTCCCTGTACCTCCAGCCCTCATATGTACCAGTGTACAGCCTCTGTCCTATCCAGCCCTGCAAGGTAGAATTCGGATCATGGTAGTTGGGGGGAGGAAGCATCCAGGATCTGGGGGAAAGCTGTGTTCTTCATCGGTACTACCTCGCACCCTAATTAACCCATCTCCTCTCCTAAACCCCTCTATGAGGGGATCTCCATTGGCCGACACTTGGGCCTTGGGTCTCCACTCTGCACTTCCCCCTTCATTTAATATGGTATATATATATACATATACATATACATATACACATATATACACACACTTATATCGTTGTTGTTTTTTTTTTGCATGATGTCTTATACCTGGTCCCTTGGCACCTCGTGATCGCACTGGCCGGTGTGCTTCTTCCATGTGGGCTTTTTTGCTTCTGAGCTAGATGGCTGCTTGTTCACCTTCAAGCCTTTAAGACCCCAGACACTATCTCTTTTGATAGCCGGGCACCATCAGCTTTCTTCACCACATTTGCTTATGCACCCATTTGTCTTCAGCGATCCTATCATGGAGGTGTGCAGTCAATGATATGATTTTTTGTTCTTTGATGCCTGGTAACTGATCCCTTTGGGACTACTCGATCACACAGGCTGGTGTGTTCTTCCATGTGGACTTTGTTGCTTCTGAGCTAGATGGCCGTTTGTTTATCTTCAAGCCTTTAAGACCCCAGTCACTATCTCTTTTGATAGTCGGGCACCATCGGCTTTCTTCACCACATTTACTTGTTCACCCACTTTGGCTCCAGCCGTTGTGTCGGGAGAGTGAGCATCATAGAGTTCCAATTTAATAAACGGAAGTATTCATGCATTGAGGGAGTGTTTGAGTAGAGGCCCAAGGTCCTTCCGCCACCTTAATACTTGACCTATAAATATAGACACATAGATCTATTTCTATATATTTCTATTTCTATTTCATCTTCCTATATATATTTGCATGTACATGTCTTTGTCTAGACCTCCATGAATGCCCTTTGACTCCTAGCTCTTTCCTCCATCTCCCTTGACTTTCCTCCTGCCCTACTACCATGCTTCATCGCCACCTGGGCTAGAGTATACCTCTTCTCTAAGCAACCTTACCCTTGATCATTTCCCACCAGGCCTGCCACTCCCCCTTCTCTACCATTTGGGGTCCCATGTTGTTCCCTTGTCCCTGGGTTTGTTAACACCACTTCCTTCCCCCCCTACACCCCCACCCCAAGTCCCCCCGGAACTGTCGGTCCCGTTGTTTTTCCTCCAGATAGTTCATCCAGCCTGTCCTATTCAGACAGACCTGTGGAGTCACTAACATGCACGAAAACAAGACAGAGGAAAACAAAGCAGCAGTATACAACCAAACAACAAAACAACAAAAACAAACCACTGACAAAGAACAGAACAAAACAGTTCACAAGAGAAAAGCTTGTAGTTAGTTCAGGGATCATTTGCTGGCCCTTAGGAGCGTTTTCCAGTCTCTTCTTTTCCTTGAAATTAGAGATTTGGCTATGATATATTGTGATGGTTTTCTTTTGAGGAATATGCTGCTTGGGGTTAGTTCAGCTTCTTGAATTGTTATTTTCTCCCCCTTTGTGACGTGTGGGGAATTTTCTTCTATGATTTTCTGTAGTAGTAGTAGTAGTAGTAGTTGCTGTTTCCTCTTGCTCTGGAATCCTGATGAAGCGTGAGTTGTTTCTCTTGATAATGCCCCCCATTTTTTCAGGAATTTTTTTCTGATTCCTTCACTTTTTTTTGGTTGATTGTTTCTTCTGCCAATTGCAGTCAGAATGATTGTTTTAGAGTTTACTGATTCAAATTTTATTTTCTATCATTCTATTCCCCGGGCTTTTTATTATGTTGCCCCATTGTTTATCATCTGGGGTTTCTTTTGGTTTAAATATTTTAGTTTTTCAAATTGTTCTATTCTTTTCATGAATATCCCTCACATATCTTGAAAGAACCTAGACATCATTCTTCTGAATTCTGTTCCTAGTAGTTCTAGGACCTCTTTTCCAGAGTATTCCACTGGATATTCATTTTAGGGGTGTGTGTCTGTGTGTGTGTCTGTGTGTGTGTGTGTGTGTGTTTTTAATTTTAAAATTCTACTGTCGTTGACTGCTGTTTACTGAGCATAATTAGTTTACACAGCTATTAGTGGTGTTCAAGCTCCTGGATCACATCGGGGTACTTGGCTCTGAATAACGATGTGAGAAAAGTCTAATAGGATCTGGAAAACATACAGTAGTGAAATGAGAAAAAGGAGAGAGAAATGGTCTGTTAGTCTGGGTTGGGTAGAGAAAAAAATCTTATTATAACTATATATGTATAAGAAAGCTTAATATTGAGAAGTAGTCATGTATCAAGAAGACATAGCAGCCCAGTCTAACTCAAATACTTAAGTCCGATGCTTGTCCATAGATCCATTTTCTGACTCACACAGCCAAATGCCAGTGATGCAGAATGGTGAGAAAGGAAACAGAAGATGAGAGGCTGCTGGATGCAAGGGTACGTGGACCCAATGCTTGGTGGAATTATGGGTGGGTTCTAACAACTCTCAGAGTTGGGTGCCCCATATTGGGGTCACCCCTGGAAGCAGAACTGAAGTCCCAGGGAGGGGGGGAAGGTGAAGTGGCAAAGAAAGAGGCAGTTCCCAGAGTTCCTCAGTCCTTTTGTGTGAACAAAAGGCCACACTTTCAAGGAGGTGTCATCTAACTCCTATGTGATTTACAGGCTTAGCCCCACCCCTAGCAAGGAGTGCGTAATGAACGTAACCCCTAACGACCATGGATTGGTAACTGGGGAAAGTCCTGATGTGGAAGAAGAGAGAGGACACTTTAAGCAGCCATCTGGATGCAGATTTGAAAACATAATGGGAACATGTTTTTTAAAAGGGGTAATCAGAATTAATGCTTCATGAAAATAGATTTCCTGAAGATATTGAGAACACAAAATGAGATAATGGGTGGATGTGCAGAGAAGCGAGGGAGAGGCAGAAGAGACAAGACTTGGCTGCGGCTTGGATATGAGGGATGAAGCGCTGTCACTGTGGTCGCATGAATGTGGGTCAGTCAGCCTGTGCACTCAGAAAGAAAGGGTGAGTTTGTTTGGGTGAGTGAGCACGAACCTCCAGGTGTTTGTTTGTTTTTCCTAGGGGAATGTGTATTCTCAGGAGGGTGGGGTTGCACCGGAAGAGGAAGTGAAAGAGATCTAGAAAAAAATAATAAAAGCATTATAGATGAACAAAAGTACAGAAATCAGAGAAAGTGAAAAATCAAAACTTCTCTGTGGGTGGGGATTCCTGATCCTTCAGGAGCGCGTGGGGCAAGGGGGCCGTGGAGAACAAAGCAGTCAAGATGAGGCGGGACTGTGTAGCTCCAGTACTGAGACTGCGCCAAGCAGCCCACATGACCTGTTGTGCGCGCATGGCGCCCGGAGGCCAATGAGGTAAGCGGTTTGGCTGGCTGGGCTGCCTCCAGGCCAGGAAAAATACACTCCGCAGGGAGGAGCAGGCCTCACGGAGGGTCTCCTGCTGCTGGTTCCTGCTAAGGGATGTCTGTCAGCAGGCGCTGCTGCTCCCCCGCTTTAAGAAAGTTGAATCTACTTAGCATTTCAGTTGCTTTTCTCCTTGCCAGAATATGCAGACATCCCTCCGACTGGAACCTCTCCGGGAGATTTAGAGGTCGTCTAGGACATGCTTTCTGGCAGCCTCATTCCCCCATCTCGCTTTACATCTTTACTAGAACACAAAGCCTCCTCTTTTACCAAGCAGGTGGCTTCGAACAGCTGACCTTGTGTTTAGCAGCCCATCGTATAACCTACTATGGCGCCTTCACACAAACGATAAATACGCCTTTAAGTACATTTTATCAGTTAAACATTGTCTTTCCTTAGTTTGGGGGTTTGCTTGATATACATATATTTTTAGTCCATTTTTATCTTTGATTTTTCGTCCATTTTTATCTTTGTGTCTAAGTTGTGCTTCTTATAAGCAGTGTATTGATTGGTCTTGTTTTCTTATCCAATCTACCACGCAGTCTCTTGACTAGTTCATTTAATCTGTTTACATCCATTGTCCTTAGGTGTGAAATTTATTGCTTTGATTTTACTGTGCGAGTTTTGTAGTTTTATTGGTTTCTTTGTTCTTTTTATATTTCTGTGCTGTATTGAATATTATTTTCAGTGTGTTGATTTGGGCGTGGGTGGTGTTATCTTTTATGTTAACTTCAGGTTTGTCCCCAGGTGTTGATTATCTGTGTAGAGGACTCCCCTGAGTGTTCTTTCTCTTTTTTAAAATTCTGGTCTTGCTTTCACAAGTTCCTTTTATTTATCTGTGTTGGGAAATTCTCTGTGTTTATCTATAGACATTTGAAGCCCTTCCAACAACACATAGGTAAATAAAGAAATATTTCTACATATCTGAGGTAGTTAGTGTATTGTGCAAAGCTGGATGATAAACGCATGTGGGATTAATTGAAGGGCAGAGAGATAAATGGTTTGACAAGCCTCGCCTTTCTTGTCTCTTGCTCTTTGATCATCGGACCAGTGTGCGGCTGCCTTGCTTGTTCTGTGCCTCAATTTGCAAGCTACACTACCTGTGGGACACCTACCCTGTGGACTGTGTCGCTGTAATTTGAGGTTCCTTCAATGCCTGCTTCACCACACCCTTGGAATTTACATCTCTTGAGCTGGGGACTGTCAGACCCTGTCATCTGGCTGACTGTTGGTGACCTGCCTTGCTGTTTGCTGCCTGTGCCTGGATAGCCTGAATTGCTCTACAGAGGACTACCCAGCGGCCCTCAAGACTTGAAGGACTGCCAGTGTCTCACAACTGTCTCATGGGAGTGAGTTGCACTGCGCCATTTGTATTGCTTTATAATTCAAAGAACTGTTTATTTCTTATGTTATATATCTATCTGTATAAAATATATACAATTATTAGCATTCTGGTTTTGTTTCTCTAGAGAACCTTGTCTAACACAATGTCGTAGACCCTTTTTAAAAACAAATATATAAAAAATATGAAGCTACTCTTTCTCCTCCCACACCCCTTTATTATTAGTTGGGATTTAATATGTATATCATATCATCCCATATTTAAATCACATCAAGTAGAATGTATAATTGCTACAACAATCAGTTTCCAAACATTCTTTTTCTACATGGACTCCTTGACATGGTCTCCATCTTACCCCCCAACCACCACTGTACTCCCCTCCCCCGAAACCCTTATTCTACTTGATGTTCCTATAGGTTCTTCAATCCTGGGTTGAATATACTGAAAATCAGAAAGCCATATAACACGGCTTCAAGAGGGTGATCTCCATTGACACAATACCACTGAGACACTCTAATGTGAACAAACAAAAGCCAAGAAACACAATCGAAACCAAAAGTACAGAAACTTTTGGATCTTGGTCAGTTTTAGCTCACAGGGGGAATCTAATGATAAAGTTATAACTGCTCAGGTCATATTTATGCCTTTGGTATTCTATACTCCTCTCTGTCCCCAAATCTCACAATTTAAGCTCTGAACAAATCTTCAGAGAAGCTGGCTTATCAGAAGAAGAACATGGAGGAAGAGAACTCGTATTGGAGGAAGGATTTTTTTTAACAACCTGGCACTTGAAAACGATACAAATCTATAAATTGAAAGACTTGCTGATGAAGATCAAGGATTGCAACCTTCAGTATGGACTGCAATTCAATGTAAGGAAGACCAAAATCCTCACAACTGGACCAATAGTTAATATTATGATAGATGGAGAAAAGATTGAGGTTCTCATGGGTTTTCTCTTGCCTGGATCCACAGTCAATGCTCATGAAAGTAGCAGTAAGAGATCAAAAGATGTATTGTGTTAGATAAATGTGTTTGACAAGAACTTTTTAGAGTGTTTAGCAACAAGGATCTTACTTTGAGGATTAGGGTGTGCCTGACCCAAGCCATGGCATTCTCTGTTGCATAGTATGCATGTGAAAGCTGGACAGTGAATAAGGAAGACATTAGAAGAATGCCTGCCTTTGACTTGTGGCCGGAGAAACATATTGAAAGTACCGTGGACTGCTAAAAGGACAAAGCAATACGTATAGAAGAAGTAAAGCCAGAGTGCTCCTTGGAGGCGTTAAACTGGCACAGCAGCTTCATCAATGGGCTCAGGTATAGAGGGATAGTGAGGATGGCACAGGCTGACCATCGGTGTTTCATTCTGTTGTGCATAGGATCTCTGTTGTGCATGGGATCTCTATGGGTCAGAATCAACTCTGTGGCACCTAACAACAACAGCAAGAACCTCTAAGGATTCCATGCTTTTCTCTGATATTTGAAAGTTTGACTACACTATGTTGCAATATTTTCCTTTTGGAGTCCTTTCTGTTCGGGATTCTCTCAGCTACTTGGATTGTTATCTTCTCTCCTCTTTTAGGTTGTTCAGGATTTGTTGTACAAATTTGCTCTGTGGATTTTTAAATTGTGTCTTCCTGTTCTGAAACCTCAGTGAGATGCACATAAATTGTTCCCTTCACAGTGCCCCACGAAATTCTTAGGCTTTCTTCAGATTCCTTTCCTGTTTTGTTGATTGTTCCTCTTGTATGTTGGAGTTGAAATATTTTTCTTCAAGCTCACTGATCTGGCTTTTCATTTCTTCAATTCTATTACTTTTCCTTGTTTTGATGATAGAAAAACTGAAACATGAAGAAATTGCTCACCAACTTGCTTGACTGAGTATTTTAGCCAGGATAAAATTGTGATGAATAAATTGCAATGACTCAACTGAAAAGATTGATTTCTTGCTTACACTACATGTTCAGTAGGAAGACTAGACTCATTGTAGAGGCCGTCATGATGGAGCAGTCACCCAGGAGCTCAGGTGTTGAAAGGCCCATGTCAATTGTGCTTCCACAATCACAAAGACAGGAACTATAGAACATGACAAATCTCCTGCTTCTCCGTATAGTTCCTGTTCACTAGTGACATACAGCATTTCAATTCACCTGGCATTAATCAAAGCAAGTTCTATGATTCAATGGATTGAATAGAATGTACCTCAAATGCAGGCCTATCTAGAACCTTAGAATATGACCTTATTTCAAACAGGGGTCTTTGCAAATGTGCTTAAGGTAAGGATTACAATGAGATCATGCTTAACTGTGTGGGCTCTAAATCTAACAATAAGTTCCTCATACTAGATAGAAAAGAGCCAGGGGACAATTAAAAACGTCCTTGTGAAAACAGAGACAAAGAGTGAAGTGATGTCTCCACAAGCCAAGGGATTGAAAAGAATGGACAGCAACTACCAGAAGTTGGAAGAGACAGAAGAGATATCCTTCCTGAGAAAAATTGACCTGGATTTGGACTTCTGGTCTCCTGAACTGTAGAAGAATAAAATTTTGTTGTTTTAAGCTCCCCAGCTAGTGGTAATTAATTATGTCCTAATTAGTTCTGGGAAACTAAGAAAAGTAGAATAGCTCAGTTTTATCATGCTCCTGGAAAATAGAGAGCCCAAAATATATCAACAACCCTAATCATCATAACAACCAGTAGGTACAGGCATTCCCAGGGTAATGACTTGGTCTGAAGTGTGTCTTTAGTCAAAACTGTGAGTCTCAACAGGTGCTGTGGTTCCTATTTCGTCTTATTTCAGTGCAAGAAAGGAGCCCTGACGCCTCAGTCAGGTAAGCATTGGATAGCAAAGTTATTGGTTCAAAACCATTAGCTTCTCCTAGGAGGAAAGACGAGCTTTCTGCTACAGTAAAAATTTCAACCTCAGTGCTCTATGAGGGCCACTATGGGTGGAATCAACTATAAGGCAGTTAGTGAATGAGTCCGAATCTATCCGCAGCTGTCGAGGTAGAATTAGTACAAGAAATGGGTGGAAACCTTTTCAGTAATTTTGAATCTACACGTGCAACTTTTAAACGGAAAGTGACTGTGATAAAGAAAATTTGTTTTGCAATTAGGTGTTAGTTCAATGGTTTCAAAAGGACAGATATGCCAAACAGCTAAGGGCAAGTAGGAGTTGTCCATAGGTTGGACATTGGTAACACTGAAAGAGGACTGAGAATAAGGAAACACACACTTTAACAGCCTGTGATTTTAATTCTGAGCTCATGTTTTTAAAAAGTACTCATTTCCTCTAGTTAATCATTTAATAATTTAAATGATATGTGTACTTATTTTTAATTGCTTTATTATGTACATGTTTCGGCATGCACTTACAGCTGCACATGGATATAATGTATTATATGTCATATCTGATATACCCACAATATGTATATATGTTTAATGAAAATTGTAATGTTTTATATCAGTTATATATAATACACACACACACACACCAGGGCATATATCTACCAAAAATGTTACTTAAACAAAAAAATAATGTTGTCAAGTGGATTGCAACCCATGGCAAGCTCAGAACGATGCTTTAAGAAGGTTTCAATGGCTGACTTTGCCGAAACAGACTACCAGGACTTTCTTCTGTGGTGCCTTTCACCAGCCTTTGGGTGGTCAGCCCTACATGTTCACTCCTTGTACCACCCGGGGACTCTTCCCAAGAAGTACAATTGCTGATGTTTGGAAATCTCTTTTCCAGGCAATGGAAAGGCATCAAGGTTTTGAGAATTTATGCTCTTATAATAAAGTAAAATGAAACAACTCTGAGAAGACAGAGTCCCCCAAAGCCTAAATTGACAACGCAGAACCCTGTTAATGTAATTTTGTCATGTTTTATATTTCCTAAGTGCTATTCATGAGCTGGCTCTTTTCTTCTGGTGTTCAAATTAATAAAACGTTTTGAAAAACTCGGATTTTTATTATAATTTCATGGTAGCTTGAATTCTGATTCTTGATTTCTGGGTTTAAATTTAAATTTAAATTCAAATGGGTCGAGAGTACCTGGCAGTAAAGTCCACCAATCATCCGGCTTCCTCTACCAAGGATTTATTTAGAGATTATCTTTAGAGCAGAAAATATCTCAATAGACCTTTGAATCGATGAGAAAAGCTTAAGAATGTAGGGGGAAAGCCCTGGCACACGACGGGCATCGGAGGGGATATGATTACAATTAATCTTGTCTTCGGATTCAGGCAAGTGAAGCTCAGCCAGCAATGTGAATCATGGAACCCTCTCACCAGTAAGTTCCCGTTCATGGGTGTTAAATGTCTTGCTTGGACCTTTGTTTTATTTAGCTAACTTTTCAGTCTGTTTTAACACGTGGAGCCTCCTGAAACATGAGCCGGAGGGCTGCGGGATGTAGCTCCGTTTCGTTCTGGTCTGTCACGTTGGTGCTCACATTTTACTCACTCTTGCTTCCAGTTTTGAGTTAGGAAACCATTTCGGCTTCGTTTTAATAACCTCCTCGGCATGGCAAGCTTTACAAGGGCTGCCAAACTTAATATGTTGAATCCCTGTAAAGAGGCTAACAGCCCTGGCTGAGAGGATCAGGAGGTGGATTTTTAAAAAATAAATGCATCCATTTTCCATCACAGCCCAGCTGCCAGGTGCAGCTGGTTTCCTATTCCACACGCAATCACTTTTAACTCTGTTTTTTAAGTTTCCCTGTCTCCTGACTCACCCACGATACTCTGACTAAATAAACGACCCCGTGACTGACTTTTCTGCCTGAGGTAAGTTTCCCAAACCTCAGAGCTGTGAAAAGACTCAGTTTCATCCTGCAGGACAGCACTCTGGCCTGAAACGTCCATGTGTGTCTGTTTCCTGGGGCTTCCATGGCCTCCTGGGAAACAGCTGCTCCAGAGCAGAGAAAGCGGTCTTTGTGGCATTGCGGCAGCACTCTTAACCCCAAATGAAGCTCCATCTGAGGGGCACGTACACTGCTGAAGAGTCCACAGCTCTCTGAATCCACACGGGGCGACCTTTCCCCCAGCCACTTCCTGATCCATGAAACAAAGGGCCAAGGAAGGAGACCCAGCATGTGACCTCATTTTTTCCCCCTCAGAGCCTTATTTTCCCCCCTCAGAATAAATTCATTAAATAGAGGATAAATACGTTGTCACTTCTTAGAAAATAGTCACTAGACCACAGACTTTGTGCTTTGATTCACAATATGGAGACACTCAACTTTAAGTCAATGAAACTTGTGAAGTTTCAAATTAATAGCAAATAGAAAGGTAATATACAAGTACTTCATAAAAACAGTGGCCATAAAAAATTTCAAATAGTTATACTATATTAGAGCAGTGTCCTACTAAAATTGTTTTGTTCGTATAAAGGAGCTCTGCCTACAACAAGAGGGGTAAATAGGAAAAAATATTGTCTCATAAAGAAACTTAAGACTGTCCCAAACAAGTGTATAAAATCCCATTTGGGAATGTTGCCACCTACAAATTCCTCTGGAATCTCAGTTTAATCTTACTAAATTTCCACTAAATTCCCTAGAGGAATTACTTGAGGGATTGGGGATTTAGCTTCTTGAGGATTTAGCTTCATCTTATGGCATATGGCTTTCTGGGCTCTGGAATTATGAGAAACAGAAATCTTAGAGACTGGAAACTATGTGTCTTGCCTGAAGAAAGAGCAGCCACGTGTGGGCCTCTTATCACCTAGTAACTCTCAACCTTGTAACCCCTGCTGGGGCATGTGGTGGGAGACGCTTTCTGAGTGACATCATAGCATGGATATAGTCTGCAGGCTGCTGTATTGACAAACACATCTTCAGTTAACACAATTTAAAAAAATCATTTTATTGGGGGCTCATACAGCTCTTAGCACAATCCATCCATCCATCCATCCATCCATCCATCCATCCATCCATCCATCCATCCATCCATCCATCCATCCATTGTGTCAAGCACATTTATACGTATGTTGCCATCATCATTTTCAAAACATTTTCTTTCTACTTGAGCCCTTGGTATCAGTTCCTCATTGTTCCCCTCCCTCCCTCATGAACCCTTGATAATTTATAAATTATTATTATTTTTCATGTCTTATACTGTCCAATGTCTCCCTTCACCCACCTTTCTGTTGTCTGTCCCCCAGGGAGGGGGTTATATGTAGATCATTGTGATTGGTTCTCCCTTACTACCCCCACCTTCCCCTTCCCCTCCTGGTATTTCTACTTTCATTATTGGTCCCTGTGTTTCAGCTCTTATCTGTACCTGTGTCTGTGTAGACGGATTTGTAAGGTAAAAATGAGGTCATGATAGTTGGTGGTGGGGGTGGGGGGAAACATTAAAGAACTAGAGGAAAGTTGTATGTTTCATAGGTGCTATACTGTACCACGACTGGTTTGTCTCTTCCTTGTGACCCTTCTGTAAGGGGATGTACAATTGTTTACAAATGGGCTTTGGGTTTCCATTCTGCACTTTCCTCATTCACATTGATATGATTTTTTGTTCTGGCTCTTTGATGCCTGATACCTGATCCCAGCTACACCTCACCAACCAGGCTGGTGGGCTTCTTCCATGTGCACTTTGCTGCTTCTCAGCTACATGACCATTTGTTTATCTTCAAGCCTTGAAAACATCAGATGCTATATCTTTTGGTAGCCGGGCACCATCAGCTTTCTTTACCATATTTTCTTATGCACCCATTTTGTCTTCAGCTATCATGTCATAAAGCTGAGTATGATGGAATAGCAGGTTATTAAAACAAAGTGTTCTTTCATTGTGGGAGTACCTGATTAGAGGCCCAATGTCCATCTGCTACTTTAATACTTAACATATAAATATATGCACATAGATCTATTTCCCTATTATTATATTTAAATATCTGTACATACCTGTATTTAGACCTCTATAAATTACCTTTGCCTCCTAGTCCTTTCCTCTATTTCCTTTTGTCCCACTACCATGTTCAGCCTTCATTCAGGTTTCGGTAATTTCTCTCAGTTACACTGCCCCTGATCAAGCCCTAACAGACATCCTATGCCCTCCTCTCCATCGGTTTCAGATCACTTATTCCCTTGTCCCTGGGTTTGTTAACACCCACTTCCTTTCCCCTGTCTCTCCCTCTCCTGCATCACCCCCACCCCTCTGAACAGTCAGTCCCATTGTTTACTCCTCTGGATTGTTTATCCCGCCAGACAGACATGCAGAGACAATAATAAGCACAAAAGCAAGACAGAGCAAAACAAAACAACAACCAAAAAAATCATCAATGACCACACAAAAACAAACAAACAAATAAATAAAGCCTAGAAATAGTTCCAGGTCTTTGTGTTGGCCTTTAGGAGTGTTTTCCAGTGGAGTCTGATGGGGTGCCACACCCTGGCCCCAAAGTCTAGTTTTGGTATTCTCCAGGGACTTCATTGCTCTGCTCCCCTTGCTGCTCTTTTGCTCGCCCTTAGCGTTTCACCCTGGTGTGGCGTGGTCAGGTCAGGCACAATTCCAGCACTGTGATTCCAGTGTTGTCCTCCATAGCTCTGTGGGTCAGTGAGGGATGTTGTGCCTCATGGTGGGGTTGCCCCTATGGTCCTCTCTGTGCATTGGCCGCTCTGAGCAGGAATATTGTCCTTGGGGCTTGGTGGGTCAGGATGTAACCCAATTTTTCTAAGTGTTGGCTGAAACTTCCATTTTTTCCCATGCTTGGGAAAGACCATTAGAATGCAAGGGAATAAAAATGGCATTACTATAGAAATTCCATTTTTTAAAGTTAATATGTGGGGGTACCCCCCCCTCAAAAACAAAACAAACAAATGGAAAAAAGCTTTACTGGGCGGAGATTTTGTGGTATGCATTTTTTCCCACTAAGGGAGCACCCAGCAACTCACTCTGAGTTCTCTCTGGTCACAGTGAATTTTTTTGTAAAAGCAGTTTTGCTCAAACCTCATTTTTTGTGAGGGCCAATTTAAGCTAATAGCACAGGTCTGTGAAATGTTGTTTCCTGCTCGGGAGAAATGATGGAAAAAGTGTTGTGATGTTGAACACAGCTTACAAGGACAGCACTATGGGGAAAACTCAAGTGGTTTTTTCATTTCAAAAGAGGTGAAATGTCAATTAACGACAAACTTTGTTCTGGATATCCATCAACTTTCCGAACAGATAAAAATGTCCACTTTTAGTGCATTCAGAGTTCATTCCACCAGATCAGACTGTTAATAAAACTTTCTATTTATAGGTTCTGAATGAATTGCATAACAGTGTGCGACAGAAAAGGTCTGATTTGTGGCAGATGGGGGACTGGTTTTGCCACCATGACAATGCAGCCATCTCAGTGCGACAGTTTTTGGCCAAAAACCCTCCCGCATGCCTTCTTGCCCCACACACCTAACTCATCTGACCTCACTCCATGCCACTTCTTTTTGCTTCTGTGAATGAAGAGGTACATGAAAGGACAGCCGTTTGATGACCTAGAAGATGTGAAGGAAGAAGCTGAGGGAGGTGCTGTCAGCCATCCAAACAGATGAGTTCGAAAAATGTTTCCAAGAATGGAATTACAAATTTGACAAGTGTGTTCATGCAGTACAGAGTACTTTGAAGGCAACAAGGTTGTTTTATTTAAAAATTAAACACATAGCTTTGGAAGAAAGTTCCAGTTTTTTGAGCATACCCCCTCATATTAATAACATATTATTACTTTAGATTACTTATATACTTTAGCATTTTCTAACTCTAATAAAGAAGCCTTGGTGGCATAGTGATTACAAATAGGGCTGCTAACAGCAAGGTCAGCAGTTCAAAACCATCAGTTGCTCCAAGAGAGAAAGATGGGGTTTTCTACTCCTATAAAGAATTAAAGTCGTGGAAATCCACAGAGGCAATTCTACCTGCTCTCGAGGGGAGCTATGTGTTAGCATGGACTCGATGGGAGTGAGCCGAACTCTAATTGCTAATAATTTATTACAAGTCTCCCTGAATGTTGCTGTGACCTGCCATTGTAAGGGTGTACGGGTTTCTGACCCTTCAGTCTAACATGTGGGCTGCCATCGAATTGGCCTCTGACTCAAGATGATCCGTTTTACAATGAAGCAAGGATGACGTTGTGCCATCATCATGAGCAGTGTGGGTTTAGATATTGTGATCCGTAGATTTTCACAATTTGTAGACATACCGTATAGACTCGAGGATAGCCGAGTTTTTCAGCACATTTTTAGTGGTAAACTTAGGTGCCTTGGCTGATGTTTGGGTTGGCTTATACTTGAGTATCTATAGTACATTCCCAGGCCATTCTTTCTTGTCTGTTTTAGTGCCCAAGGTTTGCATGGAAACCTCCACTGACAGCTGGTGGTTGCACATCAGGTGCAGGAATCCAACCTGGGTCTCTTGTATGATGAGCAAAAATTCTATCATGGAACAATCACTGCCCTGTTAGAACCAAACTAGACTGGTACAATCTTCCCTTTGTGCAATGCCAGTCAACCAACAGGCTTTTAGCATGGATATCGACCCAAGAGGAAAGATGAGTAAAGTCTCTTGCAATATCTTTTAAATTATAGTGAATTATTATGACCCTTCTATCCATAATTTCTTATGTGATACATTATCATTATTCATTTCACATGCCTGTGTCGAGTCCCATTTTGGAGGGCATTCTCTCTAGTGAATAGGAATAAGGTGGGATTAGGAGAGCGTGTGAATTGGGTCACACTTTTTGCTTTCTTGTTGGCATTTTTAGATTCCGCCTTAGAATGAAGCATGGCCCAGACCACACTCTCTGCCTTCCTTGGATATGTACGAGCGTTGCCATACAATTGCGCACATTCATCGCCTCACTTGGAAAGTCAGCCCTCTACGTCCTGACTGATTCTTGGCGGAAGCAAGAGGACCTGCTGTGACTTTCGGACATTTTGGACTTCTGGTTCAGGGGCCTGCATTTGGCTCACACATATCTGATCTTTGGATTTTGGACTGAACATCACCCACCACCACGTGAGACAATTTTTCAAAGTTTTTCGAGTTTGTGTTGGATGTTGCAGCGGTTTGCAGAGCCAAGAGACATGAGGGAATACACTCAGTGGAGGAGTGGGGGAGAAATGGAGCTGAAGATGATTGTGGAAGAGTTGGCTCTTTGGGACATCATTAATCTCCAATTCCTTGGGACAAGTCTGGTAATAATTCTTCTCAAAGATATTATTACCACACCTTTAAATCTCTCTCTCATGATTCCTGGGACAGATTTCCTTGTCTTAGACTTCACTCCACAGGAAAATTCCCACTATTCTGACCTCTGTGCTAAGGGACAGAGGGGGAAGACCTGTATTCAAGCATATTTTAAAAGCTCTTCACAAACAAACAAGAAAAAACAACAACAAAAAAAAAACTCTGCCATAAAATCAGTCCCAACATTTAGATACACAATAGGATAGAGAAGGAACTGCTTCCTAGAATTTCTGAGCCTGTAAATCTTAAAAAACAACAACAAACAAAACAAAAACAAACACCAGACTGTCTCACTTTTCTCCTGTGGGGCAGCTGGTGGGTTTGAGTCACTAACCTTCTGTAAGCAGCCAAACACAGCCCACTGCCCCGTGAGGGTTCCTTAGAGACACTTATAAAGCCTCAAAAAGACAAAAACCACAATCATCTCAGAGGAGAGAAAGCATGAGCATGCACACAGTCCACAGGTTGGCTCGTGGCCACGGCTTTCATATACACAACAGAAAACTAAATCCTCACAAGGTCATGACTGGTGGTGGATCAATTCATCACTGTAGCAGGCAGGAATAAGATGATGACTAAGATATGTGATTATTTTCAGGATAAGATAGGGTGCAAGCTTGTTTCTGGGATTTTGACCAGTTGGCTGGCTACATGGGGGTTAGGGTATAAGTGATGATTCTACAATGCTAAGTCGTAGCCCCAAGATAACCCCAGGAACCCAAACCTTTAACTTAAATTGGTTAACATGCATCTGATTGGGAACTTTCAGTAAATTCTCAGGTGAGTTCCTATTTCTTTTTGTTAATTTACTTTCCACCACATTCTTGCTGAGGGGAAACTGCACACACACACACACACACACACACACACACACACACACACACACACACACTGGTCTTGCCATGGATTTGCCTATGTTAGCCATATTACTGGTTCAAAGGACAGTAAGCACGGAAGAAGTACAAAGGCCCCAATTGGCATTTGAACTTATGCCAAATCTTAAAATGGCGTTAGAGGTCATGCTTCAGACTGCAACCTTCCACCAATGCTCTAATTCATTCCTTTGTAACTCCCGCCAAATGACTAGGTAAAGGTATATTCAGTTGAGGTATTTGTGGTCCACCAAAGGGATTGGATAGCCTGCCAATGCCATAAATAAGGTGCATAGCACCATTTTGCTGTGGAACTATGAAGATAAGGTATATGGAACCCTAATGTGGGGCTTAGTCAGTTTTCCTACCCTGCTGGTTTTAAAATGAGCTACCAGAGAAGCATAAAGGGGAAAATATCACCCACAAAAAGAAAGAAGAGCCAGGAGTGAAGAGCATCCTTTGGATACAAATGCCTACATGTAACCCACCCCTACTCCCTACCCTTGACCCTGGAAAGGTTGTGACACAAGAGAGTGAGAGATGCCAAGAATCAGTAGCAGAGGCCCAGCAGCAGCAGAAGCAACAGAACAGAGACCAGTAGGAAATGGTGCTATGGGCTTCCTGGCCAATAGAGTAGGAAAGCTGAGTGCCTGAGGACAAGAGACTTGCTGGGGAAGAAGAGGCATCCGAGCACTCATTGGCAGAGCTGAAGGAGTTTTGTAATATTTGACTGAGCAGGGTTTGGGCCAGGTTGAGGGGCCTAGAGTCAGAGAGAAGTCTTCCTGAGGACATGACTGAGAATAAGCTGCCCCGATCAAAGAGCTGTATCCTGTGCATTTCTGACCTGAGCTGTAACCTGTTGCTTCCCTAATGAACCCAATAATTGTGATTAATATGTGCGTTCTGTGTGACCAATGCAACGAGTTACTGGAGCCAGCAGAGAACTAGAGAGTGCCATGGAGGAAGAGTTGGAATCGGAATTAGTAAGATGTTTGGAGGGTAGAGGACTGACCTTGGGCTGTTGATGTTGACTGATGTTTCCCTTTTGTAAAGTTAGAGGACAGCAGAGGCTGTCCGCATGACATTTCACAGCTGCTGCCATGTGATGTCTTCCCTTTGTTTTACTACAGAGGCCAGTTTCCAATGATTGCCTAATGAAGGGAAGTAAGGAATGGGGCCACTTGGGAAAAACTAGTTGACCTGTGGCTAAGCTATGAATCTTTTAAAAAAAAATCATTTTATTGGGGGCTCGAACACCACTTATCACAATCCATACATACACCCATTGTGTCAAGCACATTTGTGCATTTGTTGCCATCATCAGTCTCAAAACATTTGCTTTCTAATTGAGCCCTTGGTATCAGCTCCTTATTTATTGCTCTCCCACCCTGACCCCCCTCCCTCATGAACCCTTGATAATTTATAAATTAATATTATTAATATTTTTTCATGTCTTATACTGTCCGACATCTCCCTTCACCCACTTTTCTGTTGCCCATCCCCCACTCATCACTGATCCTGAAGGTGTCATCTGTCTTGGATTCCTTGTGTTTCCAGTTCCTGTCTGTACAAGTGTACATCCTCTGGTCTAGCCGGATTTGTAAGGTAGAATTGGGATCATGATAGTGGGGTGGTGGGGGGCAGGGTGAGGACAGGGAGAAGCATTTAGAAACTGGAGAAAAGTTGTATTTTTCATCGTTGCTACATTGCACCCTAACTGGCTCATCTCCTCCCTGTGACCCTTCTGTAAGGGGTTGTCCAATTAAAGAGGAACTTAAAAAATTAATTAATTAAAAAAAATTAAAAAGGAACCCTTGATAAAGGAACCTCATGAACCCTTGATAAAGGGTTCATGAGGGAGGGGAAAATGAGGAGCTGATGCCAGGGGCTTAAGCAGAGAGCAAATGTTTTGAGAATGATGAGGGCAATGAATGTACAACTGTGCTTTACACAATTGATGCATGTATGGAATGTGATAAGAGCTGTATGAGCCCCTAATAAAATGATTAAAAAAAAACAACCTCAAGTCTCAGACAGAGTTGGAGAGGGGGAAAAGGTGGATAATGGAAGGAATTCCTAGTACCAAAAAAGAGGTGAAGACACATCCCCACCGCTTGCTTCACAGCACTATGGAAGATGACGGGTAGAGAAGCCACATTTCCTTATCAACAGAAGAGATGGAGATAGTGCAGCGGTGTGGACAAAGAAAGACAGGATGTTCACATTAGCCCCACAGTAGTCAAATTACCCCGTGCTTTCAGGGCTTGTGACAAAGGCACAATGTGAGCTCTGGGGTGCACGTACCTGGAAAGGAGAGGCGCCTACCTCCGGGACAGCCAGCCAGTGGTGAGAGGTCTGCCACTAGCTGGATAAAAGCTGGCCTCTTTACCTCATGATGCCCTCAGGCGTTCTATGTGCTGGCTGAAGCCTCACCACATTTGCCAGTGCTTGGGAAAGACCATTAATGCAAGGGTATAAAATTGACATTATTATAGAGAACACTCATTATTTTAAAAGTCAATATTAATAGCTTATAGTTCAGCATTTCCTAACTCTAATAAGGGAGCGCTGGTGACACAGTGATTACAAATAGGGCTGCTAACTGCAAGGACAGCAGTTCAAAATCATCAGCTGCCCCAAGGGGAAAAATAGGGCTTTCTATTCCTGTAAAGAGTTACAGTCTGAAAATCCACAAAGGCAGTTCTACCTCGCCCTACAGGGTCACTCTGTGTTGGCATGGACACGATGGCAGTGAGCCGAACTCTGACAATTACTAATAATTTATTACAGGTCTCACTGAAAGCTGCTGGGCAACCTTCCATTGTAAGGTTATGGCCCATTAGCTTTCACATCGAATTAGCTCCTTAATAAACTCACTCGTTCTGTTCAAAGTTTTTCTCTAACTCTGGTCTGAATACAGTCCCTCCACTGCATGTAAGAGGGTCCAGAACCAAGAAAGGAGAGATGTGAACTCTTGAGCTCCCTTCTGGCAACACCTTGATTTCCAGCAGAGGTTTTGCTTCATAGATAGCAGCATATTAACTTTATGAAAAATTGCATGGAAATAACCTTCATATAACATTTGGTGATTCTAATAATAATATAAGGGGGTATAAAAAAACTGGATTTTTTTCAAAGTTATGTTTTTAAATTTTTTCCCAATGTAACTTTTATTTTTAAAATTATTGTATTGGGGGCTCGTAACAGATCTTATAACATTCCATACATCAATTGTATCAAGAATATTTGTACATAGGTTGCCATCATCATTTAATAATCATTTACTTTCTATTTGAATCCTTGGTATCAGCTCTTCTTTTTCCCTCCCTCCCCACTCCCTAGTGCCCCCTTGATAAATTATAAATTGTTGTTGTTTTTATATCTAAAACCAAATGCTGTCTCCCTTCACCCACATTTGTTTTTGTTTTTTTGTTCATCCCCCTGGATGGGGGGATTCTGCATCAATCACTGTGATTGGTTTCACCTCTCTCCCTCCTTCCCAATCTTCCCCTTAATGTTTTAAATAAAACAACCATATTACCTTCAAAGTACTTTCCATTACACTTACTACATTTGTCAGATATGCGATTCGATTCTTGGATTAATTGTTCATACTCATCTGGTTGGGTGGCTGACAGCACCTCCCTCTTTTTTTGCTTCACCACTTCTATGTCATCAAATCACTGTCCTTTCATGTCCCTCTTCATTCACAGAAAAAAAAGAAGTGGCATGGAGCGAGGCCAGGTCAGTAAGGTGCATGGGGCAAGAGAGGCACACTGTTTTTTGCCAAAAACGGTCACACTGAGATGGCTGCATGAGCAGGTACATTGTCATGGTGGCAAAACCAGTCCTCCATCTGCCACAAATCAGGCCTTTTCTGTTGTACACTGTTATGCAGTCTTTTCAGAACCTCCAAATAGCTTGATTAACAGTGTGACCTGGTGGCATGAACTCCAAATGCACTACAAGTGAACATTCTTACCTGTTCTGGAAGTTTGCTAGATGTCCAGAACAAGGTTTGTCATCAATTGACATTTCCCTTTTTTTTTTTTTTTTGAGAAAGCCATTTGTACAGTTGAGTTTTTTCCACAGTGCTGTCTTTATAAACTGTGTTCAACATCACAACAGTTTCTGTGGCATTTTTTCTGAGCAGGAAACAAAATTTCATAGCCATATGCTATTCTCTTAAATCGGCCATCACAAAAAAAATGAGGTTAGAGCAAAACTGGTTTTATGAAGAATTTCACTGTGACCAGCAAGAACCTTCCCAGGCAATGCCACTGGATGCACCAACTCAGAGCGAGTTGCTCAATGCTCGCCTAGAGGGAAAAATGTGTGCTATGAAAGCTCCGCCCAGCAGAGCTTTTTCCGTTGTTGTTTTTGTGGGTGTTTTTGGTAACCCCTCATAGTATTACTAATTATCTAGTCAATAGGGAAGATTAATGAAAATACTAATGGCAAAAATATAAAAGTTGTTGCTATTAAAACACATAGAAATGTTTATAGAAACAAAACGAGCGATAGAGCATAAACTACTTAAAAAGAATGAGGCAGCACAAAGAAATCGTTTCAATACCATCTATTTACTAAGATAAAGGTATTAGTCTATATCACTTCAATGTATGTAAGACAAAAGCAATAGATATGAGAAAACAACAGCCAACAATGGATAGTCTGTATGGAATTTTTAGATGATAATAAACCCAAGTTGCTAACTACAGAAGCCTTCAGTGCAATAAAGATTTAAAGAAAGTCCATGGTTCTCAGAGTGAGGGGTCTCGTTCCATGACATTGGGAGAGCTGTCATCTGTTGTCCTACTAGGACATTCCAGCTCCACATTTAAGTGTCCAGAGGATTAGCATGCCTTTAGTTCCTTTAAACTGTGACAAGTGTATGCAAGGTTTACATTGTTGCAAGGCAGCCTAAAGTCCAGGTGACCTAAGGGAGGAGGCCTCTTGAATGTTCAAAAACAGAAGAAAAACATGCAGTTAAGGGTTGTAAAACATACATGACTATCAAAATAATACAGGATTAACTCCTCCTGTTGGGAGTTTATTTAAAACATGCTAAGTGTTCCTCTCAATGGCAACTCTCCTGGCTTTGTTTATCCACAATGAGTAATGGGTCACTTTATCAGAAGTAGAAGTGGAGTCTAAGACAGAAACTGCAATGACAATCTCTTTTGTAAACTCATAACTAGAACTTTAAATACTTCTCTTGCTATGGTATTTGTAATTTTGCTAGGCTTGCCAACAAAAACTTACAATTTGAGAATTATAATATTTAACACTATGTAAAATCTGATTATTTTCTTCCATGTAAGAACTTGCTATTTCAGTAACTAGTCAGTGGTGGCGTAGTGGCTATGAGTTGGCATGCTAACTGAAAGTTCAGCCATTCACAACCAGCAGCCAGGAGAAAGATGAGGCTTTCTACTTCTGTAAAGAATTACAGTGTTGTGTGGAGGAATGCACGAAAAGACTGGAAGACAGGCCAGGCCTCAACCAGAGCCAGCCTGACCCCCACCATGGAAGTGTGTGTCGCAGAGAACAATGCTAGACCTTCAGGTGTGGGGAAGGAACTGACTTGCCATGGCCACACGGAAGCAAACCAAGAAGGAAAAATAGAAAGGGGCAGTCAGGCTAGACTCCATATGGGGACACCCAGCCCGGAGGATGAGGTCCCTGCACGGAGCTGCTAACGCACAGAGAGGACTGTGGGACTGCCAACCACTCAAGGCATGTTGTCCCCTCACTGGAGCATATGGTGACAGGGACAATAATGGGGACACACGGCGGGGAGACAGTGGAATAAAGCATAACAGATCAGCAATTGGAGTAAAGCCAATTCACAGAGGCCCCAAGGAGCCCCAAGAATGGACTTTGGGCTGGGAGAGGCAGCCTCCAGGATTCCCCCATGACCAGGAGGGAGGGACTCATGGGGGGCCAGCAAACAGACCTGGACTTATGAAGTTTTAAATTTTTTTTCACTTTTCTTTTTTCTTCTTTTTCTCTCTTCTTTTCTTTATTTAACTATATGTTTTATTTATTATTATTATTACTTATCTTTTAAATTTATTATTATTTTTTAAATTTATTTTTAATCTTTTTATCAGGGGCTCATACAACTCTTATCACAATCCATACATACATCAATTGTGTAAAGCACATTTGTACATTCATTGCCCTCATCATTCTCAAAACATTTACTTTCCACTTAAACCCCTGGCATCAGCTCCTCATTTTTCCCCTCCCTCCCAGCTCCCCACTCCCTCATGAACCCTTGATAATTTATAAATTATTATTTTGTCATATCTTGCCCTGTCCAATGTCTCCCTTCACCCACTTTTCTGTTGTCTGTCCCCCAGGGAGGAGGTCACATGTAGATCCTTGTAATCAGGTCCCCCTTTCCAACCCACCCTCCCTCTACATTCCTAGTATTGCCACTCACACCCCTGGTCCTGAAGGGATTGTCCACCTGGATTCCCCATGTTTCTAGTTCCTATTTGTACCAGTGCCCATTCTCTGGTCTAGCCAGACTTGCAAGGTAGAATTGGGATCATGAGAGTGTGTGGGCAGAGGGGGTGGGGAAGGAAGCATTTAGGAACTAGAGGAAAGTTATATTTTTCATCGCTGCGACATTGCACCCTGTCTGACTCATCTCCTCCCTGAGATTCCTCCACAAGGGGATCTCCAGTGGCCGACAAATGGGCTTTGGCTCTCCACTCTGCACTCCCCTCCTTCATTCACTATGGTAAGATTATTTTGTTCTGATGATGCCTTATACCTGATCCCTTCAACACTTCATGATCACACAGACTGATGTGCTTCTTCCATGTGGGCTTTGTTGCTTCTGAGCTAATGCACCCATTTTTCTTCAGCGACCGTATCATAGAGGTGAGCACACAATGATATGATTTTTTGTTTTTTGATGTCTGATAACTGATCCTTTGGCACCTTCTGATCACACAGGCTCATGTGTTTCTTCCATGTGGGCTTTGTTGCGTCTGAGCTAGATGGTTGCTTGTTTACCTTCAAGCCTTTAAGACCCCAGATGCTATATCTTTTGATAGCCAGGTACCATCGACTTTCTTCACCACATTTGTTTTTTACCTGCTTTGTCTATAGTGGTTTTGTCGGGAAGATGACCATCATAGAATGCCAATTTAATAGAAGAAAGTATTCTTGCATTGAGGGCGTATTTTAGTGGAGGCCCAATGTCCTTCTGCTACCTGAATACTAAACCTATAAATATATGCACATAGATCTATTTCCCCATCCTCATATATAAATATATTTGCATATATACATGTCTTTGTCTAGACCTCTATAAATGCCCTTTGCCTCCCAGCTCTTTCCTCTAATTCTGTTGACGTTCCTCCTGTCCCACTATCATGCTCAGTTCCCACCAGGGTTTCAGAAATTCCTCTTGGTTACATTACTCTTGATCATGCCCTACCAGGTCTCCCACCCCCTCCTCAGCCATATGTTTTCTTATTATTAAGACTAGTACATTGCTGGTTTGCCTACTTGAATGGGACAGACATGGGAGGGAAGCTCCAGAAGAAAGCAATGAGGCCAATGGCCCCGGAAGGTCTAGGACAGCGGTTCTCAACCTGAGTTGCAACACTTTTGGGGGTCGAATGGCCCTTTCACAGAGGTTTCCTAAGACCATTGGAAAACAAGTAGATATTTCACAATATATAATTAAATATTGCTTTGTGATTAATCAGTATGCTTTAATTATGTTCAATTTATAACAATGAAAATACATCCTGCATATCAGCTATTTACATGACAATTCATAACAGTAGCAAAATTACAGTTATGAAGTAGCAATGAAAATAATTTTATGGTTGGAGGTCACCACATCGTGAGGAACTGTATTAAAGGGCCACGGCATTAGGAAGGTTGAGAACCACTGGTCTAGGGTGAAAAATGAGGCAGGGAGATGAGTGGATGGCATCATGGACAGGGAACAACTAGGGAATCAAAACCAACATCTAGGACAGAGTAGAGGTCCTATGAGAGGTCCTATTAGAACAACACCAAGCTAGCACAGAGGAAGCACTAAGAGGTGGAAGAAGGGGAAAAGTGATGGTGGGGCAGGAGGAGGCAAAAAGAAACAGAGGTAAGCTCTAGAGGTGTATATATATATATATATATATATATATATATATATATATATATATATATATATATATATGGCTGAGGCTGCAGATGGGCCTCAGTCCTCGACTCATACCTTCTCTCAATTCAATAACACTTTGTTCCAACAAATTGGCATTCTGTGATGCTCAACTGAAGATTAAATGGGTGCATAAGCAGATGTGGTGAAAACAGAGGATTGTGCCTGGCTATTAAGAGATAGTGTATGGAGTCTTAAAGGCTTAAAATTAAACAAGTTAAACAAGCGGCCATCCAACAGGGAAGCAACAAGCCCACATGGAACAAGCACACCAGCCAGTGTGATAGTGAGGTGTCATCAAGACTGGGCAATGGGCATCAGAAGATTCACAACAAACAATAAATAAACAAACAAAAATTCATTGGTGAAAATGGTGGGGGGTTGGAGCGGAGACCCAAAGCCCATCTTTGGACAGTGGAACATTCTCCCACAGAGGGATCCCAGGGAGGGGATGAGTCAATCAGGGTGCAGTAGAGCACCAATGGATCACGCAATATACCTCTGATCCCTTTAGGCCTCCTCATCCCCCATTATCATGATCCCAGTGCTGCTTGCCACTCTGGACTAGACGGGAGCATATACATAGGTATAGACAAGAGATAAAACTCACAACACATGGAACCCAGAAACAGGAATGGGAATTGCAATACCAAAAGGGTACTGGAAAAGATTGGGAGGGAGGGGGGCACCAATCGCAATGAATGGCACATAACCACTCACCCCCAGAAACCAGAGAGGAAGGGAGATGGCGATTGGTGTGAGATTTGAAAATAATTAACAATCTACAATCTATCAAGGAACCACAAAGGTTTGGAGGTAGAGGGGAGAAAAAGAGGAGCTGATCTCAAGGGCTCAATGGATAGTAAATGTCTAGAAAAGAATGATGGAAAACATGTACTAATATACCGGATACAATTGATGTATGGATTGCAACAGAGTTGTAAGAGCCCCCAATAAAATGATCCTAAAAAAAGAATTATAGTGTTGGAAACTCACAGTTGGAAAAGATTAATGGCACTGACGGTTTCTTTTAATAACACTATCCTGAATATAAAATCCATCTATGTTGAGAATTTTTTTCTCCCTTCAGAGTTACTTTCGAATGTGTTTTAGAAATGATCCCATGTGGCATAATGCATTACAGGTTGTAGTGTGCAATTAAGCCGTGGGAGAAATATGAGACTTTCTGCTCCCATAAAGATGTTTTGGGTAGGTCCCGCCCAGTCAGTTCCAACTCAGCACAAGCCCATCACAAAGGAAGCAATCACCGCCTAGTCCTAAGCTATTTTCACAATTGTTCTTATGTTTGAATCCATACTTGTAGACAGTGTGTCAATGCAACTTGTTAAGGGACTTCCTCTTTTTCACGTTACCAAATATGATGCCCTTCCCTAGGGACTGGTCTCTCCTGACAACATGTCCGAAGTCCATGTGGCCAAGTCTCCATATGCTTGCCTCTAAGAGGCATTCTGTCTATACATCTTTCAAGACAGATTTATTGATTGTTTGTTAGTCCATGGTACCATCAATATTCTTCACCAACACCATAATTCAAATGCAATGATTCATCTCCAGTCTTCATCGGTTAATTTCAGCTTCCACATGGAGGCTATTGAAAATACCATGGCTTTGTTAGGCTTACCTGAGTCCTCAAAGTGATACCCTTGCTTTTCAGCACTTTCAGAGGTCTGGAGCAGCAGAGTCACCCAATGTAATGCATCCTTTGATCTCGTGACTATTGCTTCGAGGAGCATTGATTGTGGGTCCAAGTGAGACGGAATACTTGATAACTTAAATCTGTTCTCTGTTTTTCATGATCTTATCTATTGGTCCAGTTATGACGATTTTTGTGGTCTTTACTTTGGGTTACAGTCCATTCTGAGGGTTGCAATCCTTGACCATCAGCAAGTGTTTCAAGTCTTTCTCATTTCAGCAAGCAAGATCGTGTCATCTGCGTATCACAGGTTAATTTGTTAATAAGCCTTCCTTCGATCCTGATACCAAATCCTGTTTTGTATAATGCAGCTTCTTTGATTAATTCCTCAGCATATAAGTAGATTAAATATGGTGAGAAGATACAACCCTGATGCACGCCTTTCCTGATTTAGACCATGCAGTAGTCCCTTGTGCTCTTCACATAACTGCCTTTTGATCCATGTCCAAGTTCTGCATGAGCACAATGTAGTGTTCTGGAATCCCCATTCTTCTCAAGGTTGTTCATAGTTTGTTATGATCCACATAAAGATTTTACTGGCTCAGAAACCCAAAGGGGGCAGTTCTCCTCTGCCTTAGAAGGTAATTAGGAGTCATAATTGACTCAATGGCCATGAGTTTGGACGTTTTTTAAGGTTTCATTTCTTCTCTCAACCTTATATCCTTCTATATTCAATAGCAAAAGAAGAGTCAGTCCAAAACTACAGGTAAAACCAATAAACCCATTAGTTAGATAGCTTAGGAAAAAGGAGAACAATTATTTCTTAGATTCCAAAGAATCAAATCTTAAAACATACATAAAACCCATAGTAATATTTTAGTCTTTTCAGTCTTTTGTAATAAATTCCTAATACAATTCTGACCTTGCTTAACAAATTATTTTTAAAAGTATTTCTGTTGTCAATGGTCTTTTAAGAATTTCTGAAAATCACAGAATTTTAAAATTAGCAATCACTGGTCATGAGAATATTATTAGGTATGTCCCCAACTAAACAGATATTTGCAAATGTTTAAAATGTTCAACCTGATGAAATAACCTAAATTTATTTATATTTATGTTTACAATGACCACAAATTATTAACACTAACATTATTTAAAATATACCAAACATATCCACTGAACAGCTTTCTTTTACTCTTTATCAGAAAAGAACATACTATGGCAACTAAACAATGTATTTACAAATGAAAAATCTGCTGTTATTCCAATTTTTCTATCCTTTCATACCTATACCCCTGGGCCCACCTAAAGAATTCCAGTTCCTCAATGGGGATAATCTGGAAATGGGGGTGAGAGTGATGTGACTGATTTGCTACAAAGCAGTGTGTCTAGAAATAAAAGGAAAGGAGAATGCTCTCATTATCCAGAGAGCCTCTTCAAGATAGAAGAGAAAAGGAGGGTGCCTGCAGCTTGGAGCTTGAAAATCTGGATTGGCAGAGCCTGTGTGGGGCAAGAAGCGAGGAAAAGGATGATAGAAGAAAGAAGAAGTGAAAAGGAGCAGTTGAACAGGGCAAGTCCTAAGTCCTGCCTTCAATCAGAGAAGCTTCACTTTAAGTTAAAGAAGAGCTATCTCAGTTTATTCCATTGTATGGGTGCACAGACACTTTCCATGTTCATAATTTGATATCGCTGCTCTAAGTTTTGGTATTCAATGGCGAAGGCAATCCAAAATTGGGGTGGGTGGAATTACTATAGTTCTAAGAGATCAGCAAAGGGACAATTCTTATGTTCCTAATAATAGAACGATTATAGAAGAGGGCACTAAGAAAAATTTGGATTTAAAAAATTAGAAGTAATGCTAATGAGAAAGATAATTGATCCCATTTTGATTTTTTTGTTTGTTTGTTTGGTTTGGTTTTGGTTTTTGGTTTGTTTATTTTTGTTTCCTGAATTTGAGCAATTTTGCACTTGGCTACTGTGAGATCAAATGATATACACTTCCGGATATGTTCTACTCAGAGCTGCTTTTGGGGGCAAATTTAATCATTACTGCATTCAGAAATAATAGTTATGGTATTGTTTTATTTTTTGGTATTGCCAGAGTCAACAGATTAACAAGTCATGAACACTCAATGATAGAGAAGTAAGCGAGTGCATTGAGAAATGTACTCCACATTATCCTTCTGCTAATGTCACTTATATGAATGGCAGTTATGAGCACAATTCAAGTTGATAAGCCAGAATCTTATTATTACATACCATACCATGGTAGAGAAAGGCAGTATTTTTCTATTATGATTAATGATTAAAATATATAATAAATTTTTTTCCATTTAATCCTTTTACATGTACAGTAATATTGACTACTTTCACTATCATTTTCAAACTTTTACATTTCCTCAGACAGAATCTCAGTACCTTTTCAGCAAATCTCTCACTATTTGGTTCCTCTAGCCCTCTACTCTCTGTCTCTATGAATTTGCCTATTCTAGATATTTTCCATAATTGGCAGCATACAGTATTATAATTTTTATTCCTGATTTATTTCACTCAGCATAATGCATTCAAGTTTTCCTTTACATTGTAGCATGACTCAGAAATGCTCTCTTTATGATTGAATAATATACAATATGTGCTACATAACTACAATGAAATATTATTAATCATGAAAAGAAAATTACAAAATATGCTATATCTACAATGAAATATCTATTTATATGATAACACAGACTTAGATTTCTCCCACCTTTGATCATTATAAATCATGCTGCAATGCATCTTGGTGAACACATATCTGTTTGAGTCTCTGCTTTCAAGTCTGGCTATAGTCCCAGCAATGAAATAGCTGGGTCATTTGGTATATGTTGAAATCTACTCAGTTCCAGTGGATTAGTTTTGGTTTTTAATATGGTATTTCCATGCTTAAATTTTTGAGAAATTATCAAAGTGTTTTTCACAATCATTACAACATTTTACTTTCCCACTAGCAATGTATGACAGTTACAATGTTTTTAAAGCTTGATTGTTAGTGATGCCTAGTCACATATTTTGAAAAACAAATATAGTATGTACTTTTAAATAAAAATTACAATGGCATGCCCTATTATCATTTTGAGAACAAGAAAATTACATGAAGGAATTCCCTTCACTCTGTTTCAAACTCTGTAAACCCAAATCCTTTTTCCTCTAAGACCCTCAAAGTTCATCTGCTTTACAAATTAGAGAAGAGACTGCATTTATAATAAAAAAGTTACCTTCTGATTGTTTTAGGGTACAAAAGAGATCCCCAATATAACCTGAGAGCATTTACTATGCTTTAAAGAGGACATAGCCAGGAAAAGACACACCATCCAGATGAGAAGGACAATTAGCATGGGCTCATAATAGCACCCAAGGAGTGATGGTCACCGTCACTTAGTTAAATAGGATTGGAGAACAATGGAAACCAGTTCAAGTCAAGATTGGAACCAGATCATTTTATCACAGTTGGAGGTGAGACTGCAGATGTAGGAATAGGACTATGATTGGACATGTACATTGCATTATAAAAAATTACAAGATTAAGTGAGGTTCTTTCAAGCAAGGCATCAGGGCATGACCCATGACTATGTGACCCCCAAATAGTGATCTCCATCAAGGATATATCCACTGAAGTTCCTGAAGGAGGTTAAACATTAAATCAGTGAGCTTGAAGACAGTAATGAGCTGACTACACTAAGATAGAGAAAATAGCAACTAAAAAAGCAACAGAATCCAAAGAAAACCTAAGAGTGATGTGGAGCACCATCAGGAGAAACTATCTACATCTCACTAGGATCTGAAATGAGAAGAAATTTTAAAAATCTACAGAGAAAATAGTATGAGGAGTCTTGGAAAGAAAATTTCCCCAACATCACAAAGGAGGAGTAAACAACTATTAAAGAAGCTGAGTGAACTCCAAACAGGATATATTCCAAAAGAAAAACATCACAACATATCATTGTTAAACTCTCAAATCCAAGGGAAAGATGGGACTCACGAGTTCATCTAGAAAAAAAGAATACTTACCTAAAAATGAAAATAAATAAAGATAAACTCGAACTTCTGAACAATGAAAAAATATATAAAATTCTAAACGAAAAAAACTTGAAACCAAGAATCTTACACCAATAAAAATAACGAAACTACCATGGACTACCAAAAAGACAAAAAAGTCTGTCTTGGAAGGAGTATGGTCAGAGTGCTCCTGAGAGTCAAGGGTGGCACGACTTCTTCTTACACACTTTGGATGTGCTGTCAGGAGAGACCAGTCCCTGAAGAAAGACATCATGCTTGGTAAAGTTGAAGGGTAGTAGGGGGTGGGGGTGGGGGGAAGGAAAGCCCTTCACAATGTGGATTGACCTTGTAGTTACAGACTAGGTTCCAGCATAGGAACAATTGTGAGGATGGTGAAGGACTGGGCAGTCTTTTGTTCTTTTGTGCACAGGGTTGCTATGGGTCAGAGCCAACTTGATGGTACTTAACAACAACAGCAATATATGCTGTCAACAAGAAACACACTTTAAACCCCCAAACCAAAATTGATTACAAATCAAAGGAAGCAGAAAAATTTACCAAGTCAATGGCAATCAAAGAAAAGCAGTTACGAGAGGGAAATTTATAGCACTCAATGCATACCTGAAAAAAAAAAAACCGTAGAGAAATCCAAAACCAAGACCTTAAAACAACACTTCCAACAACTAAAACAAGAACAAAAATACAAACCTTCCAATAATAGGGGGAAACAAATCATGATTAGAGCAGAGATAACTTAATTGGACAACATAAAATGGAAAATCAATTAGACAAGAAGTTTGTTCTTTAGGAACTTTAAAAAATGATTTCAGGAGCATTAAAAATGGCAAACTTAACAAAGGAAAAACAAGAGAAGATCTCATTATCTAGAATTAGAAATGAAAAGGCAATATCACAACAGATCCAAATGAAATAAAAAGAACAATAATACACTACCATGAAAAACTACTCTAACAAGTTGATTACCCACAAGAAATAGGCAACTAGAAATCCACTATCTTCCCACAGTAGTACAAACAGACATACTTTAATGTACTTCAACAGACCTAAAAAAAGAAGAAAAAGATAAAATCATCAAGAAAATTCCAGGATTCAGAGGGGAATTCTACCAGTATTCTGTGAAGAGGTGTCACTAATTCCAACTAGACTAGTTCAGAATACAAAAAAGGACAGCAAATTCCCAAACTCATTTTATGAAGCAAGTATAATCCAGAAAAAAAAAACCAGATAAGTAACCCACAAATACAGAAAACCACAGACCAATATCCTCCATGAACATAGATGAAAATTTCTCAACAAAATTCTGGCCAACAGAATCCAACAACATATCAAAAATAATCTACTACGATCAAATGACATGCATATAAGAAATACAAGGATAGTTCAACTTTAGAAAAAAATCAATGTAATTCACCACATAAACAAGAATAACAATCACATGATCATATCAATAGATGGAGGAAAACATTTGACAATATCCAATTCCCATCTGATCGAAAATACATAGTAGAATAAGAATAGATGGGAAATACTCAACCTAATAAAGGTCATATATCAAAAAAACCAATGACCAACACTCATCATATTCAATGGGGGAGATACAGAAAACATTTCCCAAGAATCACCACTCATACACCAAGTCATACTAGAAGTCTTAAGAGAATCAGTAGATGGCAAAATAAATCAAGGGAATACAATTGGGCAAAGGAAAAATTAAACTCTCACAGTCCTGTTCACAATACGAAGATGGGAGCAGCCTAAACACCCATTAATAGAAAACTGGATAAAGCAACTCCAATACATACCTACAATGGAATATATGTATACCTGAAAAACAGTGATGAAACCACAAAACACTCAATGCCAGGGATGGACAAGCAATCATAAAAGTAATGTGTGAGACAAAAGCTATAAGGATAAATGCTAAAATATAGGGGGGCATCTACTCTCGGGTCACATAATCTTCTAATTCATTCTGCCAAGCAATGAGACTGTTTGCCTGACTAATGGTCATGTTCCATATATCACCTCCCTATGAGGGGGTACCCCCCAAAACTGTAATTCTCTGGGCAGAACGCAGTTTTGTAGTACTCATTTTTCCCACTGGATGAGTATTGAACAACTCACTCTGAATTAGTGCACCCAGTGATGTTGCTGGTTCTCTCTGGTCACAGTGAATTTTTTTTGTGTGTGTAAAAACAGTTTCTCTTGAACCTCGTTTTTTCTGTGATGGCCAACAGCTTGCAACTGTGAAATTTTGTTTCCTGCTAGGAAAAATGCCTCAGAAATTGTTGTGATGTTGAACACAACTTGCAATGACAGTGCTATGAAAAAAATGATACAAATGTTTTTCTCATTTCAGAAGAGGTGAAATGTTGATTGATAACAAACCTTGTTCTTGATGTCCGTCAACTTCCTGAAAGGACAAAATTGCCGACTCATGGTGGAGTTCATTCCACCAGGTCAGACTATTAATCAAGCTTTCTATTTAGAGGTTCTGAAAAGATTGAAAAACAATGTGTGACAGAAAAGGCCCAATTTTATGGCAGATGTGGGACTGGTTTTGCCACCATGACAGTGCACCTGCTCATGCAGCCGTTTTGGTGCACCACTTTTGGGCAAAAAATAGCATGCCTCCTTGTGCCATGCACCTGACTCATCTGACATCACTCAGGGTGACTTTTTTGTTTCTGTGAATGGAGAGGGACATTAAAGGACAGATATTTGACAAGGTAGAAATGTGAAGAAAAAAATGAGGCAGGATGTGTTAGACAGGGTTCTCTAGAGAAACAAATCCAGAATGATAAAAATTGTATATATATTTATACAGATAGATAAATACCATAAGAACTAGTTAATTAAATTATAAAGCAGTACAAATGACTCAGTGCAACTCACTTCCATGAGACAGTTGTGAGACCCTGGCAGTCTCTAAAGTCTTGAGGGCTGCCAGGTAGTTCTCTGTAGAGCAATTCAGTTTTTCCGGGCACAGTCAGCAAATAGTAAGGCAGGTCACCAACAGTCAGCCAGTGACAGGGTCCAACAGTCCCCAGCTCAAGAGATGTAAATTCCAATTGTGTGGTGAAGAAGGTCTTGAAGGAACCTCAAATTACAGTGACACAGTCCACAGGTGAGGTGTCCCACAGGTAGTGTAGCTTGCAAATTGAGGCAGAGAACAAGCAAGGCAGCGCACACTGGTCCAATGATCCAAGAGCAAGAGACAGGAAAGGCGAGGCTCACCAAGCCATTTATCTCTCTGCCCTTCAATTAACCCCACATGTGTTTATTGACCAGGTTGGCACAATAAACTAACTACCTCAGAGGAGCTGTCAGTCATCCAAACAAATGAGTTTGAAAAATGTTTCCAAGAATGGAATAATAGATTTGACAAATTCTCAAGTGTACTTAGGGTGGGTACTTTGAAGGTGATAAACTTGTTTGGTTAAAAAAATTAAGTCCATATCATTGAAAATTAAAGTTCAGATTTGGGGGTGTACCACCTTGTATTTGTACATTTACAAACCACTTTGACAGAGTCCAAAGTAGGGTCAATACTTCAGGTTGATGAGAAAGGGAGAAGACAAATCAGCTCCTACCATCCTACCATTTAACATGGTTCTGTTGTCACTGTAAGTCAATAGACAACTGCCACATGGGTGCTTCCTGAACCTTAATGAAAATTCAAATGGAGGTGAGTGGTTGGGGAGGTGACATGTCTGTTAGCTGGCCAACTGGCTAGAAGAGATGCATATTTGTACCCATTCCTAACAGAAAGCTCAAATTATAGAATCATACCATTGATATCACATCCAAGTAAAATTTTGTTGAAGATCATTCAACAACAGTTGCAGCAGTACATTAACAGAGAGCTTCCAGAGGCTGCTGGACTTAGAATAGGATCTGGAACAAGGGAAATCATTGCTGATGTCAGATGGATCCTGGCTGAAGGTAGAGAATACCAGAAAGATGTTTACTTCATTTCATTCAACTGTGTGGATTATAACACACTATAGGTAATCTTGAGGAGAATGGGAAGTCCAGAATACTTAATTTTTCTCATTAAGCACTTGTACATGGGTCAAATGTAGTTGTGCAAATAACAGGGGATACCACATGCATTAGAATTAAGAACAGTGCTCTTCAGGGTTGTATCCATTCACCATATATATGCATGAGGTAAACTGAGCAAATCAGCAGAGACGCTGGATTATATAAAGATGATCTCAGCATCAAGTTTGAAGAAAGGTTTATTAACACCAACATTATGCAACTGACACAACATTGCTTGCTGGCAGTGAGTAGGGTTTTTCGCATTGCAGATGAAGATCAGGATGGCAGCCTTCAGCATGGAGAGACAGCAAAATGAAAAGACAACCTAAATCCTTAAAACTGGACCAATAGGTAACATCATGGTAAATAGAGAAAAGATTGAAGTTGTCAAGGATTGTGTCTTACTTATATCCCAATCAAAGCTCCTAGAAACAGTGATCAAGTGATCAAATGATGCACTGTATTGGGTAAATTTACTGTAAGAGACATCTTTAACGTGTTGAAAAACAAGAATATGACTCTGAGGACTATTGTGTGCCTGAGCCAAGCCATGGTATGTTCAAGCACCTCTTATGTACATAAAAGTTTGACATTAAATGAAGAAGACTTAAGAATTGATGTATTTAAATTATAGTACTGGTGAATTTCGAAAGCATCATTGACTGCCAAAGAGCAAACAAATGTCTTGAAAGAAGTATATATAGCTAGCTTATTCATTAGAAGCAAGGCTGGTGAGACTTCATCTCGTGCACTAGGCCATATTATCAGGAGAGAGCAGCTCCTGTGAAATGACATCCTGCTGGGTAAACTAGCTGGTGCTGTTAGATACCATTCCGTTGGTGCCAATTCATAGGGCCCCTCTGTGCAACGGAACAAAACACTGCTTGAACCATCTTCACAATTGTTATTATTTTTGAGGTCACTGTATCAATCCACATTGTCTAAGGTCTTGCTCTGTTTTACTGCCCCTCTACTTTAGGAAGCAAGATATTGAACAATAGTAAAGTGGGGGAGCATTGAGAAAGAGGAAGGCCTTCGGCGGACTTTCCTTCCTGTTCCCCATCTCTCATCCATTTTCTGCTGCTCAGTTTATTTGGATATGTAAGAGTCAGAATGTTTATTTCTGCCTAAGGGCATGTTTCAATGAAATCACTGAGTGGAACAAAAGGTTGGTGTGTTGGACAGGGTTCTCTAGAGAGACAAACCAGATTGCTAGTAATTATATATAAATATATTTATAAAGATAGATATATAATACAAGAAATGAACTGTTAAATTATATACAGATAGATAATACAAGAAATTAACAGTTAAATTATAAAGCAGTGAGACACTAGCAGTCCTTTAAGGCTTGAGAGCTGCCAGTTGCCAGTTCCCTACTGTAGAGAGAGCTGGGCTATATATCTCCAGGCAGCAAACAGCAAGGCAGGTCCCCAACTGTCATCAACTGTCGGTCCCCAGCTCCAGAGACGAACATTCCAATCATGTGGGCTTAAAGGGACCTCAACTTACAGTGACACAGTCCACAGGCTAGGCATCCCACAGGTAGTGTACCCCTTTAAACTGAGGCACAGAACAAGCAAGGTGAGGCTCACCGAGTCATTTATCCCTCTGCCCTTCAGTTAATCCTACTTGTGTTTATCGGCCAGGCTGGCACAATAAACTATCGCAGTTGGTGTGCTTTAGAGTTAGACCTTCATCCTTCTGTCTCCCTCTCCCCCTTCCTCTCTCTGGAACAAACAGACACAGCGAGTGCTAGAATGTTCATGCTCTGTTAACATTATGAATTTATTTTCTGACAATTGCAATAATAAGGGGGAATTTGTCTGGGCCTTTTCTTTAGCCCATTCTTGAATTCAATCAACTCTTACAGATTAGTGAGCAATCTCAGTCGAGATAGTGTGGTTGCTCTTTAAGACAAGTTCGCCAGCACCTAGAAAGGCATATTTCCAAGCTCTCTGACACAGGCATCATTTTAGTAAGTCTGGGTTGCCAAAGCCCCCTCCCCCCCAAAATGCACTGTTATCAATAGATTCCAACTCATAGTGACCCTGGCTATGAAGGGCTCCTGAGGCTATGCATTTATTTTGAGGCTATACATTTATTTTGAGGCTATACATTTATTTTGAGGCTATACATTTTTACAGAAGTGGACAGCGTCACTGTCTCCCCTATAGAGCCACTGGTGAGTTTCAGCCACCAACTTGTGATTAGCAGTCCAGTGCTTACCCAATGATGCCAAGCGGGCTTCCTAAGAATAAGGGGAAACCTGTCCTACTGAGCCACCGGTTTATATAAATTCCCTCAGGAGAGAGTGATGATGAGTCAGGTTTGGGAATACTGTCCTAAGCTTGGCCTCAACCAAATTCCCAAGGAACAACTGGGAAGGATTATTTTGACCTTACCTATTAATATTTGGGTTGTTCTTACTCTGATTCAGGAATATTGCAATGAAGTAAATGGTTTAATAAGACCCTGCTGACACAGTGGCTGCAATAATGGGCTCAAACAGGAGGACAATTGTGAGGCTGGTGCAGGGACAGGCAGGGTTTCATTCCATTGTACACAGGGTCACTGTGACTGGGAGCCACAACAACAACCTTCGCCACAGCTTTTGTGATGCCTCCCAAATGATCCTCCTTTGCCTAATGGATCTGGCTAAAATGGTGACAGTGGAATACACTGATTCTATTATGTCATTCAGCTGTCAGTGATTATTAACAGGGTTAATTGTGATGATCCTGACTGAACAATTTTATCTGAATATGTCGTACATAAATGATAACCTTTTTTTGTTTTTTTTTTCAGCGGCAAAAGGAGTTTATTAGCTAGCTCTAGCTAGGGCTTCCTCCCTCCGCTGCCGGGCATAGCAGGGCTGCGGCGTCCAAAGAGAACCGGCCCAAATTAGAACCTCTTAACTTCCTTAGTAAGCCTCATAATTGTGAGCATTATCTGTGAGTTCTATGTGGCCTTTGTAGTGAATTATAGAACCTAGCACAAAAATAGAGTACCAAGAGGGACAGAGCAGGTATATTTGTTCATCCCCAGAAAGGTTTTTCTCTCGTCTGCAAAGAGCACAGAACTCTGTGTTCTACTCCAACTCTTCCCAAATGTATCGACCTCCTCGCATGTTGTCTTTTTAAAAACGGAGGAGCTGATACCAAGGGCTCAAGTAGATAGAAATGTTTTTGAGAATGATGATGGCAACAAATATACCAATGTGCTTGACACAATGGATGGGTGGATGGGTGGGTGGATTTTGATGAGTTGTACGAGCCCCCAATAAAATGATTTTTAAAAAGAAACAAAAAAGAATTTTTGTCTCTTTGTTGTGGTTTGTGTTGGCCATCCCTCCCCAGTCCCAACCACACCATTGCCCAACCTGCCCTCCCAGTCTGCCCACCGAGTTCACACGCTCGAACAGGCATTCCCAGGAGGGTGGTGAGATTTTCCAACTACTTATGCATCTGTTCATGCTGGACTTGAAGCTGCTGCACATTGTTTCTCTGTGTCACCAATGTTTGGGTCCTTCTTAGATTCCAGGCTCTCCATGGGACTTCTTGCATCTGCCACAGGACTAGGCGCGCACGCACACACACGCACACACCAGCACACACCAGGTGTTCCGTGTTTGTGGAGGGAAGAAAGAAAGAGGACTGGATGGAGGAGAATGCCTGGCCCCAAGGATTATGTCCAATTTTAACAAAGTTGGCTTCAGACTTGAACCAAAGAGCGGGAAGGAGACATGAGTGGGAGCCAGGCTGCAAATGTGCATATGAAATGAGTAGGGGGGTGGGAGTAGGAGTGTTACTAATTATTTCTATATCCCATCAAATTTATAAGACTTCATTGTGCTGAGAGCACAACTCACCACCCTAGCCTGCCCTCGGCTTCTCCGCAGTGGGAGTTTCTGAGTTGATGCTCTTCATCAAGATAGCCAGCCATTCGCACTGGAGTGTTCTCTCATGCCATTCACTTGCACTTTTCCATAGTGAGAGCCATGAATACCTTGACATAAATACAGCATGGGCACAACTGTCACCGTGACCACATGTGGTATTATTTACTCACGTCAGCATGAATGATGAATGTGAAAAAGTGGCGAGGCAGCTAATATGACTGAGGGCTGTGTAGGACAATTTCTATGGGATCTTAAACAATGCCCGCACTGTGCACGGGGAGTCGCAGAAACATGAATAGCTGGCACCATTACCTCCCCTCATTGCTGACTCTCTTTCTTGGCTGGGTCCTTCTCCACATTCCCCACCCTCAGAGAGGCCACATTTTCCATCTGCAGCCAAGGACGAGAATGGAAGGACCCTTAATCTTTACATGAGCACGGAGGAGGGGTGAGGGTAGGGGGGGGGCGAGCTGTGGCAGCCAGAGAGCATATGAAGATCTTGGGTCTTGCAAGAGAATTAGACTTGTCTTTGAATAATTATGTAGGCAATATTATACAGCAAATTAATGATTCCTCAAATGAACATTGAAATAGAAGGAAACAAGGTGATACAAATAAGGTATTTTTTCTGTAAGCCAGTAAATATCCAGAAATATCTGGATTCCTATTCAAGAATGTTGGCTTGATACTATTTGTTCTTAGGGAATAAGAATGTTCTGTATTCTTCTCTTTGTAGAAAGCCCTAGAGTACATGATACAATCTTTCATTAGCCTCCATTATTACGTTCTACATGTCTGTGATTATTACTATTGCTACCGTGTATTGAAAGCATCTGCCACCCTAATTTCACTTGAAAGTATGTCCAAATACACAAGTGAAGTCTTGCGTCCTCGCTTCTAAGGAGTGCTTTAGAAGATAAGACTTCCTCTCCCATACTTTGAACACATGACCAGGAGCAATCTGCCCCTGGAAAAGAACATCATGCTTGGTAAAGTAGAGGGTGAAATAGAGGAAGGCTCTGGATAGATGGATTCACACAGTAGCTGCAAAAATGAACTCAAACATAAAACCCATTGTGAGGCTGGTACAGAGCCAGGTAGTATTTTGTTCTGTCGTAAGTTTGTTCTGAATCAGCACCATAGGACAGGACCTAACAACCAAACACCTCTCTTTCAATTTGTTGTACTGCGGTGACTTACATGTTGTTCTGATGACGGAAGCTTTACCAATGATACTTTAATTACCAGCAGAGTCACCCATGGTGAATAGTTTTCAGTGGAGCTTCCAGTCTAAGACAAACTTGAAAGGCCTGGTGATCTACTTCTGAAAAATGGCCAATAAAAATCCTATGGATCACAACAGAATATTTTCCCACATTGTTCTGGAGGATGACCCCCCTAGTATGGAAAGCATTATATAATTGCCACGATATGTATTCAGCCATACCAAGCATCATGAAAATGGTGTAGGACCAAGTAATGCTTCATTCTGTTACATAGTAGATTAAGCATCTAACAATAACAATGAGAGTATACTATTGGGAACTTGCGATAATTGTGTTAGGTGGTCTTGCTTACACCTGAAAGTTGATGAGGAAACAGGCTTGAGGAGGTGAAACTAGCTACCGGGGTCACACAGTGGTAAGTGACCAGTTGGTACTGGAATCCTGAGCCGCCTAATCCCAGAGTCTTCATTTTTTTTACATCCATGTGGTGTGTCATCGGCTATCATTCCTTTCTTTGGTGTCATGGTATCTAGGAAGAAGAAGCTGAGTGCTGTGAGAGGAAGGCAGAGGAAGTAGTGCGGTCTAGCTCCTGCAGACTGCCTGCCACAAGTTTAAGGGCAGACTTATGGGAGGAGAGTATAGGTTGGACGGGGAGGTGAAGAAGACGATGAAAAGGTACTGCGGTTTTGTCTTTCTGATGACAAACTGTGACACCAGTCTTTGGCTGAATAGTATTTTCTTTATTTTATCATTTTATTGGGGGCTCTTACAACTCATCACAATCCACACATCCATCCATTGTGTCAAGCACATTTGTACATATGTTGCCATCATTATTCTCAAAACATTTTCTTTCTACTTGAGCCCTTGATATCAGCTCTTCTTTTTAGCCCCTCGCCCTCCCACACTCCCTCCCTCACGAATCCTTGATAATTTGTAAATTATTTTTTGTCATGCCTTACATATCAAATGTTTCCCTTCACTCACTTTTCTATTGTCTGTCCCCAAGGGAGGGGGTTTTATGTAGATCATTGTGATCAGTTCCCCATTTCTCCCCAACCTTACCCTTACCCTCCTGGTATCCCTACTCTCATTGTTGGTCCTGATGGGTTTATCTGTCCTAGATTCCCTGTGTTTCCAGTTCTTATCTGTACCAGTGTGCATCCTCTGGTCTAGCCGGATTTGTAAAGTAAAGTTGGGATCATGACAGTAGGGGCGGGCGGGGGGTGGGGGAGCATTAAAGAACTAGAAGAGAGTTGTATGTGTCTGCACCCTGACTGGCTTTTCTCCTCCCTGCAACCCTTTTGTAAGGGGATGTCCAGTTGCCTACAGATGGGCTTTGAGTCTCCAACTACACTTCCCCTCATTCACAATGATATTATTTTTTTTGTTCTTTGATGCCTGAGATCTGATCATATCAATACCTCATGATCACACAGGCTGATGTGCTTCTTCCATGTGGGCTCTGTTGCTTCTTAGCTAGATGGCTGCTTGTTTATCTTCAAGCCTTGAAGACCCCAGAAGTTATATCTTTTGCTAGCTGGCCACCATCAGCTTTCTTCACCACATTTGCTTATGCACCAGTTTTGTCTTCAGTGATCATGTTGGGAAGATGAGTATCATAGAATGCCAGTTTAACAGAACAAAGTGTTCTTTCATTGAGGGAGTACTTAAGTAGAGGCCCAATTCCCATATACGGCCTTAACACTAAACCTATAAATATATGTACATAGATCTACTTCCCCATCATCATATATAAATATATTTACATATGTACATGCCTGTATTTAGAACTCTATAAATGACCCCCCCCCCTTTTTTGGATAAATGACCTTTGCCTCCTAGTTTTTCCCTCTATTTTCCTTTTACTTTCCTCTTCTCCCACTATCATGTTCAGCCTTCATTTGGGTTTCAGTTATTCCTCTCAGTTACATTGCCTTTAATCAAGCCCTACCAGGCCTCCTCCACCCTCCTCACAATTGATTTTGAATCACTTGTTGTTCCCTTGTCTCTGGGTTTATTAACACCTACTTCCTTTTCCCCACCTCCCATCTCAAATGTTCCCCCAATGCCCACTGAACTGCTGGTCCCCTTGTTTTTTCCTCCAGATTGTTTATCCTGCTTATCTTAGATAGCCCTGCAGAGATAATAATATGCACAAAAAACAAGACAGAGCAAAAATTAGCAACAAAACAAAATAACAACAACAACAAAAGAGCCAATGACAGAAAAAAAGGAAAGCCTGTAAATCGTTCAAGTCTGTGTTGACCTTTAGGAGTGTTTTCAATCGGCTCTGCCACGCTTTGGTCCCAAAGTCTGTTTTTTGGTATTCCCTGGGGACCTTGTTGTTCTGTTTCCCCTTGCTATTTTGTTGCACGCCCTTAGTGTTTCGCCTCAGTATGTTGGGGTCAGATCAGGCGCAATTCCCACACTGTGTCTCCAGTGTTGTTCCCTGCAGAGCAATGGATCAGTGAGAGACGTCATGTCTCATAGTGGGGCTGCCCTATGGTCCTCTCTGTGCTTTGGCTGCTCTAAGCAGGAATATCGTCCTCAAGGCTTGGGGACCGGATGTGCTCCTCTCTCTCTTCCTCCCCCTTCATTTGCTCCTGTGTGCTCTCATCAGACATGTCCCTCGCCCTGAGCTGTAGCTTCAGTGTTGTCCTCTGAAGTGCATTCTCCTGCGGGGAGGAGGGACTGCCCACATAGTTACGATTGGGGCCGGCCCCTCAGGCCTCTATCAGTATCCTGCCTCATGCTGGTATGTTGCATTCACGTCTTGGAGCACCAGGTTGAAGTCTGGCCCTTCTTTCCAAATTCATTTCTTCTTCCCTGCAATTCCACTGCAGGTTAGGTGTCTCTCATAGTATGCTTTTCTCAGTTCTTTCAGGAATCCCATATGCTTCTCTCCTGTGGCATCTCAATGGGCACATTTCAGGGTTGTCAACTGAATCAGCAAAGTCCAGATTGGTCATGATTTCAGCAGTCAGGTCCATGCAGAGAGCAGGAGGACGGGGAGGGAGAGAAGAGCATCTCTGGACAATCGTTTTTATGCTCTCATCTAGGCTTGGAGGCAAGAGTTGTCTAGGACATAAGACACAATGGTTACATCAGTAAAATGTGAAACGGGAATGCCTCCTAGTCATGTAGCTACATTGACCTTCTATCTTGGTTTCTGCCTGCTGCCATAATGAAATCCCACAAGTAGGCGGCCTTGTAGAAGAAGAATTTACTTTCTCAGAGTTGAAGAGGCTAGTAGACTGAACTGGTGAGACAGCTCTAGGGGAATACTTGTTCTTTTGACTGCAGGATGATCCTTGTCTGGCCAGCATGTACAGCTCTTGCATTCCTTGGCTCTTTGGCCATCTTCATGTGGCATCTATTTTCACCTGTTTGGTTTCTTTGCCTCTATGTCTGTTTTGTTCCTTACAACCCACAAGTGACTAAGTTTAGGACATTCTACACTGATTGGACCTCAGCAACCCAACAAAGAAAAGCCTATTTCCAGCATAGATGAATGGTCAGACTTCCAACACATATATTGGGGACATACAATTTAATCCAGTGCACTCTCATTGAGACATTTGCTAATATTGTTAGAAGCTTCTAAGGTAAATGTGATGTATAGTGTAGTGGTTCCATGTCAGCATATGAGCCAATGATACCATTACTGGGCATATACTCCAAAGAAATGATAAACAGATCATGAACAGACATATGCCCCCCCATGTTCATTGCAGCACAGTATACAATAGCAAGAAGTTGGAAATGGCCTAAATTCGCAAAAGTAGAATATTGGATTTAAAAAAACCCCTCAGGTGTATATATACACACTGGAATACTACACATCCCTAAAAAACAGTGATGAAACCATGAAACACCTCATGACATGGAGGGATCTGGAAGACATTATGCTGAGTGAAGTGAGTCAATCACAAAAGGACAAATACTGCATGAGTTCACTATTATAGGAACAAGCAACAGGATAAGCACAAGCTCAGGCTTGCAGGACACCCAGTATGTTGACCAGGGTGGCCAGACCGACTGGTAGAGAGCCTGACTGGTGCCAATGAACCATACACCATCTTTTCTGGTTATGTACCTTGAAGGTCACTTTGCCAGAGGAAGCCTCACGTCAGCTGGGATCAAATTGTTAAGAGAGGGGAAGGGGATCTTGTCTACTGAGTGGCTGCCATGCAAAGCTATGGCAAGGGCCCCCCAGAAAGGTAGATAGCACTGTCAGAGGGATGAGGGATCCTGATGGGAAAGTCAAGGAGGAGACTAAAAGGTAGTAGACACATCTGGGGTGCCTAACTGTTGGTAGAAAAAGTGGGAGGACCAACCGCCATGGGGGGAGGGGCGGAAGAAAATGCTTTTAGGGACGCTGGGGGGGATGTCCTTGGTGATATCCACTGAATGGGCTGCATTTACGTGGGCTTCTGGGCACATCCTGGGGACCGAAGGGGGTGCCATGGAACAGTGGGGCATTGAATCATGCATCATCAAGGCACATGGCTTGCTCCAGAGGTTGCATCCTTGATATCCAATGCAGAAAATCCACTGGGTGAACTGGACTCTACCTCAGACACACTGACAACCTAAGGACATAAGACTGAAAAGTCATGGTGTATGAAGCATGAAGACAGCTGTACCAAGACCGTTGAACTGTTGGGAGGCAGACAGACGATCATGGTCTTGCTACATCTATACGCTATATGCTGTAAGAGACAAAGTATTTCAGCAGACCTATTATTGTGACACGCGGATGACACAATCTTGCTTGCTGAAGGCAAGGAGGATGTAGAAGCACTTGCTGATAAAAATCTAAGACACAGGCTTCAGTGTGAATTATATCTCACTGTAAAGAAAAGCAAAATTCCCAAAACTCTACCAAAAGATGTATAATAATAAATGGAGAAAATATTGAAGTTGTCAAAGAATTCATTTTACTGATACACAATGAATGTTCATGAAAACAGCAGCCAAAAAAAATCACACAATGAATTGCATCAGGCAACTCTGCTGCACCAGATCTTTAATTAATTAGTTTGTTTATTTATTTATGTATTTACTTGCTCCTCCTCCTCCTCCTCCTTTTTCTAAGATCAATTTATTGGGTTCTCTTACAGTTCTTATAACAATCCATACATCAATTGTATCCAGCATATTTGTACATATGTTGCCACCATTATTTGATAAAGATTTACTTTCTATTTGAGTCTTTGGTATCAGCTCCTCTTTTTTCCCTGCATCTCCCCTACACCCTCCTAACCCCTTGATAAATTATAAATTATTATTATCACATCTTACTGACCACTGTCTCCCTTCCCCACAAGTTTCTGCTGTTCGTCCACCTTGGGAGCTATACATCGATCATTGTGATCTGTTGCCCCTACTTCATCTCACCTTCCCCCTACCCTCCCAGTATTGCTACTTCCCTTTCTGCTCCTGAGGGGTTTATCTGACCCGGATTTGATTTGTCATGAGCTCTTAGCTGTACCAGTGTACATTGCTCTGGTTTAGCCAGAACTGAAAGGCAGCACTGGGGTCATGATGGTGGGGGTGAGGAAACCTTAAAGAACCAGAGGAATATTGTGTGTTTCATCAGTGTTTTCCTGCGACCTGACTGACTCTTTCCTTCCTTGTGACACTTCTGTTTGTTTGTTTTCATTTTATTGGGGGCTCCTATTGCTCTTATCCATCTGCTCAATCCATAGACACATACTTTCTGAGAGGGGATGTCCCATTATCTACAGATTGGTTTTGGGTCTCTGCTCCAAACCCCTCATTCTCAGCAATATGTTTGTTTGTTGTCTTCTGATGCCTGTTACCCAATCCTGTCGATACCTCACAAGTGCACAGGCTGGTGTGCTTCTTCCATGTGGACGTTGTTGCTTCTCAGCTAGAAGCCACTGTTTAACTTCAAGCTTTTGAGACCCCAGACGCTATATCTTTTGATAGCTGAGCTTTCTTCACCACATTTTCTTGTGCACCCATTTTGTCTTCAGTGATCGTATTGGTAGTGTGAGCGTCACAGAATGTCAGGTTGTTAGAACAAAGTGTTCTTGAGTTGAGGGAGGGCTTGAACAGAAGCCCCAAATCTGTCCACTATCTCAATGTACTGCCATATAAATATAGGTACATAGGCCCAAACCTCTATTTTTATGAATTAATATACTTACGTACATACACACCTATTTATACCTCTACCCATAGTTTTGGTTCCCAGATCTTTCATTTGCTTCCCCTTAATTTGTTCCTGTCCCACCATCATGCTCGTCCTTCTTCTGTCTCTTAGTAATTCCTCTCAGCTAGATTGCTGTTTTTCCAACAGCCCTAGAATCTCTATGTCCTCCTTGATGTTGAATTTAGTTCCCTAGTTGTTCCACTGTCAACGGTGTGTTTTACTCACCACTGCCTTACCCTGCCTCCTCTTCCTCTCTCCAAGTCCCCCTGGAACCATTGGTTCTGTTGCTTTCTCCTCAGGCTTACTTCCCACACCTATCTTATATAGGCAGGCAAACCAACAATAATAGAGACAAAACAAAAAGAAAACAAAAAAATTGAATAAAAAGAGAGAAAAAATAATTGACAAACCCCCCCACAAAAGCATGCATGATTACAGGTCTGTTCACTGACCCTTATAACTATCTCCCCACCAGTCCTGGGAGGTTCTGTGAACTGCCCCTCCAAGTATGAAGTCTATTTTGGGGCTCTTTAGGGGCCTTATGACTTTGCTTTGCTCCTGTTGCTGATCTGTTATTCTCCCTTCTTGGTTCACCCCACTGTGGGGGATTCAGACCAGACTCACTCCCCACCGTGTGTCCCCAGTATTGTCCTCTGTCATGATATGTGCCGGTGGGGAGACATCATGTCTCGAGCTGTTGATGGCCCTACAGTCCTCTCTGTGCTTAGCAGCTCCATGAACGGACATTATCTTCAGGACTTGGTGTGCCAATATGGAGTCTAGACCCTCACTCTCTCTTTTCCCTTCTTGGTTTGCTTCCGTGTGGGCCTGGCAGACCAGTCCCTCTTCCAGCCTGTCAGCTTAGTGTTGTCCTCTGTAGCACATGCTTCTAGGGAGGCAGTCAGGTTGGCTGTGACTGGGGCCAGCCCTGGAGACCACTCTGTTCATGAGTTGCTACATGTGGTTATGTTGCCTTCAAAGCTTTGTGTGCTGTGGTAAGGTCTGCCCTCATACTCCCATTTCTGTGGAGACAGAAACAATACCCTCCCCCTGGGTGGGTTAGTGTCCTGCTTCCCCAGTGCCATTATCTCCCTCTTTTTCCTCCCTTTTCTCCCCACTACCACCCCTTTCCCCTTCTTTGTGTTGGAATGACATGTACATCCTTGGGTTTGGCCTGTCCCCTGCTCGACTGCTAATCATTCAACCTGTATAGTGTGATATAAGTGGCTCTTCTTCTATACCTACTGTGATTATTATACTTACCTCAGTAGACCATAATTTCTTCCAACTCTTCCCCTGAGACAATGTGCTTCATGCGATCATCAGTGCTTTGTAGTGAGGCATAGTATTCCATTGTGTGGATGTCCGAGTTTTCAGACCTCTTAAAAATGCTAAAGAGTAAATATATCACTTTGAAGATTGAGCTTCCCTTGACCCCAAATATGGTATTTTCAATTACCACATGTGTATGTGGAAATAGATAAATAAGGAATATCAAGGCAAAATTGTTACATTTGAATTGCAGTGTTGGTGAGATACATTTAAATTATCAAAGACGGCTGGAGGAACAAACATCTGCTTGTTCAACCGGAATGCTTTGGAATTATGTAAGAGAATCGCTTTCTGATAAGGGTGGCAATAATTCATTTAATCTATTTTGGAGACAGCAGTGCCTGGAAAGGGATGCCCTGTTTGGCAAAGGAAAGGGCAGTGAAAAAGAAGAAGCCCCTCAACATGATGGATTCACAGAGCTGCTGCAACAATGGGCCCCAACAAACAATGGGTGTGAAGATGGTAGAGGGCTGTTACATGCTTTGCTCTGTGGTTCATAGGTTTGTTGTAAGTTGGACTGGATATGTTGTCACCTAACAATGAGCACGGAGAATAAAATAATTAATGCTAGAATGTTATAAACCCAAGATCATTTGACAGTAAAAGAAATAAAACCTGTGAGACCAGGCATGTACACATACACAATCTACAGAAACCTAATTTCCCCCCAACCCCCCAGTGATAACACCTCAAATATTTTCTGAAATAATATGCAAAGTGGGAAATTTATCTCACTGTTATCTCTCAAGTTGTTGCTTGAATTGAGCAAATGCTGTGATTTAAGAGTAGAGGGTGAGTGGGTTGGAAAGGGGGAACTGATTACAAGGATCCACATGTGACCTCCTCCCTGGGAGACGGACGGCAGAGAAGGGGGGGAAGGGAGACTCCGGATAGGGCAAGATATGACAAAATAACAATCTATAAATTATCGAGGGCTCATGAGGAAGGGGGACGTGGGGAGGGAGGGGCAAAAAAGAGGACCTGATGCAAAGGGCTTAAGTGGAGAGCAAATGCTTTGAAAAGGATTAGGGCAAAGAATGTATGGATGTGCTTTATACAATTGATGTATGTATATGTATGGCTTGTGATAAGAGTTGTATGAGCCCCTAATAAAATGTAAAAAAAAAAAAAAAAAGAAGAAGAAGACCATGTAGAATGTTTTCTGATTTCAGCTTTTCCTCAGGACACACATCTTGTCTGCCAATGAAAACTTGATAAGATAGTTACTCTTAAATGTGCTTCATAACTGCTATGCTGGTTAGAGTTCATGTCAACTAAGCATCCCTGGGTTAAGATAGGACTAGAGACCAACCTGCCAATCAAGTTGCAGCTGGTGACATCTCCTCTGGATATGGCTTTTTGTATAACAAAGAGACCCTAAACAGAGCCAAGCTCTTTCTTGCCCCTCTGCTTTCTGCTGGATTAGGACCCTGGGTCTGGCCCATAAATCTCCTGCTCTATCACCAAGAGCCATCAGCGGACTGCTCACTTTGGATTCATTCAGCCAAACTTGGGTTCATTTATCTCTGCAATCCATTAGCCTATGCCCCCCCTGCTTCTTCATCTTGTTCCTGTTTGCCAGCTTCCTACAGGAGTCAGAGAAGCCTTTAGCTTACAGACTTGGACAAGACTGGACATACCTACTTCTACAACTTCATAGAAGGACGTCATGCAGCGAAAGAGAGCAAGGCATTCAAAGCGATACATTGACACTGCTGCTGCAACAATGGGCTCAGGTGTAGGGACAATCGTAAGGATGGCACAGGACTGAGCAGTTTCGTTCCATTGCGCATATGGTTGCTATGGGTCAGAACTGACTGAATAGCAGCTAACAGCAATAGCAGTAACATAATAAGCCTTTATTGATATAAATCTCTTCCTATATGCATACACCTATAAGCATTACTGGTTTTGCTTCTCTACAGAACCGAACCTAACACCTCTGCTTTCCCCACAACCACCACCAAGATGAGAAAGGAGTGACTGTCACTAGAAAAGCAGGTGTGTGTCTTTAGTCTTGACTGACCCCAAAGCAGTGATTGTCATTGCAGCTAGTCTCACGGTGCACCACTATGCCACAGACTCCAGTCTTCATGATATAAATGACTGAAATCAAAAAGGTAAACATAATGAAATTTCATTTCTCTCACTCTTAAAAGCCCAAAGGTAGATAATGCAGGGCTGGTGGGAAAGCTTTCCCATTATCAACTCGCGACTTTCATTTCTGGATCTTAAGTGACTCTTCCCATTTTCAGAGTTTCCAAGCTCTGAGAAGGGGAAGAGGACCTAGAGTTGTGTTCACCCACTCTGAGGGCGGGGAAGGGAAAGATCTAAAATCCTTTGTCAATTTGACAGAAAAAGGTTCAAAAATCTCTTGAATGTTGGATTTTGTAGAAAATATGGCAAAAAATATTGAATATATCACCGGCGGCCAGAAGAAGGAATAAATATGTATTTTCAAAAGCCTAGTTAGAATGTGCCTTAGAAGTGATGGCACATTTTTATGCACATATTACTATATCTTCAGGTCCACCTAGATAAGGTAGTCTGGAAAAACAATGTGAGAAGAAAATAACGGGACCAAAGGTTCCGGAAGGACATGAGAGTGTGGGAGGTAGGAGAAGAGAGGAGGTGTTGGCCAACCCAGGGACAAGGGAATGAGTGGTTCAAAACCAGTGGAGGGAGGGAATGGGAGGATTGGTAGGGAGTGACCAAGGTAACTGAAAGGAATTAGTGAAACCAGAATGAAGGCCGAACATGGTAGTGGGACAGGAGGAAAGCATAAGGAAATAGAGGAAAAGAGTAGGAGGCAAAGGGCATACATAGGAACATAAATACAGACATGTATATATGAAAATATATTTATGATTATGGGGGAAATAGACCTATGTGCATATATTTATAGGTTCAGTAGTAGGATAGCAGGTGGACATTGGGCCTCCTTACGCACATTCCCACACTTGCTCAGCTAAACAGTCATTCCATGATATCCACCTTCCCGACATGATTGCTGAAGACAGACATGTGTATAAGCAAACATGGTGAAGAAAGCGGATGGTGCCCAGCTATCAAAAAGATATAGCATCTGGGGTCTTAAAGGCTTGAAGGCAAACAACTGGCTATCTACCTCAGAAGCAACAAAGTCCACAGAGAAGCACACAAGCCTAAGTGAACACGAGGTGTTGAAGGGATCAGGTAGCAGACACCAAAGAACAAAAACCAACATTGTGTGATCACCTTCTCCACATAAACCCTGAAGACAAATGTGTGCGTAAGTAAGTATGGTGAAGAAGGATGATGGTGCCCGGCTAATGAGAGATATAGCATCTGGGGACTTAAAGGCTTGATAGTAAACAAGCGGCTATCTAGCCCAGAAGGAACAAAGCCCACATGGAAGCAGCACACCAACATGTGTGATCATGAAGGGCCAAGGGGACCAGGTTTCATGCAACAAAGGCGGGGGGGATGAGGGGAGTGCATGATGGGGACCCAATGCCCATCTGTAGACAACTGGACATCCCTTGCAGAGGAGTAGAGTCACTCAGGGTTCAGTGCAGCAATAATGAAACTCACAACCTTCCTCTAGTTCTTAAACACTTCCTCCCCCCAACTATCATGATCCCAATTCTACCTTGCAAACCTGGTTAGACCAAAGGATACACAGCGGTACAGTTGGGATCTGGAAACCCAGGGCATCTAGGACAGATGAACCCCTCGGGACCAACGGTGAGAGTGGCGATACCAGGAGGGAAGGGGCGTTAGAAAGGGGAAACCGATCTCGGGGATCTACATATAACCTGCTCTCAAGGGATGGGCAACAGGAAAGTGGGTGAAGGGAGACACCAGGCAGTGTAAGATAAAATAATAATTTATAAATTATTAAGGGTTTATGAGGGAGGGGAGAGCGGGGAGGGAGGAGGAGGAGAAAATGAAAATGAGCTGATTCCAGGAACCCAAGCGGAAGGCAAATTTTGAGAATGATGAGGGCAACGAATGTATAAGTATGGTTTCCTCAATTGATGTATGTATGGATTGTGACAAGAGTTGTATGAGCCCCAATAAAATGATTTAAATATATGTGCTGACAAACTCAGCTTATGCATGAGTATATATGGTAATTGCTTGAATAAATTCTATATATTAAAAAAAAAGTGAGGATGGTAAAACTTTGGACATGTTACCAAGAGGGACCAGTTCCTGCAGATGAGCAGCATGCTTGAGAGGGTTATCAAAAACAAGAAGGAAACAGTCAATGAGATGGATGGACACAGTGGCTATAAAGTGGGCTCAAATGTAGCAATGTCCAACAAGGTGGCATCGAACTGAGTCGTATTTCATTTTGTTGTATATATGATAACTGTGAATCAAAACCAAATCAATACCAACTAACAATATGGCCTATCTGGAATTGGCTAAGGGCAGCTGCCATTAGCTACAGGTCCTTTAGGCTCCATGATTTGTTCCCCACCCCTGTCTTTTTCTCTCTGCTTGACCCCTCTTCCTTTTTTCCCCTTTGCCTTTCTTCATTTCATTCTCTATAAACCTCTTTGCTTTTGGAATGCCCCTTCTTGAATTTGATGGGTATACAAAGGAAAATATTCAGGATTTCAGTGGGGGAAAAAAATGTTTTAAAGTAGAATCTCTGAGATGCCTACTGAACAATGGTCTCTTCTCACAGCTGAAAGCCTTACTCACAAATCTCTTTTCCTTTTAGATTTGTGAGGAACAAGGGATTGTATTCTCTGTATGGGTTTTGCTTCTGGGCTAGGGTTGACTGCAAGTTTATTGGAATGAGTACTAGGTTTTGTTTTGTTTTTACCATGAGGGACTTCTGCAAAGAGCCCCAGTGCTCGTTATGTGCTGAGAGAAAAATGGAGAGTTTGCAAAACAGTTCTTTTTCTTTATTTAAAATTAGGTTCAAACTGAGAACCATTGGTGATTTTTCAAGTTCTGTTTTGGATGGAATAAGCAGACACATTCGAAGTAATTTATTTTGTAAAGGAACTCTTAGCCCTGAGACTCAGTGAGTGTGTGACTGAAGGAACACTAAGCCAGGAGTCGCAGAATCCTGTTCAAGTACTTACTTTACCACAAACTCTCTTTACAATTATGGACAAAGCCACTGTTTCTGTGCCTTGGTCCCCAATAACATCTACTCAGAAATACTGACTGTTCCAAAAGAGGGGTGAGCTTCAGACACTTAGATGTGCTATTCTCACCTCCGTATGACAGCCTACAGACTGAGCTGGCCATCTTTCCCGCCGTGAACCAAACAGACTGTACTGTTGCTAGATGCCATCAATGCAGTTCCCACACATACCACCCCTGCACGCAACAGAACAGAACACTGCCCTGTCCCGCACCATCCTCACAATGGTTTGTTTGAGCCCATTGTTGCAGCCATTGAGCCAGCCCATCTTACTGAGCACTTTCCTCTTTTTCCTTGCCCCGCTCCCTAAGGATGCTGTCCTCCAGGGACGGTTCTCTCATGACAACATGTCCAAAGCACGTGAGATGAAGTTTTGTCAGCCTTGCTTCTAAGGAACATTCTGGCTGTACTTCCTCCAAGATAACTTTGTTTCTTCGTGTGGCAGTCAATGGTACTTTCAATATGGCTCCCCAACATCAAAGTTTGAGTGCATCAATTATTTCTATTTTTTTATTCAATCTTCAATTTTCATATACATAGGAGGAGATTGAAAATACCATGGCTTCCATCATGGACACAGTAATCCTCAAAGCGACATCCTTTCACTTCAACACCTTTTAAAGAAGTCCCATGCAGCAGATTTGCCCAATGATATATGCCACCTGATTTTTTGTCTGGTCCTTCCATAAATATTGACTGTGTCTAAACAAGATGAAATCCTTCACAACTTCAATCTTCCTATATCATGACGCTATCCATTAGTCCTCTAGTGAGAATTTTGGTTTTATTCACATTGAGTTGCAAGTTATTCTGAAGTCTGCAGTCATTGATCTTCATCAGCAAGTGCTTCAAATCCTCATCACTATCAACAAGCAAGGTTGTACCATCTAAAAAGGTTGTTAATAATTCTTCCTTCAGTCTTGATACCAGGTTATTCTTCATAGTGTCTACCTTCTTATATTATCTGCTCAGCATACACATTGATTAAGTATGGTGAAAGAATGTAAACCTAATGCATCTCGTTCTGAATTTTAAACCATTCAATAGCTCCATTTTCTGTTCCAACGACTTCCTCTTGGCTCATATCCAGGTTATTCATGAGGACAATGAAGAGTTCCAGAGTTCCCATTCTTCTATCATTCATAGTTTGTTATGATCAATACAGTCAAGTGCATTTGCAAAACCAGTAAAACACAGATAAACATCTTTCTGGTGCTTCTCTGCTTTCAGCCAGGATCCATCTAACATCAGAAAGTATATCCTTCATGCCTGTCCTATTATGAGTATGACTTGAATTTTATCAGCATCCTCGATGTATTATTGCCACAATTGTTGAATGATCGCCTGTTATCTTTTACTGGCATGTTATATTAATAATATTGTTCAATTGTTTCCACATTCTGTTTTGTCACGTTTTTTTGGGGGGAATGGTTTAAATACAGATTTATTACAGTCAGTTGGTCAGGTGACTGTCTTCAAGATTTCTTGGCATAATAAAAAGTGAGGGCTCCCAGTGCTTCATAAGCTTGTTGAAACACTTCACTTGGTACCCTATCAATTCCCGAGGCCTCTTTTTCACTCATTCCTTCAATCCAACTTGGACTTCTTCCTTCAGTACCACCAATTCTTTTTTGGTACTTAAAAAAAATTTCTGTATTCCTTCTACCTTCTTTTCATGTCCCTGCATCATTCAATGTTTTGCCCATAGGATCTTTTACTATTGTAACTTGAGACTTGAATTCTTTCTACAGCTCTTTCAGCTTAAGATATGCTGAACGTGTTTTTCCTTTTGGGTTTTCTAACTCCAGCTCTCTGCACATTTCACTCACATAATACCTTGTCATATTGAGCTTCCCTTTGAAAGTTTCTGTTCAGCTTTTACTTCATCATTTCCTTAATTTGCTTTAGCTGCTCAACCAAGTTTCACTCTCTTCTGATGTCCACACTGACTTCAGAGTAACAACCTAGCTAGAAGATACGTTCAGAACAGCTTCATATTGCCATGTATTTGTTTATAATTGTTCCTATGATATTGTACCAATACCTTTAGACTTACCCTTGCATATGTAAAATTTATTTTTCAAATGCAATAGTTATATGCCAATGTAATTTATGAAATATTGTATCAAAGAATAAATCGATCAATGACATCATTATATGTAACATTTTAGTTTACATAGTTTCATGTTTAACAACTTTTAACTTGTATAAATGTTTGACAACTGTTTTGAAACAAAAAATATCTTGAACTACAAAAAACCCCCAAAATATTGGAAATAGAAATACCATCTAAGACAGCAAAAGGGGTGGCAGAATGTGGTGCTCAAACACTAGAGATGATGAGTGCACCGTTCCCCCACTCAGGATTGTTTTGTTGAAGTTTCTAGATGTTTAATGAAGGTTTGTACTACATGGTTCCCACTTCCTTTCTTGTCAAGAACTTCTGCATGGAATGGTGGGGCTCGGTGCCCCAAGCCAAACCAAGCAGGAGGGCATTGTGTTGGGTCCCACAGCATTTCCTAGCATGTTTTGATGTCAAAATTTAAAGTCCATAATATCTACTACATTGAAGGATCTAGTTCACAAGGACCTGTATATCTACTTGAGAAAAAATTTGCCACTGAAGAGTCTGCCATGCACAGTTGCGCTCTGCTCTGCGTGGGTTGCCATGAGTTGAAACCAACTGTGGTCCAGCTGGTTTGCTCATTCTGTAAGTTGAAGGCCAACCCATGCTGTCCTCTGAGGGGTGTGGACAGGCACTGTCCTCTAGGAAGCACAGTCCCTTATGCTTTCAATTGGTCAAGAGAGACAGAGAGATCTCTGCCTGGGCAGTCTAGAGTCCTCCATACTTCATTCTCCTTTGGCCTGTTTAAGAGTGGGGCCTGCCCTCTGGTAGTCCAAATAATCCCCGAGGCTGGGCGTGGGATGGACCAGAGCCCTATGTCATTTTGAAAGTGTCTGCTTTTATACACAAGGCAGAATGAGACTGCTACTGAAGCTCTAGCGAGGGCCAGGGAGGAAGGAAGCCTGCCTTGGGATCATTATGGTGAAACATTTCCTGCCATTGTCTGGCCATCCAGTGTTAGTTGAAAATAAAAATAGATGGAAATTGAAGGCACGCCTGTGTGCACCTCATGCCAGGTCCACACAGAAAATGTCTGCTGTATTTCAAAGCCATGGCAAAATGAGTCCGCATTCCAACCCCGTGAAAATGGAACACACAAGGGGTTTGCCTAAGTTAGGGACACACAGGAGAAACGGATTAATCCTTAAACGCTCTCAGCCCATTTGTCCTGTGTTTAATAGAACATAAACTCACACAGTGAGAAGCACTGTCACACGACACAAAACAGAGGAAATCATGAAGGCTTTGTAAGATACTGTTGAATAAATGCTATAAAAAAAACACTTGAAAGCAGACAGCCAGATGATTTTGAAACACTCACCTAATTTCTCTAGGATTTGGTGAAGTTCAGAGATGACCAATACTGCATTTTCCTCAGGAGCATCTTTATCCCCCACCCACCCCCTTTGCCTCTTTTAACATTATATTATAGGGAATGGCAAATATATATACCAAATAACACATAATGCCATAATAAATCCCATCACCAACTCATGACCAATCTTGGATCATCAGCACCCCCAACGACTTTAACTTCCCGTATTATCTGGAAGCAAATTATAGCCATTATGTAATTTCATCTAAAACAATTCATTTTGTATTTAAGGGCTCTTTCTAGAAGCATTACTACTCCATATTGATGCCTGAAAAAAATGAGTATTCTGGAATAGCAAATCTCCAGTAAGTTTTGAATTTCCCAGTCCCTTACTTCTAAGCCATGGCTTCCTGGTTGTTCCCCTCAGGCCTGCTCAACCCCCCATCAGAGACTCTAGAGGAAAAAAAACGAGGCCCACTGACCACATAAGAAAATATTCTCTGACAACTTTTGATTACCACATTATAGAAATGTAACGAGGCTGTGGAATGCCAGGAAGAGGGCATGACCTCCAAATCAGAGGCAAGCATGTTGGCAACATAAAGCAAACACAGCAGACAAATCCCGAATTCTGGAAGATTCTCAAAGCAGCTGGGCCTGGAGCCAGAAGCTTAACAAATTTCCATTGTGGTTGGCAGCAGACAAATTGAGAAGCAGACAAGGGATCTTCGTGTCATGGGGATTTTGTTAGCTAAAGCTGCATGCTCTATGCATGATCAACTTGTAGCAAGCTAAGGGATTCAGCATGCTTTTTCTCAGCTTAAAGGACCTCTCTCCCTAAGTTAAACTGCCTATTTAGCACCCTTATAAATACGTCGATAATTTAAGCCATGTGGAAGCAGATCGAAAAAACTGGCTTTTTGAACTATATGTTCTCCTGTTGGGACACTTCCTTTGAGAAAAATCTCAGGTCTCAGGATTATGAAAAAGAAGATCTGTATATCTTTCTGATTGTTTCAACACACACACACACACACACAACACACATACCTTTATCGTGTTTTCCTTTCTTCTTTGCCTTAAATGAAGCACATGCTTCTGAGAAAAGTATTCCATTGACACGTCTCTGGAGGCTGCCTGATCTATTTGTCAACAAAACAAAATGTTAAAAAAAAAAAAAAAGATGGTCGCCAGATGGCAAGCACTGTTGGCAAGATCCCCCCTCTGTGAGTCCCAGAGCGAATGCAATAGGTAGGGAACCTTGCTCTGGAAAACCAGACACATGACCTGAAATGTGTGTGTGTGTGTGTGTGTGTGTGCGTGTGTGTGTGTGTGTACATGGTTGCTTGCTTCTTTTTTCCTTTTTAAAAAAAATTCCTTTACCCCCTCAGAGAATCCATAACTCAGCAAAAACAGTTAGAACCACTCTGGCTCACCCCTACCTTGGGCTAGCAACTGCAGGCTCACATTCTGAAAGCTAAGCTCCCCTCTTGATCAGAACCCCCATCCCAGTTCACGCTCCAATTCCCCCCTACCTTTTTGACCCACATGAACCTGCGTGGAGGATGGATCTCATGGTCGGCTTGGCATGGAATCCCTTGCAGTATAAGCAGCATAATTCCCCACTCTGGGGGGTTCCCAGTGCTTCGAATCCCCTTTTTCTTAGGGGACCCTCGCAGCTCCATGCTCATCTAGATGATGGCAGGTCCCCGTGAGCCAGGAAAATGAGGGCCACAATACCATGGATATATACACACCATATTTTTACACATGTGTCTTTTTGGCTACTATATTCTCCCTCTATTATATACCAAACTAACTGCCATTGAGTCAATGCTGGCTCATTGCAAACCCTGTGGGTTTCTGAGACTAACTGTTTATGGGAATAGAAAGCCATCTTTCTCTCTGTGGAGCTGCTGCTGGCGGTTTCAAACTGCCAACGATGTGATTCACAGCCCAATGTGTAACCACTACACTAACAGGCCTCCCACTACAACACCAGGGTTCCTAATATAGAGTGAGTCTATTAGTGACCCTTTAGACTCATTGAGATGCTCATCTTGAAATAGCAACAACCCTGGCAGGCCTCTACCTGCCCTCTCAGGTGGACCACACCCACCTCAGGTGGACTGCTCTCTTTCCGTCAGAATCCACAGGTATCTCTCACACCCAGCACTGGGAGAAACAAGCTTCCCCCAAATTAGAGATAGGCTCTGTCCCCTTATCTTTCTGCAGGATGACATGGATTCCACTCCAGACAGCAAACCTCACCCACAGACTCATGGCTGTAACGCTCTAGCCTCTCATGGGCAATAGGAGGCAGGCTAGCCACGCCTGTCATATTCCTTTCTCCAAGAGCATAATAGGCAAGAAGCCTGTTCCTGAGGGAAGAAATCCAAGGACAAACAGAGAGTAGCCCTTAGCAAGGAGATAAGGATCTTTAGCTCTGGGAGGTCCCACCCCAAAGCAGACACTGATCTTTAGTCTTTTGCTCCCCTCCCCGCCCCCACCTCGGCCTGGGCACACTTCTTAAATTCTGCCATGGGTTGCTCACTGTACACTTTTGAAGTCAGGTCTCTCACCACAAGTCCATGCCTGGACCCATCTCCCAAAGAGGAACAGGTGGGAAAGACCCACCTACCACATTCCTCATTCCTTTCTCCAAGAGCATAGCGGGGCACCATCCCCTACTACTGAGGGAGCGGGGGAAACACAGAGGAAAATTGAAAGTTTCCCTCATCAAGCGACTTAGGACTTTTAGCTCCAAGCATAAGCAATAAAGGACACACATTTTAATCTCTTTCAACACTTATCCTGGGCATACTACACTAACTTTACCCTAGCCTGATCTGCATAGTAGCTTACTTTCTTTGCCTACCCCATCTACTATTACCTCAAAATCCAGTTCTCCCTTTCCTAGTGAAGCACTTTACACCTGAACTAACAAGAATTAGCACACTTCTTAAGTATTCCCTTTTCTGATATGTAAAAATATATTATATTTACCCAGAAGACCACTTATTATTACTACTATCACTTACACACTACTCTCACTACATATCCAACTGTATCGCTTCTTCCTCATCTCCACACAATAGTATTTCCAGACTTATTAGACCTCTCTCCTACAGCCCAAAGAGCCAATCCCCACTACACAACCCAGAAACCTGCACATCACTTACAGCTGGCTCATTGTGTTATTCAAGGTAGACTAGAGAAACAAATCCAGAGACACTCATATATGTGTAAGAGAGAACTTGATGTCGAGAAGTAATTATGCAACAATAAAGCATCCCAGCCCAGGCTAGATCAAATCTATAAGTTTGATATTAGTCCATAAGTTTGAATCAGCCTATGAATTCCTCTTCAGACTCACAGAACATGCAACGATGCCAAATACAGAAGATCACAGGCAAGTAGGTAGAAAGTCTTGTGGATCCAAAGGTAGTGGATGCATCTCCAGAGCTCTGGCTGCCATCAGCATGGCTCCATGTGGCTTGTCAACAGAAATGTGAGAGTGAGAGTGTGTTCCTCTTCTCAGGAAAAAAAGAGGACGTTCCCAGAATCCTCCAGGTAGGTGTTATCTTGTGACCTGATTGTCAGACTAGACTCCACCCCTACAGTATATTTATCAAGTTGACATGAAATTATGTAACTACTATAGACCACCCCTTTTCAACTTGACACCTTTACGCAACTCTTTCACCATACATCATTTTTAGCAACACAATAATATTATCATATATGTACCTAACAGGATAAATTAAATTCATACAATTAAATATGTGCCAGCCTCATTCAAACATATTATTCTATAAGTGAACAATACAACAATATTCTATGCTTAACAATTTCAGTTATGTGAATACCTACTCCACAGACCTAAACCCTATCAGCATATTCCCCCACCAATGAAAGTCTGTATGCCAGTCACTTCATGCCTTTATTCCTCCCATTTTGGGGTTCCCATTTCTATACTGCCCACTTACCTCAACCCAGTAGGAGACAATCATATTCTTTGATGTGAAGAATCTTCATTCCAGTTGGATCCTTGTGAGTCTGCATCCATAAGCAAAGTCAAATCAGGACAGGCCACCATAAATTCAGCAGCATTATGTACCAATCCACAGGCTTAAAGATCTTCTCTTCATTTTGTTGGGTCCTGGTCAGCTCGATGAGGGCTGTCTCACTAAGCCTCACAAAGGTGCCCATTGATTGCCTCACCTTTAGATTATGGACCCACATTTCAAATAGGAATAACCAAAGAGAACAACAAAGTAAAATGATCAAAATTTAACATCCCATGTTCTTTCTAGAAAACAACCCAGTAAACTGCATGGCCACAGCTGACCTCTGGATAACCAAAGAAACATTTCCATGAGGCAGATGTCAAACAAGCATCCACTCTCCATCTTCATGATTTGTTTCTCTAGTACCCCCACACCCGAGGTGTCATAATGTGATAGGCTGGGTTGACTAAAGAAACAAATCCAGAGGCACTCATATGTATATCAGAAAGAGTTTTATATACAAGAGAAATTGCATATTGAGAAAACATCCCAGCCCAATCCCAATCAAGTTCCCAAGTCTGATATTAGCTCATATGTCAAATCGCAATCTAGAAATTTCTCTTTAGACTCACACAACATATGCAATGATGCCAAATGCAAGAAGATCAAAGGCCAGTGGGTGGAAAGTCTTGTGCATCCAAGTGCAGTGGAATCATCTCAACACTGACAGGGGTTTCCATGTGGCTCCTTAAGCTCCAGGGCTCTGGTGTAGTTCGATGTGCCTTGTCATCAAGAATGCCTCACAGGGAGTGAGCATGTGTCCTGCCTCCAAGGAGCAATTTATCTCCTTAGTGCCTCCAAATGAGGTCATCAAGCTGTGACCTGACTGACAGGGTAAACTCTGCCCCTTCACTCATAAGTCTCAAATTGACAACAGATTATGTAACTACCACACTCATATATGTGTAAGAGAGAACTTTATATCAATAAGTAATTATACATAAGTAAACATCCAGCTCGGTCCAGATCAAGTTCATAAGTTTGATATTAGCCCATAAGTCTGATATTATCCCACTAATTCCTCTTCAGACTCACACAGAACATGCAAAGATGCCAAATGCTGGAAGATCACAGGCCAGTGGGTGGAAAATATTGTGAATTCAATTATGGTGGATGCATTTCCCGGGCTCTGGCTGCAATCAGCATGACTCCATGTGGTTTGTCAACAGGAATGTGAAGCAGAGTGTGTGTTTGTCCTCCCAGGAAAAAAAGAGGAAGTTCCCAGAATCTTCTTGGAGAGTGTTACCTTGTGACCTGATTATCAGACTAGACTCCACCGCTACATTTATTTATTAAGTTGACATGAAATCATGTAACTACTATATTCATTGTGCCATGGAAACAATAGTCAACAGCAGTAATCACAAAAAAATAAAGAAAAACAAAATCTAACAACTAAAGATCACTCAAACTCAATGGAAATACTAGAAAAGAAGTCCTAGATCTACCATAAATAGAATAAAAGAGAATGATGTTTAGACCCATATAAGAGATCTGGGGATCAACCTTGAATACAAAGGAAGAAATTGAGAGACAAAAACTCTCCCACCCTACTGAACCCGATTCTAAACAGTGAAGTGACAGATATGAAAATAACACAGTACAAGAACTGAAGAATGGAATAGAAGAAAAGAAAAATTGAACTAGGGAACTCAAAGATAATCATAAAGACTACAGCCAATGAGAAAAACAATCAAATAAAGCAAAAGAATCTGAAAAAAATCCTGAGAATGATGTGGGACACCATCAAGAAAAAAATCCCCACATCTCATTGGCATCTCAGAAAAGGAAGAAACAAGCAAACCTACTGATTAAGTAGCAAGATAATTCATGTAGGAAAATTTCCCCAATATCCCAAAGGAAGAGATGATAACTATCCAAAAAGGAGAGAGAACTCCAAATGAGCTAGACCCCAAGAGGGAAAAAAAGAAGACATATGATAGTAAAATTATCTGAGTTCAATTAATGGTCAACTTAAGAGCAGCTGGAGAGAACAAACTAGTTACCTACAAAGGAAAACCAATAATAAGCTCAGACCTCTTGTCAAAAACTATGGTGGCAAGAAAACAATGGAGCCACAAATACCGAACTTTGAAAAGAAAAATGGCCAAGCAAGAATGATATATCAAGCAATGTTTTCCATCAAATATGAAGGAGAAATAACAGTAATTCTAAACAAGGAAAAATTTAAATAATTTTAAAAACAAAACCAGCATTACAAAAAATATTAACTGGATTTCTATGGTCAGCAAATCAAGAAGAGTACACACAAAATAAGACCACCACAGTGCATAATACCACCCAGAAATCAACACACTGAAAACATCACAAAACATCTCAGATCTACAGAATTAATAAAACACAAAGAAACCCTCCAAATTAAGTAGAAATATCAAACACAAATACTATTAAATGATAGCAATTAATCCAATTTAACAATAATTACTCTGAATATCAATGTACTTAACATACCAATCAAAGACAAAGAGTAGCCAACTGGATTAGGGAAGAAGACATATCAAAATGCTGCCTTCAAAAGAAATACCTCAAACTCACAGACAAAAACAGTCTAGGAGTCAAAGAATTGTGAAAAAATCTACCAAGCCAATGGCCACAAAAAAGAGAGAGGAATAGCAATATTAATTTCTGATAAAATAGACTTCAAAGTAAATGACATAATGAGAGACAAGAATGGACACTGCATAATGATCAACAGATCAATAAAACAAGAACATATAACCACAATAAACATATATGGACTTAACTGAAGACCCTCGACATTCATCAACCAAATCCTCAGAGATGAAAAGCGAAATCACCAGATCAGCAATAATAGTAAAACACTTCAATAAATCATTCTCAAGAAAAGATAGACCAACAGAAAAGAAACTCAATGAAGAAATGGAAGAGATGAAGAACACAATCAAACAGCTTGACATCTTAGATATTTACAGAGTACTCTAACCGACAACAAGTAAATACATGTTCTTCTTCAGCACACATGTTACATATTCTAAAACTGGCCACATGCTAGGCCACAAAGCAGCCCTTAACAAATTTAAACACATAAAGATTATACAAAACATCTTAAACTACAGTGCCTTAAAACTGGAAATCAACAATAGAAATAACAGAACATATAGACAAACACACAGACACTTAATAACATACTTCTTTAAAAATACTGGGTATTAGCACAAATTAGAGATTAAATTAAGAGTTCCTTAAAAACAATCTACAATGATAACAATACACAAAAATCTATGGGGCACAGCAAAAGCAATTATCAGAAGAAAATTTATAGCAGCCAATAGACACTAAAAAAAAGAGTACAAAACCATTTTCAACACTTTGACACATTTCCAACAATTAGGACATGGATAAAAGCATAAAACCTCCAAAAACAGAAGAAAATGAATCATAAAAATTAAAGTAGAAATAAATGAACAGGAAAACAGAAAAACAGTGGGAAAAACAACAAGATAAGAAGTTGTTTTTTTTTGCAAGGATCAACAAAATTGACAAACAGCTAGCAAACTTAACTAAAGGAGAGAAAGAAGATCCAATTATCTAGAATTAGAGATGAAAAGAGTGACTTCATAACAGATCCAAATGAAATATTAAAAATAATAACAGTACTACAATAAACTGTATTCCAAAAGTTCAGTAAGTTCTAGATACTAGACAAATATCTTTATATATATCCTCTACCCAAATTAATGCAGACAGATGTAAAAAGTTTCAACAGACTCATAACAAAAGAAGAAATAGATAAAGTCATGAAGAAATTTCCAATCCAGAAAAGCCCAGGACCACATGGCTTCTTAGAAGATCTCTACCAAGTATTCAGGGAAGAGCTTTCATCAATTCTACACAGATGATTCCAGAATACAGAAAGGGACAGAAAACTCCCAAACTCATTTTATGAGGTCAACATAACCCTGATTCCAAAACATGGCAAAGGCGACACTGAAATAGAAAACCACAGTCCAATATCCCTCATGAACATAGAAGCAAAATTTCTCAACCAAATCCTGGCCAATGTAATCCAACGACATATTAAAAAAATATTTCACCATGATGAAGTAAGACTTATCATAGGGATACAAGGATGGTTCAAAATTCCAGAAACAATCAATGTAATCCACCAAAGAAACAAGATGAAGAATAAGAACCACATGATCATATCAATAGATACAGTCAAATCATTCGACAATACCCAACACCCATTCCTAATAAAAACGCCTAGTAAGATAGGAATAGACGGCAAATTTATCAACGTAATAAAGGCCAAATATGAAAAAACAACAGCTGATATCAGACCAATGGGGAAAAACTGAAAACATTTTCCCTGAACAAAGGAACTAAACAGGTATGCCCCTGTCACCACTCTTATTCAGCATTGTGCTGGAAGTCTTAGCCAGATCCATTAGACTATAAAAAAAGAGAAAGAAGTTAAGGGAACAAAGAAGTGGAACTCTCACTATGTGCAGACAGTGTGACTTGTATGAAGAGAACCCAAAGTTATCAACAAAAAGCCAATGGAAGCAAATTATGGATTTAGTAAAGTAGTAGGAAACAAGATAAATAAGTAGATATCATTGGATTTCCATATATCAGTGAAGAGAGCTCCAAAAGAGACATGAAAATATCATTCACAATAGTCACACAAAAGACGAAATACTAAAGAATAAACTTAACCAAAGACACAAAAAAATCCGTAAAAAAAGCATTAGTTTTCTGGTACAAATCTTTACAGAAGAGCCTTGTGTTATTCTGGGTACTTTAGAGAAACAAATCCACAGAAAGTCATGCATAAGAGAGAGTTTTAGATAAAGGGTAAGTGCGCATCAAGAAAACAGCCCAACTCAGTGCTGCCCAAGCCCACAAGTCCAATATTAACCCATTAACCCATATGTCCAATACCAGTCCACAAAGTCCTCCTCCATCTCACAAAACAGATGCAATGATGCCAACTGCATCATTGGGAAAGCCAAATTAGTGAATGCGTAAACATCTCAGCGCTGGCAGGCGTCTCCACATGGGTGCTCCAGCACCCAGGGCTGCATTGGGGTAGGTTCATGTGGCTTCACATTGGGGATGTCTTGCAGGAAGTGAGCCTTGCCAGCTAAAGTAGAGAACTGCCTAAGGCAGCTGCACTCTGGCCCGACCATCAGAAAGCAAGAAACCCAAGAACTAGAAAGGCAAGGCTCACTGAACCATGTATCCCTCCGCCCTTCAATTAACCCCACATGTGTTTAGCGGCCAGGTTGGCACAATAGACTAACTACCTCAATCCCCTCCTTGCCAAACTGGCACCTGTACATAATTCTTTACCTTCACGATTGAAATTAATTAACACCTACACCTTAATCCTATAATCCTGTGAATACGTTCCCCCACCTATGAACGTTTGTAAGCCAACCACTTCATGCCTTTATCCTCCCAATTTTGAATATCCAATTTATATACTGCCCAGTTATATCAAACCTGTTCTCTGACAAGACAATCATATTTTTCCAAATGAAGAGTCTTCATTTCAGTTGGAACCTTGTGAAGTCTGTATCCATAAGGGAAGTCAAATCTGGACAGGCCATCCATAAAGTCAGCAACAATATGTACCAGTTCACAGGCTCACAAATCTCCATCTGGTCAGATTCAGGTCAACTCAGTGTGGGCTGCCTCACTCAGCCTCCTCAGGGTGCCCATTGGTCACTCTGCCCTTAGACCATGGACTCTCACCAATACTCAACAAGTCTAGCCCCCTCGTGCTAGGTCATGAACTTTAGACCAGTCAACTTGCTCTCATCTCCTTTTCCCCCTCTAAACCAAGTACACAAGTGTCAGTAGCCAAACTCAACCCATCTCTTTATTACTGCATTTCTTCCACTTCCACTCAACAAATATATCCAGGTTGTAATCTAGAAAGCATTTCAGCCTGCTGACAGGCTCCCTTTAACAACCATTATTACAAGGAACCAAAAGTGACCTACACAAATGAAAGACTATCCCATATTCATGTATAGGAGGACAATATTGTGAAAATCCCAATACTACTTACCATAATCTACAAATAAAACACAATCCTGATCCAAATCCCAACATCATTCTTAAAAGAAATGGAAAAAAGAATTACCAAATTCATATGGAGAGTGAAGTAATCCAAGATAAGCAGAGTTTCTCCAAAAGAAGAACAAAGTGGGAGGTCTTGCACTACCTGACCTCAAAACCTGTTATACAGTGGGTGAAGGGAGATATCTGATGGTGTGAAATATGAAAATAAAAATAATTTATAAATTATCAAGGGTTCATGAGGGTGGATGGTGGTAGATGGAGGGGAAAAGAGGAGCTGATAACAAGGGCTCAGATAGGAAGAAAATGTTTTTGGAAATGATGATGGCAACATACGTACAAACGTGCTTAATATCTTGTAATAGTTGGGCACCATCAGCTTTTCTTCACCACATTTGCTTATGCGCCTATTTTGTCTTCAGTGATCATGTCAGGCAGGTGAGCATCACAGAATGCTGTTATTAGAACAAAGTGTTCTAGCGTTGAGGGAGTACTTGAGTAGAGACCCAATGGAGACTGGAGCTGTTACACACTGCTAGTGGGCTTGTAAATATATACAACCATTGTGAATATTTATATGGAGATATCTAAAACAATTGACAATAGAATTGCCATATGACCCAGCAATACCATTGCTGTGCATATGCCCCAAAGAAAGAAGAAAAAAAAAAATGAATAGATGTATGCTCCCCCACGTACATAGCAGTACAGTTCACAATAGCAAGAAACTGGACACAGCCCAAATTCCCATCAGTAGGAGAGTATATTAAAAGACACTTTGGTACATACACACAATTGAATAGCACTTATGTCTAAAAAACACTGATGAAACCATGAAACAATTCATGACATGAAGGTGTCTGGAAGCCATTACCCTGAGCTAAGTTAGTTAATTACAAAAGGCAACATATTGTCTAAGTCCACCAATGTGAACACCAAGATGAAGGCAAACTCTTGCTTCCAGGTCATGCAACGGTCTAATCCAGTCTGCCAAGCAACACCGCAGAGAGCCTGACTAGCACCCATGAAACCCATGGTACCCTCTATCTGCATATCTTAAAACTCACTTCAACAGAGGAGGCTTCTCTTCAGCTGGGCTCAGATATTCCAGAGCAGGGGAAAGAAGATGACCATGTAGCTGCTGACATACAACACTGTGCTAAGTTCACCTCAAACCAACCGACACTCCCACCAGAGTGATAAAGCGATTGTGATGGAAAATTCAAGTCAAGATGTGTGTGGGGGTGGGGGTGGGGGGAGGGGAGCATACACGTATTGGAGAAGGCAGGTACATTTCCACTAGAAGAAAAATGGGAGTATCAACCTTCCAAGGGGAAAGAGTGCTTAACAGCACTTCCATGGAATCCAAGGGGAGAATATACCTGGTCCTATGTTCCTAATTGGGTACAGAAGACCTAATTTTTATTCAGTCCCTGATAACCGAAGCCATGTGCTGTAGACCACTATATACAGGGACTTTGGATACTGGGCTTTTGAGGCACACATCCTTCATAGGCCACACCAGAAGATTCAATGTGGAAATCCCACTGAATGAACAGGGCTCTACCTCAAACTCACATGTAGCCCTTGAACTTAAGGCTAAAACAACCTGGTTTGAGAAGAAGCAGGAGGCAGCTGTGACAATAGCATAGACCTGGCAGTTGGACTACAGAATCCTTATTACTTAAATGCCCTTCTTGTTTCATTAAAATATGCATTCATCTGGTAGACCGGGTTCTGCCACTGTCAATGAATACAAGGGGGTACCCACCCCCCGAAAATTGATTTTTTCAAAGCTATGTATTTAAATTATTTTATAAAACAACCTTATCAACTTCAATGTACTCTCCATTACACTCAATATATTTGTCAAATCTATGATTCCATTCTTGGAAACATTTTTCAAACTCATCTGTTTGGATGGCTGACAGCACTTCCCTCGTTATTTTTCTTCACGTCATCTATGTTGTCAAATCCCTGTCCTGTCATGTCCCTCTTCATTCACAGAAACAAAAAGAAGTCACAAAGACAGAGTGTGGTTAAGTAAGGAAGGTCAATTTGGCAAGAGAACCTGACTAGCACCCATGACTGGTGCACTGAGATGGCTGCATGAGCAGGTACATTGTTGTGGTGGCAAATCCTGTGCCACAAATCAGGACTTTTCCGTCACACATTATTTTGCATTTTTTTTCAGAACCTCTAACTAGAAAACTTCATTAATAGTCTGACCCAGTGGAATGAACTCCAAATGTATCACAAGTGGACTTTTTCATCTGTTATGGAAGTTGATGGACGTCCAGAATGAGGTTTGTCATCAATCGACATTTCATCTTTTTTGAAATGAGAAAACCACTAGTACACTTGAAATTTTCCCATAGTGCTTTCCTTGTAAGCTGTGTTCAACATCACAACAGTCTCTGTGGCATTTTTCCTGAGCAGCTGCATACTGTGCTCTTTAATCGGCCATCACAAAAAATGAGGTTCAAGTGAAATTGTTTTTATGAAAAAGTTCACTGTGACCAGAGAGAACCTTCCCAGGCGACTCCACTGGGTGAACTAACAAAGCAATATGCTCAATGTTCACCTAGCAGGAAAAAAAAATGTGTATTAGGAAAGCTTTGCTCTTCCCAGCCCAATTCCAGGGATTTTTTTTTGGGCGGGGGGAGGGTACCCTTCATATGTCTGGAAGTATTGCCTTCCTGCTAACTCCCATAGTTTGTATAAATAGTGTCCAATCATTTAAGGATTTAATTTGTACAAGTCAATGATTTATGTATTGTGGTTTGTGGCAAGCCCAAATTTGTATAATCCCCTTTTCTCAACTGCGTTTTAAATTCTTTACCATTGTTTAAATTAATGACACTTTCAATAGAATTACCTTATGCAACAGGGAGATTATTGATAATGTTAGCTAACATAAAATGACAATGATAAGTCAAAGGTGGAATAGGGGCATATATAAACCAAAGATATAGGAATGAATTTGGGGCTTACACTTAATTGCTAGCCCCATTCTAAGAACAATTAATTCTTATGACATGGCCCTGCTTACTACTTACCCTCATGAAAAGATCACTGAAGACATGGGTGCTACAGCAAAATGTGGTGAAGAAACAAGATAATGCATGACTATCAGAAAGAATAGTGTCTGAGGTCTGAAAGTCTTGTCTTAATATAAGCAGCCATCTAAGTGAGGTGTTAACTAATTCCACATGTATGGTAGTTACATAATCTGTTTTCAATTTGAGACTATTAAGAATGAAGGGGTGCAGAGCAGCAAGGGGAACAGAACAACGAAATCCTCCGGGAATAGCAAAATCAGACTTTGGGGCCAGGGCTTGGCACCCCATCAGAATCAACCGGAAAACACTCCTAAAGGCTGAAAAGCAGTCCTTGAACTAACTACAAGCTTTTCTTTTTGGTTATTGTGTCATGTATTTTTGTTTTTGTTGTTTGCTTTCTTTTATTACTTGGTTTTGCTCTGTCTTGGTTTTGTGCATGCTATTACCTCTGCAGGTTTGTCTAAGTAAGATAGACTGGATGAACAATCTGGAGGAGAAAACAATGGGACCAACAGTTTTTTGGGGGGGGGGGTTGTGGGGCTGCATGGGAGAGTAGGTGTGGGGGGGAGGAAGTGGTGTTAACAAACCCAGGGACAAGGGAACAACAAGTGATCCAAATCAGTGGTGAGGAGGGTGTAGGAGGTCTGGTAGGGTGTTATCAAGGGAAATGAAACCTAGAGGAATTACTGAAACCCAAATGAAGGCTCAGCAGGATAGTGGGAAAGAGGAAAGTGAAAGGAAATAGAGGAAAGAACTAGGAGGCAAAGGGCATTTGTAGAGGTCTAAATAAAGGCATGTAATATGTAAATGTATTTACATATGAAGATGGGACAATAGATTTATATGCATATATTTATAGGTTTAGTATAAAGGTAGAAGATGGACATTGGGCCTCCACTCAAGTACTTCCTCAATGCAAGAATACTTTATTCGATTAAACTGGCACTCCATGATGCTCACCTTCCAGACATCGCTGAAGACAAAGTGAGTACATAAGCAAATGTAGTGAAGAAAGCTGATGGAGCCCGGCTATCAAAAAGTATAGCATCTAGGGTCTTAAAGACTGGAAGGTAAACAAGTGACCATCAAGCTCAGAAGCAACAAAGCCCACATGGAAGAAGCACACTAGCCTGTGTGATTACGAGGTGCCAAAGGGATCAGTTATCAGGCATCAAAGAACAAAAAATCATATCATGTGTGCTCACCTTCCTGATACACTCACCAAAGACAAAGTAGGTGCATAAGCAAATGTGGTGAACAAAGCTAATGTTGCCCGGCTATCAAAAAATATAGAATCTGGGGTCTTAAATGCTTGAAGGTAAACAAGAAGCCTTCTAGCTCAGAAGCAACGAAGCCCACATGGAAGAAGCACACCAGCCTGTGTGATCATGAGGGGTCAAAGGGATCAGGTACCAGGAATCAAAGAACAAAAAAAAATCATATCATTATGAATGAAGGGGGGTGTGGGGTGGGGACCTAAAGTCCATCTGTAGGCAACTGGACATTACCTTATGGAAGGGTTGCAGGGAGGAGATGAGCCCTCAGGGTGCAGTGTAGCAACGATGAACCATACAATGCTCCTCTAGTTCCTAAATGCTTCCTCCCCACCCACTATCATGATCCCAATTCTGCCTTAGAAATCTGGCTAGACCAGAGGATGTACACTGGTACAGATAGGAACTGGAAACACAGGGAATCCAGGGCAGATGATTCCTCCAGTACTAGTGGTGAGAGTGGTGATACCAGGAGGTTAGAGGGAGGGTGGGGTGGAAAGGGCGAAACTGATTATAAGGATCTACATATTTCCTCCTCCCTGGGGGATGGACAACAGAAAAGTAGGTAAAGGGAGATGTTGGACAGTGTAAGATATGACAAAATAATAATTTACAAATTGTCAAGGGTTCATTAGGGAAAGGGAGTGGGGAGGGAGGGGAAAAATGAAGAGCTGATGCCGTGGGCTTAAGTGGAGAGCAAATGTTTTGAGAATGATGAGGGCAATGAAGGTATAAATGTGCTTTATACAATTGATGTATGTATGACTTGGAATAGAGTTGTATGAGCCCCTAATAAAAATTTAAAAACAAAAAGACTGATGGGGTGGAGTTTAGCCTGTCAGCCAGGTTGCAGCTTGATGACATCATTTGGAGGCGCTAAGGAGATAAATACCTTTCTGTAGGCGGGACAGACACACATATATGAGATATTCCTATGAACAATCCATATGGAGAGAGTCTCATGGAGTCATAGCCCTGGAGCTGAGGATCCACTTGGAGACCCTTGCCAGTGCTGAGATGCTTCCACCACCACTGGATTCACAAGACTTTCCACCCACTGGCCTGTGATCTTCCTGCATTCAGCATCATTGCATGTGCTGTGTGAGTCTGAAGAGGAATTTATAGACCAGTGTCGGACATATGGGCTCATATCGGGCTTATAGACTTGGACTGGACTGGGTTGGATGGTTTCTTAATATACAATTACTCTTTTATACAAGGCTCCTTCTTATACACACATGAGTGTCTACGAATTTGTTTCTCTAGTCAACCCAGACTAACACAACATGGAAGCAGCTCACAAACCTGCGTCACCCATTAATTGCAAAAAATGAAATCCAAATCTGAAGAATGGAATGGTATCAAAGCTGAAATTGTGACCTCTTGGTTTTTCAGAAGGGTACAGGCAACAATGGAAACCCAGAATCCATTTCAGGATCCACACATAGAATAAGACTCTAGGAATTTCCCTCTTACTGTAATCAAGGGATCTGAATAGCCTGGTTATCAGATAGAATATTGTAGAGACAATTATAGTAGATTAATATCTGATTTGAATGGTTAACATGTAACATCTGTTTGTATCCCCTTTTAGACACAGCTACAAGTTCTAGCAGTTGAAAAAGCAACATGAAGGGGAAATAGATGTGGACGAAGCCCCCAGGGAATCCCCTAGTAGCATAGACCAGGGATGTGAATAGCTGTCAGACAGAATACTTTGCAAAGTGGATCGTGACAGAGATAACTAGTTAAAATCTAGCACTTTGCCATTTTATCTCCCTTGCGACGCATTTTAAAGTTGTTCTAGTTTTTATTATGTTATGTTTTCTTCCGAACTGGGGGTTTCCTCTATTTTATTTTGTTAATGTAAGTTTCCTGACTTTTTTTCTATATTTTAGTTTTTTGGGGGTTTTTTTTGGTTTATGAAATTTAGGATGGGTGAATCTATAGAGACAGTAACTGGGTTAATGGTCCCTTGAGAATACAGTCTGGGAGGTAAGGGGGAAATGGGGAGCTGATAACAGTGAGCACAAGAAGAAAGAAAATGTTCTAAATTGATGTATTAATGATTACATACTTCTTGATATGATTGAAGGATTGAATTGCGTGATATGTAGATTGTCTCAAAATTTGTTCTAAATATATAAAACTATAAAATAAAGAAAGAAAAAACCAACAAAATGTGAAAGGATTATATTTTTACAAAAGAAATTATATTTAAAAGCAATTTGTCATAAAATATCATATGACTTTACATTGAACCAGCATTTTATTTTCTTCTTGACTGTTAGATGCAATAATCTATTTTTATTAGCCAATAAAGTACTCAAATGGATACTTCTTTTTTGTTCAGTTGGGGAAATAACACTATGAACCTCGTAGTATAGATGGAAAAATTTGACATTCCTATTTCCAGCTATCTATATTAATCTACAAATTTTAAACATAGCCCATTCCCATCCCAGAAGGGAAGGTAAATTACCAACTAGAGGATAGACACATATTAACTTCCATAAAGGTGAAAGCAAAAATAAATAAATTAAGTGGTGTAAAGGTGGGTGTGGGAATCACTATTTTAGTATTAGAAATTTTTATTTGGATCAAAAATGTTCACAATGTGACCATTAAAAATATTTTTATTTTATTGTAAGCTTGCAAAGTATTGAAGATTTTAGTAATAAGGCCTTTTTCTCATGTGTCATTGCTAAAGATGTTTTCCCAGTCGGTGGACTCCCTTATTACTCTCTTGGTGAATTCTTTCGATGTACACAGGTATCTTATCTTCAGTATATCCCACTTGTCTATTTGTGACTCCTCTGTATTTGTATCCTTCCCTATTTATGATAGCATATGTATTCCCTGTGCCAAGGTTCTCAGGTTTGTCCCAATTCCTTCATTAATGGCCCTAATTGTTTGGGGTTTTACATCAAGGTCTGTGATCCACCTTGCGTTTATTGTTGTGCATGGAGTGAGGTAAGGGTCTTGCTTCATTTTTCTGCAGGTAGATATCCATTTTTTCCAGGACCATTTATTAAAGATGGCATCTGCTTCCCATGTAATATTTTTGGGCCCTTATCAAAGATAATTTGTCTGTATGCTGATGTTTTTATTTCTGTGTCTTCAGCTCTTTTCCATTGGTTTGAATATCTGTTGTTTTACCAGTACCACACTGTTTTGACTATGATGGCCGTATAGTACATACTAAAGTCAGGTAGAGCAAGCCCTCCCACTTTGTCCTTCTTCTTGAGGAGTTCTCTGCTAATTATGGGCTTCTTCCCTCTCCATATGAAGTTGGTAATCCATTTTTCCATTTCTTTGAAGAAGGATGGTTGTATTCGTATCAGGATAGCATTGAACTTATATAATGCCTTGGGCAGAAATGACATCTTTACTATATTGAGTCTTCCAATCCATGATCATGGGGTATTCTTCCATTTGTTAAGGTCACTCTTGATTTCTTGTAGTAGTGTTTTAAAATTTTCCTCATATAAATCTTTCATTTTTAAAGTCAGGTATATCTCTAGGTATTTCAATTTGTGCTTGGCTATTGTAAAGGGTACTACCTTTTTAATTGTATCTTCTGTGATCCTGTCTGACTGAGGAGGTAGGCAAAGGACCTGAACAGAAGTTTCACAGAGTCTGAAATCCAAATGGTTAATAAACATGAGAAAATGTTCCCGATCTTTAGTCATAAGAGAAATGCAAATCAAAACAACTATGAGATACCACCTAACACCCTCAAAGATAGCCCAATTAAAAAAATCAGAAAGCAACATATGTTGGAGGGGCTGTGGTGAGATAGGAACTCTCATCCACTGCTGGTGGACCTGTAGGTATGGACAGCCACTATGGAAATTGATTTGGTGATTTCTAAAACAGATGGAAATTGAGATACTGTATGACCCAGCAATCCCCCTACTGGGCATATAGGCAGAAGAGGCAAGAAACAAACCACTACCAGACATCTGTGCTCCAATATTCATTGTGGCACAGTTCACAATTGCAAGGAGTTGGAAACAACCCAAATTTCCATCAACAGATGAATGGATTAAAAAACTGTGGCACATACATTCAATGGAGTACTATGCATCGCTCAAAAGCAGTGATGAACGCATGAAGCATATTGCCGCATGGGAAGAACTGGAGGAAATTATGCTAAGTGAAGTAAGCCAAGCACAAAAGGATAAGTATAACATGAGTACATGAGTCCACTGAGGTAAGTTATAGATAGATAGATAGATAGACAGATATAGAGATAGAGATAGATATATAGATAGATAAAAGAAAGAACAGAAAAGTAAATGTGAAAGGGGCACAGGGAAAAAGCTACTGTGTACAAAGACTTCAGGGGTGAGGTCCAGGTAGTATGGCAGGGGTCAGACCAAATCCAGGGGTGCGTATGATAGCCAACTAAAAAGGGGTGGGGGGAGGGAGTAAAAGGGGAAAAAAAAGATGTGTGGTGGTGGAAGAGGGCACTGACTCACTGACTCACCCAAGGGGAGGGTATTGTTTGTGTCTCCACAGGGAAAGAGGGACCAGATATAAAGCCAGTGCCAGATGGAATGCAGTATCCCAGCAAGGAGTGAGGAGCCAGGGGAGGGGCCTGAGGACTAGGCACCCATGCCAGCTATCTGGACAACTGCCCCTCCCCCCAGAAGAATTTACTTTAGAGGACTGCACTGAAGCCACAGCTAGGGGAGAGGGGCATGTCTGATCAGAGCACACGGGAGCAAATGAAGGAGGAGGAATAGAGAGTGGAGCACATCCTGGCCCACCAGGCCTGGAGGACAATATCCCCACAATATGGCTGATCCCACTATGAAACACACCGTTCTTTGCTGGCCCAGGGCCCTAAGGGGGACAACACTGTAGACTCAGTGTCGGGACTGGCCTGGACTGACCCCGTGACACCAACCCAGGGACAAGGGAGCAACAAGTGATCCAGAATCAGTGGCCAGGAGGGTGTGAGAGGCCTGGTAGGTATTCAGCAATGGCAATGTAATCAGGAGAAATTACTGAAACCCAAATAAAGGCTGAGCATGATAGTGGGACAAAATGAAAATAAAAGGAAATAGAGGAAAGAACTAGGTGACAAAGGGTATTTATAGAGGTCTAAATACTGGCATGTACATATGTAAATATATTTATATAGGAGGGTGGGGAAATAGATCTACGTGCATATATTTATAGGTTTAGTATTAAGACAGCAGATGGACATTGGGCCTCCATTCAAGTACTTACTCAATGCAAGAACACATTGTTCTATTAAATTGGCATTCCATGATGCACACCTTCCTGACATGATTGCAGAAGAAAAATGTGTACATAAGCAAATGTGGTGAAGAAAGCTGATGGTGCCCGGCTATCAAAAGCTATAACATCTGGGGTCTTAAAGGCTTGAAGATAAACAAGCATCCATCTAGCTGAGAAGCATCAAAGCCCACATGGAAGAAGCACACCAGCCTGTCTGTCCATGAGGTGTAGAAGGGACCTGTTATCAGACATCAAAGAACAAAAAATCATATCAGTAGGTTCCCACCTTCCCGACGCGATCACTGAAGACAAGTGCGTGCATAAGCAAACGTGGTGAAGGAAGCTGATGGTGCCTGGCTATCAAAGTTATAGTGTCTGGTGTCTTAAAGGCTTGAAGATAAACAAGCAACCACCTAGCTCAGAAGCAACAAAGCTCACATGGAAGAAGCACACCAGCCTGTGTGACCACGAGCTGTCAAAGGGATAAAAAAAACCATATCATTGTAAATGAGGGTGAGTGCAGAGTGGAGACTCATACCCATCGGGAGGCAACTGGACACTCCCTTCCTGAAGGGTTGTGGGAAGGAGATGAGCCAGTCAGGGTTCAGGGTAGCAACTATGAAGCATATAACTCCTCTAGTTCTTAAATGCCTCCTCCCCTCCACTATCATGATCCCGATTCTACCTTACAAATCTGGCTAGATCAGAGGATGTACACTGTACAGATAGCAACTGGAAACACAGGGAATCTAGGACAGATGATCCCTTCAGGACCAATTGTGAAAGTGGTGATGCCTGGAGGGTGGAAAGAATGTGGGGTGTAAAGGGGGAACTGATTACCAGAATCTACCTATATCCTCCTCCCTGGGAGATGGACAGCAGAGAAGAGGGTGGGGGGAAACATCATACAGTGTAATATATGACAAAATAATAATAATTTATGAATTATGAAGGATTCACGAGGGAGGGGAGAGAAGGGAGGGAGGGGGGAAAGAGGAGCCGATATTAAGGGCTCAAGTAGAAGGCAAATGTTTTGAGAATGAGGATGGCAACAAATGTACAAATGTGCTTGACACAATGGATGTATGTATGGATTATGATAAGAATTGTATGAGCCCCCAATAAAATGATTTTAAAATAATTAAAAAATTTTTCTATGTAATATTCCCCTTTCCTTGAATTAATATTTTAAAATGTCCCAGTTTTTAGAAGCTTTGTTATAATTTACTTTAAGGTTTCTTTCATGTGGATAAAAAAAAACCACCACCAACAATAACCAGCTTTATGTATTGACAAGCCTGTGGGACACATCTGTCTGATCTGGTAATCTGGAGTCATAGAGTTTTCTGAAACAATTCTCCCCACAAATCCTCTAGACACAAAGCCAGTAGCTTTCCTTCTGATTCCCATCTTAGGGATCTTCCCTTGATGAAGCCAAGAGTCTTTTTAAAAATCAGATAATATGATAGATCTTGAAATTCCAGCTTTGATTTGCCCCGACTCTCTCCTGGTACACATTCTATGAATAGAGCCTGCTATCCGAAAAGTTGGCAGTTTACAAACACTCATAAGAAATTTGGAAGAAAGTCCTGGTGTATTTGCAAAAAAGCAGTCATTGAAATCTCTATGGAGGTTTACCTTGACACATATGGCAAGTGTTTTTTGTTTGTTTGTTTTTATCGGTATCCCATTCTTGCTTCCTGTAAAAGCAGTCAAACATATTTCAAGAATAGATAAGGGTGAGAATAGTTCCTTAGGTAAATTTGGCCTGGTGAAAATAATTGTTTTCTCGTAGAGTATGGTTATGTTAGCTTGTGTTAGGTTAGTTTCTCTAGAGAAGTAAAATCAGTGACACTTGTATGTGTTGTCTTTAGAAAGATATTTATACCAAGAAATAGCTGTGTGATCCAAAGATGATGGTAAAAAATCCAAATATAATGAAAGGAAACGTATCAGAGCTTAAATTATGAACACTCAATTGTCAAAGGCTATGGACAGTGGGAGCCCAAAATCCATCTGCAGACTATCGAGTCAGAGTAAGCCTCTGGCAGATCCCCTCTAGCTAAAGGGGAGGGACTCAGCTTTACTCTCAGACAGAGATTTTTGTAAACTTCTTTATGGTATGTCAAACTATGGTATAATGTGATACTTGGTCAGTTGACCTCCCTTTTGGCTCAATCTGAATTTGCTTTTGGCTTAAAGATTTCTCACTTGTTCCATGGCAGAAATTTCTTCTCTGGATTGTTCTTCTTATTCTTTATTTTTATCATTATATTATTATTATTTTATTCTTTCTTTTTCATTAAAATTTTTTTCTGTTAGGTTTCCTAGTCTATGAAGCACAGAATGAGTGGGTGCACAGAGACAATAACTGATGCAATGGTGTATTGGAGACCGAGAGTGGGGAGAGTGAGGGAATTTAGGGAGCAAGCAATGGACGGAGAGGAGAGAGAACTAGAACCGATTGTGATGATGTATATGCAACTATTGAAAAAAAAAAGAAAGAAAGAATGTTTACAGGGTTGTAGACATAGGTAGGTTCAATCCAAGTCATGTCAAGCTTTTCCTGATTCATAGAAACTGACAAACCAGATGAGGAAGTGGAGATAGCGGGGGCACTGGCTGGTGGATGTAGAGGTAGTTGAATCCGAAGTCAGCCAAATGAATCCACCATTGGTAGTCTCCTGATGGCTCTGGGATTGGCAGGCGATATGACAGGAGATTGAAGAACCAGACACAAGATCCAGCTCAGGCAGAAGGTAAAGGGGCAGGGAAAATTTGATTCTACTTGATCTCTCTCTCTTATACAAAAGGCCACACCCTCCGGAGGTGTCATCAGGCTGTGACCCAATAGACTGGGTTCCACCCCTATATTTTAGTCAAGGTGTCAAGATGGCATACTCTCTAAACCTCACAGACTACCCCTTCTCAACTTGACACCTATGCATAACTGTAACACACAATCACCAGAGACAATAATAAAATCATCCTTGCCCCTAACATGATAAAACCAACACATCTATAACTGAAAACATACTCACCCTATTTTCATTTATATTTCCAAATGAACAACAGAAAAATATTTGGTACATACATGCAAATAAGACTTACTCTTTAACAATTACAGTTGACATATCTGGTCACATGGCCATAGCTGGTGTTTAGATCTACCTTTAGCCTTAGCGAGTATCTGTGCCAGGTGGGGTTCTTTGCTTGGTGGTGTGACCCAATCTTCATTCCTACAGAGTTTGGGCGATTAGCAGACATGTCAGGATTGCACTTCTATACTTCACTGCTGCCTTGAATCACAGGACATGGTAGTACTAGGAGATGACCTAAGGAAGCTCCTGGATTCTAGACAGACTCCTTTTGGGCCAGAATTATGCAATCTGAATCTAATTTCCCCTTGATAATCAGGATCAACAGCACGATCCAGTACATTAATTTCCTTCTTTTTTTCCCCCACTGGGCTAGAGCAGTGGTTCTCAGCCTTCCTAATGCTGCGACTTTTTAATGCAGTTCTTCACGTTGTGGTGCCCCCGTAACCATAAAATGATTTCGTTGCTACTTCATCACTGTAATTTTGCTACTGTGATGAATCAGGGGATGCCTGTGAAAGGGTCATTGACCCCCAAAGGGGTCATGACCCACAGGTTGAGAACCGCTGATCTAGAGGCATTCTTAACTTCTAGTACAATGGAATCAGTGCCGTGCCTCTAGGTGGGAATAGACTTCCAGACCTGAGGTGTATATGGTTGCTGAGACAGGAAGGAAAAAATGTTGCGAGGAGCCATTAGGAATACTAGTGAGTGGATCCTCTGCCATTTCCACCCTTTGGTTCCTGAACCTGTGAATTCTGGCTGTTGGAGAAATAGCGCCATATATTGAATGCTGCTTTAGAGCATAAACAGCCTCTTGGAGAACATTGCCCCAAACTTGCAAGGTGACAACCAAGCTCGTGCTGTAATTGTGTCTTTAATAGAAGTCTATTCCATTGTTCTATCAAGCTAGTTATATCAGGATGATGGGGAACCTGGTAAGATCAATGGATTCCATGAGCATGGGCCCTTTGCTGGACTTCATTTGCTGTGAAGTAAGTCCCTTCCTTGACTGTGGAATACTATGTCAGTGGATGAGACATATTGTACGTATATGAATGGTAGTTTGGCAGAAGCATTGAATACAGTGAAAGCAAATCCCATATCCAGTCATGTCAGAATCGGAGTGCTGTGTTTTGCCAGTGACTTGTATCATAGGACATGATAGAACCAGGAGAGAACCTACGGAGTGCCCAGAGTAAGCGACTATTCCAGATTGTATCTATTCCATGGACAAAACACTGTTGTTTCAATGAAGGAAGTGGTCGTACGTAATCAACCTGTAACCGGGACGCTGGTTGACATCCTCTCATAAGTGGTTCATAGCTTGGACTAAGTGTTGGTCTCTGCTGCTGGCAGATTGAGCACTCATCAGCGGGAGTAACCAAGTTATCCTTGGTGAGTAGAAATCCCCATTCCTGAGGCCACACATAATCTCCTTTGCTGCCACCATGGCCACTTTGCTCATGCACCCATGGGGCAAAGAGAGGAGTGACTGGGGAAAGAGGGATGATTGGTTTTCACAGAAAGTGTCGACAACTCCACTTGATCATTACAGTCCTCCACTGCTTAATCCTTTGGTGATCATTCATGCGAGACCCAAATACTTTCACTTTTTATGGCCCATTTATAGACGTCTATCCACATATTTCTTCCCCACATCTCCTTTTCACAGATTTTCCAGTCATGCTTCTTCCATGAATCAGTATACAGTATACAGTAGCACATTGTGTTAGTCTGGGATGACTAGAGAAACAAATCCCAATACATGCATATGTGTATAAGACTGGGAGAAACAGGGTGCTGCGACAGGAGTGGAGACCATAGGTATTTGGGCCACCTCTTCATGTAGTTTGTTTGTACCTTCAAGTTTAGCCCTATCTCAAATATACCCCTTCCATTTCATCATGGAGTGCAACTGTTCTACTTTGTGACTCTGTGGGTCAGACAATGTCCAGTTCATGACGGATAGCTCAAGCCTCATGGTGACTTGGTAGCCCTTGGTGAGTAGTCAGTCTCCACTAAGGCCCAGTAACATGCTAAAAGCTGTTTTCCAAAAGGAAAGTAGTTGTCTACAGAGAATGGCTGAGATTTTCTCCAAAATCCTAAGGGTCTGCACTATGATTCACCAATAGAGGCCTGCCCCAAACTCCACACTGCATCTCAGTTGGCCACGGACACCTCACGCACCATCGAATCAGCTGAGTCATGTGGCCGAGAGGTAGAGCAGCTGCCGGCAGCTTGACACTGTTGGACAGCCTTCTCTTGTCCGGGGCCCCACTCGAAGCTGCCATCTTTTGGGATCACTTCATATATCGCAGAGCAGCACACCCAAACGAAGTCCATGTTGCCTTCAAGATCCAAAGTGGCCCACCAGGCATTGTGTCTCCTTTATGGTTGTGGGAGGAGGCAGATGAAATAACTTTAGTAGTGATATCTCGACATGCTCTACATTACTGGACCCCCCAGAAATATCAAAGTGGGAGGGCACTTGAAATTCTATCTGGTTCATTTCCTACCCTCTAGCATGCAGATGTTTTATCAATAATTCTAAAGCCATTGATATTTCTTTCTCACCAGGTCCAATCAGCATCATTTCATCAAGGTAATGAACCAGTGTGACATTTTGTTGGGGGTAACTGCAATCAAGGTCCCTGGGGACTAAAATTGTGGCATTATCTCAGACAGTTGAAATAAACCTAAGGAGAATTATAAAATGTACTGTTGCCTTTGCCAGCTAAAGGCAAACTGCTTCTGGCAGTCCTGTATAATGGGAATTGAGAAAAAAGGCATCGGCCAGATCAATAGCTGCATACCATTTATTAGGAGAGAGATTAATTTGTTTAAGCAAAGAAATAACATCTGGAATAGCAAGTAGCTGCCATTGTTGTCACCACCTCATTAAATGTATGATAATCCATTGTCATATGCTAAGATACATATGATTTTTTCAAAGGAAAAATAGGTGAGTTACATGGGGATGTGGTGTGTCCTTCAGTCCTTGATGGTGACACAAATCTTTGGAATATTGCATTGCTTGGTTTCCTGTTTTCCGGGGCAGAGGCAGTTCTAATGGCTTCCACTTGACTTTCCCTATAATAATAGTCCATATTCCAGGTTTCCAATAGGGTGGTTCTGACAGTTTCTGAGCATGTCTGCTCCAATAATGCATTCTGGAACTGGGGAAAATACTACAAATGGGTTTGCAGACCACTGGACCCACTGTGAGACAGACCTGAGCTAAGCGTTTATAACTTGACCTCCATACCCTCCCACTCTGATTGGAGGGCCTTTAAAATATTTTAAGTAAACTTGGATTAATATAAACTTAGATCCAATCTCCAGCAATTCCTAAAAAGTCTTATTATTTCCTTTATCCCAATGAACTGTGACACTTGTGAAAGATTGCAGATCTCTTAGGGAAAACTAGGAGAAAGACGAATGGTATAAATGTCTGTCCTGTACTGGAGATCCTTCCTCAAAGGAACCCAGGCACCACTCCATTAAAAGGGTGTGAGTCTGGCTTCAGCCTGGGACATGATTAAAGGTCATGACTCTATTCTGGTGATTTAAATTAATTGTGCTTTCTTTATTTTAGCACTATGAATATTACTTACAGAAATAAAACTGAATTCAAAAATATGTATTGCATTAGATAAATCTACTGCCCAAGACCTCTTTAGAATATTGAAAAGAAAGGATCCTAGTCTGAGGACTAAGGTGTGTCTGACCCAAGCCATGATATTTTCAATTGCTTGTGAAATATGCATGTGAATGTTGGGCATTGAATAAGGAAGACCAAAGAAGAATAGATGTCTTTGAATTGTGGTGCTTCTGAACAGTATTGAAAGTGCTGTGGATTGCTGAAAGGACAAGCAAACCTGTCTTGGAAGAATTAGGTCCAGAGTGCTATCCAGAAGCATGGATAGCAAGATGTTGTTTGATATATTTTGGACATGTTGTCAGGAGAAACCAGTGCCTGGAGAAGGACATCATGCTTGGCAGGCTAAAGGGACAATGAAGGCGAGGAAGAGCCTCAAGGCAATTGACTGACACAGTGCCTGCAGCCATGGGCTCAAGCACAGGAACAATTGTGATGATGGTGCAGGACCAGCAGTGTTTTGTTGTCCATAGGATTTCTATGGGTTGGAACTGGCTCAGTGGTACCTAACAACTATGCAAGAAGTACCAATCTGACAAAATTTTAAAAAGATATTAAATACCCCATCACCCAGAGCCTCATTTCTCACCCCCATTTCAACTTTTGGTAATGCTGATTGGGATAGTAGCTTTCTTACTTCACATCATGGATTAAAAGCACCCCACAGTGCTATTAAGCCTAATTAGACCTGAAAACCAATTTATAAAACTGGTCTTTGCAACTTAGTTTCTCTGAAATCACTCCTGGTCCCAAATGTGCTAGGTTGGGTTCTCTAGAAGCAGGAGGAGGAAGTCAAGACAGTGGGGGGGGGGGGGGGGGAGGCGGCATAGACTTATAAATACAAAAGTGTTATAAGTCCAAGATCTTCAGAATAAATCCATCATTGGCAGTCCATCCTCCTGAGATCAGCAGGCCACAGAACAGGAGAATGAAGAACCAGATGCAAGGCCCAGCTCCAGCAGACTGTGAAAGGCCAGAGAGGATTTGACTTTACTCATTGGCTTGCTCGTAGGAAAGGACACACCTTCGAATTCTGCCCCCATCCTTGCCTGAGAGTGTCTATTTGATGTAAACCCTCATTATCACAGGCATCGAAAACATGTCTTCAGAGTCTTTATCAGGAGAAGAAAGCCTCATTGTCTGAAAAACATGAAAATGCCAAAAGATGGCCCTTTGCGCCTATTAAATAACAGCGAGCCATGATTGAGCATCTCCTTTCAATTCGTTCTGGGGTACTCACTGCCTGACTGCTTTGTGGCAGGATGTCTGCAGCTCTGAATCAATGGTACCATTTAAGAAGCCTGTCTTTCTGAGAGAAGCTTGTGAGCTTCTTAGAAAGCCTTTATGCTGTGTTAGCTTGTAAACTAAATATTGCATGCAGCTCCCAATGCAATAATGCTCCTCTTTTTCTAATAATAATTTGCTGGAACTAATTGGATACAGGACACAGCTAGTTGATGGGCTATTTGAAATGTTCTAGTTAGCATCTGACGCAAGACATAGTTGAAGAAAGGAAAACTCCCTGCCTTTTTTATCCTCTCTCTTTTTTAAAACACAATACACATTTTATGATTTTATTTTGTTATTGTAGGGGAAATACATGAGGGAGCTTCAAAAATATGTGGGGAAATGGAATTGAAAGATGATGTACTTAAACAACAAAACATTGACCAATTCAACAGTCCTTTCAGTTACTTTGTACAACTCGGTGACATTTACCCTGTTGATCACATTGTACAACTATCATTAGTAGGTGTTTCCAAAGTATCCCACAGTTATTAAAAGAAATGCAGGAACTCTGGTGGTGGAGTGGATTAAGCACTTGGGCCATGAATTTTTAAATGCCAGCTGCTCTAAGCAAAAGGAGAAAGTGTCTGATCCCATAAAAATGTACAGTCTTGGAAACCCAGAGGAGCAGTCACACTCTGACCTGTAGGGTCACTGTGAGTCAGACTCGACTCTAGTGGTAGGGGGTGCGGGTGCAGTGTTTTAGGCTATTCAGAGAAATTCAATGTCCCCTAAGCAAATGCTGCCCTTTTCTCCCTCCCACTCCTGCTAACCACCAATAGGCTGTGGTCTATGTATGTCCCAATTTCAAATAAGTGGAGTCACACAATAATTGTCTGATCTCATAATAATTTGGGGTCTGGCTTATGTCATGCAGTGTGTTCAAGGTTCATCCATGTATCATGTGTCAGAGTTCCATTTATTTTTACAGCTTAATAATAGTCCATTGTATTTGGGTGGATATTTAAGCTGGTTCCACTTTTTATCTATTGTGAACCATGACCTTTTGAAAATAATTTTTTGTTATAAAAATAAAGAGAGCACAATATTTATCAACTCAACATGCAATTTAACTAATTACATCAATCATACTGTGCAATCATCACCAATTTTCATTGCCACAGATTCTGTCACCATAAACAAGATGTCAGTGTTACCTAAACAATGATTTTGCCTCTATGGGGAGGACTATAAATAGCCACTATATTACTGTAGAAGGAGATTTCAAAATTTTCATGTAAAAATTAAATTAAGCGATAATGGAATCCCCCCCCCCCATGAACTTTTGAAGTCCTTTCATATCTCCTTATGATTTTACATCCTTACAGGGAGTATAGAAATCATGGATCTCTTTGGAAGACAATGACTATTTGTGATGATTATTACATTAGATTTGAGTAATTTTTGTATAAACACAGATGGTTTTCCTCATTTTTAACTGAAGTATAATTATAAAACATACCAAATGCAAAGCTATAACAAAGAGAACGCTTTGGCAGTTTCAGCATGACTTTTTCTCAGAGGTGGGGACTACAAGCCCAGTTCATAGAATATGTCTAGATTAGCTCTCAGAACCTTGACTATCCTATAAGGTAGCAACTAACTACATACCTATATAATGCAAATTAACTAAAATTAAAAAATCAATTCTATCTATATTCAAGTTCTTAAAAACCAGTTGCCCTCAGCATCTACCCTTGCTCCTGGTGATCCCTCATGTGTCAGACTATAACTGTGCTCCATAGGGTTTTTCAATGGCTGGTTTTAGTAATAAATTACCAGGACTTTCTTAAGAAATAACTCTGGTTGGACTCAAACCTCCAACCTTTGTTAGCAGCCAAATGCATTAACAATTTGGCTCAACCACGAACTCCTTCAATCATCAGCTACCAAATTAGTCATTTTCAACATTGCAGAAATCCCACTGAAGTGTTTCACTGAGACTTCTGGGAAGATGGTGCTGATATAAAGTTATCTACCTGGAGCTCCCATTGTGTAACCACCAGATCAGTGGGTAAGGGGGCCAATTTGGGGGATTTGAATGTGAGGCTGGGTCTCTCAGCACCACAGGGTTCTCTTGTCAGTGTTCCTCTTCCAATGTTGACCCATGGAGAGCTCAGCTGTGTTCACCTAGTGCATTCCATTTTCACTACACTCGCCCACATCTTGCCTCTCTTTTTAGTGGGGTGGTAATTGCCAGTTTCCCCTCTCTCTCCATCCCCCAAAACACACACACACACACACACACACACACACACACACAGGTTGGTGACTTGCCAGTGTGGGGAAGTAGCCCCCAAAGAATCTGTCACTCAAGGGCAACCCACACCTCACATCTGTGCAGACATCTGAAGTCACTAGATGCTGGAACCCAAGGCAGCCATCTGAACAGAATTCCCATTGGTATAATCCCTTAAGGATGTTCTGCTCCCTCCCCTAATTGCATGGGCACAGCTTGGCTCTCCAGCTATCTAGAGAGAGATCCTGCCCCAGTGAGAGATAAACATAGCTCAAACCCACAGCAGGCTTCAAGAGGTTGTTAGATTTGTTCTTATTTTCTTTTGAGAAAGAAAACTCTTTCCTCAGGCATAGAAAATGGAACCCAGTATTTGTGAGTTTCTTGGAGACTTCCCTGCCCCTGACTAGGCAGTTGGTAGACAATGGGACTCACTGTCCTTAGCAAGATCACCTCTGATCCACTACAATAGCCTATTTCCATCCTGGGACTAAATGCAAGGAACAGATAGGTCTGAGTTGTGCAGAAATCCACAATAAAGGATCCTTCTGTTATAAACACAATAACTAAAAGGGTGTACTCTCTCTACATAATATATAGGGTTGATAAGTGAATCTGGTAGATTTCATACACCACTCACTTATCCCAACCACCATAACCTCTAGATCCTGCTTTCTCCACCTTCGTAACACAGACACTCTCATAACTTAGCAGGTAAAATCACATCTCCCATAATCCTCTTCTCCAACTAATTAAAAATTACTGTACATAATAGGAAGGCTTCCTATCATTAATATCACCACTTAAAACCTATTCCTGAGCACCTATATCTTATTCTTCCTACCAACCCAACTAACAATCCTTTCTTATCTACACACTGCACGTTTTCAAGCACCTATCTGATCCTCCCCTAACCTAATGGAAATTCAGGAGTTAAGGAATGATGTAGGAGAAATAAAGGTCAAGGCACATGATCACACCAATAGAATGGAAGAAATGGAAAATTGAATGAGCGAACTTGAAGATAACCTAGCAGAATTCAGCAAATGAGTACAAAAATCAACCAAAAAGAGCAAAGAAACATGAAGAAAGCCTGAGGATGATCTGGGATTCCATGAAGTTAAACAATATTTGAATGATTGGGGTGGCTGAGGAGGAAGAAACAAATAAGCCTTCCATTAAAATAGTAGAGGAATTCTTAGTAGATAATTTCACCAATATCACAAAGGAGGAGACAGTAAGCATTCAGGAAGCAGAAAGAACAACAAAACAACAATTAGATTAACACCCCCACATCTCCCCCAAACAAACAAAAAACACATCAAGACACACAGGAATCAAATTATCCAACTTTAAGGTAAAGGAGAGAATCATGAAAACAGCTAGAGAGAGAAAAAAAGCAAGCACATAATAAAGTAAACAGATAAGAATAAGCTCAGACCTCTCTGCAGAAACCATGCAGGAAAGAAGAATTCGGAGCAACATATTCTGAAAGTTGAAAGACAACTGAAGTCCAAGAATCCCTTATCCAGCACAGCTCTCCATCAATTTTGAAGGAGAAATAAGTTATCTCAAACAAAGAAACATCTAGAGAATTCATAAAAACAAAACTAGCATCACAAAAATACTTTCCAGTTCTTTATGGGCTTTAAAGCGACAACCACAGCACTCAAACGTGAGACCACTACAGGATGTAACACCACCCATAAACCAGCACCCTGAAAAAAGTACCCAAAACGTTACATACCTAGTGGAGAAACTAAGACAAGAATAAGCTCATCACACATACGCACCACCCTATAAAAGGGGAAGAAAGGAAAATATCAAACACAAATAGTATGAGATGACAGCAACTAACTTGCATTTCAATTTGATTCTCCTGAATGCCTATAGTCTAAACACACCACTCAAAAGACAAAGAGTACCAGACTACAATAGACAACAGGATCCATCAATCTGCTGCCTTCAAGGGACACATCTCAAACTCACAGAGAAAAATGGACTAACAAAAAGTTTTACCAAGCTAACAGAAATTTTAAAAAGCAGGGGGCATTATTAATCTCGGGTAAAGGTACACAGTATAACGAGAGTTAATAATGGCCATTACATTATGCTCAAAGGATCAATAGACCAAAATTTTATACCCATAATAAACATATAAGTGCCCAACCAAAGACCCTCAAAATTCATCAACCAAATTCTCCTAGAGATGAAAAGAGGGATCACCAGCTCAACAATTATAGGAGGTGATCTCACACAAGACATTACTCTCAAAGAAAGGTAGGTCAACAGGTAAGAAACGGAATAAGGAAATGGAAAAACTGAACAACAAAATCAAACAACTCAACCTCCTAGATGTTTACAAAGCTCTCCAACCAACAGAAAGAAAAAAAAATACATTCTCCAAAGCACACAACACATATTCTAAAATAGACGACATGCTGGGACATAAAGCAAGCTTGAGAAAATTCAAAAGCATTGAACTCATTCAAACCATCTTATCTGGCCATAGCATCACAATGCTGGAAATCAACAACAGAAATAATTAAAAAAACAAAGACAGCCACTGGGACACTCAATAACACAGTACTCAAAAAAGACTTGGCAAAAGCCCAAATTAGAGAGGAAATTAGGACTTTTCTAGAAACGAAAGAGAATTAGACCACAACATACCAAAACGTATGGTACAAAGACTGTTATCAGAGGTCACTTTTTTGCAAAAAATGCACACATGAAAAAAGAGAAGAGAATCATGTTCAGCAACTTAATACAGCACCTCTAGCAACTAGAACAAAGTCAATAGCACAATTCTTCCAACAGCAAAAGAAAAGAAATAAAAATTAGGGTGGAAATAAATGAATTGGAAAACAGAAAAACAAAGGGAAAACATCAACAAAGTAAAAAGTTGGTTCTTTGAAAGGATCAACAAAATTGACAAAACTGCTAGCAAACTTAACAAAGAAAAAGAAGGAACAGATGTCAATATCTAGAATTAGAAAATAAACAGCGGAAATCACAACAGAGTCATATGAAATAAAAAGATTAATAACACAGGGCTACAAAAGACTATTCCAAAAATTCAATAATTTGGAGGACATGGACAAATCCCTGGAAAATCATTTTCTCCCAAAATTAATGCATCTAGACATTAAGAACTGCAAAAGGAGAAATAGGGTAGGTCATCAAAGAACACCCAACTAAAAACAGTTCTGGCCCAGAGGGCTTCACAGAAGAATTCTGCTAAGCATTCAAAGAATTGCCGATACCAATCCTACTCTTCCAGAACATAAAAAGGGACAGCAAACTCCCAAACTCATTCTATGAAGCCAGCACAACCCTGACACCCAAACCAGGCAAAGGCCTCTCAAGGACAGAGAACTACAGACTGATATCTCTCATGAACAGAAATGCAAAAATCCTCATCAAAATCCTGGTCTATAGAATCCAACAACGTATCAAAAAAATAATACATCGTGACCAAGTGGGATTCATACCAGGGATGCAGGGATGGTTCAACATTTGAAAAAACAACAAACATAACCCACCACATTAACAAGAAAAAGGATAAGAACCATATGTTCACATCAATTGATGCCAAAAAAAAAAGCGATTGATAACACCCAACACCCATTGCTAATAAAAGCTCTCAAGAAGATAGGATTAGACGGGAATATCCTCAATATAATGAAGACGATGTGGCAGTTACATAACCTCCTGTCAACTTGAGTGAAGGGGTGGAATCTAGCCTGTCAATCAGGTCATAGCCAATGAGGCCTCTGTGTGGGCATGGCCTTCTCCTGAGGATTCTGGAAAATCCTGTCTTCCTTCCTGGAGGCAGGACACACACACACTCCCTGCAAGACATTTCTGTTGACCCCGCCACATGGAGCTGCTGATGGAGCCAGAGCCCTGGAGCTGGAGGAGCCACATGGAGACCCAAACCAGTACTGAGATGCTTTCACCACCACTGTATCCACAAGACTTTCTTCCCACTGCCCTGTGATCTTCCTGCTTTGATGTCATTGCATGTGCTGCACGAATCTGAAGAGGAATTTATAGACTGGTATTGGACAGATGGGCTAATATCGTACTCATGGACTTGTATCTGCACTGAGCTGGGAGATTTACTCAATATACAATTGCTCTTTTATATAAAGCTTTATTATGCACATATGAGTGTCTATGAATTTGTTTCTCTAGTCAACCCGGACTAACACAGGCTACATGGAAAGAACCAAAAGCCAATATTACACTCAATGGAGAAAAGCTGAAAACATTTCCACTGAATAAAGGAACCTGACAAGGATGCCCCTTATCCCCACTTTTGTTCAACATTACACTGGAAGTCCTAGCCAGTACCATAAGGCAATGGCAAGAAATCAAGGGAGTACAATTGGGTAAAGAATCGAAACTTTTGTTGTTAGTAGACAATATTCTCAATTTTATATATTGAGAATCCTAAGATTCCACACAGGGTTGCTGTAAACAATGGAGCTTTTTAGAGTGGCAGGATACATGATCAACAAGCACAAGTTAATTTGATCTCTTTATTCCAGTGATGGGAATACCAAAAAAGATATCGAGGAGATAATACCATTCACAATAGCCATGCAAAAGCTGCAAGACCAACTAACACTAAACCTAAACAAACAAAAAGACCCCATGACCTGTATGAAGAAAACTACAGAGCACTACTACAAGAGACCAAAAAGGATCTATACAAATGGAAGGATAGCCCATGTTTATGGACTGAAAGGCTCAATATTGTGAAAATGTCCGTACAATCTACAGTAATCTACAAATTCAATCCAATCCCTATCCAAATTCCTTTCACAAGGACAGGGAAGAAGCCCAGGATAGGTAAGAGCTCCTCAAAAAGAAGAAAAATGTAGGTGCTCTTGCACTCTCCAACCTCAAAACATGCTATACAGCCACTGTTGTCAAAACAGCCTTGTACTGGTATGATGATAGATACGCAGACAATTGGATCAAGACAGAAAACCCCGAAATAAAAACATCAGCAGACAGACGGCTGATTTTTTACAAAGGCCCAAATAGCAGGAAATGGGAAGCAGATGCACCCTTCACTAAAATGGTGCTGCGAAAACTGGATATCCACCTGCAGAATGAACAAGTCCCATATCTCACCCATGCCTCCAAGCAAACTCAAGGTGGATCAAAGACCTAAATCCCAAACCCAAAACTAACAGGATCATCACTGAGAAAATTGGGGCAAATCTAGGTGCAAGGAATACATGGGCTATCAGAAACCACAAAGGAAAAGCATTCTGTGGAAAACAAAATATATGTGGGACTTATTAAAAATAAAACACCTGTGTACATTGAAAGACTTCATTAAAAAATTAAAAAGATAGCTCACAGACATAACAAAGGACTAACTACTAAAATCTACAGTTTGTCCCAAGCCTACAGCAAGAAAAATCTAATAACCCTCTGAGAAGGTGGGCAAAGGACCTGAACAGACGGTTCACAAAGGAGGACACTGGAATGGCTAATAAACACATGAAGAAATTGTTCCTGGCCACTAGCCATCTGGGAAATACAAGTCAAACACCCATGAGATACCATAATTGTTGTCCAATTTTTTAAAAACTAAGAACAACTAATGTTGAAAAGTATGTGATGAAATTGGAACTCTTATCCACTGCTGGCAGACTTGTTAATATGTGCAGCCACTGTGGAAGGTGATATGCTGATAATTGCAACAGATGACAATTGAACTACCATATTATCCAACAATATCATTACTGGGCATATTCCCAAAAGAAATAAGAAAAAGATCATGAGCAGACAGGTGCTTCCCTATGTCTATTGAGTATAATTCACAACAGCAAGAAACTGGAAACAGCCTAAATTCCCATCAGTAGATAAGTGGATTAACAAAAAACTCTGGTATATACATACACACAATAGAATACTATGCATCCCTTAAAAACGGCGATGAAACCATGAAACACCTCAAGTCGTGGAGGGACATTATGCTGAGTGAAGTTAGTCAAGCACAAAAGGACAAATACTGTCTGAGTCCAGTGCTGTAGAAACACGCAGCAGACTGGGCACAAGTTCAGGCTTATACGACATTCAGTTTTCTGGTTCGAGGGACCAGGCAGCCAGATAGAGAGCTTGACTGGTGCCAATGAACAGGCCATCATCCACTCGGTGTAGGTATTTTGAAGGTCATCTGGCCACCGGGCACCTCACGTCAGCTGGGATTGAATGGTCAAGGGAGGGAAAGGGGATGTTGTCTCTTGAGTTGTTTTCATGTAACTCTAGGATGGGTTCCTGCCCCAGAAAGGGAGACAGCCCGATCAGAGGGATGAGGGACACTGACAGGGACAACAACTCAGGAGTGGGGAAAAGGAACAACCAGGTCTGGGGAACACAAATGCATGTCTATTTGTAGGAAAAGAGGAAGAACTGACTTCCAGGTATGGGGAAGAATTACTGAAAATACTTTTAGGGACATTAGGAGGGGGAGTGTCTTTGCTGGCATGCAACGAATGAGCAACATTGAATTTGGGTGTCGGGGGCTATCCAGGGACCCAGGCCAGGTGCCGTGGAATGATCAAACCGAATCCTGGATCTTCAAGGCACACAGCATGTTCGAGAGGCTACATCGGTGAGATCCCATGTGGAAACTCCACTGGGTGAGCTGGACTCCACCTCAAACTAAGAACTCAAGTCAGAAAATACATGGTGTCTGAGGAAGCAGAAGACAGTTGTACACAAAAAAGATCTGGTTGCATCAACACCCTATATGCTATATTAAGATACATATTATTCTGGAAAACCTATTCTGGGCAGTCTATTTTTGTTGTTGTTTATGCTAGTTCATGTTAAGGGATATCTCAGAGGTGCTACGTCATTGCTCTGTCAACCTCTTGGAGTTGTGTTATTTGTTTTTCTGGTTTTGGGTAAATAAAATCCAGGATTCACTTGGTAAATGAAGCCTATAGACACAGCAAATAGAACAAGGACTTTGGGGGGTGGGCGTGGGGATGGGGGTGGCGTTACAATGGTGGGGAGATAAAAGGAAGATGGTGTCAAGGGTCCACGAAAGAAAATTATGTTTGGAAACTGACTATGGAAGCAATAGTACAATTCTGATCGACATGATTGAATTGTAGAATGATATGGAATATGTATTACTCCTGAGTAATAGCAAATTAAAAGAAAAATCAAACAAAGAAAAAAGCATAGCTCCAGAAATGGGTTTCGTTTGCACTAAATCCTAGCTCCAATTTAAGAAAAATTAGTTCTTCCATCATGGCCCTGCTCTATACTCATCCTCAGGAAGGGAACACAGATGATATAGATGCTATCTATAGCCCAATGTGGCAAAGAATTTAGATGGTGCTCACCTATCAGAAAAAAATAGCATCTGGGATCTTACAGGTTTGTCTCCAAACAGGCGGCCAACTAGGTGGGATGTTAACTAAGTCCACTTGTGTGGTAGTTACATCATCTGGTGTTGATTTGCGGGCTCAGAGTGAAGGGGTGGAGTCTAGCCTGTCAGTCAGGTAGTAGCTTGATGACCTTATTTGGAGGCACAAAAGAGATAAATAGCTTGCTAGAGGCAGGGCGCAGATTTACTCCCCGAGAGATGCTCTACTGACAAGACGCATGGTACTATGCTGATATATCCCGTGTCCTGGGAGCTGTATGAGCCAGTGGAGACCCTTGCCAGCACTGAGAAGCGTCTCCCACCACTGTATCCACAAGACTTTGCACCCACTGGCTTGTGATCTTCCTGCATTCGGCTCGTTGCATGTGTTTCGGGAGTCTGAAGAAGACTTCATAGATTGGTATCAGAGTTATGGGCTCATATTGGACTTATGGACTTGATCTGGACTGTGCTGAGGTGTTTTCGCAATATTCAATTGCTCTTGTATATTAAGCTCTTTCTTATACCCATATGAGTTTCCCTTGTGTGGTAGTTACATAATCCGGTGTCAGTTTAGGACTTGAGAGGATTAAGAGTGAAGCTGTGTAGTCTAGTCTGTCAATCAGATCATAGCCAAAGAGGCCTCTGTGTGGCCATGGCCTTTTCCTGGGAATTCTGAGAACTCCTAGAAATTTCCTCCTTGGAGGTGGGAGAGACTCTTTCTCTGCTCACTCCCTGGAAGACACTACTGACAAGACACATGGAACTACTCTAGTGCCCTTCGGTCAGCAGTTCTCGCCTGGGTATTGACCCCTTTGGGGGTCAAATGAACCTTTCAAAGGGGTCGCCCAATTCATACCAGTAGCAAAATTACAGTTATCAAATATCAACAAAAATAATTTTATGGTTGCGGGCTCACCACAACATGAGGAACTGCATTAAAGGTCACAGCATTAGGAAGGTTGAGAACCACTGCCTTAGTTGGAGAAGCCAGAAGACTGTGAGAGCTGAGGTGCTTACACTGTCATTGGATCCAAAGACATTCTACCCACTGGCCTGTGATCCTCCTGCATTTGGCGTCATTGCATGTGTTTGTGAGTATGAAGACGACTTAATAGATCAGTATCAGATATATGGGCTAATATCGGATTTAAGGCCTTGGACTGGACTAGGTGGGGATACTTTCTTATTGTATAATTACCCTTTATATAAACTCTCTTATAAACATATGAGCTTCTATGGATTCGTTTCTCTAGTCTAACCAGACTAGCACAACTGGCTGTGTTTTCTAGTCTACCTGGACTATCACAACGTGGAAGAAGCACACCATCATTAGTCAACAAAGGATTGTAAACCATATAACCCCAAATTGAAGGAGGGATTAGTACCAGAGCCTGAATTGTGAGAGTCAGGTGTGCCAAAGGCGATGGACGACAGTGGGAGTCCAAGTTTTATTTGTGAAACTCCACAGGAAATAAGTCTCCGGAGAACACCCTTTATCTACAATTGAGGGATGAGAGGAAAGAGGTTACAAAACAGAGTGCTTTGGAGAGATGAGTATAGAAGGTCTAAGGCACAAATCTGACTTGAACAGTTAAAACTTTGTCAGTAGATCCCGCCTCGGATGCATGCTGGACCTGATCTGGTTTCCATTATTTCCTGTATTTGGGGGTGGTTTGGTTTTTCTTTGTTCATATTAGGGTGTATCTCTGAGGTTTCATCTCATTGGCTGTCATAGTCTTGAAGTTTTGTTGTATGGTTTTCCGTTTTCTGGTAAATGAAACTCGGGATTGATGAACCTCTACAGACACCAAGTAGAATAAGGGTTGTTGTTTTGTTTGTTTTTTCTGGGGTGGGGGTGGGGGGATTGTACAATGGTGGTGTGAAAGGGAGATGGTGTAAAGGAGTCCATGTAGAAGAAGAATGTTTGGAAATGATTGCGGTAGCAATTGTACAATTCTACCTGATGTGATTGTACTATGGAATGATATGATAGATCTATTAAATCCCAAGTCATAATAAATGTTTTTCAAGTGCTATACTAAATAATACTGAATCCACTAAGTAATTATCCAAATCATTCATACTTGACCTTGCAGAACATTAATTTTCCCAATCAGCAAATAGGGTTTCCTGATACCTGGAGGCTGAGTCTTCATGGTCACGCGCAGGAAGGCCACATGGTGAGAAAGTATTTTGGATCAGAAAGGACAAGGATTGCTTTCAGCACTGTTGGTACAAGCTATGTAAGTCAGGATGAGTCACTCAGCTCCTTTGAGTCTGTCTTTTTATTTGTCTTATGAAAAGACGATGCTGAATGTTCTTCAAAGCTTGCTGTGCCTTAAAACCTTAATATGTTACTGAGTTATTTTAATAAGGTTGCTTACTGATTAAGTTCAGTGAATTATATTTGGGTTTTGCGTAGCCATGATTTTTCTTTGAAACATTCTGACTTTCCCAACATTCAGCGGAGGAAAAGGAAATGAATTGCCATTTTCCTTTTTATGGATATTTTACTAAATTGGAGTCATCACTCCACCCCACTTTTGGAAGATAACCTAAAAAGTGCTGGTCATTCAGCTGTTTTCAATATCAAGATCCTTGGCTTTTATGTGCAGGATCCAAGTTTTCACCTTCCTTCCAAAAGTTTGGGCGTCTTGCAGACTTATCCTGTGAAAAATGCTCAGTTTAGACTTTGAGTTTGTTCTTTGGCTAGTAAACCATGGCCTTTGTTCTTCAACACGATGATCAGTATAGAAAAAAACAACTTTGCCTTTGAGGTTTTGACATGAAAGTATACATCCTTGTAGCCTTTGTTTAATTGACATGAAATAAATGGCAATACAATGCTTTCATTTGGGGAATTTATAAGTCAATATTAAAATTAAGGAGACCATCTTAATTTCACTTTGTATATGGTGGCCATCTGCACAAACCAAAAAAAAAAAAAAATGAAAACTTTTCCTTTGAGAACGCTTCTGTGAGCACTGATGCTTGGATTTCTGGCCCAAATGACTCATCCACAGCCATCATCCATCTGTCACTGGGGCTTGAACATTGCTACGATGTTGAACAGATTTTTAGAAGATCTTCTAGAAAAATATGAACTAGCAATGAAAGTCTGGCAATCGACTTTTCAGAATGTGGTTATTGTTGTTGTTAGGTGCCATCAAGTCAGCCCCCACCCACAGCAATGATATACACAACCCTTTCAAGATCAGCCAATGAAAACCCTTATGAATCGCAATGGTCCTCTTTGAAATTGATTGTGGAGATGGCGCAGGACCAGACAGCATTGCAGCTTCCTCTGGCTTGGAGTGGGTGGCTATGAGTGACTTGTATTGTTGGCAGCTGACAGCAACAAGAGTAAGTACAGCTCTGCTCTAGAAGGTGTTTCTGGTGGTGTCCCTAAAACATCTTTCCTGAAACTCTAGCTTTCCAGAATGTTAATAGAGAAGACACAGGCAAATAGAGACACACATAAGATTAAAAAACTAAGAACTAAAAAGTCAGGCAGTTGTTTGCTTGCTTGCTTATTTGTAACTGATTGTGGCAACTTACGGGATTTTAAAAATATGATGCGCATTCTGTAGTTCCAAGATTATAATATAGTTTGCAGTATGAAACAAACTCTCTTAAGCACTGAACATTTTCCCCCTACAGAATACTCTATAAAAATTATTAACACTGTTGAAAAGGAACTGCCCAATAGAAAACCTTTAGAGCTGGACAGGCTAAGTTATTAAAATAGTACGATTACAGGCTTCTAATAAATTCCACTTATACTTTCAATGCCCTGGTCCAGCTGGACTGAGACTTGACCCTGGACAATATTCACAGCATAACAAATATTTGGGCAACCACCTAACACACAGTTGGAACTCAGCTATTCTTACCAACCAGCAAACACCTGATATGGATTATAAAGATAGATGAGCTTTTCCTTTGCTGAATCAGGTGTTTTAGTCTGTACTGAAGCTGATTCCAGGGGAGGGCCACACCCAGCCTGGGGTCAGGAGCAGAGTACCTAATGAGCAAGGTAAGCCCAGGCTTACTTGTGTTTATTTACTAATCTACTTTGAACAGTTTTAGAGGGTGCGAAACACATGTGAAACTGTTCATGACAAAGTAGTCAATAAGCACAAGTCAGCCCACGCTTACCTCACTTACTGCCAGGGATTAGAAGTTTGAAAAGAGGCTTTGATTCTGTAGGAAGGTGCTGTGGAGTTGGGAGAGAGACAGATGGCAGCCATCCCTAGAAGCAGAATCTTGGATGTGGTGAAAAAATATGAAATTGTTCACTATGTATTGATAATTAACTGCAAATAAATCCAAACTTTCCTTGATTCTTGAGTCATCCAACACAGTGTAGAATAATCCAGTTCTTGGGCTTCAAACCCTGAAGGTCTGGGTTGAAATCCATAGTCTCCTCCTTATATGTTGATCAGTTTCAAAGGAAATGCTTGCTTCTCTATTCTTGATGTCCTGTCAGGAAGAAGGTGGACTCGCAGCTGCTCCGTAGGCCGGAAGTGAAGACCCAGGGACGTCTGGTGTGTGAGAGCATTCAGTCCTCTTGCCTCTGATCTGTCCACACTGATCTGACCAAATGGGCGTGTTCTCTACACTGGGATCTATGCTGGCTTGTTTTACCCACTTGGACAGAACACGGTCCATTCTCCACTACCAAGGGACTCGTTATCCAACCAAAATAGTCAGCATTGAGATCTCAGTAATAGCTACAAGTCACATTCCAAATTGTCCCATATGGGTAGGAACAGTATGCATTTGCTGTATACTGTCAGATATAACATTGCTTATATCACTTGCTTTTTCTTTTAAGGGCACGTGCTTCTATTAACTACGCAGCCAAACTGACATTTCTCAAATGGATGAGTCCAATGATGAAAATAGTATAGAAATAGTTTTCACTAATGTTATAAGTTGATTATTAGAAAAGTTGGACTTTCCGCAGATTGTCCGGTAGCGTCATCATCTTCGTAGCCTTATTGTAAATCTTTTGATTAAGTCGTTCCCCTCCACAGAGACATCAAGAAAAACTATGGAGGAAAATTCTTTCATTAGCCTCAAGTCATTAGGGCGACCAGGTAGCATTCTTTGTGCAAAGAGATCATTGTCCATCATCAACAACGTTGACAAATACGGGGGGAAATGAGCTCTCCCCCCAACAGGTCTTAGTGAAGCATAAAGAAGCGTCCGTTGCTGACTCGACAAACTGTGAGTCCTTTTTACATTTTATGAAACTGTCTTTTTCACAGACATGCTCTATGCTCTGAAGTTTACTGCACTCCGATTTTCAGAAATGCCAGCTGTGGGGAAGGCAAAAAGCCTCAATGGGAAAATACGAGAGGAACGCGGTAACGTTGTCCAGTGTTGAACCTCTTGCGTGTGTTGCCAAACAGAAAAGATAAGCTGGCCCAACACGTCTTCAGTGGCCTCTGGGCTGGAAGAGCTGCGCTGTCAACAATCATAGCTGCTCTTTGCTCCCAAATCACCATTTTGTAATCGGCTCTATTTTATTAACTGATATTAGTAATGAGCTGCTTGGAATCGTGGCCTCACCACTAACAGGGGCTGATCTGGTGTGTTTCACTTAGCATAGCTTTGATTCTATCTTGTGTAAAAAAAGGGATAGTTGAAACCTTGTCTTTGAGCGTTATGATGATTGCTGAAGAAATCCTGTGTGAAAATTTAAGTCACGTAAGTTCACATCTTTACTCAAAACCTTCCAGTGGCTGTCCTCATCATTCCAAGAAAAAGCTACAGTTCTTATGGAGTGCCGTAAGAAAGACCCTACAGCATCTGATGTCCCTGCTCTTCTCTGAGCTCCTCTCCCAAGAGCTGCTCCCGCTGGCTGTGCTGCCCGACCATACCTATTGTCCACTCTGGACTTCAGCATTTATTACTCCGGTGCCTAAAGTTCTATTCCCTTTTGTTGTAGATTAATTGTGTTGTCCCTTGGAGAGATAGAGTGAAGTCCAATGCCCAGTACCTGGGAATGGGACCATGTTTGGAAATAAGGTCTTTGAAGATGTCATCAATTAAATTAACATGAGGTCATCCAGGTGTCGGGTGAGCCCAAATCCCATGTGAGTGATGCCATATAAAAGACAAGAATGGGCACACGAGAAGCTGTGCTGTGAGGATGTAACTATTAGCCACAGAATGCCAAGGAAAGTCCTGAGCTGCCAGAAGCTCAGAGAAGCAAAAGCATGATCTTTTCTAGAGTCTCAGAGAGAACACAGACCTGCTGACACCCTGAATTAAGATAACTATCCACCAGCCTTTGAGAGTAAATTAAAAAAAAGACCTAAACCCATAACTGCCATCGAGTCAGTTCTGATTCCCAATGACCTGGTAGGCCAGGATAAAACTGCCTTTGGAGGGTTCCTACACGGCAACTCTGTATGGGAATAGGAGGCTTTGTCCTTCTCACTTTGTGATGACGCCATCCCATTTGTGCCATTTGGTATAGAAGTGCTAGAAAATGCACCCCAGACGTCTTTGTGGCTTGGATCTTGACCTCGTAGGGTCTTTATTCAAATATCATCTTCTCAGGAAGTTGCTGGGGGATTTAAGCACAATCGGCTATTACCAGAGAGATTCAAGTTCATCCATTCACACCAGAAGAAATGCCTGGTGATCTTCAGCCACAAAATCAGCCACTGAAAGAACACGATGGCCCACACTTCTACTCTGATACACAAGGGATCACCCGGAGCGGGTATCAGAGCAATGGGGTTCAGGGAGCCTAATAATCCTACTCAAATTTGCTAACTCCCCAAACCGTTTCCTCCTCTGCTTTTCTCCATAGCAAGAATTACCATTTAATAGTCTTTCTGTTGTACTGATTTATTATGCTTTTTTTTGCCCGCGTTTCTCCTAATAAATGAAAGCTTTAGGAGGTAAGACATAGTCAAATACCTTATATGGTGCTTCCAACTAGAATCCCTTTTGTGAGATATTGCAAAAGCTAGCCTCTATGCCGGTGGCTATAATTCCATTTTAGAGGGAGTTCTCTGCTGTGCTAATGGACAGGATTAAGGTGTAATGTTGTGGTCGTTACATAATGTAGTGTCAGTTTGAGTCTATTAAGAGTGAAGGGGTGGAGTTTAGCCTGTTGATCCCTTCGCAGCTTTATGGCCTCATTTGAAGGGGCAAAGGAGATAAATAGCTCACTGGAAGTCAGATACACTCAGCCTCTGCGAGATATCCCTGTTGACAAGCCACAAGGAGCTATGCCGTTGGCATCCAGAGCCTTGGAGCTGGAGAAGCCACGTGGAGACCCAATCCAGTGCTGGGATGCTTCTACCACCTTTGGATGCCCAAGAGTTTCCACCCACTGGCCTATGATCTTCCTGCATTCGGCGTCATTGCGTGTGTCGCATGAATCTGAAGAGGAATTTATGGATTGGTATAGGACATTTGGGCTCATTACTTATGGCCTTGATCCGGGCTGGGATGTTTTCTTGATGTACAATTGCTCTTTGATATAAAGTTCGCTCTTACACACATATGAGTGTTTATGACTTTGTTTCTCTAGTCAACCCAGACTAACACAAATGTATTCTGAGTTTCCACTGTTTTAAGGATATGACTTAAGTCTTTGTTTTCTTAGGAGTAAGGCCTGCTGAAAGAACACTACACCTCCTTCAAAACCTTCCCTTTTGTGCCCCCCGCTGGTGTAGTGGTTGCTCTTGGGCTGCGAGTCACAGGGTCGGCAGTTCCAAACCTCCAGGGGCTCCTCCAGAGAAGACTGGTTTTCTACTCCCTTAATCAGTTACAGTCTCGTAACCCACAGGAGCTCTCTGTGAATTCACAATGACTCGATGGCGCTGAGAGAGGATGAATGCTTCCAGATTGCGGGTCGTAGAAGTAAGTAGACCTGCTTTGACTTTCGGACATTTGGACTTCTGACCGTGAAGCCTGCATGTGGTTTCTGTCTGCCGGATCTCCAGCTCCTGGAATTGGAGTTGTGTCTATCACCTGCCCTGGTTTCACCAGCTTCTGCAGCCTGTGCATGAAGAGAATCTTCCAGAGAGACATCTGAACTTCAGATTGGAGACTTACCAGCACCTACAACACGTGAACCATCTTTTTACAGCCTTTTTAGTTCTGTGAGACATTGCGATTAGTTGCAGAAATCAGGAATGTGAGGAAGGAGTTAACATCAGGGGAAATGGAGTGGTTTAGCATCTGGGGAAAGTTTGACATTTGGGACATTTTTAGTCTCCACCTTCTTACGACTTGCCTGGTGTTCATTCTTAAAAAATTATTATCAGTAAGGGTGTTATATTCATCTATAACATTGTCTACTATCTGGTACACAATAGACACTGAGTGCATATTTGTTAGATAAAGGTATACTAAATTATAACATTGCAAAAACACTTGGCACCTTGGTCACAAAATAAAACTGTGAGAGAAGGTAGAGACAAACAACACGAAGCATGTTCAAAATTTTACCACACTGACTCATGCCAAGGATGAAGTTACTTGCTAATCACAACGTGGACACATGTTTAAAAAAAAACAAAAGTTTTTTTTTTAAAGGGAACAACTCTTTCAAAAAGCAAGCGTGTCCTCTAATAAATATCGAAGGAATGATGAATTGCAGGGTTGTCACTGTGTACAACCTCTAGTGATATCATTGATTTCAGCACCAATCATTTGTTGATATTAACACTGGAAGATGGGAAGAAGACGGAGAAGTGGATAACTGGATTTTTGCTACGCATAAAGGGTTACATGTTAAAAGCAATGACTCCACTACCTTTATCTAACACCCGAAGAGCCTCAGAAATTCATCCCCCTGCCCAAAGCCACAAATCCAGAGCCCAACAGCTTCTTCTGGATGGGCTTTTAGCACAGGCAGAGGTGCAGGTTATCTCTTGCTCATGTGTGCCAGTCTTAAAATTCATCAGTGGAAATTAAAAGTGAGTTCTATTAGCTAATGAGAGAAATCTTATGGCATTTTTTCCCCCACTGATCCTATGTTATGGATTTCATTGTGTCCCCTACCCACACCCACCCTCCTCCTTCCCCACCCAACATTTGCTGAAAACCTGACCCTTGTATCTTGGACAAGATCCTGTTTGGAAATAGAGCTCAGTGTTATGCTAATGAGATCAGAACAGTCTGAGGTGGATCCTAAATCTACTCACTTCTGAGTTATAAATGGACAACAACATACACAGAGACACCATGGGAGGCTAAGGAACAAGAGAACACCCTGGACTACCCACCAGAAAGGAGTCAACATAGCTGAGACCCTGAGTAGGACTCATAGCTTCCAGAACTATGAGATAAGAAATTTATATTTTTTAGTCATTTATTTGTGGTATTTCTGTTATAGCATCACAAAGTAACTAAGACCCATTTGTTTTGTTATTAGCTGCTGAATCGGACCATGACTCATGTATACCCGATTGAGGTAGTTAGTTTATGTGCCAACCTGTCCGATAAATACATGTGGGGTTAATTGAAGGGCGAAGAGATAAATGGCTTGGTGAACCTCGCCTTTCTAGTTCTCGGGTCTCTTGCTTTCTGATGGTGGACCAAGGTACAGCTGCCTTAGCCAGTTCCCTGCTTTCACTGGCAAGGCTCACTGTCTGCAAGACATCCTCAAGGAGAAGTCACATGGACCTACCCTGCTGCAGTCCCGGGTGCTGGAGCAGTCATGTGGAGACCCCTGCCAGTGTTGAGATGCTTATACATTCACTGACTCGACTTTCCTCCTGCAGTCGGCATCATTGCGTCTGTTTTTTAAGATGGAGGAGGACTTTGTGGATTGGTGTCGGGCATATGGGTTAATGTTGGACTTGTGAGCTTGGGCAACTCTGGATTGGGATGTTTTCTTGAAGTGCACTTAACCTTTATATAAAACTTTCTCTTATACATGCGTTTCTGTGGATTTGTTTCTCTAAGGTACCCAGACTAACACACCGATGTACAATGGATGAAAAGCTGCCCAGTCTCACGCCATCTCCACAATATCTTGTGGCTCAGATCCTGTGATCCATAGGATTTTTGCTGGCTGATTTCAGAAGGAGATCTCCAGGCTTTTCCTCCAAGTTCATCTTAGTGTACAAACTCCACCAATACCTATTCAGCATCATACCAACACACACACCTCCACTGACAGATGATGGATAGCTATGTAGGAAGTGCATTCACCAGGAATCACATCGGAGTCTCTTTGCTTGGTAGGTGAGGATTCTACTACTGGATGACTACATCTCCTGTTTACTTGTTTTCATGATCTTCATGCCTCAGAAATTAGATTCAAATTCTATCTAAGGAAAAAAATTAGTAAATCCTTTAAGTAATCTCATCAAGTTATTGATTTTACCGCTCTCTTTCATCATGCTGCAGATCAAACGTCTGGATGCAGACAGGCCAATGGTTAAAGAGGAAATAAGTGTACAAACTGACCTGCCTACCCAGCCATCCTCTGTAAACTGCCACGGTGTGTGCTGGCACAACATTAGTTTCTGTTATACAATCTTCGGGTGCCTATATTTTTGTAAAAATGAAGAAGAAAGAAGTCAGTTATGAAATTATTCCAGAGGAAAGCAGGGCTTGGCAGCCATTCCAGTAGCCTCGTCCCCTCGGTATCCTGGTGACTGAGCAGTCTGCAAGGAGGCCCCAGGGCACCCAGCCTTCCTTTCTTCCTTTCCCTGTGTTCCTTTTAGTCTATTGGAATGGAAAACTAAACGCATATTTCCCCTCTCAGTGGATAGTTTATCATGGAAAATAAGATGTCAGCAAGCCCTGAGAGCAGGTGGGTCCTAGACTACATCAGGACTTCCACATAAGTGATGCCATTTTAAAAACCAATGTGAAATTTATAGGAGAGCGACGTAACAGCCAAGCAAATAGAAGAGGGACGAGGGTGGAGAGGCCTTATAACCACATTCCTTCTTCTCCAGCTCAGCCTTGGCATCTCTCCTCCTGGTTTGGTAGCCTGGCTTTTGATTAGGATGTTTATCTAACCAACCAGATGCTGGCCAGCCAATTCCAACTCATAGCAACCTCTTGTGCCCAAGTAGAACTCGATGACCTTTCAGAAGCAGGCCATGATGATTCTCTGCTGAGGAGTCTACCTTTGGGGAGACTCGAACCACCGCCCCTTTCATTAGTACCTGTGGTAGTTACAAAATTGTATGCCAACTTGATAAAAGAATGAAGGGGTGAAGTATAGTCGGTCAATCAGAACACAGCCTGATTGATTCCTCCTTGTGGGTTTGGTCTTCTCCTGAGGATTCTGGGAACTTCTTCCTCCCTGGAGGCAGGACACACACTCTCTCTGCTTCACATTCCTGTTGACAAGCCACATGAAGCTATGCTGATGGCAGCCTGAGGCCGGGAGCTGGAGGAGATATGTGGAGACTCCTGCCAGCACTAAGATGCCTCCACTGCCGCTGAATCCACAAGTGGTTTCACCTACTGACCTGTGACCTTTCTGCATTCAGCATCATTGCATGTGCTGTGTGAGCCGGAAGAGCAATTTAGGGACTGGTATCCAACATATGGGCTAATACCAGACTTATGGACTTGATCTGGACAGGGCTGGGCTGTTTTCTTAATATACAATTACTCTTGGATATAAAGCTTTTTCTTGTACATACACAGTGTCCCTGGATTTGTTTCTCCAGTCAACCCGGTCTAACACAGTGCCAAAGTGCTTAATCATTTACATCCCAAAGGAACTCCAGAAAGTTTACGTGGAACTTAAAGAATACAACTGTCCCATGGATTTGAGTTTGCCAGTGTAGAGAACATTGCCCGAGTGTAAAGTTGGTATTTACGACCCTGATTACGGCAGGGTCACAAAAGCTGTTCCTGAGAACTACCCCTCCCATAAATATTTCAGTCCCTGGACTCATGGTTTCTTTTTTCCCGTTGAGAGAGCCCAGCCTTTCAGGTTTTTATAATTGCGGCCTCACAGTGTAGAGGCTGTTTGCCCAGCAAGCACACACCATAGAGTCCAGACGGACCTAGAGTTTTCACAGTCCAAGATATTCTGTGTAAAGCCATACAGTACGAGGAGTGCTTTGGAGAATCCAGTTGGCAAAGCCCAGCGCTAGTCTGAACACAGAAGTAGAGCCGATGGAGTGAAGATTATATGTGTTCTACAAGATCTGCTAGATATAGATAGATTCCTATGTGGTTCCACTGTCAGATTTAAGGCAAGCATGAGGCAGCTGGACCCAGGAGGGTAGTCCAAGATGCCCAGGCCACAATGGGAACCAGGAGGTCCGTGCATGAGGTAAGTGACCAGAGGGTATGATGAGCTCAGACTGGAAAAATTCCATGGCTCTCTGTTTTGCCCCCAGTGTTGAGCCTGACTAGATGAATAATGAAAATGGTTACGGAAAACAACAGGGCAACTTCAGGCATCCAATACTAAGTTTAGGAATCCCTCCGGTGCCAGGAAGCATCGGGATGAGGAGGGAGTAGCAAACAAGTGTGGCACAAGATATGGTGACAGAGCTCTGGGACATAAGCTCTGGAGTAGACACCCCAGATGCTCAGGCCTTGGTTATCCACTTCAGCTTCCCTATTTTACCTCCGCTACTATGTCAAGGCCAGAAAGAAGAAAAGCTAAGTAATCTCCCTAAATTCATTAGTAAGGTGTGAGCCCACTTTCAGGTTTCCCATGCCCCAAACTTCCAATCCAATCCAAGCAGACCTAAAGCCTTCCATTTTTCTCTCTAAAAAGCTTTCCACTTCCCCTTTGCCAAATGCAGGAGATGTTGGCTAACTCTTCTTCCACATGCCACAACTTAGACATTGCCACAGTGCTTTCTCCCTCAAGCAGATCCTTTGGAGGACTGAATTATTTTCAGGAGCACCATACAAGTATTTTCAGCCACTCTTTTTATTTTAACTTTCAATTTAGAGCTTCCCCCACCCCACCACCCCAAACAAGCACACCTTCCTGAGCATATCTCATTGCTTTCTGGCTTACATATGGCTCTGCCGGCATTATTGTTAGTCTTGGTTGAGTTTGTGTTCCTGATGGAGTTATGTTGAATGTTAACCCTTGAACTTGCAAATATGGCCCTGTTTGGCAATAGAGGTTTCCCTTAGTTATGTTAATAAGACAACTCCCAAACCTAATCACTTCTGAGAGGTGCCTTATAAAAAGTCCAGGATAAACAGGCTTAAACACACAAGGTGGGGAGATAAGTCATATGTGAAGACGCAGCTACAAAGAAAGAAATACCAAGGATTGTTGGTAAGGACCAGAAACCATGAGAGAGGCCCACAGAAGTCTCTGAGCTGGAATTCTAGCCTCCAGAATGGAGAGAGAATATTTTTGGTTGTTCTTTAAAACCACCTATTTCACAGGGCCGTTTTTGTGGTACCTCGAGAGGCTATGGGTCAGAACTGCTTGGACAGCACCTGCACCTGACCACAACAGCAGCACCTCACCCTGAGTGGGAATTGATTGAGTAGCAAGTAGCACTAATATGATCTGGTATTTTTTGTTACAGCAACACTAGTTAACTGTGTTAGTCTGGGTACTTGAGAGAAACAAATCCACAGAAACGCACGTATAAGACAGTTTTCTATAAAGGTTAAGTGTGCATCAAGAAAATATCCCAACCCAGTGCTTCCCAAGCCCACAAGTCCAATATTGACCCGTATGTCCAACACCAATCCACAAAGCCCTCCTCCATCTCACAAAACACATGCAGTAATGCCGACTGCATGAGGAAAGCTGAGTCCATGAATGTGTAAGCATCTCAGCACTGACAGGGGTCTCCACACGGGTGCTCCAGCACGCAGTGTTGCATGGGGTAGGTCCATGTGGCTTCTCCTTCTCCATGTGGGCTTCTCCAAGGAAGTCAGCCTTGCAAGCTGGAGCAGGGAACTGGCTAAGGCAGCTGCACCCTGGTGCAACCATCAGAAAGCAAGAGACCTGAGAACTACAAAGGTGAGGCTCACTGAGCCATTTATCTCTCTGCCCTTCAATTAACCCCACATGTGTTTATCAACCAGGTCAGCACAATAAACTAACTAACCCAATCCAGCCCTTGCAACCTGGAACCTGTGCATAAATCTTTAGCTTCACAATTACAATTAAGTAACACCTACACCTTAATCCTGTAATCCTGTGAATATGTTCCCCCACCTATGAGTTTTTAAGCCAACCACTTCATACCTTTATCCCCTCAATTTTGAGTATCCAATTTATATACTGCCCACTTACATTCAACGTAGTTCTCTGACAAGACAATCATATTTTTCAACATGAAGAGTCTTCATTCCAGTTGGAACCTTGTGAAGTCTGTATCCATAAGCAAACTCAAATCCAAACAGGCCATCCATGAAGTCAGCAACAATATGTACCAGTTCACAGGCTCACAAATCTCCATGTGGTCAGGTTCAAGTCAACTAAATGTGGACTGCCTCACTCAGCTTCCTCAAGGTGCCCATTGGTCACCTTGCTCTTAGACCATGGGTTTTCACCAATACTCAACAAGCCTAGCCCTCTTGTGCTAGATCATGAAATTTAGTCCAGTCAACCTGCTCTCATCTTCTCCCTTTTCCCCTGAAAACCAAGTACAAGGTGTCAGTGGCCAAATTCAACCTGTCTCTTTATTGCTACATTTCTCCCACTTCCACTCAACAAGTAGATCCAGGTGGTCACCTTGCAAGCATTTCAGCCTTCTCTCAGGCTCCCTTTAATATTCAGTCCCAGAGAGGAGTTTTCTTCATGGTTCTAGACTTTTTTCCAGCTTCTGACAAAGACTACTGGTTCCTGAGTACTCCAAAGCACTGGGAGGGGCATATCTTTCTTTGCATAGCTTTCATTGCAAGCATGGCATAAACCCATGTAAAGATCAAATTTTAATAGCTCAAAGCAAGTGGACTTACAAACTTTTTATTTTCATACTTCCCATATTTTCCCCATAAAACAACCGAGTAAATAATGAGGCTTTATCTGACCTCTGGCTAGACAAGAAAAACTACCACGAGGGAGAGGTCAAACAAACATCTACTCTCCATCTTATGATTTGTTTCTCCAGTACCCCACTCCCAAGGTACCATAATGTGTTAGTCTGAGTACTTTAGAGAAACAAATCTACAGAAACTCATGTATAAGAGAGAGTTTTATATAAAGGTTAAGTGTGCATCAAGAAAACATCCAAACACAGTGCTGCCCAAGCCCACCATTAACCCATATGTCCAGCACCAATCCACAAAGTCCTCCTCCATCTCACAAAACAGATGCAATGATGCTGACTGCAGGAGGAAAGCTGAGTCAGTGAATGTGTAAGCATCTCAGTGCTGGCAGGGGTCTCCACATGGCTGCTCCAGCACCCAGGACTGCATCAGGGTAGATCCATGTGGCTTCTCCTTGGGGATGTCTTGCAGGACATCAGTCTTGCAAGCTGAAGCAGGGAACTGCTAAAGCAGGGCACTACTAAAGCAGCTGCACCCTGGTGCGACCATCAGAAAGCAAGAGACCCAAGAACTATAAAGGCAAGGTTCACCGAGTCATTTATCTCTCAGCCCTTCAATTAACCCCACATGTGTTTATCGGCCAGGTTGGCACAATAAACTAACTTATTAACTAAAACTATCTTGTGCACCAACCTTGGCTCTAAGTGATTTCTAATTATTTCCCTAGTCAATCCACCTTTTACAAGACAGCTATACCAAATGACACCCCCAAGAGTAACTCGAGGCTTTTCCATCTCTTTTGTAAGAGATTGCTCACAAACTTTGCCATCATTGCACTTTTCTGATCCAGAGGACCCAGACAAATATCCATAAATTGTGCTTTTTAATTTCTAGTCCCAATCTAAGAAAAATCCATTCTTATGGCATGACACCACTCAATATTCACCCTAATGACATGATCCCTGAAGATATGGGTGCTGTAGCAAAGTGTGGTGAAGAAACTTGGTGGTGCCTGGCTATGAGAAAGAATCTGATCTGGATTATTAAAGTCTCGTCTTCAAACAAGCAGCTGAGTGAGGCATCAACTAAGTCCGCATGGAAAAGGTACACCAGCCTATGTGATTCAAGGATTGTATGTAATAACATTAAATCATTAAAACATTTAAATGAAGGAATGGGATCAGAACTTAAATTGTGAAAACCTGGTTGGCAGAAGGCTATGGATGATAATGAAGTTCATATGCAGGTCCCTACATGATGAAACCTCTGATGAATCCCTTCTGAATATAACCCAGGGATCTGAATAGTCTTGCTCTCAGACAGAGAGCATTGTGATATATGGCAGATGTAGTGGGTTAAAATTTAATACAAAATCATTTGCTCTCCCTTTTGACCCATTTTAAATTAAAAAAAAATATTTTCTACATTCTTCTTCATTGAGGTTTTATTTTTTTCTTAGTCACTGTTTATATTTTTGTTTGCTTGCTGGCTTCCTGTTTGTGTTTTGTTTGATTTCCTGTATATGGAATCCAGGACAGGTAGATCTACAGAGACCTAAACTGGATGGCTAATTGTCTAGGGGCATGGCAAGGGGAGAGATGGGGGGGGGGAGCAAATGGGGAGCTAACAGCAATGAAAAAGATGTTCTGTGATTGATTGAGAGTATGATTACATACATTTCCTTAATATGATTGAATTATTAAATGGTATGATGTGTGAAGGATATGCCAAAAAATTATAAAACAACAATAGTTTTTGCTTTGCTTCATTGGCCTTTAAGTCCATTGTTCACCATGCCCTTCCTCAGATGGGAGATGTCAATCTGCAGACCTAATGAGGCCAGACCATGGCTGACAGAGCAGATGGAATGGTGGCACTCCTTCAACACACTCATGGGACAGGATCTTTTGTGTTGACTCTCACCTTGCCCTATGAACAGCACACCAATATCTACAGTAAAGATTGTTTGGGAAAAAAATTTTAAAAAATAAATAAAGATTGTTTGGGAGGAATTCTAAAAAAAAAATAAAGATTGTTTGGGAGGAATTCTAAAATACAGGAGAAAAAGGGGTTTTCAAGCGATCATTTGTGAATTTAGTCTTATTGTGAATTCCCGATTCAATATATTTGTCCCTGTGCGTCATCTCTTTTGTTCACAAGTTCACACATCAGAATTCTGTCGAAGGACTGTTTCAGTCTGGATGGATTTGTAATGATTCTGGCTTTCATAAAGGAGTTAAACAAGTATAGCACTAGGTCAATAGTGTTAAATGTGGTGGAGTCTATAATGTACACACACCTACCACAGAGCTGGCCTCTGGTGTTTATTGCCCACTCCGGCCAGAGCTGAAAGCCCATAATATTCATATTCAAAATTATCTCCTTGCTTTGAAATAAAATCACCGAATCATCTGTCATGTCCATACGTATCCCTTGAAATCCCTTGGGCTTTCCTCTATTACGGAAGGCTATGTGGTTGGAGAACACTGACGGAGAGCTGAGCAGTCTTATTATAATTCTTCATCCTATGGTAGCTGTTGGGGAAGTGTGGGTGAGGTGGAACGTCTTCCAATACTTGCCATTCTTGTAACTCAAGGAACATTCTGTCCTTGCTAATCATTGTAAAACATGAATTTCTACTTAGAGATGTATATTGACATGCCTGTCCTGTTTACTCCAGTGACTTTGAGGTTGATTGGGCAATCAAGGGGTCCCGGGCCTGTGGTTGTCGCTGTGCACATGATTTCCTTACTGGAACCCACAGGGTGTTCACCACTGATGTCTCCTGGTTCAGGTCTGGCCCCTCGTTTCAAGGCTTCAGTTTGTCTGGGGCATGGAGGTCATGCAGCCCGTCCATGTGCACTCTGAACTAGGAAGCGCTCCTTTCCCTTCCTGTGCTTCTGCACAGTAACACCAATAATTGCTTGTTTGCACACAAGTCTCCCAAAAGGCGGTACATTCTCTAAGGTACTGACTGCAGCTTAGCATCGTTGAATCAAATCAGTAATTAGCTAGTGTGAAATGACCCAAAATAAAACTTGATGCTACCATACTAAAGAATCCAAGAATAAAATCTATACATATGAGTGTAACTATGCACATAGATGTGCATATAGATGCCAGTACAATACATATTTGTATGAAAAGGTTTTAATGATATGGTTTCAGTCCTCTGGTAATTTAATATTCAATCTGTAAAAGGCTAAAAGTGAATGTGTGCAAAAAAATGTAAAAGTTTGTCCTCGGACTATACCTAATGGTGGGATTCAGCTGGTTCACACCCATGTGGCAGGACTGATATCTAATTTTTTGTTGAGTTCAGTGAACTGGTTGTTGAAATAGCACTTGTAATCAAGATTCTTTCTAAGGTGGGTACTGGACAATTAGTTATCCAATGTGGAAATCACAAATTTACACTCCTTACATTTTTAGCATTCATCTGTGCAATAGTGCATTCTTAGTGCCCATGCTGTAAGGTTTTTTCCATCCATAGGTATAGAAAATTTGACAAAACTGTGCTTGCATTATTAATTTATTCATTTCATAGAACTTGTTTTACTTTTGATGAAAAACTATGTTTTTATTCCCATGTGTTTGTTACTTCAGCAAACAAACATATAATGCAAAGAGAAAAAGTGTCAAACCACCAGCAGGTGACACGCTGTCATTCGGGTCAGCTTTATGCTATGCTCCAAGTTCCCAAGAGATACTTTGAGTGAATTATGAATTCCTGCAAGTGTTCAAAGAGCTAAAAGTATGGTCAGAATCATTTCTATCAGTTCAGCAGAAGCAGAAAGGGGCTTTTCAAAGATGAAGATAGTATGTTCAGAGAAGTTGCCTGTTTCTAATCTATCAAAGACAATGACTTTTGCCTAATTGGCTGACCTTGAAAGGAATGGGGTCCTACTCCTACAGTGAAAAGATGGGTAAGGATCCATCACACAGCTGATGCTGCTCAGATACGAGTGGAGAATATTGCTAGTGAGGACACCTGTTAAAAAGCAATGAGGAAATACCTTTTAAAAAGTTTATTGTTTTTGTCATATATTATATCATGTTTTTCATTAACATTTTAAAACTTATAATCTAGTTTTGTGTATCTCTTTCACTGTTTTTATTTAAGTATTAACTGTATAAAAGAAACCATCTTTCAGTATATCTTTCTTTTATACTTAAAATGGTCATTGGGGCAGCAAACCAGTTGTTTGAGGATTTGAATTCCATCGCTGACGATACAGTCATTTTCTCATTAGATTCTGTGAGACGCAAAGGATGAACAGAAGTAAAATCACTGGTAAAACATTATTTTAGCTGTAGAGAATACGTTGTTCATACATTTCATCACTTCATCCTCTGTCCCTCAGGGAGCAGATTTCAGGTAACAGAACACCTGCAAACATAGCGGAAGAACTCGGTGGCTTCAGAAAGCCTAATGGTAGGAAACCGTCAATAAAACGTGACTAACCATCTTAAGGCTACATTGTCGACCTGTGAGTTTGATCTTATCTACTTCTAACTTGAGCCCAGTGACTTTCTCTCTACTTCATTTGGATAAGAAGATCTCTAAGATTTCTTACAGGTATAATTTAATTTTTTAATTTGCTTTATTTCTTTGTATACATATACTCACATACATACACACACAACCTGCAGGTATCATGGTAAGTCAATTATAAATACCTCCTCATACATTTTATTTCATAGCAACAGTGCCATTACCCCATTCAAGAAAGTTTGGCATTTATTACATAATGTCATCTTATAATCATACTGTATTTAAATTTTCCCCAAATTTCCTTTTTAACTTTATTGGTCCTAATCCAAATCCATGCACAGGATTTGATCTTTTTAAAGGCACTAATTTCACACACATACACAAACATCTTAAAAAAGTGAGTTCAGAGAAATTTTCTTTTAGAATGTCCCTACTATCCAATTTTATGTGACTATTTCTTTTGGAATATCTAACAATTTTTCAACCATCCACTTGTGTCATGAATGTAGCCTCCAATTGGCATCACAGAAGACTACTCTCTATTTTTCCTCGACAAACAAACTAAACCAAGTGTGGTTTTCCCTAAATTAGTTTGATTCACCACGGAGGCAATGTGTTTTGTAAGTAAACAGTGTATTTTGTAAGGAGAAAAGATAATGGAACCAACCTAAGGAGATAACTTTCAGAAGTCCAGATTCCAAGTATTCCAGCCAACACCCTTGGGCTTTCCCCAGGAGTGGAGGAGAGGCTGTCTCTGTCTCAGGACTCGGAGCCCAGCTTCCAGTGGGATTGTTCCTGACAGCAGCAGGCTGTGGGGGTCTTTCTCTCTTTGTCTCCTTTAGGAGATTCTGGAGTTGAAGTTGTGCAGGAATTGCCTCATCCTTAAGAGCGTCTGATCTAAGCACACCCTATTGATTAGAAATGTGTCAGATGTCAAAATCCTGAAAAGCACACATTCTAATACTTCTAACTGCCCTTAAATGTGGGTTCCATGATTGCATTTGCCACCTAGTCCATGGTGCCACCCAGAGAAGGGGCTATAGCAGCAGCAGCCTTTGCCAGGCTGGCTTTGTGCGAGTCCTCACAAAGAGCACAGCAGGAAGGAGGTGAATACATTTCGACTGCAGCCAAGTTAGTGGTTTAAACGTCATAAATATGTGCTAAATATTATGACTCTTTTCTTTATGCCATGACATCCCTACCCTCAAAGAATAGCTATTTACACACTAACAATAGCTACTTGTGTGTGTGCGCGCACACACAAGCCAGCAAGAGGTTATGAGCAATTTTAACCAAAAGGGATGTTAATTATACATTTTCGGTTGCTTGTATTTCCTTGGTCTTTTTCTGCGCATCTACTAGTCCTGTCACTCAGCCAGGATGCACAATTATTTACTGACAGGGTTGCGGTGCTATTTGTCTAACACTTTGGGTAAATAATTTAATCCTAGTGATTAAAAATAAAAGTGAGGCGAAATGGAAACGTTCTTCATAATTTTACGGTTTTACTTGAGGCAGGCATTGGAAGTATAATGAGGGCTTATAATTTCTCTTAAGATCATTATTTTCTTTAATAATTGATGATGACAAGGGAGGGAAAAATTAAGAGGCGTCATCAATCCATGACGGTACATGTAGAGGAGAAATGTCCTGGTCCTGGCAACTTATCCCATAACACTCTTTAAAACAAGTTTAATGAGCCTGTCTACTGCTTCAACGATGCTGCATAAAAACAAAAACCCACAAAATTTCAGTGGCAGATAATAATAAGCATTTTGAGAGTTTGGCTAGGCAGTTAGTTATACTGATATTCACTGTGCATGTTCTCATGAGGAGTCAGCTGGTCTAGGCAGCCATTGACACGAACGACTGTGATAACTTGTCTGCTCCACATGTCTCCCATTCGCTAGCAGACATATAATCAAAGAAGACAATGGCAGGGCCATAGCCTCATGTGGACATGATCATTTCAAGCTTCCGTTTGTGTTGCACTGTTATATCCCATGGAACCAATTGATCACATGGTTGAATCGAGTGGTAGAGGATTAACAAGGGAGCAAGTTGCCTTATCCGTGAAGGATAAAACTTTAGGACTATAATTTCAGGGAACAACAGCAGAGGATTTTATGCCCTGCAGGGTTAACATGAGTGAATTCTCTGCCAATAGCTAGTAATGGAGTGCAGCCTATCATGTGGCCAGGCTGTGAAGGAGCACAGGCGCCTGGGCGACTAGCCTCATAGTTTGAAGTAGAAGAAATTATTAGCATCAGGAGATAGCTGAAAAGACCGATTATTGTTAAGTTGTTAATTCTTCCAAAATTGACATGTGTGTGTATATATATTCCTAGTGTGCTCTTTTTTGTTGTTGTTAGAATTCACCGAGCTGGTTCTAATATTTATATGGAAAAGCAAAGAAACAATCGTGAAAACTCTTAGAAAAAGAACAAAATTGATCTCAAGAATTGCCATAAAAGCTACAGTAATGGAGAGAGGGGGTAGCAAAAGAATAAACACACAGATAAATGGAGTAGAATAGAGTCCAGAAATAGACTGACAAGAATATGGGTAACTGATTTCAAACAAGAAACTAAGAACATTCAATAGAGATGTTATTAGGGCTTTTTAAAAAAACAGATTGCATTGGCAAGTAAATATCCATAATCAAAAACATGAACCACAACCTTTGAAACATAAAAATAAATGCAAAATGGAATAAAGATCTAAATATAAGACCTTAAAATATGAAATGTCTAGTGGAAAGTACAGGGGGGGGAAATCTGTGACTATGTTTAATGCAAAGATTTGTTATCTAAGATACAAAAATCAGAATCAAGAAATAATAAAACCTCATCAATTTCAAGTTGCTAGGAAATGAAACGATACCCCATAGTCTAGGAGAAAATATTTGTAAATTTTTTTGTCTTACGGAATAATTGCATCCAGAAAATATGAAGAACTCTCACAAGTTAATAATAATTTTCTATAATGAAACATTGGCAAGCTCTTTGGAAACTTCACACAGAAGAAAAATGAAATGCAAGTGAAAATATGTTCTACATCATGAGCCATTCAACCAAAAAGCCAAATCAGTTGCCACAGAGTCAATTCCAATTCATGGTGACAGGTAAAATTACTCCCTACGATTTTCTTGGCTGTAATTTTAACAGAAGTAGATCTGCAGGTCTTTCTTCCTTTGGTGAGTTCAAATCGCCAACCTTTAGTGTTGTGAAAAATTGCATGTGAAAAATTTGCATCACCTAAGGCCCACACATCTATTTCAAAACCCCAAATTTTAAAACTGACAAGGCCAAGATCTGATGAGATTTGAAGCAACTAGAACTGTTACATATTACTGGTGGAAATATAAAGTAGCCAATGTGGAAATCAGTCTGACAGTTTCTTTTTTATTTTGTAATCCAAGTAACTTTGATGAGGGAAAGGGAAGTTTCGGGTAATACAGTCTCAGCGTGTACACGCTCTCTCTGGAAATCAGGCAAGGTTGCGTGTGGGGCTGTGGAAGTGTTCACAAGTGAGAATGGCTGCTTTTTTCTTAAAGGGAGCGGGAAAAAAATCCACATGGAAAAAAGAGTGCTGGAACTGAAAAGGGAAGAAGAGAGTGTGCACCCTGAGAAGTTTCTTATAAAATTGAGCGTCACTTTTAACATGACAAAGCAATTCACTCTATAGAGAGTTGCCCAAGAGACTTAAAACCATATTTTGCACACAGCAACACAAGTTCATGGTAACCCTGTATGGGCATGTTTATAGTCACTTTACTTATACTCGTAAAACACTGGAGAGAATCCAAATAGTCGTCGGACAGTGAGTCCATGGACACATACTAGCACGTTGATATAATGGAATGCTCCTCCCAGTAGAGGCTTGAACTCGCAGCACATGTGCCAATGTTCATGAGCCCAAACACATTCCGCGGCATGGAATAAGCAGCTGTACAGGGATATCTGGTGTGTATTTCCTTTTAAATGATATTCTGAGCAACTTTTCAGTCATCACCTATGGTCCGCAGAAAAATTTTCAATCAAACTATCGGAAATTACAGAGAAGGAGAAGAGAATGGTTGCAGGGGTTTAGGTAGAGAGAAGTTTGTGTATAAAGGTTCACGAGAGAGATTTCGAGTTGGTAGAAATGATCTACGGCTTGCTTGTGGTGGTGCTGCCATGCCTGTATACGTTTTTCAGCATTTATAGGACTCTACGCCTAATAAAGTTTTACTTATGTGGCTTCTACTTTAAAATTTTTCCTTGAAAAAATGTCAGGGAAACAAAAGGTAGAATCAGGAACATCATTAGCCTCACATCCAACCAGAGTTCCAAGCACGCTCATCTTTTTAGTCATTACCTATGGTCGGAAGAAAAGTCTTCAATGAAAATGTCTAAAACTGTAATTATTCCTTAGTGCAGATGGTTGTTCTAGGGATTTGTCCTAAGGAAAGAACCATCAGTAATTTATCTAAAAGGAAATTGTTTATCACAAAGTCAAAATTCTAAAAAAAAATTGGAAACAAACTTAATGCCCACCAGTACTGGTGACAGTAGAAGGAGGGAGGGTGGGAATATAAGTTATGCTTTGGTACACACATGAAATGGAGCACCATTCAGATACTAAAGAAAGTTTATTGATATGGGAGAATGATCACAATTTTATAAGCAAGAGGTTTCAAGGATCCAAAGAGTATTTGTCATCTGATTCCTCCTTTTGAAATGTGTGGTGAGAAAGGGACAAAAACCTTTAAAAAGATGTCAAAATGCTAATGGCTACTATTCTTCGAGGTGAGGTTATCTGCAATTATGTTTTCGTCTCCTATATTTCCAGAGTCTCCTGTGATGTGCACATATTTTATCAACACTAAGCGGGTGGGGCACTAAATTCACAAGTTATTTGAGAAAGCATCCACAGATTTATTTCAATCAGAGTCACCCTGTGACAGGAGCGCTGGCAGTGTGGTGGTGACACAGTGGTTGAGATCCACAAGGCCTGCACTTGGAAACCACCTGTCACTCAGTTGGAGAAAGGTGACACTTTCTCAGGAACAGTCCCATAAACAGTTACAACCTCAGAAACTCACAGATGTACTTCTACCCTGTCCCAGATGGTCCCTAGGAGTTGATCTTGACTCGATGACAGTGAGTGAAGGTTGGGTTTGTTTGTTTTTTAATCCCATTCCTCTTGAAAGTCTTAAAAATGGTGTCACCTTTATGAAGGGAATCCAACCAGTCAAAGAACTACAAACCCTAACATCCAGCTGAGCTCCTAAGAAGGAGCTATTTGACTATTTAAGAAGCCTTTAACAATAGGTGAAAACTGCCACATGTCAGATGTTTGTCCATGAAGCATGTAACGAAATCCGCCAGGAAAGTCAGCTGCAAATACATGGATTCATGAACCGAACAGGATTTCTATTGTGACAGGCAGCTGCACAATCAGCTTCAGAAAACTTAAATACTGAGTTGTTTTAAAAATGAGTACTTTTAGCTGGATAGGATCTGTGTGACCATAGCAAACTTCTCATCATTCCACTTTTTATGTGAACAATTGAAGAGATGAACCAAGAAGTACTGAGAACATCTTGTCTTTCCATTTTCTGGGAATTTTAGTGAGCCCTCGTGATGCTATGGATTAAGACTTGGACAGCTGTCCTCAAGGTTACCAAACCCATAAGCCAGTGGTTCACAGCTCTCTGCTTCTGTAAAGATGTACACTCTCACTCAAGTGGCCCAGGCACATAAATAAACCATAGATGGGAATGGATTTTGAGCTCACTTCATCACAGCCCTAAGCTAAGAACAGTTAGTTATTATGACATGGCCCTCCTCAATAATTACCCTCTTAGATCAGAGACATGAGTGCTACAGCAACATGTGATGAAGATATCAGACAGTGCCCATCTATCAGAAAGAAGAGTGAATAGACCCCCACTATCATGATCCCAATTCTACCTTACAAATCCAACTAGACCAGAGGATGTGCACGATACAGACAGGAACTGGAAACACAGGGAATCCAAGACAGATAAATCCCTCAGGACCAATAATGAGAGTAGCAATACCAGGAGGGTAAGGAGAAGGTGGGGTAGAAAGGGGAAACCAATTACAAGGATCTATATATAACCCCCTCCCTGGGAGAAAGACAACAGAAAGTGGGTGAAGGGAGACGGACAGTGTAAGACATTACAAAATAATAATAATTTGTAAATTATCAAGGATCATGAGGCAGGGGGCATGGGGAGGGAGGGGAAAATGAGGAGCGGGTACCAAGGGCTCAATAGAAAGCTTATGTTTTGAGAATGATGATGGCAACAAATGTACAAATGTACTTGACACAATGGATATATGTATGGATTGTGATAAGAGTTGTATGAGCCCCCAGTAAAATGATTTAAAAAGAAATAAAAAGAATAGTAAATGGAGTCTTAAAAGGCTTGTCTTAAAGCACGCAGCCATGTAATTGAGGTTGCAGCTAAGTCTACATGGAATAGCTTTCTAGCTTGGGTGATCAAAGTCTTGAAAATAATAAAATCTAAGACCAGAGGAGGGAATGGTAACTAGAGCTTAAATTCTGAGCACCCAGTTTACAGAAAGCTATGGATGACAGAGAGAACCCCAAAATAATTGTGCAGAACCCCTTTGACCCTTGAGCAAGGATGTAAGTAACCTTGTTTTCATACACAGAATAAACTGGAATGTGGATTAATTCAGATGTAGTTATATTAAAATTGAATACCATTATCATTTGTTTTCCCTTTTGACCTATTATAAATTAGTTCTAGTTTTTAATTTTTTATGATTTTGCTTCCAGTGAGGTTTTTCTTGGTTTCATTTTATTAATGTTTTTGGACATGTGTGCTTTATTTTGTTTTTTGGTATGTTTCTGTATATGAAACTCAGGATAAGTAAATGTATAGAGATAATAATTCGATTCATAGTTTCTTAGGGTTATGGCAGGAGAGGTTGGAGAGAAATGGATGGGATGCTAAAAATAATGAATATAAGAAATACATTGTGCTTCTGTGATCCAAGGAGTGGAAAAGATATCATCCAAATCTGAGAGAGGTAATGGTATCAGAGCTTAAACTGTGAGGTTCAATTCTGATTTTCAGAAGGCTATGATGACAGTGGTAGCCTAAAGCATATTTGCAGAATCTACACAGGGAATAAACCTTTGGTGACTCCCCTCTAATCATAAATGAAATATGGGTTATTGGACAGAGAGCATTGGAGGGATGATTATAGTAGATTAAAATTATAAATCTGACTTGAATGGCTAAAACCTTGTCATTTGATCTCCCTTTGGATACACTTTGAGCTTGATCTGGTTTTTAAGGTTTTCGGGGTGGGGGTGATGGCATTATTTGTTTGTTTCCAGGTTGGGGTTATCTATGCTGTATTTTGTTAGTGTTGGTAGTGTTCTTGACCCTCTGTGTATCTTTCTATGTTTTTCAGTAAATGAAAAGTTTGGGTGAATCTACAGGCACAATAACTAGAATAACTAGGTTCTTGAGGAGTACAGCAGGGGAGGTAGGCAATAATGGAGTACAGTAAGGAAGAAAATGCTATGAAAACAATTGTGGTAGCGATTGTACAATACTGCTTGATATGACTGAACTGTTGCATGGTATGATGTCTGGATTATGTCCTAATAAGATGATTTGGAAAGAAAGAAAGAAAATATTCTAAATTTGATTGTGGTGATGATTTGCACAACTTTTAATATTACTGAACCATCAAATTGTATAATATGTCAATAAAACTATTTAAATTAAATATAAAAAAGATGTATAGCCTCAGAATCCTAAGTAGCAGTTTGACTCTGTTCTATAGGGTCATTATAAGTGAGAATTGACTTGATTATACCTGGGATCAGACTAAACCCAGACAAGGGAGAAATTCCTATTCCTTATAGCAGAGGACCTTGTCCATTTGCATGAATTAATAGGCATAAGGCTTATGTTTTGACTGAAGAAGGAGGATGGTAATTCATGTGTTTTAATTTCTTGGATGGTAACAGGACACTGGGAAGATGGAAAGAAGAGCACATCATCTGTTTCTCACTGAGATTCCTTCCATTGATTTAGTGATTCGATTGAGAAAAGAGTTAAAGCCAAAAATGGCTGGGCTTGTCTTATAAGAGATTTGCTGAGACCCTCTGCCCTTTGTGCTTAGCTCATTCATAGCCGCTGTGACATCCATGTTGCAAAACACAACGCTGCCAGAGACTCTCCTATATGCTTCATGGAACCTGACACTTCTCTGTCTCTGTGTTAGTCTGGGTACTTTAGAGAAACAAATCCACAGAAACTCATATGCATAAGAGAAAGTTTTATATAAAGGGTAAGTGCACATCAAGAAAATATCCCAACCCAGTGCTGTCCAAATGCACAAGTCTAACATTAACCCATATGTCCAACACCAATCCACAAAATCCTCCATCTCACAAAAGACAAGCAATGATGCCAGCTGCAGGAGAAAAGCCAAATCAGTGAGTGTGTAAGCATCTCAGTGCTGGCAGTCTCCACACGACTGCTCCAGCACCCAGGACTGCATCGAGGTAGGTCCATGGGGCTTCTTCTGAGGATGTCTTGCAGGAAGTGAGCCTTGCAAGCTGAAATAGGGAACTGGCTAAGGCAGCTGCACCCTGGTCTGACCATCACAAAGCAAGAGACCTGAGAACTAGAAAGACAAGGTTCACTGAGCCATTTATCCCTCTGCCCTTCAATTAACCCCACATGTGTTTATTGGCCAGGTTGGTACAATAAATTAACTAACGGGCTCTTTGAGGACCATCTGCTCCAGGGCCTGTGGAAGTTAGTGGCCAGCTTGGTTGGAATATCATCGTATGTAATTCAAGAGGAAAAGAAACTCTGGGTACATTTGGGGTCACACGTTTGGCTGTTAAACACAGATCGTCAGTTTAATTCCACCAGTGGCTTTATAGGAGAAAACTTTCTGCTCCTGTGAAATTTACAGCCTGGGAAACACAAAGGGTCAATTCTGTTCTGTGCTATAGAGCCACTAAGGGTCCGAATTGACTGACAGGGAGTTTGATTGTGATCAATGTAATTGGCTAGTTTGTGAGAACACGAAAGGCCCTGTGTGGTGACATCTAGAAAGAGTCTAGATGTCCACGAGTATTGCAAAAGGTTAACAAACGTGGGTGCTAACTGAAAAGCCGGCAGTTCAAATCAACCCAGAAGTACATCTGAAGAAAGGCCTGTCTACCTACTTCTGGAAAATCAGCCAGTGAAAACCTTTTAGAGCACACTTCCCTGGCACTCAACACAGGCTGCCATGAGTCAGAGTCAACTTATGAGCAGTTGTTTTGGGTTTCATTGAATAGAAGGAATATCTTGAAGGAGAGAGGGGAGATAATTTGGGAGCAAGCGGTTGAAGAAAGTTGTCACAAACTGGCAGGCCTTCAAGACAAGGGGATGTGTCTCTGATGATTTACGAAAGAGGCCCTGCTAAGAAAAGTCGCATTCATCTGACAGAGCCAGGTCTTGCACAGAAATGACATGGCTTTGAGGAACCAAGTAAACACTTGTCTGTATCTTACCTGTAGATGTTAAGAGCTAAAGGTATCAGGGGTGCGGCTTGCTGTGACGATAGATATAAAAAGGACTTCATCAACTTTTAGTGTCTTGTATCTAACTTTCTCCTCATTTCCCATTAGAAAGTCTACTTGCCTAAACGGCCTTCTGGTGTCTACAAGCTGGCTTGCTGAAGGTTGAGCACTCCATCCCACAACCTGGAGGTGTAAACAGAAAAGCTGATTACTCAGGAAATTATTATAATTGATCTCTGCAAGAGAGAAAGGAGGAATCCCGAAGTGGGTCAACAGTAAACTATTGGGTGGGGGGTTGATTAGTAGTTTAAACTATTGAATACCAAGTTAATGGCCTGAAATGTAAACCTAACATAATTTACAATTAAAATAGTTTTAAAACATTAAAAAAGACAATTAAGGCCTGATTAGATGGAACGCCTCCATTGGTTCCAAACTTTACACAGCTGTGAATGGAAGCTTAAATCAGTATCCTTTAGAACTTTTAATGATATCAATTAGATCTCAAAGAGAGAATAATGCCAACTCCTGGAAAATTCCATGACCATTTATACTGAATAAAAGCCACCCATACGACTGAAGAACACACACATTTTCTCAAGTTAAACTATTTGAAGAAAAGTGTTGTCTCAGGTTGCAATATTGAAAGATTCTATGGGCAAATTATTTAGTAATGCAGAATACATCAAAAGAAGCTGGCAGAATAAACAAAATCACTGTACCAAAAAGAAACGGTCTGCTTTAACCATTTCAAGAGGAAAAATACAAATTATCTTCAGCAAAATTTTACTCATATAATCAAGAGCTGTTAGTAGTGAAGGAAGAAGTCTAAGATGCCCTGAAGTCTCCCAAAATTGGCAGAATTACAATTGAAATGTTTCAACAAACTAGTGGAACACTGGGAGCATTCACTAGTCTATGCGAAGAATTTCGAAAGACAGCTAGCTACCTGGCCAACTAATTGGAAGAGGACCATATCACTGTCGTCCCAAAGAAAGGTAATTTAACTTAATGCAGAAATTATTTAGCAATGTTATTAACATCGCATACAAGTAAAATTTTGTTGAGGATAATTCAAAAGCAATTTCAGCATTAATAGGGACTTGCCATCAATTTAAGTTTATATTGAGGAGGGGATAAGGGATTTGAAGTGAGATATATCACTGGTGACATCAAATGGAGCTTTGGCTTACCCAGAGAATACCAAAAGAGATGTTTCTCAGAAAAAAAGACCCAAAAAAACCCCAAAACCAAACTCTCTGCCATCTAGTCAAATTTGACTCATTTTACCTTATTGATCATACAAAGATATTTGACCCTGTTGATCATAAATTACAGATAATCTTGTAGTGAATGAGATTTAGAATACAATTAGAAGACTCATTAACGATCTGCTATATGCAAATGACACAATCTTACTTGCTGAAATCCAAGAAGACTTGAAGTACTTACTGATGAAGTCCAAAGACTATAATGTTCAGTATGGATTACAACTTGTGTTAGTCTGGGTAGACTAGAGAAAAAAATTCATAGACACTCATATGGGTATAAGAAAGAGCTTTATATACAAGAGCAATTGATATTGAGAAAACATCCCAGTCTAGTCCAGATCAAATTCATAAGTCCGATATTAGCCCATATGTCTGATACCAATCTCTAAAGTCATCTTCAAACTCAGGAAACACATGCAATGACACCGAATTCAGGGAGATCATAGGCTAGTGGGTTGGAAGTCTTGTGGATCCAGTGGTGTTGTAAGCATCTCAGCACTGGCAGGGGTCTTCAGGTGGTTCCTTTAGCTCCGAAACTCTGACTGCCTCAGGGTAGCTTCATGTGGATTCTCTTCAGAAGAGTCTCATAAGGAGTTAGCAGAGAGAGAATGTCTCCCACCTCCAGGGAGGAATACCAGAGTTTCCAGAATCCTCCGGGGAAGGCCATGCCCACACCAAGGCCTCATTTGCTATACAATGATGGACAGGCTAGGCTCCACCCCTTCACTCATAAGCCTCTCAAATTGACAACAGATACAATGACACCAAATGCAGGAAGATCATAGGCCAGTGGGTGGAAGGTCTTGTGCATCCAGTGGTGGTAGAGGCATCTTAGCACGGACATGCTCCTTCGGCTTCAGGGCTCTAGGGTAGCTCCATGTGTCTTGTCGTCAGGAATATCTTGTAGGGATTGAGCCTGTGTCCCACCATCAGCAAGCTATTTATCTCCTTAGTGCCTCCAAATGAGGTCATCAAGCTGCGACCTGATTGACAGGCTAAACGCCACCCCTTCACTCGCAAGTCTCAAAATGACAACAGATTATATAACTACCACACAACTCAGTGTAAGGAAAATAAAAGTTCTTGCAACTGGGTCAATAAATAGCATCATGACAAACAGAGAAAAGATTGAAGCTGTCCACGATTTCATTTACTTAGCTACACAATCAACATTCATGGACGCAGCAGCCAAGAAATTCATTGGGCACATGTACTGCCCAAACCCTGTTTAAAGCGTTAAAGAGTGAAGATGTCAGTTTGAAGACTAGGGTGCACTTGACAATGCATATATATGCTTGTAAAACATATATATGCAAAACTGGACAATAAATAAGAAAAGCAAAGAACAGATGCCTTTGAATTATGGTGTTATCTCTAGCATATAAAATATACAGCAAACTACCAGAAGAACAAACAAATCTATTTTGAAATAAACAAAGCCAGAATTTTCCTAAAGAGTGGGGATGGAAGACTTTATCTCACACACTTTAGCTATCTTACCAGGAAGGACTAGCCATTGAAAAGAACATTAAGCTCGATATAGTATAGAGTAAGTGAAAAAGTAGAAGGGAAAAAGGAGAGAGGGAGAGAATAAAAAAAAAAGAATCAACTGAAAAAAATGTGGAAGTCTCTTAATGATGGGTTGACAGTGACTGCAAAAATGGGCTCAAACATAATAATTGTTAAGATAGTGAGGGAGTAGGCAGTATTTCCTCTGAAATTGCATATTTGAGTCCCTATACCTCTAACTGACTCAATGACATATAACAACAACAACAACATCTGATTGTTAATTCACCATACAAAAAACAATCTCAAACAAAATCATGATCCATCTCAGATAACCACAGAGAAAGGCTATGGTGTCCAAACTCTGACTGCTATGTCCACGAAAAAGAAAAATTCAAACATTAAGAATATTACCCTCAGTAGGAACTTACTTTTATGGAGATAAGTACTAATGATCATGAACTTGGGAGTGAAGGACAATGCTTCATTTCCTCGCTGTTTAGTCCGTTAGGACGGAGAAGCAGCTGGGGTTTTACCTATGATGAATGCCTGGCTCTATACAGGAAGATCAAGGGCTCCAGCCTTTCTCTGTTGAGGACAACTTGGAGGTTTGGAGAGTCACAGAAACATGGCCTGTCCAGACAGGAAAGAGAAAAATAAGAGGGTAGTTGGCCCCAACCCATCATTTTATAAATAAGTAAATGAGTACTCAAAAACTGACTTTCCCAAAGGCTACAAAGCCATTCTGTAGGAAGTGGAGCCACTAATTAAGCCTCCTCAGAACTAGATATGTGCTACATTGCAGTCAGCTACTTCTAGACCCAAACCTAATCTTTAATGTAAGAAGTTGCCTAAGAAATACATGAGTACCACACAGATTTTTGTATACACACAACACACAAAACAGAGAAAAAATATGAGTATAATGTTTTGGCATAAATATCCCAATTTAAGAATCCAGGGGACAGTGGTGGTTCAGTGGTCTCTTCATTGACCTAAAGCTGGCAGCATCACAGCCTGCTGCTGTCCACAGAGCTATATTTTCCACTTACTTACGTTAATGTTTTCTGTGCTCCTAGCTCCCTGAAGTTAAAAGGGCATCTAATAGCACCTTAGTAGATGGGTGATCATGTTAGAAGAAACCAGTAATTGACCTGAAAATAAAATTTGAGAAGGCCCAAACTTTATTCCTAACCAAATTCATCTCAGCTCAGCCTCCACTCTTCTATCTGTGGAGGCTTACATGTTGCTCTGACGCTGGGCAAGTTTCAGGAAAGCTTTCAAATGTAGAACAATGAAAACAATAATCCAATCACGGTGTTCATGGAATCGCCATGCTTTGAAGGGCAACTTGATCAAAGCTACCACCAGCAACATTAAAAATCCAAGATAATTCTTCTATTAGGATTGTTGTTAGGAATCAATAATAGAAGACAAGCAAAGGTATCCAGGATCTGCAATGAGACTTCTGGGATTCATGGCAAATCTAAAATTCTCTGTGCCTTGGTTTTTGTAGCTGTACAATAAGGGCAATAGCTATATCAGAAATTAAGAACTCACAACCAAATGCACAGCCACTGAGTCTATTCCAACTCCTATGGAACAGAGTCAAAGTGCCGCTGTGAGTTTCTAAGTCTGTAAATCTTTGGACTCTCCATCATCCTTCCAAGGTGGTTTTGAATTACTGCTCTTTTGGTTACCAGTCCAACTTATAACCTGCAAGGCCACCAAGGGTCACCCATGTGCCAACCTTTATTCTGCTTGGCATGTAGCTGATTAAATATATAGGATAGGATTATTAAATGTATTTAATCAGTTACTACATGCAAAACATAGGAAAGGTTGGTACATAGTAAGCAGATAGTAAAAACTCTCTGTGTTCTCTCTCCATTGACCCGAAGCTGGCAGAATTACAGCCTGTAGCTGTCCACAGAGCCATACTCCTCAATTACGACATTAATGCTTTCTTTGTGCCTGGTCCCCTGAAGTTAAAATGGCATTAAATCACACCATAGAAGATGGTGGTCATATTGGAAGAAACTGGTAATTCACCTCAAATAGCCCTCCTTTAGTTATGTGCAAGATTCAAGATGTCTAAAATTTGTAGTCACAATAATAGCATTTGATCTGTCTGGTAGAGATGTAGGGGTTGATCTGGAATGAAATTTAGCATTCTGCCTGTCTGGATCCTTGAGCATGGTTCACAGCTTCTGAGCAGTTGTCCGCAAACATCCATGATCCAGCTACCCAAGTTAGCTCTCTCAGACGCAGCCTGAGGTTTGAAGGCTTATTAACCAAATCGATTGTCATCTAGTTGATTCCAGATCATGGCAACGCTCATGTGCGAGAGCAAACCTGTACCCCACAGAGTGCTCAAATGCCGACTTTTCTGAGTAGATCCACCAGGTGGATCTCTTTCCCTCTCTCTCTTTTGGAAGAGTTATATTTAACTAAACCATTGGTTGCAGGTTAATTATACGTTTCATCAGAAAGCATTTTCTTGCAGCCAGGCTGAATTTGCTGCCTTTTAATCCCACTATAATAAGGAGAGAGACATCGGAGCATACAGCAGACCATTCATTATTGTCATTAGTTCGTACATTGGACCCTTAGCTTACTTTTTAATTTCCTTACATTCTTCCCCCCCCCAACCCCCGCCCGTTCTCTCACATATTTCTCACTTCTTTTTTAAAAAAAAAATTTTTATTTTATTGGGATTCTTACAGTTCTTATCACAATCCATACATGTATCCATTGTGTCGAACACATCTGTACATATATTCTCATCATCTTTTTCAAAACAAGTTCTCTCTACTTGAGCCCTTGGGATCCTATTTTTTTCCTCCTCCCTATCCCATGGCCCCTTGATAATTTTTCTTAAAGCACTTCTGGATGGACTTGAAACTCTAGGTTTTGGCCAGCTGAACTCTTGAAGATTGTGCATCATCTATTGTATTTGCCTGCACACGATGAAATTCAGACTCTTTCCCTGCATTTCAAGGGAGCCAATGGCTGGCTGGACATTGTCACAGAAAATCAGAAAACTGGATCATATTCCTGGAGCACTGCTGGCTGAGTGACTAGTAAGCAAGATCCTTTGGATATGCCGGTCCTATCCTTGACCAAAACTCCTTTGGGTTTGCAACTAGTCCAATGTCTTCAGCAGACTTCTCTGCCTGGCTGAGGTAAGCATTTGCAGTTGCCATTTCTAGACAGGCTGAGAACCATAGCAGCGTGAGCTCAGGCTGAGTGAAAAGAGAACTATAGCCTAGCCTGTCTATGGCTTCTCTATGGCAATGTCTTAGACTGGAGTGTGGTGGAGTTGGGAATTTGGCCCAATAAGGGAAGAAAAGTCATAAAGTGAGATACTGGCAGCATCTGGAGTAGTCCACCCAGGCTCCATTCAAACCCTCTCACATTCCATTTCAAATTTAATCCAGCTAATCACTGATTCTTAAGGGGTTGTATGGCCACAATTTTTAACAAGGAAAATTACAGCGGAAAGGTGGAGCAAGCTACGGCCTTTACAGAAGCTGGTCCCAAGGTCCGAATGAATATGTATGATCTTAGCCCTTTATGTCTGAGGGGGACTAAGGCATGGAATTACTGTGCCTCTATCTGGCCATCTGTCTGTGATTTTCCCATCCACCGTGTTTACTAAGCATGGGACAGCTCATAAAGCCATCCAAGATCCTAGGATACTCCTGCGACCCTGCCTCTTCATGACAATCAGGGTCACATCACCCCTGCCGGTCTGGCAAAACCTTCCTAACGCTTGCTCTTGTGGCAAAAGGGCCCTAAATGACCAGATGGCAGGTGACATTTTAGGGTTAATGTAATGCTCACTGTGTCGCCTGGTATAATCCCTTCTCCCACATAGAAATCAGAGCCTCTAGTCAAGCCAATCCTAAACATTGGGACAGAAAGCACAGATTCTCCAATTTCAGTCATTCCACTGTAGTGGCATCATTAAGAGGATAAGAGGGGTTGCTAATGAGTGGCACTAAAGAGAGATAATACCAAAAATGACTGTCTATATAACTTATAGGTAGTAGTTCCACAGAAACATATTATTTTTTATGAAAACTCCCCGGAGTTGTTTATAATGACGTAAACATGTTTTTGTAATCGCAGCTTAGATATAGCATTATGTTTACAAGGCTAAAGCTCTATGCTAATGTGCTTAGTGATTCTTCTACAGCATCTGGTGAGAGCTGTCATTATTAACACCTCCTAGTGATGCTTCCAATCACAGCAAGCACTTGCTGCTTTCCTCGCCGCTAGTATTTCTCCAGTCAACGATTTTTTTCAAAATTTCTGAGACCTTAGTTACCATGTTGCGGCAAGTCGTATTGTCAACTTTTATCAATAATTGTAAAGAATGAAGTAGCAATCACAAGGAAAAAATTAGAAGGGGCAATTTTCAGACTTCCCCCAGGACCAGTGGGGAGATAATCATAAAGGTCAACAGACAGACCTGGAAGCATGCATGTATTTTTTGTTTGTTGATTTTGGGTTTGTTTTGTTTTGTTTTTGTTGTGAAAATTTGGGGTGCCAGATGCTCAAGCAAGAATCACAAGTGCTGGCAGTTGTGATTTGATCTAGTATGTACAAAAATTGAAAGCCCAAGATTCCACTGGAGGCATTTGTTACCATTCATATGAATTGTATATGAATAGTAATTAGCAGGTAACATCATATATGGATAGTAGTTATCAGGTAGCATCTATTGAGTGATTGATATGTACCAGGGACTGCACTGTACACTCTCTGCACTATGCATATATCATCTTTCACTTCCCATAACATTCCTACAAAGTTGTTGTTAGCTCTGTCGCATCAATTCTGATTCATAGATTCTTACAAGAGAACGGTTGTTGCCTGGTCCTGTGCCATCTTCAGCATCACTGTGTGCTCGAGTTCATTGCCACCACTAGTTGTTTGAGTGCCTTCTAACCCAGGGGACTCATTTAGAATCTATACGATTTTCATTCGTGACTTTCAAAAGTAGATATTCAGGCCTTTCTTCTTAAAATGCCTTGATCAGAAAGCTCCACTGAAATTTGTCCACTGTGACCCCTGCTAGAATTTGAAATACTGGTGACATAGCTTCCAGTATCAAAGCAATATACAAACCACCATATTATGACAAACTGACAGATGGCGTGACCCTATAAGATGGGTGAGACCTATTACTTTTTTCATTTTCTGAAAGAAAAAACCTGAGACTCAGAGATAGTACGTTTCTTTCCCAAGATCACTCAGCCACTAAGGGAGATGCTAGCATTCAAAATCAGGCATTCTTTCACCTTTCCAGATTAGGGAAAATCATAATACAATTGATAAACAACAGCAAACACTGATTGAGGAGATACCTTTTCTCTAAGAGCAAAAGAATAGGACATAACAGAGGTAACTAAACAGAGCATAACACCACATGGTGTACTTTGTAAAATTGGCTTTTTATTGTGAATTCAGTAGAGGAACTGCAAGAAATTCAATCCAGATTCAGAAGAGGACTTGGAACAAGGGATATCATTGCTGATGATATTTAATAGACCTTGGCTGAAAGCAGAAAATATCACTAAGATGTTTATCTGTGTTCTGTTGATTATGCAAAGTCATTTGGCGATATGGCTTAAAACAAACCATAGATAACATTGTAAAATATCTTAGAAAGTCTTGAATAATTAACTGTGTGCATTCAAAACCTATGTATAGGAATGGTTCAAACAACAACAATAAAAGAGAGACCAGTGATTTGAAAGTAGAAAAGATTTGAGTCAAGGTTATATGTTTATTCCATCTCTATGCTGAGAAGCTAATTCAAGAATCTGGATGATATAAAGAATATGATATCAGAATAGAAGAAAGGCTCATCAACAACCTGCAATATGTAGATGACACAACCTTGCTTGCTGAAAGTCAAAATGACTTGAAGCACTCGCTGATGAAATTAAAGACTGCAGTCTTCAGTATGGATTACAAGCCAATTTGAAGAAAATCAAATCCTCACACCTGTACCACTAACATCAAAATTATCCAGGATTTCATTTCCCTTTTGTCCATGAATCATCTATATGAACCTCCTTTATATGCACATATTAAAACCTTTTCTACAGAGGAGACCTCACGTCAGCAGCGTGTGTTAGCCTGGGTGCATTAGATAAACAAATCCACAGAATCTCATATGTATAAGAGAGGTTTTTATATAAAGGGTAAGTACACATCAAGAAAACATCCCAACATAGTGCTGACCAAGTCCACAAGTCCAACATTAACCTATATGATCTAGACCAATCCACAAAGTCCTCCTCCATCTCACAAAATGCATGCAATGATGCCGACTGCAGGGGGTAAGCAGAATCACTTCATGCCTTTACCCCCCCTCACCCAATTTTGGATATCTAATTTATATACTGCCCACTTACATCAACCCAGCGCTCTCAGGAGACAATCATATTTTTTGACATGAAGAATCTTCATTCCAGTTGGAACCTTGTGAATTCTACTTCCATAAGAAAAGTCAAATCTGGACAGGACATCCATAAAGTCAGCAACAATATGCACCATTTCACAGGCTCACAAATCTCCATCTGGTCGGGTTCTGGTCAATTCGATGTGTGCCTCACTCAGCCTCCACAGGTCACCTTGCCTTTAGACCGTGGGCTCTCACCAATACTCAACAAGTCTAGCTCCCTTGTGCTAGACCAATCAACCTGCTCTTGTCTTCTCCTCTTTTTTCTGTAAACCAAGTTCACAGGCATCAGTAGCCAAACTAAACCTGTCTCTTTTTTGCTGCATTTCTCCCACTTCCACTCAACAAGTAGATCCAAGTGGTCGCCTAGCAAGCATCTCAGCCTGCCCATAGACTCCCTTTAACGTTCAGTCCCAGAGAGGAGTTTTCTTCATGGTTCCAGACTTTTTCCAGCTCTGACAAAGACCATTGGTTCCTGAGTACTACAAAGCACTGCGTGGGCCATATCTTTTCAAAGTCTCTTTATAGGCATGGCCTAAACCCATCTAAAGACCATATTTAATTGGCTGAAAGCAAGTGGGCTTACAAGCTTTCTATTTTCATATTTCCCTTATTTTCCCAAGAAAACAGCAGAGTAAACTGTGTAGCTTTATCTGACCTCTGGCTAGACAAAGAAAAACTACCATGAGGGCAAGGTCAAGCAAACATCTACTCTCCATCTGATGATTTGTTTCTCCAGCACCCCACTCCCAAGGTACCATAATGTGTTAGTTTGTGTGCATTACAGAAACAAATCCACAGAAACTCACACGTATAAGAGAGTTTTACATAAAGGGTAAATACACATCAAGAAAACATCCCAATCCAGTGCTGCCCAAGCTCACAAGTCCAACATTAGCCCATATGTCTGACACTAATCCACAAGGTCCTCCCCCATCTCACAAAACACATGCTATGATGCCGCCTACAGGAAGAAAGTCAAATCAGTAAATGTGTAAGCATTTTAGCGCTGGCAGGGGTCTCCACACAGCTGCTCCAGCACCCAGGGCTGCATTGGGGTAGGCTCATACGGCTTCTCCTTGGGGATATCTTGCAGGAAGTGAGTCTTGCCAGCTGAAGCAGGGAACTGGCTAAGGCAGCTGCACCCTGGTCCAACCATCAGAAAGCAAGAGACCCGAGAACTAGAAAGGCAAGGCTCACCAAGCCATTTGTCTCTCTGTCCCTCAATTAACCCCATGGGTGTTTATCAGTCAGGTTGGCAGAATAAACTTTAAGTATCTCAGGGGTCAATTTCTCAAGAAGAGGAAACGGAGACCATTCATTTGCTGCCATACAATATTGTGCTAAGACAGTGGTTCTCAACCTTCCTAATGCCTCAACCCTTTAATACAGTTCCTCATGCTGTGGTAACTTCCAACCATAAATTATTTTCATTGCTATTTCATAACGGTAATTTTGCTACTGTTATGAATCTGATCGGCAGGATGCATTTTCATTGTTACAAATTGAACATAATTAAAGTATAGTAATTCATCACAAAAACAATGTCATTAAATATTGATTTCTAATTACAAATAAATGAAATTTTGTCTGGAAGTGAGGAGTAGCAAGGCTAACAGTTTTCACACTCAATACTCTCATGTGAGTGTATCTGTATGTGGGTAGACCCGTCTGGAGATGGATAGAAGAGCAGTGTCTGATTCCTAAGACCACTGGAAATATGTGTTTTCCGGTGGTCTTGGGCGGCCCCTGTGAAAGGGTCGTTGGACCCCCAAAGGGGTTGTGACTCATGGTTGAGAACCACAGTGCTAAGATCACCTGAAATCAGATACTCCTACAAAAGTGATAAATGAACCTTACTTGAAATTCAATTCATGATGGGGAAAGAGGGTCATAAATGTCTTGGATGAGGCAAGTATACATCTGTTGGTTGGAAAACTGAGTGGCGTAACCTTCTATCATGAAAAAAAGCAACACCTTAACAATACTTACATGGAATTTAAGGAGAGAATATGCCCAATATCTTCCTAATTTGATTCTTTTGACCTAGTTTTTATGCAACACCTGGTGACTCAGGTCACGTGCTATAGACTGCTGGTACTTTAGACCCTGAATGAGGTGCATAACATCATTCAGAGGCCAGAAGGATTCTATGTGGAAACCCCACTAAGCAAACTTGACCTAACCTCAACTCACCTATAGCAGATTTAAGGACTCAACATACCCCTTTGGATTTCAAGCTGAAATGCTCCAATGTGAGAAGAAGCAGATAATTGCTATCTCATGGTTATGAAATTGGTGGTTTTTTACTTTGGTTTGAAACTCTTGTCTTGAGGAGTCAATGAGGGTGGCCTGGGAATATATATTTACTATCTTAATGCCCTCCTTGCTTTCTTATGGCATACATTATTCTAGTATATACGATTCTGTCTTTGTGAATTAGTGTTAATGAAAGTTTGTCCTATTACCAACCCCCATTGTTTGTGTAAATAATGTACAGTCTCTTAAGAGTTTAATCTGTTCAACTCAACAATTCATGCATTGCAGTCTGAATCTGGTCAATATATGTATAATTTGCTTTTCTCAAAAATGGTTTAAATTCTATACCATTGGCTAATTGACTAATTTAATGGACTATCAATAGAATTACCTTATGTCCCAAGGGGATGAGTGTGTTCTCTATCATAAAGATAATTCTTTCTCTAAAGTGAACCAGTGACACATATAAAGCATACATATATGAATGGGCTTTGGCTCCCACTTAATTCTAGCTCCAGCCTAAGAACAATTAGTTCTTATGACATGACCATATTCCATACTTGCTCTCATGAAGAGATCAATGGAAGACATGAGTGCTGTGTTGGGCCAGGTTGACTAGAGGAGCAAATCCAGTTATATAGATATAATTCTATTATATAGTTCTCTTTTATATGTGTATACATACACATTATATATATGCGAGAATTATATAAACATGTAATTATCAAGAAAGTGCCCCAGCCCAGTTTAACGCAAGCCCACAATTCTGATAATAATCCGTAAGTCTCCCTTCAGACTCATGAAGTCACATGTAATAATGCAGAATGCAGGAAGATCACAGGTTGGTGAGTACAGACTCTTGCAGATTCAAGGTCAGTGGGAATATGGCAGGGGTCTGGCAGCTCTGAGTGAATGAATAGCAGAGAGATAAAAGGAGATGTGTGTGTGTGTGTGTGTGTGTGCGTGTGTGTGTGCGCGTGCATGTGTGTGCGTGTGTGTGCGCGTGCGTGCGTGTGTGCGTGCATGTGTGTGTGTGTGTGTGAAGCACATGCCCAGAGAGATAGCAATATGATGTGACCTGATTGACAGGTTTGACTTCACCCCTAGCCAGGATTGTCTAGTTGACCAAAAATTATCTGACTACCACAGTGTGTTGAAGAAACCAGATAATACCGGCTATCATAAAGAATAGCATCGAGAGTCTTAAAGACTTATCTTCAAGCAAGCAGCCATCTAAATGAGACATCAACTAGGTCCACGTGGAAGAACACCAGCCTATGTGATCCAAGGATTGTAAATGATAAAATCCGTATCCAAAGGAGGGAGTGATATCCGAACCAAAATTTAAATTCATGATTTGCAGAAGGCTATGGATGAGCATGGAGAGTCCCCACTTGGATTAAGTCTCTGGAGAATCTTCTCTGAACATAGGCCAGGGATCTAAATATCCTTGCTGTGGAAAGGGGAACATGATAGAGTTGATTATGGCAGATGTGGTTAGGTTGACATGTAATGTCTTGTCATTTGATCTCCCTTTTGATGCATTTTTAAATAGTTCAGTTTTTAATATGTTCTACTCTTTTCTAATCAAGTTTTTCTATGTTTTGTCTGCTTATGGTTGTTGGGGTTTTTTGCTTGTTTTCCTTCTGTTTGTGCTTTATTTTATTTTCTATTTATGAAATCTTAGAAAGGGTAAACCTATAGAAACAGTGATCGGATTAATGATTACCTAGGAGCATGGCAGGAGAGGTTATGGGGAAATGGGGAGCTGACAACAAAAACTACATGAAGAAAATGTTCTGAAATTGATTGTCATGATGATTGTACAATTCTCTTAAGATGATTTAATGATTAAATCATATTTGAATAGAGTATATACCAGGAAAACTATTTTTAAAAAATACCATGTCAGCTAATCTGTGACCTTTGCCTTAATAGTTGAAAGGGTGTTTGACATTGGAATGTGACCAGGCAAAAATGAAGAAATAGAGTGGATACGTGTAAATGACAGAGAAACAAGCCTTGATCCATAAGGAAAAACTTTCTAATACTACTGTTTAAAGACAGAATGGTCTGCTGTAGAACAATGGGTTGTTCACTTCCAGAACCTATCAAAGGATTTGATACAGGAAGTTCAGGCATCAACTGGGTTGATGTTAGATTTCGCACCTACCTTCCAAATGATATTAATTTAATAAAACCAGTTTGGTTCATTACAGTTTTGATACAAGATGAATTGGGTATTTAGAGTAAGACTCTTGATTTTACTTATGATGCCATACAATGTTCCAAAGGTATGCATCAGACAGGAAAGATCAAAGTGGGTGTCAGAAGAGACTCTGAAACTTACTCTTAATTTTAGAGTAGCTAAAGCAAATGGGAGAAATGATGGAACCAAAGAGCTGAATAGATCATTGCCAAGGGCAGCTCAAGAAGAAAAAAATCAAATATTATAATGAGATGTCCAAAGACCTAGAATTAGAGAACCAAAGGGAAGGACACCACAAGCATATCTTAAACTATAAGTAGTCAATAAAAATTTCCAAGACTATAGTTTCAATCTTGAAAGATTCTATGGGCAAAATATTGAATTATATAGAAAGTATATAGGAAGATGGAGAGAATACACAACATCACTATAACAAAAAGAACTAGTTGATATTCTAATATTTCTAGAGGTAGCATAAGAGCAAGACTCAATAGTACTGAAGGAAGAAGTTCAAACTCACTGAAAGCTTTCGCCAAAACAAGGTTTGTTAGTTATATAATCTATTGTCAATTTGAGGATTAAGAGTGAAGGGGTGGAGTCTAGTTCTGTCAATCAGATTTTAGCCAATGAGGCCTCTGTGTGGGTATGGCCTTCTCCTGGGGATTCTGGGAACGCCAGTATTCCTCCCTGGAGGTGGGAGATGCTCTCTCTCTCTGCTCACTCCCCGGGAGACATTGCAGCTAACAAGACACATGGAACTAAGATAGTACCCTGAGCTGGAAAAGCCACATAGAGACCCCTGCCAGGACTGGGATGCTTACAACACTACTGGATCTACAAGACTTCCCACCCACTGGCTTGTGATCATCCTGCATTCAGCGTCATTGCATGTATTTTGTGAGTCTGAAGAGGACTTTATAGGTTGGTATTAGTCATATGGGCTGATATCAGACTTATTGACTTGATCGAGACTGGGTTGGGATGTTTTCTCAATATTCAATTGCTCTTGTATGTAAAGCTCTTCCTGATACACATGTGAGACTCCATGGACGTGTTTCTCTAGTCTACCCGGACTAACACACAAGCCTCCAGGAATGTATGACAAACTATGGATACAATTGAGATGTTTCAACAAGCTGATGAAGCACTGGGAGCATACTCACTTATACAAGGAAATTTGGAAGATAACTACTTGGCCAACTGACTAGATGGGATCCATATTTGCATGCATTCCAAAGAAAAATGATCCCCAAAGTGCCCAATGAGAGAACTATATCACAGATATTACATGCAAGTAAAATTCTGCTGAAGATCATCCATCAACAGTTGCAATAGGACACTGCCAGGGTTGCCAAAATTTCAGCTGAATTCAGAAGAGAATGTGGAACAAGGGATATCATTGATGTCAGATAGCTATTTACTGAAAATAGTGAATACCATAAAGATGTTACTTGTATTTTATTGGCTATCCCAAGGCATTTGATTATGTGGATCATAACAAACTCTGGATACTTTTGAGGAGGCTGGGAATTCCAGAACACTTCAGTGTGCTCACATGGCAAGTGCACACGAGTCAAGATGTAGTTGTGTTAACAAAATAAGGGGATACTTCGTGGTTTAAAATCAGGAAAGGGATGTGACAGGGTTGTATCCTCTCAGCATACTTACTCAATATATGTCACTGACATTGAGTCGGTGCCAAATAAAATCAACCATATAGGACAGAGTAGAACTACCTGTGTGGATTCTGAGATTGTTTTACAGGAATAGAAAGCCGCCATATTTTGATATATATGTTGAACAAATAATCAGAGAAACTGGCTTATATGAAAATGAATGTGGCATTAGGGTTGGAGAAAAGCTTATTAACAACCTAAGATATGAAGAAAACACAGCCTTGCTTGCTGAAAGTGAGGAGGACTTGAAGCACTTGCTGCTGAAGATCAAGGATTACAGCCTTCAGTATAGATTCAAATGCAAAGTAAGAAGACCATAATCCTCACAACTGGACCCACAGGTAACATCATGATAAACAGAGAAAAGTTTGAAGTTGACAAAGATTTTGTCTTGCTTAAATCCATAATCAATACTCATGTAACAAGTTATCAAGAGATCAAAAGACAAGTTACATTAGTTAAATCTGCTGCACAAGACCTCTTTAGAGTATTGAGAAGCAAGGATGTTACTCGGAAAACTAAGGTGCACCTGACCCAAGCCATGGTATTTTCTTTTCCCCCTTTCCACTATTATGTTTCCCCATTATTTGTTCACTCGCAATAATTCCTGTCAAATACAATGTGATTGATCAAACATGACCAGAAAAGTCACACACTCCTCACTGTCAATCTTAGAACTTACTATTCCCTTGTACCTGTCCATCATTGTTGGCTCCTCCTCATATCCCCCACCTCTTCCCTTCCTATGACACCCAAGAACCATTGGGCCAGTCGCTTTCTCCATAAGATTGCCTATCATGCATCTTTTGTAAAGACAAACACCAACCCCCCCCCCAAACACACACACACACACACACACACACACACACACACAAACCATACATCTAGTCACAAGTCTAACAGGGATTAAGACACAGAGCAGATGAATACCTCTATATTAAATAGAGAGAAGGACATGTTCTAAACCAGAAGTCCAGTCCCCATTTTTTTCAGGGTTACTTATACCAGGTTCCACTTACAACTCATGCCCCTTTTCATCTTCAGTGTTTGTGTCCCAAAGGCAAGCATCCTAAAAGTCTCCATTGTTATTCCTGTAGCCAGGGACGGAGTGGTCTAGTGCCCCAATCCCACCCCACAGTTACACCTTTAGACTTTCAGTGTGGCTCCCTTATGAGTAACTCCCCAAGCAGTTGAGATGGGGTGCCAAGTGCTGGTCAAGTCAGAAGTCTACAATAGGGATTCTTTGGGAATGTTGTCAAGCCATGTTATTTTCAGTTTCCTCATATGCGAGTGAAAGGTGGACATTGAGTAAAGAAGACCGAAGAACAATTGATGCATTTGAATTGTAGCTCTGGAGAAGACTATGAAAAGGACCATGAACTACCAAAAGGACAAACCAATCTGTGTTGGAAAAAGCACAGCCAGAGTGCTCCTTAGAGGCAAGCATGGCACGAGTTAGTCTGACATGCTTTGGACATATTGTCAGGAGAGACAGTCCCTGGTTCTCCTCTCATGTACAGGTAGTACATCTCATGTATTCCAAGTGTCTGTCAATGGAGGCTTTCATGTTGCTAGAAGGCTGACAAGACTTCAGTAGCATTTCTATGCTAAGAAAGACTAAGAATAAAGTCTGGTGGTCTCCTTTTAAGTATTACCCAATGAAAAGGAGGGTTGTCAGTCCATGAAGTTAAAAATAACTCACATGCTGCATTTCTTTGATTTTTGCTATGTTATCACACTATAAATTTGCTGGTGAATTTTATCTGTAGGAGCTCAGCTCCCTTTCCTGTCACTGACCTATTGACTGAGCAGCACAATCTATCCAAAAAATTTAAGAGAGAAGACACCTCTGCTGATAGATTTATCATGTTGTGAAGTGCTCCCAAGCAGGTTCCAACACATAGAGACTGTACAGCCAGAGGAAACACACTCAATTCTGTGCCATTCACCCAATTGTTGTTTGAGCCAGTGGTAGTCACTGTGTCAATCAATCTCGTTGGTGGTCTCCCTTTTTTTTCCCTCTGTTCTTTTACTTTGCTAAGCATGGCGTCCTTTTCCAAGGATGGTTCTCTTCTGACAGGATGGCCAAAGTACTAGAGATGAAGTCCTGCAATCCTTGCTTCTAAGAAGCATTGTGGAAATACTTCTTCCAAGACAGATTTTTTTGTTCTTTTGGCAATGTATGGTCCTTGCAATATTTTTTCCAGCACCATAATTCACATGCATGGAGTCATAGGTCTTCCTTATTTAATACCCAACTTTCACATACATACAAGGCCATTGACAATATCATGACCTGAGTCGGGTACACCTTCATCTTTAGAGTGAATCCTTGGTCTTCCACATTTGAAGGAGATCTTGTGCAGCAAGTTTTCCCAATGCAATGTGCTGCTTAGTCTATCGACTTTTGCTTTGATGAGCATTGGTTGTGGATCCAAGCACGATGAAATCCTTAACAATTTTGAGCTTTTCTCTGTTTAGATGTTACCTATTGGCGCAGTTGTTAAGAGGTGGAATTTCTTTACATTGAGTTGGAACCCATATTCAATGGGACAATCCTTGAGCTTCCTTAGCATATTGCAAGTTATGAATACAGTTTCCTCCAGTCTTCTTCATAAAGTCCAGCAGCACAGATGATCTGATCAGCATGTAAACTGAATGAAGATAGGCAGTGAACGCAGCCCTGACGCACACCTTTGCTGAGTTTATACCTTGTCCTAGTCAAATCACTGCCTCTGGTCCTTGTACAGGTTATACATAAGCACAGTGAACGTTCTGGAATCTCCATGGGTCTCAATGCTCTTTATAGTTTGTTATGATCCAGGCAGTTGAATGTCTTTGCATAGTCAATAAAGCACATATAAATATTTTCTGATATTCTGATTTTAGTTTTCAACTAAAATCCATCTGACTTAACAATGATACCCCTTCCTCCACATCCTCTTCTGAATCTGGCTTGAATTTCTGGCAGCTCCCTGTTAGTGGACTCCTGAAATCATTCCTTGTTAAATTATCTTTATCAAAAGTTTACCTGCATATGACATTAATTATTTTGTTTGATAATTTTCACATTTTGATGTGTCGCCCATTCTTTATACTGGGCACAAATATGTATCTCTTCTAGCCAGTTAAAGAGCCCTGATGATGTTCTGGTTATGCGCTGGCCTGAGAGCCACAAGGTCAGCAGTTTGAAACCACCAGCAGCTCCTCAGGAGGACGACTTGGATTTCTACTCATGTGAAGAGTTACAGTCTCAGGAACCCACAGGGACTTGATATGAGTCAGCACTGAGTCCATGGCAGTGGATTCTAGTCAGTTGACCAAGTAGCTGTCTTCCAAATTTCTTGGTGTGGGCCAGTGAGGGCTTCCAGGGCTTCATCAGTTTGGTGTTCTGTCATTTTCTGGAGCCTTCTGTTATTCACTGGTGCCTTCCATTCAGCTTGCACTTCTTCATTCAGGAACATTTGTTATTGACCATATGAGACCTCTTAAAATTGTAGAATGTCGTCTTTATTTTTGGTACAGTGACCCTGTGAATTCCTCCCATCTTCTTCTGATGCTTCCATAGAAACATTCGATATTGCAAATAAAGGCTTGAATTTATTCTTAAACACTTGCAGTTTGCTCTCTCTCCCTCCACGTAGACCACTAAGCAGGTCTGAGGTGAGCACGCTAAAAAAAAACACTTGCAGTTTAAGATAAGCTGAGTCTGTTCATCCTTTTTAGTTTTGTAGTTCCAGGCATTTGCACATTTCATTAAAATCTTCACTTTGTCACTCAAGTTTTGCCCTTTGACCTTTCTGTTCAACTCTTTTACATCACTTTTTTTCATGTGTTAGCTGCTCTAAATCAAAAGCAAGTTTCAATCTCTTCTGACATCCACTTTGATTTTTTTTTCTTTCCTGTCTTTTAATGACGTTTTGCCTTTTCACTTACAAATGTAACATTTTTGCATATAATTCATACATATACAATTTAATAGTTCAATCATATCAAGAAGACTTGTGCAATCATCACCACATCAGTTTTAGAATATATTCTTCAGTCAGGGTGCAGTATAGCACCGAAGAAACATACAACTTTCCTCTAGTTCTTTTATGCTTCCACTACCCCAATATCATGACCCCAATTCCACCTTACAAATCTGGCTAGACCAGAGCATGCACACGGGTAGAGATAAAGGTTGGAAACACAGGGAATCCAGGATAAATAAACGCCTCAGGACCTATAATGAGAGTAGCGATATCAGGAAGGGAAGTGGAATTGTAAGTTCTCTCTCTCCGGGACTAGATTCCAGCCTCAGTCCTTGGCTCTGTGCGAGAAAGATTTCACGCCGAAGCCGTGCTCGTGATCCAAGTGAATTTAATGAGAGTTAAAAGAAGCTTCAGGTTTTACGCGGCACCCATAGGATTCCTTTGACCATGAGGCCTGGCAGAGACTACCCCAGGTCACCCAAGGATCTCTCTTCTCCCAAGAAGACGACCAGACCACCAAGCAAGACCCTCTCCCTCTCGGTTCCTGCCTTCTTAAGGGTTCCCGGGGGAGGCATGGTGAATGACCCCAGGTCGATCCGATTGGCTGAATTGCAGTCACCTGGCCCAGATGGGCTGCTCCAGGTGTAACACCCATATCCACCCACCAGCGGGAAAATCCAGCTTTGCCCTTTGCTGGCTCTCCTGGGCATGTGTCAATGCACTTCCCAATTCCCAGAGCTAAGCTGCGAATGTGGGGGGAGAATGAGGGAACCAATCACATGAGCTACATATAACCCCCTTCCAGGGGGACGGACAACAGAAAAGTGGGTGAAATAGACATCAGTCGGTGTAAGACATGAAAATAATATCAATTATCAAGGGTTCATAGGGAGGGGGGAGGGGGGAAGGGAAAAATGAGGAACTGATACCAAGGGCTTAAGGAGAAAGACAATGTATTGAAAATGATGATGCCAACATATGTACAAATGTGTTTAACACAATGGATGTATGGATTGTGATAAGAATTGTATGCGCTCCCAATAAAATAATTTTTAAGAAGACATTACAAATGAGAGTAACGTTGGAATAAAAAAAGAATATATTCTTCATTCTTGTAATCTTTTTTATTAGCTCTCCATTTCCCCTTCCCCCAACTCCACCTCCACTGCTGTTCACCTAAGGAACCTTTCATCATCCAGTTACTGCCGCTACAGATTTGCCTAACCCAGATTTCATATACAGGAAAACGTTACAGCAAGACAAAACAACACCTAACACCAATAACAAAGTAAAACATTAAAAATCTTAATACAAGAGAAAGCAGAAAATATTAAAAAGTAGAACAAATTTAAATTTGTCAAAATGGACATCAAATGATAAGGTATTAAATTTTAACCTAACCACCTCTGCAGTAATCCACTTTCCAATGCACTCTGCATAATAGCAAGGCCATTCACATCCCTGCTCTGTGTTCAAAGGGGATTAGCCAGAGTCTTAATACACATGTAGTTCCCCTTCACTTTTTTTTAAATTGGGAAAACATTAAAATGAGTCAAAACAGAGATCAAATAAGAATATATTTCCAAGAAAAAAAGAATATATTACATGTTAACCTAAGGACATCTGCCACAATTTAGTTTACAATGCTTTCTGTATAATAACAAGGCAGTTCATGTCCCTCAACTATGATTAGAGGGTATTCACTTGAGACTTAATCTATGAATGAATGGACCCAGGAAATGGATTTTGGGTTCCACTGTCATCCATGGCCTTCTGAAAACCAGGTGTTCACAATTTGAGCTCTGATACAATTCCTTCCTTTGGATTTGTATTTTATTTTTTATAATCCTTGGATCACACAATCTGGTGTGCTTCTTCCATGAGGATTTGGTTAATGCCTCAATTAGATGGCTGCTTGTTTAAAGACAATCTTTTAAGATCACAGACACTCTACCTTCTGATAGCCAGGCACCATTTAGTTTCTTCGCCACACTTTGCTATAGCACCCATATTTTCAGTGGTCTCTTCATGAGAGGGAGCAGTAGCAGGGCCATGTTCTACAAATGAATTTTTCTTCGATTGGGGCTAGAATTAAGTGCAAGTCTCAAATCCATTTGCATATCTATGGTTTATATATGTCTCTGGCCCACCTTAGAGACATCATTGTCATTTCGTGTGAGAGAAAGAACATTATCAATAATCCCCCTGGGGCATCACTCCCACTGCCCTTGAGTCAATGCTAATTCACAACAACCCTATATGACAGGATAGGATTGCCCTTGTGAGTATCCAAGACCGCAAATCTTCTTAGGAGTATGAAGGAAGCCTCATTGTCTCCTTCACCCACCCACCCGAGCTGGCTGGGCATTTCAAACTGCTGACCACGTGGTGATGTCATCATACACCTCATTATGTCTTCTGACATTAGTGTTCAATGAGTCAGATCTATTTTTGAGATGTGTTCTCAATATTCAAAGGAGATATACTCAAGGATGTAGTTTGGGTCTCGTTTATTTATTTTAATTTTTTCACTTCAATTTTAACTTGCATATGAGCAATTGATGGTCTGTCTGTTCCACTGCCAGGCACTGACCTCATTTTGGCTGCTGACATTGAACTTCTCTATCATCTCTTGGATGTAGTCAATTTGGTTTTTCTGTATTCAATGTAAAATTGCCATTGACACATGTAAATGTAAAATTGCCATTTACATGGTCAAAAAATAGGTATTTGCAATGTTGAAGTTGTTGCTCATGCAAAATACTATCATAAAATCTTCAGTTCCTTTCTATAACCAAGGTCATATTTTCTAAATACTGTTCCTTCCTCCCGTCCCAATTTTTGACATCCAATGGCCAGTAATTAGTCATGCATCCCCATTGCATATTTTATCATTTCAGACTAAAGAAGTTGGCAGAATGTTTCAATTTCTTCACTACTAGCTTGATGGTTGGTTAGTAGGTTTGAATAATGATCGCATGGACCCCATTTCCATGGCTCCTCAGAGGCATATTCCTATCATAATCGACATTGTATGTCAAGGTCAATCTTGAAAGGTCCTTTTGACAGTGATGGTGATGCCCTTTCACCTGAATGAGTCATTAGCAGAAGATCCATTAGGAAAAGTACCCTGAACTTCCTGGTAGCAAGAATCTCAACATAAAAATAAATAGACTCAAGAATGTTAACGTGAGACTCCCCTTTATCGTAGACTATTGGGAGAAGCTGAAGGGACCCAACCAAGCTGATTTTTCCAGGTCCCTGAGGCAATACAGCCAAACAAGTCTCTGCTTTGCCGACCTTGGAGAGATAGCTCTGTGGGGGCAGCTTGATGCAGACATAATCCATAATCACTACCCAAGCTTAACTCCTCTCCCCCCACCCCTGCTTTGCTCTCCTACCCTTCACCCACCCTTGCCCGGTATCCCCAGCACATCACACATGTTAGCAAAATAACCCTATCAGAGAGAAAAGGGAAAGGGGAAGGTCTAACATTTCTCCTATTGATCTCACGGCCTCCCACCAGGTGTGAACCCTACACACCTGCCTTCAGACTACCCATGCACTCAACTTACCTCTAAGTGTGTGGAGTCGAGGGGCCAACAGAGGGTCTCGGGGCAAAGGAAAAGAGATAAGGCCTAGCCCTCCTTCCCATCAGCCCAAAACTCTAATCTCATGACAGATTGAGAGATTTAATTTATTCAAGCCCCTCACAAGGTCTGTACCCCACACACCTGGTCTTCAGCCTACCCACACACCCAACTTATACCTCAGCATGTGGGTGCCCCTGGGGAAGAGATCAATCAGGCATAGGTGTGTCCTTGAACTGAGCCCCCTCCATGAGTTCCCGCTAATTAATTTCCTATCCCAGCATTCCTGTTCCTCTGTCACCAACTTCACAAGTGAGATTAAAAACACTAAGCTCCACAGCTCAAAAATCTCTCCTGGCTCTAGTACTGGATAAATTGAACATTCTACCAGCAGTCTCAACCCCAGCCCTTGGACAGAACCCTAACAGACTACCTCAGGCCTGATGGAGCAACAGCCTACCCCCTGAGTAGCATCTTGCTCCCTTCTCATCCCCTAGGCCACTAGGGAAGGTGCCAGATACAGCTGTCTTTCCCTTTCCCCTCTGAGAGACCTCCATCATCTGAGAAGAGGAGACCCTGCCCCCTTTGACCTGAAGTCAATTCCTTTAAGACAGTTAACCCCAATCTAAAAGCATGTAGATTTCATCCCATTCTGTCATCAGAACCAAGACCCTAGCCTGAAACTCAATCCTACCCTTGCCATCCTAAAAGACCAAAATGGTAGACCCACTCACTCCTAGGCACTGCCTCTGATAGCTCAAGAGATCTCTGCCCTTCCCACTCCTGATCTCCCCCAGGACCAAGTTTAGACCTTAGTTCTTCTTTTGTTGCTGTTGATGTGTGCTCCTGCCTTTACATATCCTCCCCTTCTTTAAAGCAATGTCTTGCGCTGTTCTTATATTTCCTTCTCAGTCAGGACTTGTCCTTCTTCTGATAGTCTTAACATTTTTTGTTTTCCATCAGACTTCATCGGGAAACATACATAAGGGTCAGCAAACAGACCTGGAACTATATTGGTATTTTTTTCCTTTTACAGTTTTTCTTTCACCCTATGTCTATCTCTCTAAGATGGGCTGGATGAACAATCCTGAGGAGAAAACAACAGGACCGGCAGTTCTGTGGGGACATGGGAGAGGAGAGGGTGGGGAGGGGAAGTAAAACATGAAATAACAATAGTAATATAAAATCTATCAGGGATTCATGAGGGTGGGAGTGTGGGGGAGGAAGGGGAAAAAAGAGGAGCTGTTACCAAGGGGTCAAATGAAAGAGGTTGTTTGGAAATGTTGATGGCAACATACGTACAAGTGTGCTTAATATTGAATGATGGATTGTTACAAATTCTTTTAAGAGCTCCCCAATAAAATGATAAGAAACACTTGTTTTCCTCACCACATATTCAATTCCCTAGGTAGAAATGCCCCCATCTCTCAACTCACATTTCATTTAAATCACATGAGAACACCTCAGGCTGCTCAGAGCTCTAGTCTGCCCCCCCAGGATTGCTCATCCTCCTACCCTCCCCACTAGGCCATCCCAATATAAGTAGCACAGCCCTGTCACTCCTTCCTCATTCCTCTCAGAGACACCTGTTTCTTAGAAGGTATGTACCTCACCCCATTCACACCCACACAGCCCAGGAGCAACTGGAGACTTTTCCATACCCTGCTCAAATATTTCTCTTCCATTGTGCTTCAGGCACAGGTCTGGAATCCACCCTAGCCCCAACCTTTCGTCAGGAAACACAACTTTCTCTTGCACACATCAGGGACAAAACTCCTGGCCAAAGCTAAAATCCCTTCCAAAACACTAACAGTACTTCTGCTCCTTTCTTATTTAATTATTTTTATCTCTTATTACTTTCCTCTTTTAAATTTTTCGTTTTGACTTATTTATCTTTTCTTTAACCCTTCTTTTCCCTTAAAAACCAAAGCTACTACTACCCTTACAATTTGAAAAAAACATTATTAGCTTTTCCTTTCTCCTTGCAAAATAAGGAATTATGTCTACTTTCTTTTTTTATAATCTACCTTCCCCCTTTTCCTGCTTGTATCCTTTCTCTAATACTTGAACTTCCACTCTTTGATTGTTCTCCTAGTACTTAATGTGATTGCTAGGTTTTGAGTGCCAACATGGCACCCATAAGAAGATATGGGTTTAGTTTAGCCTGTCAGTCAGGTCACAGCTTGATAACATCTTTGAAGGTGCCACTGGTATAAATGGCTCTCTCTCTCTCTCTGCCTTGGTCTTCCTTTTGACACTCAGGGACCCGTGAGAACCCTGTGATGCTTCCATCACCATTGGATAGCCACAAGTTGGCACCCACTGACCTGTGATCTTCCCACATTCTGCAACATTGCATGTGGCTGCATGAGTCTACAGAGGGATTTATGGACTAGTATCAGACTTATGGACTTGATTTGGACTAGACTGGAATGTTTGTTTGCTATGTAATACTTTTTACATAAAGCTCTGTCTTACAGATATGTGAGTGTCACTGTATTTGTTTCCCTAGTCAACATAGCCAAACGCACTTACTCTAACAATCTGCCTCCAATACTTGATCTGAAGTGTCTACATTCCTTCCCTACACCCCTAACAGAGCATCCCCACACAGCACCCACTCCCTGTCATCCCTAACAACTACACCAAGGAAATGTAAGAGAACATCAGACAACAAACAACAACAACATAAGAGAAACACACAGAAATAAATGAGCATCACCCAGACTTTTAAAAATGGCTGAAATTAAACAAGATGTGGAATACTGAAAACTAATTTGGAAGAATGATGATTGCACACATACAACAAGTGAAAAAAGACTCTGAAAGAAAAGGGGAAGTAATAGAAAAGCTAGACACATCACTCCAAGCCTCACAAAGAAAATGTCACCAGAAGCCCAGAAGTTGAACACGATAACAGAGTTGTCGTGGTGATATACAGAGAAATAGAATTGAAGAAAGGGAAACCTGAATTAGTGAGCTTGAAGACAAATCTTTGGACTCCAATATAAGAGAATAACAAGCAACAAAAAATGCAAAGAATACTAAGAAAAATGTGGGACAAAATAAAGAGGAATAATCTAGGACTTAAAGAGGAAGAAACAAACAAAAAAAAACAAAGAGAGGATAGTTCAGGAACTCTTCGAAGAAAACTTTCCTCACTGCATAAAAGATGAAAAGATAACTATCCAGGCAGCTGAAAGACCACCAATCAGGAGGGACCCAAAAAGGTAAACTCCATAGCATATTGTAGTCAAACTGCCTAACATCAACAATGAAAAAGTCTAAGTGCAACTAGAGCACAAAGACCAATCACATACAAAGGGTCATCGATTGAAGTTAGCTTAGATTTTTCAGCAGAAACCATGAAGGCAAAAAGAATTTGAAATGACATAGAGACTTGAAGAGGGGTGGGGGGGACCGATTGACCAAAAATTTATTCTACATCAAAATTATCATACAAATATGATGGATAACACGAAAAATTAAAGGAATTTACAAAAACAGATGAGCACTATAAAAATAATAAATGGAGTATTATGACAAAAAAATATCAACAACAGCAGCACATAAGCCTGAAACCAACATACAAAACAATTCATCACAAAAAGTAACACATTCAAACTGCATACAAAACAATGATGAAATACAGGAAGAACAAAGAAACTAACCACATTACACACAAACACAACATACACAAATACAAAATTAAATGGCAGTAACAAATCCATACATATCAATAATCTCACAGAACATTAACAAACCAATAGAAAGACAGAGAGAAGCAAAATAAGAAAGAAAAAAGGTATCAATATGCAACTTAAAAGAAACAAACCTCAGAAAAAAAGACATAAATAGGCTAAAAATCAAACACTGGGCAACAAATAGCAACCCTCATCCACTCACCCCCCCCCCAGTAAGCAAGTATAGCAATAGAAATCTCGGGAGAGGGAGGGCGTGGAATAGATTTCAAGGCATATAGTGCAATGTGAGACAAGAACAGGTATTATGTAATACTTAAAGCAACAATAGCCCCAGAAGAATAGCAGAATAAACTTATGTGTACCCAGCAAAAAAAGTCCACAAAATATATTAATCAAATTCTCACAGAATTGAGAGGGATGTAGACAGAGTTCAACAGCAATAATAGGAGACTTCAAAACACTACTCTCAAAAAAATACAAAACACCAGGAAAGAAACTCAATAGAGACCCAATAGAGCTCAACAACACAATCAACAAACCCAATCTTCTACACATACACAGAATGTTTCATCCAATAAAGACAAAGTTTTCATTTTTCTTCAACAGATAGAACATTCTTGAGACCACATACTAGGTCACAATGCATGCCTTAACAAATTTGTTAAAATTGAGATTATACAACTCATTTTCTCAGATCACAATGCTATAAAATTAGAAACGAACAATAAAAAGAACAGAAATATAAGTACACGAAGATTGAACAACATAATGCTTAAAAATGACTGGGGATAAATCAAATAAAAGATGATATATGAAAAATTACTTGACACACCAGAAAAACAACACAACATAAAAAAACCTCAGGACAGAGCAAAAGCAATTATTAGATGGCAATTTATAGCAATCAACAGACACAAGAAAAAGAAGAAAAAATCAACACCCTAACACAGAATCTTTAACAACTGGAACAAAGGCAATAACATAAAGTCTCCCAAGCAGAAAATACATCATAAGTATCAAAGCAGAAACAAATGAACTGGGAAAAATGGGAGAAATCAATAAAATGAGATATTAGTTCTCTGCAAGAATTAAGAAAATGAAAAAAATGCAAATACCTAGAATAACAGTTAATAAGGCTGATATCACAAGGATCCAAAGGAAATAAAAAATAATAACACACTACTGTGAAAAACTACTAGGCTGATTCCCTTTGGACGCTGCATCCCCGCTACACCGGCAGCGGCGGGAGGAAGCCCTCGCTCGAGCTAGCTGATAAACTCCTTTTGCCGCTTTTGCATCTCAACTAGTCGTGATTATTGCGTGCGCCCAAGGTAAGCTCACTTCCTTCCCCGAATCTAATATTTGGGGACTCATCGGGATTGGGGACTGAGAGCACCGGCCCTGCCACAGACGCATGGACCGACCTTGAGGTAGGGGTTTTTATGTTTTTTTTTACTTTTCTAAAATTCGGTTCGGACACGTCTATGGGTGGCACTGTTAATTGGGACCAGAATCCGACCGAGGCGGAAGCGCCAGAGCGGTCACTGGTCCGATTCAGAGTGGGAGACGTCCTCCTGTTCCCTGGGAAGTTCCGGTTGGAGTCCGGACCTTATCATGATTCAGCACTTTTTGCCGGAAGCCACGTGGAGACCCCACCATTCTTGAGATGGTTTCCCCTTCCCTGATTTGGTTTTTGCCCTACTTGGGGTCTCATTTAGTCTCTTGTGAGATGGTGGAAGATTGTTGGATTGTTGGGGAGGTATGTTTTCTTGATGCGCACTGAACTTCTAATTAATTAATTGATTGATTAGTTAGCTAATTAATTAACATTTAATTAACTCTGCATACACGAGTTTCTGTGGATTTGTTTCTGTAAAGTTCCCACACTGTCACACTCATGTAGCTGTGCGAACCTCCCTTCACTCATGTCTTTACCTATATTACTTCCCTGACCCCCACATTTATCTCGAGCCTCATTATTGCCATAGGAGTTGACTTGACATGCGTTGAAACGCTTTATTGGGAAAAGTCGCTGTTTCACCACAACTTCCCATGAGAAATGGCTTTTACTTCCGTAACATTGTGATTCGAGCAGTTTCACATACCTCAGCTCCAAATGTATCTCCCGGAGATCCATGACTATGAAGGAAGAGGCGATTCTTGTGGCGCTTTCCTGCCTCTAGTAAATGTCGCCTCAAACACTTTTACTTTTCTCAGCTCGACCCTTAGCTTATCCACTTGCTTGGATGTGAAGGAAAACAGAAAATCCTGCATTTCACGGGCTGCCCTTCTGTGTTGCCTCACCCAGAGTGACGTTTGTCATTTCTAGAGTGCCCCCAGCAACTGTGTTTTCTTTGGTCAACAAGCATTATCATTTCCCATGGTCAGTAGGTTATGGGAAACTTTGAATCCTGCAGGTTCTCATACTTAATAATTACATTAAACAATGGAGCTTTATGTATCTTCCTGTTTTTCACAACAGGTTATGCTCATTGACATTGTTAGCTTATCATCCCAAATGGCCAATAAGCACAGGTGGTGGTAATTAAAGGGCGGAAGGATACATGCCTTTGTCAGCTTAGCTTTTCAGGTTCTCGGGTATCTTGCTTTTTGAAAGTCAGTCCAGGGTGAAGATGCTTTAGCCAGTAAACTGCTAATGCTTCCAAGGCTCACGTACACCGACATCTCTGACAGAAGCCCCAATATCTGACCGTGATACATCTTTGGGTGCTTGACAGCTGTATGGAGACGCCGACCAAATCTAAGATTATTTCCCTTTCACTGACTTGGCTTTTCTCAGCAGTCAGTCTCATTCCATCTCTTTTGTGAGATGGTGGAAGATTTTGTGGACTCGGGAGGGGCATATGTGATAATGTTGGGGTAATGAGATTGAGCAGCTGTGGTAGGGAAATTTTCTTGATGTGCACTTAACATTTAATTACAACTCTCTTTTATACACGTGTGTCTGTGGATGTATTCGTCTAAAGTTCACTGAATAACACATTCCCATAGCTGCGAGAACTTCAGTCATGTCTTTAGCCATTTTTACTTCCTTGACATCCACATATTTCCCTACCCATCACATTGCCAGATGACGATACTTGACTTCATTTAAAACAATTGATGGATGAAATCAGGTATTTCACCACACCTTTTCCAATAGGAAATGCTTTTACATTAGTTCAGTGGTGCTTCAAGCATTCACTTATGTGAGATTCAAATTTTGTGCCAGGAGGTTCATGAATATAAATAAAGAGGGAAACCTACTGGTGTATTGCCTTCCTCTATTTAATGGGACTTCAAAAATTTCCCCTTGTCTAAACTCACCCCTTACCTCCTGGACTTGATTGGATGTGAAAGAAAACAATGAAACTTGCATTTCCTGGGGTGCCCTCCTTTGCTTCCTCACCCACAGTTACCTTTGTCATTTCAAGACGACCCCCAGCAAATATTTTTTTCTGAGGTCAACTAGCATTACATTTCCCATAACAATTAAGATATCGGGATTCCTTAATCCTGCATATTCCTGTACATCCTAAGTACATTAAACAACGGAGCTTGATGTATTTTCCTGTTTTCCACAACAAGGTTTGCTCAATGAGGGAGTTAGCTTAACATCCCAAACTAGCCAATACACACAAGTGGGTTTAATTGAAGGGCGGAGGGATACATGGCTCGGTCGGCCTGGCTTTTCAAGTGCTCCAGTCTCATGTTTTGTGAAAGTCAATCTAGGGTGAAGATGCCGTCACCATGTAACTGCTTTTGCTTCCAATGGCCACTTCCTCCAAGAAATCTTGCAGCAGAAGCCACATGGACTTACCATGATACAGACAGCACTTTGTGCCGGAAGCCATGATACAGACAGCACTTTGTGCCGGAAGCCATGTAGAGACCGCAACCATTCCTGAGATGATTTCCCCTTCATTTACTTGGCTTTTACCTTACATTGGGTCTCACCCCACATTGGGTCTCATTTCATCTCTTTGGTGAGATGGTGTAAGATTTTTGGATTGTAGTACAGTGTTGGAATTTTGAGCTTTGGCAACTCTGGGGAGGGTTGTTTTCTTGATGCGCACTGAACATTTAATTAAAATTCTCTTCATACACGAAAAAAAACTGTACTCCAACAAATTTAATAATCTAGAAGAAATGAACAGATAACTAGAAATACATCATCCATTCAAATTAAACAGACAGATATAAAAAAATCAATAGACCCATTACAAAAAACAACAACAGAGAAGGTTATTAAGAAATTTCCAACCAAGAAAAGCTATGACTTTACTGGGGAATTCTAACAAGTATTAAAACAGTGGTTCTCAACCTGTGGGTAACGACCATTTGGGAGTCAAATGACCCATTCACAGGGTTGCCCAGTTCATAACAGTAGCAAAATTACAGTTATGAAGTAGCAATGGAAATAATTTTATGGTTGGAGGTCACCACAACATAAAGAACTGAATTAAAAGGTCGCAGCATTAAGAAGGTCGAGAACCACTGTATTAAAACTCTGTAACCAATAGTACACAAATTATTCTAGAATATACAAAAGGACAGCAAACACCCAAAGCCATTCTATGAGGCCAGCATAATGCTGATAACAAAACCAAAGACCCCACAAAGGTATAAAATTACCTACCAATATCCCTCGTGAATATAAGATGTAAAAATTCTGAAAAATAGTCTGGCAAAAAAAATCCAAAAAAATCATTAAACATGACCAAGTGGGATTCACACTAGGGATGTAGGGATGGTTCAACATTTGAAAACCCATCCCAAATGATCATATCAATAGACGCAGAAAAGACATTTGACAATATCCAACACCAATTTTTGATAATAAAAACACTTAACAAAACAGGAATAGAAAGGAAATTCGTCAACATAATAAAAGTCATATATGAAAAACCAACAACCAGCCTCATTCTCAAAGGGGAGAAAGAACAAGTCTTTCTCCTGGAAATGGGGGCCAGATGAGGATGCCCTCATCACCACTCTTACTGACTTCTGCACTGGAAATAGGAGCCAGACAATCTGATAACAAAATGAAGGAAAGAAGAAAGGGATACAAATGGGCAGAGAAAAAGTGAAACACTTACGATTTGTAGACAACATGACCCTATATAATATATCTACCACTTGTCTGTCAGTTTGTCATCCTATGGCGGCTTGTGTGTTGCTGTGATGCTGGAACCTGTCACTGGTGTTTCAAATGCCAGCAGGGTCACCCAAAATGAACAGGTTTCAGCAGAGCTTCCACTAAGTATAGACAACAAAGAAGGAATTGGCTGTCTACTTCAAAGGGTATCGCCTCTGAAAACCTAATACATAGCTTCAAAACACGGTAAGATATTGAAGGTCTAATTAATGGAAGCAGACAGTGATGGAGATGGAGTTGGACGATGGCTCCCTCAGATCAGAGGGCACTTGGAATGTGACTGATGTGGAGATGCTTTCTCAGAATGGAGTAGACCATGGTGATGTGAGTCGGGTAAAGCCTGTGGTAGTGCACTTTACATCCATGAAATGGCCCAACTTAAAGGAAGAAGAAACAACTACAAAAATCTGCAAATGATAGGAACTTACAATATGTGAACCATGAATCTTGGAAAATTGGAAGTGGTCAAAAATGGATTGGAATGCATAAAGATTTATGTCCTAGGCATTATTGAGCCCAAATGGACTTGTATTGGCCATTTTGAATCTGAAAATCATGATTATTATGCAAGAAATAATATAAAAAAGAATGGTCATAGAAAACATTGTAAAAATAATCCTGAGCAATGGGCCTTAATTTAAGTGCTCCCTCAATGCAAGAACAATTTGTTCTATTAAGCTGGCATTTCATGATGCTTCCCTACATGATCACTGAAGACAAAGCAGGTGCATGAGCAAATGTGGTGAAGAAAGCTGATGGTGCCCAGCTATCAAAAGATACAATGTCTGGGTTCTTAAAGGCTTGAAGATAAACAAGCTGCCATCTAGCTGAGAAGCAACAAACACTACATGGAAGAAGCTCACCAACCTGTGTGATCACGAGGTGTTGATAGGATCAGGTATCATGCATCAAGGAACAAAAAAAAAAATCCTATCATTGTAAATGAGGGGAAGTGAGTAGTGGAGTCAGGGTGCAGTGTAGCACCAAGGAAACATACAACTTTCCTCTGTTGTTGTTTTTTTTGTTGTTGCTTCCTCCCTCCCTACTATCATGACCCCAATTCTACCTCTCCAATCCAAATCCAGCTAATTCACAGAATATACACTGGTATGGATCCGAGCTAGAAACATGGAGAATCCAGGACTGACAAACTCCTCAGGACCAATAATGAGAGTAGAGTTAGCAGGAGGGTAAGGGGAAGGTTGGGGGGGGGCCGGAGGGGGGTAGGGAAACAATCACAATGATCTACATATAACCCTCTCCCTGGGGGACTGACAATAGAAAAGTCGGACAGTGTAAGACATGAAAACAAAACCAATAATAATTTATAAATTATCAAGGGTTCATGAGGCAGGGGACATGGGGAGGGAGGAGAAAAATTAAGGAGCTGATACCAAGGGCTCAAGTAGAAATAAAATATTTTGAGAATGATGATGGCAACAAGTGTACAAATGTGCTTGACACAATGTATGGATGGATGGATTGTGTTAAGAGATGTATGAGTCCCAATAAAATGATTATTAAATTAAAAAATAAATATCCTGAAGTACAATGCTGTCTGTGACAGGATTACATCTATCCGCCAAGTGTAGACAGGACCTTATTTATTAGGATTACTTGGTCATATTCATAAAATGTATTCTCTCATAATACTTAAATCATCAGAGAAACTGGATTATATGAAGGATTTAGCATCAGAATTGGATGAAGGGTTATTACTAACATAAATTATTATGCAGATGACACACCTTACTCACTGAAAGTGAGACAGACATGAAGTGCTTGCTGATGAAATCAAGGATCACAACCTTCCGTATGGATGACAAAATTCAGTGTAAGGAATCCTCACACCTGGACTACTAGGTAGCATCTTGAGAAATAGAGATTATTTTTATGAAAGGAGCTCTGTGGTGGAGGGGGTGACACATTGAACTACCAACCATGAAATCAACGGACTGAAACCACCAGCTGCTCTCTAAGACAAGCATGAGGCTTTCTGCTCCCACAAAAGTGTACTCTCAGCAACTCACAGGGGAAGTGCTATAAAGCTACTATCAGTCCAAATCAACTTGATGGAAGTGTTTGTTATATCGGAAATACCAATACAAAGAATTTCATGCTTAAAAAACAAATGTTGATGGTTATAGGTAGGGAGATTGGCGGGAGGGAAATGAAACAATAAGCAAGTGTGTAGACAGGTGTTAACTTGAATGAAGGGAAAGATTTATTCTACAAGAGGGAGAAATGAAATCAAACACAGGGCAAGGTAAACGACCGGGAGGTCTGATAAATAGGTTAAGTTGTTGAATACAAAATTACAAAGTTGTCTAAAATGTAAACCTCTACTTAATTCACAAAAAAAGTTTAATTTTTTTTAAAAAGGCTAGCAACAAGAGGACCTGATGCAATGGGCTTAAGTGGAGAGCAAATGCCTTGAGAATGATTGGGGCAGGGAATGTATGGATGTGCTTTATACAATTGATGTATGTATATGTATGGATGGTGATAAGAGTTGTATGAGTCCCTAATAAAATGTAAAAAAAAGAAAAGAGGAGAAAAAATGATTAGGGCAAAGACTGTACAGATGTGCTTTATACAATTGATGTATGTATATGTATGAACTGTGATAAGAATTGTATGAGCCCCTAATAAATTGTTAAAATTAAAAAAAAAAAAGGCTAGCAACAACAACATAAACTTAAAGGACATCCCAGGGAGACATTTAAAAGTTGGAATGGAGCCTTAGAGAAAATAAATGCAGAAATAATTTGTTTGCTTGGAAATTATCCTGGGGATTCTTTGTTTTTTTTTTAAATTGGGGGCTCTTATAACCCATACATACATACATTGTGCCAAGCACATTTGTACATATGTTGCCATCATCATTTTCAAAACATTTTCTTTCGACTTAAGCATTGTTATCAGCTCCTCATTTTTTCCCTCCATCCCTCCCTCATGAACCTTTGATAAATTATAAATTATTATTATTTTCATATCTAACACTGTCCGCTTTCTCTCTTCACCCACTTTTCTGTTGTTTGTCCACCTGGGGGCGTTATGTGTCGATTATTGTGATGGGTTTCCTCTTCCTTGTCCCCACCCTTCACCTACCCTTCTGTTAACACTACTCTAATTATTGGCCCTTGGGGGGTTATCTGTCTTGAATTCCCTGTGTTTCCAACTCTGATCTGTATAAATGTACATGCTCTGGTCTATCTGGATTTGTAAGGTAGAATTGGGGTCATGATGGTGTGGGGTGAGGAAGCAGTAAAGAAAATTGAGGAAAGTTGTATGTTTCATTGGTGCTATGCTGCACCCTGACTGGCTCATCTCTTCCTTGTGACTTTTCTGTAAGGGGATGTCTAATTATCTACAGATCGACATTGGGCCTCCACTCCACACTCCCCCTCATTCACCTTGATATGATTTTTTTTGTTTGGGCCTTTGATGCCTGATGCCCAATCGCATCAGTACCTCATGGTCACACAGACTGGTGTGCTTCTTCCATGTGTGCTTAGTTGCTTCTCAGCTAGATGGCAGCTTGTTTAACTTCAAGCCTTTAAGACCCCAGACACTAGATCTTTTGATAGCTGGGCATCATCAACTTTCTTCACCACATCTGCTTAAGTACCCATTTTGTCTTCAGTGATCGTGTCGGCAAGGTGAGCATCACAGAATGCCAGGGTATTAGAACAAAGTATTCTTGCATTGAGGGAGGACTTGAGTAGAGGCCAGTGTCTATCTGGTGCCTTATCCTAGGGGTTCTATCCACTGTTTGCAGTACATAGGGAACTTTCATCACAACCAGAGCTTTACATTTGCTTCAAATCCAAGTTTTGGGTTTTCCTTCCTTTAGACCAAGCAGGCTCTGTGTAGGGAAAGTTCTGGCACCGAGGCTGTGTCTCAACATCACCCAAAAGCAATGTATGTACAACTCCAAGGCTTGAAAGTACAAGGGAATTTTACATCCACAAGATTCAAATTGATCATATACATAATTTAGCCTTTTGTATCAGCCAATGGTTAGAAGGAGCTGGAAAGGGAAGGGGGATCTAATGCTGTGTTTCTGAACCCATAGCTGTTGATTTAGCAGCTGAAATTGTTCACACTGGACAATTGACTTCAACAGAGTTTTATTTTCCCCTGTACTAAATGGATCATTCAATTTTTTTTTTCACTCAGCCCAATAAATTTTCTGGTTTAGGACACAGCCTATGAATAATTAACCCTAATTATTAAGGTGCTTGTCTAGATTTGGCTAGCTCTGGGGCTAGAAATACATTTCATTATTTTTCTTTATTTATTACCTATCTTCTAAAAATTTAAATAATATCTACTGGAGATCCTGGATAGTGTGAACAGTTCATATTTCTGGCTGCTAACCACAAAGACTGAAGATCATGTCCAGCCAGAAACACCTTAGGAGAAAAAATAAATAAAAACCCTACTTGTGAAAATCTTATGGAAACCAGTTCCACTCTGGCAGACTAGTGGGGGCAGGCAGATTTTGGGGTGTTTGTGTTAGTCTGGGTTGACTAGAGAAACAAATCCAGTGACACTCATATATGTATAAGGAAGAGCTTTATATCAAGAAGTAATTATGAATCAAGAAAGTGTCCCAGCCCAGTCCAACTCAAGTCCATAATTCCAATGATGATCCATAAGTCTCTCTTCAGACTCACTCAGCCACATGCAATGATGCTGAATGTAGGAGAATCACAGGTTGGTCGCTGCAGAGTCTTCTGGACACAAGGTAGGTGGAGTGCAGTAGTGGCAGGGTTCCAGCAGTTCTCCGACAGCCCAGGTTGGACTCCATGCGTATACTTCACTTCAAATTATCTAACGATCAGAGTATTGTTTTCCTTCACTTATCTTTTTTTTTACAGAGGTCTGCTCTTGCAAGGACAACTGCCATGTGATTCCTCCCTTCAGAGGACTCATGCCCCGACACTCCACGGGCCCCTCCTCAAGGGACGATCCACAACAGTTTTCAACTCATCCATCTAGGAAGCTGCTGGCAGGGCCTCAGTGCTTCTTTTTTTAATTTTGGTCCCTTTTCGTGTTGCACAGGCTTCCCTTTAACTAGAAAGACATATTTTTCACTTACATTTCCTTTGAAAATGCACAAGGGTTTACATTAAGGATAAAAATAGCATTTTTCAAATCACAAACTTTTTTTTAACCAAAATTCCAAAGTGTTTGATGGAATAGGTCAAAGAGGCTTTCAGAAAGTGCTGGGTTTTTCTATCTGCAGTCAGATTTATGGATTCACAAGTACATGGCATCATTCCAAAAGCCTGCTGCCTATGTCTTTTATTTCTCCTGGTCTAGGTGGGCGCCTAGGGGCCTAGTGGTTATGCTGATCCAAGGTCAGCAGTTTGAAAATGTAGGGGAAAAGCATGCCTCTCTATTCCCATTAAGAGTTACAGTGTCAGAAACCCACGGGGACTGTTCTACCCTGTCCTATAGGTTCACTTTAAGTTGGGACGACTCAGTGGTAATGAGGTTTGCTTAATTTTTAGACAAGACATCTAGATAAGACATTTAGACTTTGTTTTCCAAGGTCATTACTGGTGACGAGATATGGTGCTATTCTTATGATCCTGAAAGCAAATGTCAATCAAGCCAGTAGAAGACGTTCCCCCAAAAGCTGGTCAATTGAAATCAAAGATCAAGATGATGCTCATTCGTTTGTTTTTTATGTGAGGGGGAACATGCATTTGGAGTTTGTTCCACCAGGTCAGACTGTTAATCAAGCTTTCTATTTAAAAGTTCTGTAAAGATTGCATAACAGTGTGTAACAAAAAGAGCCTTATTTGTGGCAGACGGGACTGGTTTTGCCACCACGAAAATGCACCTCTCACGCAACCATCTCAGTGCACGTTTGGGGCAAAAAACATCATGCCTCTGTTACCCCTCACACCTTCCTCACCTGACCTTACTCTGTGCAAATTCTTCTTGTTTCTAGGAATGAAGAGGGACATGAAAAGACAGCGATTTGATGACATAGAAGAGGTGAAGAAAAAAAAACAAGGGAGGTACTGTCAGCAATCCAAACAGATGAGTTTGGAAAATGTTTCCAAGGATGAAATCACAGATTTGACAGATGTATTAAGTGTAATGGAGAGTACTTTGAAGGTGACCAGGTTGTGTTGTAAAATATATATATATATATATACAATTAAATACATAGCTTTGATAAAACATTTCTAATGGTGTTTTTTTGGAGGAGTGGGGGAGGGTTACTCCCTCATATTTACTGAAATACACTAATTTGCTACCTACTGACTCTCACTTCTGTATTTTTCCATCGCTTAAGCTTGCTAGTTCCACAGTAGTTTCCCACCCAGAGCCAACAAATTCAAAATTTTGGCCGAGGGCTGCCCAGTTTTGGAATGAATAGGGGTGGGAAGTTCCCTAGCTATTCATCTCCCATGTGCAGTTGTTAATGAAATAAAAAAGTCACCCCCTTCCTGCTCATGGTTTGTTGCTTTATAAACCAGAGTTTGGGAGAGTTCGGGACCAAGAGCCGGGACCAAGAGCCGGTGAGCTACAAGAGCCCAGTCGCTGGCTATGAATACAGCTTCTCATTAGACCTGTTCAGTGTGGTCCTGGTTGACTTGGAAAGTGGGCAAAATATTGGGGACTTGTCTGGGATGTCTCGGGCTCACCACCAGTCGTGGGGCATCCTCCCTGCAGGTCCACCTGGTGTCATGTACCACCAGGGGAGGCGCCCTCAGCACTTTGGCTGAGCCCCATGGCAGGCGCCCAGCAGTGGACGACCTCACAGATGGTGCCTGCTCACACAGTGAAGCCCCATTCTTTCCCTCTGCCGTGGTGAATTGGGAAACTTCTTTATGTTTGCTTTGCTCTCCTTTTGATTGGTTTCTTCTCCTGGGTGGAGATGTTTAAACTCTGTTTGAAAGAAGCAAGAACGTGTGAGTGAGTGTAACTGGCTGAGGTAGCCCCCACCCTTTGTCTGCCATGCGCCAACTGGAAGGAACTGCAAGAGTCTGTCATCCAGACAATTTGAGGAATTTCTTCTTCTCATCTCCAGTGGTACCATCATCCCATCTTGACTGTGGACTCTGTGCTGCCTTTCCTTTAGGAGCTCTTTTATTCTTAAAAAAAAATCATTTTATCGGGGACTCTTATAGCTCTTATAAGAATCCATACATCAATTATATCAAGTACATATGTTGCCATCATCATTTTCAAAACCTTTCCTTTCTACTCGAGCCCTTGGTATTAGCTCCTCATTTTTTCCTTCCTCCCCAACCTTTCCACCCTCATATTTATGATTATAAATTATTATTTTCATATCTTATACCATCCACTGTCTCCCTTGCTTCACCCATGCTCCTGTTGTTCATCACCCGGTGTGTGTGTGTGTGTGTGTGTGTGTGTGTGTGAGATACATCAATCATTGTCATTGGTTCCCCCTTTCTCCCATCACCTTCTCCCTACCCTCATGGTATTGTTACTCCCATTGTTATTTCTGAGGGGTTCATCTGTCCTGGATTCCATGTGTCCACAGCGCTTATCTTTACAAGTGTACATGCTCAGGTCTAGCCAGATTTTTAAGATAGAACTGGGGTCATAATGGGGGTGGGGGGGAGCATTAATGAACTAGAGGAATGTGTGTGTTTGGGCAGTGCTATACTGCACCCTGGCAGGCTCATCTCTTCCTTGTGACCCTTCTGTGAGGGGATGTCCACTTGACTACAGATGGGCTTTCAGCTTCGACTCCGCCCTACCCCACTTGCATAGATATGATTGTTTTCGGATTTTCTGATGCCTGATACCTGGTTATGTTGATACCTCATGGTCACAGAAGCTGGTGTGCTTCCTCCATGTAGGCTTGGTTGCTTCTCAGATAGATGGCCACTTGTTTATCTTTAAGCCTTTAAGGGCCCAGATGCTATATCTTTTGGTAGCCGGGCACCATCTGCTCTCTTCACCACATTTGCTTATGCACCCATTTTGTCTTCAGCAATTATGTTGGGAAACTGAGTATCACAGAATGCCAGGTTATTAGAAAATAGTGTTCTTGCATTGAGGGAGTACTTAAGTAGAAGCCCAATGTCCATCTGCTACCTTAATACTTAATATATGTACATAGATCTATGACTCTATCATCACATATATAGTTACATATACACGTGCCTATATTTATACCTCTATAAATGTCCTTTGCCTCCTAGTTCTTTCCTCTATTTCCTTTTACTTTCATCTTGTCCCATTGTCATGTTTGACCTTCATTCAGCTTTCAGTAATTCCTCTGAACTAGAAGCTCTCATCCACTGCTGGTGGACTTGTAGGTATGTGCAGCCATTATGGAAATTGATTTGGTGATACCTGAAACAAATGGAAATCAAGCTACCATATGACCCAGCCAAGAGGAATTACTGGGAGCTCTTTTTCCAGGAAACGTTCCATGGTTACTTCATTTACTTTGCAGTTCAGCATGACGAAGGCACCATCAGCCTGATACTGGTCCTTTTTTGCTGTGGGGCTGGCCATAACAGCCCCTTGTGACTGGACCCCCTACCAGAATGTTGGTTTGGACTCTGCATTCCTCATTGTTGGTCTTTTTCATTTGGCTATTACCCAATTAAGACTAAACTCTAAAGTCTATAGCCTTTAGGGGTGTTTTAGTTTAAAAGATATCCATTTTCAACACAAGAAGAACTTGCCTGGCAGTTGTGGGATCCCATCAGAGGCATAATACTTCCCAGTTGTACTGAGACATCGGGAGGGAAATAAATGGGGTAACAGGCTGAGTTGAAAGGGACACTTAGCCCAGTGGAGACCCCCTGGATATAGGTTATTTCTGGGGCTCAGCTGAAAGGGATACTTAGCCCAGGGTTTGTTCAAAAGAAAGTTTTGTCCCAAGACATATGAGTTATTTCTTTTTGAGAAAATTTCCAAGGAATTCCTTGACCCAAAGACAACTTAATTGCTTCCATTTTTTGCTCCCCTGTGAAACCTTTTGCCCTTTTTGTCGGTCAGTGTCAGGCACAGGATTCCTGCTACTAGACTCTCTTCATTTTAGTCTCTGTTCCTCACTTGTGGACCACTGGGTATCTCTGGAAGGACTCACTATATTTTGACTTGGTCCACTGAAGTTGTCATCCTGGGTCACTTTTTTTTGCCATTCACACAAGGAGGAGGTTCAGCTCAGCCATGGAGATGTGAATATCCAGAGGGCCCTGTTAGGAGATTTTTTTGGATTTTCCTCATTTTAAGTTGAGAGAAGCTCAGAGAATTTAAGAATAACCAAACAAAAGAATATTTAAACTCCCAAGTTATTTCACAGAGGGAATTTTAGAAAACTTTTGCATTTATCAGAACCAGGGTGCAGGGTCTGATACCCCTGAAGGAACAGGCAAGCAAAGACATCCTGTTGCCCCTGGCTGGATTTGCAGTCTTCTTGCTGTATTCTTTGGATGCTCAGAGGCATTATAAATATTTAGGGTATAAGTCCAGGGCGTAAAGGGTTCTAATAACCGTGGAAATGCCACCAGTACAGTATACCTTTACAATGTATGTTAGGGAATTTTGCATAGGATTTTCCAAAGATTATGGCATAAGTCTGTCTAAAAATAACCTTAAAATTTTTTCCCAATTAGGTTGGCCAAGATTTTAGATTGGGTGGCCAGATTTGGGATCATTGAACCCTGACTGGCCCATAAGGTGTGGCTAATCGTGGCCGGAACCCAGGGCATCGCCATCAATTCCCATATACAGATCAATGGCTAATTTTGGTTCATCAGCCCCCACCATGATTTAAGGGGTGCATGATTGGCTAATATTCCCACATCCTTCCCCTCTCATCCATCCTGAGAAATCAATTCTCCCTCAACCCTACAAACCCTGTGAAGTCAGTGGAAAATGGAAACCTTTTATCCCCAGACTCAACCTCACCTCCTATGACCTGTGGGAGAGCAGGTCAGGCCCCAAACACTGCAGAAATCATAGAGCAGGCACCTCAGACAACTGTCCCACTCTCACTATTTTAAAAATATCATTTTATTGGGGGCTCATTCAGCTCTTATCACAATCCATCCATCCATTGTGTCATGCACATTGGTACATTTGTTGCCATCATCATTTTCAAAACATCTTCTCTCTACTTGAGCCCCCACTCTTACCATTAAGAGAGGCGCCACCACCAGACAGAGCACGACCTGGGGACAGGCAATGTTGGAGTATGTGCCTTTTGCTACTTCAGATTTATAAAATTGGGAGGCACAAAACCCCTCATTTTCTGAGATACCTCAGGTGCTCATTTCCCTGCGAGAGGCTGTGCTCCAAACTCATCGCCCACCTGGGACAATTGTCAGCATCTTTATTTGACCCTATTCACAGAAAGAAAGAACACACACACACACACACACACACACACAGAGAGAGAGAGAGAGAGAGAGAGAGAGAGAGAGAGAGAATGAATTAGAGGAAGTGCCGAAGAGGAAGAACATGAAAAGAATAGCAAGAATTGTCCCCTTACTGGGCCAGATTGGCCCCCTAATACTATGGCGGGATGTTAAGCCTCGAAGCGTTGCACCGGGCTCTACTTGCAGGGTTAGGGGAGCGGCTTGAAAGCTGACGAATTTGTCTAAAACTACTGAGGTGGTTCAGGGACTGGCAGAAACTCCGGGGGGCTTTTCTCAAACGGCTCCCAGAAGCTTATTGGGTATACACCCCATTTGAGCTACAAACACCTGGAAACGCTGAGGTACTGACTATGGCAGTGAAACATCAGATGCAACAATGGACTCAAACAGAGCAGCGATTGTGAAGATGGCATAAGATGGGTCAGTGTTCCATTCTGTTCCATTCTACAGCACATAGGTCGGCTATGAGCTGGGACTGAGTCAACAGCACCTAACAGTAACAATATAGTTATAGAAAATGATGAGTTAAAAAGCAAAGAAATGGAAGATATTTAAATGAACTTAATGGAATATGTAGAGATGACTTGAAAAAATTTAATGAATCTGATTAGACATTTCAAAAGAAAGGTTAGTAACTTGAAGATATAATAGTGTTGTACCCAGTTTCTGAGATAGTCAAAGCCACATCAAATAAATCAGATGAGAAGCTTTCATTCAAAGACAGCAACTGGGAGTCAGCTTTTGCTCAAAGTCTCTCCACCTGAGGTGAGCATGACATTTAGTTTATAAAGCATAAAACTTCAAGTGGGGGTCGGAGTGCAGATAGGGGGAGATGACCTTACACAATCAACCAATAACCCACATATGCTTAATTACAGAAGCCAAATTCAGCTGGTTAGTTATTAACTACTAGGGTGTTTCAATAGCAGAAATTAGGCAAATGAAACAAAGAGAAATATGCAGAACAAAAGAAAAAGCATCAACGGACTCTGGCATAATATGAGACCATTTAATATCTAGGTAAATAGGATCTCAGAAGGGAAGGAGAGAAATGACAGCTGAAATATTTTCAAATTTGTTCAAAACTATAAACCCACTAAAAACTAAAAATAACAAACCACTATAAACCCACTGATTCAAGAAACAAATCTCAAAGAAAATAAATACAAATAAGATATCCCCAAACGGAAATCTCTGAACTCATTGCTATCAAGTGAACTTGGACTCACAGCGGCCCTTTGGATCAGGTCGAGCTGCCATGTGAGTTTCCAAGACTGTAACTCTTTGTAGGAGTAGAAAGCCTGTTTTTCTCCCTCAGAGCAGCTGGTGGTTAGCACCCAATGCAAGCACCATGCCACCAGAGCCCCCATGATGCACTAGATACATAAGAGCTGTCCATCAAAGTTCTAAAAATAAATACATAAATAGGGGGTTTCAAATTTTATTTGAAGTCATTCAGAGTTTTTGGATAAAGTGACAACTTAAATTATAAGCAGCATAATGACACCCAACAACAGGCTCAAGGAACTCAGTATCACATATACAAAGCATGGCCTTGCATGCCAGCTCATCAAATGTAGGGTCAAAGAAAGACTAAATAATGACTGGAAAGAGAGAAAAATAACAGTGCAAAGAGAGAGATCATGGATCAACTAGAATATTTCTGAGGAATGATAGTAAAATGACTTGATAAAGAATTCAAATCATTAATATGTAGACACCTCAAAAAGAGCAAGAAAAATACTGGGGAAAAATCATAGAAAATTTCAGGAAAACACTCTAAAAACTCAAACTCACTGCCATTGAATCTATCTTGACTCACAGACACCCGACAGGACAGGGAAGGATAGTCCTGTAGGTTTTATAGACTGAAACGCTTGGGGGAGTGGAAAGCCACCTGTGTGCTCTGCACACCATCTTTGTTTAGAACCGCCACCTCTGCTGTTAGCAGCCCAATGCTTATCCACTATGCCGCCAGGTGCCTGTCAGGAAAACAATGCATAGACAAAACGACAAACTCAGTAGAGAAACGCAAGCCATGTCCAAACAACCAGAAATTCAAAAGTTTAACAGTAAAATATCTGGGAAAAAAAGAAATAAAGTATCTAAATATCTGTGTCCAGTTGATGTACACAAAAGCAGAATTGCATGAATGGAAGAAATAAATTAGCAAAATAAAGGGCATACCCTTGATAGTAATCTTTTTGAAGAATAAGCAAAAACAGTTTTTTAAAGGAAACCTAAAAATTATGCAGGGTACCATAAACCCCAAAATGCTGTCACTAATTTCTGTTTTCCTGATGAATTGACCTTTTAAAATTTGTTATTTGAGTTTTACCTGAACCATTTCCTTTTAGAAATATTTCCTTTTAATAATGTTGAATCATTTCATTTTAGTAATGTTATTATGCTGTTTCATTGTTTTGACTTTCAAAATGTAATGTCTCCCATATGCATGTGATACATGCTCAACATCATGAGTGCATCACAGGTGAACTACCAGTTAAAACTACTTCTTGCTGCTGTTAGGGACCATTAAGGTGGTTCGGACTCAGCGATCCTAAATACATCAGAACAAACACTTCCCAGTCCTGCCCCATCCTCACAATTGTTCTTATGTTTGAGTTCATTGTCGGTGCCACTTTGTCTCACCATCCTTGCTTCTAAGGATTCTGGCTGTACTTCTTCTAAGGAAGATGTATTGGTTCTTCTGTCAGTCCATAATACTTCCTATATTCTTTGCTAGCACCATAATGCAATGCACTGTTTCGTCTTTGGTCTCTCTTATTCAGTAGACAACTTTCACATGCATAAGAGGCATGTGAAAATACACATCTGGGGTTCTGGGCACTTAGCCTTCTAAGTAACAATCTTGATTTCCGGCATCTTATAAAGAGGTTCTGTGCAGCAGCCTGACCCAGTACAAAGTGTCGTTTGATCTCTTGACTGCCGCTTCCATTGATTGTGGATTCAAGCAAGATGAAATCCCTGACAACTTCCGTGTTTTTCTATGAGTCCAGTTCTGTTGCTCCAGTTTGGGAAGGTAAGCCGTACTGAGATTCTTAGTTTTCATCAGCAAGTGCGTAAAACCTTCCTTACTTTCAGCAAATGAGGTTGTGTCACCTGCATACTTAATATTATTAATAATGCAGGTGACACAATCTCATTTGCTGAAAGTAAGGAAGGTTTGACGCACTTGCTGATGCCACATGATTTTTTATATAATCCAGCTTCTCTGCTCAGCATACAGATTGAATAAATATCGGGAAGAGGATACAGCCTTGATGCACACCTTTCCCGATTTTAAACCATGTAGTATTCCCTTGATCCTTTTGCACAACTGCCTCTTGATCCATGGGCAATTTCCACATGGGTATAAATAATGTAGTGTTCTGGGATCCTTGTTCTTCTTGAGGTTATCTATCCAAAGTTTGTTAAGATCCAAATAACTTTCAGCATATCCCACCTGCATTTTAAGAACACCAAGAACATATTTGATACATTGAATACATACTCTAACCTGGCTAGAATTATAACAAACGTTAGAAGGAATTTGTTTATCCAGACAATGGAATACTGCCCAACAATAAGTGGCATGAAAGATGGACACAGTCACCCTTATAGATGCGCTAAAGAAAAAAAAAGAATAAAACCTACTTTATACTTTTTCTAGAATAAAAAGTGTTTTTAGTGTAAAGATCCAGGCACACACACAAAAAGGTGCATGTTGGGGGAGTGGAAAGCCACCTGTGACTTCCTAGAAAAAGCAATTGTAGTGTATATAGACAGAAAGCAGATTAGTGGTTCCTTGGATCAACAATGAAGGGACGGATTGAGACACAGAGACATTATTGAGATGATGTAAAAGTTCTATTGATTATGGTGGTGGTTTCATGGGTATATAAATTTGTCAAAACTCATCAAAATGAACACTCCACCTGGATACATTTTATTTTATATCTCAGTAAATTATGTTATAAAGTATATTTATATTTCAATAAAGCTATACTTTAAAAATACTTGTATTGGGGGCTCTTACATCTCATCGCATCCATTGTGTCAACCACATTTGCACATATGCCGCCATCATTTTCAAAGCCTTTTCTTTCCATTTAAGCCCCCTGATATCAGCTCCCCATTTCTTCCCCTTCCGTCCCAACCCACCCTCCCTCTCGAACCCTTGATAAGTTATAGATTATTTTTTCCATATCTTACCTCGTCCTCTGTCACCCCTCACCCACTTTTATGTTATTTGTCCCCCTGGGAGGGGTTTCTAGATTGATCCTTGTGATCCGTTCTCCCTTTCTCTCTCTACCCTCCCCTAATCCTCCTAGTATCTCTACTCTCCTTGTTGTCCCTCAGGGGTTTATCTATCCTGGATTCCCTGTGTTGTGGGCTCTTATCTGTAGCACTGGGCATGTTCTGGTCTAATCCTATTTGTCAGGTAGAATTGAAGTCATGATAGTGGGGTGAAGGAAGCACCAAAGAACGAGAGGAAAGGTGTGTTTCATGGGTGCTATACTGCACCCTGACTGGCTCATTTCTTCCCTGCGACCCGCTGTGAGGGGATGTCCAACTGTCTTCAGATGGGCATTGGGTCTCCACTCCATGGCCCCCATTCACCTTGGGTATGGTTTTATTCTGGGTCTTAGATGCTTGATACTTGATCCCATTGACACCTCATGATCACACTGGCTGGTATGCTTCCCCCATGTGGGCTTTGTTGCTTCTCAGCTAGATGGCAACTTGTTTATCTTCAAGGCTTTAAGACCTCAGGTGCTATATCTTGATAGCTGGACACCATCAACTTTGTTTACCACATTTGTTTGTGCACCCATTTTGTCTTCACCGATCATGTTGGAAGGTGACCATCATAGAATGCCGGATTGTTAGAACAAAGTGTTCTTGTGTTAAGGGAGTACTTGAGTCGAGGCCCAATATCCATCTGCAACCTTAATTCTTAACATATAGATATGAGTACATAATATATGTGTCTGTATTTAGGCCTCTATAAATGTAGTTTGTCTCCTGGTTCTTTCCTCTATTTCCTGTTTACTTCCGTCTTGTCCCACCATCATGTTCGGCCTTCATTCAGGTTTAGTAATTCCTTGCTGCTGCATTGCCCTTGATTGAGCCCCACTAGGCATCCTATGACCTTCCTTCCATTGATTTTAGTTCACTTGTTGTTCCCTTGTCCCTGGGTTGGACCCCTCTCCCTTTCCTCTCTACCACCTCCTCTTCTCCCATATCCCCTGGAACCATTTATCCTGTTCTTTTTATGTCTGAATTATTTATCATGCTTATCTTATCTAGATAGACAAGCAGATACATTAGAAAGTGCAAAAACCAGGAAAAGCCAAACAACAAAGGAAGTCAAAACCAACAAAACAATAACAACAGCAAAAAACAAACACAAAATAGTAAAAACATAAAGAAAGCCACTGACAAAAATGGAAAACCCTATAAATAGTTCAAGATCTATTTGTTGGCCTTTATGAGTGTTTTCCAGTAGAGTTTGATGGGGTGCCAGACTCTGTCTCCCAAGTCTATTTTTGGTATTTCCCGGGGGTTTCATCACTCTTCTTCCCCTGTTGTTCTGCTGCATGCCCTCAGTGTCTCCAGTGCTGGCCACCACAGCGTCATGGTTCAGTGTGGTATGCTGTATCCTGTGGTGGGGCCGACCCTAAGGTCCTCCCTATGCATTGGCTGCTTCGAGCAGGAGCATCATCCTTGGTGCTTGGTGGCCCATGGTGTCCTCTCCTCCCTCTCAATCCCTTTATGTTTCTTTCGTGTACTCTAACCCAATGCGCCCCTCTCCCCAAGCTGTAGCCCCAGTGCTGTCCTCTGAAGTGCGTTCTTCTGAGGGGGGCAGGTGTCCACATAGTTGGGATTGGGGCAGGCCCCACAGACCTCTATTGGTTCCCTGTTACATGTAGGTATGTTGTATTCATGTCTTGGTGCATTGGGTTAAAGCCTTGTCTCGCTCCCTCTCCCGAGTAGATATAAACAGTACTCTCCCCTTGGGTGGGTTAGTGCCCTGCTCCCCCTCCCCTACCCATGGCTTTTTTCTTTCTCTCTCTCTCTTATTTAGTTGGCTGTCTTATGTATCCCTGGATTGGGTTTGGCCCCTGCCATAGTTGCGGGACTTCACCCCAGGGATGTATTTATATAGTAGCTTTTTCCCTATGCCTGTTTTTTTTAAGCTTACCTCGGTGAACTCATGTTGTACTTGTCCTTGTGTGAGTAAAGCTTATTTTTAAAAAAAAAGATTTTAAACATCCTCTCTAGATTTCATTTTCCCTCCTTTCAGCTACTGCTTCATGTCCTTAGCCAAACACTTTAAAAGAATTGTTCATTCTAAAAATTAATTACCTTCTTCTAGTGAAAAAACATTGTGTGGTGTCTAGCCTAGATGGTAGTGATGCTACAGGAGCATAACTTCCCGAGAAGATTTCCAAGGTTACATCAGTGCATGGAAACAGACTGCCTCATCTTTTGCCCTGGGAACAGCTAGTGGGTTCAAAGTGCTGATATTTCTGTTGGCAGCCAAGCGCTTTAACCACTGCATCATCAGGACTCTCTGGTTTTCACTTCTCCCAGTCTAACTAAACCACCATGCTCTACGGCACTGCTGCTACATCCTTGTGGAAATCAATTCTCTTCTTGCAAGATCTACCAGCAGAATTGAACGTGGTTGGTCTTTCCATCTTTTTTGGTTTATTTCTCTAAACGCGGTTGTTTGGTATCCCAGCCCCCACATAAATGCTCTATTTTCCTATATTTGAGCTTCTCATACACCCAACCTCATTGCTTTGCAGGCGATGCTGATACAGACCGATAGGAACTTGTAGGACAGGGTGGAAATGCCCTGTGGTTTTCCCAGCCTGGAACCCTTCACAGAAATAGAAAGCCCCACCTTTCTCCCGTGGAGAGGACCGTGGTGGTGTCAACCTGCTGACCTTGCAGTTAGCAGTCCAACTTGTAACCACTGTGCCACTAGGGCTCCTGATCATACCACATACCAATTACCAATTTCATTCCATTATAGGGTGCAAATGTCACTGTTGCTGTTTTTCTTATGACCATGTGCCCTGTTGAGTTTGCAACATCGCTGACCACAGAAAGCAAATACCAGGAGAACTGGGAGGAAACACAGTCAGATGAATTCATAGTTACCCTGACTACCTCAAGCTGTTATAAAGGCAGAGCCTGCATTCGTTCTTTTTTTATTATTATTTAAGTTTTATTGACATATACTTCACATAGGATACAAATGTACCATTCAATCCTAATAATAAGATTGGTGTAATCATCAATACAATCAATTTCAGAATATTTTCTTCTCACAGTCATTGTTGTTAGCGCCTCATTTCCCCCTCTACTCTCCTGCTGTGTCTCTATAAATCTATCATAGCTGGATTTCATACAGAGGATTGTACGAAACACAAACAGACTACAAAGTGAAGTCAACAACAATGACTAGACCAAATACAGAAAAACCTCAGTCACAAAAGAAAGCCGAAAATATTAAAACCGGAAACAACTTTAAAATTGGTCACAAAGGAGAACAAATGATTAAGGTAATATTTTATACCCTAATTATATGATCAACTTTAAAATGCTCTCTACCTGAAAGAAAAGTTATTAATATCCTTCCACTATGGTCAAAGGGAATTCACCATAACTTCAATCTATGTGAAAACCGTGCAAATTTTAGGATTTTAGCCTTTCACTGCCATCCTATCATTGTGCAAACCAGGTGTTCACAATTTAAGCTCTGATACCATTTCTTCTTTGGGATTTGGATTTTATTACTTACAATCCTTGAATCACACAGTCTGGTGTGATTTCTCCATGTGTACTTAGTTGATGCCTAAGTACACATGTTTGTTTTAAGACAGCCTTTAAGACTCCAGACACTATACTTTCTGATGGCTGGGCAACCACAACTTCAATGAACACTTTTTGACAGTGAGCATCAAGCAAGACCATGTCAAGACCAAGAATGAATGTTCTTAGACTGGGGCTAGAATTAAGTGTGAGTCCAAAATCCATTCATATATCCATAGTTTATATATGTCTCTGGGTCATGTTAAAGACATTATTGTCATTTTTATGAGAGAGGACATTATAATTCATCCCCATGGAGCATGAAGTAATTCTATTGATAGAGTCATTGATTTAGTCAATCCTATAGAATTTATTTATTTATTTTTAAACAGTTTTATTGTATTTCATGCACATATACAATTCAATAGTGCAATCATATCAAGAAGAAATGTATAAGAAGAGTTGTACAATCATTTCCACAATCAATTTTAGAGCATTTTTGCTTCCCTTATGCTCATTGTTTTTAGTGCATTTTTTTAAATTGTGGCATAAATATATACAACAAAACATTCTCCAATTCAACAGCTTCTATATGTATAATTTAGTGCCATTGATTATACTCTTCCTATTGGCAACCATTATTGATATCCTTTTCCAAATTATTCTACCACCATTAACATCAACTCAGTGCCCCCTAAACAAAAACCCTTCCTCCTTCACCTCTAGTAATCATTGGTCAGCTTTGGTTTCTTTTTTCACTTTTTAAAAACTCATTATATTGGGAGCTCTTACAACTCTTATCAAAATCCATCCATCCATCCTGTCAAGCACATTTGTACATTTGTTGCCATCATTGTTCTCAAAACATTTTCTTTCTACTTGAGCCTTGATATCAGCTCCTCATTTTTCCCCTCCCTCCACCACCCACTCTCCTTCAACTTTTATAATTTATAAATTGGTATTGGTTTTTTTTTTCATGACTTACACTGTCCAATGATCCCTTCACTCACTTTTCTGTTGTCCATCCCCAGGGAGGGGCTTATATGTAGATCATTGTGATCAGTTCCCTCTTTCTCTCCAACCTTCCCAGTTACCCTCCTGGTACCTCTAATCTCATTATTGGTTATGAGGGGCTTATCAGTCCTGGATTCCCTGTGTTTCCAGCTATGATCTGTACCAGTATACATCTTCTGATCTAGCGGATTTGTGAGGTAAAATTAGGATCATGATAGTAGGGGGATGCATTTAAGAACCAGAGGAAAGTTGTATGTTTCATCGTTGCTACCCTGCATACTGACTGGCTCATCTCCTCCCCGCGACCCTTCTGTAAGGGGGTGTCCATTTGCCTACAGATGGGTTTTGGGTCTCCATTCTGCACTCCCTCTCATTCACAATGATATGATTTTTTGTTCTTTGATGCCTGATACCTGATCTCATTGACACCTCATGATCACACAGGCTGGTGTGCTTCTTCCATGTGGGCTTTGTTGCTTTTCAGCTTGTTTATCTTCAAGACTTCAAGACCCCAGATGCTATATCTTTTGATAACCAGGCACCATTAGCTTTCTTCACCACATTTGCTTATGTACCTGCTTTGTCTTCAGTGATCATTCTTTTTTTAAAAGTAGTTGTCTTGATATAAGATTCACATCATATATTTCTATAGTTGTCACTTAAAAAAAGCAGTGTATATACAACATTACAATCAGTTCTAATGTTCCCTTCCCAATCCCAAATTCATTGTTTGCGCCCCAATTCTGCTTACCCCCTATCCCTGGCTTCAATAAACCATCCCATCAGTTATTGTCTCTATGTATCTATGTCTTCTGTGCTTCTTAAGCTTAGGAAATGTAACAGAAGCAATAAAAATCGCATAGAAAGAAAAAGAAACATTATAATAATAAAGATAAAAATAAAGCAGAAGAAAGAAAAGACCACCAACACTATTTTTAAAATCAGAGAAGAGACAGAGTGGCAGGAGGAAGGAGGCTGGCAGGAGTAGTCTCCAGAAATGGAGTTAAGTGTTGGAAGCTTCCTGTCAAGATATCGTGCACAGCAGGGACTCCACAGAGAACAGCACAAAGATTCACTGCAAGGGATATCACTTCCAGACCACAGGATTTTCAACATAAAGGAGACACAAATTTACTAAAATTAGAGAGCAGCAAAATCAACCGATTTGCATCCCCTTGGTCATCTCACTTAGGTACTTGGCCACCTCGGGGCAGACTCCTGGGTCTGTGAACTGAGGAGCTAGCTATGGGTGTGTGTGTGGTGGGGAGGGGTGTGGGTGTGCTGCAGAGCAACACGGTCACAATTCTAATGGACCAACCAGGACTGGGGTGAATAAAAAGACATTGCTTTGGCTCTTGATCCAGCCCAGTAGGCCCCAGTGGATACCCACAGCCAGGGGTCCCCAATAGTGGGGACAACATAGCTGACTGACACATATGGGGATATACATAAGGACGGGGGGAAATATATATATGTATATATATGTGTTTGTATATATATATTTCAATTAAGAGAAAAAAAGTAAAGTTATATATATAACTTTATATATAAGTTTATGTATATAAACTTATGTATATTACTTTTTATATATTTACTGTTTTAAACTTTATTTTTTACATTACTTATATAAAGTTATATATATATACTTCTTCTGCTCCCAATTGAATTTATTTATTTTCTAGTCCCCTAAGACACCATCAATCCAGAAGTTAGCACCCACAACAGAGACTAAGCTCCTGGGAAAAGCTTAGAGCATGAACAAACATCCATTAACAATAAACAGCCATTAACTGTATCTTATTCTAGTATTATTATTCCTATTACCATTTTAAAACTTTCTTTACTTGCCTTTTCCCTTTAATTTTCCCTTATTTAATCTAAATATCTAAAGTTTTACCCCATGACACTATTAACATTTTAGTTACACTTTTCTTCAAATCAAACCTTTTCTCACCTTCGCATCCTTATAAAACCAAAAGCTGACACTATTACTACTTCTTAAAGAAATTTTGTTTCTATCAAATAGTAGTACCCATTCCTCCATCATTACATATCAGGCAATTGGGGCCCAATCTCCCTTCCTTGAACCTACCAAATGACACTACCTGATCCCTCCCCACTTTATTTTTACCTGCTCCTGCTTTCGATATCCCTCCCCTAACACTTCCTCCCCTACTATTGTATTGCTGCCCTAACACCTAATCTAGCATTAGCCCCTAGACACTTTTGTCTAGCACTCCTCTACGGCACCACCTAACAGAGTTAACCATCCCCAAATAACACCACTTACCTAACTCCCCTGATAGCAACTCCAAGATGTCATGGAAACAATAGAAGATATCGGTACACAAACAAAGAACAAGAGAGACAGAAACAAATAATCGAATACCAACCAGACTTAGATGTAATGCCTGAATTAAAGCAGGCTATGGATTTGCCAGAAAAATAATGTAAAAGAATAATTGCACTTATGTAACAGTTGAAGGAAGAGTCAGAGAAAAAGTGAAACAATAGAAAAGCTAGTAACCTCAGTAAAGAAACTCCAAACAGAAACGCACACACTCAAAAAATCAAACTTTAAATAGATTTATTTTGAGACTGTAATACCTGAAACTTCCCTTTCCCTCATAAACGTTACTTGGATTTACAATAAGTAAGTAAGTAAATAATAGCAGAATTAAACAGCACTATAAAGGAACAACATGAGGCTATAAAAGAACAGAGAAACAGAATTGAGGAGATGCAAACCCAAATTAGTTAGCTGGAAGACAAATCTATTGATTCCAACCTAAAAGAAGAGCAAAGAACCAGGAATGCAAAAGAGATCAAGCAAAGCTTGAGACCAACGCGGGACACAATTAAAAAGGAATAACACAGAGTTCCTTCTAGAGAACGTTCCTCACTGTCTAAAGGCAGAAAAGATAATTACTCATGAAGCTTAAAGAATCCCAGCTAGGAGAGATCTCCTAAAGAAAACGCCCAAGCATATTGTGGTCAAGATCTTTAACATCAATGAGAAGGGAAAAATTCTAAAATCAGCTACAGATAAAAGATCAATTACATGCAAAGGATCACCAATTAAAATAACTTCGGATTTCTCAGCAGAAACAATACAGGCAAGAAGACAATGGAGTGACATGTACAGAGTACTAGAGGGGAAAAAAAATGTCAACCTAGAATTCTGCATCCAGCAAAAGTATCCATAAAATATGATGGTGAAATAAAAGTATTCCACAACAGGGAGATAATAAAAGAACTCACAAAAGCAAGCCCACTGCTACAAAAAATGCTCAATGAATAACTGTGACCCCAAATAAATAAATAAACAACAGCAACAACAACAAACTGAACCCAACTTATAAGACAATTTATCACAAAAACCAATACACACAGATCAACACCCAAAGCAAAGAAATGACACAGAAAGCATAAGGAAATTAAACACAATACACACACAAACACAACATACAGATATAACACAAAAAGAGCTAATTACCAAAATATACAGAACTCAATAACAGCTCAAAAACAAAATAACAGAGACCCAATTAAGAAGTGGAAAAAGATATGAGCAGGCATTCATCCAAAATGAAATGTGAAATGACTAACAAACACATGAAAAAATACTCACAACAACTAGCTACCAGGGAGATGCAAATTAAAACCACAATAAGACACCACTTTACACCTACAATGCTAGCCCAAAACCAACAAAAAAAACTCTAGAAAACAACAAATGTTGGAGAGGCTGTGGAAGGATGGCAACTCATATACAGTTGATGGATCTGTAAACACATACAGCCACTGTGGAAAACATTATGGTGAGCTTAAAGCAACTGGGAATTGAAATCCCATATGACCCAGCAATACCACTATGGGCATATACCCTGAGAAATTAGAGACACAGCACGAGTGGAGGTATGCTCTCTCATGTTCATAGCAGCAGAGTTCATAACAGGAAGAAAATGGGAGCAGTCCAAATGGACAGAGAATGGATTAAAAAATATATACACAATGGAATACTATGTATCCCTAAAAAACAGTGGTGAAAGCATGTTTCAGTCAGGTTGACTAGAGAAACAAATCCAGAGACACTTACATATGTGAAATAGAGAAATTTATATCAAAGATTAGTTATATATTAAAAAAAGTATCCCAGTCCAATCCAGTTCAAAATCCATACGTCCTATATTAGTGCATATGTCCGATACCAGTCTATAAATTCCTCCTCTAACTCATGTAACAAATGAATGAGGCCAAATGCCGGAAGATTACAGGCCGGGGGGTGGAAAGTCTTGTGGATCCAGTGGCAGTGGAAGCATCTCAGCACTGGTGTGGGTCTCCACGTGGCTCCTCTAGCTACAGGGCTCTGCCTCCATCAGTGCAGCTCCATTTGCTTGTCAACAAGAATGTGTAGCAGAGAATGTGTCTAAACTTCAGGGAGCTATTTATCTCCAGAACACCTCCAAATGAGGTCATCCAGCTGTGACCTGATTGACAGGCTAAACTCTACCCCTTCAATCATAATAGTTTCAAATTGACACCAGATTATGTAACTACCACACTACAGGACTTGGAAGGACCTGCAAACCATTATGTTGAGTGAATTAAGTCAGTCACAAAAGGACACATATTGCATGCATCCACTGCTATAAGGAGAAACACCCCTTAAGCAAATCTTAGAGACCAATTCTTGAACAAAAGCAGAGAAGGCCACCTACAGGCCATGAAACATACACTGCCTCCCTTTCACCTCACAAGAGCCATCTTGAAGGAGGAGAGCTCACATTGTCCGGGGTCGCTCCTCCAAGAGTGGGGAGATGGGAGGAGACAATCCACTTGAGGCTATACAGCATCGAGGCAAGGCTGGGACAACTCAATGTAGCCCACACACAGGAAGGGAAGGAGCACATTGTAGGAAAATCAAGCCCAAACCAGAGGAGCATCTACCTTTTGGAGGACCCTGATAGCTCTGTTGGTGAATATGGTGGGTGATTGGAGAAAGGCAACCACACATTGCGAACGGATGATAAACATTGAGTGCAGGAAACCTAGGAGAGCAATGTTCCTGGGTCGACACTACGAATACATATCTACCCAACCTCCGGTGAAACATGCCATGGCCTAAACACCAGGATGACCTTGGATGTTGACATTGAGGACAGCATGGGGTTACACCCAGGTGCTACACCAGACAGATTTTTCATTGAGACCCCGCAGAATGAACCTAGCCCTGCTTCAAAGGTGCCTTCACCTTGGACTGAGGACTGGGGTAGTCGGGTGAGGAAGCAGAGAGTGGCCACCCGGACCTGTGGAAGTGGTAGTCATTAGACCTTGGGGGGAATCCTTTGTTTGGTGGTTGTCCAGGGGAAAGGGACCCAGAATCACCATATATTTAGTACCATGCTTAGGGTAAACAGAGCCCAATCGAATGGGAGATTGAACTGTGTGGAGCAACAACGCTTGGTTTGCGGCTCACGGTGCATAGGTTCCTCATACCTACCTATCATGTCCAGAGTGATGTGTCACTGAGAAAATTGATGATGTTACAAGTGCAGTCACCTTATACCCCAGGGGGATGATTGACAAGGTTTTATTTTTCTAACGCTATAGGTTTTTGTTTTCTGGCCATTCGTTTACTTCTGTTTGTTTGTTTGTATTTTGTTGCCTGCTAGTTTGCTTGCTCCTGTTGGTGGGGTAGTTGGTCTTATGGGGTTTCAAACTTATCATAATACAACTGCTAAAGTCAACCTGAGTCATGCATATCCCAAGGACAAGCAGATGGATTCTGGGCCCTCCCTGAACTGTAGTACCAATTCAAGAACAGTTAGTTCTGATAACATGGCCCTGCTCGATATCTCCATGAAATGATCACTCAAGATAAGGGTGCCATGCAAAGCATAGTGAAGAAAGCAGATGGTGCCTTGTTATCAATTAGAATAGTGTCTGGGGTCTTAAAGGCTTGTACTGAAACAAGCAATCATCTAAGCAAGGAGTCACAAGTCCACATGGATGAAGCACACCAGCTTGTGTGATCCAAAGGCAAAATTAAGATATGACAAAGGGAAAGTATCAGAACCTAAATTAAGAACTCCCAACTTGTAGAAGACTCTAGAGGACAGTCAGGGGCCAAAACCCATCTGCAGAATATCTAGTCACATTAAGCTGCTGGCAGATCCCCACTAGCCATAAGCAAGGGTCTCAAACAACTTTATTTTCAGATAGGGATCGTTGTCATCATGGTTATACTGGATCGACTAGATGCTTGGTCAGTTGGCCTCCCTCTTGACTCAACCTGAAATTCTAGGTGCAAGAATTTCTTGCCAATTCCATGACAAAAATTTCTTTCCTGGCCTTTTAAATATTCACAGGGGGTCTTTTCTTTTTCACTTGCTATCTGTATTTTTATCTTTGTATTATTATTTTATCCTTACGACTTATTTTGTTTCTGTTTTTTATTAGTTTTGTTTGGTTTTCCACTTTGTGAAGCACAGAAGGAGTAGATACATAGAGATGAGAACTGATACAAGGGTTTATAGGGGAGGGTGGGGTGTGGGAGATAAGGAAGGGGAGGAGGTGGGGGAGCAAACAATGTATGTGGGAGTGGGGAGGGAACACTAAGACTGATGGTGATTACACAGCTCATTTTAAAAATGATTTACTGTTCAACTCTTCTTGATCTGATGGAACTATTGAATTGTGTGATAGGTGGATTAAGTGCCAATAAACTATATTAAAAAGTCAGAAAGAAATTCTGTCTTGAAATGAGTGAGAATTATTTAAGTCTAGAGAAAATTCAGGTTCGGGCAAGATGGAGGTCAACTGGCATATAGAATTTAAAACTCTGTTGAGAAGAGGAAATTATATCAATATAGGCCAACTTTAGACCGTAATAGATGGATTTTTGACTTGTACAGATTAAGCCCTTCAGTGGCTGGACATTATTTACACAAGCAACGGTGTTTGAACACTAGTGTCCATGTTGATCTTTTCTCTTTCCTGTCATTTTAGTAATCTTTTGCTTTCTTCATGGATGATGTTCTTGATATCATCCCACAGCTCACCAGGTCTTCAGCCACTCGTGTTCAATGCTCCAAATCTGTTCTTGAGAGGTTCTTAAAATTCAGGTGGGATAGACTCAAGGTCATATTTAGGCTCTCACAGACGTGTTTTAATTTTTTTTTTAGCAGTTGTATCCCAAATTTACAGATGAGCAATTGATGGTCTGTTCCACAGCTGACCCCTAGCCTAGTTTTAGATGCTGACATTGAGCTTTTCTATAGTCTCATCTCTCACAGATCGAGTCCATTTGCTTTCTGTGTATTGCACCTGGAGAAGTTCATGTTTACAGTCACCATTTATGTTGTTGGAAAAAAAAAAGACACTTGCTATGAACAAGTCATTGGTCTTGTAAAATTCTATCATGTGACCTCCAGATGCCTTTCTATCACCAAGGTCACATTTTCCAATTACTGATCCCTCCTCTTTGGTTTCAACTTTTGCATTCCAAACACCAATAAGTACAAATGTATCTTGATAACAGGCTTAACCCATGTCAAACTGTGGACGTTGGTAGAATTCTAAAATTTCTTTTATGGTTAGTGTATAAATCTGGGTAATATTTGCAGAGATTCAATAACCTTGAAAGTGGATAGATATAATCATATCACAGACAGCATTGGGCTCCAAGATTGATTTTGAAATATCCTTTTTGATAAGGATCGCAACATCATTCCTCTTGAGTGTGATATTCCCGGTAGAGTATACCATATGATTTTCTGGTTCAAAATTGACAATACATGTCCATTTCAGCTCACTCCATTAAAGTAGTCACCGTTAAACTATCCACCACATTACTTAAAGTAAGTGGATCACCACAAAATCCTAAAGTCAAATCCACTGCCATTGGGTTGGCTTGGGTTCAGGGTGAGTCTAAAGGGCCAAGTGAAACTGTGTCTTTGAATTGCTCAGGGTTTAAATCTTTCTGGGAACAAAAAGACTCATATTTCTCCCTTAGAGCCACTGGTGGATTTGAACTGTTGACCTTGCAGTTAGCAGCCCAACACATATTCCACTGTATCACCAAAGCATACCACGTTTTAATCAATAGTTTCTATTGACCAGTGACTGTCTTTTCCTGTTCCTTTCCTGACTTTGGTTTCCATTTGAATGTTAGCAGAAACCCAGGTCACTCTGAGGGTTGGATTTATGCACATCAACCAGAGAAAATTTATTGCGATCAAATAGTAGCCTTCTAAGAAAGATGTAGAGAGAATACAAATAACAAGCACTTACGAACTCAACTTGGTATGAAGCTACTGTGACATATGTAAATCTAAGTCCTTCAAAATCCCTTAATGACTCCCTCATTATAAAGCTTCATTGTAATCCCAGAGTGCTCTCTGGCAACCTACATTCTCTTGGACTCCTCCCAGAATACTTTCTTTTTGTATAGAGTAGACTCATTTGTAAGTAATTACACGCACACACACACACACACACAATGCTGTAAAATTGTTTGAATTGCTATTCTACTTGTTACTATGACAACTCCATTTCATAAATATTTTTCACTATTTGAATATTCTTTTAAAAGATACCTAATGGCATTGAAACTGTATCATGTAAAGAATAAGGGCCTTTTCAAACTTTTCTTACCAAATCTGAGACCTTATTAAATGGGACTAATATAGTCCCCATTTCAATGTCTATATTTATTTTACACTGGGAACTAGGCCTTCCACAGAGACATTTTGACCTCATCCAACATGTATATTGCTTTTTCAAACACTCTGGGGTTGCCACAAAATCTAAATTGTTTTTTGTCAACCCAGCACTTTCTCTCTTTGGTTTCAAAGTCTACAGTTTTTGTCCCCCACCCCCAAGCCCAGGAAAATGTAATTCAGATGTTTCTGATTCACTTGCACTTAAATAATTAAAATGTTATTTTGGAAGAACTGAATAGTGTGCAAGAAAGCTCTTGAGCCGCTTGTCTACGCATCTTTAAATCTGTTTTCTGAAAAACAGGAAGCTCTGCTTTGCCAAGCACAAACAAATTGGTTTGAAGACTGATTTCGGTACAAAATTCCATCCAGTTGCACGGGCCTAAATCATGCTGAGGTGACATCTCCGGTCCTTTCCATCACCAATGGCTTTGCTGAAACTCAGCCCAGGTACATTCCCAACTGCCAATGCATCGTGGAGGGAAGCAAAAATCCAGCAACCTTCAACATGGACATGGCTGGGGCACTCTGAGTCTGATCGTTTTTATTTTTAAAAACAAGCTTCCAAAAATTCATTTCTAAGCATAATTAAGACCCTTTTCAAGCTGGGATTTGTTAACCAAGGAAAGTTTACATTTCTCTCTCCTGGAGTTCATAACTACTCTCATGAGATTTATTTTAATTTTTGGCAGGGAGGAGAGAGTTACTTCCATCAAAATCTTCTGAAAACTAGTATAAGAATCTTCTTGGCCATTGGATGACAACTTTGGAGTCACTAACTGTTGGAAGCACACTTTATTTTTAGATCATTGTCATATTATGCCCACTAGTTCTATTGTAGCCACAGCTTGTTAAAGAGTAAGGCACTGATGGCGTTGTCTGTTACATTCCACTTCTTATTGTAATTACTCGAACACTATTGTGAGAACTACCACATCCAGAGGACAAACACATGTTCAATGAACTAACACATGTAAAGAGAACCTGGCACTTTGGATCAGTTACCAATTGCCACTGAATCCATTCTGACTCATAGTGGTTCCATTTGTGTTGAAATAAAACTGAACGTGATATGGTTGTCAGTAATTGGTTTTCAGAAGTAGACTTCCAGGGCTTTCTCCCAAGACATCTCTGAGTGTACTTGAACCTCCAGTGGAGCACATTAACCCTTTAAATCATGAAGAGATTTCAAGACATTGAATTACCCCATAAATGGTAGACTTATTATTCTGCATATGACCATTCAGATAACACAACACAGCACAATGCAATACAGTAGAAGACCTTTCATGCAATGTGGGAACACTCAAAAAACTTTAGTCATTGCCGTTTTTAAAAAGTGAACCCATTAAAAATAGTCCGAATCAAGCTAAAAACATCTAAGTGTAACATAATTTCCTCATATCTGTTTCCTGAACTGCCCTGACAAGTACTAAGACTGGCTCCCCTTGATCTTTGGCTATAAAAGTCAGAAAGGATCCCTTGACCCTTTGAAAACTTTCTCCTCAAGCCACATCCAAAGCTTGTTAAAAGTCAGTCTAAACTTACAGCTCTAATAAAGCCCTGGTGACAACCTGGTGACACTCTGGGCAGCTAACTGCAGTGTCAGCAGTTAGAAGCCACCAGCTGCTCCTTGGAAGAAAGACGTCTTTTTACTCCTGGAAGGAGTTACAGCATCGGACATCTACAGGGGCACGTCTGCCCTATTCTATAGGGTCATTAGGAGTTGGAAATGACTCAATAATGTGAGAAACCCCCAGCTGCCGGCAATGAATGCTCCTGAATTTATTCTGGCAAGGGTGCTACAACACCTCAGTCATAAGCAAAATACTTTGTACTAACCAATGACATTATTTCTTAAAATCCTGAGTGTCCCTGTCTTCAAGGAGAACGCAACCATCCAGCCCTCTGAAAGGTTTATCGCTTTTTTCCTTGTTTAAGGCCTATCGCAGAAGGAGACTGGGCATTAAGTAATATAAGTAAATTAAGAGCTCATCACTGAGAGAGGATGACTGGACATAGACAATCCAAGCCATTAATTAAGGACTCCATCAGTTGATGGCAATTGAACACGTATGTATTAAATACCAAGTGTTTCGGCTACTGCATTTGATGCTGTAGAAGAGAGAAACAAGACGTAACTATTCTCAAGTGTAAAGGGATTGAAGAAAGAGAAGAATAGCGAGGAGTCCAAATGATGCATCATGGAAGGTAGAATGTGAAAAACACCCCGCAGACACACACAACATAATTGAAATCTACGGAGGACAGAACATTTGAAATGGGTGTACAAAGAGTGGGAAGATTCAGCAGGGAGGTGGGAAAGATCAAACCTAAGTAAATGAGTTTGTCTGTTTTCTGTGCTAAATAACTTGCGCATTAACAGTACAGCGAATATTTCTATCCCAGCCCTTATTCCTGGCTGCATGTGAAGGTGAGAAAGGGAACATCCTAGTTTGCCATCATGAAGGCCATCAAAGCGCCATCCTTCTGAACTTACTGTAATATGGGGAGACCTGGAATATCTCACAGCATGCCACTGTCTCCTTCCCTTCACACCTTCCTTCTGCTGACAGTGACTGGGACGCTCTTTCCGTTACCACTGAAAGGCCCACGTGTAAGAGTGATCGATCATTTATCGGTCGGTTAGTCATACTGTGGTGGCCTGTGTGTTGGTGTGATGCTCAAAGCTATGTCACTGATATTTCAAATACAAGTGGGGCCAACCAAACTGAACAGGTGTCAGCAGAGCTTCAAGACTAAGAAGAGATGAAGAAGGAATATGCAGGCTATCCACTTCAGACGAATTAGCCACTGAAAAACGTTTGGCTGGTGCCAAAACATTGTCAGTTACCGAAAATGTAATTAATAGAAGCAGAATATTGTCAGCGATAGTGTCAGAAGATAAGCCCTTCAGATCAGAGAGCACTCAAAATATGACCTAGGAAGACCTGCCTTCCCAAAGCAGTCGGGAGAGAGTAAAGCCTAGGGAAGTAGGGCTCCGGGACGTTCATTTGCGGAGGGGACCCAATTCAAAATGAGAAGAAACAGCTGCAAGCATTAATAATTGGAATGTAGAGGTATAAATTATGAATACAGGGAAATTGGTGTCATTAACAATGAAATGGAATGCACAATGATTGACATTCTAGGTATAGGGAACTGAAATGGCCCATCATTGGCCATTTTGAATCAGAAAATCATATAGTTTACTATGCCATAAATGTCCAAATCAAGGGGAATGGCCTTGCACTCTTTGTCAAAAAGGACATTTCAAAATCTATCTTGAAGTTTAATTCTGTTCGTGATTGAATAATATCTACTGAACTTGAAGGAAATCCAAACAATTGGTTATTATTCCAAGTTATGCACCACGCACAAAAGCAAGTGATGAAGAAGCAGAAGTTTACCAGCGATTTTGTTTTGAAATTGATCAAATATGCAAGCTAGATACATTGAAAATGATTGGTGATTAGAATGCAAAAGTTGGAAACAGAGGAAGGAAAGGTAGTTGGAAAACATGGCCTTTGTGACAGAAATGAAGTTGAAGATCGCATGATAGAATTTTGTAAGGCCAATGATTTGTTCATAGCAAGTACCATTTTTCAACAACACAAATGGGACCTCCACAGGTGGAATACACAGAAATCCAATTGACTACATCTGTGAGAAGAGATGAGAGAAAATCTCAATATCAGTAGCTAAAACAAGGCTAGGGATTACTGTGGAACAGAGCATCAGTTGGTCATATGCAAATTTAGGTTGAAAATTAAAATAAGCCATGAGGGCCAAAATGCAACCTTGAATATATCCCACTTGAATTTTGAGAATATCTCAAGAAAAGCTTTGTTTCATTAAACATGAATGACAGAAAGTCTAAAGAGGTGTGGGATTACATCAAACACATCATACATGAAGAAAACAAAAGGACAGTAAAGAAAAAAAATCAACATGGCTCTCAGAAGAGACTGGAACTTACTGTTAATTTTAGAGTAGGCAAGGCAACTGAAAGAAATGATGAAGTCAAAGACCTGAACAGAAAATTTCAAGGGCCAACTGGAGAAAACAAAGTTAAATATTATAAGGAAATGTGCAAAAACCTAGAGTTAGAAAACCAAACAAGAAGAATACAGGTGAAAACTATCTTAGCTTAAAAACTTAAAGTCACTGCCATTGAGTCCATGCTGACTCATAGTGACCCTACAGGACAGGGAGCAACTGCCCCTCTGAGTTGCTGAGATTGTGACTCTTCATGAGAGTAGAAAGCCCTGGTGGTTTCAAACTGCTGACCTTGCAGTTAGTAGCTCAATGTATTGTTACTACAACACCAGGGCATAGTCAAACCTCAAGTTGCAATATTGAAGGAGCCTAAGGGCAAACTATGGAATGATGAAGGAATCATCAAAAGAAGATAGAAAGAATACGTTGTCACTGTACCAAAAAGAACTTGTCGACATGCAACCATTTCAAGACATAGCATATGGACAAGACCCAATGGTGCCAAAGCAGTGAAAGCAATGAAACAGCACTGAAAGCAATAACCAAAAATAAGGCTCTAGAAATCGATGGAATACCAATTGAAATGTTTCAACAAGCTCATGAAGCACTGGAAGTACTCATTCATCAATGCCAGGAAATTCAGAAGATAGCTACTTAGCCAACTGACTGAAAGAGATCCTTATTTTTACCCATTCCAAAAAAAGGCGACCCAATAGAATGCTTAAGTTATAGGAAAATATCACTGATATCACATGCAAGTAAAATTTTGCTGAAGATCATCCAACAGCAGTTGTAGCAGTACAACGACAGAGAGCTATGAGAGGTTCAGGCCAGATTTAGAAGAGGTCATGGAATAAGGGATGTCACTCATGTTGGCCGATAGATATAGGCTGTAAGCAGAGAATATCAGGAAAATGTTTAATTATGTTTCGTTGACTATGCCAAGGCACTGCACTGTGTGGATCATAACAAACTATGGATAGCCTTGAGAAGAATGGGAATTCCAGAACTCTTAATCGTGCTCATGTAGAACCTATACCTGGATCAAGAGGCAGTTATATGAACAGAACAAGGGAATAATGTATGGTTTAAAATCAGGGAAGGTGTGCACCAGAATTGTATCCTCTTATCAGACTTATTAATCTGTAGGTTGAGCAAATCATCAGAAAAGCTGGCTTATATGAAGAAGAACATAGCAATAGGATTGGAGGAAGGCTTGTTTTTATTAATAAAATCATTTTATTTGGGTCTCGTACAATTCTTATCACAATCCATCCATCCATCCATTGTGTCAAGCACATTTGTACATTTGTTGCCATCATCATTCTGAAGACATTTGCCTTCTACTGGAGCCCTTAATATCGGTTCCTCACTTTCCCCCCTCCCTGCCCCCTTCCTCATAAACCCTTCATAATTCATAAATTATTATTATTTTCTCATATGTTACACTGACGTCTCCCACGCCCAGATGACACAACCTTGCTTGCTGAAAGTGAGGAGGGTTTGAAGCACTTGCTAATAAAGATCAAAGACTGTGGCCTTCAATATGGAAAGAAAAAAAAAATCTTTACATGGTGAAGTTGTTAAGTTGAAATGTTGAAGTTGTTAAGGACTGTTTGGACAGCAGTTAAAGAGATCAAATGATGCTTTACATGAGATGAAGGTGCTCCACAAGATCTCTCTGAAGTGTCGAAAAGCAAGGATGTTACTTTAAGGACTAAAGTTTGCCTGATCTAAGCCATGGTATTTTCTGTTGCTTCATATGCACGTGACAGTTGTACATTGAATAAGGAAGAAGAAAAATCAGTTATTGAAGAACATTGAAGATCAATCTAGCCAGAATGCACCCAGATGCAGAAATGGTGAGACTTCATCTCACATACTTTGGACATGTGATCAGGAGGGACCAGTTCCTGGAGAAAGACATCCTTCTTGGTAAAGTAGAGGGGCAGAGAGAAAGAGGAACGCCCTCAAGCGATAGATTGACACAGTGGATGAACAATGGGCTCAAACAACTTTGAAGTTGGTGCTCAATCGGGCAGTGTTTCTTCTGTTGTATAAAGGGTCCCTATGAATCAGCACCAACTCAATGGCACCTACTATCATCATGAGGGTGATGTTGGCCTCTTATGATAATGAACAAGCAATGAAAAGAGAGAAAAGCAAACATCACACTGGCAGCAGACACCATTCAGAATTCTCTGGCTACCAGGGAAGAAAGAACACCTAATTCAAAGCTGGTAGAGTGAGCATGAAGTATCAGAGCTCTCAATTAACAGTCTATTATGATTGATATTGAGAACCTTGAGCTTTATATGGTTTGTGCAATACATCCTTAGGTGTTTGGATTCTATATGATCTCTTTTCATCCCTTTCCCAACTTTTGAATTAGTAATACCCATGAAATGCTACTTAGTTCAGTATCAACTATTTTGTGAAAACACAAATCTTACTTAAAAATACATTGACTATGGGTAGGATCATTTTTCTGGGTTACAATTCAAATTACTGTATGCTGTGTATGCTGCAGGGACCATAGAAAGCATCCAATAACCATATGTTGAAGGAATGAATAGATGAATTAATGGGTGAATACATGTCTCAGATATCAAGGGACACACAGTTGTGAGCAAACTTGGGGGAGAATAGCCCCATGGCATCATACTCTCTGTTTTTCATCCATGCATATTGTATAAAGGAGAAGCTCCAAATGCTGGAGGCATAGATTAATCCTAAATTTAAGAGCTTAATTCCAACTTGGTTTATATCTGTATCATTATCACTAATGGTACAAACTCAGTGCCACTGAGTCTGTTCCAGCTACAGGACAGAAAAGAATTGCCCCTGTGGGTTTCTAAGATTAAATATTTCTGAGAACCGATCCCCTCATTTTCCTCCGGTGGCGGACCTTGCAGTCAGAAGCTCAACTCAGCACCTTTCAGGCCACAGTCCATCTGTCCAGAATTTCAGGGCTAACTTTATTGTTTTGATCACTATGAAAGAGACCTCTGCTTATTGTGAAATTTCAGATAACAATATTAGTAAGTGCTAGTAACCAGTATTAATTGCTTTTATGAACCCACTGGCATTTCTGTACATATATAAGCATCCATATAGAAACATATGTACAGGTATAATATGAATGTAATATACTATGATGCACATTTTCTACATCAAAACGCAGGTCATATCTTTATGAATAGTTGCATATATTCCATGGCAAAATAAAGGGCTTTAATAAACAGCTTTTAACAAGAATGAAAACTCTCAGAATGTGAACCCGTAAGGAAAAATAATTACTAGGAACTTTATCCAATCACTTCTCAGTAAATGGGCTAAAAGCCCGTGGCCTATGATAAGCATCATCATTCACTTCTAAATGAAAGGAAAAAAAACTCTAGTGAGTAAGAGTAAAGGCAGACTCTGTAAAGCTAAGCTTGGCACCTCTCCAGAAGTTTCCCACTGATTCTAGAATATTGGCCTCACAGGGTGTGGGGGATGTCTCTTTAGCCACGATTAATCCCCACCAGTGTCTCGTAGGAGCTGGACACATGAGCCTTTATGACCGTGACCTACCAGGGAGAATACCGACACTCTCCCAGATCTTGCATGAGAGACGACAGGAGACACGTACTTAGCAACCATCCGATGGGATGTCTGAACTTTGGCGCAGTAAATGCAAAGAGCAGACAAGGCCCTTCATTTTTCCATTCAATGCAGCTGCTTTCTCGGGACCTAAAATGTTGTCATCAGGAATGATTCTATGAAGCATAAGTCAAAATTATGCTTAAGGACATTCATGGCAACACTGTTTAACATCCAAGGGGCAAAAGGTAGTGGCCTAAACATCTAACAACATGGAATTGGTTGTTAATGGGGGTAAGCAATGCATATGGAAATAAAAAGAAGTTCTATTGTAGAAGAATATTTAGTCCAAGATATATCATTTGAGGAGAGAAAAAAATCAGCTTTTACAAAACTCCATTTTAGAATATTACTATGGAGGGAGAGTCGATTAGAAGGGGGAAATCACCTCACTGCCATCCAGTCAGTGCTGGCTCATAGCCACCCACTGCGGGTTCCTAGACTGTAGCTCTTTATGCGAGTAGAAAGCCCAGCCTTTCTCCTGAGGAGGTGCTGGGGTTTCCAACTGCCCACCATGCAGATCACAGCTCAATGCATAGCCACTACACCACCATGGCTCGATAGAAGGGGGAAAGGCATTAGGAATAATATATATAAGAAGGTAGGCAATGTTTACCTTATAGAATTGTCAGCAATTAATTTTTTTCTTAATTCTATTTAGCCATAGCTTCTAAAATAAATATGTGTGGCTTTTTTTATAAGGAAACAAATTAACAACAGAATTCATTTTCAAGCAAAAACGAATCAAACACATCACTGACAGTCACAATTACCCCAAAACATGTTCGTAAAAAGGTCAGTGGACAAATTTGTGATTTGGGAAATAGGGAGAAGTTTCATATCCCTATTCCACAATGGGGAAATGGAAATTGAGAGAGCCTACAGATTTGCCCAACATTGGAAATATTGACCACTTGTGCCGAGTGACCTGTGAAACCCAGTCGTCTGTTCAAACCTCGGAGCCGCTACTTAACAGTGTTAGAATGCCTCATAAGCAAGGTAAACATAGGTTTACGTGTGATTAATTACTCGTTACTTTTACCACATTGGAGATATTGCTTTCAGGTATGGTGAGAACCTGTCTCTTTCCAATCCACAGCACTTTCCGACAGAATCGAAGCCTCTTTTCACATGTACACGCCATGGGACACTATTCACTACAAATTAGTTTAAAAAGCACAAGAAAGCCAGTGCTCATCATGCTTTTGGAGCAATCTGTCCCTGCGATGCACAAGTCGTGGACCTCAAAGCGTGGCTTCACCCTTCTCTTTTCTTCTGTATAAGGAGGTCTGGTGGGAAATGGATTAAACATTGGGTTGCTAGCCTGATGTTGGGCAGTTTGAAACCACCAGTCAGCCTGCAAGAGAAACATGAAGCTTTCTATCCCTATAAGGAGCTTTGGTCTTAAAACCCCACAGAGGCAGTTCTAGTCTGTTCTATAGAGTCACGATGAGTGGCAACCAACTTGATGACAATGAGAAGTTTGCATTCCATAGAAAGTTGTGTGGTTCAAAGAAACGGATACACATAAAGTGCTTTAGAGCACTACTTGGCACAGAGCAAGTATTCTATCATTGCCAGCTCCTGTTTCTATTACATTGCTGAACTATGCTCTTGTCCGTGGTGATTGGGCCAGACCCAACATAGCGCAGAGAGAACTTTTCTTGGGAATCTGGAACCAGGGAAGCTGAGTCCAATGGGAGGCTTTCATAAGTACTACCCCTTAAGGTCATATGAGTGTAAATTTGCATAGTCTATAGTGAGGCTATCATCTGAAAACCCCACTGAACCTGGGGATTTAAGTCCCTTGCAAGTGCAGACTGCTAAAACCAGCTCTTTGGGCTGCCGGAACAAAATATGTCAACAGGAGTGGTTTCAAAGAACAAAAATGTGTTTGCTGACAATTCTGGTGGCTAGAGATCCAGATTCAGAGTATTTCCCATGTTGATGCCATCTGAGGCCTTGGTTAGATCATATAAACTCCTGGAGACTATCAGTAATCCTGATGTTTCACTGTTGTCACATTGCATTCCATCACTAGTCTTAATAAAATACTACTCTGAAGGAATTGAGAGTATGATCTACCCTACAACTTTATTTAATTTTAATGATAATTAAATACAAAACCTATTTCCCCAAACATGGTCACATTTACATATACAGGAATAAAGACCTGAGCATATTTGGGTAGAAAATACAAGTAAATCCATTAGATCCACTTAATCTTCAAACAAATTTCCTAAGAAACCAAGTGGCAAATGGCCATTAACATTTAGAATATACTCAGTCAATTAAGTGCATCCCCCACATCATCTGGTCTGGAAGGAGTTCACAGAGCCCTACTGAAGGAAGCTGGCTTTCCTTTCGCATCCAGAGGCCAACTGGAATTTTCCATAGGAGGCCAGAGAGTGGCAGGGTATACCAGAGAGACCTGGTACACCCAAAAGCACCTTTTTCTCCAGCAGGCTCCCTAGATCACAATTTCTGCCATGTTCATATCTGTTATGAGTGGGGGGAGGAATGTCCTGTGGGCAAATTAATTTGAAAAAAATGTGTTAAATAGAAGTATGATGTTTCTCAAGTTCCCGAAGATGACCCATTTTTATAAATCTGTAGGGTGGAATGATGATAAGTAATGTTTTCCGAACCCAGCATCATTTATTCATGTCGTCAAAGATCTGTGTTACATAATATGCGTGTTTCTTGGGTAGACAAAAATTCAGGTGTTGCGTCTAGTTAAAGAATATCATCTATTTATTTGTTTACTATAATTAAGGAGAGAATAGGCAAGTCTGTGGCCACCAGGACTGAAAACAATAATGAAAGACTCAAGCGTGGGCAAAAAGTATAGATGCTGAGCAGGAAGTTCTGCTGTAACAAATTACCCCAAACGTAGTGACTGAAATCAACACATATTTATTCACATGGCTCTGGAGGTGAGAGTCCAAATTGACTCAGAAAAGGCTACAATACCAGAATTGGGAGGGCTGGTTCCTTCTGGAGGCCCCAGGAGTGTATCCGCTCGTTAGGCCTTTTAGTTTGTAGAGGCTTCTTGCATTCCTTAACTGCTGGCTGCATCACTCCAATATTTCTTTCCCTGGCCAAGTCTTCTCTCCTCGCGCACCTTCCCGAGTCCCTCTTAGAAGGATCCTTATGATCCCACTACTGATCTCTCCCTCTGGCGATGTCTGATGCAATGCCGCCTGCACAGGACCGTGTACTGTGTAAGGTAACATAGCCACAGGTTTGGAGGATTGGGATAGGGACATCTTGAGTGGGGGCATTCTTTGGTTTCTCAGAAGCTAGACTTGCAAAGGGAGGTGGCTGGTACAATGGACATGCAAATGGCATTGGAAACAGAAGGAACACAGGTCCTAACATGGGTTGGTCTCCGCATAATCCATAGCCAAGATTCTCCTGTGTGTTTCACTTGCTGGTCACCTTCTCTGACTCTTAGGATGGGGTAACACTCCCACAGGTACATTTAAGGTTTGAAAATGAGGTCAGTTTTTTTTTTTAATTACCTAACTCCCAAGCCAAACCAAATGCACTGTCATCCAGTCTCTGCTGACTTCCCATGATCCCCGGTGGGTTTCCAAGAAGACTATAATTGTTTACAGGAGTGGGGAGCCCAGTCTTTGTCCCACAGAGCTGCTGGTGGTGTTTTTCGAACTGCTGACCATGTGAATCACAGCCCAACTCATAACCACTATACCAAAGCGTCATCAATTTCCAGAAGAGAGCTAGATCTTTTTTTTTTTTTTTTTAACTAATTTGGATATACAAACAAAAGCTCAGTTCAGGAAAGAAGAGACATAAATGTGGTGTTAAGGAATTAGTGTGTCGATGTTGTTATACCTATATTTGTTCATAAGTGATATAGAATCTTAGAACACTGGTTTTATTCTATTGAGGATTTTATTTGATGAAGAACGTACACACGCAGACATGAGACGGTCGTCACTGAGTGTGTTGAATGGTATGGATAAAATTATCCAGGATAAATTTTCCTTACGGGGTCTCTACATGGTGTTGGTGGTTAATGTATGTGACTAGCCATTACAACAATGCTAAGTGAGCTTACCTAGTCTTGGAAGAAAGGCCTGGCAATCTTCTTCAAACAATAAGCCATTGAACATGCGATGGAGCACTGTGCCATTCTGACACAAATGGGGATGGGAGACACAGAGTCTACTCAGTGCTATTAAGATTTTATTTAGGCCACGTGGTACTTGAACTCTTTTGATGAGAGAGTTTTTATCACTGTTTTCCAAAAACTGAAGGATGTGTTTTATTTGCTCCCTTGGTATTCTGAGACTCCCTTATTCTCTAATACCCTGGAAGACCTACGTGAGAAGAGACAGCCTTTGACCTGGTTCTCGGGGAGCGAGAAGCCCCATTTATTGCAAAGGTATGGTCTTGCCCAGAAAGAAGGCTCTTATACCAGATATTTTATTGGAAAGAAGAATTTAAAATTAAAACAAAACACACGGCCATCAAACTGCTGCGAGCTCATCGCCATCCGAGAGCAGAGAGTGCGTAGAACTTCCCAACAGGCTTTTCAAGGCGGAAACCTTAAAAACCAAAACAAAACTTGTCACATTATTCTCCCATGGAGCGGTTGGTGGGCTTGAACCACTGACCTTTCAGCAGTGTAGTGTTTAATCTCTGTGCAATCATGGGCCATGAACATAGGCCATCTCGGCAGAAGAACACCGTGACCAAAAAAATTCCTGTAAAGATTAGTCAAGAACACCACATAAGGTTGTCATAAGTTGGGGCTCACAACAACATATGTAAAAATCTTATAAAAATTCAATTCCTGCATCAAAGCTAAGTGCCCATGCAAGAAGAACTATGCTGGCGATCTCCATATTGCCAATTTTCCCAAGGAGAAACCTTTTTTTTTTTATGTGTGTAAGAGTCCCCAAATTTAGTCAATGCTGGAGTCTCACTATTTTATTTTTTTAGCAGCACTTTACTGCTCATAGAGGGGAAAATAAGGAAAGAGGGGGAAAGAATTTGCCATGCACAAAGAGACAGTCTTGGGTTTAAGGGGGTGAAAATCACAACAAATGTGCAATTTTTATCCAGAGGGATCTGGATGGTTAGTTGATCAAGCCCATTCAGATATGTCAAATAATGCTGATGCTGCAGCCTGAAAAATCACCTTTTGTGGAAGAAAGAGAGAGGAAATTGAGGTGAAACGGCAAAATATTTTTTCTTTGCGATTTTTTTTTTCATGAAACCAGCAAAAATGACGGTCCTCTTCAGCCGCCAGTGCAAATGTTTTCACAAAGTTGAACTGCCAAGTGGCCTTTGATGCTTGCCAATTTTCATAATTGAAAGATACCTTTTTAAATGAACATGTTGGTTTCCTATTGGGTCAGAGCAGCCTTTCACACCGGGGCGTTTCTTCTCCTCTAGGGAGAAAAAGAAGCTTCGCCGGGGACTGCACTGAAGAACTACAACATCAGAACGCGACCCTCAGTGGCACTCATTTAGACCTTGTGGACTTTTTTCAACATAGTTTCAGACTTTCCATGCGACGAAATGATGATGAAGTACAGATCTAAAATCTTACCACAGAGCAGATCATCAGCTCTGTCATATTGGTAGGCTACTAATAAAATTAAATCTCACCTTCTTAAAAATCTTTACCAAAAGCCTTAACTGGAAGAACGAAGGCAAACACTAAGGTGTCTAAGAAGACTCTTATTTTTGCTGAGTGAAAGACTGAGTAGGGACATTTGAAGTGTGTTTCATTGCACTCCATCAAGACATTTAATAAAGCTGCTATTTCTATTACAGGACTCACTACTTGGGAATTGTTTTCACAGTTACTCAGCATGAAACTAACATTTGAACTCACCAATCGTTGGAGTTGCAAATTCAATTTTAAACTTTTTATTTAAAAGGCTTCAAGAATATATATCACTCCAGGAAGAGAAATGATAATAACACTCAGCTTTATGAATTATTACTTTCCAATCAAGGATGACAGACTGGCTTTTGTGAACAGAGTGGAACTTTTCATAAGCCTAAGAGTTCATTCCACACTCTCCTGATTATATCGTGCCAAAGAAAGGGAGAGGATATTACATTTTAAAATAAAATTCCTCCAAATAAAGGCCTACCCAAGCTAACTGTCTGAGAGTTCTTGTGGTGCCTTTATGTTGTAAATGTTAAGGTTTTATATTACTTATAAGCTTGGGACTCCACTCGAGCTGGCAAACAAAACCCAAGAATGCTGAAACAGATGTCGGACTATATCTGAGTCATTTGGACCAAAATAGGGCCAGGGATTGGAAGAGGTAAGAGTGTTGTTCTCTCAGCCCACTGCAATTCTTTGCTCAGCATTTCAACTCCCAAACAAAGAACTTGCAATGGCTGCTAGTCTCATGAAATCTCAATGAGACAAGCCAGTTGGATGTAAGGTAGGTACCTGTGAATTTGTTTTAAAGGGTCAGTTTAAAGGAAAACTAGATTTAAGAACTGAATCCAATTTCTTAGTCCCTTATTCTATTATCATGACAAAGGCTAAATCTTAGAGATACCCCAGCAGCCAGTCCCAGACAAAAAGAGATGCATTGGAAATTTAAGAGGTGAAACAATGCTGGCTACAAATTCCACAGGACAAACTGCAGGAGCTCAGGCTTCTATTCACCGGGGCCTTTAAAGGAGTGGCCTGAAGTTTGGGAGGCTAATCGAAAGTGAAAGGAATTTTCATTTAAATCATTTAAGACAAATGCTAACAATCCTTTAAAGACAATAAGGTAATCCATGAGTATTTGCTCAACCAGAAATCGCTGACATGCTAATTATAAATACCATGCTAAGAACAACCTGACAATTACAAATAATGCTTTTCTGTAGGTCTTCCAGGACCCCTTAGTAAAGGATCTTTTTAGAGATAACTCAAATTATTTAGCTACGTGGGGGAACGGCAAGGACTTTAGCTTTAAAGACCACTTATTAAAGCATGTTGTTGCTGGGGAGTCTGGCACACTTATTGCGACCTGGTATACAACATGACAAAGTAAGAAGCAGCTTTGTGCCATTCTCATAAAGCATGTCACTCACAAGTTCAAGTCACCCTGAAATAGTGAACCTTAAATGCAATCTTTAAAAATAACCCGCTAAGTTACTATCAGGTCAACTCATGGTGACCCCATGTGTCCCAAAGTAGAAATATGCTCCCTAGAATTTTTAATAGCTAATCTTTCAGTAGATCATCAGACCTTGCTTTCATCATGTCTATGTTAGGCCCAGTTGACTAGAGAAAGGAATCCAGTGATATTCATATACATACACATGCATAATATTATATATATATGCATAATATTATATATACATGCATAATATTATATATACATGCATAATATTATATATACATGCATAATATTATATCTAAGAAAGAACTTTATATCAAGAAATAATTATATATTAAGAAAGTATCCCAGCCCACTCCAATTGAAGTCCATAAATCTGATACTAGTTCATCAGTCCCTCTTCATACTCACATAGCCATATACAATGATGCGGAATGCAGGAAGATCACAGGCCAGTGGGTACAAAGTCATACGGATTTAAGGTTGGTAGAAACATGACAGGGCTCCAGCGACTCTCAAGGTCAGTGAACCAGTCCCAGTAAACAGGCAGGTGAAGGGGGAGAGAGAGAAGAAGAGCCCTCTGTAAAAGAAAGCCACACTCCCGAGGAAGCCTCATCAGCCTGGGACCTGCTATCCCACCAAGAGGTAATTTGTTTATTGTGTCAACCTGGCTGATAAACCCATGTGGGGTTAATTGAAGAGCGGAGGGATAAATGGCTCCGTGAGCCTCACCTTTCTAGTTCTTGGGTCTCTTGCTTTCTGATGGTCAGACCAGGGTGCAGCTGCTTTAGCCAGTCCCCTGTTTTATCTGGCAAGACTCACTTCCTGCAAGACAATCCCTGAGGAAAAGCCACATGGGCCTACCCCATTGCAGCCCTGGGTGCTGGAGCAGCCGTGTGGAGACCCCTGCCTGCGCTGAGATGCTTACACATTCACTGACTCGGCTTTCCTCCTGCAGTCAGCATCATTGCTTCTGTTTTGTGAGATGGAGGAGGACTTCGTGGATTGGTGTTGGACATATGGGTTAATGTTGGACTTGTGGGTTTGGGCAGCACTGGGTTGGGATGTTTTCTTGATGCACACTTAATCTTTACATAAAACTCTCTCTTATACATGAGTTTCTTTGGATTTGTTTCTCTAAAGTACTCAGACTAACACACACCCCTACACTTTCATGCATCTTCCAGGCTGACATTAAATCATCTAACTACCATATTGTCTCTCGCTGGCATTGAACCTACAACCATTAAGTTAGCAGCTGAGGCTATTAACCATTTGGATCAGCCAGGAACCTGAAATATTTTAGGGTATATTTATTCCCAGTTCACTTACTCACTATGGGATTTTAGGCAAGTTACTTAATTTCTCTGAGTTTCACTTTAATTTTTCAAGGAAATCATAAGCCAACCAAAAGCCAAAGCCATTGCTATCAAGTTAATCCTGACTCATAATGACATGGAGAGTTTCTAAGACTGTAAATCTTGATGGGAACAGACAACTTTATCCTTCTCCAATGAAGTGGATAGTGGGTTTGGATCTTTCTATCAGCAACCCATTATGTAACTCACAGCACCACCTGTGCTACACCAGGGACGTAATTAAACTCACTACCATCAAGTTGATTCCAACCCAGCAATTCTAGGACCTATTAACCCATGTGTTATTAAAAATGCTTATTGTGGAACATGGGACAAAGCAAGTGCGCTATAAATGATTATGTAACCTGATAGTAAGAATAGAAATAGAATGGGAGGGGGTGTTGCCCCTTTAAGATACCAGCTTAAAAACCGGGTTTGAAAATTTTGAACCATAATTCCATAATAATTAAAGTGATTTTGACAAAAGTTCAGGAGTCAATGCCTATAGCAATTCAAGGGAAAAGGAGAAGCTAAGGATAAATTTTAAAAATAAGACTTATAATCCATCAGTGTTGCTGGTCAGGCATGTTCTTTAAGGCCCAAACAACTTAGAAAACAGGGCTGGGCATGTGAGTGAGGAATCTCCCTGGCACAGTTTCAGCTGTCCAATCTTGTGGCTCTAGACAAGCAGAAAGTGAAGACGTAGGCAGAGTTTTCACATGCCTGGTTGTGAAAGGCTCAACCTGATGTGTACAAAGAAGACCTGGGCAAAGACTGAGAGACTCCCTTGTCCGAGGCATCTGAAACCATCTCTGCCTAGTCCTTAGTCAATTCAGCCAACTGAAAAGACTTCCTTTCTACAAATGATAACGAATATAGATTTTGCATAATTCGCTCAGAAAAAGAACTAAACAACAATAATAATCATCAAAACAAACTCTGTTTAATTCCCAGAAAGAGGAGAAAGAAAGGAGGGGACAGAGGAATATTTGAATAGATAATGGTTGAAATCTGACAATATATTTGGAAACCATTAGTCTACGCATGTAAGAAGTTCATCAATTCCCAAAGAGACCTGTACCCCGCACACTCCCTAATGAAACGGTTGAAAGCTATAGAAGGAATAGTGAACGCATTGAGAGAAACAGTGTATCCCTTACCATGGCATCTAAACGAGATTAGGACAGAATTTCCTTCAGACATCATGGAATCCTAACTCAGTAAAGTTACATGTGAAAAATGCACATTAGAAAGAGCTATTAACCAAGAATTAACTGTCTAGCAAATTTGTACTTCAAAAATTAAATAAAAGTCAAGTAATTTCTAGATTAAATAATAACAGAGAATGTGTCATCAGCTGATTTGGTGTACAAGAAAATACTGAAGGGAGTCCTTGAAGATGAAATGAAAGGACACTAGAGAGTAAGTCAAATTTAAATGAAGAATAAAGAGAATTGGTAAAAGTTACCACATTAAAAACATATAAAAGGTAGTATAACTGAATTTTTTCCTGAGAACACTTTTTTAATTGGATGCTCTTATAGCTCTTATCACAAGCCATTGTGTCAAACACATCTGTACCTATGTTATCATCTTTTCCAAAATATTTTCTTTCTACTTGAGTCCTTGCAATCAGCTCCTCTTTATTTTCCTTTCCTCCCCCATCCTCCCTCCCCCATGTCCCCTTGCTAATTTATAAATTCTTTTTTTTTCATGTCTTACACCAACCCCTGTCTGCCTTCACCCACTTGTCTGTTGTCTGTCCCCCTGGGAGGGAGAACATATGTCAATTGTTGTGATCAATTCCCCCTTACTCCCCACCCCCTTCCCTTACCCTCTTAGTATTTAAAAAGAACAAAATACTTAGGAGTAAATCTAACAAAATAAGTGAGAGACTTGTACCTTGAAATATATGAAATCTTACTGAAAGAAATTAAGGAAGACAGAAATAAGTAGGTAGGCCTCCCATATTTGTGGATAAAATCTTTAATATTAAGATGGAAAGCTACAAATGAGAGTGTTAGCCTAAAATCCATTTATATGCAGAGGCATATAAATTGAGGGCCTGGGGAATACCCCATGCATACCCCATATACATTAACTCTAAATGTTTAATATGCTCTTCTTTCTCTTAGATTGAGGCCTCTACCTGTTTTAGATGGTCCTTGTTGGTTGTTTGTCGTTGTTTTTTATGTTTATTGGTATAAGGAAACTAGGAGGTGCAGAAATTACAAAGACAGTAGCTGGATTAATGATTGCTTGGGGGCGTGAAAAGGGAGGATATGAGCAATCGGGAGTCAACATCAATGAGTACAAGAATGAAAGTTGACTGGGGTGATGATTACACAACACGTCTTAGTAGGATTGAACTACTTAACTGTACTATATGTTAATTTTAGCAAAAAATAATAAATTACAAGCCAACAACAATAACAAGAGATGATAATTCAGTCAAGTTCATAGTATAGGTTCAACACAGTCTCTCTAAATTCAGATTTTTGGTGAACTTGCTGTGGTGTTCTTAAAATCCATTCGGAATTGCCAGGAACCACCAAGTAGATAACACAATCCTGGAAAAGGAAAACAGAGTTGGAAACTCACACTTCCCAATTTCAAAATTTACAAATCTACGGTAATCAAAATTATGTGGTATATGTACAAGTATCTGTCAGTGGAACAGAATTGAGAGACTAGAAATAAACCCATATATTTATGCTCAACAGATTTTCAAGGTCAAAATAATGAAGGAAAATTGACCTTGTCAATATATGGTGCTTGGCCATCTAGATATCTAGCAGATTAAATATTAACACAAAATATAAAACCTAGACTTTTTTTTTTTGCTTTCAAGGCTCACTTCCTGCAATACATCCCTGAACAGAAGCCACATGGACCTACAGTTTTATACATCCATATATAAGAATCACAAATCTTAGAAATAAACATAGTCATCAATCCATGACTTTGGGTTGTTGTTTTTGCCAGGTGCCATTGAGTCTATTCCAAATCCTAGAACCACAGAATGAAGTACTGCAGTCCTTCACCATCCTCACGACTGTTGCTGCATTTGAACCCATTGTTGCAGTCACCGTGTCAAATCATCCCATCAAAGGCCTTTTGCTTCTGCCCAGTCCTTCCATTCTACCAAGCAAGAAGTCCTTTAGAGAGACTGGTCTCTCCCAATAACAAGTCCAAATGATACTGTCTCACTATCCTTGTTTCTAAGGAGGATGCTGGCTATACTTCTGCCAAGACAGACTCCTTTGTGTTTTGGCATTCCATCCTACTTTCAATATTCTTCAACAACACCATAGTTCAAACATATTGACTTCTTTGCTCTTTATTCGATGTCCAATTTGTCATGCGCATGGGTCTAGCGGGTCAGGCGCATCTTACTTTTCAAAGCAATATGCTTGTCTTCAAAGCATTAAAGAGATTTTCCGTGGCACATTTGCACAATCCAATGTATCATTTGACGTCTAGACTGCTGTTTCCATGAATACTAACGGTGGATACAGCAAAATAAAATCCTTGACGACTTCAATTTTTACTCCATTTATTATGATGTTACCTATCAGTCCAGGTGTGAGGATTTCCCTTTTTTTTTTTTTTTTGCATTGAGTTGTAATCCACAGTGAAGACTTCCATCCCTGATCTTCATCATTAAGTACTTCAAGGCCTCCTCACTTTCGCCGAGGAAGATTATGTCCTTTGTATAACGCAGGGTGTTAGTCAGCCATCCTCCAATCTTGGTGCCGTGTTCTCCTTCAGAGTCCAGCTTCTTGTGTTATGTGCTCAGCACACAGATTAAAGAAGTATAGTGAAAGGAAACAACATGGATGCACACATTTCCTGATTTTAAACCTTGCAGTAATTCCTTTGTTTTGTTTTGAGAACGGCCTCTTGATCGATGTACAGGTTCATATTAGCATAATGAAGGGTTCTAAATTTGCCCGCCTTCTCGATGCTATTCAGAGTTTATTATGATCGACACCATCTGACCCACCACTTGTCTGTCCATTTGTCTTACTGTGGTGGCCTGGTTGTTGCTGTGACGTGAAAAGTTTTGTCACTAGCATTTCAGATGTTAGCAGGGTGACCCAATGACAACAGGTCTCAGGGGAGCTTCCAGACTGAGAACACACAATGGGGAAGAACTGGGCTGTCAACTTTGGAGAAAGATGCTGCTGAAAATCTTACACATAGCTTCACAGTATTGTCCGATAGTGAAGGCCTAGTGAATGGAAGCCAAGCGTGGTTGGAGATAGTACTGGAGTATGAGCCCTAGGGGGCGACAGGCAATCAAAATGTGACTGAGGAGGAGCTTATTGCTTGGAATGGTGTCCACCATGGTTAAGTGAGGAGGGGAAAGATCATAGGCGTGGAGCCTCCAGGATCTTTATTTAGAGATGGGGGACAAGTAAAGGGAAAGGGACGCAACTGAAACATCTGCTAATGATCAGAACTTGGGATATGCCAAATATGAGTCCAGGAAAACTAGAAATGGTCAAAGTGAAATGGACTAATATTGGCCGTTTTGAATCAGAAAATCATATGACTTACTATGTTGGGAATGACATCATCAGAAGGAAGGGCATGGCATTCGTTGCAAAAAAGGACATTTCGAAATCAATCTTGCAGTACCATGCTGTGCATGATAGGACTAGATCTGCCTTCAAGGATTTCTAATCAATGCAACTATTATTTAAATGTATGCACCTGCCACAAAAGCTAGAAATTGAAGAATTCTACCAAAGTCTTCCATCTAAAATTGATTGAACATACAATCAAGATGCATTGATAATTATTGGGTACTGGAATACAAAAGTTGGAAACAAAAAGGAAGGAACAATAGTTGGATAATATCACTTGGTGATAGAAATGAAGCTGGAAATTGCATGATAAAATTTTGTAAAGTCAATGACTTGTTCATAGAAGGTGAGGGAGAAAGGGGCAACAGATTACAAGGATCTACATATAACTTCCTCTCTGGGGGACAGACAGCGGAGAAGTAGGTGAAGGAAGATGTCAGATGGTGTAAGATATGGCAAAATAATAATAATTGATAAATTATCAAGGGTTCATGGGGGAGGGGGGAAGGGGAGAGAGGGGGAAGATGAGGGACTGAGACCAAGAGCTCAAGAAGAATGCAAGTGTTTTGAGAATGATGATGGCAACATATGTACAAATGTGCTTGACACAATGAATGGATGGATGGATGGATTGTGATAAGAGTTGTACAAGCCCCAATAAAATGAATTAAAAACACCTTTTTTCAATAACACATAGACTTTTCCATATGGAATGCACAGAAATCAAATTGGCTACCTCTGTGGGAAGATATGATGGATAATATCAGTATTACCAGCTAAAACAATGCTAGGGGCCGACTGTGAAACAGACCATCAATTGCTTATATGTACGAGCAGATTAAAGCTGAAGAAAACTAAAACAAGTTCACGAAAGCCAAGCCAAGACCTTGGGTGCATCCCACCTAAAGTTTGAGAACATCTCGAGAACAAATTTGACGCATTGAACAGTAGTGACAGAAGATTCCATGCGCTGTGGGGGACGTCAACAACATCATTCATGAAGAAAGCACAAGATGATTAAAAACACAGAAAAGAGAGAAGAGATCAGATTGGATGCCAGAAGCAGCTCTGAAACTTTTTGTTAATAATAGAGTATCTAAAGCAAATGGGAGAAAGAATGAAGTCAAAGAGCTGAATAGAATATTTCCAAGGGCAGCTGAAGAAGACAAAGGCAAATAGTATAATGAAATGCGTAAAGACATAGAATTGGAAAAAACTAAAGGGAAGAGAGCATGCTCAGTATGTTCTTAAACTGAAATAACTAAAAAATATATATGTATATAAGGCTTGGGTTGCAATATTGAAAGGTGCTGTGGGCAAAATAGCGATCGATGAAGGAAGCATCAAGAGAAGATGGAGAGCGAGGTGTTATTGTATTGGGGGATTATGCATGAGGAGGCCCAATGACCATCTGCTACCCTACTACTGAACCTATAAATATATGCCTATAAGTGTAAGCAAACGTGGTGAAGAAAGCTGATGGTGCCCGGCTATCAAAAAGATATAGTGTCTGGGGTCTTAAAGGCTTGAAGGCAAATAAGCGGCCATCTAGCTCAGAAGCAACAAAGCCCACAGAGAAGAAGCACACGACCTAAGAGAATACAAGGTGTTGAATGGACCATGTAGCAGACACAAAGGAACAAAAACAATCATTGTGTGATCACCTTCCTCACATAATCGCTGAAGACGAAAGTGTGCATAAGCAAGTGTGGTGAAGAAGGCTGATGGTGCCCGGCTACTGAGAGATATAGCGTCTGGGGACTTAAAGGCTTGAAAGCAAACAAGCGGCCATCTAGCCCAGAAGCAAGCAAGCCCACACGGAAGCAGCACACCAACATAGGTGATCGTGAAGGGCAGAGGAGACCAGGTCTCCAACAACAAAGGTAGGGTGGTGGTGAGAATCACATCACCGTGAAAGAGGGGGAGTACATGATGGGGACCCAATGCCCATCTGTAGACAGCTGGACATCCCTTCCAGAGGGGTAGTGGGGAGGAGATGGGTCACTCAGGGTTCAGTGTAGCAACAATGAAACTAAAAACCTTCCTCTAGTTCCTGAACGCTTCCTTCCCTTCCAATCATCATGACCCCAATTCTACCTTGCGACCTGGTTATACCAGAGGATGTACAGCGGTGCAGTGGGGATCTGGAGGCACAGGGAATCTAGGACAGACGAACCCCTCAACACCAGCGGTGGGAGTGGCGACACCAGGAGGGAAGGGGGTGTAGAAAGTGAGAACCGATCTCGGAGATCTATGTGTTACCTCCTCTCTGGGAGATGGGCAATGGGGAGGCGGGTGAGGGGAGACGCCGGGGAGTGTAAGATAAGATATAATAATTATTTATAAACTATCAAGGGACCATGGGTGGGATCGGGGAGGGAGGGGGACAGGGGGAAAAAAGGGAAACCGAGCTGATTCCAGGAACCCAAGTGGAAGGTGAATTATGAGAATGAGTGCAACGAATGTATAAGGGTGCTTTGCTCAATTGATGTATGTACAGACTATGATAAGAGCCTTCTGAGACCCAATAAAAAGATTCAAAATATATATATATTACAAGCAGATTTGTAAGACCCCTCCCACAATAAAATGATTTTTTAAATGACAAAAAAAAGAGAAGATTGAGAGAGAGCCCAGTCACCATACCAGAGAATTAAAGCGATGCCCCTGTTGCCTAACTCAATTAATTCCAAATTCTTGTGAAAACACTGAAAAGTTCAAGAACTGAACATATTTTTCCATAAGAAACTGAAAAACAAAATAATTGGTTCTGAGACCCCAAAATTATGCTTATAAATTCATTTTTTTCCAGGACTTTAAATATCTATGGAAGCTTAAGCCTTCTTGCAGCTCACTGACTTGCTTACACTGTCACCATCCCGTGGTTTCTGATTTATCCAATTAGCAGTAACTAGGTAACCTCTGCGTTCTTTGTTTCATGGTTAATGGCCTCATACCATTTGCTCTATTTGCCATTTTAATAACTGTTCTCTTTCAAAAACGTTTACAATGTGAACGTAGCTGGTTGTATTTGGCTGCCAAATCAGACAAGCAGAATCTACTCGAATTTTCAACGATGTCCTGGTTCTCACAGCTGGCCCCTTGGCTTGACGGCTGATGTCACTTTCTTTCGAGCCGCGGTTACAAGATTTTTCACAAGAAAACACATCCACAAAAAGAACAACGATGGGCATTTTACTCCCCAACGCAAGCACGGTGGTTTGTTTGTGTGAGAGTAGAGCTCAGACCTAAGTGTCACCCCGCTGTGTGTCTGTGGCCAGGGGCAATAGGTGACTCACTCTGAGCCTAGTCAGACTTTCAGTTCAACTACTGAGCAAAGGTACAAACACTGAGCAGATTTTTTTCAAACTTTACTGAGCAGTGGAAAGTTTGTGGGTGGGGCCATTTGAAAACTGCCATATCACTGTGGCTGGAATTAGACCACTTCAAGAGACCAACATGTGATCAAGAACCAATGGTACTGAGGGAAGACGTCCAAGCTGCACTGAAAGTCTTGCTGAAAACCATGCCTCCTGTAAGTCATGGGATACCAATTGAATTTTCAACAACCCGAGGAAGCACTGGAAATGCTCATTCGTCTGACACTGCAGGGCTTTGAATGTTTGTTTACTCACATCTAACCAATCAGAGCCATCCTATGATGTGGACGGCTTCAATTCGCAGAAGCACCCCTAGTGATTCACTTATGCTGGCAGCTGAACTGGTAAGGATGTGTCTGTGGCTGCGCTCCGCCTCTCCCCTCTGTTCTCTGTGTGAATTCACATCCTGCATTTCCCAACCGAGGCTTATACTCGAGTCAATCAGTTTTTCTGGTTTCCCAGGTAATAATTAGGTACTTCGACTTATATTCGAGTATCTATGGTAGGTCGAATACATTTTTAGTTCTTTGTTCTGTTGCTTTCTTTGCTCCCCTGCTCCATTGTAAGAAGCAGCCTTTCCTTCCTTAGAAGTATTATTTGGTTAGGGGTATGTTGTATATTTTATGTCCAGGCATTATAAGGAACTATTAGTTTACCAATTGATTTCTTAGATTTTCCTGTTTAGAAAACTTAAATTCTCTCCACAACTTTGACGTTGGAATCTTAAAAACAATGAAATCTTTATAATGACAGTTCTCTTATGACTTAGTTTAATTTTTTTAAGTAAATAAAATGACTGGTTTAAAAGAGTAAGTAAATCTGAAATACACAAGTAGATTTCAAAACATTAATGGAAAATTGAAATTGAAGAATGATAGAAAATTTCCACAAAATTGTTGAAGTCCCCTCGTTTTATTTTTTGACATGGCTCTGAACGAGTAAGGATTTGTCAGGAAGGATTTTTTTTTCTTTAATATACTAAAAAACGAAATTAAAAATATTTTTGAAGTGGTATTAACAATTCTTTGCTTATAGATGCCTCTAAAACAGCATGATAATTTTAAAATCAGATTTGGTGAGTTATCATTTAAATACAATAGCATTCATCCCTTTTAGTTGCACAGTTCCATAAGTGTTGACATTTGCACAATCAAGCAGCCACCACAACAATCAAGGAGGGTAAGTTCTCCGTGTCACTTTGTAGTAAATACTACCCAGGCCCCCACCCCACCCTGTGCCCAGCTCGCGACAACTTTAGATTGTTTCCTGTCCCTGTTTTACCTACATGACATTTTGGCCCGAGGCGTTCAGTTGGGATCAATGCGGATCTCTAGCAACCAGCACAGAGTCCTTTGCTGTTTGTTTGAAAACCACATTTTCGTTGCTGACCACCAACAGACCATTCTCCACATCAGCAAACTTGACCGCCAGCTCCAGGCACAGTTAAGTTCCTGCCCTGGAACTTGGTGTGTCTTCAACGGGGCTGACATGCCCGGACAAGCCAGGCAGGGCAGGCAGTGCAGCAGGAGGGTGGTCCTCATGACATGTAGTACAAGATCCATGCCGTTGCCTTTTCTGGTCTGACTTCTTTTCCAGTTTGGAAAAGTGTGATTGCCAGGGTGTGTGTGGGCATGCTTGCAAAGTCTCCGTGAGAAAAAAGCATGAGTAACATACAGGAGAGTGATGAGGCCACAAGTTGCGAGAAATCATTTTCTTTGAGGTTTCCCTCTGTCTGACCTGACCTGCATGAGCCTGTGTTCTGCTGGTGAGAGTGAGAAATTCTAGGAGGCGGTATCAGGTTGCTCAATAAACAAGGTAAGCACAGGCTTACTTGTGCTTGTTTACTAGTCCGCAGTGAACATTTTCAAACCAAAGATGTGCTGGAAAGCATGGAAACCTCTTTGCTACAAATTGGGAAGGAAGCACAAGTCACCCATGCTGAGCTTTCTTTATTGTCTCTGATGCCTCTTTATCCAGCTCTATCACAGGTGCAAGATGTTACACGAGTTCATGGAACTGTCACTGCGAGTGCATGACCTGAAGTGTTTCACTACTCCAGTGCAGTGTTGTTTGTGATGACGGGGCATAAATGGGCTGAACTGCATTCATTCTTCAGATGGGCCACCTTAAAAGGATATCCCACAGAACACGGCTCTGCCCTCGAGCTGTTGGGAGACTAAGAGACTGTGGTGTTTAAAGGAAACTTTGATTTACTGTTGGGCCTCCCTATAAAATTTCATAGCGCGTTGTCACAGCACGTCGTGCATCGGGTTGCTGACTGCATGGTCAGCAGTTTGAACAGAACGCTCCATGGGCGAAACATGATGCTCTCTGTTCCCGGGAAGATTTAGTCTTGGATTTAGTCTGAAGATAAACAGTTCTACCCTGTCCTTTAGGGTCACTCTGAGTCAGAATGGACTTGATGGATGCGGGTTATAGCATTTTGTATTTATCAGTATTCATCGTCAATCTTAATCTTGCAAAATGCACATAGCTCGTGTTCATCCTTACTGTATAGAAGGGTGAGAAGCAAACACAGTGGAGGAGTTACGTCTTTGCCCAGGCTTCATTTCAAACCCACAGCCCCCACATCCACTACAACACAAACTCTATAAGCCATCTAACTCTGGCACTCACTATTTAAGTCCGCTTTACACAAACACCAAATACCTGAATTGTATGATGTATTCACTTTTGCTGTGGCTGCTGCTACTGCTATTATTATTTTATTAAAGTATTATTTTATTGGGGGCTCTTACAGCTCTTATAACAATCCATACATCAATGGTATTATGCATATTTGTACATATGTTGCCATCATTCTTTTCTTTTTTTTAATTAAAAAAAATTTTGTCATCATTATTTTCTAGACATTTACCTTCTATTGAATGAGTCCTTGGTATCAGCTGCTCTCCCCCACCCCCAGGACCCCTTGATAAATTATAAATTAATATTGTTTTCATAGCTTACACTGACTGCTGTCTCCCTTCCCCCAGGGTTTCTGTTGCTCATCCCCCTGGAGGGTGTGTGGGTGTTTATGTGTCGCTCATTGCGATTGGTTCCTCCTTCCTCCTTTCCTCTCCCCTCCTGCCCCCTACCCTTCTGATAGGAATAGTCCCATTCCTGCTCCTGGAATCCATGTCTGTACCTGTGTCCCATGTTCCAGTCTAGCCCGTAGTGAAAGGCAGGACTGGGGTCATGAGAGTGGAGAGTGAGGTAGCCTCGAGGAACCAGAGGAATATTGTGTGTTTCTCAGTGCTTTACTGAGACCTATTGTTAACCGCCATTGAATCAGCCCCAACTAATAACAACCATGCACAGGATTGAACTGTTAACATTCACAAGATTTTTTTCTTGTTTTAAAATTTTAATTTAATTTTCACAAGATTTTTCATTGTTAATATTTACTATAAGTTTAATTTAAACATAGATTTAAATATATAGTGTATATATGTGGACACACGCACGCACGATTTTCAATGGTTGACTTTTCATAAATAGTTGAACAGGTCTTTTTCAAATGTTGAGTCTGTAGGGTCCCATCAAATTTGTTTCACAGCATAGCAACACTGAAACCATCACTGGCAGGTAGTTGCACATGAGTTGTGTTTGTTAGAAATTAAGCATCAGTTCCTTGCATGGAAGGTGAGAACTCTAAGATTACAGCCTACTCAGGTCTGGTCCTCTGCAGCGTTGAGGCCATGGCCTGGTTGCTGCTGAGTGAGGGGCTGTGCATGACTTTACTTCATGATTCCTCTTCCTCCACGCCATCAGACCACCACCCCCACTTCAAAAAATTCATGGAAAAGCTCCTTTTTTTTATTCAATTTTCCCTGCTCATAAATGTTCGTTTGGGGGTTAAGAGATGATGATAGTAGTAACACTACTTTTCATTGAGGTGTTGACCCTGGGCCAGTGCTAGGCACGTCATGTCCCTTATTTCCTTGAAGTCTCACACCTGTTCCCACTGCCCCTGAATTGATTCTGAATCTTCCTGACCCTGTAGAACAGAGTAGAATTGCTTCCTGGGGTTTCCAAGACTGTATTTCTATGCAGGGTCAGTCTCTTCTTTCTCCCTCGGAACAACTGATGGGATCAAACAACTGCTGACCTTGAAGTAAAAAGCCCCAACACACTATAACACCAGGACTCCTTACAGCGCAATATAGACAGGTGTTTTTGTTGCCCCTATTTGGAGTTTGGGAAATGGAGGCAAAGATGTTCAAAGACCTTACCCATGGGCGCGGATGCAGTCCGCGGCTGCGTCGGAAATGAAGCAAACTTCTGACCCCACTCATTCTATACATTTTTCACTAGAGCATATTTAAGCTACTAAAATAGTCCCATCAATGAGGGCGTGTCAAGAGTTTGAACGAGTACGATGGGAATCCCAGGGAGACTCTGAGCAGAGTCAGAGAACGTGAGCAGCGTGTCTCCATGGCCCACTTGCTTTCCTAAGCCAGGCTTCAGGCATCGCAACACGTGTGCTGGCCAAGGCAGCAGCGTCTGATGGCAGCCACCCCAAAGACGAATCCAGACTCGTGCCAGCGGAGGCCAAGGAGGGGGGAAGCTAACGGACGAATGTGGGTCAGCTCGCTGAGTGCAGAAAGGGAGCGAAAGTTGATTTTTTTTCCATGGGAATGATGAGGAAAGCAGTTCTGAAATGTTTTTACCAGAAAAAGAAACTAGTGAAATAGAAACCAGCAGTCTACCGTTTTAGAAAATAAATAAATAAAAGAGCCAGGCAGGCAAGAGAATTGGTTCCTACTGCCAAGATGTTGTAAACTTTTCATATTTAGTTTATTCGCTTAAATAAATACATACTTAGATCACCAGAACACACGAAGTGATAACAAACAAAGCTGCAATGTCAGCCGCCCCTCTCCTCTCTCCTCCCTCCTCCCAGCACAGGTGGCAAACGCTGTCTCTCATACTGCCACATGACTGGCAAAATCTATAGCCTTTCCTGCAGGATACATGAGTCTGCTCCTGCACACACACATGTGCACACACATACACACATGTACACCTCTCCCCCGTCAGCCCAGCTTCCTGCCTGCACCAAGGCCACTCCAGCTGCAGGCACTAACCAAGCAAGGGACTGCTAATCTGGCCTCCAGGAACTCTGACGGGATCATGCTTAATTTTACTGTAAAGCCTCCTTAATTCTCCAGAGCTCTGTCCCAGGGGTGTGTGGGGTGGGCAGTGGAAAGCTTTATCAGAACCAGAGCCTGTTTCTTCAGCACCCCTTGTAGGTGCCTCCGTGCTGGGCCAGTCCTGTATTTGCAATAGCTGTTAGATCTAACAGTGTGGTTCTGTAGACTTCCCTACCAGCGGCGCAGTTCGGGTTGACCCTGATATTACTAGCTACTGCTTTAGTTTAGCAACATCAACCTGCCCATAGGGATCTACTAATGCCTTGCTGGTAAACCCCAGCTTAAAGGCTTTGTTGAATCTTCTTTTTATGTAGCATATGTATAATTGTATGTGTTCCCTTAAGTTTCTCTACTCTTTCTCTCATATTTCCAGCCACCTGATTAGAGCAGAGGATTTTTAGCCCTTTCTCAAAGACCCCTTAAAAGCAATCCCGTCATTATCTGGGAACATTTTGTGGCCAAAGCCCCCTCCCCATGTCACAGACTCAGCTTTGTGGGAACTGTCCAGGTTATTCGGAAATGTGATTGAGCTACATTCGAGAAAATGAAAGCCGAGCCAGTTGTCACAATCATGAGGACTTCATGTGTGTCAGAGGAAAACTGCGCTCCCTAGGGTCCTCTGGGGCTGCTGTATCAGAAGCATATCATCAGGCCTTTCACTCAAGTGGACTAGAGCCCCTCAACTGCTGAGTCACGCTACGCTGGGACTCCGCGTGGGATGAATAACTAGACCAGCTATGGAGCCTCTCTGAACGGGTGTTCTGTGGGGAAGGGAGTAGATAAGCAAGGCAAGCATGCAGGATTCGTCCATAAGCACTACACAACAGTTTTGTTCATGTTTCTTTACTTTAAGAAAATAACAACAGTTTTATTGGCACATAATTTACATATCATACAATTGAATAATTCAAACGTTTAAACATATCAAGGAGGAATTGCACAACCACCACCGCAACCATCCAAGAGCATTTCTCCCCGCCCTCCCCCACAGTGGCGTCCCCTCCAAAAAAAGCTGCTTAATCTCAGTCCACTCTGAGGCTCCTCCAACCCCCACCTTCATTATTACTCCCTAACTCCCCTCTCCTTCCCTGGTACCCAACCCCACCCCTTCATTCCCTGTGACACCTGGGATCAGTTACTATAATCGTATATCCTCTCCTCCTGCACTTCACAGATGGGAAGGACAGAAAACAATGAAAATCTCTCACTGAGGTAGTAAGGATAAGATTGCATCAGTAAAAAGGCCAAAGTACAGCTAATGTGTGAAAGGGCAAGACCTCCGTCAACATTCAAGAAGCCAGGGAAGAAGTTTTGTCAGGGAACATCTAAGAGATGCTTGCCCCTAGAACAAATTCAGGATGTCAGTTGGCCGAGTACTGAATTTATCCAGCATCATCAAGGTTGCAGTGGTCTCTGCCTGCTAGTGGGGCTGTTTAAGACTCTTGCCTTTGGTGATAGTGGATCTGCCAGCAGCTCAGTCTGTCTATATACTTTGCAGATGGTTTTTTTTGTTTTATTTATTTATTTATCTATTTATTTATTTATTTATTAAGCATTTTATTAGGAGCTCCTACATCTCTTATCACAATCCATATATACATCAACTGTGTAAAGCACATTTGTACATTCATTGCCCGCATCATTCTCAAAACATCTGCTCTCCACTTAAGCCCCTGGTATCAGGTCCTCATTTTTCCCCTCCCTCTCCACTCCCTACTCCCTCATGAGCCCTTGATAATTTATAAATTATTATTTTGTCATATCTTTCACTGTCTAGCGTCTCCCTTCATCTGCTTTTCCGTTGTCCATCCCCCAGGGAGGAGATCACATGTAGATCCTTGTAATCGGTCCCTCCTTTCCAACCCACCCTTTCTCCAACCTTCCAGTATCGCCACTCTCACCACTGGTCCCGAGGGGATCATCCGCCCTGGATTCCCTGTGTTTCCAGTTCCTATCTGTACCAGTGTATATCCTCTCATCTAGCCAGATTTGTAAAGTAGAATTGGGATCATGATAGTGGGGGTGCGGGGGGGAAGCATTTAGGAACTAGAGGAAAGCTGTATGTTTCATCGTTGCTACATTGAACCCTGACTGGCTCCTCTCCTCCTCAAGACCCTTCTGTAAGGGGATGTCCAGTGGCCTACAAATGGGCTTTGGGTCTCCACTCCATACTCCCCCACTCATTCACAATGATATGATTTTTTGTTGTTGTTCTGATGATGCCTGATACCTGATCCCTTCGACACCTCTTGATCGCACAGGCTGATGTGCTTCTTCCATGTGGTGCAGATGGATTTTGGTTCCCACTGTCCTCCATAGCCTTCTATTTATTGGGTGTTCATCATTTTATCTCTGATCCTTTTCTCTTTAGAATTAGATCACTTTAGGTAGCCATAACACTTTCATTATTAAAAGTTTTAATTCATAAGCATGGAACTTATTTATATTTATGGAAGTCTCTTTTGGTCCCTCATGGTAGTTCTGTAGAATTCTTTTATATCTTTGGTAAGGCTAATTATTAAACTTACAAAAACATTTTGGTGGCTATCATAAATGGCATTGCTTTCTCAGTTTTCACTTTGGAATACTGCTCATTGCTGGAAAATCAATCAAAACCAAACTCACTGCTGTGGAGTTGGCTTTGACTTAGAGTGACCCTACAGGACAGGAGAAAACAGCCACTGTGGGTTCCCAAGATGGAACTTTTTTTACAGGAGTAGAAAGTTTATTATTTCTCCTGTTGTACTTTCAATTAGCAGCCCAACACCTAACCAGTGCACCATCAGGATTCTCTGCTTAGTGTAGAGGAACCCAGTGATTTTTGTGCATTGCTTTTGTACCAGGCAAAGTTGCTGAGTGCGTCTATGAGATAGAGCAGTTTGCTTGTGGACAATGTGGAGGATTCTGTGTATAGGATCATGTCATCAGTATAAAGAAATCCCTTTACTTCTTCCTTTCTCATTTGGATACCTTTATTTCTCTTTCTTGTCTATTGCTCTGGCTCGGACATCGAGTACAATATTGAATAGGAGTGGCCATGATGGACACCCTTCCGTTGTCCATGTTCTCAAAGGGAAGACTTTCTGTTAGGGCTTCTCACTGGAATAGAATCAAAATCTAAACACACAAATAGAAAAATCCAAATTTTCACCAGAGCAAATCTGAAAACCAAATAGGAAAAAAATATGTGGTTTTTTTGTTTTTTCTTTTTAGCCCAAACTGAATTCTAGAACTATTATAATTTTTGTTCGGCTATTTTTGGTCCAACGATTATTGTTAAGTGGTAAACAAGACTATTGAACCATTTATGTTTGGCTCACATCTAGAGACCATGTGTGCTAAATGCTCCTTGGGCAGAGGGCTAGTAAGGTTACAGTCCATTGCTACAACTGTTATGTTGCCCACTCACACTTATATGTGATGATGGCTTTTACATGAGATGATTCACTCTTTCTACTCTGTGCACGACCCGTGTCTAATCGTATGAACTGTATCTACTGAGGAAGTGAGAACTGCCCAGCAATTGAGAACACTCAGTCAGAAATCGGAAAGAGTGGTTAAACTACATCAAATTCCTCTAGCGTTTCACCCTATTGGAAACGTTTCAGGCAATTTTAAATATCTATTGTTTGTACATGTGTGTGTAATATTTAGATTTGCTAAACATAAAATTGCATATGCTTTTTGATGAATATATTCTTGTATTCATCCTCAGTTGAAATATGGAGTCCTGGTAGCATAGTGGGCTATGCACAGAGCCGCAAACCACCAGGTCAGTGGTTCAAACCCACCAGCTACTCCTTGGGAGAAAGATGAGGCTTTCTGCTCCCATAAAGACTTATGGGAAAGTTTTTGAAACCCAAAGGAACTGCCCTACTCTGCTCTACAGGATCATTATGTGTCAGAATTGACTCAATGGCAGTGAGTTTGTTATTTTGAGTTTTGTTCTTACATTTTTGAGAATGGCTCATCAGAATATGTAAGATAAATCCATAAATAGAATGTATGGAAAACACCAAGTGATTTTCAAATCTGTATTAGCTTGCAATAAAATGTTGTGGGGTTTTGGAAAAAATACCCTCGTTGAGTTAAATACCTTAGAGTAAAATCAGCCATCAAATTGGGATGTAGCATGAAGTCAAACTGCAAATCAATTGACCATGCAGACGGTCTACTGCAGCTTTATTTTTCTACCATAGCTTCTCAAGGCAGATCAAAGCTCCGCTGTCAGAACAGCCTCTGCAGACGCGGGGTTTATTTTCCAGCCTGCTGGGGGGCTCTCTGAAAATGCTGGAAAGTAAAATGGGCTGCCAGAATCAGAGGTATCCGCAAAGTTAGAGCAAGATTTAAATAAGACTAGAATATTCCCATCTATTCAATTACGCCCTTCTGATAATACAGGACACTTAAGGGAAAGAACGAAGATTTTGGTGGCTTTTTATCATTTTAAAAGTTTCATCTGGGCAAATGGAGAAATGTGTATCGCCATTACTTAGCCTTTACCACTGTTTGTGTTTGAGATTACAAGATTAAACTAAAGATATTTTACCTCTGCTGGAGAGAAACTGGGGGAGAAATAAGGGTCTCTGTGGAGATTGAGTTTCCGTGAGTGTGCTCTAGAGATTACTGAGCATCAGAAAGGACCAGATCTCTGAAGGCCTAAAGAGTATTATGTTTTTCATACTGATATGCTAATGTAAAGGAATCGAATTTGCACACACAAAAAAGTATCTTATTAGGAAGACTGTGCAGGCCTGGAAGTGTGATGATTAAATGGCATCGGGAGTGTCTGTGTGTGTGTGTGTGTGTAAAATTTCAATAAAAATCCTTGAATTAACCCATTCAATTCAATTGCTTTTTTCAGCAATCATATGGTCATCCTCAAATCTAGAAAATTAAAGGTAAGTGATCTAATCTAAGGATATCAGCAGCTGTTATATTGCTGCATATACTCCACATCTATTTCAGAAGCTTTTAAAACTGTGTCCAAAGAGATTATATTAAATCATTTTATCATTAGTTACTGTTTTCCTTGTGAATAGAGTGGTGTAGTGGTTACGTGTTGGGTTGTGATCTGCAAGGTTGGCAGTTCAAATCCACCATCAGCTCCCTGAGAAAAAGGTGGGACTTTCTACTCCTATAAACAGTTACAGTCTTGGAAACCCCTCGGGCAGTTCTACACTGTTCTAAGGGTCCCTGTGAGTTGACATTGAGTTGACGGCAGTGAGTGAGTATCGTGATACACTGAGGTTTTAACTTGGCACTAATGTTGTAAAGTTAAATACATTTATTTACAAACACATGGGAAGATCCACTTTCATTTGAAGTCGATGGGGCCTCCTTGGCCCCATGTGGAATGTAAGACACATACTGCGTGGGGACAGTTCTTTCTTTGATCCCAGCACATTTTCTCCTCCTAGAAGAATTACTTTAAAACTATCTTTTCTTTTTTTTTTTCTCAGCCAGGTTTCTACATCGATCTGAGCAGGGTATACACACACTCCCTTCTGTATCTTTCTCTCTTGCTATCTCTTTCCCTGGTGTTTCTAGGGCCACTCCTTCCACTCTAGTTTTCTTTTCTAAAATTAAAAATGATAACAATGTGGTTTCTAGCTATAAAACCTGGACCTACCCCCCCACCCCCCTTCAGCAGCCCAGTCCCCTGGGGCTGTGATTGGCATGGCTTGTGAATTCACTGCTCACTTGCAGCCCTCGGTGTGTGTGTAGTCAGATATGAGCAAGTGTTTACCCGGGTGTAAGCTTTAACTTTTACTTAAAGCCTGTCAGCATTTTTTAAAACATGTTCAGCAAGTCCTTGGTGCAGACTGTTTTTATTCCTTACCCTCCCCCACCTTGCCCCAAATCAAGCTAAATTTGTGCTAGTAAAGGCCTCCTAGATTTTAATTTGCTGGGGAAACTTCCTATCTTCTTGAGGGCACAAGAGTTTGTGCTCTGTGGTCAGTCAAATGGCTACCCTCCTCCTGCCTCCCCACCCCGCCTTACATCAAAGGGCACAGGATTACATCATGCTTACAGCTTACATTGAAGCAGCACACTGTAAATTGTCATTGTTTTTGTTTCTTTTGGCTCTAGCAGTGACTTGCGAGTGATGTAAGACGGGAGGCATCTCGACACTCACATTGTGAGAATGATGATGTGGCCCTCAGAAAACTCGCTTTCAAGGTCTGCCAAATGGAGAGCTGTGAGTGGAACACATCATGTCACAATTCATACACAACTTCTGAGCTTTCCTTTTCAGCTTCCAGCACCTCTACAAAGCCAGAAGCCCGTGCCCCTTTGATGGCGTTGGGCGTGCCTCACCTTGCTGCCTCTCTCCGTGAAATCCATTTGGATGCAGGATGGACACGCCCCTCGGGTTATCAACAACGAGCGACGGTTTTCCCAACTCATGGCTTACCCGTGTGTGTCTGATTAGAACTGTGCTCCACAGCATTTTCAGTGGCCGAATTTTGGAAAGTGGATCACCAGGCCTTGCTTCCGAGTCACCTCTGGGAACACCCCAACTCCAATCTTTTCATTAGAAACTGAATGCAGACCTTTCACAAGACCTGGGACTCGATATGAGAAAAGCCGAAAGACAGACTGATTGAAAATGGAGCCGGGAGCTCAGCTCCAAAGATCAGCCAGGCACATTGTGAAGGACAATTGTGAAGGAAGGTGACTGCTTTCGCCATCCTCATTCCTCCCCTCTAGTTTCGTAGGCTCTGAAAAAGAGAAACCTTCTTCATTCCAGGGGCACTCTGTTAATAGCTGCAGCCTCGATATTCTGGGTTTCAATGCCAAGAAGATACATGTCACCCTGAAAGTCTCATGCCTTGGGGGGATGATACCATTACAAGAATGTGTCCTCCTCAAGTAGACTAGGGAGAAAGACCTGGGTATGTACGTCCGAAAATTAGTCAAGGAAAATCCTAGGGACCGTAATAATTCAATCTACAAATGTTTGTTGCATGTCACAGGACCGGGCGACATTTTGCTCCGGCGTGCATGCGATTTCCATGACTCGGCAATTCCCTGCACTGCAGCTCACAGCAACAGAGGAGCCAACACCCGCAGCCGGCCAGTGCCAAGCTGACCCTTCCAACCTTGAGCTTCATTCTGCCTTAGCTGTACTTCTTTGTAGGAACCACGGTGCTTAAATGCTCAGGTGCTAACCATAAGATGGGCAACTTGTGCTACCTTAATACTAAACCTATAAATATAGGCACATAGATCTATTTCCCCATCCTCATATATAAATATATTTGCATATGTACATGTCTTTATCTAGACCTCTATAAATGCCCTTTGCCTCCTAGCTCTTTCCGCTATTTCCTTAGATTTTCCTCCTGTCCCACTATCATGCTCAGTCCCCACCAGGGTTTCAGCAATTCCTCTCAGTTACATTATCCTTGATCATGCCTGACCAGGCCTCCCACATTCTCCTCACCACCTATTTGGATCACTTGTTGCTCCCTTGTCCCTAGGTTTGTTAACACCACTACCTTTCCCTCCACCTCCCCATCTCCCATGTCCCTCGGGAACTGTCAGTCCCGTTGTTTTCTCCTCCAGATTGTTCATCCAGCCTATCTTATTTAGACAGACCTGTGGAGATAATAACACGCACAAAAACAAGACAGGGTAAAACCAAGCAACAATATACAACAAAACAACAACAGCAAACCAATGACAAAACAGGACACAAGAAAGAAAAGCTTGTAGTTAGTTCAAGGACTGTTTGTTGGCCTTTAGGAGTGTTTTCCAGTCCAGTCTGTTGGGGCACCAGCCCTGGCCCCAAAGTCCACCTTCAGCATTCCCTGGGGACCTCGCCACTCCATTTCCTTGCTGTTCTGATGCACCCCTTAATGTTTTACCTCGATTTGGCTGGATCAGACCAAGTGCAATTCCCACACTGTGTCTCCGGTGCTGTCCCCTATAGGGCCACGGGTCAGTGAGGGGCGTCATGTCTCACAGTGAGGCCAGCCATATGGTCCTATCTGTGGACTGGCTGCTCTAATTGGGAGCATCGTCCTCACAGCCTGGTGGGCCAGGATGTGGTCTACTCTCTCCTCCTGCCCCTTCATCCGCTCCCATGTGCTCCGATCAGACATGTCCCTCTCCCAGAGCTGCAGATTCAATGCTGTCCTTTGAAATAAATTCTTCTGGGGGGAAGGAGCAGTAGTTGGGGTTGGGGCCGGCCCCCCGGACCTCTCCACTGGTTCCTTACTCCATGCCAGCATGTTGCATTCACACCTTGGAGCACTGGGTTGAAGCCTGGTCCTTCTTGCCCTGTGGAGATATAAACAATACCCTCCCCTTGGGTGAGTTAGTGTCTTGAGCCCCTGCTATCAATTTCTTTTCTATTATTATTTTTTGCCCTTTCCCCACCTCCTTTTTAGTTGTCTACCATGTGTATCCCTGTATTTGGTCTGGTCCGGAGAGCAAATGTTTTGAGAATAATGAGGGCAATGAATGTACAAATGTGCTTTACACAATTGGTGTATGTATGGATTGTGATAAGAGTTGTATGAGTGCCTAATAAAACGATTAAAAAAAAGATTGGCAACTTGAACCCTCCAGCTGAGAAAGATGTAGCAGTTTGCGTCTGTACATTTATAACATAGGAAACCCCGGGTTGCTTCTCTACTCTGTCTCTAGTGCTGCTGTTGAGCCAGAGTCACCTTCTGGGTCAAAAGTTTAGTTTGTTGTTTTGAGTACCTCTGCTTTCTGGTGAACAGAAATCAAGATTCTCTTCCAGATACTACAATGGAAAATCCTACTGCTAATAATCCTCAAATACAGATCCCGATTGTGTCTCACAAATTACAAACTAAGGGCAGTGTGGCTGTAAGTACAAGGAAAGAAGAAAGCTAGAGGCTCTGGTGACTGGGATTTCATCCAGTTGCTGGTTGAAAATGAGCAAATGCTTGGAGCTGCATTCTTGCTCTATCAAAGAAAATTTGTTTCTGAACCGAACCTTCAAAAGTCCATGCCTGAGTTTCTAGGAAAGCCTCCGTAAAGGGCTGAATTATGTGCTGTTAGCTCAAACTGAAACTCTCTTGGAGACTGGCAGATCTGTCTGAGCTCAGGTTACAAGTGCATACTGGTGGCCCGTGGTTGAAGAGGGTGTGTCAATAACTCAGGTCAATCCTGAGTTATATGAGGCAGCCAGCAGACCCAGGGCTCTGCCTTTGATCACAAGTTCTTTGTCCTCCCTCGTACTCAACTCTGTGCATCACCACCAGATCCCCAACGTGCAATTGTGTTGCCACACAAAGTTATCAAGGAATTCTACAACGTATTGAACCAAGTGTTCCAAGCTCAGGACTGCACTGACAAGGACATTAGGCTCAAGACTCGCTCCAGATAACAGCTCTCCTCAGCAAGGGTATTTTCCCAAGGGCCTGAGGTGCCCAAACAGCACACTGTTGATAAGGACCTTCTTCTATAGAATCAAATGACCATTAGTCAAAAACTGGACATGTGACTGTACCCAGAGGTACCTCAGAAGAAAGACCTGGCTTATCTACTCCCCAAATTTGGCAATTGAACATTATCTGCTTCCAAAAATTCAGCTCTATGGGGTCACCCTAAGCTGAAGTCAATTCCAGGGAAACTGGCTTTTTGTTTGTTTGTGTTGCTAAGTGCCCCAACTTTGAGGCACACTGTCTTCCTGAGCCACGTTGGGGCGGGGGGATGTGATGGGATGAGTTGCAGAGGCCCTCCTTACCTGAGACGACTCCCTCAAATACGAGAACTCTCCAAGCAGGTCAGACTCCCAGTGGGATGTGCACAGCCCGAGGGCAGTCCAGTGCACCACCTTTGCTTATTTACTGTAACTGATAGTGCAGTGACCCCAGGACTGGCCCATCTTCTCTCTGAGGTATCACTGCCACCCCCTTTTCAACAAATGTCTGCTCTTTATAGGATCCTTCACTATCAGCGCACCCGCTGGAAAATCGTAAAAAGATAAATTATCATTACTTCCTTCCATTGGCTACCTTTCCTCAAATATCACCTTTCTCTTTTCTCCTTGTAACAAAACTGTGGAAGAGTCACCTCACTCGTGGACTGCAATGCGTCCTCTCGATCAGGCTTTTTCCTCTCCAGCACCACCGCTCACATCATCGGTGATCTCCATGCTGCTGGGTGCTCATCCTCGTCTTCCGCTTTCCGCTGCATTGCACCTAGTCGGCCGGTCGTTACTTTGTCATAAGCTTTCTTGACTGTTGGTTTTTATTCTACATCACTGGTTCCTTCCTCTAAATCTCTGTGTTCACATTTCCTTTTCTCCTCAACTTCTTACTATTGGGTGGTTCCGGGCTCACTTCTTGGTCCGCCTTCACTCCCTTAGTGACCTGGTGGTTTCATTCAACCCTTTTGTTTCCAATCCATGGACTAAGCCAGTTATCACTGAGATGACCCCACGTGTCTTAAAGGACAAAGGTTCTCCATATGGTTTCCAATGATGGTGATTTTTCAGAAGTGCATCGCCAGGGTTTTTTTCCCCTTCCCAAGGCATTTCTGGGTGAATTCAACCATCTCCTTAGTAGGCCATTGCTTACTCATTTGGCCCCACTCATATTTGGGCTACAGGTTCACACCTATTGGTCTCCAGGCAAGACTCATGTATCCAGTGGTAACTCAGCATGTCAAACTCAACAGGTCCCAAAGCCTGTTTCCCTTGTGGCTTTCCCTGCCTTGTGTTAACTACTAAGTCTTCCTAGTGACATAGATGGAAAACTTTGGGGTCCTCCTTGACTCCTGGTACATCTCAAATGGATTCTTTCCCGAAATACTGATGACTTTAACCTAATTCTGAAACCCACTGAGACATTTGATGGTTCCAATCTAACTTCTGAATATCTGCCAATGTGATTTCTTCTTGCTGTCTCCATAACTACATCTTGACAAGCCATCCACTCTCCTGGGATTAGTGCAACCGTCTCTGTGCCGATTCCTTCATTACACTAGAATCCATTTCAGCACAACAGCTGGAACTAGTCTTTACACGTAAATCAGATCATGTTTCTCCTCTGCTGAAAATCCGACAGGGTGAAAATCAACATTCTTGCAGTGGCCCAGAAGGCAAAGAATACTCTGCCACCCGCTGCCATTACCATAAATTCTCCTCCCCTCTTTCCACCTTCGCACACTTTATTCCACCTACACTGACCTCACGGCTGGGCCTTGCACATCCCAACCACACTCAGGATTCAGGATTGCTGTTCCAGCACGTATTTGGGTTTGAACACTTCGGACCCCAAAAGGTTGCTTAGCTAATTCCTTCACCTCTTTCCAGCCTTCTCAATAAGGGTCAAGCTTACCGCTCCATTGGACACAGTGAGAGCCCCTCCCCAACCCCTGCCTTTTAGTCAATTCCAACTCCAGCAACCCTGAAGGACCCATTAGACCTGCCTCTTAAGATTCCCAAGGTTGTCATCTTTATGGGAGCAGAATGGCACTTCTTTCTCTTGCAGAGTGACTGGCTGGTAGGTGTGACACACAAGCGTTTGGGTTGGCAACTGAGCACTGACCTTGTGCCTCCAGGGCTCCTTCCTCCTCGCCTGTTTAGGGCTCCCGATTCTCCTGCCCTCTTCCTCTCTAGTTAGTATGGTTGCTGTTTCTGCTTAACTCACTTGTCATTGCAGCATAAGGGCAAAGAACTGCCCCTTTCCCAATATATCCCAACAATGTGTGAATGATTCATTCATTCATTTTCTTTTCACAACTCTCATAAATTTCCCTTTCTTACCCATTCAACTCCATTTACTCATTTCACTACCAAATGGTCAGGTCTTCCGCGGCAATATGGACTTTTTACATTCCTCCGAGAACTCCTTACAAATATAAAATGGGAGTGAAGCGAGGGGGGAATTAGAAGGACATGTCCTTTATTTCACATGAAAATTCAGTTGTGACTACCAAAAGTACCTCCAACTCTTTCCTACTAGGTAATCTCGTGTGTGCATGTGTGTGTGTGTGTGTGTGTAGTTGCACATGCCTGTGAACACATGAAAATACCCCGCTGTGTCTCACAATTCCTCTCCTTCCTCTTTCCTTCCATGTACACATGTGCTCAAGAAATGATTCAATGAGCAGCGATCAGTGTTTGAGGCTCCCCCCCAAGGGCAGCCTCGGTCTGTTGATGTTTGCGCGGGACCTTACACTAGTCACTGACAAATCACACAAACTGATGGCAATAAGCCTTTTCTAACAGTTCTCAGAGGAAAAACTTTGGGCACCTTCCCAACAGCCCAGGATTGTGAGCAAAGGCTGCAAAAGAGCTTGCCTTTCAAAGTTTCCCAACAAGCATGGTTTCTTCTGTTTATTCTGTTGGCCTTGTTTATTCTTTAAATTCTGGTCTCTTAGCAGAACCGCTCATCACACTGTACCCAAGGATGGAGACACACAGAAACATCCCGAAGGAGCCATCCGGAGCATCAGCTGACTGCCTGATTCACGTAGTAACCCATCTGCCTTGGTGGCTCTCTTTCCCACCATTTTCAACATTCAGAGAATAAATATGGCTGGCCGCTCTGCTTTTCAAATAAAGTATGCTGAGTTATTTGAACCTTAAAATAATTGGGATCATTTTCCCTATTAAACACTGTCTGGTCCGGTGCCATCCTCACAATTGTTCTTATGTTTGGGCTCATTGTTGCTGTCATTACATCAATCCATCTCATGCAAGGCCCTCCCTTTGGTATGGCTCTTCTACTTTACCGAGGGTAATGTCCCTTTCCAGGGACCAGTGTATCCTGATAACATGTCCAAAGTCCATAAGAAGAAGTCTCACCAGCCTCTCTTCTAGGAGGTACTCCAGCTGTACAGCTTTCAAGACAAATTTGTTTCTTCTTTTCACAATACATGATACTGTCAATATTCTGCACCAGCACCATAATTTAATGCATCGGTTCTTCTTCCGTCTTCCTTCTTAAATATCCAACTTTCACATGCATGTGAGGTGACTGAAAACACCCTGGTTTGGGTCAGGAGCACCTTAGTTTGCAAATTAACATCTTTGCTCTTCAACACTCTAAAGAGATTCTGGGCAGCAGATTTGCCCAAAGAATGATTTGTTTGATGTCTTGGCTGGAGCTTCAATGGGCATTGACTGTGCATCCAAGCAAGACTAAATCCTTGACAATTTCAATCTTTCCTCTGTTTACCATGATGTTATCTACGGGTTCAATTGTGAGGATTTTGTTTTTCTTTGTATTGTGTTGTAATCCGTATTGATAGCTTTAATCCTTGATCATCAGCAGCAAGTGATTCAAGTCTTCTTCACTTTTAGCAAGCAAGGTTATGCCATCTACATATGGGAGAGTGTTCATAAGGCTTCCTCCAGTCCTGATGCCCTGCTCCCGTTCACAGAGTCCAGCTTCTCTGGTTGTTTGCTCATCGTACAGATTCAATAATTATGGGGAACGGAGACAATCCTGATGCACACCTTTCCCGGTGTTATTTGTTTAGATTTTAGCAGTTTGATTGAGTAATGATTCACGTATAATACAAGTCAATATTCAAATATATTTAAAAGAGTTGTGCATTCATCATTCAATCAACTTTAGAACATGTTCTCCATTTTTGAATTCATTATCACTAGTTTCCCTTTCTTCCCAACTTCCCCTGTCATCCCCCTAAGAAACTGTTCATCTACTTACTGTCTCTATGGACTTGCCTATCCTAGGTTTTCTATAAATAAAATCGTTTGAGAAAAATAGTTAAAACAACAACAAAAAATAAACCCCCAAAACCAGCACCTACAATAGACTAAAACACAGATGAACCTCAACTCAAGAGATAGCACAGTGCAATAAAAGCTAGAACAAGCTGAAAATTAGTTATAAGGAAAGGCAAAGGGTGAGATGCTAAATTTAACCCTAACTATACAGTAGTGACCCACTGATTTTAATGCACTCTGAGGGCAAGCTTCTTCACATGCTTGCTCAATGGACCTGGGGAACTCAGTGGATACTTGGTCCTTGTGAGGGCTTCATAAATGGATTTTGGACTTTCATTGTCATTCATTGCCTTCTGTAAACCAACTAATCTGAATTTAAGCTCTGGTACAGTCTCTCTTTCTGGCCTTGGGTTTTACTGTTAATAATTCTTTGGTCACTCTGGTTGGTGTGTTTCTTCTGTGAAGACTTAGCTGACTCGTCACTGAGGTGGCTGTGTGCTTTTCAGACTCTAGGGCAGTGGTTCTCACCCTTCCTAATGCCGTCACCCTTTAATGCAGTTCCTCACGTTGTGGGGACCCCCCCAATCATAAAATGATTCTCATTGCTACTTCCTAACTAATTTTGCTACTGTTATGAATTGGGTGACTCCTGTGAAAGGGTTGTTCTACTCCCCATAGGGGTCGCGACCCACAGGTTGAGAACCGCTTCTCTAGATGCTGTTCTTTCTGACAGCCAGGCACCAACTGATTTTTTTCACCACACTTTGCTATAGCACCCATATCTTCAGTGATTTCGTTATGATGCCAAGTATCTAGAAGGGCCATCATATAAGAACTAATTGTTCTTATTAAGGCTTATAATTTACTGTCAGCTCAAACTCCATTCATATAGTCATGGTTTATATATATATTTACATGGTTGCTTTTAACATGCAATGCTTCCTTGTTCTCTCCAAACCATGTTCTGTTCATATGAGCACAATGAAGTATTCTGGAATTCCCATTCTTCTCAATACTAGCTATTGTTTTTTATAATCCACACAGTCAAATTCCTTTGCATAATCAATATAAGTACCTAATGAATGAAAAGTCTTAGATTCTTTTGTCTTATAAGTAATGTTTATAAAAACTAGGAAATTAAAATAATGCTAAAACTTTGGAAACTGGAACTATATCTGACTATCAAACCAAGGAATGGATTGTGTTTGAAATCCAAGCTACTCGGAACAGACATGTGAAAATGCCAGGGTTGGGGCTGATGCCAGCTTACACTCATTAGACATTTATTGATAGGGACAAGTATTTCCTAAAGTTTTAAATAAGACGTCTGGAAGAAATAGCCAATCACTTGTGTTTATTCCTGAAGTATAAAAGGATCAAAGTGAAAATTCAAAAAGCAGATACCAATTTTGCTTAAAACAAACTGGTATGACTCTAAAAATGGGTTCACAAAATTATAAAGCTAGGATTAAGAAAGATTTCCTAGGAATAGGGAGACCTCATCAACCTCAGAAAGAACCTTCTTTATCGGCCATCCTGCTATCGATGCAGGGTACTATCACAATGCCATGAGAGCTACCAGTGGATTCCCAGGGCAAGACCACCAGCCATTCCAAGTTAACCAATGGGCTGTCCAATTATTAGGGAGCACTGGCTGATGGATTCATTTAAAGTCAAATTCAAAGAAATGATATCACAAAGGAGGGTTGTGACACATTAGGTGTCATTGAGTTGTGGGTGCTAGAGCCATCAAATTGGTTCTGACCCAGAGTGACTTTATGCACAACAGAATGAGATGCTACCTGGCTCTGCACCATCCTCACAATTGTCCCCCTGCTGGCGTCCATGGTTGTAGCCAGTGGGTCCATCCAGCTCTTGGAAGGCCTTATTCCTTTTCACTGGCTCCTACATTCCCAACATGATATGCTGCTCCAGGAAATGGTCTCTCCTGACAACGTGTCCCAAGTATATAAGACAAAGCATTGTCATCTAAGGAGTACTCTGGCTTTACTTCTCCCTAATAGTCCTAAGACAAATATGTTTGTCCTTTTGGCAGCCCATGGTAGTTTCGGTATTCTTCACTAGCACCACAATCCAAATGCATAGATTCTTCTTCAGTCTTTTCTATTCAATGTCCAACCTTCACGTAGATGTGAGGTGATTGAAAATCCCGTGGCTTGGATCACACACACCTTAGTCCTCAAAGTAACCTCCCTGCTTTTCAATACTCTAAAGTGTTCGTAGGCAACACATTTATCCAATGAAATGCATCATTTGATCTCAGACTGCTGCTTCCATGAGCCTTCATTGTGGATCTAAGCAAGACAAAATACTTGACAACTTCAATCTCGTCTCCATTTATCATGTTACCAGTTGATCCAGTTGTAAGACTTTAGATCTTCTTTACATTGAATTGGACTCAATACTGCACACTGCAATCCATGATCTTCACCAGCAAGTGCTTCAAATCCTCCTCTTGCAGCAAGCAAGAGTGTGTCATCTGCACATGGCAGGCAGGCTGTTAAACTTTGCTCTAATTCGGGGGCTGAACATTTCTTCATGAAACCCACCTTCTCTAATCATTCATGTAGCACACAGGCTGCACAGATCGCACAAGCATGGGGAAGGATACAACCTTCACACGCACCTTTCCTGAGTTTGTCCCCTGCGATATCCCCTTATTCTACATGCGCATCTGCCTCTTGGAGCCGCATACAAGTTCTGCATGAGCTCAATGAGTTATTTTGGAATTCATGTTCTTCTCAAGGCTATCCATGGTTTGTTATGACCCACACATTCAAATGCCTTGACATAGGCAATATCTCACACATAGACAGAGGAAATTGGGGAAGACTATAGTTGAATATTTCCTCCATCTTAAGGGGTTATCTTCCAAAAGAGTATCACGATATACTCTGCTGAGATCCAGAAGACTTCTATTGGCTAATTTTCAGAAGTAAATCACCAATCCTTTCCTCTTAGACTGTCTTAGCTTGCAAGCTGCCCTGAAAATTGTCTACCTTAGGCTCCTATTTCCAATACCCATGGCACAGCTTCTTCTATCACAACCACATAGGAGCCACCACCGCACAGCAAACTGACAGGTGAGCAGCGGATCTTCTGGATGTCAGGTACTGAAGAAAAAACAACCAAGATACAGTCTCTGTTCTTGATTACACATTCATTATCTACAAAATAAACCATTTACTTAATACCAAATGCATTGAATATAGGGCACTTACTACTTTGCACACACACATTTCTAGTAGAAGGAAAAAAGAGTCAGCAAGGGATATGGCCCAAGCTTGTTTTCACATTCATTTGAGCTTTGCTGGAACAAGACAGAAGCACAAATGAACTTTCTATGAGAATGGAGGTTTGTCTCTAAAATGAAGGAGATATGGCTACAGGGGAACATGAGAATGCTGTATTTATGGAAACTTAGTCTTTGATTGATTTATTTTGTTATAATCTTTGTTGAAACTGAAGATCTGTAATCATAGCCAGGGTTCCTACCACTTCTTGGGAGGGACGCATTTTCAGGCAGTACAAGCTCCTGGCTTCATTCTGCATAACAGAGTTGTGGTAGTCATGAGTCAACCCACAGATTAACCTTGAACCTGTATTAGAGGTTCAAGGTTATCTTACTATATAAGTCAAATTTGTTATTTGCTATCAGTCTTCTTAAAAACCAAAAGTAATTATGTAGCAGAAATTTATTATTTCACTTTACTGAAATATAGACCTTCGGTTTAATCTCTTGGTATTAATAACTTCCTCAATATCTTGGCAAAGAAAATTTCACTGAAATCAAATAGCGAGTGGTGATCATTCATACTGTTGGGGAAGAAATTCAAAGTGTAATTTTTAAGCGATAAATATGACTTACATAAGTATAAAATGATAATGTGACAATTTTTTTAACTCTTCAATGAGAGAATCAACTAAATTGCAAAGCTGGTAAAAATAGCATTTGAAGAACTGATTCTATCTATAAAGGCACTGAAGAGGAAATCATGGGGAAAATTGCTAGATTAAATGAAGAACTGATTAGTGTCAGAAGGGCCATTAAATTATAACCATTAGGGTTGTTTTTACTAGTAGACTGAAATCATTTGCATCAATACCGGATAAACATTTATACGTTAAAATGTGATTTTGTAGACTAAACCTCAATAAGGGATATTTCACTAAAAGATCATTCTCCTTGAAAATCAAATCATCCTTTGGTGGGCCTGTGAGAAAGTGCTCCAGTAACACGATGAAAGAACATGGTGCCACTTTTTTCTCCTCCGTCATTTCAAGTTTTTGCACTTCATCATAACATCATTAAGGTGGATTTAGTGCCTCGTCTAATAATGCAATTGAGGCCACGGTATAAACAGTTCTACTTTGGTGAACACTGTCTAGTGAACTCCAATTCATAACAGCGCCACGTGTGTCCAAGTATAATTCCCTGCACAGATTCCCAAGGTTGTAGGTGGGAAGAAGCAGATCACCAGGTCTTTATTTCTAAGCTACTCTGGGAGCATTTGAACTCGTGATCTTTGGGTCAGTAGCCCGTTTAGATTACACACCATCCAACAACTCCTCTAAACATTGTACGGGGGTCACTTGTGCGTAACAGCCAATAAACAATACTAACTAGGCCCCTACTCAAGTCAAAGGCTTGACCAACTTCACAAAGTTATGAATTCATGTATAATTGTGTTTCAAGTTGAAGCAAAATATATGACTTGTTTTTTTAAATGGGGGGGAGTAAGGGGAAATTAATCCAGAAAATTTTCTTTTTACCATACGAAATGTTGGATTCTACACTAATTTCCAATGTGGTGCACATGAAGTGAGTGCAGCGATCTTAACAGCCATTGTGGACTTCAAGCCACATCAATAGTTGCCGTGTAGTCTGCTGTCTAGTAAACACCCATTCACAGCATCCCCGAGTGGCTCTCAGGAGCAATGGGGACCTTGCGAAGTAAACCAGCAGGTTTTTCTCTAAGGTTCCTCAAACTTCTAATCTTTCAGTTAGCAACTAAATGCACCAACCATGGGCACCACCTAATAATCTCCTCCACCACGTTATAAAAATCATGAAATAATCGAGCAGCCTTGGCTGGCTCAACAGCCAACGGGCCCATCACACCTATTAAAAGCCAGAAGAAGCATTGGGATGAGGTGCATTGGCAAGATCCCAATGCAAAAGGCCCCAAGGCTGCAAGTTCTGTGTTTTGAATAAGCACTCAGAACATCCCTCTGACATTAGCTCTGAATAGTATGGAGGGAAAAGGTTGAGCAGAATTCAATAAACTTTGGGATACAGCTTTCTGATCGCCTTACCAATTGCCTTACCACTGTGTTTCATGCCTCACAAAAACATTAGGCTTTTTATAGAAGTGCACAGAATACCCTCCTTGTTGTCCAAGAGCACGGGTTCCCCTTTCCCCAGTGTAACTTGGTCACAGCTGGTCTGCTTTCTCCAAGCGAATGTGAGAGCCTTTATTTAAGGATCTTTGCCCCACATATACAAAAATGTTTATTCTTCCATAAACTTGATTAATCTTCACTATTCAGCAATTAAAGCCTTCCTTTCTCCCTTATCTGACCAATAGAATTTCCCTAATTTTACAGGGTGCCGAGGAGTTCTAGTTCAGATGGAAGTTGAGCCCTATTGCATTTTCAAATCCAAATCCTCCTGGAGTCAGAGAAAGCACTGCACTGCCTTCTACCAGCGAGGTCTTTCACGGTCTTATATTCCATTCAAATAGCAGAAGTTTTACAATCTTGTCATTTTTTTTTTTGCATTTTTAAGTTAGGGAATATTTATTGATTTGAAAAGACAATTACTAAACCTAACCTTCAGCCCCTACCACATGCATGCCAGTTTATCTTGCTGTGGTGGCGTTTGTGTTGCCGTGACACTAGAAATTTGTTGTTGCTGGATGCCATCAAATCAGTGCCAATTAATAGTGACCTTATGCAAAACAGACATAAACACCCCCCAGTCCAGTGCCCCTCCCCCCACAATTTATCATATGTTTGAGCCCCTTGTTGCAGACACTGTGGCCAGTCACCTCATCCATGGCCTCCTTCCTTGATGCTGCCCCTCGACTGTATAAGTATGAGGTCATTTTCCAGGACGTGGACCCTCCTCGTAAAGGCTCACCCTCTAAGAAGCACTCCAGCTGTACTTCTTCTAAGACAGATCTGTTTGTCCTTCTGACAGTCCATGGTGCTTTTGTTTTCTTCAAATTTATACACCAACCCCCTAAGCTAGGGAAGAAACTGAAAAGTTTTACCAATATGTTCAGTCTGGAAGTGATTAAATATGCCATCAAGGTGGATTGTTACTTATTGGCCATTGGAGTGGAAAAGTTGGCAACAAAGAAGAAGAAACAGTAATTGGAAAATATGCTCTTGGTGATAGAAATGAAGGTGGAGATTGCATGATAGAATTGTGCAAGACCAGCAACTTCTTCATTGAAAATATGTTTTCAAAACAACCCGATTGGAGATCACACATGTGGATTTCTCTAGGCAGACTGCACAAAACTCAAATCAAATGTATCTGTGGGAAAAGACAATGCAGAAGCTCAGTATCAGCAACTAAACCCAAGCCAGGGGCTGACTGTGGATCAGACCATCAACTGCTCATCTTCAAGTTCAAGGTCAAGCTGAAGAAAATTCAAACAAGCCATGAGAGCCAAAATACAACCTTGGGGATCCCACCTTAATTTGAAAAATGTCTCAAGCACAAGTTTGATGCATTAAACACTAATAAAAAAAAACCAATGTGGGATGATACCGAGAACATCATCCATGAAGAAAGAAAAGGGTTATTAAAAATGTAGGAGAGAAAAGATCATAGTGGTAGTCATAGGAGACTCCGACCCTTGCTCTTAACTATGGGGTAGCTAGGGAAAACAGAAGAAATGAAATAGAAGAGCTGAACAGAAAATTTCCAAGGAAAAGACAAAGTGAAGAATGATAATGAAAAGTGCAAAGACCTAGAACTAGAAAACCAAAAAGGAAGAGCATGCTCCCCAGATCCTAAACTAGAGAACTAATGAAAACTTCAAGCCCCCAGTGGCAATATTGATCATGTTTATGGACAAAATATTGAATGATCCAGCAAGTGTCAAAAGAAGTGAAAAGAAAACAGAGTTGCGGTACTAAAAAGAGTGAGTGCAGGATTCTCCTCCAGACCCGTCGTGGGTGCTAGCAGCTTGGGCAGCTGGCAGAGCAGTAGGGCCCCCAGCAACCCAGCTTGCAAAAGCTCTCTGAGCCTGGCGATCTGCAGGCATCAGAGGAGCCAAGGGGGAGACCAGCAAGGTTGTCAGCAAGATCTACGCCTGCAGAGAGGAAGCCACGAAAAGGCAGCAGGCAAGGATAAATCCTCAGACAAAGAAGGGCAAGCAAAAGGGAAAAGGAGAAGAAGGGGAAAACAGGCTGAAGTAGCTCACCAAGAAACTGAAGATTTACCTGCTGAAAATGGGAAAATGAAAAACAAGGAGAGGCCCGCCTGTGATGAAGCAGGAACAAAAGAACCAAGTCTAGTGAATGCGTATCTACCTTGTCTTGTCGGTGGGCCCTGGTGCTCCCTCTTGTACAGTCCAGAGGAACACTTTCATTAATTATTTGACAAAGGACAGTTTTACAGTAGCGCTTGAAATATTTTTTAAGAAGGAGGAAATCCCACTTCATCACCCACCCACCTTTTAAAGTACAAATGCATTTAAAAGATATGAAATCATTTACTGGTTGTTTATTGTTTGATACAATCAGAAAATAGAGGGATGTTGAATTGTGGGAAGATTTGCCTGTCTTTGGGGTCAACATAACATTCCATGGGATGGGGACGGGGAGTTTTTATACCCCTAATATAAAACATAGTTCATGTCAATTCGGAGTCACTGTCATGCATTTGTATGACTTAAACAGTTGAGGTTTTGTCACCATGTTTTGTTTTGTTTTTAAATAAAATTGTGTCGATAATCATTCTGTCACCATGGCTTTCTTGGCAGAATGGTGGGCATTCTGTAAGATCGTTGGTGGTAGTCATCCCGTTTTCCTGGTAACTTTGTTATGTTCTATTAAAGGTTGAACATTTGAGTGTGTAGTGTATGTGACATCAAACTGTGTATTAGTGGGACTGAAGATGTAGCAGCTTATCAACATTTGAAATAATGGTACATGGTAACCTATTTTTGAAAACATCCCCAAATTTAAAGCAGGAAAGTCACTGGAATTTAGAAACTGAATTGTATCTACGTAGCACTTTGGGATTTTGGTATGCACATTAAGAATCATGTACAAAATGTTCATAATATCTCTGTACTGACCTCAAAGCAACCAATAAAGTGCCAGCTAAGAAAGGTCATTCAAAAAAATAAACTAGTTAAATCCACAATTTCAAAAAGTAACATATGGTCAAGAACCAGTGGTACTGAAGGAAGAAGTCCAAGCTGCGCTGAAAAAATTAGCCAAAAACAAGGCTCCAAGAATTGGTGCAATACCAAATGAAATGTTTCACCAAGCCGATAAAGCACTGGAAGCACTCACTTATCTACATCAAGAAATTTAGAATAGAGCTACTTGGCCAACTGACTGGAAGAGGTCCATATTTGCACCCATTCTGAAGAAAGTAGACCAAAAAAGGATGCTCCAATTATAGAACAATATCATCACACAAGAGTAAAATTTTGCTGAAGATCATCCAACAACAGTTGTCTCAGTACATTGACAGACAGGGAGCTTTCAGAGGTTCAGTCAAATTCAGAAGAGGACATGGAGCAAGTAATAATCGTGTTGACACCCAATGGATCTTGACTGAAAAGAGAGATACCAGAAAGAGGTGTACTATGTTTCGTTGAGTATGCAAACACATTCAAATGAGTGGACCATAAGAAGTATGGGAATTCCAGAACACTATATTCTGCTCATGCAGAACTTGTACATGGGTCAAGAGGCAGTTTTGTGAACAAAACAAGGGAATATTACAAGTTTTAAAAGAAAGGTGTGTGCCAGGGTCGCATCCTCTCACCGTATCTATTCAATCTGTATGCTGAGCAGTAATCGGGTAAGATGGACCATATGGGGTGGGGGGGGGGGTGGGGGCTCTGTACCAGGCATGGAGGAAGACTTGTTAACTACCTCTCAGGTGTAGAAGACACAGTCTTGCTGGCTGCAGGTGAGGATGCCTTAAAGCGCTTGCTGATGAAGAGCAAGGCCCTCAGCCTTCATATGAATTGCAGCTCATGCTAAAGAAAATGAGTGGCCCAATAGGTAACAGCATGATAAACAGAGAAAAGATTGAAGTTGTCAGAGATTCCAATCGATTCCAAAGAGCAATTATGGATGCACATGGAAGCTGCAGTCACACGATCAAATACCACCTTGTATTAGGTCAATCTGCTACACCAGAGCTCCTCAAAGGGTTGGCAATCACTGGTGTTGCTTTGGATACTAGGGTGCACCAGCTTCAAGCCAGGCTATTCTCAATCACTTCATATGCATGCGAAAGCTAGACATTTAATAAGGAAGGTTGAAAAGGAATGGAGGCATTTGAATTACGATACTGATAAAGAGTACTGAAAGTACCATGGATTGGGAATTGAAGAGGTATCCCCTTCAAAACCCTAATATCCTGCACCACGGTGCTGACAGCAGTCAGAGAGGAGCTGTGCAATTTAGTAAAGCCGGCTGCTCACTGTTAACGTTTTTGTGTTTTCTTCAATTTTGTTTTGTTTTTGTAACCCAGCTCATTGTACCTTTATGCAACTTATCTTTTTCCACGTTCTTTATGGAGGAACTGGGGGTGTTCAGCCAAGGAGATAATTATCACAAGGTCACACAGTTTTATGAAATGTCGGAATAGCTGACTAGCACGTTAGCTATCGAAAGAAGCTGGTAGAGTTATAGTTTAGTCAAAGGAATTTGAGAGAAATAAAGAAAGATGACACACAAAAAATGGAAGCCAATGAAAAGTGGAAAGAACAGACCAGGCGAGAGGCCATTTGTTTGTGCAGACAGCTCCACTTTGAAAATCCAGGTGTCCACATTCTTTCGCTTGGCTTGAATACTTCCTCTGCCCTTGCCGTCTGTGCCAGAGCAGACCCAGGTTGTAAACTCCTCCCTTTTCACAGTCTTTTAGTTGTGGTTGCTCCTCACCTCGGACGTTTCTGTGGAAACATTTCACAGAAAAGAAACTTTGTGCTTTTATCTTTATAGCTTCCAGAGAGCAGGGGCAAGAAAAGTAATCCAGCATACTGACCATTTCTAAATGCCGATCCCAGTCAATCCCCACATCACCTCTTTGTCCTTAACTCGGCTTCTTTTCACTTTCCTCTGCATCCGTATAGAATCACCCAGCAACTTTCGAAGTCCCAGCGGTCAGTCTCCTCTTTGGGCACAAGGTAGTAGGCTGGCCAGCAATCTCGACAATGTCCAGTGTCTCCTCTAGGGAGCCCAGGATCAGCAAAGGATTTTGTTTAAACATTATTTTTTTATCACTTAGTGTTGTAACGAATAATTTGGAGAAAGATTTCCAAACCACCAATAAACTGGGACATAGAGATGGCCTGTCTCCCTATGAGATGTGGAGTGGGGGGTGGGAGGACGTCATTCAGCTTTTCAGAATAACGCAAATGTTTAAAATAAACCAAAGTGCGAGATAAATGTTTAAAACGGCCCAGCTGCCTCTGGAGCTGGCATTGGGGCTGCGGGAAGGAAATGGTAGTTGCTCTTTGAAGCCTGGCTGCTGAGGATCCAGGGCAGCCAAATTGAGGGGAAGCTGCCTCCCCAGCCTCAGGCGCCCAACAGTGCCAGAGGTAAGGATCAGCCCCATAAAGGCAGACAGGAAAGAGAAAACAAGAAACATAAAAGGCTGAGACTGGATTCACATGTGTGTGTGACAATGAAATGCGGAGGGACCAGCTCCCTCCAGCAGATGTGGGACACCGAGCAAATGGAAGTGGGGGTGTGGATGTTTTCTTTTTCGTTGTAGTAAAAAGAAATTGAGAGGCAAGCAATAAAGAGAAAAGATGATGGATGCGTCAGAAGAGCTCTACCGTCGGTTGCTTGGACCAACGGTTCTTTGGTGGTGAGCCCGCCTTCTCCCCACCCAACGTTGCCATGGGATCAACTCCATGAACCCACAATCCATAGGAGTCTTAGTGACTGACTTTTCAGGCCATTCTTCCCAGGTTCCTCTGAGTGGACTCAAACTAGCAACCTTTTGATTAGCATCTGAGAGTGTTAACTATTTGCAGCACCCAGGCAGTCCAGGGAACCCAGGGCTCCCTGTAATGTCCCCTCACTCTCTTCTAAGCAACCCTAAAGCCAAGTAACTTTTGTCATAGGGTGACTATAGTGTGTCTCTGGAAAGCACTTCCTCCCCATCCCTGCTCTCAGTTGAAAATGGGTTTCTATTTCATTAGGAATGTAGAAGAGGAATTTTCATACCCTCACAATTCACCATGTGCTCACCTTTCTGGGGTCATAGTGTATATCTGCCTTTCCTACTGTTAGGCCTATGGTGCAATCACGCCATGTACACTAGAACACAAACAAGCCCAACTACTCAAGGAAATTAGCACAGCTGGCCTCCACCGTCTGCGGCATCTACTCTTACTCTCGACTGGTGTTCCGTCTGCCTTCCCTTTTTGACTTCAGCCTGCTCCCGTTGGGCATCCGAGCATCTTTGGTAGAGTGGAAGATCAGCAAAAATGTGAGAAAACCTACCTGACACAGTAAGCCCAACACTCGTCTCAAACATACCAAGAATCATGAAGATGGCGTAGGATGGGGGCAATGTGCCATAATGTTATATGTTATGTGTAGGCTTCCATGAGCTGTAGCCAAATCAATGGAAGAAGAAACCAGAGTAACATTCCTACATACAAACATATTGCAATTTATTCCATGCAGAGAAAAATAAAACCTCTTGACCTTACCCACCTCTGGGTATCATCCCACATATTTGTTCCCCCTTACAACAAAATCACTATTGTTTCCATGCCATTGCTATTCAGTAGCTATATAAAGTAAGTCAGATTGGCAAATTTAAAAATTTTAATAGCCATAGTTAAAAGGTAAAAATAATAGAGTGAATTTTAATAATATATTCTATTTAACTTAAAATGATCTTTAAGCATGCAATCACTACAAAAGATATTTTTTATTTTTTATACCAATCTGGTGTGTGTGCTGTGCACGTAGCACATTCCAATGCAAAAGAGCCACATTGCAAGGGCTCAGTAGCCTTAGCGGCTCTCACAATGGACCAGAGAAGTCTGTACGGTCCCAAGTTCTCCTCCTGTTCTGTTAAACTAACTCTTTTCAAGCATTCACCTTCGACACTCTACTGAAACTACTGTTGTCGGCAACTTCCATTTTGTTACACTGAGAGCTCCTTTCCAGCTGGTACTTATTTGACCTACTAGCAGCATTGAACAGCTGATCATGGCTGATGAACTTTCTCCACTTTGATTCGAGTATATCACACTCCCCTGATTGGCTTCAAACTTCTCTAGTTGCACTTGCAATACAAAATATATTAAGTATAAAATATAGAACTTATTTTCAAAATGGTTAATAGTGAATGATACTATATTTCTAGGGTAGTATAGTGTGTTAATCTGAGTACACTAGAGGAACAAATCCACAGAAACTTATAAGAGAGAGTTTTACATAAAGGTTAAGTGCACATCAAGAAAACATCCCAACCCAGTGCTGCCCAAGCCCACAAGTCCAACATTAACCCATATGTCCGACAGCAATCCACAATGTCCTCCTCCATCTCACAAAACACACACAATGACGCCAACTGTGGAAAGCCAAATCAGTGAGCGTGTAAGCATCTCAAGGCTGGCAGGGGTCTCCACGCAGCTGCTCCAGCACCCAGGGCTGCATCGGGATAGGTCCATGTGGCTTCTCCTCAGGGATGTCTCACAGAAGTGAGATTTGTCAGCTGAAGCAGGGAACTGGCTAAGGCAGCTGCACCCCAGTTCGACCATCAAAGAGCAAGAGACCCAACCACTAGAAAGGCGAGGCTCACTGAGTTGTTTATCTCTCTGCCCTTCAATAAATCTCACATGTGTTTATCAGCCAGGTGGGCACAATAAACCGTAACGATCTCATATAGTTAAATAATGATACTATGGTGAAATGTTGGATCCTGATAGAATGGAAAGAAAATGTGGAACAGAATCTCAAATCTTTTTTAAAAACTGTACTTACTGGACAAGTTGAGAGTAGAAAACTACCTAAAAGTATTGCTCTAAGATATTCCTTACATCTTGAACCAAAACTTGCCTCTTAAGTTCTATTTTCGCTAAACAACTGATTGAGTCGTGCAATAAAAAATATCATTGTGAGTATTGTGCCCCTGTAAAAAAATCATATATGTGAGACCAATAGCCAAAAATTACTTTTAAAACTAAAATGAGAGCATAAACCAGGTGACTGGAAATGCAACAACCAAAGACAGATAATGAGAATGTCCATAGCTGTGGCAATGCCAGGGAAGAATCTGTGGAGAGCAAATGCCTTGAGAATGATGAGGGCAAAGAATGTACAGATGTGCTTTATACAATTGATGTATGTATATATATGGATTGTGATAACAGTTGTATGAGCCCCTAATAAAATATAAAAGAAGAAAAGAAAAAAGAAAGAAAATGATTAGTGCAAAGAATGTGCGGTTATACAACTGATGTTTGTATATGTGTGGATTGTGATAAGAGTTGTATGAGCCCCTAATAAAATGTTTTTTAAAAAAAGAACTTGTGTAGAGAATGTTGAATGGGAACCTAAATGATATGTAAACATCACAATCACAATAAAACATTACTTTGTAAAAATCTTTATCACAACTTATACAATGAACAAGAACATATTTCAGAAAATGAATAATAACCATGTATAGAAAAGTATTAGAAGAAAAGACACTGAAACATTAGCATCTTTGGATGGGAATGCCATGGGCAGTGGAGATTTCCTATATTGACTATGTATTGTTTTTATAATGAAATGTATTACCTTGTTTTGCAAATAAATGATACATTACCATCCACTGGATGGAATGCTATCATTGAACAAACACATATACCTAAGTCTGTTTCTATGTTCTTCTCTGTTCCATTAAGTTATGTGTCTTCTTCAACTAGGATTTAATTTCTATTAGAATACTTTAAACACTTGGGTAAGTCTCTTCTCCCTATTCTTTTTCCAAAAAAATTATTGGCAAGTTTCATACACTTTTGCTTCAAGAGCTTTATAGTAAATTTATCGTTTCTCCAACATCCTCATTTATGATTTATTGAAAAAGCAGTGCATTTGTTTATGTATTTGAGGCGGCCTGACAAGAAACATAGGAAAAGGATGTTCTCTGAAGCAATGCTTAAAATAGCTACACATTTTAAATTTCCCCAAATTTTAAGTAAATAGAAGAATAGGTACATGAATGATAGTAAATCTACAAGTTGGAAACTAGTCTCTAATAGACCATAGTTTAGGGTTGATGTTGCTGCCATAGACCAGAGCTCCAAGAGAGCCTCTCCAGGAGGACTCCTAAAAGTGAAGACCATCGCTCTTCATTCATGAGCTTGTCCGGTCTCCTCTCACATTGAATCAAGGCTGTCCCGGGGTGAAAAATAGACTAGTCTTCAGAAACTGTGCAGATTTCCCCTTCCTCACTGGGAATACATGCTCTGGGCGAAGCTAGTTGTCATGTAAGAAATACAAGTAACCTGAAGCAAGAAAGTCCAAGCGAGCCAGATGGAGCCATGCTGAAGGAGAGACCTGCCCAGCCATTCTCAAGCTGTTCCCCTCATCGGAGTGGATGAACCCCAAATGCATAAAGGAAGAAATCATATTAGATATTCAACTTAGTCTGGCCCTGCACTCCAGTCCTGAAAGTCCAGAAGCTACAATCCCATAAGTGACCTCAGCTGAGTACCGGAGAAGCGTCCGGGACAAAGTAAGTACTTACGGTGTGATTGCACGTGTCGGAGTTGATGAGTGTGTAGCTGCAATAACGACAATTGAAACTGGTATCTGGTGAACTATGGCGCTAACATAACAAAACCTAAATATGTGATGTTGTCAAGAACCGGGAAGCCTTGACAAGATTCTTAACTGAGGCTGAAAGGCACTGCGGATATTGCTATTACGCTAGAAGGAAGAGAGCCGATATGAATGGAGTGTGTGTGAGCCATGATCATGGGAAAAAATAGAAAATAACCCTACTGAGCAGTGAATTTAGCTAAAGAGATTGACAGTCAGAATACTGAACGTATTAAGTAGTTTATTTTAGTTTTGTTTATTGAAATATATTGGTGACTCCTTTGTTCATTTTAAGAAAAATTACTCTTGAGCATGTCAAAACATGAAAGTGCTGGGGGGGGGGGCGGGGATCATATCTAAGCCAACTTGATTTCTACCGTTACATGGACACTGTTCCACCCTGGTCTGCCAGTTTGTCACACTGTGGTGGCGGGGGTGCTGCTGTGACACGGGAAGCGATGTCACTGATGTTTCAAATGACCAGGCTTCAGCAGAGCTTCCTCACTCAGAACACCTGAGGAAGGACTTAGCTCCCCACTTCAGAGGAAGAAGCCGCTGCAAACCATATGCAGAACTTTGAAGCAATCTCAAATCCTGGAAACCTGAACAAAGGAAGCAGAACTGTCTGGGACAGAATAAAGACTTGTTTTATGTCATTACATGTTGGGGTTGATGAGCATGCACTGTGTCAATCAATCTCGTCGCGGGTCTTCCTCTTTTGCGCTACCCTTCCACTTCACCAAGTCCTTCTCCGGGGACTTGTCTCTCGGCGATATGTATCAATGGGTTAGGGCATAGAACAATTGTGAGGATGACACAGCCATGAAGTGTTTCATTCTGTTGTGCACAGGGTTGCTATGGGTCAGAGCCAATTCTGTGGCACCTAACGGCAATAACATGAATGTTGTTTCCCTATTGATCCATCACAGCTGAGTTACTTGGCATAAGAAAATTCTTGTTATAGTAGAACAGAATGGGAAACAAACTATTAATAATATTTATACCTGGGAGGTAAAACTGTAATTTAATTTAATTTCTTATTTATTGTTTATCCTTGTATTAAAATTTTATGTAATAGGTGTTACTTTTATAATTAGGAAAGTGCTCCTTTTAAAAGAAACAAGACATTCTATTATGCTTGCCTTTCCTTTGTAACACTTCATACTCTTTCAACAGAGACTTAGTTCTGGGGCTGGTGTTTCACATGGTTGAGTGCTTTGGTCACAAGCAACTTCTGGAGATTTTTGTAGAAATTAGAAAGCAATTGAACTTGGGAAATTATAGAAGAAAGCTAATCTACATGTCCCTTTAGAACGCTCACTTTGAAGATGTTACCACAAAAGACCAGTCCCTAGAAAAGGATATCATGTTGTTGTTGCTATTGTTTTCTGAGGCCAGAGAAAACCAGGGCAACCCCAATGAGATCAGTTATCTCAGCACCCACAGCATGCGAGACGGGGTCAGGCTTCATTCCAGTACACTAAGGTCTCCAAGAGTCGGAACTAACTCAACAGCAACGAGTGCCAAGCATCAGATATGAGGTGTAGAATGACCAGTCAAAGCACTGTCCCAGGTCTTCTTGGATATAAGTTTTTCTACAAATATATTTTATTTCCTGGAAGCTTCATCACTTGTACTTGTGAGAGTGTCCAACACTTTCAAAGGCCTCATAGTTTGCCACTTTGCCCTTCTGAAGAACAATTTGTCCACTGAGCTGTGTGTTGTGCTCAAGGTCTGAAAAAGTCAAGCTCTCTAAAAACAAAGCCCATCTATGGGCAGTGAACTCTGCTCCTTGTTTGCCTGCGTGTGTTTTGTCAGGCTATATGTGCATGTGCTGTAAGCAGAGTGCACAGCTTTCCCAGTCTCAGGAGATGGCAGGAGAGGAAATGGCTATTTTAGTAAAATTTTTAAAGTTATGAAATTTGAAAAAATGTAAAGCTATTCACAAAGTAGTTGCTTTGAACTGTATTCTGGGACATTTATGTAACTCTGCTTTCTGAAATAGCAAACATAATTTCTTGCTTCAGTGACTAGGGAAAGGTTTACTTTCCTGATTTGTGTTCGGTCCCTATAGCAGCCCCTGAAGGTAAGAATAGCACTAAGAGACCCGGAGATACCGCTCCCCAACCTTTTGGCCATAGTACCCAAAGGAGGGCACTGACCACAGGCAAAGTGTTCATCTCAGTTTTCATTATTCTTGGCAGGCTTCGAGGCTAGTGGCATGGCAATTACAGTCCTTTCTGCCCAGAGGCCAGTTAGGTCTAAGAAAGCTCCCTCCTAATTCTACCCTGGAGAGAGAATATCATATTCCAGTTTGGTGGTTGAAAGTACCAGATGGACACAAATGGCCTAGACATTGAAGGCTTGGGAACTCTGGGGGGCCCATATGCTTGATGGAGAAAATCCTTAGATTGAACCTCTTAAAGGAGTTCTTGGAAGAAATGGCCACTCCTTAAGTATAGACTATGCATAATGAGTATCTGTCAAAGAGTACGCTATGAAAAAGTGTAAGAGAAAATATGACTTTGGAGTGGAGTAGCAAATACTACCCCAGCTACGTGATCAAGAGCAATATCAATAATGATTAAGTCATGTTTATAATATGTAGCCTTGATATGATGTCATAGAAATATAACTTTCTGTTGTGGTATTCTTCCAAAAATTTATCATTCCAATCTTATCATGAGAGAAACATCACACAAGTCTCTATTATAGACTACCCTACAAAATAACTGACCTCAAATCCCCAAAACTACCAGAGTCATCAAAACAAGAAAAATATAAGAAACTGTCACAATCAAGAAGAACCTATAAAGACAGGATAACTTAATAAAATGAGATATCCTGGGTAAGATTTGAGAATATAAAAAGAACATTAAATTAAAACAATAGATAAAGTACAGACTTTAGTTAATAATTATATGCTACTTCAATGATAATAAATGTATTTTAATTATAAATAAAAAGATAATAAAAGGAGATAATAACATCAATGAATTGTTATGTAGAAACCCTATACTATCTTCCTAATTTTCTCTAAATCTAAAGCGGTTAAAATATATTAAAACTAAAAGAGATTAAAATATATATTACATACCGAAAAGTAAAGATAAAAATAAGAGCAAACTCATGAGAAACTATATAAACCAGGAAAAAATGAAGAGATATCTTTAAACCAAACCAACCCAAACCACACCCACTGCCAGGGAGTTTATTCTGGTTAACAGTGACCCTATTACACAAAGTAGAGCTGCCCCATAGAGTTTCAGAGGCTGTAACTCAGACTACCTCATCTTTCTAGCACAGAGCAGTTAGTGGGTTTGAATTACCCACCCTTCAATTAGCCTCCAGGGCTTAATGTATACACACAAAAACATCAACCTAGAATCATGTATCCAGGGAAACACAAAAGTTGTCTGACCATCAAAGAGCACCTCTTCCCAATTCCTATTCCCCATCACTTCCCAGTTGCAGTTCCTGTCTCTCTAGCATCTGGTGGCCCTGTGTGGACAGAGGCCCTCAACAGCTGCTCAGCTGAGGAGCACACACCACATGCTCTGGGCAGAGACACACCCTGTCCCCTGCCTACTGCTCTCACAGGACCCAAATCTACCTCCTCCCCACTACAGTCTACACTGATTGGACCAACACCTTGCAGGTAGCCGTTTTGCTTTTTTCTCTTTTCTTCTTTGTTCCTCCCCCTCCACTCCTCCCAGCACATCCTCACTCAGCACATAATCCCATCAACAGAAAAATGGATAAAGAAACTGGTACATACACACAATGGAATATTATGCATCACTGGAAAAAAAAACAGTGATAAAACCACAAAGTACCTGATGGCAGGGTTGGATCTGGAGAATATTACACTAAGAGAAATTAATGAATCACCAAAAGCATATTGTATGATACTGCTGCTATTAGAACAACCACCAAGACAAAAACAATCAGTGACTCTCAGGTCATGAAGTCCTTCGAAACAGCCTCACAGGTAATGGGGTAGGTAGTATGACTAGCTAATGTTTGTAATCATTCTCTTATTTGTACATCTTACAGACCACTTCTACAGGGGAGGTGTCACCTCAGCGGGGGACAATTGCTCCTTAGAGACAGAAGAGGGTCAAGTAGTCCATACTACTTGGCAGTGCCCTACAGTCATCTTTACTAGGTGGACACTCCTACATTGGTGTTCAATACAGTGATGTTCTGTACACTTCTACATTGGTGTTCTGGTGGAGATTCATGATCAAGAGGAGGGGGGAACATGTCTGTCTCTAAGAAGATTATTTCAGTTCTGCTGGTAAGTAAGGGGAGAAAACACTTGACATTGCTATTAGTAACCACCAAGGGGGAGAATCCACCTTGTATCCCATTGTGCAATTTTAGCCAAGTTTCTTTCTAGACCCAGATCCATACTATTGGCTACCCGGACTGTAGATATTATTCTTCTGGAGGTGGTCTGCATAAGCAACACCAGATAGATCTCAGTTGGTGAACCCACTATGAACTGGACTTTACTTAAACCCACCTGTTGCAGATTAAATAAACACATATACTCCTTTGGATTTAAAGCTATAATTCCCTAGTAAGGGAAGAGGAGGACTGCTTCCCCAAGGTCACGGATTTGGAAGTCATTGGATTTGGTTAAAATTTCTTGGTTTTGAGCTTTCCCAATAGCAGGCAACTTAAAATTATTGTCTTAAGGCTGCATGATCTAGATAAACAAAACCAGCGACGTGCATCTATGTGTAGGAAAGAGCTTTATGTCAGGAAGTAATCTTGTGTCGAGAAAGCATCCAAGCCCGTCTATGGATCCTAAGTCCACGGAGCTGATGCTCCCAGTGTTCTCTTCAGAATGAGGTACGTAGCAGCAGGCCAATGATGCAGGAGGAGATGCACGAAGAGCAAGGGCCATTGGGTGCTGAGTTAGTGGGTCCAAGGTCAGCGGAAACCTGTCCGGATGACAACAGCGCTCAGGGCCAGGCAGCGCACAATGGGCTCCCTCTGGAAGCCTCCAAAGTCCCAGCCAGCAGGAAGGCAAAGAGGCAGAGAGAGAGAGGACGCTTCCAGTTTCTCCCTTAGGAAAAGGCCATTAAAAAAGAAGAAAAACCTCCACTCCAAATAAATCAAGGTCAAAAGGAAATGAAGAGTTCAAGTTGACATCAGTTCCATTTGTCTAAGTGCTAGTGTTGTGTGGATGATCAGCAGCCAGTTAGGATAGCCGGCAATCAATCCATGAGTTGCCCTCGGTGTAAACATTTCTCCATCTTTCTGCCATCCTTAAAGAAGAACATGTCTCCTCACGTATCCCCATGTATTCTCACACTGTCCTCCCGGTAATCCAGCAGAGGAATCATGCGATCCGGATTCACGTTTTCACCCAAACTGGCTGTTTTTTCAAAATTCTGAAAGGTGTGCTTGATTTGTTCTGCAGCCCCAGTCATAAAATGTTTTACTCTTTCTGGTTTCTGTTCTTCAAGTTTACTTTTGATTGATTTCATGTAGTCTTTGAAGCATTTCTTGTAGGCTTCTTTTGTGAAACTGGTCTCCTGCAAGTGATGGTTCATGACAATATCAACACCAGTGACCACGGTGCTTTCCGTTCCATGGTCATTGGAGCCTTCCGCTGAGGCATTTCTACCAACGAGGGAGTCATCGATGCTACAGTAAGTCGTACTAGCACCTTCCCCTCCATTTCTAGGCACAGCTCATCTGCAATCACCTGCATCTTGGAGATTTCGGAGAACATCTCATCACGGCTGATGAGGTTCAGGCAGACAATCACATGGCAGCTAGGGGAAGAGGGCTTCGCTGCTCACTTAGCAGGAGCTGTGATCTCAGCAGCGGGAGTGGAGTTGGAGAGAGAAAATAGTGGGCAGAAAAGGTTTTACTGTGTGTTATTTTGTTGCTGTTGTTGTTGTTGTTAGGTTATTATGATTTTTGGTATGATTTAACTTTTTAGAAAACCGTTTTATTGTCACATGTCATACAATTTAATAGTTCGATCATAATAAAAAGAATGTACAATCGACACCACAATCAATATTAGAATATTTTATTCTTTTTTGTACTCATTAGTTCCCCATTTTCAACCATCCTCCCCCCACTCCCGAGAAATCATTAATTCAGTAACTGTCTCTATAGGTTTGCCTATCCTGGATTTCATATGCAGAAAAATGTACAAAAAATATTAACAAAGTAAGACACCAAAACCTCAAAGTAAAGCAGAAACTATTAAAACTAGAACAAATTTAAAATACATCAAAAGGGAGAGCAGATGATAAGGCGTTAAAATTTAACCTCACTGCATCTGCAGTCATCCATTTTCCGGTGCGCTCTGCATGATGGCAAGGCTCTTCCCATGCCCAGTGTACCGTCAGACGGGACTCCCTAGAAGCTTAATTCATGTGTATTTACCTTTGCTTTTTAAAACTGAATCAATGTAAAAATCTATCAAAAGGAGATGAAACCCAGGATAAGTTGGTCTATATAGACAGTAAGTATAATAGTTTTTTTTTGGGGGGGGGGGATTTATGACAGGAGATGTTGGGAGGAAATGGGCAGCTAATAACAATGTGTTTTTAAAAAATGGCCACACAGGACTCACAGACAAAAATTCACTATTATGGGGTTTTTAGGGAAGTAAAAGGCTATCATTTAGGATCAGAAAGTTTATTATCTAGAAAACTGCATGGAATCGTGATTTCTATAACACATGGTCTTGCCATTAGTCAGAGTCAACAAGTCTTGGTTTTGTGTTTCACTAAGCTAACCAAGGTAAATAGAAGGAGAACACACATTTGCAGGATCAAAAACAAATAAAACTGTTACATAAATAAGAGAAGAATAAGGGCATGTTATGAACAACTTTATGCCCATAAATTTAACAACTTAGATAAAATGAGGAGATGTCTTGAGAGACACAACTATCAAAGTTTATTCAAGAAAAATATATAAATATCCTTGTCTATTAAATAAATGGAATTAACCTAAATACCCTTGTCTATTAAATAAATGGAATTAACACTTGAAAACCTTCCAATATAAAAAGGACTTCAAAGACGATTTCTATCAAATATTTAAGAAAATATAAAACCAACACTACAAAATCTCTTTTAGAACACAGAATAATAAATAATATCTCCCAATTCCTTTTTTAATTCAGAAGTACCTTGACACTAAAACCAGACAAGTTATTTCAAGAGAAAAAATTGAAGATCGGTATACTTTATGAACTTAGACCCCAAACTATGGACATATAATATTAAATTAAGACAACAAAATATTAAAGAGAATGTATAATCCAACTGAATAAGACGTATTTCTCAAATTGTTCAACATTGAAAAGTCAATCCATGAAATTCATTCTATTAAAATGAAAAAGAAAATAATATGATCCTCTCATAATATGTACCAAAAAAGCTTTTTATAAATATCGATAATGACTAACCATAAAACAATTCTCAGCATATTGGAAACAGATGGGACCTTTATTAGCCTGATAGAGGACACATACATAAAAGTCTACAGCTAACATAGTTAACAGTGAAAGACTGAACTTCTTGTAATATTGAGAAGAAGGTAAAGATATCCTACTTCTATTCAACATCATACTGGAAATCCTAGCTGATAAAATAAGAGAAGAAAAAGAAATAAAATGCATACAAATGAGGGATCTTTGCCTAAGAGGGAAAAAAATACAAAAATCTAACACACACAACATCAGTTTAGCAAGGTTTAAGTATAAAAAAACCAACATACAATTTTTATTTTTAAGAGCAATCAATGAATAATTGGATACAAATATTCTAAAACAGTGTAATTTATAGCACCAAAAGGTGAAATACTTAGATAAAAGTCTAAAAAATTATTTCTAAAACAACTTCAAAAGCACATATAATCCTGTTTCACCAAATGTATTGTAGACTTTAAAGTGCACAAAACTGTAGATGACCCTAGACTAGAAAAAGAATCTTTATATATAACATCAATAAGACATTCATAGAATATATTGATAAATTGTACTTTATCAAAATTAAGAATTTCAGCTTAGCAAGACAGTGTAAGGAAATAAAAAGAAAGCTAAAACTATGTTGCCTATGAAGATATATTATATGAATGGCTTTGAACTTGTACTTTCAGATGTAAGGCCTAATCAAAGAACAAGTAGTTCCTGAAATGTGATCCTACACAAGGCTCACCTTTATGAAGCAATCACTGAAGAGCTGAGTGCTGTCATAAAGTGTGGTGAATGAATCAGATGGTGGCAGCTATTAGAAAAAATAGCACTTGGGGTCTTAAAGGTTTGTCCTAAAACAAGCAGCCCCCCAAGGGAGCCTTAAACTAGTCCCTGAATTTTAATAAAGCTAACGACTTTAAAATAAAATCTGTGGTCACAGAAGGAGATGGATTGGAGCTTAAATTCTGAGCACTGTGTGGAAAACTATGACTTACACAACCTTACTTGTCAAAGTGAGGAGGACTTGAAGATGAAGGATTATAGCTTTCAATATGGAATACAACTCAATGTAAAGCAAATCCTCACAACTGGATCGGCGGGTGACATCATGATAAACAAAGAAAGGGTTACGGTAGTAAAGGACTTTATCTTGCTATCTGCAATCAAGGATCGTGGAAAAAGTAATCAAGAAATCAAGCTGCATTGCATTGGGTAAATCTGCTACACACGAGCTCTGTAAAGTGTTGAAAAACAGAATAGCATTTTTGAAGACAAAGGGGCACATATGCATGCAAAGGTTGAACACTGAATACGGAAAACCAAAGAAGAGTAGATACTTGGGGATTGTGGTGCCGGGTTTCCAAAAGAACAAACAGTTCAGACAGAACACTCCCTAGAAGCAAAGATCACGTATTTTGGAAATGTTATCACCAATACTCGCACTATGAAAAGATGGCAATATAAACAAATTGGCCCTGTGGCAGAGGATATTTGAAAATGGATTAGTGCAACTCCCCTGCTCAGCCACGAGAGGGGCAACCTTGCCTTCAGGAAGTTACCTGAATGTGCCCTTGATGGAAATTCGAACACTATGGGGCCATCCATGGTCATGAGTCACACCACAGGTAATAGAGTCAGAGGGTCCTGATTCAATCTTGTAAACTTTTCTAATCTGTAATACTGCACAAGGGGCTAACCCCCAAAATCCGGAATTCTTTTTTTCAGAGGTATGTATTTAATTTTTTTTTTTACAAAACAACCGTATCACCTGCAAAGTGCTCCCTATTAGACTTAATACATTTGTAAAATATGCCACTCTATTCTTGGAAACATTTTCAAACTCATCTGTTTGGATGGCTTTTTCCCCTCACCTATTCTATGTCATCAAATCGCTGTCCTTTCCTGTCCCTCTGCACTTGCGGAAACAAAAAGAAGTCATATGGAACAAGGTCAGGTGAATAAGGTGTGTGAGACAACAGAGGTATGCTGCATTCTACCAAAACCTGGGACACTGAGATGACTGCATGGTCAGGTGCATTGTAGTGGTGAAACCAGTGCCCCATCTGCCACCAATCAGGCCTTTTCTGTTGCACATTGTTAGCCTATATTTTCAGAACTTCTAAATAGAAAGCTTGATTAACAATCTGACCTGGTGGAATGAATTCCAAATGCACTACAAGTGGACATTTTCATCCACTCGGGAAGTTGATGGACATCCAAATTGAGGTTTGTCATCAATCAACATTTCGCCTTTTTTGAAACGCAGAAACCAATTGTACACCCGAGTTTTCCCCATAGTGGCTGTCCTTGTAAGCTGTGTTCAACATCGCAACAGTTTCTGCGACATTATGCCAATCAGGAAACAAAATTTCACAATGGCAACTGCTTTCTTAAATCTTCCATTTGAAGAAAAGAGAGAAGTTCAAGTGAAACTGCTTTTACAAAAAAAAAATTCACTGTGACAAGAACCATCCTTCCCAGGCGATGTCACTGGGTGTCTCACTCAGAGCAAGCTGCTGATGCTCTGCTCGCCTGGCTGGGAAAATGTGCCTCTGAAAGCTCGTCCCCGCAGAACTTGTTATCTATTTGTTTTTTTGTGAGGAGGGGCATCCCCTCGTAGGTGATAGATTTTCTGTGCGAACATGGATCCTGTAGGAACAGGTGGGCCCAGTTTAGACTGCCAATCAGGGAGCCGCTTGATTGGAGGGTGCCTGAGATTAATGGCTGCCTGAGGCCGGCCTCCCTCTCTCCTCCTCAATGGGCAGACCAGTGCACTGCTGCCTGAGCTAGTCCTGTGCCTCAACCAGCTGCTGCATCCTGTCTCCTTGCCAGGCATCTCTGGAGTGTGAGGTTCCATCGGGACCTGCTTCGCTCCCACTCCCACGGTACTGGCCTCTGCTACGCCTCCACGTCTCATCTTCCTGCTGGCGCGGCCCCACGCTGCGATGTCTGCTGCTTGACCACAGATTCTGCTGTCTGCTGCCTTGATCTTGGGCCAGCAGCCAGCGTGAGTTGAAGACCTTCAGTATATTTACTGTTCCACGAAAGCGAGTTGGACTGAGCCCTCTGTACTGCTGTGCAGACTAATGAGCTGTTGTATTCCTTGTCACTATATAAATCAATCTATACATATATAGTGTGTATTTAAATCATATATATATATTCACAAGTGTCCTGGTATTGTTTCTCAAACGCTGCCTATCACACTGTGTATGCGAACTATAGCCCCTTTCCCACTTGCATTGTCCCTCCTGCAACTATGGGGAATTGAACTTGATTTCTGATGATCATGATCTTTTGGCAAATTTCCTTTGTTTAATATGCTTTATAATTCAACCATGTGGCTATGAATCCAAATGTCTTTACCTTGTCTTTATCCTGTATAAGAATTAATAAAAGAGTTTCTAATATATGTTAGTAAAAAGTTAAGTACTGAAAAAATTACTAACAAATATACATGGAAAAGCACTAATGGGTTATTTTTTTAAACTTTGAAAAATTCAATAATAAGAAAACAAATAACCCAATACAAAAGTGGATAGAAGTTTAGAAAAGACGTTTCACAAAAAGAAAACAAAAACCATGACAGAAATTTCTTTCCTGGCTTTTTGGGTGTTGATGAGGTGTTTCTTCTTCTTACGCATCATTTGTACCTTTGTCATTAGACTAATATGATCTTATCTGGAACACCTTCGTGCGATCGGTTCTTTATTTTTTTCCGTTGGGTTTCCCAGAAGTTAAGCACAAGAGGGGTGGATGCATAACAATAACTTATCTAAAGGGTTATAGGGGATGTAGGGGTGGAGGATGGGTGATAGGGAGAGAAAAGGAATTGTAGCTATAAATAATGAAGGTGGGAGGGAGCATTAGAACAGATTGTGATTGCACACTAATTTTAAAGGCAATTTAGTCATGGGGTGAGCGGAATGGATGTGGTGGCGATAGTACAATTCCTCTTGATATAATTGAACGATTCGATTATATTATATGTAAATTATGTGCCAACAAAACTGTTGAAAAAATTGTTTAATAAGTAATAAGACGTTTTAGGAACTAAAAAACAAAAGTCAAAGAAGCACCTGAAAAAGAAACCAACATTGTTAGTTTCTAAGGAAACGCAAAATTATAATAAAAAGATCACTATGTCACTACTAAAATGGTTCACAAAAACAAAACCAAAAAAATCTGACAATAGCAAAGACACAGAGCAACTAGAACTCTCATACATCATGGAGGAGATCGAAAACGTTACCATAGCTACAACCTAGCAAGCTCTTACAATGCCAGATTCTTATGCAAAATACAATCCAACAACCGTACTCCTAGCAGTTTACACAAGAGGGGGAAAAACTGCATTCACATAAAAATGTATATATTTATAGCAACTTAGTTCTCTATAACCAACACCTGTAAACAGCTCAGACGTGCTTGTATGGTAAGTGCTTAAAAAACTATGGCACATCCATACAGTAGGATACCATTAAAATGAAGATATTTACCTGGTGATACATACAATAATATTGAGGAGCACTAAATGCATGTTACTAAGTAAAGAAGTCAGTCCCCAAATATAACATGCTATTGAATCCCTTCTGTGAAATTCCGGATGGTGGTATCCCTATGTGGTATAAATAGTACGCTCATGTATTAGAGTCCGCCCAAGTCCATCTTCAAAATGTAGTGATTTATTGCAGAAAAATCAGCCATTAAAAATATGTGAAGTTGGTTCTACACTGAGCATGCAGGGTTCTCATGTGTTGGTGTGGAGTTGATAGTAACTAGAGATAGGAACTGGGAGCAGATCAGTGGGTGGCAGAGGCTTGGCATAGGAAGAGGGGTTGATTAAACACTCGATATGAAGACTGTTTCCAAAGTAATAAAACATTTCATGCTTATTTTGGTAGTGGAGACATAACTCTCTGGATTAGCCAAAACTCTACACCTTAAACACAGAATTAGACCTGAAACAGAGTAAGTAGTCCTCCAATTAAAAGAGAAAACAGAATTGAAGACAGCTCTCCATCCTCTGTAAACTTCCTGGCCCTTCAGAAGGTATCACGCCCCAAGGAAAAGCACTGCCCACCAAGATGGCACAGGCCACTAAAGCTTCAGATAAACTCTTGAACCTAATCAATGCTACATTTCACAAAAGCATTGACTGGGGATATACCAATGGTAAGATATAATATTCGAATCAGATCTATCTGGACATTTCCTCTCCAAGCACTAAGCCCATGATAACAAAGCAGCACTGCAGAATGAGGGGACGAATGCCATGGCTATTTTCCCTTCAGTAAACCCAGGGCTGACAAGCCTCTAAGTGTGCTGTTTCAGCTGTTTTAAACAGCTTATCATGATTTTCTGAAAGTCTGGCCTCGAGATCTAGGATCTTTTCTTAATAACATGTAATGCCACCATTATGTAATTGATTCCATTTTGTCAGTGTGGTGGGAGTATCATGAAGCTGTAATTCATTTCACTGTCTTCTGGCTTCAGACCTTCGAGTCCCAGGGTGGAGAACACTAGACCTTGGAGCAAGAAGTGACTTCCCCTCTCGTGACCCTTCTGGCCTCTGGGCCAGTCTGACTTGTTCCACAGTTCGGTCTTATCTTTTTCATGATCACCAAGACTCTGAAGATATTCTCAGAGTATGTGCATGGACTCTGCAGGGCTTCCCCTCGTCCGATGCTCAGGGACACTCATGAATTTCTGAGTCTCAATCTAGGTCTGGAGCAGTTTTAGAAATGCATTCCTATTCAGAGCTGGTACTTTTGCCATCAGTTTCCCCTTGGATATTAAAGTACCGGGCACCTTGCCACACAACATGCAAGTAGCCACGTTATTATTGAAACCACATGTTCATTAGCAGGGTTGGCACCGACTCAAACTCCACTGTCCAAAGTTAATGCTAAATTCCATTAGAGTCCAGACAATGGGAAAGAGTTGGCTACGGCTGAGGAAAGAGAACAACCTTGCTGGATGAAATCTGAGTCTTTAGACTGTTAGAAATATGATCTGGTTTCTATCTCAACATATGTCTGCACTGATGTTTCAGAGAGGGGCATGTTTTGAAAGAAAATACCATTCTTTCCGTGTTATCATTGCAAAATTGCATTTAATTATTCCCACCACTTGCAGAGATAACCAGAGTCCGCAGACTTCTTGCTGGACTAATCACTTCATCCCCAGACCATACCAGACCATACCAGACGGCCATACCAGACCATTTCACTTAATATAAAGGAGTGACTCAGATCATCACTTTCCATTAAGAAAGCCTGAGAAAGGTCTGAGAACAGTGTTTTCTTCATTTAGAAATAGGGAAGAGAGATGTTAAGAGAGGAAGGGAGCAAAGGAGAAAAGAGACGAAAAAGGGATAATGGTGTGTGAATTTTGAGGCAAACAATTCAGTGCACAAGAGTTTATAAATTTAATTCAGATTACACAAATTCTCAGTCCTCAGACATTATTTATATTCAAGGTACATTTACTCACTTGCTTTTACTTAGTAGGAAGATATGACACATTTAAATTGTTTATATCATTTTCATCTATTAATATAGTGCATTGCATAAATTGGGCAGGAAGCGTGAATTTACTTCTACCTCTCTGGGTGAAGTAAACTCACTTCTGCATAACTGTTGAAAAAAAAGAACCAAATAAAATATTTTTAACCCCAGAGACGTACAAAAGAATTTCTTATTCCACAGCATGTATTCAAATCCCTTTTTGTTTATACATGACAATCATAAATAGAAATTTACACATGTAGAAACCTACTTTGTGGGAAATGGAGTATTTTGCATCTGTTGTCAGAGTGACAGCGAAAATTGGGTTATCCTCCCACACCACCACCATCACCCAGATCATCCATGAGATATTATAATCCGCCTACTCAAGGTTAGGCCGATTACAATAAAGATCTGTAGAAGTCTGAGGATGATTTAGTTTCTCAAAAAAGAAACCATATTCCAACTGGAAGTAAAAATTGCTCTTGTGTCAGTCCACAAGCTACTTTAACCATCCTACCCAATTTCTTGAGAAGTAATTATTTCAATTTCCTAAAAAGATGGCTCTAGGCTAGAGTAATATTATCCCAAAGTCATGCACATTTTTAGAACCCAACTACTAAAAAGTCAGACCATTAAATGATGAGGAAAAGCGAAAACTGACCAAAGAATGGACGAATCAGCATGGAGCTTAACAATTTTATACACATGTATGTACTCATAATCTTGTAGCTTGAGAGAGCTGTAAAGGTTCTCCTTCACCTCTGTTCGTTGTCTTGAAGGCTTGAGCAGAACCTTTCTACTCCTTTACCCAGATGCTTTGTCCACGAGTTCAATCACAGCCAACTTAAGACAGGCAATGTCTCCTCTCTGTGTCATCAAAGAGTTAACGCTGACCAAACTCATGCTAGCTTGTTCAATGATGATGCGCTTGAATGTCTACTTGGAATGACCCCACCAATTTAGGGTTGCCATGAGTCACAACTGACTCTATGGCAGTGAGTTTGTTTGGGTTTTTTCATATGACATTTTACAAGAAACTATGAAAGACATTCATTGTTTCCTTGTACTTAGTGGGTTTAAAAGTTGAATGCCCACAACTGAAATGACAAGTCAGAGAAAAACTGCCAGAGCAAAGATAGAATCTTTTCAGATAAAGAAAGTTCACCAATTTGTGTTAGGCATGTAGTGTTTGGGATAGGTCTGAAAGATGGCTTGCATGTTCCCAATCGACTTTTCTATTCTTTCAGCCACATTTTCAAACTGCATCAGGAATACCTGCTAGGAAAGTATTGAAGAGCACAGTCGAGGAATAATTATATACAATAAAATAGTTGGGTTTTTAATTAACTTAATATTTTATTGTGGGTTTTGTGAATGTTTACAGAGTTAATTAGGTTTCCACATGAACATTTTTGTACAAATTGTTTAGTAACGCTGATAACATTTTTCACAATGTGTCAATATTCTCTGTCATTGCTTTCTGTTTGTGGCATTTCCAGGTTTCTAGTTTCTCTAGCCCCCATGTTTTCCTTCAAGCAATTGTTGACCTTTTGATCTCATGATAATTCCTACTGGAGCACCGTATTCATCAGTGACATCCTTATTTAATGTTATTATACTGTTATTATGTTATATATCTGTTACACGGTGATCCTGTTATATCTGTTATTATACTAAGTTTAAGTGGAGCACCCTCAGACCCCCCGCCAAAGACTATCACCCATACTTTTCAGGTCTGAAATGGAACTCACCTCCTTGCTAGAGCCATCAACTATGTAAGATCAAAAGGGCAACATTTATCCCGGACAAAGTTCAGAAGTTTAGGAGAGAAGGACGGATGGAAACCAGAAATGCAATAAGGCATTGCGTTAGGCTGGGTGCTCTAGGGAAGCAAAACCAGTGACTCTTGTATGTGTGTGATGATAGAAAGGGACTTTATCAAGAAATGACTCACATCATTGTAGAAGCAGGTAAGATCAGTCTGGTTCCAGTATGCAGATATAAGCATAGGCTTTGTGTAAGCTTTCCTGACTCCCATAACTGCAAGGGCTGATGAACAGGAAGCAGGAAGACCAGAGGCTCCTGGATGCTGAGCTGAAAGAATCTGAGTTTTTTGAATGACTACCAAATCAGCCGTTGGATGAGGGCTCCTGGGATGTGCAGGCAATATAACAGGAGGGCAACAACCCAGGGGCAGGATCCAAATCCAGGCGTTGAAGTGAGCGACTTCATGGCCGCAATCTAAAAACAATTAGGTCTTATAATGTGATCCTACGTGATACTTGCCTTCATGAAGAGATCACTGAAGATATGGGCGCTATAGCAACGCATAGTGAAGGAATTAGTGCACGGCTATCAGAAAGAATAGTGTATGGGGTCTTAAAGACCTATCTTAAAGCAAGCATCTATCTAAGTGGGGTGTTAGCTAAGTGCACATGAAAGCAGCACATTAGCCTGTGTGATCCAAGGATTGTCAATAATAAATTACAAGACTGGAAGAGTGAACTGTGTTAGAGCTAAAATTCTGAGCACCAGGTTTGCAGAAGGTTGCAGATGACAGTGAAAGCCCAAAATTCATTTGCAAGATCCCCACATGGACTAATCCCCTTGAAGCAAGCCTCCTTTGACCATTGACCAGGGATGTAAATAACCTTGATAATGGACAAAGTGCACTGAAAACTGGATTAATTCTGTTATACTTGGGTTAAAATTTAGCACTTTAGGATTCATTCTCCCTTTTGACCCATTTTCAATTTGTTCTAGTATTTAACATTTTCTACTTCATTTTATTAATTAATTTATTATTAATTGGGGGTTAATACACATATCATTCCATAGTTCGGTCACGTCAAGTAGAATTGTACAATTACTACTACGATCAGTTTGTAAAAACTCTTGCTTTTTCTGGACTCCTAGACATCATCTCCCTTTTACCTGATTACCACCATTGTACCCCAGTTCCCCCAGAAACCCTGATTCTTCTTGCTGTCCTATAGGTTAATCAATCCTAGCTTTCATACACTAAAAAAACAGAAAAACATATAACACAACTTCAAGAAGGGGCCCTCCAAGGAGATAAAAACAGAATCGCCATAGCTGAAATGAGCTCTGAGATACACCCTAATATGAACAAATGAAACTAAACAAAAACATACATAAAATTTTGGAAACCAGATCACATCCAGCATGCACTAGAGACAGGATCTCCTGACAAAGTTGGAACTGTGCAAGTCAGATTTATGCCTTGGATCTTCTATACTCATCTCTCCAAAGCACACTGTTTAGTGACCCCTTCCCTCCCATCCCTCAGTTGTAGATGGGGGGGGAGGGTCCTCTGGACACTTATTTCCTATAGAGTTCCACAAATGAATCTTAGGCTCCAACTGTCATCCATAGCCTTCTGCAAACCAGATTCTCCACATTTAAGCTCTGATATCAATCCCTCCTTTGACGTCAGATTATATGATTTACAATCCTTCGGTGACTGATGATGGTGTGATTCTTCCATGTGGACTTAGCTGGACTTCTATGTGGACTTCGACCTCACTTAAAGGTCTGCTTGTTTGAAGACAAGCCTTTAAGATCTCAGACACAATTTTATCTGTTAGCCAGGCACTGTCTAAGTCCTTTGCCACATTATGCTGTAGCACCCATTTCTTCTGTGATTTCTTCCTGCAGGTGAGCATGAAGCAGGGCCATGATGTAAGAACTAGTGGTTCTTAAACTGGAGCTAAGATTTAGTGCAAGCCCCAATCCCATTCCTGGATCGTTGTTGCTGTTGTTCTTTTCTTTTAATTTATTGTTACTTCAGAGTTAATACATATGTTCAAGCACCTCAAGCAGAATTGTACAATTGCTTCCAAAATCAGGTTTCAAGCATACAATTCCTTCCTGGACACCATAACATCTTCTCCCTGTTACTGCCTGCCCCCACCCCGTCCCACCACACCTATAACCTCCCCCATGAAACCATTGCTCTATTTGCTGTCCCTGTAGGTTCATCAGTCCTGTATTTCAGTTACTGAAAAACAGCAAAGCAAACAACACAACTTCAAGATAGTGACCCCAAATGACATAGCACCTCTGAGATACACCCTAATATGAACAACAAAAACAAAATAAGGCAGAAAGTCCACCGGAGTTTTGCCAGAATGATACATATCTTAATAGAGCATGTTACTTGGGAAGAACTGCCTTCTCAGTTTATGTGGTAGTTACATAATTTCATGTCAACTTGAAGATATATAGACGTGTTGGGGTGGCATTTAACCTGTCAATCAGGTCACAGCCTGATGGTGCCTCCTATGGGTGTGGTCTTCTCAAAAGGTGGGTCCTGGGAACCTCCCCTTCTCTCACTGTCTTCACTTTCCTGCTGGCTGACCCTGCTTGCCGCCAGAGTCCTGGGGATTCATCCACTTCCATTGGATCCACATGACATTTCACTCACCAGCCTGTGATCTTCCTGAATTCTACAGCATTGCATGTGGCTGCATGAGTCTGAAGAGGGGCTCATTGACTAACCTTGGACCCAAGGACTAGTATCAGACTTATAAACCTGAGCTGGACTTGGCTGGGATGTTTGCTTGATGTATAATTACTTCTTAATGTAAAGCTCTCTCTTACATACATATGAGTGTCACTGGATTTCTTTCTCTAGTCAAACCGGCCTGATACAATAGACTTGAGAAAAATTAGAATTTTAGAACATGTCATTTTGCTCATGTGGAAGTTGTACATACAGGCAATTATTCAAACAGAACAAAGGGACGGTGCATGCATGCTTTAACATCAGGAAGGGTGTGTGTCTGAGTGGTACCCTCTCACCATACTTATTCAATCTGTGTGCTGAGCAGATGGTCAGAGAAGGTGGATTATATGAAGTAGACGGTGGCATCAGGATGGAGGAAGGCTTACTAACAACCTTCAATGTGCACATGATACAACCTTTCTTGCTAAAAGTGAGGAGGACTTGAAGCATTTGCTGACAAAGATCAAAAACTGCAACCTTCTGTATGGATTACTGCTAAATCTACAGACAATGTCCTCACAACTGGACCAATAGGCAACTTCATGATAAACAGAGAAAAGATATTGTCAAGCATTTCATCTTGCTTGGATCCACAATTAATGTAGCAATCAAGAGATCCAATGACACACTGCAGTGGGTAAATCTGCTGCACAAGACCTCATTAAGATGCTGAAAAGCAAGGATATAATTGAGGACTAAGATATGCTGTGAAAGTTGAGCATTGGATGAGGAAGACTGGAGAAGAATCTCTCCATTTGAACAATAATGCCAGGGAAGATTTTTGAAGGTACCATGGACTTCCAAGAGGACAAATAGATGTCTCAGAAGAAGGACCGCCAGAGTTTCGTAGAAGCGAGGATCGCTATGCTGTGCCTCCTGTGCTTTGGACATGTCAGGAGGGACTAGTTTCTGGCAAAGGGCATCATGCAAGTAGAAGGACACTGAAAAGGGGGAAAGTCCTCAACAATATGGATAGACACCGTGGTGGCAACATTGAATATGATGCCAATTGTGAGGATGGCCCAGAACAGGGTAGTGTTTATTCTAGTTTTTTATTTGGTCACTCTGAATCAGACTCAACTCAATGGTACATGAAAACAACAAGCAACTCAGAGGTACTATTTGAGGGGATTGCAATGGATGTGTTGAATCAAAATGTACCTAAATTATTGAACCTGAAATTATGATCTGCTCTGTAACCCTTCATCTAATTCACAGTAAGGGGGGAAAAGGATAAATAAAAAGAATAATTTAAGTCTGTTTCATGTTTTTCTCTCATCCTACCAGGGTCTACTTATTGTAGCTCTGATGAGACAGCCTGTATTGGTGGCTGAACATCATCTAGTTCTTCTGTTCTTGGGAAAATGGGGCTGTGGCTAATGCAGGTTATTAACCCTATAGAGTAGTTTTTGTTTTTGTTTCTCCAATAGCAGTATTTACAATCTCAGACACCCACAGGGGCAGTTCGACCCTGTCCTATAGGGTCACTAAGAGTCAGAATTGATTCAATAGCAGTGAGTTTGAGTTTGGTTAGCAAGCTTGAAAACCCCAGATGCTACCCACTTGGGATAAGGAACATGAAGAGTGGGAAACATGCTATGATATAATTGATTGAGCTGTACCATCAGACTACACTCCCAAGCCTTCACACCCCAAAATCTAATTGCATTAGGTTTTGGGTTATGCCTGACAAATATCTGTATCTGTGTTCCCTGTGATTACATATGCATGTACTTATATATCTGGCACACATATGTACAAACCTCTACTTACCTGTACACATATATGCCTATGCACATTCACATGTGATCATACACTTGATTTTTTATTATTATTGGTGTTGTTGCTAAATTTTGGATGTCACAGTGTTTAACAAAAACATCTTTTTTCTTGTGCATATGTGTGTGTGACTATTTACTTTGGTCAAACTACACTCAATGTGATAGGTTTTGAATCAATGTAGCTGGGCCAAAATTTCTCTATGGTTTGACAAGTAAGACTAGTAATCCTCCATGGTGTGATATAATCCAATGTAATTTATGAGCAACCAATTAGTTGTAAAAGATTAGGGTGGGATTACAACGCCCTGACTCGGGTCACAGGTGGATGTAAAAGAAAGGAAGTTTCCCCTATATGAAAGCTTGCTAGCTCGTTTCAGGCTCTGGAGCCTGTGTCTGGCTCACTGACAACCTCCATTTCTCTGGACTTCAATCTCAGTGGCCCTCGGGAGCTGGCTGTCTGACCTGCTGACTTGGGTTCATTCACTTCTGAAGTCACCAGCCTATGGTCTCCCTGCTGACTTTTGCTTCAGCAGCCTCCTCCTCAGCTGCATGGGGCCAGTCTAACATCTGACCCCCGGACTTGGAATGCCCTTGGACTTGGAGTTGCCCACTTTTACACCTGTGGGAGCCATTTTCTTGATATAAGTATTTTGATATATACATATACAAGTGTCACTGGTTTTGTTTTTCGAGAGAATCCAGCCTAAGACAGCACATTATGTTTCCTTTCTCCCAAAATAACAAATATCGGTTATCTAAAGAGTACTTCCCCTGCACTGTCCGTTCATCCTTGATAAGCGTCAATGAACATCGATCTCCATGTATATATGCACTTATATTTGTCTTATGACTGTGATATCACAATATTTGTCTTAATATGATTGACTTAGTATTACGTCCTCCAGTTCCATCCATGTTACGGTTCATGGCTTCGCCACTGTCCATTAGTATAGGATCCCATTGTACCACACTCCGAGTACACACTCATCCATTGCGGGGCCCTTACATGGTCTATTTATTTATTTATCTTGCTGTGATATGTATGTTTTGTATTGTGTGTAATGCTGCAATGAGTCTAAGGGTGCATGTGCCTGTATGTGATCTCTAGGGTATAAACATAGGCGTGGGATTGCTGGCTCACTATATATATTTAGACTTCTAGTGTTTTTCAAAGAAGACTCCTAGCACTGTCCAGGGTGGATGCCCTATTTAAAGTCCAACAACGAGTAAGGGTTTCAATCTCTGCATATCCTTATCAGTAAATGCTGTTATCTGTTTAGTCGTCCTTGTCTTTTCAGTGTCACTTTGGCTGAGATGAAGTGCTACCTCCTTGTAGTTTTGATCTGCCTCTCTTTAGGGAAGTTTCTTTTGGTCCTTTGTGGGAGTGTTTTATCATTTTCACTGTGTACTTCTTTTATATTTTTGAAAAGGTCAATTCTTGTATTTTTAATTGTTTGGGGGGGCTATCATACATTGTATTGTTCCCTTTATTTTCTTTGGGAATACTTCTTGGTAGCATAAAGGAGTCCAATGATTTTCATGGGTTGATCTTATCCCCTGCACCATTGCAGAGTTCTTCCATTAGTTAGAGCAGTTTGCTTGTGAAATATTTAGAGTTCGCTATAGATAGGCTAGTGTCAGCTGTAGAGAGAAATGCCTGTGCATCTTCCTTTCTGGTTTGAACTGCCCTTGTTTCCATTTCTTGCTTTATTGCTCTGGCAAGGACTTCTAATACAATGTTGAATGCATATGGTAATCGTGGGCACTTTTGTCTTGTCCTGTCCTCAAGGGGAAGACTTTCCGTCAGGCTTTCAACTGGAATGGAATCAAAATCTGAAACAAACAAGGAAATCAAAATAACCCTCAAATTTTCATCAGAGTGAATCTGAAAACCAAATGGAAAAAGAGATGCTTTTCTGAGCCTAAACTGAAATCTAGAATATTATAATTTTGGCTCTGCTATTTGTGTTTCAACAACTATTTTTAAGTTGTAAGCAAAACCACTTGATCACTTATGTTTGGTTTGCAACTAGAGATCATGTATGCTGAATGCTACTCTAACAGGGCTGATTAGGGCACAGTGCATTGCTACAGCAGTAGTGTTGACAGTCACATTGAAATGTAATGACAGTTACTACATGAGATGATTCACACGTACTCTGTGTGTGACTATTCTCTCAGGACTATGAGGAAAAAGAAGTCGTTAATAAACAGAGTTGTGACAACTTGGTAAGATTAAAATTTTAAAAGGTTCATTATTTACTCCAGGAGCTCCAGATTGTTTTAATATTGAAATAAAAGGATGTATTTTATAATAGCCATGGAAATGCTGCCCTAAGTTAATAAATGATAAAAAAGCAATTAATATTGCATACTACCTAAAGAGCTACAAGTCAAGAAGAAAAAGGTGAACAATCTTATTGAAAACCAAGGAAACTGAAAAATAAAACTGGAAGGACAGATGCCAACTTACATCAACAAAACCAAAGTCGGAGGAAATAGTCTCTGTCTGGGGATGGGGAAGCAGGATTCCAAGGCATCCGGGGATATACTGGCACAACTTTATTCAGGTCAACTTGAAAGTCTCTAATAAAAAAGCTAAGTTGTAAAAAAAAAATAGATGCCTACTTTATGTCCTTGGAAATGTGGTTGTGTGTTTCTTCTCTCTTCCTGGAATTGACTTTCTCTTCTTCTCTACTAAGCTCTCTTATCACTAGAGCAACTTCTCCATAGAGCCACTCCTGACCACTCCATAAGCCCCATCTTTCTCACAGTAAGTATTTCGTGTACCTCTCCCACTGAAACTTAACCATATACACATTACTCAACTGATCGCCAATCTCTAGAAGACGGGATTATGATTGTGTAAGAAATACATGCATACAGAGAGACATGAAACAGTTGCTGTGGTAGGAGGAAGAGATGGCTATTGTTCATATGTCTGTACTATGGTGCAAATATAGGCTCACTATTTTTAAAAAGTCCCCTTGCAAGCACTGTGAAGATACTTCTACTGAGCTCTGGTGTCTCAGTGTGTTAAGCATTGGACTGCTAACTGAAAGGCTAGCCAGGCCAGAGGAGCAAGACGATACAGTCTGCTTTCATAAAGCTTGACAACCTCAGAAACTCTAAGGAGCCATTCTATTCCTCTTATAGGGTCACCTTGAGTCAAAATCCACTTACTGCCAGTTTGATAGTCCTTGGGGAGGTAGAAAATGACTAACGCCAATGTATGCTAACTCAAAGATTGAAACTCACGGCCGCTTAGAGGCACTTCAGAAGAGAAGCCTAGAGGCCTACTTCTGAAAAATTAGCCATTGAAAACCACATGGAGCTTTGTACAGTGGCAATATCATAGCCAATGAGATTTACCAAAGGTGTGAGTATTGCTAATTGAAAACGTTTCCCAATACCCCACCATGACGACTTGAAATACAGTCGGCACTGGCAATTTTTGATGGTCTCCACGGAGAATGAGTAATCTGGTATAAAAAGTAAGTTGTACTTTACTTGTAACTTTTCTGAAAATGAAATTTCTTTTTTAAGTCATAGAAAGAGAAAACTATATGGAGCACAATTGTACTGTGATACTCATAGGGTAGCCATGAGTTGGAGGTAACTCAATAGCAAGTGGTGGTTAATGTATTTCTACCATATGTAATTTGCTCCAATTTTTTTTAAATGCCATGAGAAGTAGTGTAAAATGTTGATGTGAAACAGGTATTGGTTTACACCACCTGCTGCTGAAGATGGCATTAACCTTACTGTATTTCAGTATTTGAAGATGAGGAATGGCCCTCAACGAATACGTTTGACAAAGGCAAGTTGACACACAGAGAAAACGGTCCTTGAAATCTCAGCCGTACCAGGAAGAAAATTTCTGCTTCCAAAACCCTTGATCTTTTCCCTTTGAATGTTCTAAAATTCTTGCATTACCCAAAAGGTCTCATGCAATCAGAAACTTTCAGTATATAAGTGTATCTTCTGTCTCTTAGGCTATAAAACCAATGCACGCACGTGATAAACAATCTGGATAACTATTGGAAGCAAAGTTGCTATTGTAATCCAATTCCAATCCATTTCTCTCCCAAAATGCAAAATCAGACTTTGAACCCAAATGGCAGCTAATTTCTAAGTTCATTCAGATGAGCCATAGAATCAAGGGATAAACCCAAAGGTACAATAGGGCATTTCAAATTACTCAATTTCATTATTATTTAGATTTCATTTTCTCCTTCTTGCCTGCCTTCCTCAAACTCAAAAGATATTCCCATTTTATTAAAAAGAAATATATTTTCATCTTCATTAAATCACACCACTAGCAGGAAAATGAACTCAGTGAATAAAATTGTCAAAAGTGTATATGATAGGATTCTTTCTAAGCCAAATTTTCTGTATAAAAATAGATTTCCTTTTTAGCATTTACAACTATTATTAAGTGAACATCCTTTTCAACAATAAAGCATTGGTTCTTGGATATAGAATACTATGAAATGCAAACTAAAGTGCTCAGCGATGTATCCACTGACTTCAGGGAGCTCATTTCAAAGTCCTAGTCTGTTATTTGTTCAGCAGATGAAACCCCTGGGCTAGAACACACAGATTGAAGGCCAGCACTCAGCAGAGGATGAGTGTAATGTAGAGCGGCTTGCTTCTACCAGGCTAACATGATGGATTACAGAGTATTAAGAAAGTGTTGACACATGTGGGAATATGCTTTTAACAAGCTTGCCAGGAATAAAGGTGCATTGCGTATAAAGTTACTACCAAACATTGCAGTCTGGTTCTTTGGTTCTTTTTTGGGAAAGGGAGGTGGATTTTGCCAAGTGGTAATATTCATAAGCTTGGGGTAAAATACGTGGATCAAAAAATCTTTGTGGTTCACTTGATGATGAAGGCCTGAAGGAAGAGAGGTGTAGTAGTATTATTATTGTAAACTAGGTGGGAGTTTACATTTGAGACCTTCAACTTTGCCTTCACCAGTGTAAACCACTCGTCAAAATCCCATGAGTTCACCCTCCCCCGCTCCCTGACTCCTCTCTCTTGGGATGCTTGTTTTCATTTTCCTCATTTCATTCCAGCCCAGGGGTGGGCAAACGCTTGAGATGGAAGCCAAACCTGTCCTTCACAACAATTTAAAAATTATTCAAAATTATAAATATATTTTTAAATAAATGAAATTATCATTATCTGAATAACGACCTTCAATTTTTTCCAATTGTACTGCAAAGCCACAAATAAGTACCAAAATAGCTGTATAGACCTGGAGAGCTGCCGTTGCTGACCTCCGATACAGCCCGTAGCTGTATCTTCTGACCTTATCCTCCGCCCCCTGGGAAACTCCGAAGCCCCTTTGGTATGAAATTGTCCACTTGGGTCCTCCCACCCCCACCCCTTTAACAGTGGTCTCAGATACTATTCGTCCTTTTGTGCGTAGTGTTTTCCAGGTCTATTCATACCATGAAGGGCTTCTTGGTTTTGTCATTGTTTTATAGCGATGCATCGTATTCCATTGGGTGTGCATATACCAAAGTTTATTTATCTACTCTCTACTGATGGGAATTTGGGTTGTTTCCATCTTCTTCCTCTTGTGGACAGTGATGACTGTGAGTATTTTATAGAAGTTCTAAGCAATCGTGCAGTTGCATTGATTAGTGAATCAATAGTTGCTTTAATCCTTTCCTTCTCCTCCAAGGGGCTACAAATTCTCACAAATACATCACCTGCAAGGAACAAATGTGTAAGAGGGCTTCAAGTAGATGTGTGAGGACGAAGGAAAAGCTTCTGTTCCCCATTTGTTCCCTGAAAATGTATTACCAACCCTACCTTTGACGTTAAGTGGAAAAGCCAAAAGCATATGAGAATTGAATGTAACAGTCCTTAAATCCATCTGGCTCCTCATCCTTCACCGCTGCCAAGAACCCAGGTTTCCTATTGGTAATGATAAGTGACCCTTGCGATGATAACCCCAGAGCTCATGACCAGGCTTCCCGCGGGACCCCGCCCTTTTCACCCTGGCTCTTCCCACGGGCCTCCAGCATCCTTGTAGATGCATTACATAGACCTGAACAGACAGCACGGAAAAGTCTTAGTTCCTTCTGCTGTCCAACAAGATTTAGGGCATTTATTATTTGCAAGAGCCATATTAAATGCAGTCAGGCACGTTAAACCCCTATTTTCCTAATACATTATTTTATTGAGTGAGAAGAAATCGAATTGACATCTAGGCCAGGTGTAATGGAAATGCTTGAAACGGCACCTCGCCAGAAACCAAACACAAGCTCCAGTTCCCTTAAAAGGATGGAACTGAAGAATTCATGCATGCAAACGGTGGGCTTGGGCTGAGTGATTTTCACTGGAGAGCTATTATCCTGACTTACATCTCAGTAATGGACAGATACTCAGACTGAACATCTGATTAAAAAAAAAAACAATAGCAGAATGCAACTCACAACAGCAGGCAGATGTGTGGACGGGTTTTCACTCCTCTCCGTGTACCCGGCCCCTCCAGAGGGGTCGCTGGCTTCCACTTCCTGAGTTGAAATGTAGAACTGACTAACATACACACAATGAGCCCCTGACAATGAACCAAACTGCATGCTAGATTCCCCTAGTGAACTTAAAGTACTATGCCAGTGCAAGGACAAGCATTTTAAAGCTTCCTGCAGTAGTTAGTTGATTGTGCCAACCTGGCTGATAAACACATGTGGGGTTCATTGAAGGGCGGAGGGATGAATGGCTCAGTGAGCCTCGCCTTTCTAGTTCTCTGGTCTCTTGCTTTCTGATGGCCGGACCAGTTCCCTGCTTCAGCTTGCAAGGCTTACTTCCTGCAAGACATCCCCAAAGAGAAGCAGCATGGACCTACCTTGATGCAGCCCTGGGTGCTGGAGCAGCCGTGTGGGGACCTGTGCCAGTGCTGAGATACTTACACATTCACTGACTCGGCTTTCCTCCTGCAGACGGCATCATTGTGTGTGCTTTGTGAGATGGGGGAAGACTTTGTGGATTGGTGTTGGACAAATGGGCTAATGTTGGACTTATAGGCTTGGGCAGCCCTGAGTAGGGAGGTTTTCTTGATGTGTACTTACTCTTTACATAAAATTCTCTCTTATACGTGAGTTTCTGTGGATTTGTTTCTCTAAAGTACCCAGACTAACACAACATTCTTTCATTTTTCTTGATGAAATGTGTCTATATATTATTTGTTGCCTTTTAGAGTTCAGTGAGATAATTAATCATTTTACAATCAAGGAATACATTTTTTGGAAATTGAATTTTATTAGCATAGGGGTTAATTAATGCTTTGTTTCTTTGTTTTTAAAATTCCTAGCTATGTCCTTGAGCTAGATATTTTCCGCAAAGGAGGATAATTAGTACTTGGAAAGTGGTGAATAATTATTGCCTGGGAGATGTTTTATAACCACGCCCCAACAATCTGCCAATATTCCCAGTGATTTCATTTCCCTTTTCCCCTGAAATTATTGAGAACCACTGAAGTAAAATGAGAAGGGCTGCTAAGAGGCACATATATACATGTGAATATCACGAAGTCACACACACACGAGTGCTGAGAACTACCATGTGGACATCCTTACTGCAGACCTTCTTTCTACGGATGATCAGAGACATTATGAAACAGTCTTCATGTCATCTGGTTTATTTCTACATGTTTTATCCAATAAGAAGTATAACTTGAAGTAACACAATTTATATTTATGGTCACTTATTACTTATATACAGTGAAGAACAGATCATCTTCTAAACTCATAAATTCTGCACCTGTTCCTGCTATAAATAATTGGGTTTAACAATTAGATCTAATTACTTTTCACTTCCAAGAACTCAATCACCTCTATCTAAGATGTTCATTAAATCTGACTTTTAAAATTTTACTTTCTTGGCAATTTACAATACTTAGCACCGGCTCTTAAGAAGACATGGAGAGCTTCCAGACTGTAAAACAGATAAGTGTCTTTCTTGACAGCTCAGTGAAGATGTATTCTCAATTCACAGTGACAGTCAAAAAAAAATCAATACAATTAGAAACACTGAAAACACTTAATAAAAATGATTGTCTCCCTACTTGGAACCACTGAAGAACGAAAGTTTTGGCACATTTATGAACTCAGTGATGAGCAGCCTCGCATAAATGAATTATACTCAAGTACAGTGTATTTTATGCCCTTTATTATGCCTGCATTCCACTTAGTCTATTGTATTAGTTACATAATTTTGCATCAACCTGAAGTGTAGGGGTGGAGTCTAGACTGTCAGTCAGGTCACAGTTTGATGGCACCTCCTTGTGGGCATGACCTCCTCATAAGGCCGGTCCTGAGAACCTCTCCCCACTCTCTGCTTCACCTTCCTATTTTGGCGAGTCACACAGCTGAGACCTGTCAGAGCCTTATGAGGCTCCCACTGCCATTGGATCCACAAGACTTTGTGTCCACCAGCCTGTGATCTTCTTGCTTTCTGTATCATTGCAGTCTGAAAAGGGACTCATGGGCTAGTTTTGGACTTATGGACTTGATCTTGACTGGGCTGGGATGTTTTCTTGATATACAATCACTTCTTGATATAGAGTTTTCTCTAACACATATATGACTGTCACTGAAGTTGTTTCTCTAGTCAACTGGGCCACACACATTACAGTACCTTGGGAGTGGGGTACTAGAGAACAAATCATGAAGATGGATAGTAGATGCTTGTTTGACCTCTGCCTTATGGTAGTTTCTCTTTGGCTAGCCATAGATTAGATCAGACCGCATTGTTTACTGGGTTGTTTTTTGGAAGAGACATGGGAAGTGAAGGTTTTGATTCCTAGAAGTTGTCTTTGGTTAATCCTCTTTGAAATGATGAAAATGAATATGACTGATGTAAATTTTGAGCTCAGTGGCAAAATGGCACCCCTTGAACTTCTCCTCTGAGACCATGCTGCATGAACCAAATGGGTGACAGAAGGCCCTACCCTGGCTTCATGAAGGCAGAGAGCTAAGGCCGTATTGTATAGGAATGAGTTAGATTAGATAAGAAAGGATTGAAGTTAACTTTTTTAAGAATGTATTTAAGATCCGGCTGGACTAGGATTATATTGGTCTTTTCTACCTATAGTTATTGATATAATGTATGGTAGAAATGAACATTGGGAAGTATGAAAATAGGGATCTTATAATCCCACTGCCTTCAGACATTAAATTGTATCTTTAAGTGGGTTTAGGTCACCCCTGCAAAGAAACTTTTGGAAAAATAAGCCACACCCAATGACTTGAGTCCTCTGTGCATTTGCATTTGGAAAGACTTGCTGAGAGAGCTGCTGACAATCTGAAGAAAGAAAGGGGAGACCTCTGGCTTTTTGAATTTTAAACTAGGGATTTGTGCCTTAAACTGGAAAAAAAATATATAGTCATGAAGAAACTCTCCTCTCTAGTATTGAAAGTTAAAGAGAACCTGTGGGCAGCCTGGAAAGCTCACTAGCTGGCACCTGGATCCGTTTGTTGAGTGTAAGTGGAAGAAAAGCAGCAATAGAGATACAGGTTGAGTTTATCCACTGACACCTATGGACCTGGTTCATAGAGACTAGAGGAGAGATGAGGGTGGGTTGACTGGTCTGAGTTGTGTGGAACCTGAGCCTATGGCATGACGTAGCCCAAGGGGGCTAGGGTGGTTGAGAATTTGAGATGGGTCCTATGGTCAAAATATGAGGCGGCCAATGGGCATCTTGGTGAGGCTAAGCAAGGCAGCCCACATTGAATTGGCCAGCACCTAACTAGATGAAAGAAGATTTTGAAGCCTGTGAATTGGTGTATATTGCTGCTGACTTTGTGGAAGGCCTGTCCTGATTTGACTTTTCTTATGGATACAGACTTACAAGGTTCCAACCGAAGATTCTTCACATCAAAGAACATGATTGCCTGCTCAGACCACTGGATTAATATTGGTGAACAGTATAGAAATTGGGTATCCAAAATAGGGAGTTGGTTGGCTTACAAATTTTCATGGGTGGGGAATATTTAGATTGGATTATGGTGTGGGTGTTTCCTATAACTACAATTGTTAAGTATAGGATATTTTTAATATTCTATATTAAAATTAAGTATAAATTATTAAGTAGACTTAATATTTTAGGTATAGAACATTGTATTTACATAGACAATATTATGTTTATAGGTGGCTGGCATATTTTGAGTTGTATGCATTTTAGCTTTGTCCTATTAGGCACACATATGATTCTACTATGGTCTTTGTTTTAATAGTTATGGATGGCTAAACAGTTGTATAAAAGTGTCAAGTTGACAAAGGGTGGTCCGTGATAGTTACATAATTTCATGTCAACTTGAAGTGTATGGATGGAGTCTAGCCTGTCAATTGGGTCAAAATCTGATGCTGCCTCCTTGAAGGCATGACCTCCTCATAACGAGGGTCCTGGGAACTTCCTCTGTTTCAACTTCCTGTTGGTGAGCCATGTGGGTGAGACCTGACAGAGCCTGGTGATTCTTCCACCACCATTGGATCCACAAGACTTTGCACCCACTGGTCTATGATCTTCCTGCATTCTGAATGAGATTTTGTGAGTCTGAAGAGGGACTTATGGACTAGTGTCGAATTTATGGACTTGATCTTGACTGGGCTGGGATGTTTTATTTATATACAATTACTTCTTGAACTAAAGCCACAACTATAAAATGAGCTGAGAATATGACTACATGTACTATAGGCACAATGATTTGATAATTATAGACATGTATCTTCAGCAGACACCTATTCTTGCCTTTAGGCTTTAATATCAAGCTGAACATCTGGGGGGAGGGAGGAAGCTGTGCATTCACCTCTAAAGAGCCAGAGGGAAAAGGAAAGCCTACTTTGAGTTAGTGATGTTTCCAGAAGTATCACTGCGTCCCTCAAGTCTAGGTCTCATAAAGTTACATTGATATTTAGAAAGAAGCTATTTTTCCCAACCTCTCATCCACATAACATTCTCCTAATCCCTGGAGTATATGCCTACTCACTAAAAGGTATTCTAATAAAGCAAGGCATAAAATAACACAGAGATTTGCATACTGGCTTTGTAAACTAATCTCAAGCATGTTAACTAGTCTCAAGCATGCCACTTACCAGTATGTAATCTGAGGTGAGTTACTCAAGGTTTCTAAGTTTCAGTTTTTATGTTTTAAAAGTGAGGTACCAATGGGCTGATGCCAGGGGTCTCTGGGGAGTTTAAAATTCAAAGTGAAGTGTTCAGTACTGTACCCCATAAAAGGCAAGGGTTTAATAATACTAACTTATTATTTTTAAAACAATTGTAATACCAAAAATTGTAACTAGTACATAATTATCTGAAAATAAAGGTCCATACAAACTGAAACAACCCTCAGAAGCAATTTGACAATGTGATTCAAAAGTTTTAAATGTATGAATACAAATGAATTCCCTAGGAACATAGTCCACAGACACAAATGTCCACATGGATTTATATGGTGAAATTGTTACTACACTAATATATTTTTAAATATAAACTTTTACTTTGAGATAATTGAAAACTTGCATGCAGTCATAAAAAATAATAAGGAAAGGACTTGTGTTCCCTTTACCCAATCTCCCCTAAACTTACAAAACCATAGTGCAGAATATTCACATGAACACAGACAAGAAACAGCACGTCCCTCACTAAAAGGTTCCTCCATGGTTTCCTTTGATAGCCACATCATTCTTTCTGGTCCCACCCCTGCTCAGTCCCTGATAACCACCGACTTTTCTCCTTTCTACAACTTTGTCATTTCAAGGATGTTATATACTTCACATCTACTAGGATGGTGTGTTAGTCTAGCTAGGTTAGAGAAACAACTTCATAGACACTTGTGTGGATAAGAGTTTTATATAAAGGGTAATAGTACATTAAGAAAGCATCCTAAGCCAGTCTAGGCCAAGCCCATCAGTCCAATATTAGCCCATGTGTCTGATACCAATCTGTAAAGTACTCTTCAGACTCATGAAATACATGCAATGATGCTGAATACAGGACAATCACAGGCCAGTGGGTGGGAATTCTTGTAGATCCAGTGGCATTATAAGCATCTCAGTGCTGGCAGGGGTCTCCACATGGCTCCTCCAGGTCCAGAGTTATGGCTGCATCAGGGTATGTCCACGTGGCTCCTCCAGCTATCATAGTTCCACATGTTTTATCAGCTGCAGTGTCTCCCAGGGAGTGAGCAGAGAGAGAGGCATCTCCCACCTTCAAGTAGGACATACTGGAGTTCCCAGAATTCTCAGGAGAAGGCTATGCTCACGCAGAGGCCTCTTATTGGTTATATCTTGATTGACAAGCCAGACTCCACCCCTTCACTCATAATCCTCTCAAATTGACATGAGACTATGTAACTACCACAAATGGCTACAATCTTAAAACCACCAAGAAGCTGTTGGTGAGGACTTGAAGAAACTGCAACCCTCAAACATTGCTAGTGGAGATGTAAAATAACACAGTCACTGTGGAAAACAATTTGACAGGTCCTCAAAACATTGAACAAAGAATCACCATATGACCTAGCAGTTCCACCACCTGGTATACACCCCCAAAGACTTGGAAGCAGGAATTCAAATACTCAAACACCAATGTTCATTGAAGCATATTTCACAGTAGCCAAAAAGTGGGAAAAACTAATTGTCCATCAACCAAAGTCTTAACCCATGAATCTTACTTCTAGCCTTGGATCAACTTCACCAAACTTTTCTCTTGAAATATGGGATCGATTGCCCAAATTACATTGCCAACTTCCAACTGTTCTTCGTATTCATGCAACCTTGCAGGGCTGTAGAAAGTCAAGTTTGAAGTGATCCCCAGCTTTTCCTATAAGCCCTGCCACAGGATAAATAAAGTGCTGGAAATCGACGCCTTCACATCTATCCTCGTCTGATGTATTTGGGCTCAGTGAAAAACTCATGTGACGAACTCTGTGCCCAGAAAGCCAGCTCCTTGGTCAGGAGTGCCTGGGAGACAGACTGATGCAGGGAGCTGTGAGCCCTATCTTTCTTCCGCAGGTTCCAGCCCACCTCATCATGCTCAAAGAGGCTTTAGCATTGAATGCTTGGACAGGAAGTTCATACTAAAAATATTCTTTAAAAGACTTGGATAACTTTGTTTCTTTTTCCATTCCAACCCTTGCTTTCTTTTTAAAAATAAAACTTAGGAGTAAGCCATTTAAGAGCAATCAGGATAGTCACGACATGGACCAAACAGCTATGTCAAGAGATAGGCTATGCAGAGATAAAATGCCCTACTGTGTGCACAAGAGAGTGAGCTGTCATTCTGTAACACAAAAGCTGAGAAAACATGAAGAGGCTTATAGGTGCCTGAAAGGGAGCTGTTCTCCCTTCTTTTGTGTTAATTATATATCACACATACGAAGAGAGAGAGACAGGGAACGAAACAGTCAGAGATACATAAAAACAGAGAGAGAGCAAGAGAGAGCAGCAGGTGCAGAGAAACAGGGGGAAGATGGAGGAGGTTTGTTCAGCAGACGTCAACAAAATTGAAAAAGAATCAGGGAAATGAAAAAGATGATAGTCTACACACACACACACACACACACACACACACAATCATGATCCCAATTCTGCCTTACAAACCTGGACAAACCAGTGGACACACAATGGTCCAGAGAGAAACTGGAAACACAGGGAATCCCGGACAAACGAACCCCACAGGACCAGTGCTGAGTGTGGTGATACTGGGAGGGAGGGGGGAGGGTGGGAGTGGAAAGGGGGAACCAATTGCAAGGATATACATATAACCTCCTCCCTTGGGAACAGACAACAGAAAAGTGGGTGAAGAGAGATGTCGGACAGTGTAAGATATGACAAAATAATAATTTATAAATTATCAATGGTTCCTGACAGAGGGGGGAGCAGGGAGAGAGGGGGAAAAACAAAAAAAAAAATGAGGAGCAGGAGCTGATTCCAGGAACCCATGTTGAAAGTGAGTGATTTGATACTGATGAGGGCAACGAATGTATATGTGTGTTTTAGAGAATTGACGTATGTATCAATTGACGTATGTATGGATTGTGATAAAGTGTTGTATGAGCCCAAATAAAATGATTTTTTTAAGAAAGAAAGAAAAAGATCATAGTCTGGTAAAATGAATACATCTAACCTCTTCTGACTTCTTCACTGTCATGAGGCAATTCAGACACGCCTCCATATTCCAGCCTTTTTTACCTCTTCTGACACAATGATTCCTCCTTTGTCACTTCTCATCTTGCTGGGCTCAATAACTTTGTTCCAATTGCCACACAGAACTCACAAATCATACTCAAAATTAAGGGGATTTGTTAGGGAAGTCAATAGGTTACCATGAGGCAGGATCAGGAAATAGTAAGGATAGAATCATTCGATTCCACAGCCCATCACCAACTCTCCCTCTCTGGTTGTCAGCCTCTAAATTATGAGGTCCCTTGACCTTATGGACCAGTAAACTAGCCTGCCTTTCACTCTGCCCCATAGTTCCAAGCTGTCAGACAAGATAAGAAGAAAGTACCCCATAGTCTCACCATGCCAGTGTCTGATGCATCTGGTCTCAGTGGTCTCCACCACTTCAGAGCTCTGTTTTGTGGTCTTCCAAGGTTCTCTCTGCTGCTGCTTCAAAGACAGCTCATCTTTGTAGATAAGGCAGGGGCAGGGAGGGGAGAATGGTGGTGTGTAGGGGGTGGGCGGTTAGAGACCATGTAATAATAAAAACTGACCAATCCCCTCTATTAGTGTTACACAAGGTCTATTTGCATAATCCCATTCTATCGTTTGGTGGAAGTTTCAGAGTCTTGGGCAGAAGAACCATATGAAATTTCATTCCACTACACATAGGGTTCATAATAAAAACTACAAGGGAAATGCAATTTGCACAAATCTATGTGTGAACCATAGAAACAGACTATGTGTGTGAGGGTGATAAGAAAGCAAAGACAGAGTGTTGTGTGAGTCTGGGTAGATTAGAGGAACAAATACATAGACACTCATATGTGTATAAGAAAGAGCTTTATATTCAAGAGCAACTGTACATTAAGAAAACATTCCAGCCAAGTCCAGATCAAGTTCATAAGTCCGATATTAGCCCATATGTCCAATACCAATCTATAAAGTTCTCTTGAGACTCACAAAACACTTGCAATGACACTGAATACAGGAAGATCACAGGCCAGTGGGTGCCAAGTCGGTGGCAGTAGAAGTATCTCAGGGCTGGCAGGGTGGTTCCTCCAGTTCCCAGGGCTGCATCAGGGTAGGTCCATTTGGCTTCTCCTCAGGGATGTCTCAAAGGAAGTGAGCAGAGACAGAGATGTGTCTCCCACCTCCAGGGAGGAAATACAGGAGTTCCCAGAATCCTCAGGGGAAGGGTCATGGCCACATAGAGGCCTCATTGGGTATGACCTGATTGACAGACTAGACTCCACCCCTTCACTCATAATTCTCTCAAATTGACACCAGGTTATGTAACCACCACAAGTGTGGAATGCATACATCATCAATGTGTTTGTGTGTGAGAGAGACTTATAGGTACAGAGCTGAGATGACAGTCATAAACAGAAAGGGTGCTTTGGAAGGATAACTTTTCATTCTAGACCAGTGGTTCTCAACCTGTGGGTGGCGACCCCTTTGGGGGTCAAACAACCCTTTCACAGGGGTCACCCGATTCATAACATTAGCAAAGTTATAGTTATGAAGTAGCAACGAAAATAATTTTATCGTTGGTGGAGTCACCACATGAGGAACTGTGTTTAAGGGTCACGGCATTAGGAAGGTTAACCACTGTTCTAGAAGCTTACCTGATTGTAGCAACGAACCCCTTTTATAGCAGTTTCAGGTATCACTGTATTGTTTTCCAGGATGATTTTAAATGTTTGAAAGGCCATCAGAAAGTATAAAAGTTCCAGTCTCCTCAATATCTCCAGAATTTGTTGTTTTTGTTGTTGGTGTTGGTGGTGGTGGTGCTGGTGTGTGTGTGTTTAAAACTGGCCTACGTTGTAGGTGTAATGTCTCATCATTGTTTTGATTTGTCTCTCCCAGATGGCTAATGATTGTGAGCATTTCCTCATGTGTTTATTAGCCATTCAAGTGTTGTCTCTCTATGTGATTGTCAATCTAGGTCTTTTGCTCACTTTTTAGTTTGATCTTTTGTGCACATGGAAGAAGCACACCAGCCTGCGTGATCCAAGGATTGCAAATAACAAAATCCAAATCTGAAAAAGGAGGCGTATCAGAGCTTAAATTCAGACATCTTGCTTGCAATTGGCTATGGATGACAGTGAAAGCCTAAAATCCATTTGTAGGATTCCCACATGGATGAAGCCTCTGGTGAATTCCCTCTGACTACAGTCCAGAGAGGAGAACAGCCTTGCTCTCAGACAGAGAGCATTGTAAAATTCATTATGGCAGATGTAGTTAGGTACCCCTTGCCATTTGATCGTCCTTTTGATCCATTTTAAAGTTACTTACTTTAGTGTTGAATATTTTCTGCTTTATTTTTGGCGGAGGTTTTCCTCTATTTTATTTTGTCGTTGATGTTGTTTTATGGGGGGTGGGAGTTGTTATTGCTTGCTTCTTGTTGTGTTCTTCATGATTTTCTGTATATGAAATACAGAATTGGTAAATTTATGGACACAGTAACTGGACTAATAATTACTAGGAGGCATGGAAAGGTGAGCCTGTGGGTAGATGAGGCACTAACAACAATGAGTATGAGAAAGAAGAAAATATTCTGATTGTGGTAATGATTGCATCACTCTTCTTTTAAGAAAAATAGTTTTATTACTATATAACTCAGATCTATAATTCCATAGTTCACTCATAATAAAAAGTTTTATGATCATTACGATAATCAATTTTAGAACATTTTCTTCTTTCTTATACTATTGTTATTAGGTCCTCACTCCCCCCTGCCCCTGCCCATCTTCCCCTGTAACTCCCCGAGGAAACCATTAATGAAGGAATGCCTAGCTGCATCTGCCACACTGCACTTTCCAATGAACTTTGTATGATCACAAGCTTTTCACACCCCTGGTCTATTGTCAAAGAAGATTCACCAGAGGCTCAATTCATGTATGGATTTGGCACATGGACTTGGGATTTCCATTGTCATTCATAGCCTTCTACAAAGCGGGTAGTCTGAATTTTAGCTCTGGTAATGCTAAATTTAGCTCTGGTACTCTGATTCTTTGGATTTTGCTATTTATAAATCCTTGGATCACAAAGGCTGGTGCATTTCTTCCATGTATACTTAGTTGATGCCTACCACACTTCTTAATATGATCGAACTATTAAATTATATATGTGTATTGTATGCCAATGAAAATTTTTTAATGAAACTTCAAAGAACAGTCTGGTGGTCTGCAAAATCTAATTAAATAAAAAGAGCATACATTTTGTGTCTGAAAAAAAATAATTTTGAGGTCAGGGCTAATGTAAACAATTGAACAAAGCACAAGGGGGTATATTATCAAATAATTGAAGCTTTGCAACCCATTTATGGGAAGACTGCCCCAAAGTTTTTAGAGGGATCAAGCATTCTAAGGAAGTTTGGAAAGACCCTAAAGATGAGATAAGAGAAGAACGTCAATGCTAATGAACACAGAAATGGTGGCTGAAGTCCAAAAACTGGTGTAAGAAGACCATAGAATTACCACTAATGTGGTTCTATAGAAGTTGAGATTTCACACAGTTTGGCATTTTCACGTTTAAACAAGTATCTTGGTCTCAGTAAGCTTTCTGCTGAATGGATACCAAAAAGGACCAGCCAGCTCAAAAAGCTAATCTTTCCATCAGTCTTTCAAATAGTATTAAAGCTGGTGAAGACCACCTTATAGAGTGAATCATGTTATTGTTGGCAGGTTCCCTTGAGTCAATTCCAACTTCTAGCTGCCCTGTGTACAACAGAATGAACCATTATCTAGTACTGTGCCTTCCTCACAAGTTCCTATGTTTGAACTCATCAATCCAAGCACTTGGTCAATCCATCTAATCTAAAGTCTTCCTTTGTTTTCACTGCCTCATCACTTTATCAAGGACAGTGTCATCCTCCAGGATCTGGCCCCGTCTGACATCATGGCCAAATACTTGAGCTGCAGTCTCACTGTTTGGGCTCTCAGGAGCATTCTGGTTGTATGGTGCCAAGACAGATTTGTTTGGTTTTTTGGCAGACGATGATGCTTTCAATATTCTTTTCAGCACCATAATTCAAATGCACCAATTCTAATTAGGCCTTCCTTATTCAGTGTCAAAATTTCATATGCATATGAGACAATAGAAAATAGGATGGCTTGGGTCAGGCACATCTTAGTCCTCAAAATAACGTCTTTGCTTTTTAACACTTTAAAGCAGCCGTGTGCAGCTGATTTCCCCAATGCAATGTATCCTTTAAATATCTTAACTTGCTTACAAGATGAAATCCTTAACAACTTCAATATTTTTTCCATTTCTCACCATGTTACCAGCTGTGAGACTTTTAGTTTCTTTACTTTGAGTTGTAAACCATACTGAAGGCTGAAATCCTCAATATTAATCAGCAAGGACTTCAAGTCCCCCTCACTTTCAGCAAGTGAGATTGTAGCATCTGCAGATTCAGGTGGTTAATAAGGCTTCCTCCAATCCTGATACCACAGAATTTTTCACATAATCCAGCCTCTCTGATTATTTGTTCAGCATACAAATTGAATAACAATGGTAAGAGGCTGCAACCCTGATGTGCACCATCCCTGATTCTAAACCAAGCAGAATGCCCATGTTCTGTTCACACAACTTCCTCTTGATCCCTGGACAAGTTCTATAGGAGCACAATGCAGCGTTCTGGGATTCCCGTTTTTCATCAGGCTATCCATATTTATTTTTTTAATGATCCACAGAGTTGAATGTCCTTTCCCTCATCAGTTTACCATTACCTAACACAAATTTAAATACACGATCAACTCCTAGACTGTATCTTACATGACTCATCAACATCATTTGACAGTTTATTTTTCCCTCCTCCTTGGTACATTTTCTTCATTCAGCTTCTGGAATGCCCCATAATGTTGGATTTGATCCTGATCTATGTGTACTCTATTCTGCACCCCTGCACTCTTATCCCAATCTCTATACTCAGCTTCTTTGATATCATTTATTATTATGTGCCCCTTGTTTATTCTCATTAGCTACATAGTTGGCCTCTTTGTGGTTCCTCGAATATATCCACTTGAGAGATCTGATCCTTCCAACCTAGTATGATCTTTCCTCAGTTCCTGCAACTTTTTATTCAAATTTCACATACTCAGTGAGACCTTCCTGGATCATTCTACTTAAAATTGTAATACCCACTACCTTTAAATTTCTCAGCCCCATGTTTTTACTCCTTAGCATTTAGCATCTTCTAACTTTTACAGTTTAGTTGTCATTTTAGGCTAAAATGTTCACCTTCCACCACTCGTCTGCCAGCTGGGCATACTATGCTGGTTTGTGTGTTGCCATAATGCTCGAAGTTACGTCACAAGTATTTCAAATTCCAGAAGAGTTGCCCAAGTGAGCAGGTTTCTAACAGAGCTCCCAGAAGGAGAACAGACTACACAGAAGATAGGCTGCGCAATTCTGAGGAATTAATCACAGAAAACTTTATGAACAAAATATAAATATTGTCAGATACCAAAAACTCGTGAAAAGCAACAGAACATTCTTGGAAATAGTGCCAGAAAGGACTTGAAGTGTAGCTTAGGAAGAGCTGCCTCCACAAAGTGGAGCTGACCACGATGGCATGGATGGAGTAGCACCTGTGGAAATAAGCCTCTGGGACATTTCATTCCCCAATGGGTCATGGCTCAAAATGAGGAGAAACAGTGGAAAAGATCAATTAATAATTGGAACTTGGAATGTACAAAATACATTCAAGTCTTGAGTTGCAATATTGAAAGATTCTAAGGGCAAAATATAGAATGAAAGTCACTGTACCAAAAAGAATTTGTCCACATTCCATCATTTCAGGATGCAGAATATGAGCTAGAGCCAATGGTACCTAAGGAAAAAGTTCAAGCTGCATTGAAAACATTAATTAAAAACAGGGTTCCAGGAATTTATGGAATACCAATTGAAATGTTTCAACAAACTGATGAAGCACTGGAAGAACTCACTCATTCATCTATGTTAGGAAATTTGGAAGACAGATACTTGGCCAACTGACTGAATGAGATCTATATTTGTGCTCATTCTAAAGAAAGGGATGCCAAAAGAATGCTCAAATTATAGAACAAGAGCTTTGATGTCACATGCTAGTAAAATTTTGCCGAATATTATCCAATAATAGTTGCAGCAGTACATTGAAAGGAACTGCCAGAGATTCGGGCAGAAGGTTGAAAAGAAGATGTAGAACAATGGATATCATTTCCAATGTCAGATGGATCTTGACTCAAAGCAGAGCATACCCGAAAGATGTTTACTTTTGTTTTATTGATTATGCCAATGTATTTGAAGATGTAGACCTTAAACACTATGAATTTCCTTGAGAAGAATGAAAATACCAGTACAGTTCATTGTTAAAATGGGGAACTTGTGCATGGATCAAGAGACAATTGTGTGAACAGAACAAGGGAATACTGCATGGTTTAAAATCTAGAAACGTATACAACGAGGTGGTATCTTAGCACCATACTTTTTGAATCTGCGTGCTGAGCAAATCATCAGAGAAGCTGACTTATGTGTAGAAGAATGTGGCTTCAGGATTAGAGGAAGTTTTATTAACAACCTTTGATATGCAGATAACACAAAGCGCTTGCTGAAATGAGGAGGACTTAGAGCACCTGATGAAGATCGAGGATTTCAGCCTCTAGTATGGATTACCATTCAATGTAAACAAAACCAAAATCCTCATAACTGGACCAGTAGGTAACATGATCATAACTAATTAAACTAACTCACTGCCATCAAGTCCATGCCAACCCAGAGTGAGTATATCGGATATGGCAGAACTCCCCCTGTGTGTTTCTGAAACATCAAGGATTGGGGAGAAATAAAATAGAAGTTGTCAATTATTTGATCCTGTTAATACATAAGAAAACAGCAATTAATATTTAAGGAAACAGCAATGCAAGGATACATTGCATTGGGTAATCTACTGCACAAGATTTCTTTTAAGTGTTGAAGAGCAAAGGTTTTACTTTGGGGACTAAGATGTGCCATAATCTTTTCAATTGTCTCGTATCCATATGAAAGCTAAATATTGAATAAAGACGCCTGAAGAAAAGTGGATGTGTTTGAATGATGGTGCTAGCAAATAATATCGAAATTACCGTGACTGCCAAGAGAACAAACAAACCCGACTTGGAAGAAATACAGTCTGAATACCCTTAGAGGAAAGGGTGGCAAGACTTTGGCTCACATGCTTTGGGCATGTTGTCAATAGAGACCAATCCCTAGAGAAGAACAACATGTTCAGTGACGTAGAAGGGTAGTGTAAAAGAGGAAGGCCCTGGAGAAGAAGAATTGACACAGTGGCTGCAGCAATGGCTTCAAACATAGCAACAATTTTGAGGGTGGCACAGGATTGGGCAGGGCTTCATTCTGTTGCACGTAAGATCGCTAGAAGTTGGAACCAAGCTGAAGGCACCTAGCAATAATAATAGCAGGGTCACAGTGCCACCAAAAATCATTCCATTGTTCTGAGGCTCAACAAGTGGTTTATGTCTATATAGCCTTGGTTCCAGATGCCAAGCACTTGATAAACATTTAGTATGTCTTGGTCAAATTAATGAAGCTATTAAACTTCTCACTGATGTTCAGCTGATTCCACTCAAAGTTGACCTTACTGGGCAGGATAGAATGCTTCTATTTTTGCAACTATCATTCTTTACTGGAGTAGACAACCTCATCTTTGTTCCATAGCGTGACTGGAAGAGTCAAATTGCTGATCTTGCGGTTAGCAGCCCAATGCATAATTACTATGCCGCCAGTGCTCCACTATAAGGATCTGAGTTCAAATGGATGTCACTGCCAAAGACAGCATATTTTAAAACAAAAACTGGGCTAACTTAAGACCTCCTGTTAGTGAGCATAATATTCAGTAAGAAACTCAGCATATAAAGTTCACAACACAATGTTCCAAGCTGAGTTGGCCAAATAGTTAAGAGAGTTATCACGTAGGATCATAAAGTTTCTGACTCTCTGACGCTGTCCTTCCCACAAAAAGTTTGCTTTTAAATTCTTCCAGTTGACACAGCCATTTTATAAAAGCCAAACTTATAAATAATTATAAGGCAACACAAGCAGTAAGACTATTTCATGCCAACTAATGACTACAGGACATGCAAGAGCTGACTCCTCTGCAAAAATCCAGTTAAGAATAAGGGCCAGAATCATTCAATGAATGTTAAACTAGAGTCTTGGCCTTGAGTACCATGACTCCAGAGGTTGAGATTTTGTAAGAAAATACTAAACAGAGACAAGTATAAACATTCTAGAAGATTCTTTATACAAATGACTTTTTGTCTGAAATAAAAACTCCATAATATGAAAGTTTATATTCTTATTTTTAATTAAAATACATTTAAAGATGTTGAAGAGTTAATTTTAAAAAAAACTTAAAAATACTTCCAGGATCTCATATAATATTATATATTCATATTATATTATATAAAAATCATTTCTTGACTTTAGTAAGTGTTCTATTGTTTATTCATTTTGCCCAAAATGTTCATCATGATGGCTTGACTTCTCTGAGAAATACTCTTAAAAATTCAAACAGCAAGTAGAATAAGGGTTACAATGGGGGCGCTACAGTGGTGTTTCTGGGAGAGGGTCAAGGGAGCCAATGTCGAGGAGACCAGGAAGGAAGAGAATGTCTTGGAATTGATTGTAGTAGCAACTGTGCAATACTGCTTGATGTGAATGTATTATGGGATGATGTGATATATGTATTAACTCCCAATAAAAAGGAAAATTTCAAGCTTGGCAGTACTTTGGTGACAGTGTGACATGTAATTTTTGGCTTTTTCTTCAAATAAATGCACTAATTGAGAGCTAGGTTACGGTTAAATGACATGACTCTATGTTAACACTGACACAGTATAGGGAGATGAAATTATTTGGGTAAACAGTATGGTCATCTGAGTTTTTATCTACACAACTCTATAATCCAAGTATTTTCATCTAAAAAGCTATCCAATATGTGTATACTTTTCTTTTTTCAAAAGTATTTTAAATTCATTCCACTGGCTAAATTAATGATATTATCAATAGAATTACTATGTGCACTATTGGGATGATTTATAATGTTCCCCCATAAAATGATAATGAGTCTCTTATGTGAAAAAGGGACATATATAATCTATATAATTATTTATGGATTCTGAGCTCGCACTTAATCATCACTCTAGTCTAAGAACACTAAGCTTTTATGATGGAGCCCAACCTAATACTTGCCCTCATGAAGAGATCACTGAAGAAATGGGTGCCAAGTGTGATGAAGAAATCAGTTTGTGCCAGTTATCCAAAAGCATAACATCTGAGTCTTAAAGACTTCTCTTAAAATAAGCAATCGTATAAGTGAGATGTTAGCTTCCAGATGGAAACAGCACACCAGTCTGTGTGAGCCAAGGATTGTGAATAATAAATCCAAAACTGGAGGAAGGAACAATATTAGAGCTTCAAATCTGAGTATCCCGTTTGAAGAAGGCTATGGATGACAACTAGAGAACCCTGGTGGCCTAGTGGGTTACAAATGAGAAGCCACAATGTAGACCCCCAGAGGGTCAGCAATTAGAACCCATCAGCCATGGCATGGGCGAGAGATGAGACTTTCTACTCCAAAAAAGAGTCACAGCCTTGGAAACCCACAAGGGCGGTTCTACCTTTCCCCATAGGGTAACTGTGAGTCAGAATGGACTCAATGGCAGTGATGGATGACCATGAAAGCCTAAAATCCATTTGCAGGGGCCCCAGGTGCTTAAGCCTCTGGTGAATCCTCTCTGACCATTGACCAGGGATGGGAATAACCGTGCTGTCAGAGTACATTGGAAAGTGGATTCAAGAAAATGTAGTCAGGTTAAAATTGGACACCGCATCATTTATTGTCCTTTTTTATGCACTTTATATTTAGTCTAGATTTTAAAATTTTTTGCTTTCTTTTTGATTGAGGGTTTTCTCAGTTTTATTTTGTTGTTATTAGGTTGTTGTTTTGTTAATGTTTTTCTTTCTATGAAATCCAGGATAGGTAAATCTTTAGAGACAGTAACTACACATAGGAAAAAATAAATGGAAAGTGAAGCAGAATGAACTAAAATGAAGCCAAACTCACTGCTTTCAAATTGACTCTGACTCACAGCACACATATAGGACACAGCAGAACTGTCCCCTTAGACTTTCCAAGGCTTTACATTTTTACAGAAACAAATCGTCACCTCTTTCTCCTGTGAAGCACTTCACAGGTTCAAACTTCTGACCTTTCTGTTTGCAGCCAAGCACTTGAATCACTGCACAACCAGGACTCCTTTTTAATATAGAACAGAAACTCCCCAAATAAATCTCAGTGTCTATGAAAATTTAATACATTACAAATGTGGTAGTCCAACTCAACAAGAAGAAAAGATAGATTACTTAATAATTGGTACCAATATCCTAGATATTGATCTGGAAGAAAAATTTAAAAGGCTTATTATACCAAATGCAGACATAAAATCCCAGGCTGATTAAAGTTTTAAATTTAAAAACTTGTAAGAAAACACACTCGCTAGAAGTGTCTAAAAACCCTTCTTTTTTAATTAGAAGCCTGGGAGCTGAGGCAAAATACATTAGACTAAATAAAAGTGAGAGGAAAAAACAATATAGCCCATAATAAATATAATTGCAAATTTATATGAGGAAAATATTTTAACACATAATTTAACACATTTGCAATTAAATACTTTTATTGGGGCTTTTACATCTTATCACTATCCATACATTGATCCAATGTGTCAAGCACATTTGTATTTATGTTGCCATCATCATTTTCAAAGCATTTTGTTTCTACCTGAACCTTTGTATCAGCTCCTCATTTTTTCCCCTTTGTCCCCCAACATCCCTCCCTCATGAACCATGGATAAGTTATGGATTATTATTTTCATAATAATAATCCTCTGTCACCCTTCACCCAATTTTCTGTTGTTCATCCCCCAGGAGGGGATTATATGTTGATCCTTGTGATTGATTCCCCCTTTCTCCCTCCACCTCCCCCTTATCCTCCTGGTATCTCTATTCTCATTGTTGCCCCTGAGAGGTTTATCTATCCTGGATTCCCGGGGTTGCGGGCATTTATCTGTAACAGTGTGCGTGTCATGGTCTAATCTGATTTGTAAGATAGTAATAGTGGGGGCGGGGGGTAGGAAGCATTAAAGAACTAGAGGAAAGTTGTGTGCGTTTCATCAGTGCTATACTGCACCCTGACTCCTCATCTTTTTCTTGTGACTCTTCTTTGAGGGGATGTCCAACTGTATACAGATGGGCTTTGGGTCTCCACTCCTCATTCCCCCTACCCCCCATTCACCTTGGGTATGATTTTGTTCTGGGTCTTAGATACCTGATACCTGATCCCACTGACACCTCATAATCACACAAGCTGGTGTGCTTCATTCTTATGGGATTTGTTGTTTCTCAGCTAGATGGCCACTTGTTTACCTTCAAGCCTTTAAGACCCCAGATGCTATATCTTTTGATAGCTGGGCACCATCTGCTCTCTTCACCACATTGGCGTATACACACATTTTGTCTTCAGTGATCTTGTCGGGAAGGTGAGCATCACAGAATGCCGGATGATTAGAACAAAGTGTTCTTATATTGAGGGTGTACTTAAGTCTAGGCCCAATGTCCATCTGCTACCTTAATTCTTAGCATATAGATATAAGTACATAGATCTATTTCCCTCTCATTATATATAAATATATTTACATATGTGCATGCCTGTATTTAGGCCTCTATAAATGGCCTTTGCCTCCTGGTTCTTTCCTCTGTTTCCTTTTACTTTCCTCTTGTCCCACAATCTTGTGCAGTCTTCATTCTGGTTTAGTAATTCCTCATTGTTACATTGCTCTTGATTAAGCCCCACTAGGCATTCTACACCTTTCTCACCATTGATTGTTGCTCCCTTGTCCATGGGTTGGTTCCTCCCCTTCCTTTCTCCCACCTCCCCTTCTCCCTTATCCCCCCAGGAAGCATCAGTTCCATTGTTTTTGTCTCCAAATTGTTTATCCCACCTATCTTATCTAGATGGACTTGCAGAGACAATAAGGGCAAAAATCAGGCAAAGCCAAACAAAACAACAAAGGAAGACAAAACCAATAGTAAACAACAATTTAACAAACCAATAACAACAACAAAAACAAAATAGCAACAACAAAGAAAGCCAATGACAAAAAAGGAAAAGCCTATAAATAGTTCCAGGTCTGTTGTTTTTACCTTTAAGAGTGTTTTCCAGTGGAGTCTGATTGAGTGACACAGTATCTCCAAAGTCTATTTTTTTATATTCCACGGGGATTTCATCACTTTGCTCCCCTTGCTGCTCTGTTGCATGCCCTTGGTGTTTCGTCCCAGTGTTACGGGGTCAGATTGAGCACAATTCCCACACTGAGTCTCCAGTGTTGTCCCCCATAGCGCTATGATTCAGTGAAGAACGCTGTGTGTCATAGTGGGGATGGCCCTATGATCTTCTGTGCATTGTCTGCTCTGAGCAGGAATATTGTCCTCAGGGCTTGGAGGGCCAGGATGTGTTCCCCTAACTCACCATCCCTCTTCATTTCTCCTGTGTGCTCTAATCAGACACGCCCCTCTCCACAAGCTGTAGCTTCAGTGCTGTCCTCTGATGGGCATTCTTCTGGGGTGTGGGGTAAGCAGAGGCTGTCCACCTAGTTGGGATCGGGAGCCAGCTCCACAGACATCTCTATTGGTATCCTGGTACATGCCGGTGTGTTGTATTTGCCTCCTGGCACATCAGGTTGAAGCCTGGTCCCTCTCTCCCTCTCCTGTGGAGATATAAACAATACCCTCTCCTTGGGTGGGTTAGTGCCATGCTCCCCCCCACTACCCATGTCTTTTTTTCCATCTTTCTTTATTCCTCCAATTTAGTTGACTACTGTATGTATCCCTGGATTGGATTTGGCCCCTGCCATATTATCTGGACCTAACCCCAGGAATGTATGTATATAGTAGCTTTTCCCCTATGCCCCATTTTTTAAGCTTACTTCAGTGGACTCATGTTGTACTTGTCCTTTTGTGCTTGGCTTATTCACTTAGCATAATTTCCTCCAGTTCGTCCCATGGGGCAATGTGCTTCAGCCATTTGTCGCTACTTTTTAGGGATGTGCAGTACTCCATTGTATGTATGTACCATAGTTTTTGTTTGTTTGTTTGTTTTGTTTTGTTTTTAAACATTTTATTAGGGGCTCATACAACTCTTATCAAAATCCATACATATACATACATCAATTGTATAAAGCACATCTGTACATTCTTTGCCCTAATCATTTTCAAAGCATTTGCTCTCCACTTAAGCCCTTTGCATCAGGTCCTCTTTTTCCCCCTCCCTCCCCCTTCCCCCTTCCCTAGTGAGCCCTTGATAATTTATAGATTATTATTTTGTCATACCTTGCCCTATCCGGTGTCTCCCTTCACCCCCTTCTCTGTTGTCCATCCCCCAGGGAGGAGGTCACATGTAGATCCTTGTAATCGTTTCCCCCTTTCCAACCCACTCACCCTCTACTCTCCCAGAAGTGCCCGTCACACCCCTGGTCCTGAAGGTATCTTCCACCCTGGATTCCCTGTGCCTCCAGCTCCTACATGCATCAGTGTATAACCTCTGCTCTATTCAGACTTGCAAGGTAGAATTCGGATCATGGTAGTTGGGGGTGGGGGAGAAGCATTTAGGAACTGGAGGAAAAAGCTGTATTCTTCATCGGTGCTACATCACACCCTGACCGACTCATCTCCTCCCCTAAACCCCTCTGTGAGGGGATCTCCAGTGGCCAACAAATGGGCTTTGGGTCTCCACTCTGCACTTCCCCCTTCATTCACTATGGCAAGATATATTTTTTTTGATGATGCCTTATACCTGATCCCTTTGACACCTCGTGATCACACAGGCTGATGTGCTTCTTCCATGTGAGTTTTGTTGCTTCTGAGCTAGATGGCCGCTTGTCCACTTTCGAGCCTTTAAGACCCCAGACACTATCTGTTTTGATAGCCGGGCAACGTCAGCTTTCTTTGCCACATTTGCTTATGCACCCGTTTGTCCTCGGTGATCGTATCATGGAGGTGTGCAGCCAATGATATGAGTTTTTGTTCTTTGATGCCTGATAACTGATCCCTTTGGGACCACGTGATCACACAGGCTGGTGTGTTCTTCATATTTTTAATAACAGTTTATTGAGACATCAAAGTTCGTACAATATATGACAAATAACTCAACAAAACAAAGAGCAAATATAATTCACAAATGAGCAAATTTGTGGCAAACAAATGAAAATATGTAAAAATTTACAAATATTAAGCATGGACACGCAAATTATAATAATAATGAGTATAGCGCTTTATATCTGCAATACACACCAGCCATATTTATGATATACTCATTGGTTATTAAACAATACAAATTTATTTGGGGATGCACATACAAGTTGTTCACTAATAATATATCACATCAGTCAGAACAGAAACAGAGCACAGAAGCCATTCCCAGAGCATTAGCACATGAAATGTCAGTAACTAATAACACAGAAATCAGTGTTCAATCTTTAGTAATAGTTTCATGGGTTAGAATCCATATTTCCCCTTCTATCACTGGGACGGCTCTGGCCCTTGTGCTGGATGTCCAGCTCTCTCCTAGCAGTCTGGGGCAAGCATGAACCAGCGTTTCTTAACGTTCCTTAAGCCAGCAGTTTCATAACTGTTCTAGGGTAAACACTAGTTTCTGGGACAGGCCCCCACAAGTACAGGGACAGAGCCCCACAGTACTTCCACAAGCCTCCCAGCCACCCTACCACCAGCCCCAGCCCCATACCCTGGGGCCAAGGATGCCTCCTGTTCTCCTTCAAACATGTTAAATGCTGGGTACAGGCTTCTCAGCCAGCTCCGCTGCCACTCCTTTGCTCAGAAGATGATACCTTTTTGTTTCTCCTAGATTCTATTACAGTTTCTCCTGCTTCTCCCAGGCCCAGGTTGTTACTGCTTCTGGGGCCAATCTCTTCTGATGATTTTCTTTCTTTTTTCGTATCGCTTTATTAGGACATAATTCCACCACTCAGTCATATCAAGCAGTGTTGTACAATCACATTTACAATCATTTTCAAAATATTTTGTCCTTTTTTGTACCTCCCAACCTGCCTCCATGCTGCTTCTGAACCACCACCCCCTCTACCCATCTCCCAGAAAACGCTTCTATTCTATTTGTTGTCTCTATAGATTCATCCAACCTAGGTTTCATGCACCAAAAAACATAGAAAGATATGTAACAGAGTAAAGAACACTACCAAATATAACAAAATACAATCTGGAAAAAACAAAACCCAGAAAATATTAAAAAGCAGATCAAGCTCAATGGGTGTGATAGTTATATAATCATCGCTAATTTGACAGATTATGAGTGAAGGGGTGAAGTCTAGTCTATCAATTGGATCACGCCAATGAAGCCTCTGTGTGAGCATGGCCTACTCCTGGGAATTCGGGGAACTCTGGAATTTCCTCCATGGAGGTGAGAGACACCTCTCTCTATTTGCTGACTCCCTGGGAGACATGGAAGCTGACAAGACACATGGAACTACCCTAGTGTCCAGAACTGGAAAAGTCACATAGACCTACCCTGATGCAACCAGACCTCTGAAGCTGGAGAAGCCATGTAGAGACCACTGCTATTGGACATATGGACTAATAACTGATGTATGGGCTTGGACTGAACTGAGGTGTTTCCTCAATATTCAACTTCTGTTGTATATAAACCTCTTTCTTATACACATATGAGTGTCTCTATTAATATGTTTCTCTAGTCTACCCAGACTAACACAACATGTATCAAAAGGAAAATCATTTTAACCATTGAAGGCAAATGTGTGATTGTCATCTAATATAATAATTTCTCCAATACGCTCTATCTGATAATCAGGTTATTCCCATCCCTCACTTATGGTCAGAGGGGAATCATCAGAGACTTATTCCATGTGTAGAGCCTGTGAATGCATTTTAGGCTCCCATCAACCACAGCTTTCTGAAACCAGGAATTCATAATTAAAGCTCTGGTACAATTCCCTCCTTTGAATTTGGATTATATATTTTCCACTCCTTGGATAACATATACTGTGTGTTTCTTCCACATGGATTTAACTGACATCTCACTGAGATGGCTGCTTGTTTGAAAACAAGCCTTTAAGACCCCAGTTGCAATTATTTCTGACACATGGGCACCATAGAATTTCTTCATCACACTTTGCTACAGCACCCATTTCTTCCATATTTCCTTCATGAAGGCTTCTATAGAACAGGGCCATGTAATAAAAACAAATTCCTTTTAGATTGGAGCTAAGAAAATGTGCCAGCCCAGATCCATTGCTCAATCTTCTGATGATTTTACAATGTCTTATCCCTCAAGTTCATGTGGAGTCAAGGGGGCTTCTTCAGTACAGTTAGTGTGTCCACAAGGTGCACACTTCTCCTCCCCTAAGAGCACCACCTCCTCTTCTTGCTCTCCCAGCTTTTATTTAGCCTCACCACAGGAGTCCCCATGAGCCCTTGTAGGTCCACCCACACTCATCAATTGGCCTCAGGTAGGGTCCTACTCCAGTAATAGAACTAAAGTAAAAATTATCCCCTGCAAAAGGGCTTTATATCCTGGAACATCCATAACTCTCAAACTCATTGCCATTGACTTGACTTCAACTCATATCAACCATATAGGATGGATTTGAACACCCCCTATGGATTTATAAGAATGTAAAACTTTATGGAAGCAAAAATCCTCATTTTTCTCCCCTGGAGTGGCTGGTGAGTATGAGCTTCTGACCTTGAAGTAAGCAGCACAATGTGTCACCCATGACACCACCAAGGCTCCTATGGAAATACTGGCGGGGAAATCCAAAAAAAGCTATGGAAAAACAAAGAACCCTGATGCAACTCTGGGAACTGGAGAAGCCACGTGGAGACCCCTGACAGTGCTGAGATGATTAAAATGCCACTGGATCCAAAAACTTTGTACCTATTGACCTCTGATCATCCTGCATTTGACATCATTGCATGTGTTTCATGAGTGAGGAGGATTTTACAGATTGGTTTCAGACATATGGGCTAATACCAGACTTAATGGATTGAACTAGACTGTCTGGGATGCTTTCTTAATATAAAGTTTACCCTTTATATAAAACTCTCTTTTATATACATATGAGTTCTATGGATTTGTTTCTCTTCTCTACCCAGACTAACACACTAGCAAAAATGTTATGCCACTCAAACCTTACAGGAAATTCAAGTCAAGAAGAAAGTACAACTCTGTCCTGAAGAAGATGATTACACTTCTATTGGTGGATAACCTGGGTGGAACAACCTGCAAAGGGGAGGGGAGGGGTGTGGGTGGTGGTGGTGGTGGTTAACAATACTTACATAGAACATAAGGGGGGAATTATTATGTTCTTATTTGACACTTTTGACCTAGTTTCTATCCAGCCCTTGGTAACCCAGGCCGTGTGCTATACAATACACAATTGGGATTTTAGTCTCTCTCCTTTTGAGGCTCACAAAATCCTTTATAGGCCATGACAGAAGGATTCAGTTTGAAAACCCCACTAAGCGAATTGGGCTTCTGAAACTCATCTATAACAGATATAAGGAAGTGTCATACTCCATTGGACATAAGGCCGAAATATCTGACTTTGAGAAGAGACAGATGAGCACTATCCCAAGGTAAAGGAATTGGTGGTCGTTGGACTTAGGTTTCAATCTCTTGCTTTGAGGATACCCAAAGAATGTTGGCCATGACCACATATTTACTATCTTTTTGCTCTCTTTGCTGTTTTTTGACATATCTTATTGAATGAGTATTATTGAAAATTTTGTCCTATCCTCAACCCTGATTGTTCATGTAAATAATGCTCAGTCACTTATGCATTTAATCTGTACAAGCCAATAACTAATGTATTTCAACATGAAAAGATGGCCTATGCATGCATAATTTCCTTTTCTCAATAGTACTTTAAATTATATACCATGACTAAATTAATGATACTATCAATAGAATCACTTTATGCCCCATGGGGATGATTTATTATGTTCTATTTTATAAAATGATAATGATATATCTAAAGTGAATCAGAGATATACATAAACCATAGCTATTAGAAAACCTGGCTATCACAAAAATAATGTCTGAGATCTTAAAGGCTTGTCTTAAACCAAACAACCATCCTATAACAAGAAACCAAGGGAGGAGGAAGCAGCACACGGGTCTGTGCGATCCAAGGATCATAAATAATAAAATCCAAATCCAGAGGAGGGAAAGGTATCACAGCTTAAATTATGAGCACTCTGTTTGCAGACAGCTATGGATGACAGTAGAAACCGAAAATCCATGATCGGAATCCCAACATGGATTAAGCCTCTGATGAAGGGATGTTACTAGTCTTGCTATCAGAGAGAGAGCATTGTTAAATTAGTTTTGGTTGACGTAGTTAGGTTAAAATGTAACACCTTATCATTGGATCTCCCTTTTAACCTAATTTAAAGTTGTTCCAGTTTTAAATATTTTCTGCTTTCTATCAATTGCAGTTTTTCTCTGTTATGTTTTGTCATTGTTTGTGTGGTTCATTTGTTTCTTGGTTTTGTTTTGCATGGTTTTCTGTATATGAAAATTCAGGATAGGTGAATCTATAGGTACAGTAACTTGATTCATAATTGTATAAGGACATGGATGTGGAGATTGAGGAGAAATAGGGATCTAACAACAATGAGTAAAAGAAAGGAAAATATTCTAAAATTGGTTGTGGCGATGATTGTACAACTCTTCTTAATATTGAATAATTAAATAATATTATATGTTAATTATATGCCAATAAAACCGTTAAAATATTGTTGTGGTCCTCTTGTAGGTATTCAAAAGGCTGGGTTATTCAAAAGGTAGGTATTCAAAATGTGTGCAGTTATTTATAAACAATACAGGATCTGAAACAACAGGTGTTGCTGGAAACTTTGTCCACATATTTGATAGGAAAAAAGTCTCAAGTTTCCTTTCTTATCATGAAAAAGATGATATATTAAGACATCTTTATCTCTACTTTCTGAAAACAGCCAAGCAACCCAATGCATGAAACCCACATTCAAGAGAAATGAAGTCATAGTTAAGAGTTCCAAGCATTCTAGCTATGAAACTAAAGGAGTTGTATAACCTACGTGTTCCACTAAGTTTTCCTAGGTCCAACATGTACCTAATAAAATTTTATTGTGAGGACTACTGAAAGAGAATCCCAAATTCACATATCATGACCTTTGGTTCAACTCCAACAAAATACAGAATGTCCTATTTAGGCGTTTATGGATTCAGTTGGTGCATACCTCAAATTAATTTGGAAGATGAATGGAAATTTTTGTTTCACTGATGGGCTGTATGGAAGTGAAGAGGACATTCAGTTTTGGAACTAAAGACTAAGTGAAAAACAGGATAGAAGAGTAATTGATCATGCCATTTGGGGAGGAAAGACAGTGAAGCATTGCAGGGACTGTCAGTGCACAGCCACAGCTCAGCATTATCTTCGGAAGGCAGACCATAGGAATTGATAATTCCTCCAAAGTTCTTCTTTTTTTAACAGTTTTATTAGCACTTCATCCACATCACACAATTCAATAATATCAAGAATAACTCAACAATTATCACCACATTCAATTCTAGAACATAGTCTTCTTCCTTGTACTCATTGTTAATTTTTTCTAATTGTGGCAAAATATACACAACAGAACATTCTCCAACTCCACAACTTCTACAGTGCCATTGATTATACCAGATTTCTTTAATATTGAGAAGGCTAAAATCTCAGGATGAGTTCAGTGTGGAGTTAAATAAAGATAAAGTAAGCCGATCCTACTTAAGGATGGTATCACCCAACTGTGTTGTGTTGCACGGTTTGCATGTTGATATGAAGAGAGCCCTGGTGGGGTTGCATAGTGGTTATTCATGGGGCTATTAACTGAAAGGTCAGCAGTCCTAAACCACCAGAAGCTCTGAGGAAGAAGGACAATGCTTTCTACTCCCATAAAGAATTATGAGTCAAAATTGATTTGATTGCAATAAGGTTTTAAATATGAAACTGGAAGCTATGTTACTGTTTTGTGAGTATGAAACTGGAAGCGATGTTACTGGCTTTCCAAATATTACCAAGGTCACCCATGCTGGACAAATTTCAGTAGAGCTTCCAGACTAAGGCAGACTAGGAAGAGATACTTGGATCTACTTCAAATGAAAATTAGCTAACGAGACAGAATATGCCATCAGGAGGGATCAGTCCCTGGGGGAGAATATCATGCTTGCTGAAGTAGAGGGCCATCGAGGGCAAGGGAGATACTCAGGGAGGTGAACTGGAATAGTCACAGCAGTGACGGATTCTGGCTCTTCAGACGTGCCAAGTATACTTCCCCTTCAGGCTATTACCTTGTTTCCTTTATCTGAAAATTGTTCCACCTACTATCTTCATGAATCATTTATATCCTCATTGTTCCAGATTTCTGATCAATCATGATCTGCTCAGTGGGATCTTCCTTGACTTCTCTCTCTAATTGACTTTCTACCCTTTGCCCTGCTTAACTCTCCACCCCCATCTGAGCCCCTTATCAATTTACATTTTTGAAAAGTATTTTCCCCTCAAATATCTTAACATTTGGCCACATTAATTTCTTGATATGCATGACTGTCTCCATGCCTGGAACTCTGCATAGTGAGGACAAGGCTTCATCTACTGTCTTCACTAAAGCATCCTCGGTACTTTTAGCAGTGCCTATCCCATGGGAGTGACTCGGTGACTGTCTGATCAATCAGCAATAAATCATTCTTTTGACTTTGAATGGCCAGTATTCATTCATTATGAGTTTTATTAACTTTCCCTGATTTATAAAACTGACCAAAGCAAGTATTGCCTTTACACTATCAAAACAAATTACAAGCTACCTCTGACGGCTTCACTATGTATGGACCATGTCTCAAATGTCATATTCATTTCAATCTTTAATATAAGCCTTGGGAATGGCTTTCCAATCATCAAGATCTTCAAGGGTGGCAACCATGGTCTCAGGGTCCTCCTCTACCTGTACCGTCTACTCTTAAACATTAGCTGTTTTTGTGAGGGAGTGATGAGCAAAGGCCTACGAGCAGACCTGATTCGTGTTTCTTATATAAATGGTTTAGAAAAGCCAAGCATTCTTATCTTACAGGTGAGAAATGGAGAAAGGGAATTTAAGGACATGCCAAAACTTACAGATCCACATCTGTCTGGCATAAAAATCCATGCAACCTTCTAAAAAAGGGTTTAATGGAAACCTTGATGGGAAAATGGACACTACTATAAACTTTTAAAAATCATCCCATGCCCCAAAGGGAAACCACAGAGGTGAACAAATGACCTGAAAGCATATTCTTGGCTTGACAGTAAAGTTATCAACAAAGGTTCCCTGATAACCCGGCTCCAGGTGAACCGATCCAACAGCTCAGTTTCCCAAGCTTTGAAAGCAGACTAGAGACTGACGTGCTGTACAGGCACTGAGGTCCCCCACCACCACCACCACAAAGAGAAGGGTAGGAACTACCTTTCATGTTGCTTTTGCTGTCAAATTGTTGCTCTTGAATAATTACACTAGAGGAGAAAGTTGGCCTTTGGTGCAGCTCTTGGTGAACTTACAGTTACCACTTAAATTACTCAGAAACTAGAATTTCAGTTTACAAGCCTGAGAATCTGACAGGAAAGCTTCGATAGGAGAAATTCCACCCCCCATGGGAGGTTCAGTGAGTAGCTCCCCAAAGTTTCTATTTCTTTGCTCCATCGCAAAGCTGGCACTTGGGAGGGTAGCCAGCAGCCCTGCAGTACCATTTGCATGACCTGGACTGAATCCCACATTTCTCGACTTGGCACTGGAAATGGAGGGGAAGTGTCTCACTGCATTTTATTTTTCTCCTGGAACTTATTAATAAGGAGATTATTAATGCCTACATGTGAAAATCTGAACAAATACTGGTTTGTAGAGTTTTCCTAACCTCCACCCTTGAACTATACCAGTGAAGTTTATTTGTCTACTTTTCTTGGACTTCATTCTGCCTCCAATTTTGCCAATGTGTAGGGAGGGGGGGCGTCCTGCTGGTGTTGTGAGTGAAGCACTCTACTGCTAGCCAAAACGTTAGTGGTTCAAGGCCACCAGACATTTTATGGGAGAACTATGTGACGGTCTCCTTCTGCAAAGATTTATAGTCTTGGAAAAAATATGGGGTAGCCCTACTCTGTCCCATAGAGTTGGTTGCTATGAGTTCAAATCAACTTGAGAGCAGTAGGTCTTTGGATATGACACAGTGGTGGTCTGGTGACAGAATTCTTACCTTCCATGTCAAAGACCTGGTTAGATTCCTGACCCATGGACCTCAGATGTAGCCATCACCCATTTATCAGGTGAGTAGGTTTGATGCTAAGCAGGTTTGGGCAGGACTACCACATTAAGATGGACTAGAACTAAAAGTTTGGCTTTCTACTTCGGAAAACCAGCCAATAAAAATACTGTGGAACACAGTGGTCTGACCCACAGCTGATCATGGAAATGACATAGGACCAGGCGGTTTCATTCCATAAGATACCTTTATTTTTCAAAGATTTGGGAACTCTTTGAAGGCAGCTGACAATATGACGCCGTTCAGGAGTCTAAAGAATGACCTCATGTCTGTGATTGCTCTCCACCATTCCCAACAAACCATGGAGGATATGAAAGGGATAGTTCTTGAAAGAATGAGCAATACCAGAACCAATTTCTGCTGAACGTGTACCCTCTCAAGATGAATCTTCAAGGCTTTGCATACTCCCTAAATGAAATTACTGCCTGGAAGATGAGGGGATGCATACTGAGATCCCCCAAATCTAAACCCACTACTCTTTGGTTGGTTCTGACTCTCAGAAACTCTGTAGGAGAGAGAACTGCCCCGCAGAGTTTCTGAAGCAGAATCAGAAGGTCATGTCATTCTCCTATGAAGGACAAATGAGTTTGAACCACCAACCTTTCAGTTAGCAGTGGAACATTGGGTGTGTGTTGGGGGGGGGGGTAGAGGGGAGTATTTCATTCTTTCCTTTCTTTAATCATTTTATTGGTGGCTCATACAGCTCTTGTCACAATCCATACATACATCCATTGTCAAGTACATTTGTATATATATTGCCATCGTCATTTTCAGAAAATTTTCTTTCTACTTGAGCACTTGCTATCCGCTCATTTCCCCCTTCCACCATCCTCCCTCCATCACAAACCCTTGATAAATTATCCTCTTTTTTCATGTCTTACATCAACTGCTGTCTCCCTTCACCCATTTTTCTGTTGTCTGTTCCCCTGGGAGGGGGTTATATGTTCATCATTATAAGTGGTTCCCTTCCCCCGACCCCCTACATCTTCCCTTTCCCCTCCTGGTATTACTACTCTCATTATCTGTCCTGGATTCCCTATGTTTCAAGCATGTATACCAGTGTACATGCTCTGGTGTAGGCAGATTTGTAAGGTAGAATTGGGGTCATGATAGTATGTGGTTGTTGGGGGGGGGAGCATTAAAGAACTAGAGAAAAATTGTATGTTTCCTTGGTGCTATGCTGCACCCTGACTGGTTCGTCTCTTCCTTGTGACCCTTCTGTAAGGGAATTTCCAATTGTTTACAGATGGACTTTGGTTCTCCACTCCACACTCCCCCTCATTCACATTGATATTATTTTTTTGTGCTAGGTCTTTTATGCCTAATGCCTGATACCATCGACACCTCTTGATCACATATGCTGGTGTGCTTTGCCCATGTGGGTTTGTTGCTTCTCAGCTGGATGGCCACTTGTTTAATCTTCATGCCTTTAAACTCCAGATGCTATTTCTTTTGATAGCTGGACACCATCAACTTTCTTCACCATATTTGCTTATGCACGTATTTTGTCTTCAACGATCGTGTAGGGAAGGTGAGCATCACAGAATTCTGGGTTATTAGAACAAAGTGTTCTTGCATTGAGGGATATGTTAGTCTGGGTAAACTAGAGAAACAAATCCACAGAAATTCATATATGTATAAGAGAGAGTTTTATATATAGGGTAAGTGTACATTCAGAAAGCATCCCAACCCACTCCAGTACAAGCCCGTAAGTCCAACTTAGCCCATATGTCCGACACCAATCTACAAAGTCCTCAAGCTCACAAAACACACACAATGATGCTGAATGCAGGAGGATCACAGGCCAGTGGCTAGAAAGTCTTTTAATCCAGTGGCAGTATAAGCATCTCAGTGTTGGCAGGGGTCTCCACACGGCTGCCCCAGTACCCAGGGCTGCATTAGGGTAAGTCCATGTGGCTTCTCCTCAGGGATGTCTCACAGGAAGTGAGCCTTGCCAGCGAAGGCAGCCGCACGCTGATCCACCATCAGAGAACAAGAGACCAGAGAACCAGAAGGGCCAGGCTCACCGAGCCATTTAATCTATTTATCCTTCAATAAATCCCACATGTGTTTATCAGTCAGGTTGGCACAATAAACTTTAACAATCTCAAGGGAGCAGTTGAGTGGAGGCCCAATGTCTGTCTGTTGCCTTAATACTTAAATACATTTATGTACATAGATCTATTTCCTTATTGTTACATATAAATATATTTACATATGTGTATGCCTGTATTTAGACTTCTATAAATGTACTTTTCTCCTACTTCTTTCCTCTATTTCCTTTTACTTTCCTCTTGTCCCACTATCATGCTTGGTCCTCATTAAGATTTCAGCAATTCCTCTTGGCGACATTGCTCTTGGTCAAGCCCCACCAAGCATCCTATGCCTTCCTCACCATTGATTTTAGATCACTTGTTAATCCCTTGTCCCTGCGTTGGTGGACACCCCTCTTACTTCACCCTCCCTCCCCCTTTCCCATGTCATCCCAGAACTGTCTGTCCCATTGTTTTCTCCTACAGATTGGTTATCCTGCCTATCTTATCTAGATAGACATGCAGAGACAATAATTAGCACAAAATAAGGCAGAGCAAAACAAAACAACAACAAACAAAAGCAACGACCAAAATAAGGCCTAAAATTAGTTCCATGTCTGTATGTTGACCTTTAGGAGTGTTTTCCTGTCAAGTCTGATGGGGTGCCACACCTGGCCTCAAAGTCTATTTTTGGTATTCCCCGGAACTTCTTTGCTTTGCTCCCCTTGCTACTCTGTTGCACATCCTTAGTGTTTTGCCCTGGTGTGGTGGGGTCAGTTCAGGCACAATTGCCGCACTGTGTCTCCTGTGTTGTCTCCCATAGTGTAACATTTTAACCACTATGCCAACACCGCTTACTGGTATCCACCTACTTTAAAACATCTATGTCTTGAGATTGGGAAGCCTGAGCCTGATGTTCTTTAACTTAGCAAGCTTCTATTTAGAGTTCCATAGTAACAGGTTGCGCCAGAAGTTAGCAAATTGCCACAGGCCTCACCAAGGCTGCAAAAGTAACAACCAACAACCCAGCTGGTAGCAAGTCAATATCAACTCATGGTGATGCTACTGGTTAAGCACTGGACTGCTAATCACAATGTCAGTAATTCAAACCCACCAGTTGCTCAGAGTGAGAAAGACAAGGATATATGTTCACTTAAATATTCATAGTCTCAGAAACAATATATATCTAGGGTCACTATGTGTCAGAATTCACAAAAGCAGTGGCTTAGTAGAATTACTTCATAGGTTTTTTGTGACTGCAATCTTACAGAAACAGATCACCATGGGCAAAGGTTAGCATTGGAGACCAGTCACTTTGTATCACCCAGGGAGGGAAGCAAGACTGAAATCGGCATTTCATCCAATCACACTTATTCATATAAGATAATAGCAAAATGCTTATGGAGAAATGTATAGTTTTCAAGTACTTTATCATTTAATTCATACATTGAGATATATATAACGCAAGTTAGGAATGACTTCACAGAGCCTGTAAATGTGTCTAACACAAAGGAGAGATCAAATGGATATTTGATAAATGAGTTGCAGAATGATGTGTGAGGGCCAAATACCAGGCAGTTAAGCACAGGTATTTAAGTGTCTCACCCTTAGACATGTTGGGGAAGGGATCTCAGCTGTAAGATCTACCTCTTGTCAGTGAAAACTTTGTTGCATACCCTCCATGATTAACTTCAGAACCCATTTAAAAAAAAAGAGTGAAAAAATAGTTACTTATCACTCTTCCGGTCTTCAAATTCTTCTTTGTTTTGTACACACCAATATTTCCTTTACTTTCAGCTGTGCAAAGAAAATTATGTTTGTTATATTCTATCCAGCATTCCAAGTTTTTAGCAAGAGAATTTTTATGATTACTATGCTTCTCTTCACGAGGTTTTCAGTAACTGGCAATGTGTTGATGATATCCATCCGGTTTTCAGTGACTAATCCTCAGACGTGGGCAGCCTATTTCTTCTCTATTCTCTGTTCTAGCTCTGGAGGCTCGGCTGAAATTTGTTCCTTTTGGTGACCCTGCTACATTGAAACACCAGAGACAAGGATTCCAGAATCACACAAGCCACCACAGTACAACGAACTGACAGACAAGGGGTCTAATGCATGGAGAATGAGCTCCGGGTACTTATTTTCATTTTAATTATATAATGTTACACTCCTACTCATAGCAACCCAGTAGGATAGAGTATAACTGTGCCTTTAGATTTCAAAGGGTTCAAGAATGAGGAGTTCAAAGTTTGCCACCAGAAATCTATTTATGAGTCAGAATGGCAGTGGAATTAGGCAGTGGTGGCCATGCTGGGTTACCAGTTATTCTTTGGAAGAAAGATGAAGTTTTCTGTTTCCTTAAATATTTTCAGCCTTTGAAACCATAGGAAGTGGTTCTACTCTGTCCTATAGGTCACTATGAGTAAACTCTGAGACAGCGATTTAGAATGTAACCCTTCTTTAGATGTAGTTGGAACTAGTGTACTCAATGATCACTATGTTAGGCTAGGCCAACTAGAGAAAAAAATCTAGAGGCATTCATATGAGGGAGTAACCACCCCAACCCACACACACACCCTCAAAAAAAAGTAGGTCCATGAGGCGGAGCTTTCAGTGGTATTTCAATGTCAGCAAGCTTTAAGCAGCTTGCTTTCAGTTAGTGCACCCAGTGGCATCACTGGGGAGGTTCTCTCTGGTCACAGTGAATTCTTTTCGTAAAAGAAGTTTCAATCAAACCTCATTTTTAAATGATGGCTGATTTAAGAGAACAGTGTTTGGCTGTGAAATTTCTTTTCCTGCTTGGGAAAAATACTGCAGAAACTGTTGTGATGTTGAACACAGCTTACAAAGACAGCACTATGGGAAAAAGTCAAGTGTTTGAGTAGTTTTCTCATTTTAAAAAAGGTGAAATGTCGATTGATGGCAAACCTCATTCTGTATGTCCATCAACTTCGTGAATGGATGAAGATGTTAACTCATAATTCATTGGAGTTCATTCCACCAGGTCAGATTGTTAATCAAGCTTTCTATTTAGAGGTTCTGAAAAGTTTGCGTAACAGCGGGCAACAAAAAATGCCTGATTTGTGGCTGATGGGGGACTGGTTTTGCCACCATGACAGTGCATCTGCTTATACAGCCTTCTCAGTGTGCCAGAGTTTGACAAACAGCGGCACATCTCTCTTGCCCCGTGTGCTGTCTCACCTGACCTCACTCCATGCAACTTCTTTTTGGCTTAGTGAGTGACAAGAGATGTAAAAGGATAGCAATTTTTCATTGAAGAGAAGAAGAAAAAAAATGAGGGAAGTGCTCTCAGCCACCCAAACAGATGAGCTTTTAAAATATTTCCAAGAATGGAGTTGTAGAGTTGTATTAAGTGTAATAGATAGTACTTTGAAGATGATAAGGTTGTTTTGTAAGAAAAATTTAAATAACTAGCTTTGAAAAAAATGCTGTTTGGGGGGATACCCCTTGTATATGTATAAGAAAGAGCTTTATATCAGGAAAACATCCCATCCCAGTCCAACTCAAGTTCTTAAGTCCCTCTTCAGTCTCACACAGTCACATTAATGGATGCAGAGTAAAGGAACATCACAGGCTGGTGGGCATCACAGCAAAGTCTTGTGGTGGTGGTGGGCATCTTCAGGGCTCTCACAGGACTCAAGAGTGGCTGTCAAAGAAGATGAAGGCAGAGAGTGAGGCAGGCCAGCCTCCAGAGAGCCATTTATCTCAGTCACGCCTCCAAAGGAGGTCATCAAGCATCAGGTTAACAACCTGATTGACAGGCTAAATTCCACTCATATCTTCTTACAGGTGCCATGTGGGCACAAAAAAAAAAACCTATCACAATCACATAGACCGACTTGTATCTAAAAATACCACTCCATTGCGTTCATTTTGACTCATAGCAACGCTACATAGAGTTCAAGAGGCTGTAATTCTTTATGAGAGAAGATAGTTTGTACTTTCACCCAGAGTGACTGGCGGGTTTGAACTGCTTACCTTGTTGTTAGAAGTTCAGGCCTTACCTGACAGTACCATAAGGACCCCTTGACTTATATCTAGGTTCATTGAAAGTATCTCTTCTCCTTATTACTATACTTTCTGTGAATCCTTGCTTCCCTTCTCAGGCTCGTACTAACACAGGTTCATTCCCCTTCTTTCTTGCATACATAATTTAGAGATCTTCTACCCCTGTTCTCAAGCACATAATCCCATGTCTAGGTCCAACAACAACTTTCTTGCAATTACAACTGAACACACAGACTAAACCAGCTTAAAATCTAGTAGTTGATAGTATGCCAAATTTACATTTAACCTAATAATGTCTCATTTTAGGAGTCCCTGTAGAGGGAAAATGGATAATGACCGAAAGACCATAAGTGTAAGTCCTTCCTGAGGCATCTTGAAAGAAAAGCCTGGCAATCTACTTCCTGATATTCAGTCTTTGAAAATCATATGGAGCACAGTTTATTATCACACACAGAGTCACCAGGAATCAGAATTCAAGAATGTCAATTTGTTGCTTGATAGTTTGCAGATTTTGCATTTCACGTGATATATTTCATATTGCAATTCTCAGCATCCCAATAATAGTTATTTCCATCTCTCTCTAGAAAAAGAGAAAAAAAGGGGTAACAAAGTTTAAGTGCCTGGCTAAAAAAGTGGTAGAGTTTACTTGTATTCCAAGTCTCCTCAATCTATATCCTGAAACCACAGCTGTCAGCCTCTGTTTGCATCTCTACGTGCCAGCCAATGGTTCAATTTCATTTCAGGCACTTTACAGCCTTGTAACTCAAAGCAAAGTGCTTGGCATCACCGGAGAACTTACTGCAGATTTCTAGGTCCCAATCCAGACCTATAAAACCAAAGCCCACACTGTAATAAAACACCTACTTATCTATGTGCAATTGAAATGTTGACAAAATCTGCCCAGTTCACTTAAAACCCACCACGGACTTGTTCAGGAGCCCAATGGCATTAGTGGTTATGGGTTGGGCTGTTAACTGTACAATCAGCAGTTCAAAGTCATCAACCGCTTCGCTGGAGAAAATTGAGGCTTTCTACTCCCATAAAGCGTTCCGGTCTCAGAAATCCACAAGAGCAGCTCTACCCTGTCCTATATGGTTGCTATGAGTCAGAGTCAATTTCATAGCAGTGAGATTGTGTTTGTTTGTCTGTTTGTTTGTTGATGGACTTGCTCTACTCAAGAGACCTTATCACTTCTTATCTCCAAATAAGTAGGATATAGATATATAATTTAGAACATTTTCTTTGTATTATTAGCTCCCCATTTCCCCCAGCCTCCCCTGCCATATCCCCAAGGAACCCTTAATCAAGTTACTGTAGCTAGAGATTTACCCATACTTGATTTCATGTACTGATAAACATACAAAAATTCAAAACAAAGAGTCAAAAAGGCTAACAACAATAATAAAATAAAACAGAAAAACCTCAGTTGGAAGGAATACAGAAAATAGAAAACCTAGAGAAATTTTAAAATGGATCAAAAGGGAGAACAATCACAGGTGTTAGATTTTATAACACCTGTGTATAAAGCACATCTGTACATTCTTTGCCCCAATCATTTTCAAAGCATTTGCTCTCCACTTAAGCCCTTTGCATCAGGTCCTCATTTTTTCCCCTCCCTCCCTGTTCCCCCCTCCCGCATGAGCCCTTGATAATTTATAGATTATTATTTTGTCATATCTTACTTTTGATGTTAGGTACAGAGTTCATTGTTATCATGGTGAAAATAAGAAGTAAGCAAGGTAACGCTAAGAGTCACTTGGCTTTCCTTTAGTATGTGTATGCACATGGTCTTTTGGGTATAATTCTCAATATTTTTAAAGGGTAGCCACTCTTGGGTAGGGGTAGAGTTAAACCTGTCAATCAGGTCACAGGCTAAAGATGTATCCTCTGAGAGTGGCCTACATATAATTGGGAATGCTGGGGCCCATTTCTCTTTCTCCCCCATTAGCTTTCTGCTTGCTGGGCACTCTGAGAGCTGGTGATGTCCTGCCATGTTTCTACTGACCTGGGGGTCACATGATTCTGTACCTACCAAGCTGTGATCTTTCTGCATTCAGCATCACTACATGTGACTAAGTGAATCTAAAGAGGGGCTGATGCAGGATAGGCAAAAAAAAAAAAACTCTTCAAAAAGAGAAGAAAGTAGGTGGCTATGGACTATCTGACCTGAAAACCTACAACACTGTCAAAACAGCCTGGTATTGATATGAGGAGAAAACCACAGACCAATGGATCGGGACATAAAAATCCAGAAATGAAAACATCTGCCTATAGAAAACTGATTGTGGACACAGACCCAATAAGCATTAAAAGGGAATGAGATGCCTACTTTCATCAATGAGCCTACTTTCATCAATCAGTGCTGGGAAAACTGGATATCCATCTGCAGAAGAATGAAACAAGACCCATGTCTCACCCCAAGCATAAAAACCTCAAGATGGAGCAGAGACCTAAATGTAAAACCCAAAGCTTCCAGGATCATCAATAATAAAATTGGGACAAATCTAAGTGCCCTAGTAAAGGGAATACATGGGCTCCCAGATATAACAAGGGAAGCACACTCCGTGGAAGACAAAATAGATGAGTGGGACCTATTAGAAACAAACACTTGTGTACATGGAAATATTTTGTTAAAAGAGTAAAACAAAAGCCCACAGACTGGGAAAAGATATTTAGCAACAACATAACAGACAGGATTAATTACTAAAATCTACGGTATACTACAACAAGAAAAAAACAAATAACCCAACAAGAAAGTTGACAAAGGACATGAACAGACGATTCACAAAAGATGAAACCTGAGGACACGCTCTTGTTCGCTAGCCATCTAGGAAATGCAGATCAAAATAAATGAGATACCACTTAACCCCTATCACTATAGCCCCATTGAAAAAACAAAAACTGAGAACAACAATTGCTGGTGAGGCTGTAGTGAGAGTAGAATGCTTATTCACTGCTGGTAGAATTGTTAAAATGTACAGCCACTGTGGAAAACGATATGGAAATTCCTAAAAGAGATGGCAATAGAAATATCCTATGCTCCAGCAATACCATTACTGGGCATATATTCTGTCTGGGGATGTATCTGAAAGGTCAGCTTGATGAAGGGCACCTCACATCAGCTGGAGTCAAATTGTCAAGGGAGGTGGAAGGGATGTGGTCTTCTGAGTAGTTCCCATGCAATGCAATGGTGAGGTTACTCCCTGCTCCTCACTGGTGTCCTATCAGAGGGATGAGAGACACTGATGGGAAGGTCAAGTCAGGAGAGGGGAAAGGAAGCAAGCATATCTGAGAGAGCACAAGTGCATGACTGTTGGTAGGAAAAGTGGGAGGAACGACCTCCAGGTGGGGGGAAATAGGACTGGAAATGCCTCTGGTGTGTGGGGGGGTATGAGGGAATATGGGGGGACTAGGAAGGGAGTCTCCCTGGTGGTATGCACCAAATGGGCCACGTTGGCATGGGCTTTTGGGCGCATCCTAGGGACCCATGGAATGCTGGGGCATTGACTCCTGGATCTGTGGGGCACAAGGTATGCTCCAGAGGCTGCATCAGTGAGATCCAATGTGAAAACACCACTGGGTGAACTGGACTCCACCTGAGGCACACTTGTACCACGACCACTTAAGACTGAAAAGTCATGGTTACTGAGGAAGGAGAAGCAGAAAACAGCTGTACGAAGTGGATATGGAGGTGGGGTCTGAGTCTCAAGGAATCCCAAGAGAAGCCTGGTATGTGGACAATGAATTAAACCTAGAGAATTTACCCAGACACTCAAACCCCAGGAAAGCAACGTGTAGATTCCTCACCCAGAATAATTCTCTTCACAGACCATAGCTACTACTTTTAGAAATTCATATCACAGATCATCCAAACTGCATTAAAAAAATACTGTTTTGAATTGTGTCCTGGGAAATGCCAGGCCTCTCAGATACTTCATAAAAAAGATATAGTCTGTGATAAAATCAGGATATAAATCTGTGTTTTCTGAAAATAAGGATAAATAACAGCTAACAGAAACTCAGGGCCCTAGCAATGTGACTATTTGCAGATAAAATAAGAGCAGACATATTTGTTCCTTTGCTCTGCTCAATTCCCAAACCCAAGAGGAAAGGTTGGACTCCTATCAGCACTTAGCAAAGAGGAATTGTTCAGTAGTGTTTGCCACAGAGGAAGTAACCAGGATATCACCTGTGTCTATATTAAATGCTCTCCAGGAAACAACCACAATACTCTCAAGCACCAATGTCCTTTCACAGTATTTCCATTTTTAAAATACTTTTAAATGAACTTGTATGTCCTGTGAGAATCCAATCCAATGTCCTTGCACCGTATTTCCATTTTTAAATATTTTTAAGTGAACTTGTATGTCCCATAAGAATCCAATTCCATTTCAGTTTAACTTTTCCTCCTTTTTTAGCTACTCAGACCAATGTTTAGATCTGAGAAGGTTTTTAGGGCTGTGAGCCTTCACTCTTCTTCACTCTTGCTTTGTGTGTTTTCCTTTCAGCTTTATTTATTTAATTTGGTTTTAAAAGAAAACCATGCTCTGTGTAATTGCACAGCCATCGCATCAAATAAAATCAGCAGTAATACCCCCATTAAACCCCCCATAAATGGGTTATTTCCCCTGCCCCTTCTAACCTCTCTCTCTCCCTCCATAATCTCCTCTCCCTCCCCTCTCCCTGCCCCCACCCCTATCCCTGACCTCCTCAGAGTCTTCTAGGGCTTATCCTTTGGTGTGAAAACCATTCTTTTTCTTGCATTTCTGCATAATGATGGTGTCATTCATTGTTTTATAAGACTAACTAATTTCACTAAGAATAGGGTTCTCTGGTTTTGCGGATGTCTTGTGATGTTTAAGAGAATTTCCCTTGATGTTTATTGATTCGTAATATTTCATTGTATGAATGTACCAGAGTTTCTTTATCCAGGATTCTATAAGCAGAGTTCTTGGTGTTTCCATCTTTTTGCTCTTATGGAAATTGCTGCAATAAACATCAGTGTATTTATATGTCTGTGTTTCGTTCTTTATTTTTTTAGGGTATAAACCCAGTAGAGGGCCTGTAGGAACATAAGGAAACTGTATTTGCATTTGTTTAAGGACATGCCGGACTGACTTCTGTAGTGGTTGGACAGTTCTGCAGTGCCATCAGCAACATATTAATGGTTGTGGGCTTATATTTAGGTGTTTGATCCATCTTGAGTTTGTTTTTTGTACATGACATGAGCTATGAGTTCTGTTTCATTCTTTTGTGAGCCTATATCCAATTTTTTCGAGGAACATTTATTGAAAAGGCTGTCTTTTCCCCCACTTATATGTTTTAGTTCTTTATCTTTATAGGTACTTGGTTGTATTTCTGAATTCTTAATTCTAATCCATTGGTCAATTTATGTCTGTCATTCAAGTAGCAAGCTGCTTTAATTACCATGGTCCTAATTTCTCTTTAATAGTGTTTTATTTTTCCTAGATTCCTTTCCATTTAAAGTTGGGGCTAGTTTTTCCATTTCTTTGAAGAATTGTATTGGAATTATATTGACTTTGTAAAGTGTGTTTGGTAATATTGACAACTTCACTATATTTAGTCGACCTGTCCAAGAGCATGGTACCCTGTTCTATTTGTGTCTCTTTTGATTTCCTGTAGAAGAATTTTGTAGTTTTCCTTGCATAAACTTTTTGTTTCTGTGGTACGGTTTATTCTTAAATATATTATCCTCCTGCAGTTATTGTAAATGGTCGTGTTCTTTTGGTATATTTTTAATATCATCTTCTTTAATATACATCTTATAGACTGCTATGCTGCCAAATATTTCAATTAGCTCCAGCAGTTTTTAAATATAATCCTTGTCATTTTCTCTGGATGAATGTACAATATGGAAACAGAGAGAGATTTGTTTCTTCTGTGCATATATGGATACCGTTCATTTGTTTTTGTTGTCTTTTAGTTCTTGCTAAGACTTCCAGAACTATATTAAATAAGAGTGACGACAAAGACAACCCTCTAGTTCCTGTTCAAAGGGGAATGTTTTAAATTTCTTTCCACGAAGTGAGATGCTGGGAGTTGGTTTTGCATATATAGCCTGTGTTCTGTTGAGGAATTTCCTTTCAATTTCTATTTTATGAGTGTTTGCATCAAGAATAAATGTTGCATTTTATCAAGTGCCTTCTCTGGATCTCTTGATATAAACATACGGTTCTTCTCTTTGTTTATGTGGTGAATTACATTGATTGTTTTTCTGATATTAAGCCATTCTTACATATCTGGCATGGATCTTATTTGATCATGACGTGTTATATTTTGATGCTTTGTTGAAGTCGGTTGGCTAGAATGTTATTGAAAATCCTGCATCTCTATTTATCAGAGACAAGTTGTAATTCTGTTGTTAACTTATCTCTAGATTTTCTTTAACCTTGTCAGGATGATCTTTTAGAGCTCTCCTGAGCTCCTGTATAGTCACTTCTGTTGCTCCCTCATTTCTATCCATTTTTCTCTCCAGTCACTTAAAGTAACTGGATATCATCGCTATAATCTCCCTCATGGGATCCAGGCCTCCTCCTCCTCCAGGAGCTCCTCTGGGTTCACGTCTGTCTGCGTCCCGGTTAATTGGGTTGTGTTCTTTTGCTTTCACAATTGCGCAGAGATTGACTGCTATTTTTGAGACATGGTGTTATTGTTTATTTTTTATATTTGTTTCCGACTACTAAGCAATCCTCTTGCCCTTTTCATGAAACCTGAGCAATCAAGAGTGTCCAGGCAGTTTGGCAGTGGTCTACTGCCAGTGTGAGCTGAGGTAGAACACAATCATATATTGTCATTGTCAAAGTTTTGAAGCAGGTTCTCATGACACCGAGGCGTAACAGGCATTGATTGGCCAGATTAGCATGACATGGGAGAGAAGAGACTATTCCCGACATTGCATGCTGACATTATTCTTGATAGTCCTTTATGTCAGAGCTGGGCCCTGTTTCTATTTGAACATGGGCCTTCAGGCAGGTAGATGCTAACACTTTGAATCCTGGACCTGTGGAGAAATACTCCATCATTGCTCTGTTGATTAAATCCCCTAACACATGCCCTCCCAGTTCTGCACCTAGCCCTATTGCCAATTCATCCTACTGGTGCTCCAGGAAAGTTCTGCCACAGTCTAGTCCTTATGCATTCCATCCAAGAATTTGGAGCCAGTCTACAGAGACCCCTATCTGGCTGGCATGCTATGAGTGGATCAGGTTCTCCTCTGCCCCAGAGCTCAGAACCTATAAGGCTTCCTGCCCAAGTTCAAACTCAACATTCCCAATTATGTTACAGGAGCAGTGGTTGCTAATTATCAGGGAACAAGAAGGAAGGGACTGTCAGCTCACTGCTAATGTCTGGAGAGTGGAGACGAGTGGCTGGGTCCACAGGCCTCCTGCCGGGCAGCACAGAATTCATGACTTTTTATGGGATTTTTTGTGCCAATTCCTCCCTGTGAGAAGCAGAGATATAATTATCAGAGGTTTCCATTCCTTTGGAGAGTACCAGAGCTTAAGCTGCTGAAAGCTGTCCACCGATCTCAACAGTTTTTCTTGAGAGAAGGATTAAGAGAGACTCTGGCTATGTGAGTATGTTGTATCTCCTTTCAGCGTTTTATATTTTGTGGTAGATTTTTCTTCCTTTGCCTTTTTGCTATTTTTCAAGGCCAGCGAAGCCTAGTGTTTTTAATGATCTATATAATGATCACACTTCAACTAATTGGACATATGAGCAAAATTCAGGTGGAGTAGATGCCTTCTGTGTCCCATGTGGCCCAGAGGAGCCTGTGCTTTCAGGCTTGAAGATGCTGACCTTTATGGAGGCTTAAGACAGGTATATGTACTTCTCAAGACGACAAATCCACACCTCCTTGAACTGATTTCTTCTAACATGAAGATTTCACTTGAAGCTTAGAGTCTTGCCTTATGTATTTGTTGAAAGAAACAAATCCAATGGCACTTACATATGTATAAGAAAGTGCTTTATATCAAAAATAATTTTCTATCAAAAAGGCATTCCAGCCCAACCTAAATCAAATCTATACATTCAAGGCTAGACAGGGCCCTACTCAGATGTGTGTAGGCAGATGATGCAGGAAGGGGCAGTGGTATACAAGAAGATCACAGGCTGGTAGGTGCAAAGTCACATGCATCCAAAGTCAGTGGAAACATGGCAGGGTGCTAACAACTCTCAGGGTCAGGTGGCCCACATGGAGATAGGCAGAATTCCAGAAAGCAGGAAGGTGAAGGGGCTGAGAAAAGGAAATTCCTAGTGTCTCCTACCTTTATGGAGGCTTAAGACAGGTATATGTACTTCTCAAGACGACAAATCCACACCTACTTGAACTACTTATACAAAAAGGCTTATGACACCAACAAGGTGACTTTAGACTGTGACCCAATTGGTAGGTTGGGTTCCAGCCTACCTTTCCCAGGAGTGTCTAGTTGACATAATCCCTAGCCATCACAGACCATCCTTTTGTCAATTTGACACCTTTACACAACTTTTTTTATATCATTTTATTAGGGGTTCCTACAATACTTATCACGATCCATACATACATACATTGTGTCAAGCACATTTGCATATTTGTTGCCATCATCATTCTCTTTTACACAACTTTTTAAGGATATATAATCACTGAAGACAATAATAAAATCATATTTATGCTTGTGACAGGTTTTTTGTTCCAAAATGGCACCTGTAAGAAGATATGGGTGGAGTTTAGCCCATCAATCAGGTCTTAGTTTGATGACCTCCTTTGGCGGTGGGACCGAAAAAAAATGGCACTCTGGAGGCTGCCTGCACCATACCCCAACCCAAACCCCTACTTTCTCTCTACTTTCACCTTCCGGATTGTTGATCCTGATGGCTGCCTGAGCCCTGGAGATTTACATTGCCAGTTGATCCACAAGACTTTGCACCCACCAGCCTATGATGTTCCTGCATTCTGCATCATTGTACGTGGCTTCGTGAGTCTGAAGAGGGACTTATGGACAAGTATTGAACTTACGGACTTGAGCGGGACTGGCTGGGTTGTTCTCTTGATATACAAGTACTTCTTCATATATAGCTCTTTTTTATACATATATGAGTGTCTCTGGATTTGTTTCCAGTCAACCCTGTCTAACACAGTACATAACCTAATGCAACCGACACATACAACTGAAAATGTACCAGCACCATTTAAACTTGATATTCTATAAGTGAACAAAACAAAAACATTTTATGCCTGACAATTGCAGTTTTGTGAAGACCTACACCCTAATGTTATAATCCTGTTAACATCTTCTCCCACCCATCAAGGTATGGAAGCCAACTTCTTCATATTTTTATCTTCCCCCAATTTGGGGCATCCAATTTCTAAACTGTCCATTTCTATCAACCCAGTCCTCTGAGGAATCAAGTGTGTTCTTTGATGAGAACAAAAAAAAATTCCAGTTGAAACATTGTGAGTCTGCATCCATAAGCAAAGTCAAATCAAGTCAGGTCATCCATGAAATCAGCAGGCAGTGTGCACAGATCACAGGGTCAAATATTTTCCTCTTCAATTGGTCAGGTTCTGGTTAGGTTCTGGTTAACTTAGTGTAATTATCGTTCTGAGCTGGGTCAATAGGTACTAGGATAATTCAGGGAATTCCCCGTATTAGAGAGAGATCTCACAGATTTTTCCCTTTAAAAAGTTCAGACCTTCCGTGAGATAGCATCACGCTGCTACCTGATTTACAGGTTGGGCTCTTCCCATACACTTTCATACATGTTCAAGTTAACATGAAATCTAACTACCACGCTTTAGTTCTGAACAATGCCCCTGAGAGCGAAGAATTTAAACAAAAGGCCAAAGTGCAGATCTAATGATGAAAACAAAAAGAGTAAGTGCACCCAGCAACATTTATTTGGTGTTTGCTGCGAATCTGCATGGTGGAAGCGCATCTGTGGATTATTGTTGAATCAAATCCCCACAAGCACCCAATGATGCAGATTTTACTGTTGTTTCCATTTTACAAGAGAGGGAAAGAGAGGCTTGACACCTATTTAACCAAACAATGGCAAGCCAACTGAGCCAAGTCATTTTAGGGGGCCTTTCTGCAGACTCAAAATACAACTTCCCGTGACAGAGATCAAAAGTCTAATAGGAAGTATATCCTCTTCTCCTGGCCATCCGGTGGCACCTCAGAAAGACATGACTTCACTACATTGATTCGTCTGATCTCAAAGTCATAGACTATAGGTTCAAACATACTCTTACAGATGCATGAGCCATTCCAGAAACTTTAGTCCATTATTAATGTGTTACTCCGTTCCTGGTTCTAGGCAAAGAATGGCAGGCAGCAGGCAGGGTCAGTTCTACATGGGTGAAAATAATCATAGCTTTGAAAATACCTGCAGCTGTGAAGAAATATCCATCGTTTGGAAACATCTGACTCTCTGAATGTTTTCTAACTGATCATTTTAAAGACTTGCCCTGAGTCTGGTTTTTTGACACACAGTAACTTTTGGTTGGGGATCAAATTTTAAGTAGTCATCCTCTAATTAGAATAGACCCCAATAAAAATGGGTCATTGCCCTTTTCTTCTGTTTTATTCTAGCAAACCAGAATAAACACATGAAATTGGGACCATGGAAACCAAAGGGACTGAAGGGACCCAGCCTCTCATTAGGAAATTGACACAAGAAAAAAAACTGTAGGAAAAAATGATGGATGTTGTAGTTATTTTAAGTAAAATAACATCCCAAATGTTGAGGTTAAATTACCTCCCCTCCCCCACCCCTCCAAAAAAAGATTTCCAAGGCAAATGGTTTGAATTAATGCCATGGTTATTTATAACAACAGTCTGGCTAGGGAATTTATTTGCTATTCATCAAACAAATATCCCCAAGGATTAAAGGAGCCCAAAGAAAATATTTTAAAAATAATAAACGAAATGTCTTTTTGGGTGGGAAGCGGTTACATTCATATGCAGCACCATGCCTGCTGGACTGAGTACTCAGAGCCCGGGGCTACTAGGGACAGACAAGCCCATGGAAGGGACTGGCAGGACATTGCTGACATGCTGGTCAGAGAGCCAATGTTTTCTTAAGTTGACACCCCCCCCAAGTAGTAAATAAGAGAAACCAAGAATAGTCCAACACGCAGATCTAAAACTGGAAAGGCACTGACTGACTCTTTTTTCAAGAACTCCTTTAGTCAGGTTTTGTAGTCAAAAGGCAAAGAGAAAGAAGTTTCACTTTTTAAAACATTTTTATTGAAAAATATCAAGTATACCAATTAAAAGTCACACTGGATGAGGAAACACTGCGTTGGTGTTGGCTACAAAAGAATTTCTGAGTGGTACAAATGATTAAGGGCTTGACTCTTATACAAAGGCTTGACAGCTTGAACCTGGCGCACTTTGGAATAAAGGCCTTGTTATCTACTTCCAAAAGATCACAGCTTTCAAAGGCCAACAGGGTGCAGATCACCAAGAGTTGGAATTGATGTGACGTCAACTGATTGGCTTGGGGTTTGATGCCTTCCAGAGTACCTCCATGTGGGTGCCTCTTATTTCATGATGTCTCTGTGTAAGATACCTGCACAGACAGTTGGTTAGAAGAACCAGAATATTACTAAGAGTCCAAGAAAGTCCCTGAGAGTGTGAGGATACCAGGTTGGCCATGAGCAGAAGGCAATCCCCTGGCACACCCTCTTGCCTAGTCTCCATTCTAGGGTCTGGTAACCAGCAGACCCAGGACCTCAATGATCCAACCTTTATTTAAATCTTGACATTTAGTTCTTCATTAATCTTTTGCACATTTATTTCCTCTAAAAATATTGCATTAAAATTGTATTCATTTTGATTATTAAATCTGGGGGCCCACATAAATATTGCACAAAGCAAAGGTCTCACTCACCTCATGTTATACTTATGGACTTCTACCAGGTCCACAGCAAAGAGTACCACCTACTTTTCAGGATGGGTAGGAGGGAAAGGAAACATAAGGAGAGGCCAGTGTGAAGAGAGTGGGTTCCTCAGTCGCCCCTAGGGGCTGTCCTCTCTTAACGTATCAGTTCAGCAGAGCTGACACACACCACTTCTAAAATCCAAACTGGAAAGCAGAATTGGTGCTCTTACTTTGGGTTTCTGGATTCAGTCCCTGTCATTTAATTTGTATCAGGCTTAAAAGCTGCATAAATGAGAGCATATAAATAATCATGACTGCTTAAATTGTCATGAGGATTCAATGATGCCATGCATATCAGTTCCTGTGAAGCATGTAAGACTGAATAAATCTTAACCATTATTACACAGTCCAACAAAAAAGTTCTTGTGGGTGTCTTGGTTTTTAGAACTGCTCCTGAGGTGATTGGGAGTGATGTGATTCAGAAAATTTCACTGCGAAAGACTACATCAGCTCGAGTTTCTTAGATACGGTGTTGCACTCTACTTAGAGCTAGTAAATGTTACTACTTTATGATCCTAGTGTTACATATGAGCAGAATTCAGACCGAGAAATTGCAGAAGATAAAAAAGGTAGGAAATATTTGAGGAGAATTAGATATTAAGGGACTTCCAAGGGAAGTGGCACACGGACCCAGATGGCTAGTTGGGTACACATTGAGCTGCCAAACAGAAGCTCAGTGGTTCAAACCCACCAGTAACTTAGCAGCCTTTAAAATATGTAAAGTCTTGGAAACCCAAAGGCCAGTTCTTCTCTGTCTTATGGGATCACCATGAGTTACAATTGATTAGATGGCACCAGGTTTTTCATTTTTTCTGGTCTGGGAGACCATGCAATCGATACAGAGACTACACGTTGGATCTTCAAAGCCAGAAACTAGCTTGAGAAGACTGGAGAAATGACGAGAGAATTGAAATGGCACATATATGTCCTCAGTTATGTGATGACCATTTAAAGGGTTGAAAATATAAAACTTCCTAGCATCTTTATATATATATACATATATATATATATACATATATATATACATGAGATCTAAATTTTTCATCTTCAAATCATGTAGCAAATATTCCCCAACACCTTTTAATATCTAGACTCCAATATATAACTCCTGTTAAACGTACCAGAAGTGAAGTTGCCGCCAAGCTTTTCATAAGAAAAATTCAAACTTTTCCTTGAAGGGTTTCAGGGTACAGGTGGAGAAGCTGCTCCATCTTATAACAAGACTGGAATATTTTGTTTTTAATAGAAGAGGTTGAACTCTGACAGGCCAACTTTGAGTTTCAGAACATTTAAATCTCTATTTATTGCACTAACCTCAATACCAGTTGCCGGTTATGACTCATGACAGCACCGTAGGACCGAGGGGACATTTCCATTGGCTTCCAAGGCTGGAAATCTGTAGAACAGAAAGAGCCACCTTTCTTTTATGGAGCAGCTGGTCGGTGTGAACAGCTGATTTTGTGGTTAGGAATCAATCATGGAACCCACTCTGCCATCAGGGCTCCATATTTATTGTACAATAATTCTTATTTCTGGCCCCCTTTTAAGACAAAAATGGGAACTACCTGCTATTCCATTCCTAATAAAGGGAAAATGATATTTGGGGAAATTTCTAAATTCCTGTAATTTGCACTGTTCAAATATATCTTGGATCAAAGGATACCAAGTGGAATATAACAAGACCTAGATACGTATTACAACACAAATAACTTTAAATAAAGCCAATGTCCACTCCCTCTATCTCAGGCTAGCTGATACGACATTCAGTTATCTATGTTTCTGCCCGGAGTAGCTCATTCTCAGAGATGACCTCAGGGCTGGCCTTAGTTCAAGACATGTCATCCTCTCCCTAGATGACAGTGCTGCAGAGCACAGCCCTAAAGATACAGTTCTGGGAGAGAGGTGGGTCTGACCTGCCCACATGGGGGAAATTCAAGAGAGGAGGGCAACAGACTAGTAATAGGGGGAAAGCCACACAAAATCCCAATCATAGACATCTGACTCGGGGGCAGCACTTGGCACCCCATCTGAACTGATTGGGGATTATTCACAAGGGTGTCACTGATGGTCTAAAGGTGTAACTGAGGTGGAGGGTGTAGCAAGAGGGCCATAGACACCTCCATCCCTGGCTGTAGGAATTTCCATGGGGACTTTTAGGATGCTCGTGTTTCAGACGCAAATGCTGAAGACTAAAAGGGTGTGTTGTTAGATAAGAGGGGCCAGGGATATGTAACCCTGAAAGAAATGGGAACTGGACTGGTGGTTTGTGTGTTAGTCTGGGCACTTTAGAGAAACAAATCCATAGAAACTCATGTATAAGAGAGAGTTTCATATAAAGGTTAAGTGCGCATCAAGAAAACATCCAAACCCAGTGCTGCCCAAGCCCACAAGTCCAACATTAACCCATTAACCCATCTATCCAACACCAGGCCACAAAGTCCTCCTCCATCTGACAAAACAGACGCAATGATGCCGACTGCAGGAGGAAAGCCGAGTCAGTGAATGTGTAAGCATCTCAGTGCTTGCAGGGGTCTCCACACGGCTGCTCTAGCACCCAGGACTGCATCAGGGTAGGCTTCTCCTCAGGGATGTCTTGCAGGAAGTGAGCCTTGCCAGCTGAAGCAGGGAAATCGCTAAGGCAGCTGCACCCTGGTGCAACTATCAGAAAGCAAGAGACTGGAGAACTAGAAAGGCAAAGCTCACTGAGCCATTTCTCTTGCTGCCCTTCAATTAACCCCACATGTGTTTATGGGCCAGGTTGGCACAATAAATTAACTACCTCAATCGACCCCTTGGCAACCTGGTACCTATACATAATTCTTTAGCTTCACAATTGCAATTAAGTAAAACCCAGTATACCTTAATCCTGTGAATATGTTCCCCAACCTATGAAAGTTTGAAAGCCAACCACTTCATGCCTTTATCCCCCCCAATTTTGAGTATCCAATTTATATACTGCCCACTTACATCAACCCAGTTCTCTGAGGAGACAATCATATTTTTCAACATGAAGAGTCCTCATTCCAGTTGGAACCTTGTGAAGTCTGCATCCATAAGCAAAGTCAAATCCAGACAGGCCATCGATAAAGACAGCAACAATATGCACCAGTTCACAGGCTCAAAAATCTCCATCTGGTCGGGTTCTGGTCAGCTCAATGTGGACTGCCTCACCTGCTCTCATATTCCTTTTTCCCTTGTAAACCAGGTCCACAGGTGTCAGTGGCCACACTCAACCCGTCTCTTTATTGCTGCATTTCTCCCACTTCCACTCAACTAGTATATCCAGGTGGTCACCTAGCAAGCATTTCAGCCTGCCCATAGGCTCCCTTTAACATTCAGTCCCAGAGAGGAGTTTTCTTCGTGGTTCCAGAATTTTTCCAGCTTCTGACAAAGACTACTGGTTCCTGAGTACTCCAAAGCACTGGGTGGGGCATATATTTTCAAAGCTTTCTTTGCAGGTGTGGCCTAAACCCATCTGAAGATCAAATTTTAATAGCTTAAAGCAAGTGGGTTTACAAAATTTCTATTTTCATACTTCCCATATTTTTCTCAGAAAACAACTGAGTAAAGTATGGCTTTATATGACCTCTGGCTAGACAAAGAAAAACTACCATGAGGGAGAGGTCAAACAAACACAAACATCTACCCTCAATCTTAAGATTTGTTTCTCCAGTACCCCACTCCCAAGGTACTGTAATGTGTTAGGTTGGGTACTTTATAGAAACAAATCCACAGAAACTCATGTATAAGAGAGAGTTTTATCTTCAAGCCTTTAAGACACCAGATGCTATATCTTTTGATAGCTAGGCACCATCAGCTTTCTTCACCACATTTGCTTATACACCCGCTTTGTCTTCAGTGATCATGTCAGGAAGGTGAGCATCATGGATTGCCAGTTTAATAGACCAAAGTGTTCTTGCATTGAGGGAGCACTTGAGTAGAGGCCCAATGTTCCTTTGCTACCTTAATAGTAAACCTATAAATATCTGCACACAGATCTACTTCCCCATTGTCATATATAAATATATATATATATATATAAATGCCTGTATTTAGACCTCTATAAATGCCCTTTGTCTTCTAGTTCCTCTATTTCCTTTTATTGTCCTCTTATCCCACTATCATGTTCAGCCTTCATTTGGGTTTCAGTAATTTCTCTCTGTTTCTTTACCCTTAATTAAGCTCAACCAAGCCTCTTACACCCTCCTTGCCATCAATTTTGGCACACTTGTTTTTCCCTTGTCCCTGGGTTTGTTAAAACCCACTTCTTTTCCCTACTTCCCCATCTCCCATGTCCCCCCTGGAACTAAAGGTCCTATTGTTTTCTCCTCCACATTGTTTATCCTGCCTATCTTATGTAGATGGACCTGCAGAGATAATAATATGCACACACACAAAAAAAACAAGACAGGGGGTGAGGGAGAAGGGAAACAGATAACAAGGATCCACAAATAACCTCCTCCCTGGGGGATGGACTACAGAGAAGTGGGTGAAGGGAGATGCCAGACGGTGTAGATATGACAAAATAATAATAATTTATAAACGATCAAGGGTTCATGGGGGAGGGGGAGCAGGGAGGGGAAAATTAGGAGCTGATAAAGTCTTAGAGGCTTAAAGTCTTAAAGGCTTGAAGATAAATAAGTGGCCATGTAGCTGAAAAGCGACAAAGCCCACATGGTAGAAGCACACCAGCCTGTGTGATCATGAGGTGTCAATGGGATCAGGAATCAGGCATCAAAGACCCAGAACAAAATATCTTATCATTGTGAATGAGGAGGAGTATGGAGAGGAGACCCAAAGCCCACCTATAGGCACCTGCATATCCCCTCACAAAAGGGGCACAAGGAAGAGATGAGTCAGTCAGGGTGCAGTGTAGCACCGATGAAACACACAATACTCCTCTAGTTCTTTAATGCTTCCCACCGCCTACTATCATGACCCTACTTCTACCTTACAAATCCAACTAGACCAAAGGATGTACACTGGTGCTGATAAGAGCTGGAAACACAGGGAATCCAGGACAGATAAATCCCTCAGGACCAATAATGAGAGTAGTGATACCAGGAGAGCAAGGAGAAGATGCGGGGGGAGGGGGGGAGGAGGTACCGATTACAAGTATCTATATATAACCCTCTCCCTGGGGGACAGACAACAGAAATGTGGGTGAAGGGAGACATCGGACAGTGTAATACATGAAAAAAATTTTATAAATTAACAACGGTTCATGAGGGATGGGGGAGGGAGGGGGTAAAATGAGGAGCTGATACTAAGGGCTCAAGTAGAATGAAAATGTTTTGAGAATGATGATGGCAGCAAATGTACAAAAGTGCTTGACACAATGGATGGATGGGTTGTGATAAGAGTTGTATGAGCCCCCAATAAAATGATTTGAAATAAATCTCTTTCTTACAGATAAAAAAAGAGAGAATTTTATATAAAGGTTAAGTGCACATTAAGAAAACATCCCAACCCAGTGCTGTCCAAGCCCAAAAGACCAACATTAACCCATTAACCCATATGTCCAACACCACTCCAGAAAGTCCTACTTCATCTCACAAAACAGACACAATGATGCCGACTGCAGGAGGATAGCCAAGTCAGTGAATGTGTATAAGCATCTCAGCGCTGGCAGGGGTCTCCAAACGGGTGCTCCAGCACCCAGGCGGCATCAGGGTAGGTCCATGTGGCTTCTCCTCAGAGACGTCTTGCAGGAAGTGAGCCTTGCCAGCTGAAGCAGGGAACTGGCTGAGGCAGCTGCACCGTGGTCTGACCATCAGAAAGCAAAAGACCTGAGAACTATAAAGGTGAGGTTCACTGAACCATTTATTCCTCTGCCCTTCAATTAACCCCACATGTGGGTATCAACCAAGTTGACACAATAAACTACCTACCTCATGTCCTTCTCTCTATTTAACAAATAGATATTAATCTGCTCTATGTTAGGATTGTGACTATCTGTATGGTTTATGGTTGTGATTTGTTTGGTGTTTATCTATGCAAGGTAGACAGGATCATCAGTCATATGGAGACAGTGACTGACCCAACGATTGCTGTGGGGAATGGGGGGGGGGAATGGAAGGAGTGAGTGGGGAGCCAGCAATGATGGGTACTACATGTTCTAAAATTGATGGTGAAGTGGGTGTAGATTTTCAAGTTTAATCAATTGAATTGTATTGGAGAGGAAATACTGAGAGGTGAACAACAGGTAAACAGAATAGTGGGGTAAGAGGAGGATACAAAGAGGGAAGAAGGAATATATATATATATACATATATGTGTGTATGTGTTTGTGTGTATATATATATGCAACAAGGAAGTAGAAGGACTTTGGACCACTACTTAAGTCTTACCAAATTATAAGAATGGTTTGTCCTAAAAATGTGGCATTGTAAATATTCACCTTCCTGATATGATTACTGAAGACAAAATGCGTACATAAGCAAATGTAGTGAAGAAAGATGATGGTATCTGGTTGTTAAAAGACATAGCATCTGGGGTCTTAAAGGCTTATAGTTAAACAAGCAGCCATGTATCCAGGAAGAAACAAAGCCTACATGGAAGAAGCACACCAGCCTGTGTGATTATGAAGTGTTGGTGAAAAGTATCAGAAGTTAAAAAACAAGCAATCAAATATATGTGGAAACCCAAAACCCACCTATATGATAATTGGACAGTCCCCCTTAGAAGGACCACACAAAGGGATGATAAATCCAAGGTGTGGTATGGCACTGATGAATCACAAAATGATCCTCTAGTTCTTTAATATTACCAGCCCTTACTGTTATGGTTTTTATTTGTTTTACCTCATTCATCATGTTAGATTTGCATATGTTCATTTGTATATTTGAGATCATTCGGTACATGAAAACCAACATAGATAACCCACCAGGCACAGTGACAGGACTAATGGGTCCCTGAAGGTTCAGGAAGAGGAGGTGACGGTGATGGAATGGGTTGTGATGGCACTGATGACTACATAACCCTACTCAATGGGATCTAGCAACAGACGTGTATGTGATGCCTAGATTGGATTACATAAGCTATGGGAAAATTTTAAAAACTATTATAGAAAAGAAAGGCCTAATGTTTCCTGGAGGGTCTGGTCGGGGAGAGAGGTGGTAAAGAGGGGCTGATATCAAAGAGTTCAAGAAGAAAATACATGTTTTGAAATGATGATTGTAGCAATTGTACACCTCTGCTTGATGTGATTGAACTATGGATTGTCATGTCTGTAAGAACTCCCATTAAAATGGTTTTATATTTTTAATCTGATTTTTTATGGGTGAGAAGAGAATACTGTGGTATATGGCATATGTTCTGTATCTCAAAACTGGAGCGCCTAAGGACGAAATTGGACAAGGTCATTGTTCTTGACTCTGTCACTAGTTACTAATTACTTTACCTCTCCAAGTCTTAGTTCCCTCTTCTTTAAAATAATAAAATAATAGTACTCACTCTTAAGGTTTCTGTTAAAATTAGCGAGGTTTCTGTTAAAATTAGCGAGGGGCATTATAGAACAGTGGTAGAATTCTCAGATGCCATTCAGGTACATTTCTGACCAATCCACGCTGTGCACCAGTGCCACTCATCTGTCAGTGAAGGCTTGTATCTTGCTATGATGCTTAACAAGCTTTAGTGGAGTTTCCAGATAAAGACAAACTAGGAACAAAGACTGATGAGCTAATTCTAAGCACTAGCCAGTGAAAACCTTATGGATCACAATGATCCATTTCCCAATTAATTTTGAGAATGGCTTTGGACCAAGCAGTTTTTGAACTTTGGATACCTCTTCCTATGGACATCTAATAATCACACAGGCTGCTGTGCTTCTTCCATGTGGGTTTTGTTGCTTCCCTGATAGAGGGCTGCTTCTTTGCCTTCAAGCCTTTAAACTCCCAGATGCACCAAAAGCAATTCCCAAGTCATCTTTGACCTAATGGTGAAAAGAAGGCAAGAATGAATCCCTCACACACATACACAACACACAGCTAAGGAGGAAGAGAGGGGAAAAATCTACCACAAAAAGTACGAGATGACAGCAAAGAATGCAGAGATGGATGTAATTACTGTGACTTCAATGGTCTCAATGCACCCATTAAAAGACAAAGGCTTACTGACTGGAATTAGGAAGCAAAACACATCAATCTGTTGTCTGCAAGAGACACATCTCAAGCTCACAGACAAACACAGGTTAAGGTTCGAAGGATGGTGAAAAGTATATCAAACTAATGGCAATCTGAAGAAAGCAGCAGGAGTTGCAATTCAAATCTCTGACAAAAGCTATCTTAAGGTGCAGGACATAACTTAATGCAATTGTTATTGTGAATCAGATGGGAGGTTATATTTTAGATAATCAATTTGTATTCATCAACTTAAACTATTTATCAAACCCTGACTATCCTGACCTACCTCCTTTGATTCCTCGTTTCCATGTTCTGGAGTACTATCTTCCCCTTCAATCCCCACTGCACTACCATTGCCTCCAGTATTTAAACTTTATAATAATGATTTAATCTTTGCAACAACCTTAAGGGTGAGTAAACTATTATTTCCCATTTTTAAAGAAAAGGGGACCGAGACTAGGAAAGGTGAAGTAGTTAGTGAAGCAATCAATATATCAAGAACAATAATAGTTACTGGTTTTACCCAGTTCTATATGTTAACACTTTCTAGCCTACTGTTTCCCAAAGGGAGGAACAACGGTGTCCCCTGTGGCGTGGGCAGCACTGGAATAATCCAGAGACTGACAAAATGGGTACCTACATGTTTCCTCCATCTTTTTTCTTTTAGTTTACCCTACTGTGGTGGCTGTGTGTTGTTGTGATGCTAGAAGCTATCACTGAAATATCACTGGTATTTCAAATACCAGCATAGTTCCCCAGAGTGAACAGATTTCAGCAGAGCTATGAAGAGACAGGAAAGAAGGAATGTGTTGTCCACTTCAGAGGAATGAGACACTGAAAACTTATGAACAGCATTGAAATATAGTCAAAACCTGAAAACCTCATGAAGAACAGCGGAACATGGTCAAATATAGTGCAAGAAGGCCCTCAGGTTGAACGACATTCAAAATAAAGCTAAGGACAATCTGTCTTCCCAAAGTAGAATTGAACGCAATTACATGAGTTAAGTAAAGCCTTCTGGAGCAAAGCCTTTGGGACCTTTATTTGCTGACAGAGCACAACGCAAATGAGGAGAAACAACTAAGAACATCTGTTAATAATTGGAGCTTGAAATGTGTATGAATCTAGAAAAATTAGAAGTCATAAAAAATGAAATGGGATGTAAAAGATATCCCAGGCTTTTAGTGATTTGAAATGGACTGGTATTGGCCATTTTGAATCTCAGAACCAATATAGTTTACTATGCCAGGAATGACACAATCAAAAGGGATTGCATTCATGGTCCAAAAAGACAATTTCATATGCTCTCTGTGAGAGGATTACATCTATCCACCTTCAAGGAAATCCAATGGATGCAACTATTATTCAAACGTATACACCAAACAAGGCAGTACTGCAGAAATTGAAGAATTCTACCAACTACTTCAGTCTGAAAAAAATGTGTACTCAAGTTGCATTGATAAATATTGGCTTGCAGAAGTTGGAAACAAAGAGGTTGGCACATAGTTGGAAAATGTGGTCACGGTGATAGAAAAGTAGGTGGAGATTGTATGGTAGAATTTTGCAACACCCCAAACTTGAAAACACAATTTTCTCAACAACAGAAACAGTGACTTCTCCAAGTGGAATGCACAGGGAAAAAATCAACTACATCTGTGGGAGGAAGCGATCAACAAACTCAATATCAGGATCTAAATCCAGGCTAGCGGCTGACTGTGGAAGAGATAATCAATTGCTCAAATATAAGTTCAGGTTGAAGCTGAAGAAAAATTTTAAAGTCCACAAGAGCCAAACTATGACTGGGCTATATCCCACCTAAATTTTGTGACCATCTCCAGAACAGATTTGCTTCATTAAATACGAGTTAGAGAAGAGCTGTGGGATGACATCAAGAACATCATTCATGAAGAAATCAAAAAGTCAGTAAAAAGACAGGAAAGAAAGAAAAGATCAAAGTGAATGTCAGAAGAGAGTCTGAAACTTGCTCTTAATTGTAGTGACGGCCCATGGATGAAAGGAGGAAGTGAAAGAACTGAACAGAAATTTCAAAGAGCATCTATAGAAGAAATAACCCAATATTTTAATGACCTGGAGTTAGAAAACCAAAAAGAAGAATGTGTTCAACCTCTCTGAAATGGAAAGAGCTCAAAAAAAATGTGAGGCCCTGAGGGGCAATATTAAAAGATTACATGGGCAAAATGTTCAATGATGCAGGAAGCATCAAACGGAAGATGGAAAGAATACACAGTCATTGTACCAGAAAGAACTAGTTGACATTCCACCATTTCAAGAAGTTGCTATGAGCAAGAACCAACATAACTGAAGGAAGATGTTCAAGCTGTACTGAAAGCATTAGCCAAAAACAAAGCTCCAGGAGATGATAGTACACCAAATGAAATGTTTCTACAAGCTGATGAAGCACTGGAAGCACTCATTTGCCTAGGCCTAGTAGATCCATATTTGTACCCATTCCAAAGAAAGGTGGCCCAACAGAATACTCAAATTATAGAACAATATAATTGATATCACATGCAAGTAAAATTTTGCTGAAGATTATCTAGCAAAGATTGCAGCAATACATTGACAGGGAGCTCTCAGAGATTCAGAAAAGATTCAGAAGAGGATGTGGAACAAAGGATATCATTTCAGAAGACAGATAGATCTTGGCTGAAAGCAGTGAATACCAGAAAGATGTTTACTTGTATTTTATTGACTATGCAACATGTGAACCATAATACATAGTGGATAGCCTTGAGAAGAATAAAAATAACAGTTTTTTTTATATCATCTTATTGGGGGCTCTTACAACTCTTGTTACAATCCATACATCAATTGTATCCAACATATTAGTACATATATCCCATCATTCTTTTCAAGACATTTACTTTCAATTCGACTTTAAATTGTGCTCTTGCAGGACCTAAATAGAGAACAAGAGGCAGTTGTGTGGCCAGAACAACAGAATACTTCAAGGTTTACAATCAGGAAAGGTGTGAATAAAGGGTGTTTTCCTTTCACCATATTTAATACATTTATATGTTAAGCAAATGATCAGAGAAACTGGTCTATATGAAAAAGAGTGTGACATCAGGATCAGAAGAAGGCTTATTAAGAATCTGTGATTTGTAGATGACACAGCTTGCTTCCTGAAATTGGGGAGGACTTGAAGGACTTGCGGGTGAAGATCCAGGATTGCAGACTTCAGTGTGGATGACAACTGAATATAAAGAAAACCCAAATCCTCACAACTGATAATAGGTGACATCATGCTAAATGGAAAAAGGGATTTTTTCAAGGATTTAGTCTTGTTAGGATCCATAATCAATTTTTAAGGAAGCAGTGGTGAAAAGGTCAAATGACAGTTTTTATGGGGAAAATTTGCTGCACAAAATCTCTTTAGTGTATTGAAAAGCAAGGATGTTATTTTGAGAACTGGGTTATATCTGACACAAACCAATATATTGTCATTTGCCTCAGATAGATGGTGAATTCTGGACATTGAATAGTGAAGACCAAAAAAGAATTAATGGATTTGTATTACACTGCTGATGAAAAATATTAACAATACCATGGACTTCCAAAAGAACAAATAAATCTGTCTTGGGAGATATACATCTAGAATGTTCTTTGGAAGCAAAGATGGTGACACATAGCCTCTAGCACTTTGGACATGTTATCATGAAAGACTGGTCATTTGCTGGGTAAATCAGAGGGACAGAATAAAAAAGAGAAACACTGAAATAGATAAAGTTTATTGTGCCAACCTGACCGATAAACATATATGGGGTTAATTGAAGGGCGGAGGGATAAATGGCTCAGTGAGTCTCATCTTTCTAGTTCTCGGGTCTCTTGCTTTGTGATGGTCAGACTAGGGTGCAGCTGCCTTAGCCAGTTCCCTGCTTCAGCAGGCAAGGCTCACTTCCTGTGAGACATTTAGAGGAGAAGCCACATGGACCAATGCAGCCCTGGGTGCTGGAGCAGCCATGTGGAGATCCCTGCCAGCGTCGAGATGCATACATGTTCACTGACTCAGCTTTCGTCCTGCAGTCGGCGTCAGTGTGTGTTTTGTGAGATGGAGGAGGACTTTTTGGATTGGTATCAGATATATGGGCTAACGTTGAACTTGTGGGTTGGGATGCTTTCTTGATGTGCACTTACCCCTACTCTCTCTCATACATATGAGTTTCTAACACCAACACCCTTAATACAATGGAATGACACAGTGACAAGCAGAATGGACTCAAGCCTAAGAACAACTGTGAGAATGGAGCAGGACTGGGCTGCAGTTCCTTTGTTCTGTCGTACTTTGGTGGTTATGAATCTATAACTGACTGGACAGTTCCCAGAAAAAACACTTTGTCCTGGATTATGGACTATAGTACAAAGTTTTTTAATTTCCAGGCAGGTGCTGGGTAATTTTTTCCTAGAAAGAGGGCCATAAGCCAAATAAATGTTGGAATCTATGTGTCTAGCCTATCACTTTGTCTTCTCACCTCCCCACCCCACAAAGAGGTAACCATCAAATTCTGTTTCCTTTGGTATTAAAGCCTTTGTCATAATTTTTCCTTCCAAAGAGTGGTCTTGTCCAATATTTCTTCCTCTTGTGATTGTCTAATTTCACTGAGAATAATAAAAAAGAGAACGATCCAACAAGTTGGGTTGACACAGTGGGTTCAAACGTAAGAATAATTGTGAGGATGGCGTTGGAATAAGGCGGTGTTTCATTTTGTGGTACATAGGGTCACTGTGAGTCAGAACCAAGTGATAGCACCTAACAACAACACCAACCACATTCCCCAGGTTCATCCATGTCATAAGATGCTACAGTTTCATCATTATTCTTTAGCAACACAGAGTATTCCATTATTTACATGTACCAATGTTTATTTATCCATTCTTCTAATGATGAGCATTTAGGTTGTTTCCATCTTGCTATTGTAAACAGTGCTGCATTGAACATGAGTGTACATATGTCTGCTCATGTTATGGCCCAGAACTCTTTAGCGTATAGACCCAACCAGGCATTGTTGGATTTATGATATTCTTATTCTCAGTTGTTTAAGGTAGTGTCATTGTTTTAAACCACATTGGTTGTATATTTTAACAGCCCCACCAATAGTCTAAGAGGATTTTAATCTCTCTGCTCCCTCTCCAACATTTTTTATTTTCTCTTTTAATTTTTAACTTTGTTGCTAATACCTGTGCAAAGTGCCATCTCATCATTGGTTGGATTTGCATCCCTGAGTGGTTACTGATCGTGAGCATGTCTTCATTTGTTTGTTGGCCATACGGATGTTTTCTTTGGTGAACTGTCTGTTCATAGCCTATGCCCATTTTTAATTAACTTCTTTTTCTTCTTGAGGTGTTGCAGTTTTCTATAGATTTTAGAGCTTACTCCCTTGTCATTGCCACACACAAAAAAGTTTCCCAGTACAGCACCGGAGACACAGTGTGGGAATTGCACCTGACCTGATCCCACCACACCGAGGCAAATCACTGGGGGAGTGCAGCGGAACAGCAAGGGAATGGAGTGGCAAGGTCCCCAGGGAATGCTGAAAGTGGACTTTGGGGCCAGGGCATGGTGCCCCAACAGACTGGACTGGAAAACGCTCCTAAGGGCCAGCAAACGATCCCTGAACTAACTACAAGCTTTTCTCTTGTGAACTGTTTTGTTCTGTTCTTTTTCAGTGGTTTGTTTTGGTTGTTTTGTTGTCTGGTTGTATACTGTTGCTTTGTGTTCCTCTGTCTAGTTTTTGTGCATGTTAGTGACTCCACAGGTCTGTCTGAATAGGACAGGCTGGATGAAATATCTGGATGAAAAACAACGGGACCGACAGTTCCGGGGGGACTTGGGGTAGGGGGGTAGGGGGGGGGTAAGGAAGTGGTGTTAACAAACCCAGGGACAAGGGAAAAACATGGGACCCCAAATGGTAGAGAAGGGGGAGTGGCAGGCCTGGTGGGAAATGATCAAGGGTAAGGTTGCTTAGAGAAGAGATATACTCTAGCCCAGGTGGCGATGAAGCATGGTAGTGGGGCAGGAGGAAGGTCAAGGGAGATGGAGGAAAGAGCTAGGAGTCAAAGGGCATTCATGGAGGTCTAGACAAAGACATGCCCATGCAAATATATATAGGAGGCTGGGGAAATAGATCTTTGTGTCTATATTTATAGGTCAAGTATTAAGGTGGCAGAAGGACCTTGGGCCTCTACTCAAACACTCCCTCTATGCATGAATACCTTCTTTTATTAAATTGGAACTCTATGATGCTCACTCTCCTGACACAACAGCTGGAGCCAAAATGGGTGAACAAGTAAATGTGGTGAAGAAAGCTGATGGTGCCCGGCTATCAAAAGAGATAGTGACTGGGGTCTTAAAGGCTTGAAGATAAACAAACGCCATCTAGCTCAGAAGCAACAAAGTCCACATGGAAGAACACACCAGCCTGTGTGATCGAGTGGTCCCAAAGGGATCAGTTACCAGGCATCAAAGAACAAAAAATCATATCATTGACTGCACACCTCCATGATAGGATCGCTGAAGACAAATGGGTGCACAAGCAAATGTGGTGAAGAAAGCTGATGGTGCCCGGCTATCAAAAGAGATAGTGTCTGGGGTCTTAAAGGCTTGAAGGTGAACAAGCGGCCATCTAGCTCAGAAGCAAATAAGCCCACATGGAAGAAGCACACCGGCCAGTGCGATCACGAGGTGCCCAAGGGACCAGATATAAGGCATCATGCAAAAAAAAGAAAAAAAGAAAAAGATATAAGTGTGTGTATGAACGTGTATATATGTGTATATGTATATATGTATGTGTATATATATATTATATTAAATGAAGGGGGAAGTGCAGAGTGGAGACCCAAGGCCCAAGTGTCGGCCAATGGAGATCCCCTCATAGAGGGGCTTAGGAGAGGAGATGGGTTAATTAGGGTGTGAGGTAGTATCGATGAAGAACACAGCTTTCCCCCAGATCCTGGATGCTTCCTCCCCCCAACTACCATGATCCGAATTCTACCTTGCAGGGCTGGATAGGACAGAGGCTGTACACTGGTACATATGAGGGTTGGAGGTACAGGGAATCCAGGGTGGATGATACCTTCAGGACCAAGGGTGTGAGGGACGATGCTGGGAGAGTGGAGGGTGAGTGGGTTGGAAAGGGGGAACTGATTACAAGGATCCACATGTGACCTCTTCCCTGGGAGAGGGACAGCAGAGAAGGGGGGAAGGGAGACCCCGGGTAGGGCAAGATATGACAAAATAACGAGGTATAAATTACCAAGGGCATATGAGGGAGGGGGGAAAGGGGAGGGAGGGGGGGAAAAAAAGAGGACCTGATGCAAGGGGCTTAAGTGGAGAGCAAATCCCTTGAGAATGATTGGGGCAGGGAATGTATGGATGTGCTTTATACAATTGATGTATGTATATGTATGGATTGTGGTAAGAGTTGTTTGAGTCCCTAATAAAATGTAAAAGAAGAAAAGAGAAAAAAATGATTAGGGCAAAGACTGTACAGATGTGCTTTATACAATTGATGTATGTATATGTATGAACTGTGAAAAGAATTGTATCAGCCCCAATAAATTGTTAAAATAAAAAAAAGAAAAGAAAAGAAAAGAAAAAGTAAAAAAAAAAAAAAAGTTTCCCAGTTTGTGTGTTCTCTTTTTATGAAGAATTGTTCTCTAATTTTTAATTCTCATAGCTTTTTTGCCTGGTTTTCATGTCAGGGTTATGTTCACTTCTTAAAATGAGTTTGGGGTTTTGCTGTCTTTTTCTATATTGTGGAATATTTTGTGCAGAATTGTTTTCTAGTCTTCTCTGAATGTTTTTTGAAGTGATCTGGCCCTTGAACTTTTTGTTGGAAGTTTTAAAATTACCTGATCTGTTCCTTCTTTTGTAAGGTCTCTTACCTTTAATATATGAGTATGTGTTAATTTAGGTAGTTAGTGTGTTTCTAGAAACCTTTTCATTTCATAAAAGCCTTCATGGCATTATATATTTATATTTTAATTTCATCTGGCTACATAATCTGTTGTCAACTTGAGACCTAAGAGTGAAGGGGTGGAGTTTAGCCTGTCAATCAGTCACAGCTTGATGACCTCATTTGGAGCCACTAAGGAGATAAATAGGTTGCTGGAGGCAGAACACTCAAATCCCTGTGAGACATTGCTGTTGACAAGCAAAATGGCTGATGGCAACCAGAGCCTTGGAGCCGAAGGAGTCATGTGGAGACCCATGCCAGCGCTAAGATGCTCCTACCCCCACTGGATCCACAAGACGTTCTACCCACTGGCCTGTGATCTTCCTGCACTTGGCATCATTGCATGTGTTTCATGAGTTTGATCTGACTGGGCTGGGATGTTTTCTTAATGTATAATTACTCTAACTCAGTGGTTCTCAACCTTCATAATGTCACGATCGTTTAATACAGTTCCTCATGTTGTGGTGACCCCCCCCAAACCATAAAATTATTTTCGTTGTTACTTCATAACTGTAATTTTGCTACTGTTATGAATCAGGCAACCCCTGTGAAAGGGCCATTCAACCCCCAAAGGGGTCACGACCCACAAGTTGAGAGCCTCTGCTCTAAATAAAGCTCTTTCCTATATACATATGAGTGTTTATGAATTTGTTTCTCTAATCAGTGCAGACTTGTTAGCTCTAATGCAGTGGTTTTCAACCTTCCTAATACTACCCACCTTTAATACAGTTCATTATGTTGCGGTGACTGACCCCCAACCATAAAACTATTTTCATTGCTACTTCATAATGGTAATTTTGCTCTGTTATGAATCGGGCTACCCCTGTGAAGGGGTCGTACAACTTCCAAAAGGGTCATGACCCACAGGTTGAGAACACTACAGTCTAATCTTTATTCTTTCTCTGTTTATCTGTTTGTTGAAAATGTATTTTGTTGCTTTTGTCTTAATTGTTGAAGATGCTTGTTTCACATGTTGACTATAGTTCCTCTTCTTTTGTGTGTGTGTGTATGTTTATTGTTATAAATTGTCATCTGAGTACTGCTTTGGTTGTTTCCCATAGTCTTGGCATGCTGTCTGTTCATTCTCATTTGTTTCAAAGAATTTTAAAATTCCATTCCTTGTTTCATCAATCACTCAATGATTTTTCAGTAGAATGTTACTCAGTCTCCAGATTGATTTTATTTTACCTTGCTCTACCTATTGTTGATTTTTTTCTTTTATAGTGTTTTCACATAGGATTATATGAGAGAAATATTTTTCTCTTCAATTGTGTAAGAGTTTGTATTTTGAGGGTCTTTCATTGGGTGCATATAGGTTTATTATGATTATAGCTTCTTTTTCTATTATTCCATTAATCATTATGTATGCAATTCTTTGTCTCACATTATGAATTTTGTCTTGACGCTAATTTTATTAGGAATTATTGTTGTCAATTTTGTTTTTTGCTGATTGCTAGTAGCTTGATTTTGTTTCTCTGTCCTTGGGGATTTAGCCTATTTTTGTCATTTTGTCTAAGGTGTACTTCTTGCAAGCAGCATATTAATGATCTTATCCAGTCTTCTACTCTCTGTCTCGACTTGCACATTTAATTCGTTTACATTCAATGTCATCATTGACGTGTGTGGATGTATAATTTCACTGTGTGTGTTTTTATGGCATTATCGGTCGCTTGCTTCTTGCACGTCTACAATGAGTTCCTTTAAACAGTGCATGTTCTTGTTCTTATTACTATGCTGTTGTTTTACTTGCTACTCCATTTTTGTGACTTTCTTCTTCCGTATTTTGATGCGGCTTTCCATTTCCTTTTAGGCGACCTTATTTATTATTTTCTTCCTAGATTTAAGAAAGTCTGTTCTCTCTCATGAACCCCTTGTCACACTGTCATTCAAATGTCTGCCCTACATTTTGCCCCTAATTTTCGCTGTACTTGTCTTGATAGCACATTGATAACTCTTGTTCCCAGTCTTGTATTTCCAGTCTTGTATTTTTGTTTCATTGTGAGTACAGCTTTTTGTGGATTGATTTCTGAGTTGTAATCTCTTGTTCATTGTTGGGAATTCAGACTCTGATATGTCACAATGGCTTTCTTTTGAGATGTCCTGTTTGGGGTTCTCTCGGCTTCTTGAATAGTTACTTCGTCCTCTTTTATGCTGCTGAAGAAGTTTTCTTCCAGGATTTCTTGAATTATTTTCTCTGTGATTTTTATTTGTTTCTTCTTGTTCCAGAATTGCAACAAAATATAAGTTGTTCCCCTTAATAGTGTGCCACATAATTCTTAAGCTTTCTTCCGATTTTTTGCTCTTTTTGTTGACTCTAAATTAGAATTGGGAGATGTCTTCAAGCTCATTAGTTCAACTTTCCATTCCTTCACTTCTACTGCTTTTCTCTTTTAAAGCATTGTCTAGTTTTATCATCTTAGTATTAATATTCTAGAGTCATCTTTGGGGCTTTTTGTTGTTGCTATACGTTTTTTAATCTTGCTCTTTTTTCGTTTGTCTCTCAGTTGCTTTCTTTATCCATTGAAAGTACCTGAACATCATTCTTCTGAATTCTTTTTCTGGTAGTTCCAAATCCTTTGGATCTGAATATTTTCCACAATTTTATGCCCATCTCTCCTAATTTATGCCCATCTCTCCTAATTCTTTGTGTGAACTAAGATTGACGACTGTCTCTGAGACATCGATCGAGATGTCGCTGGGAGGGTTGGACCATGTGGGCATAGATGACTCCATCATGTAGTACAGGAAAGAAAAAATATACATGACAAAAGTAAAAGCAAATTTTAAAAACTGTGCTGTTTGGAACGGCTCCTCCCGCAGCCCCAGAAATCAAGTGGGGGTTGTTAGGGGATGGTACTCCTCGAAAGCATTATGTAATGCAGAGCTGCAAGGAGCTTGTTGCTGGTAGTCCTTTCCTGCCGCTCGGAGGTAGCTGTGCAGTAGTAAACGGTGCACAGCTGCAGGGAGCACGGCAGCAGCCAGGAGAGCATGGGCAGCCTTAGCACGAGTGACTAAGAGCACACGGGGCGTGTGAAGGCATTGCTCTCATCAGTTCCTGCCAGTTATGCAAAGTCTAAAAGTTGCCTAAAGAGAAAATAGAAACAGAAAATACCCCACATTGATTTTGTAGCCCCAATCTACTTGTGGGCTTGTGGGCATGTATCTTCTCCCAATAATCATGACCTCTGGAGAAACAGAGATCATTCCATCCCTGTTACATCCTTCCAGGCAGGACAGATCTGCCTGCTCCTCCCCTTTGTCTGTCTGGACCCACCTTCTCTGGGTTGTGGATGCTTCTCTTCATTTAGCTTCTATCTTGTCTTCCAAGAGTCTAAGTACCCGGTTTTTCTTTCATGTTGATTTTTCTCCTATTTTTCTGTGGAGACATTTTGTATACATGTGTCCTGGTGGCTATCTTGATCCAGAAGTCCTGTTCTCTCCCTCCTCGTCTTTTCCTGCGTTTCTTCCTCTATCACTATTGCTGCGCTTGCCACCACTGCTGCAGTTCTCTTGGTGGCTAGGTGGTTGATAGAGCTGCAGGAGATATGGAAACAGCACATCCATCTCTGGGTTTAAACAGGCAAGTTAATTTACTATATGCTGCTTTTAAAAAATGCTTTAAGCTCTGTTTAAGCATTTATATTTTCTATATGTAGTACCAAATAACCTGGTCACTTGGTTTTTCCATCTTTTAATCACAGCTTTTTGGGTATGCTGTAGAAAAAAAGAGCAGAGACAACAGAGGACTTAGTTGTTTAGAAAGGAGCGGCATAAAAATAACCTTTAAAACTTCAAGAATGTTAACATTTAGATCCACATAAGGGAAAATAATAACAGTCTGCGACTCTTCCTGCCTTACGCTTGAGCAAATATTTTTAAGGGTGGATTTCATTTTGTAACATAAATTGTTTTCTATATAACTCCAAAGGCATGAGTGATTTATAGTGAGCTATAGGAAAAGATGCCCATAATTAGCAGCTTGCATCCAATTGGACATAAACATACATTTCGTTTGTGAAACATTTGGCTTGAAAAAAAATCACATTTTGCTACATGTCACAATAGGGTCAAATGCTAAAGGAAAAGTCATTAGACAAAAACTTTCAAATAAACCTAAAATCAGATATGATATTAATACTTATAAGCATAAGAAAGATATCTATCCAACTGCATCTCTTCATCATCCTTTTCATTGTTAATAAGTGTTCATTTAGATGATTATTAATGATCCATTTTGGTTTCTATAGCATTGTGATTCTGATTTTAATTCTACCCCATAAACTAATCACATAGTTACTCCATTTAACACACAGAAAACACTCTGGATTCAGATAAACATATATATTTTTATGTCCTGGGTAAATAAAACTTAACAGCTGCATAATTTATGTAGTTCATTATCACTAACATCCCCCACCCCCCGATTGCTACAAGGAGTCAAATGCTAGATTAGTAGTTGAGCGATTGGTGGTTCAGATTTACCCAGAGGTACCTCCAAGGTTAGCCTGATAACCTGCTTCTGAAAGTTCACAGCCTTGTAAACACCATAGAGCATTTCTACTCTGTGCAAATGGGGCTTGGATGAACTGGAATTCATTCAGGGTCAATTGCTGCATAACATTTTCACTAATAATAGAACTACTTGCATCCAGCACTTGGTGGGTATTTCAGAAGCATCAGACACTGGGCTAAATTCTTTGCATTCATGTTCTCTTTAACATTTACAACAAGCCCTGAAAGGGAGAGCTTGTTCTCATTTATCAATGTGGACACTAAGAATTAGAAATCAAGTACTCGCCCAGTAAAAGATAAGAAAAAAAAGCCCTCATATTTGGCTTTCTAGGAATCCCCACAGACCCAGATATACTTTTCTGCTCTCGGATTGTATTATGTATTGACTTATGCCACCAGACCCCACAAATATGTATTGATAGCCTGAAGCAGCACTCAGCTACCAGCGTGAAGTTCAACTCCACCCAGAGGCTGCACAGAAAGAAGGCTTAGTGGTCTACTTCCCAATGGTTGCAACGTTGAACATTCTACGGAGTACAGTTCTACTCTGCACATGAGTTACTAGGAATAAAAATTGACATAAGAGCAAAACGTTTGCTCTTATGTTATACCGGTAAGTATGATCCTGTTTAGAAATACGTGTTTCTTTGCTATGTTGACAAAGCCATGGGTACTAAATCTGATCACTCTGAGTTACAAAGTGAGCAAAACAGACAGCGAAGTACAAAAGTGGAAGGATTGAGGGCAGGTGTGGATAATCTACAGACAAGGGGAATAAAGATACCATGGGATCCCCAGGGCTACCAGCCAGGAAGGAATAAACATAGCCAACACATTGATTTGAACCAGGACTGTGAAAAAATAACTCTTGTTCTTTAAACTCCCAATTTGTGGTGTTTGTGTTACAACAGCACTGGGTAACTAAGTCTGTTTTTGAGAGATTTTTCTGGTGTTCTTTCAACAAATCCCTCTACATTTGCCTGAACTTTCGGGCTCTGCAGAATAAAAGGGTACCTGTTCTTGAACAACCAACCAGCTGCTGATGCCTCAATAATGGATTAATCTACTGCCTTAAAGAGTTAGCAATTCTTCTTTATGAACTGATGCTTTCGTTTACAGTGTCTAGCACATAGGAGCTAATAAATATTTGTTAGACATAATCTTAAAAATATAACCTTAATTTAAGTCCCAGAATCAAGCTTTGAGCTCGGTGCTGTGTCCTGGGCTCATGAGGTCTTCCTCCTCATCTTCTTTCTTGTACATTTTCCTCTCCCTTTGTTTCCAGGTCCTTGCAGAAGGATTAAGAAAGTGGCGGACTAGGATCGTCTGGCTTCCCTTCTTTCTTTGTCCCATTGTCCTGATCCCCATTTCCTCCTCTTCTCACAGACTCACGAAGAAGTTGGCCATTTTGCCAACAACTCTCAAATACTTTCAGTTCAGTAAAGAGATTGACTTATTACCTCATGCAAAAAGAAATATGACCTTCTCATTATTAAAAAACCACTTTGATTACAATGGGAAAATTCAACTTGGGATAGCCCCCAACGTGCTGGAAACTTTAGGTAAGTGATTCTTTCCCTCTGTGTTCTTAAACCTTCTCTAGCATGTTTAGTAAACACATGTGAACTCCTAAACACACACCTTGACTGTGCATCCCTAGTTCTGCCCCATCTACACTTGCTGGGTATCCACTCATTTTCTCCAACACATTCCAGCGCGGATATTCTGGAAACACCACAAGGTCTCCCCTCAATATCTTTGTGAGTTCTACCACTATTGTTCCAAGCTTTCCTAAACATCGCTCAGATTTACCTCAAAAGTTTTCATGGGCTAGAAGATGCAAAGCAATCCTTGAACCATATGATTATGTGTGTGTGTGTGTGTGTGTGTAAATTTTCGATAGTGTCATAGTAGCGTTCATTCAAGAATAGTCCAGCTTTATATTCTATGTCAGGCCTTGAGCAGCCAGTGATAGGGAGAGAAAGGGGCTGAATTCCAGTTCCGGAGCTGCTCTTGGTAGTTGTCATCAAGTCAGTTCCACCTCGCAGTGGCCCTGTGTCTAACACAACAAAACACTGCTCAGTCTGGTGCCATGCTTATCAGTGCTTCCCCCCATCCCCCACCCCCATGTAAATCCATCTCATCAAGATCTTCCGCTTTTTCGCTACCCTTCTACTTCACCGAGCGTGATGTCCTTTTCCAGGGCCTGGTCCGTCCTGATAACATGTCCAAAGTAAATGAGATGGAGTCCCATCACCCGAACTTCTCCCCAACCCCCCTAATTAAACTTTGTTTAATTTTGACTCTCAAAATGCCGTGACAAATTTTGGGTCAAGTTGTTTCCCATTTAGGAAGTGTTGATTTTGAAAACGAATAACTTAAAACTGCCACACACAAAAAGAAACATTTGGTCCCCAAAACGTTCCTTTCCTCTGGACATTGTACAATGCACTGTTATGATCAACCAGTCTTTTACTGTGAAACCTAAATGGCCAGTTCAGACAAACAGTTTGCAGACTGTTCTGCTGCTGATTAAGACTGGCGTGACAGGTGTGATGGGTAATATTCATTTAGTCTTCTGAGCCTCGGGCAGGCTTGGTGACCTTGGCATCTGCAGCAGCTTTTGGGCTCACTGCCTGGATAACACGGACAGCAACTGTCTGTCTCATGTCTCGCACAGCAAAACGACCAGAGCAAGCTAGTCAGAAGCCCTTCACACACATGGGTTTGCCAGGCACAATGCCAATGATGGCAGCATCGCCAAATTTCAGGAATGTGGGGCCTCTTCCATCTCTTACCACATCAGTTATCGATCTTCTATTTGAGCTCAGCAAACTTGCAAGCATGCGAGCAGGGTGACGATCCAGCACAGGTGCGTCTCCAGCACTGATTTGGCCTGGATGGTTCAGGACGAGCACCTGAGCAGTGAAGCCAGCTGCTTCCCTTGGTGGGTCATTTTTGCTGCCACCAGTCACATTGCCACGGCGAACATCTTTGACAGAGACGGTCTTGACTTTGAAGCCTACATTGTCCCCAGGCAGAGCTCCACTCAAACCTCATGGTGCATTTCAGTAGACTTCACTTCAGTGGTAACACTGACCGGAGCAAAGGTCACCACCATCCCAGGTTTCAGAACCCCAGATTCCACTCTGCCCACAGGGACAGTGCCAAGACCACCGATCTTATAGACATCCTGGAGAGGCAGGCGCAGGGGCTTCTTGGGCGACTTGGTGTCAGGATGCAATCTCAGAGCTTCCAGCAGTGTGGTTCCACTGGCATTGCCAGCCTTACAAGTAACCTTCCACCCCTTGAACTGAGGCATATTAGCACTTGGCTCCAGTATGCTGTCACCATTCCAACCAGACACTGGCACATATGCCACGGTGTCAGGGTTGTTGACCATTTTTTAAATGTAGGTGCTGACTTCCCTAATGATTTCCTCATATCTCTTCTGGCTGAAGGGTGACTCAGTAGAATCCATTGTTAACACTATTTGCTATTTCACACCCAGTGTGTAACCAGAAGGGCAGGCTCAAGGGTCTGTTCATTCTTGGGGATAACAGCTTCAAATTCACTAGCACCAGCAGCAACAAGGACAGCGTAGTTAGCTTGTGATATTCCTGTAGTCATGTTTTTAATGAAGTCTCTATACTGGCCATGTAGTACTCGATGGTCTCAAATGTCCACAGGAGATAGAAACGGTGATGCCATGCTGATCCAGAGGCAGGCAGCCTTAAAGGAGCCATTCCTCATCTCAGGCGCCTCCTCCTCAATTTGTTGATGTTTTTGTTTGTTTTTTTGTCGATCCCACCTCATTTGTAGATCAGGTGACTAGTTGTGGTGGACTTGCGTCCAAGGACAATGATGTTGCTAAGAGTCTTCTCCTTTCTCATTTTGGCTTAGATTTCTGTGAGGGTTTCCACCAACATGTATATTCTAGTGGCAAACCCGTTTCTGAAAAAGCTCACCATCCTAACTTCGAAGGAGCATTGGCAGTCCAAGGTATGTAGACAGAACCCGGATTACAAGTGCCATGTTAACTACCAATTCGCTGAACTCCACAAAAAGTTAGGTGTTGGTTCTCCTGAACCGGTACGACTGAATTCCACCACTGGTTCTACCAGATGAGGGGCTTCAGAATGTTCATAGAAAAATAGGATTGAAAGATAATGGAGTTTTCCCACACACTTGTTGAAGCACATTGCATATTAAATCAAAGGCAGTGATTTAAAATACTGCAATCAGATATGAAACATTCTTTAATTTCTATCTGAGTAAAGAGAATAAGGTAACATAAGCTATTGGGATTTTCCAACTAAAATCTGTCTCTTAACCTCAGGAGTCAGAACAAAAAGAGGAGGTCCTGTGTTTTCATCTTATCGGTTACATAGTGGGTGTGAAGAGAGTGAGTAGCCCCAACTTGTGTAATTGTTATGTTTCTATTAGCATTAAATGTAAAAACGTGCTGCCCATCCACATAAGACATCTCACTGAACAACAGAGCACTTCTTTCTATTTACTTAAGCATGGAGCTAGAGTATGGAGAAGCACTAATTCTAACCTGGTGCACATCTGGTCCAAAAACCACAATCAATTTATTGCTGCATCTGAAACATTTCCAGAGACTGCCATATAATATATTTTCACACATTTCTACCAAGACATTTTCTTGGAACAAAAATAGACAGGTATATCTGTCAGTTCGATTTCTTGCAAACAAAACAGAAAAATGTTTGGCTCCGATGTCCGTACCGTCTTTGGAGTGGGAGAACTATTATATGAAAAAAGTATTAGTCAAAGGTGCCAGAAGCTCAGCAGTGACTTCCAAAGAGTAGAATTACTGACAACATAGGGAGGGAAAAAGATATGCACATGCACATATGCACCTCCCCTTTTTTCCTATTCCAACAGCCTCCTTATTGCGTTTACTTGAAAGAAATGTACCAGGGTCTTGTTAAGTCCATCTTTCACCCAGTGAAGAGAGGGAGTAGTATTGAATTCCCCATTAAATGGGATCTTCTGATCCTTGTGGATCTTTAAACAGAACTTTATTAAAAGTTTTATTAAAAATTAAAATGCAATTGAAAACACATTAAAATGCTTAAAAGTTCCACATTTTCACTCTAACCTCTCATGGGCATTCACAAAGAGATTCACAAAGGTATCCAATAGCCAAGCCCAATAAACAGGGCTGCCAAATGTCCCAATATTGGCCCCACTGAAATCATTTACTGCCTCCCTGTTGGCTGCATAATCTATCTTTAAGCACTTTCTCCTCTGCAAAAATCCCAGGGCTCCTGTAAGAGTCTTGTCTCAGCACGCCAAAAGCTTTAAGTGACGCCCCATTTTTGCGTTTTTCCAAGCCCCAGCCCCGAGCCCTTTCATAAGCCATGCAGGGCTTAACCTCTCTGGATGACCCCATCAAAGCATGCTCTGTTTGCTTGGCTGGCAAGGAGAGCACAATGACAAGAAAGCTTGCTCTCTGGCCAGATCGATAAACAGAATGGACATCAGCAACCCTCTTTCCTTCTTCTGAGCCTTTCCAGTGCCACTTTTCACGACCATGAATGATCTTGCTCACTTAGTCTGGGGAACTCCTAACAATGCACCCAATTTGCCCAACCATAGCTACTTGGTGGCGGTTTCCCTGACACCTCCTCCGGCAATCTATTCCCTGCCATCCCAAGACAATCCCACTATAATAGGGCATAAGACCCCTACAGGGCATGTTCGCATCACTGTTGTTAGGTCCCATCTAGTTGGTTCTGACTCATAGTGGCCCTAAATACAAAAGGGGAAGAAAACGTTGTCTGATCCTGCAGCATCTTCACAATCAGTCCTGTGTTTGGGGCCGCTGGTTCAGCCACTGCATCCATCCATCCTGCTGAGAGTCCTCCTCTGTTTCCCTGACCCTCTTCTTTATCATGCATGATGGCTGTCCCTCCTGATAACATGTCTAAAACACATGCTAGCAATCTTGCCACCCTCACGCCTAAGGAACAGTCTAATGCTAATTCTTCCAACCTAGGTTGTGCACTCTTCTGGCAGTCCCGGATGTATTTAATATCCTTTGTCAGCACCATCATGCAAAACCATCCATTCTTCTCTGGTCTTTCTTATTCATTGTCCAGCTTTCGCAAGCGTATGAAATGATTGAAAATGCCATGACTTGGGTCAAGCACATGTTAATGTTCAAAGTGACATGGTTGCTTTTGAATGGCTTAAAGGGGGCTTTTGTAGCGGATTTACGCAGTGCCATGTGCCATTGGTTATCATGACTCCTGCTCCCACGGGTATTGATTATGGACCCTAGTTCATCGCAATCCTCGACAACATCAATCTTTTCTCCATTTTTCATGATGCTTCTTATTGGTTCAGAAGGTTTGTTTACTTTATGCTGAGATGTAATCCAGTAAGTAGTTCAAGTTCTCTGCGCTTTCAGCAAGCAAGGTGGTGTCATCTGCACATGGCAGGTTTTCAATGAGAATCCCTTCCATCCTGGTGCTGTATTTGTCTCGTTGTAGTCTAGCTTCTCGGGATATTTTCTCAGCATAAATAGAAAATGTACACGGTGAAAGGAGACAGCTTTGGCATACGCCTTCTTTGTTTTTAAACCATGCCATATCCTCCCCCCACCCTTTTTTCAGTTACAATGACTTGACTAATGGTATATAGGTTCTGCATGAGCACAATAAAGTGTTCTAGAACTCCTATTCTTCACCATGTGCTCTTTAGTATGTTATGATCCACAGAATCTAATCAGATGCTGTTGTGTCATCAATCAAATAAGAGTACACATATTTCTGGTTTTCTCTGGTTTCGATCGAGATCTATCTGATATTAAAAATGACATTCCTCATTCCATGTCCTCTTATGAATTTCTGGAGGTTACTTGACATGGTACTACTGCACCTTATTGAATTATTTTCAGCAAAATTTTACCTGCTTGTGGCATTATCAATATTGTTCAATAATTTCCACATTCTGTCGAATCACTTTATTTGGAATCGGCATGAACATGGATCTGTTAGAGTCAGTTGATCTTCTTCCTTGTCAATATTAGTCCAAAAGCTTGCTGAATGACTTGCTGTCCTGGATGATTTTGCTGATAATTACCATACCAGTGGCACAGCTTCCAACATTGCAGGAACAGGTGAGCCTCCATAGTAGGACAAACTGCCAGAGGAGTGGTGCAAGTTCACATAATAGATGAAATACAGTTATAGTACATTGAAATTCATGGATAATATTGTGAAGCATTGGTAAAACCAGTAGTTGTTCTCCTGTGGAGCCTGTTCATGATCAAGAGCAGAACAAGGTGAAGCTGCATGGTTCAAAATTAGAAAAGGGTTGTGTCCCTCAACCTTACCAATTCAATCTCTATGCTGAGCAAATCATCTGAAAGACAGACGGCATGAGGAAGCACATGACAGCAGGAGCTGAGGAAGACTCCTTAACAAACTATTATACCAATGCAGACTGCACAAACAGGCTTGGCTGAAATGTAGGTAATTTGAAGCACTTACTGGAGGTCAAAGACCACATAGAGCATTATAGCTAAATGTAAAGAAAACAACAATCCTTGTATCTGACCAATAAACAACAAAAAGAACTTGAAGTTATCAAGTGTGTCATTTTCCTTGCACAAATAGTCCATGTCCGTGGAAGCAGGGGTCAAGAACTCAAACAACATATTGATTAGCCAAATCTGCTGTGAAAGACCTCTTTCAAAGAAGCCAAAAGAGTCGTGTGATAACTAAGGTGCACCTGACACAAGCCATGGCCTTTTCAATCACCTTATATGAATGTCAAAGCAGGAAAGTGACCAAGGAAGCTAGGAGAAGACTGAACACACTCAAGCATGGTGTTGTGACAAATGATTGAATGCGTCACAAACTAGCAGCAGAAGAAACAAATCAGTCTTAGAAAAATGTCAACCAGAATGCTCCTTGGGGATGAGATGATGCTGACTTACACACTCCACCAGGAAAGTGTAATTACGAATAGAGGACACTGTACTTGCTGAAGCAGAGGATTGCTGAAAATCAAGGAAACCTGTAATGAAGATGTTGGCACAGTAGTCACAGCGCTGGGCACAGAGGACGGCCCAGAATAAAATGACCAACTCAGAGTTTCCAAGTCCCTCAGCTCAAAGAGCCAACTGATCCCACTGACAGAACTCAGGATTAGATCTGCTTTTCCACCAGGGCCTGAAGTAGTGCTATTAAAATGAAAGATAAAATAAGATAATACATTAAATTAAAAGAACCAGAAGAAATATATATTTTTTAAAAAACAAGAAAAGAGAATCTAAGGGGCCTTATTTAATAGTAATGGAACAGTGAGCTCCCCACACTGAAAAGACAAAAGCTGAAACAATGGGATCAAAGTGAGGAAACCAGGATAAGGTGACCAGACGTCCTGCTTTTTAATAATTTGTCCCGCGTCCCACGGCCTTTTTAAAAAGTCCCGATTTTTGGAAAGAATGCAAGATAAGGCAGGGAACGGCAGGAGAACGGGAAGGGAATATATGGTTTTCAGCTGTCATGTGGCTACTTCACCAGGATATGAGTTTTATATTCTTTTTGCTAATTTTATAATGTTAAACTTTACTAATAACAAATAATTGTTGAGAACTGAAGATCGAGTTTGTATTGTTGATCAGGTGTTAGAATTCGACCACCATTGTTTGGACTTAATGAACAATGGCACTGTTTGGCATTGGCAATGATGGAAACATTTTGTAACTGTCTCTCAGACGATGCACATCCTACTGCGTGCTAGTGCTAGTTAAACAAGTGATGTCAATAAATCAGCTATTCAGATAATTTAGGTTATTTATTTATTTCATAACTATACACATTTTCTTGAATTTAGCAGACAGTACTCATATTACTTATATTTTATAGTGGTGGCAAAAAGTCTAGCACCGGCCTTGAAACTGAAACTTACTACTTACATTACGGAAAATTCAGAGGAAAAAATAATACAAGTTAGTATTGTTATTATTTAGAAAGAAATATAGGACCAAAATTAAAATCATTTAAAAAATATAGTTACTTTATAACAATCAAATTAATTTATAAACTAACAATAAAATAGGTTTATGTAATTATGTACATACTTGCTGTGTTTTTAAGCAATATATAGTAATTTATAATTTTAAATTATTTTTTTAGAGTTTTAACATAATGAATAAGAAAAGAGGATGCAAATTCAATGATGATCTAAGAAGTGAATTTCCTTTTATTAAAAATCTAAAAGCGATTATATGGTAAAATGTGAGAAATGTAATGGTGAATTTTCTATTTCACACAGTGGGAAGAATGATATTTCAAAGCACTTGGAGACAGAGAAACATAAAAGATATTTAAATACTGCTGCATTTTCCTCCAAAATACAGGAATTTTTTCGGAAAACAACTTATGGAGATGAAGAAAAGAAATTAGCATTAGCAGAAGGACTTATGTCTTTTCATGCTATTAATCACAATCATTCCTTCATATTTATGACTGTACATGACAAGTTGTCAAAAAGTTAATCAACAAAAAATTTGCCTGTGCTAGAACAAAATCCGAGGCATTTGTGTGTAATGTGCTTTCCCATATGCATTTTCAGAATTAAACAAAAATCTAGAAAAAATTAATTTTATATCCATATATTCTGACGCATCTAATCATAATGATGTAAAGTTATTTTCAACCATTATTACATTTTTTTATGTGGGAACTGGAATAAAAATTAGAATTTTAGATTTTGTTTCTGTGCCTGGCAAAACTTCTGAAATAATTTTCAGTTCCATTATTAATATTTTGGGGAAAAATTTTAAAACATAAAATGATTGCATATTGTGCAGACAACACGAATGCAAATTTTGGAGGAAAAGCGAAAAGAAGTACAAATAATATTTTTATAAGTTAAACAAAAACTTTAATCAAAACATTATTGGTGTTGGTTCTGCAGTGCACATAATACATAACGCCATTCAAACAGCTGCTGATTTGCATGTAGATATGGAAAATACTGTTTTTAAAATATATTCTTATTTCTATATATACACTGTGCATATTGAAATGCTTAAAGAATTTTGTGAAACTGCAGAAGTCGAATATTAGAAAATGCTTGGATACAGTAAAATGCACTGGTTATCTCTTTTGCCATCTGTTGAAAGAATTTTGAAAATATACAATCCTTTGAAATCCTACTTTCTATCACAGGATAAATGTCCTAGAATTTTAGAAGAGTTTTTTGAAAAAGAATCTTCAAATATTTTGCTAGAGTTTGTACACAATCAGGCAGCTCTTTTTCAAAATGCTATGAAGCTTATTGAAGGTGACAAAATTTCGGTAATCGAAGTAGCAAATGAAGTTAATAATTTAAAAATTCAGTGTCAGAGCGGTTAGAAAATAATTTTCTTCCGTTAACTCTCCAAAATAGTATTAGCCAGCTAGAAGAACAAGGTACAATAAATCGTGCAGATATCATGAATCATGTTAAAAAGTTCTATAGTAACTGCATAGATTATTTAGAAGAGTGGACAGTACATTACAGTAATATTGAACATTTTTATTGGGTTACATTAAAACAAGAACTTAATTGGAATGATGTGCAAAAGTCATTCAATCATATTACTCAAAATTTCCGATATAGTATTGTTCCCAAAAATGATCTTTTTAATGAGGTATCATTATAAAATATATATATTGATAAGGGAAAGGTTAAATCTTGGGCATCAGCAGAACTCACAACAGAGAACAAATGGTTAGAAATATTTCATCATTTTGAAACAAACCATGTTCCATACAACAATGCACTAAAAATTGTGGAATACACACTGTCCTTATCAGGAACTAATGCTGTGACTGAACGTGTTTTTCTACAGTAAATAAAGTGTGGACATCAGAAAAATCACAATTAAATGTTGAGACTTTGAAAAATTTCATGACCTTTTAAACGACAGCAATCTACTAAAAAAAATCTCTTAAATGAGAAATATGCCAAAGAATAAAATAATACTATACATAATTTTAATGTATTATATTTGTACATTGTACTTATGTTGAAATTTTAAAATATGTATTACAATACTATTTTTGCATTCTATGAAAATTTTTGTTGCTCCATATAGACCAAATTTTTTTATCAAAAACCACCAGTCAATGTTATCCTGCTGTACCAATGTTAAAACCTGGTCACCTTAAATATACAGTACCCTAGTTTGGCCAAGAAGGGGTTCAATGATAGAATTGTTGCATTCATAAGTGCTACCCAGGTTCGATTCCTAGCCCTAAACTTTCAAATAGAGACTAGAACCACAATGTTGAACAATTACTAGAACAGCTTCCTAACTAGAAAGAAAGACTCAGTGATCTATTTCCAAAAATAAGGCAATGAAAATCTTATGAGTGCTGATAGTTCAGTAAAACTTGCTGTTCATGGGGATGCCATGAGTGGGGGACCCACTTGCAAGCAGTGAAAACTACAAGACTGGGACTGAACCTCTTGAATATATGAAGGATTACATGTAGGAAACTGTTTTAGATATTTTATGTGGTTGTTGATGACGTGATGGATGCTGTTTAGTCGGTTCTGACCCATAGTGCCTCTCTGTACAACAGAACAAAACAGCGCCCCGTCTTGTGCCGTCTTCACAATTGTTCTTATGTTTGAGCCCACTGTAACACAGCCACGGTGTTAGTCCAAATTGGCAAAGGTTTCCCTCTGTTTTTGCTGCCCCTCTATTTAAATATGATGTCATTTTCCAGGGACTGGTCTCTCCTGATAAAATGTTCAAAATACATGAGATGAAATCTCACCATCCTTGTTCCCCATGAGTATTCTGGCTGTACATCTCCCAAGAAAGAAGTGTTTGGTCTTCTGGAAGTCCAATATTCTTCACCAGGACCATAATTCAAACGCACTGATTCTTCTTTGGTTTTTCCTTATTCAGTGTCCAACTTTCACAGGCATATGAGGCAACTGAGAATACCATGACTTGGTCCAGGAATATATTAGTCCTCAGAGTATCATCCTTGATTTTCATTGTTTTAAAGATGTTTTGTTCATCCGATTTACCCCATGCAAGGTGTCATTTGACGTCCTAACTGCTGCCACTTTGAACATTGACTGTGAATCCAAGCAAGACAAAAATCTTGACAACTTCAACCTTTGCTCCATTTATCATGATGTTAACAATTGACCCAGTTGTGAGGATTTAGGTTTTCTTTACATTGAGTTGTAATCCATACTGAAGGCTGCAATGCTTGATCTTCAACAGCAAGTGTTTCAAGTCCTCCTCACTTTCAGCAAGCAAGGTTGTGTCATCTTCATATTACAGGTTGTTAATAAGCCTTCCTCCCAATCTGATGTCACATTTTTCTTCATATAATACAGCTTCTCTGACACTCACAATGAACTCACTCACTCACAATGAACTCACTCACTCATTCACAATGAACTCACTCACTCACTCACAAAAATAAAAATAAATAAATAAAAAATAATAATTATACAGCTTCTCTGATGATTTGCTTAGCATATAGCTTGAATAAGAATGGTAAAAGGCGAGAATCTTTTTTTTCCAGTGTGGTAATATATTTAAATATTTACTTTAAATAAAAACATAAATAAAAGGACAAGTCATTTAACATTAGTAAACCAGCACAGTAAGTGGAAAATAGGTTCAACAAAAACACTAAGGTATCAACAATGTTACCTTAAGAGTACTATTCCCTGAGCTCAATCAGCAACCAAACTAAAATATAAAGATTTAAAATACTTAGAAACTTGGAGAGCAAATGCTTTGAAAATGATTAGGGCAAAGAATGTACGGATGTGCTTTATACAATTGATGTATGTATATGTATGGCTTGTGATAAGAGTTGTATGAGCCCCTAATAAAATATTTTTTTAAAGGCGAGAATCCCGATGCACACCTTGCCTAATTTTAAACCATTCAGTATGCCCTTTTCTGTTTGCACAATTTTCTCTTGACCCATGTACAAGTTCCCCAGGAACACAGTAAAGTGTTCTGGAATTCCGATTCTTCTCAAGGTTATCCACGATTTATTAATGGTCCATACATTTGAATTCCTTTGCATAAGTAACCATCTTTCTGGTATTCTCTCCTTTCATCCAAGATCCACCTGATGTCAGCAATGACATCCCTTGTTCCACATCCTTTTCTGAATCCAGCCTGAACTTCTGACAGCTCCCTGTCAATGTACTCCTGCAAAAATTGTTGGATGCTCTTAAACAAAAATTTACTTGCATGCCTATCAATGATATTGTTCTGTAGTTTGAGCATCCTGTTGGGTCATATTTATTTGGAATGGGTGGAAAGAAATATAGCTTTCTTCCAGTCAGCAGGCCATGTAGCTGTCTTCCAAATTCCCTGGTATACATAAGTCAGTGCTTCCAGTACTTCTTCATCTTGCTGAAACATTTAAATTGGGATTCCATCAAGTCCTAGAGCCTTGCTATGCACTGAGTGCAGTTTGAACTTCTTCCTTCAACACCATTGGTTCTTGCTCATAGACTACCTCTTGAAATGGTGAAATGTCAACTAGTTTTCTTTGGTAAAGTGACTATGTCTTATTTCTATTTTCTTCTGATGCTTCCTGGATCGTTCAATATTTTGCCCATAGAATATTTCAGTATTTCAACTTGAGGATCGAATTCTCCCCTTTTAGCTTTCTAAGTCTACTTCATTATGCATTTCAGTTTAATCTTTCACTTTGTCTTCTTGAGCTGGCATTTGAAATTTTCTATTCAGCTCTTTGACTTCATCCTTTCATCCATTTTCTTTTTTTAAATCATTTTATTGGGGCTCATACAACTCTTATCACAATCCATACATATATCAATTGTGTAAAGCACATTTTTACATTCACTGCCCTTATTATTCTCAAAACATTCGCTCTCCACTTAAGCCTCTGGCATCAGCTCCTCATTTTTCTCCCTCCTGCCCCATTCCCCCCTCCCTCATGAACTCTTGATAATTTATAAATTATTATTTTGTCATATCTTGACCTGTCCGACATCTCCCTTCACCCACTTTTCTGTTGTCCATCCTCCAGGGAGGAGGTCACATGTAGATCCTTGTAATCGGCTCCCCCTTTCCAACTCACCTTCCTTCTACCCTCCCAGTATCGCCACTCACACCACTGGCCCTGAAGGGATCATCCGCCCTGAATTCCCTGTATTTCCAGTTCCTATCTGTACCAGTGCACATCCTCTGGTCTAGCCAGACTTGCAAAGTAGAATTGGGATCATGATAGTGGGCAAGGAGGAAGCATTTAGGAACTAGAGGAAAGTTGTATTTTCATCCATTTTCTGTAGCTACTCTACAATTAACAGCAAGTTTCAGAGTGTCCTCTGACATCCATTTTGACCTTTTCAACCTTCCCTGTCTTTTAAATGACCTTTACCTGTCTTCATGAATGATGGTCTTTATGTCTTTCCACAGCTCATCAGGTCTCCTGTCATTAGTATTCAATGCATCAAATATGTTCCTGAGATGTTCTCAAAATTCAAGTGGGATACTCAAGTTGGTATTTGGGGTTTTGTGGAAATTTTAATGTTCTTCAGCTTTATCCTAAATGTACACATAACTATTTGATGGTCTCCTCCACAGTCAGCTTCTGGCCTGGTTTTAGCTGCTGATATTGAGTTTCTCCATCCTCTCTTCTCACAGAGATAGTCCTTTTGATTTCTGGAGAAGTCTCTGTATATAGTTCCCTTTTGTGTTGTTGAAAAAAATTTATTTTTTATGGACAAGTCATTGGTCTTGTACATTTCTTGTATCATTTTAACTTGCCTTCTCCAGCTGCCCTTTGAAATTTTCTATTCAGCTCTGTTAGTTGATAATAACAGAAGGCAATAAGAGCACAAGAGGAGAAGTCCACCAAGTGAATGACCCTAGGTTGTGTTGACTTGAGTTGAACAAAGAAAATTGCACAGATGACCACGTAGAAGACTGACCCTGCACTTATACTCATGGTCAGAGGAAGACACTTGATGAAATGTGGACTTAGGATCAATTATAAGAATGTTGAAGGATTGGGCTGTGTTTTGTTCTGTGGTACTATGAGGAGTCAGAATCAACTCAACAACACCGAACAACAACAAAAGAGAATTTAGAAAAACAGACAACATGGTGAGCTCAAAGACACAGGGTTTGCTATTGAGTGTCCTCTAAGAAGGGCAGGTGCATTTGAAGGACAACTCCTAACATCAGTCAAAATAACCAAGATCAAGGCGGCTAAATAGAGGCCCTGAACCAAAATGAGGACAAATTGGCAGGATGGAGTGTTGTTCTGAGGATTCTGCCCTCTCTTCTAAAAGGTTTAGTGGTAAGGTAGATCTCTTAAATTTTCTATGTACTTTCTAAGCACCATAGTTTTTAATAAAATGTTCCTAATAATGTTTTAGGAAAAGACTATGGGAGGAAAGTAGTTACTAAACAGAGTGCATTGGAGAGACAGGTAGAAAAGATCAAACACATAACTCTGAATCAACTTTGTCAGTTGATCCCCTCTCTGGTGCCTGCTAGACCCAACCTGGTTTTCAACATCTCCTGCATTTTTGTTTTGTTTATTTTATTTGTGCATATTAGGGTGTATCTCAGATGTTATGACATTGGAGGTCACCCTCATGAAGGACAGCAAGTACAATAAGGGTTTCGGGGGCAGGAGGTACAGTGGTGGGGGTGGGGGGGGAGGCAATGTCAAGGAATCACATAAGAAAAAGAATGTTTGCAAACTGTAGTAGCAATTGCACAATTCTGCTCTATGTGATTGAACTATGGAATGTTATGATATATATTAACTGTCAATTAAAATAAAAGAATATAGGTGTGCTATTGGCTGAAATCAACTCGATGTCAACACCAACAAAGCCAACTTTATTCTACCTTAGTTTCTCTTTACCATGTAACCCAACACATTCAGAGCTTCTGTAGATGAGGACAAGCTAACTCTGGTGGATGGATCATTAGTCTTCCAAGCACACCAATAGCTCACAAACTATACCATATAAATGGAGGAGTAGGGAACACTTTTTTGCTCATTCTATGAGGCCAGAATAACTCTCATTGCAAACCTGATCATGATGATTTTGATCAGTTTCCTCCTGGTGTATATCAAGGAGAAATCCTTCCACAATTTGAACCATTCCACAATTGAGTGTCACCATGGTTTATGGTTGAACTATGTCGGGTTTCACTTTAAACACTTCACCTTTAAATTGAACAAAAACAGAGGCAAGAACTACATGGATTTGCCTCTGGCCACAAAACCAAGCACTAAAGTAAATGGAAGGCAAATAAGAGTTCATGCCAAAGACTGTCAGCAATTACCAAACCATTGTGTTCTTAAAAGTGTATACATACATACACTGCACAAGAGTTTGGCATTATAAAAATGCTGAACTAATTCTGGGCACAAATGTTCCAGTCAGATTACCCTAGAGCCTGGATTTGGAGGAACACAAGCCCTAGGTTTGTCATAGTTCTTATAAATCTCCAGGTGATATTTATAGAATCCCTAGTGATTCTTATTTATACAAAAGATCAATTTGTGTGTGTTTGTGTGTGTGTGCAACTACAGAGTCTGATTTCTGTAGCTGAGGTCCTTTACAGTTTTGCCTAACGCAACAGAGATAATTCAATTTCTTGACTGCTGGTTGCATAAGCATCGATTGTAGATCCACGCAAGATGAAATCCTTGACAATTTCAGTCTTTCCTCCAACTATGTCATCTATTGGTCCAGTTGTGTAGATTTCTGTTGAGTCTTGGTGGTGTAGTGGTTATGAGTTGAGCTGCTATTCTACAGTCAGCAGTTTGAAACCACCAGCTGCTCCTTGGGAGAAAGACACAGCTTTCTATTTCCCTAAAGAGTTACCATATAGGAAACCTGCAGAGGCAGTTACATCCTGTCCTACAGTGTTGCTATGACGTAGCATTGACATGGCAGTGAGTTTGGTTTTTTGCTTCTTTTTTTTTTACATTGGGTTTTAATCCATACTGAAGGCTGCAGTCCTTGATGTCATCAGCAAGTGCTTTAATACTTCCTCATGTTCAGCAGGTTGTGTCATACGCATGTCAAAGGTTGTTAATAAGCTATCCTCCAATACTGAACTCCTATTCTTCTTTATCTAGTCCTTCGTTATTTGCTTAACAGACAGCTTGAAGGTATAACACTGATGTACAACTTGCTTGATTTTATGTTACACTGTATTCTTTTGTTCTGTTCTAAGATTGCCTCTTGATCCATGTACAAGTTTTGTATGAGCACAATGAAGTGTTCTGGAATTCTCATTTGTCTCAAGGCTATCCGTAGTTTGTTATTATCCAAACTGTGGAATGTCTTTGCATGGTTAATAAAATCCAAGTAAACATCTTTCTGATATTCACATTTTTCAGCCAAGATCCATCTGACATCAGCAATGATAGCCCTCATTTCATGTCCTCTTTTGACTCAGCCTTGAATTTGAGAGCAACGTGTCCATGAACTGGTACAGTCATTGTTGAGTGATCTTCAGCACAATTTTTCTTGCATGTGATAATAATGTTATTGTTTCAGAATTTTCACATTCTTATGGGTCACCCCTCTTTAAATAGGTGCAATTATGGATGTCTTGGACAGATAACTGCCAAATTTCTTGGAATAGATTAGTGAGCACTTCCCCTGATGAATTTGGTTAGACAGTTCAACTGGTATTCCATCAATTCTTGGAGATTTGTTTTTTACTAATGCCATCAGTGCGACTTGGACTTCAGTACCATCAGTTCTTGGTCATATGTTACCTCATAAATTGGTTGAATGTCAACCTGTTCTTTTTTGGTACAGAGATTGTGTATTCCTTCTGTCTTGATGCTATCTGCATCATCCAATATTTTGCTCATACAATCTTTCAAAATTGGAACTTAAGGCTTGAATTTTTCTTCAATTCTTTCAGCTTCATGTGTACTTAATATTTTTGTGATTTTGGTTTTTCTAACTCCAGTTGTCCCTATTTTACTTTATCTTTTCAAGCTGCCTTTAAATTTTTCTGCCCAATTCTTTTACTTCATCATATTTTCCATTTCCTTTATGTTTAAGGACAAGTTTCAGAGTCTTTTCTGATATCCACTTTAATCTTTTTTCTCCTTTTTGTTTTTGTAATTGTTTTCTTTCTTCGTGTATGATATTCTTGATGTTATCCCACAGCCAGGGAAGTCTTCTGTCATCAGTTTTAAATGACTGAAATCTATTCTTCAGATAGGATATACTCAAGGTCATGTTTTTGCTCTTGTGGACTTGTTTTAATTTTTTCAAGTTCAAGTTAAACTTACATAATAAGCAGCTTAACATATTCAGCTCCTGGTCTCATTATGGTTGCTGATAGTAAGTTTCTCCATCGTCTCTCCCCACAGATGTAGTCAATTTGATTCCTGTGTATTACATCTGGAAAGATCTGTGTATGTAATCACCATTTATGTCATTGGAAAAAAAGATATTTGCAGTGAAGAAGTTATTGATCTGGCAAAATTCTATTATATGATCTGCAGCTTCATTTCTATCACCAAGGACATATTTCCAATTACTGTTCCTTCTTCTTTGTTTCCAACTTTCACATACCAATTGCCAATATTTATCAATGCAGCTTGATTGCATGTTTGATCCATTTCAGACTGAGGAAATTGGTCGAATTCTTCAATTTCTTCATCACCATCATTTGTGGTTAGTGTGTAAATTTGAATAACAGTTGTAGAAACAATATCATTGTATACATATAAGTATTATTTTATCACAAACAGCATTGTACTTTAAGATATATCTTTTTGTCCTTTTTGACAATGAATGGGACGCCATTCCACTTGCGTTTGTCATTCCCAGCATATTAAACCATTATGACTGCCTTATTCAAAAATGCCACATACCAGTTTCAGTTTACTGATTTCAGCTCACTAATAACTAAGATATCAATCTTTATGTATTGCACTTCATTCTTGATGGCTTCATTTTGATGACTTCTAAGTTTTCTAAATTAATATTTCGTGTAATCCACGTTCTGATTACTAATAGCGGCTTTCAGCTGTTTCGTCTCATTTTGAGAAATGCCCCATAAGCAAATGAAGGTCCTGGTGGTCTCACTGCAGCCACCTCATTATCCTTCACGCTACTTTGCGTGCCTTCTGACCTGAGAGACTCAACTTCCTGTACTATAGCTGACAATGTCCGGCTCTGATTCACGAGGTTTTCAGTGTATCTGACAATGTTTTGACGCTATTCGTAGTGTTCAGTGGCTAATCCCTCAAACGCTGACCACCTACGCCTTCTTCGTCATCTGTGAGCTCGACTAAAACCTCTTCACCTGGGATGACCCTACTGGTATTCGACATTCTGGTGACCCAGCTTTCAGAATCACAGCAACATGCAGACCACTACCATCCCACAAACTGGCAGGCAAGTGATGGAGAATTAGCAGTGGGAAGCCATATTTTAGAAAGACAAATATTCAAGGGAGAAATATTTACATTCCATATGCCTGAAACATCGAACTCTGGTGGACAGAGTAGAACTGCCCCCACAGGCCACTAACTCTTTACAGGAGCTGATTACACACAGATGGAAAGCGGTTTCAAACTGCCAGCCTTTCCGTTAACAGCCAGTCACTTAACCATTTCACCACCTGAGTTCCTGGTGCTTACCAGCTAACGTTGAAATAAGGAGAGTTTGTTATCTTGATGTCCCTGACACAAGAGCAAGTTTTCTCTAAATGTGGAAGAAGCAAACACGGTCATCGGTGTTAGAATGTGGTGATGTGAGAAACACTTAATTAACCATTGTTGGATTTGAAGATGGAACAGAGCCACAGACCAGCAATGTAGGCAGCCTCTAGAAGCTGGAAAGGAGAGAAAATAGATGTTATCCCAGAGCCTCCAGAAAAGAACACAGTCCTGTTGATGCCTTGATTTTGGTCCAGTGAGAGACTCGTTTCATATGCCCGATCTCTAAAGCGGTAAGAAAATAAACAGGATTAACTTGATGACAGTGAGTTTGATTTGAGAAATCATGTATCAACTTGGCTAGACTATGGTTCCTAGTGTTTTTGTCAAATACTGGACTAATTCTATAATGTATTCTAATGCAATGGAATGTAATCACTTTCTGGCTTCATCTGGTTTCTCTAGAGAAATCAAGCCAAAACGTTTATATGTGTGTATATACAGAGAAAATTAAATCAAGAAAAATTGCTCACACAGTTATAAAAGTAGACAAGCCAAATTCCAGGTAGGTTCAGTTCCAGTCCATGGGTCAGATATTAGGCCAGAGGCTTCTACTGAGTCACATACCTTGTTTCCCTGAAAATAAGACAGTGTCTTATATTAATTTTTGCTCCCAAAGATGCGATAGGTCTTATTTTCAGGGAATGTCTTATTTTTCCCTGAAGAAGGGTACGGTACACACTTATTGTTTGTTGTTTTGTTAAAAGAGACCCCACACTTCCTGTCTGCTCCAGCTACACTGCGGCCAACAGTGAGCTGCGTTGCGGCGCCTGCGACTATGGTGCACGGTCCAGAATTACAGTAGCTTGGGGCAACCTTCTTTTCAGGGAAGTCTTATTTTCAGGGGGATGCCTTATATTTCAGCGAGAGGTAAAACTGGAAGTAGGTCTTATTTTGGGGGTCTTTCTTACTTTCAGGGAAACAGGGTAGCTGCAGGGACTGATGAACCCAAGGTTAGCAGGAAGATGGCAGGCTGGGAGCTGCAGAGGTAAATTGATTCAAGGTCAGTCTAGTGGCTGCAGAAGTGAATGCATCCAAGCAGCAGATAAGTAGCAGGCTGCTGATGACTCCCAGGTTTGGTGCGTAGTACATCACATTGTTGACTCAAATCTAAAGAACCAGAGGGCAATGAATGAAGGAGATGCAGACACAGCAAAAACAATCAACATCCAATTATATTGAAAACAAGTCTCCAGGACACATCCTCAAGGGAATGTCCTTTCAATCGATTGTCTCGGGGCTATTATCTGAGTATGGGTGTTGTATCCCACCCTAAACCGCCTTATATAACTCACAGGCTGTTCATGGCAGATCTCATTTTGGAGTAAGTTACATTGTGTTAGGTCATAGGGAGCTACTAGGTCTTAACTACCAAACCATTGAGAATGTGAGGCCAGCTAAGTCGATACAAAATCTAAATATCAAACTTTCAGAGAGATTGGAACTCTTACACACTACTGGTGGGCTTGTAAATATGTACATCCACTGTATCCAACAATATCATTGCTGGGAATATACCCCAACGAAATAATAAACCGATCATGAAAAGACATATGCTCTCCCGCGTTCATTGCAGCACAGTTCACAATAGAAAGAAGCTGAAAGCGGCCTAAATCACTATCAGTAGAAGAATGGGTTAAAAAAAACATTGGTATACACCCAGTGGAATACTACACATCCCTAAAAAACAGTGATAAAACCGTGAATCACCTCAAAGACATGGAGGGATCTGGAAAACATGCTGAGTGAAGCTAGTCAATCACAAAAGGACAAATACCATATGAGTCCACTGCTGTAGGGACAAGCAATGGGTCAGGCACAAGCTCCGGCTTGCTGGTAGGTCAGGGCAGCCAGACAGTCTTATGAAGAGCCCGACAGGGTGCCAACGATCCATGAGCCATCCTCTCAAGGTATGCGTCTTAAAGGTAACTTTGGCAGAGGGCGCCTTAATGTCAGCTGAGATAAAAATGAACACTTAGTGACTGCCATGCAAAGTTATGATAAGATTTCCTCTGGACAGATAGACATTCCTATTAGAGGGATGAGGACAATGATGGAAAAGCCAAGTCAGGGGAAGGAAAGGGAGCAGGCACATCTGGGAGAAGGCAAGTGCATTGCTATTGGTAGAAAAATGGGGAAGACCAACTTCCATGTAGGAGTGGGGTTGACTAACAACACCTTTAAGGACCCGAAAGGTGGAGTATGCTTGGTAATATGCACCTAAGAAGCCACATTGACCCAAGGGTCTGTGTACACCCTGGGGACCCAGGCCAAGCGCCATATACTAGGGGTATTGAATCCTGAATCTTCAAGGGGAACAACATGCTCTAAAGGCCTTACCACAGGGATCAGATGTGGAAACTCCACTAGTTGAATTGAGCTCTACCTTAAACACACCTGTAACCTGAAGACCTGAGACTGAAAATTCATTTTGTTGGAAGAAGCAGAATCAGCTATACCAAGAGTATTGAACTGGCAGTAGCCAGGAAAACATTAACTTAGTACATCAGCGTACTTGCTGTATTAAGAATTATATTATACCAGCAAACCTGTTATTGAAATTGGCAGTGAGTATTATTGTAAATTTTGCTCAACAACCAACTCCCATTGTTTGTGTAAAAGTGTCCAGTCATATAAGGTTTTATTCTTTACAGGGGAATAATTCAGGTATTGAGATGTGTAGTTCCTACATTGGTACAATATGCCTCCTTCAACAGTGTCTCAAAAATTAGTACCAGAGGCTAATCAATGATGCCATTAACAGAAGATCCTTTACACCAAGGGCATGGTCAAGAAGATTCTCTACCATAGATTAACAAGGAGTTCTCTAAGGAGAGCCAAAGGCAGATAATAATTTTTAAAAATCCAGGAATGGATTTGGAGCTTGCACTAAATCCTAGCTCCAATTTAAGAACAATTAATTCTTATAACATGACCCTGCTCCAGATGCTCCTCACGAAGGAAGAGCAAAGAGTGGTGACGATATTAGATGGTGCCTACAAATAGAATAGTATCTGTGGTCTTAACGGCTTATTTCCAAACAAGCAGCCATCATAGTGAGATGCCATTTAAGTCCATATGGAAGAAGCACAGCATCTATGACCCAAGGATTGTAAATCATATCATCCAGAACCAATGGAGTGAATAGTACCAGAGACTAAATTGTGAGATTCTGGTTCACAGAAGGCATTGGGTGACAATGGAAGCCCAAGATACATTTTCAAGATCTACACAGAAAATGAGCCTCTGGTAGCTTCTCTCTATCCATAATTGAGGGACGGGAATAAACTGATTACCAGAGAGTATTAGAAAGCTGGATATAGGAGCTCAAGATGATAAACCCTGGTTTGAACAGTTAAGACATTATCACTTGATCCCCTGATAAGGTTTTTGATTCTTTTTTTTTCTCCCCAAAGTGAGGATTATCTCTAATGTATTTTGTCAGGTCAGGGTGGTTAGCCCTTTTGAATTGTTGTTATGTTTTTTTGGGTATGAAATTCTCTATAAGTATTATCTCTACTTACAGAGACAATAAGTAGAACAAGGGTTCCTGGGGGTACAATGGAGGAGGGGTGGGCTGAAGGGAAACTGATGTCAAGGAGTTCAAGGAGGAGAAAAATGTAAATGTCTTGAAACTGGTTGTAGCAGCAATTGTACCCTACTGCCTCATGTGATTCAGCTATGGAATGGTATGATATCTGGAAGAGCTCCCATGAAATGGTTTGGGAAATAAATAAATATCACACCTTCCATAATCAAGGGCAGTTCCTCAACAAGAGCTCCCCCTGTAGGTAAATATTTTCTTCCCCCCTTCCCCCCCCCCCCCAGGCTTACTGTTGCTAATAACTTCCTGCTGGCTACCACCACAACTCTTGCTGCTTTTTCCTAAACCCTGCACACACCTTTGTAAACTGTCCTTGATTAAAATCAACCCAGCATGAGTGTATCATCTGGTTTCCACCAGGATCTTGGTTGTTAGAACATTCATGGAAAAATTATTTTAATAGGTTCCTAAACAGAGGATGGCAAAGCACAAGACCACATGTTGTCAACCTGGGAGGAGACTTTAAATGTTTCCAGAAATAACAACTTGTAAAATTCTTTCATATATATTATCTAGTTTAATGCTAACAATACTCCAGTTGAGTATGTAACTATCTAATTTCCATTGTAAAACGGATACTCCAAGACAAGAAAGGGTAACTAGAATTCCCTGAACTTCTGTTGGCTATAAATCCATTGACCTTAACACTTTCTATTCAGACAACACACACCAGCAGTGCTGGAATTCAGATTGCCAAGCTTTGGGGTAAATAGAGCAATTGTATAAAGTCTTAGAAGCCAAGGGAAAGGACTAGTAATTCCAGCTTTGCTCTGTTAAAATACAAATCCTGGACTAAATTTATGTTTGTTAAGCTGATCCACTTAGGATATTTCTACTCGATCAGCACTTATTAAATAACTAAGAAGGAATCCTAGCGGGGCAGTGGTTATGCCTTGGGTAACTATGAGTGGGAATTGAATCAATGGCGGTGAGTTTAGTGGTTTGTTCTGGAGATAACTTAGACACTCACCTTCCATTTAGGAGACTTGGGTTCAATCCCTGACCAATGCTCCTCTTGCATAGGCGTCACTCATTAGCTAGTAGAAATTTTCCTGTGGCTTTGATGCTGAACAGGTTTCAGCAGAACTTCTAGACTGAAATGGACTAGGAAGCAAGGCTGGAGATCTGCTTCTGAAAATCAGCAAACAAACAGCCTGTTGGTCACAACATTGTGGAGATGATATAAGACCCGCGGCATTTTGTTCCATTTTGCATGGGTTGTAATGTGATCAATGTCCAGATTCAAATTGACTTCAAAGTTTCATGCTGCCATGCAACAACCTTTAGGACCCACATGAAACTCCACAGTTAGACATTTGAAAGAAATAAGAAACTAAGCCCTAACGAAAGCCAACATTGTTCCTATTTCTATTTCAGTAAACTATAGAGAGACTTCAGAAGTAATAGTAATTCTAAATAAGCCATCACATTTCCTAAAATAAATTATATACCATGTATAAAATGTAACAGAAAATCTATGTGCTAAAATTTTTTTTCAATTCCTCTTTGGAAAAGAACTGTGACCTTTCCCTGAAATATAGCTAAAATTATGGTTGTAGTTACAAAATTTAATGTCAACTTGATAAATTAATGAAGGGGTGGAGTCAAGCCTGTAAATCAGGTCATAACATGATGATTGTTCCTTGTGGACGTGGTTTTCTCATGAGGTTTCTGGAACTTCCTCTCTCTTGATTCTGCCATCTGAAGAGCTGGACCACTCCCACTCTCTGCTTCACATTCCTGTTGACATGCCACATGGAGCCACGCTGATGGCAGCCAAAGTCCTAGAGATGCGTCCACTGCCATTAGATCCACAGGACTTTCCACCAACCGGACAGTGATCTTCCTGCATTTGACATCATTGCATGTGCTGTGTGAGTCTGAAGAATTCAAAGGCTGGTATTGGACTGATGGGCTAATATGGAACTTATGGACTTGATCTGAGCTGGGCTTGGATATTTTCTTGATGCCTAATTACTTCTTGATATAAAGTTCTCTCTTACACATATAATTGTCTCTGGATTTGTTTCTCTAGTCTACCCAGACTAACATAACTATTGCCATAGAATTACATAGAATTCTGATTTCTTAGTATACTATTAACTATTTATTGGATACCTCCTCCCTCAGTGAGGTACAAATTAGCATTATGCAAATCTGGTTTTGCTATTATACATGGTAATAGTCTTCATGGTTTAGTCATTTACTTAGCTGAGTTCTTTCTACAGATAAAATTGCTATAATAGGCAACTGTAGATCAAAATGTTGACCATGAGAAGCATTATGTAAATATTTTGGATTGATTGATTTACTAGAAATGGAAATATTTTAGACTGTGGAGCCAGAGCATGGCAACCCATCAGACTCGACAGAAAACACTCCTAAAGGTCAACAAACAGACCTTGAACTATTTACAGGCTTTTCTGTAATGGTTTTAATCGTTAGGATTTTGTTATTGTTGTTTTATTTTGTTGCTTTGTTTTGCTCTGTCTTATTTTTGTGCTTATCATTGTCTCTGCATATCTATCTAGATAAGATATGTGGGATAAACAATCCAGAGGAGAAAAACAACAGGACCAATGGATCTGGTGGGGGGGGGAGGACGTAGGAGAGAGGGAGGCAGGGGAAAGGAAGTGGGTGTTAACAAACCCAGGGACAAGGGACAGCAAGTGATCTAAAATCCATGATGAGGAAGGAGTAGGAGGCCTGGTACGGTTTGATCAAGGGAAATGTAACCCAGAGGAATTACTGAAACCCAAATGAAGGCCAAACGTGATAATGTGACAAGAGGAAAGTAAAAGGAAATAGAGGGAAAAAGTAGGAGGCAAAGAGCATTTATAGAGGTCTAAATACAGGCATGAACATATGCAAATATATTTATATATGATGACAGGGAAATATATATGTGCATATATTTATAGGATTAGTATTAAGGTAGCAGAAGGACACTGGGTCTCTACTCAAGTACTCCCTCAATGCAAGAACACTTTGCTTTAATAACCTGGCATTCCATGATGCTCACCTTTCTGACACGATCACTGAAGACAAAGTGGGTACATAAACAAATGTGGTGAGAAAAGCTGATGATGCCTGGCTATCAAAAGGTATATGCCTGGCTATCTTAAAGGCTTGAAGATAAACAATTGGCCATCTAGCTGAGAAGCAACAAAGCCCACATGGAAGAGCACAACAGCCTGTATGATCACAAGCTGTCGATAGGATCAAGTATCAGGCATCAAGACCCAGAACAAAAAATCATATCATAGTAAATGAGGGGGAGTGCAGAGTGGAGACCCAAAGCCCATCTGTAGATAATTGGACATCCCCTTACAGAAGGGTCACAGGGAGGAGACAATCCAGTCAGGATTCAGTGTAGCACCGTTGAAACATACAAGTTTCCACTAGTTCTTTAATGCTTCCTATTCCCCCCCCAATATCATGACCCCAATTCTACCTTACAAATCCAGCTATACCCAAGCATGGACACAGATACAGATAAGAGTTTGAAACACAGGGAATCCAGGACAGATAAGCCCCTCAGGACCAATATTGAGAGCAGTCACCAGGTGGGTAAGGGGAAGTTGGAGGGAGAAAGTGGAAACCGATCACAATGATCTACATATAATCCTCTCCCAAGGGGATGGACAACAGGAAAGTAGGTGAAGGAAAACATGGGTCAGTGTAAGACATGAAAATAATAACAATGTGTAAATAATCAAGGGTTCATGAGGGAGAGAGGGGAGGGGAGGGGGGGGAATGAGGAGCTGATACCAAGGGCTCAAGTACAAAGAAAATGTTTTGAAAATGGTTAAGGCAACAATTGTAAAAAATGTGCTTGACACAGTGGATGGATGGATAGATTTTGATGAGTTGTATGAGCCCCCAATAAAATGATTTTAAAAAGAAATAAATGGAAGTATTTTAAGAGTATTTGGTCATCTTCTAGAGAATATCAGAAGCTCTTCCCCTTTAAGGACTTTTATCCTTTAAGGATTTTATCCCCAAATTTCATCGTCTTTAGGGAACCTCCAATCTATTTCATCCTTTGGGCAGGGTATGAAGAAGGACAGAGTTACTGAGCCCTGGCCTCCTCTAAGAGTGGTTCATAGAAAGTTTTCAGACAAACTATTCCTTAGGTACTATCAGCCACAAACAAAGTCTTTGGTTAGGGTGAAGTCACCATCCAGCAGAGCTAAATTCAAGATTGAAGTCTCCTCTGACTTGAAATCAGAACCCAATTAATTTTCCTCACACACACCCATAGAAACGGTCACAAAATTAATGTGGGTCTTTTTGCTTTCTGCATTCAATCTCTGGAAAAACAAGTAGTGTGTTACAGCTGTTGGAATTTTTTTTCTCAGTGTAATGTATGTGTGATTGAGGTAGTTTATTGTGCCAACCTGGCCGATAAACACATGTGGGGCTAATTGAAAGGCAGAGGGATAAATGGCTCAGTGAGCCTTGCCTTTCTAGTTCTCAGATCTCTTTCTTTGTGATGGTTGGACCAGGGTGCATCTGCCTTAGACAGTTTCCTGCTTCAGCTTGCAAGGCTCACTTCCTGCAAGACATCCCCAAAAGAAGCCATATGGACCTACCCCAATGCAACCCTGGATGCTGGAGCAGCCGTGTGGAGACCCCTGTCAGCGCTGAGATGCTCATGCGTTCACTGATCCGGCTTTCCTCCTGAAGTCAGCATCATAGTGTGTGTTTTGTGAGATGGAGGAGGACTTTGTGGATTTGTGTTGGATATACCGGTTAATGTTGGACTTGTGGGCTTGTGCAGCACTGGATTGGGATGTTTTCTAGATGCACACTAAACCTTTATATAAAACTTTCTTTTACACATGAGTTTCTGTGGATATGTTTCCCTAAAGTGCCAAGGCTAACACAGTGATGCACTAGTGATTCAGTAGAATTCTTCCCTTCTATGAGGAATACCAGGGCTCAATTCACAGCCAATACACTTCATGTGCTGTTACCACCTACCTGTCAATGAACAGGTTTCAGCTGAGCTTCCAGGCTAAAATAGACTAGGAAAAAAAGTCTTAGCCATCAGCTTCCAAAAATCTGCCACAGCTGTCTGATTCTATTGTTGGTGAGGATTCCATGAATTAAAGACCAACTTGACAGCAGCTAACGGAAATAAGTATGTATTTAAGAAGTCACAGGGGAAATTCACACATTCAACTGCTAACCAAATGACCGAAGGGTTGAATCCACTCAGAAGCACCTCAGAAGAAAGGCTTTGTGATCTATTTCTGAAAAACTGGTCGTTTAAAATGCTATGGAGAACAGTTATACTCTGACACAGATGGGATTGCCTCAGTTAGAATCAACTCTCTGACAACTATTTTGAACCGTTCTTTTAACCTGGGCCTCACATAGATTTCTCTTGGCTGTAGTGATTTGTGCAAATAGATTCTTGGATAGGCTTCAAGATTTCTCAATTTAAGACTCCATATGATTTTGACTATTTTTGATAATAATTAACAAGTACAATCTAAACACAATGGCTTTGGCACCCCAAAACTTGAATCAAGCAAGTTTTGATCTTGTTGGTAGGGAAATATCTGGTTTTAATTTAAGATTTTATATTAGCCTCAGTGACTCTTAAAGCAGATATTAATCTTAAATAATACAGATTAGTACGACAGACAAGACTCTTGTATTACTAAACTAACAGTCCTCATCACCAATTCATTTTTCAATAATTCAAAACAAAACATTGGTCACTAAAGTCGTTTGCATTTTAACCATTGTTTAGGGTTGTTGTTGCTTCTGCTGTTGTTAGTTGCCACAGAGTGGGCCCTGACTCACGAGGACCTTATGCACAATGGAATGAAACACTCAGTTCTATTCCATTCCCATGATCGGTTATTGAAGGATCTGTTTTGATAGCCAGACCTTTCTTGTGAGTGTCCTTTACTCTGAAAGCTCCATGGAAACCTATTCAGTATTACAAGACTATTCAAGTGTGAGATGCATGGATTGGGAATCCAACCTACGTTTCTTGCATGGAGGCAGATGAGAATTCTACCACTAAATCCACCATGGATTCCACTCGTGCTGGTTGTTGTTGTTAGGTTCAGTCCATGACTGGGTAGGGTGTCATTAGTCTGTCATCATACTCTACTGGTTAGAGTTATCATTTTAAAAAGGAAGCAACTGAGTTATGTGGTGCTACCCTCGTCATTGTGAATCATCAAATCTGAATACCAAGATGTCTGGATATCATACCCTGTTATTGAGAAATAGGTACATGTTGGAGCACCAGTGGTTCTAGTTCTGCATATCAAATTAGGAAATAAACACAGCTTCACAATCCACATATCAAATTAGGAAATAAACACAGCTCCAGCTTCCATTGGGGAAGTAGGTTCAAAGTCTCTGTCATGAGACCTACCTCCCGGCTTTAGCAAGTCAGACATCCAAGCAAACAAGGCTGTTTCCCTGGTGAAGAAAGCTCCTGATTGCCAAGCACAGGAAACTCTTTCAGCTTCTGCCATAATTTGATTTGAAAACTAACACTGGATATTGGGGAAATCAAAACTGTGCAGCAATGATAATCAGCCTGAGAAGAAGTAGACTTCCTGAGTCTTGAAAAAGGTCATTCAAGAGATTTTTTTCACACCACTGCCAATATTTTCATAGGCTCACTCTGCACAACCTGGATTTCTCCCAGTCTCAGGAACGTAGCTGTTCTGGTGAATGAAGGGCAAGTAGTTAGATGAGGCAACCTGCTGCCTGAGAGTGAGGCTCTGATTCCAAGAAATGGATAAAAATATCTCAGGAAGAAGATGTACAGTATTGTCATTAAATCGAATCGTGATTTTTTTAAGGACAAAAAGACGCACATAAAAGCCCATTTAATGTTTGGCCAACACAGAGGAAAGAGCTTTCTGTGTTAAGTGCAAACTTACTTCAAGGAAGCTGTCAATCAAATTACCAGCTACTGGCATGTGGAAACTGCCTGATCAGGCTAAAGGTAACTCAAATCCCAACACTTCGTTCTGGACTGTTCTCTAGCACATAAAACGATCCTTTTGCTTAATTATTTTTAATTGCAACAATTTCTATAATAGCTCAGAAAATTTAATATGTATTTACAATCCTGGTGAATAAGTACTTCAAATATTCTGTGATGAGGCCCAGTCTTTCATTTTAGCAAGAGGTAATAGAGCTACTTTGAGGGACCAAGAAGGAAAGAGCCCATATGTGTATTCAAGAGGACCACAAATAAATAGAATTATATTCAAAGTGTAAGATTTTAGGAGCAAAAAATATTTTTTACAATGAACATATATTCATGCATCAGTTGTATAGTTTAGTATGTTCTGTTAGCCTGGGTTGCCTAGAGAAACAAATTCATAGACAAGCATGTGTACATAACAAAGAGCTTTCGATACAAGAGCAATTCAGTATTGAGAAAACATTCCAGCCCAGTCCAGATCAAGTCCTTAAGTCTAATATTAGCCCATATGTCTAATACCAATCTATAAATTCCTCTTCAGACTCACATAACACATGCAATGATGCAGAATGAAGGACGATCACAGACCAGAGGGTAGAAAGTCTTGTGGATCCAGTGGCAGTGTAAGTATCTCAGGTCTGACAGGGGTCTCCACGTGCCTTCTCCAACTCCAAGGCTCTGGCTGCCATCAGCCTGTCTCTATGTGGCTTGTCAACAAGAATGTCCAGCAGGGAGTGAGTGTGTGTGCCACCTCCAATGAGCTATTTATATCCTTGGTGCCTCCAAATGAGGTCATCAAGCTGCAACCTGATTGACAGGTAAACTCCACCTCTTTGCTCATAAGTCTCAAATTGACAACAGATTATGTAACTACCACATGTTTTCTTCAGAAATCTGGATAAATCTCACCCAGTAACATGATAGGAAAGTGCATGATAAATAAAGCTACTCTTAGATGAATTTTCTGTTTACCAACTGAGTTTGTAACCTACCAGAAGGCAAACATTAGAACGGTGTCTTTGAGATGGAGTCAGTGTCTATGTAGTACAAATGGTTAACACATTCCATTATCAACTGAAAGCTGAGAGAAACAAGTCCACCCAGAAGTGCCTCATAGGGAAAGTCTAGAGATCTACTTCTGATCTAAATCAACCACTAAAGCTTCTATGAAGTACATTTCTACTCTGACACACATAGGGTGGCCATGATTTGGAATCAATTCAAAGGCAATTGGTCGGTAGGTTAGTGGTTGGTTGGTTATTGTGGAGTCGGCAGAAAGGTTTCATTGGCACGTGGATTTGTGGACCTCTTTCAGTAACTCTAGGAAATGTGGAAATGAAACCCAGATGCATACAGGTGGCTTCCCGAGCAAAGATTGCCACTGCCATATAATCTAGACAAGTAAGAGCATTTGGGCTGGCACCGTTTTTAAAATATTCAAATAGGAAAGCCTTTAAGTGGGGAATGTGCTCTCCCATTGTCACAGTAACCATATCACCCTTTATCGTACACCTCAGATCCACACATTCGCAGGCCCTTTCCAAGACCCTAAAGACATTTGCGGTTCCAAAATCTACTTTGTAACTTTATGCCCCTCAAATATAGGCATGTTAAAGCTCTAGCCCCCGTGCTGTAAACGTGAGCTAGTTTAGAAACAGGGGGTTTCTTGTTAATGAGACCATGCAAGAGTGGAATGAATCCTAAACATATCCCTCTGAGAAGTATTGTATCAGAAAGGCAGAATATGCACAGGAACACACTGTGGTGGGTAGGAAAAGTGCAGAAACCTTGTGAGGGACTGTCTACAATTCAAGAAACAACCAGGAATTGACAAGGAGGTGCCCTTCTCTACAGCCAATGTTCTGATTTGAACTCTCAGCCTCCAAAACTGTGGGGGAAATAAATCACGTTTTTTAAAGGCTCCCTCTTGTAGTACTTTATACAATAACCCTCAAAACTAAGGTAAACTTTGTCTTTTCAATATCCAATCGTGATGTCAAAATGAAAATAATATTGGTGAAAACCCATGATGAAAAAATACATTGAACAAATAGCACATCTGCAAAATCCCATCCTCTTGGTGTTTCGATTAATAGCCAAAGAGCAAAATGATCTCTCTGCAGCGTGTATTCAGTATTGTCCCGTTAAAAAAGGGAGAACAAGCCTTTCCCTATAAGTCCTTCCTTAGCCAAATCTGCCTCTAACAAAATCATACTACTGAGCCTTTTAGACTCATTTACCTACACTCCTGGCAGAGTCCGAGCATATCTCAAAACCTTCGACAAGCATAACATTCCTTTGCAGGGCATTCCACCATAGGTTGGCGGTGGTCGTGGTGGGTATTGTCAAGTTGATTTTCAATTCAGGGAGACCCCACGAGACAGTAGAACTTCGCCTACAGGGTTCCTAGGTTTACTGTAGCAGATCGCCACGTCCTTCTCCCTTAGAGCTGAACATGGATTTGAAACAACCTTTAGATTTGCAGCCACATTTAGCCATTGTGACCAGGGCTCCATAATATATCCCGGTGTAATAATGGAAAAGTTCTTTCTTAAAATTTCACAGTGTAATTTACAGTGAGACGGTGTAACAAGCTCTGACACACAGCCACAATGTTGCCGTGGCTAAATACGCTTTGAATCCAAGTTCAGTAGCAGAGAGCAAAGGAGACAGAAGGGAATTTTCTGCTGTCTTCCAGACTCAGAGCCTCAGCCACACCTGGGCCACTGAGAATTCGTCCTGGGGTCTTCTGCCTGTCGTTCTTTGTATTTCTGTTACGGTTGTTTTTGAGAGTGTTTCAACTAGAAGATAAGGAAGTACAAATCTGGCCATTATAGTCTTTTGAGTAACTTAAGAGATGGATTTTATCATCTATTCTCCCTAGTTCCATGGGAATTTTTTTTTTTTTAGTTTACTGTCTTCTCATTTTTTTATCGTTTTATTAGGCACTCATACAAATCTTATCACAATCCATACATACATCAATTGTGTAAAACACATTTGTACATTCATTGCCCTCATCATTCTCAAAACATTTGCTCCCCACCTAAGCCCTTGGCATCAGCTCCTCATGTTTCCCCCTCACTGCCTGCTCCCCCCTCCCTCATGAACCCTTGATAATTTATAAATTATTATTTTCTCATATCTTGACCTGTCCGATGTCTCCCTTCACCCACTCTTCTGTTGTCCGACCCCCAGGGAGGAGGCCACATGTTGATCCTTATAATCGGTTTCCCCTTTTCAGCCCACCTTCTCGCTACCCTCCCAGTATCGCCACTCTCACCACCGGTCCTGAAGAGATCATCCACCCTGGATTCCCTGTGTTTCCAGTTCCTATCTGCACCAGTGTACATCCTCTGGTTTAGCCAGACTTGCAAGGTAGAATTCAGATCATGATAGTGGGGGAGGAGGAAGTATTTAGAAACTAGAGGAAAGTTGTATGTTTCATCATTGCTACCTCACACCGTGACTGTTTTTTGTTTTGTTTTTTTTCTGACTGGCTTTTTATGGAGACTCAATAGATAAGTGGTCAGATAGGGGACTAGTCAGATGACTAGAGAGGACAGATGAGATCCATGTTAACTCTTTTTTCTCCCTGTAAATGAATTAAGACATATTTTACCAGAGAAACCACTATGAAAATATTTGAGGAGACTAGATTCCTTTTTATTTTGGAATGCTCACATTCCCTCACGGCCATCAGGTTGTTTCCGATTCACAGTGGCCCTGCAGGACAAGGTGGGTCTGCCCTGTGGATTTTCAAGACTGTAACTCTTCACAGGAGTCCAAGTTTCATCTCTCTAAGGAGGAGGCGCTGGTGGTTTCAAACTGCTGACCTGATGGTCAGCAGCCCAATGCATAACAACAGGGCCACCAGGGTGCCTTTGAAATGCAGAGTTCATTAAATATAATAGTTAAATAAAAGTAGTTTTCTTTACTCAGTTCTTATCAGATACATAGACACACTTCTTCATTGAACTAATAATTACCTTTGGAAATAAATTTGTGAGTAGAATGTAATTTATGAATCTGTTAAGTGTTCTCCTCTGGTGGAAAGTCGGTAACATTATTTATGAGAAGGAGGCTGAATCTTAAAGGAGAAACAAAGACAAGGAGAGCTAGAAGCAGAGGCATAGAAGGCGTTGAGGGAAGGAGTAAAAGGTGTACCATCAGAAGATGAGACAGAAAAATGGGAATAGGAAATGGAGTTAGAAGGAGCCGGTCATTGAGGTACAATTCTGAAGGGATTGGCTAGCTGGCTGCTTTTATGTTTCCGTTTGTATTTTTATGCCACCTCACTGTGATGGTGGCCTGGACTCTGGTGAGTGAACTCAAAGCCCTGTGACTCAGCCCAGATTGCTGGCCATCAGCATCACTGTGGTGAAAACACACTGAGCAGGAATGGCATGGGGATCTCAGATTAGTAAGATGCTTACTGCCTGTGACCACTGGGTTTTGATCTTTTTTTTTTTAATAAGGAATGTGTATTTATATTAGTCCACATTTTTTATCTTTTTCCTTTTCCTAATTCCAGGGCCCTGAGCAGAGCCCCAAACCTGTGCTCTTTTTGAAGAGGTGCCTATGGGTAAAGGAACCTCTTTAGTTGTGTCCAGCAAACTGATGATGGTGTGGCCCACTCTCCTTTTCCCCTTTTCTATGAGCCTGCTACAATCCATGAACCATCCTCGTCTGCATCTGACAGGAGCTACAGGACAAGTCCCTGTGGGATGAGCAAACCTCAGCGAGGGGCTGACTTCCCCTCCTCAGGGAGTGGTAACTATTTGGCTGGGTTGAAAGCATGGCGGTCAGTGATGGTAACTTGAGGCATATCAAGGAGAAGAACTGTGCTAACCTTCTATTAGATTCCTCGGGTGGGAAATGTCTCCATTCTTGGCTTCTCACGAGAAAGAATTCATGCGGAAGCCTAGTTTGTGGTCCAAGTGAGTTTTGATAAAGGACAGAAGAAGTTTCAGGTTTTATAGTTAAGAACACGGCAACCTTGTGGGACTGCACCCCCACACGTGGCAGCCTGAGGACAGCTGAGCTGGGAAGGCAGAGGAGCTGTGGGAAGAAGCGGGTTTTGATCTTTTATTGGCAATGTCTTCTACCAATATAGAAGTAGCTTAAAGAGCTGGTTCAATAATAATACTAAGTTAAACACGGCTAATCAGATCACTTTTGATATACAAAGATTTTAAGGTGAAAGAATGGAAAGGGAGGTAGGAGGAGTTGGTTAGCAGATAGAATGGGGGAAGGACGCAAAGAGAGGAAAGGAAAATTATAAAAATAAAATTAAATGAGCTCCCTCCTCAAAATTAATTAATTAGTTAATTACCTACCCGGAAGAATTCCAATAGTTATAATAATATTATAATATTTTATCCATAGAGCTCCCAGGGGGAGGAGAGTAGAGCACCTAGCAAGCGGGGGGCAGAGCACCCAGCGGGATGAGGAGAGCACGCCAACCACGGAGGAGGAAGACAGGAGGACCGTGGCTGGGGAGGGGCGGGGCGGGGGAAGGAACGGTAGCACACGCTCCAGGGAATAGTGCAAAGGACTCACTGAAAGGAATAGCACTCGGCTTCGGGGAAGATGGTGCTGATGGAGGGACACCGTCTGCAGTTCCCTCAAAGTCAGTGGTTTCTGAGCCTTCCGACAGCTCCTCATGTTGTGGTGACTCCTCAATCGTATAATTATTTTCGTTGCTACTTCAGCACTGTCATTTTGCTACTGTTGTGAATCAGGTGACCCCTGTGAAAGGGTCGTTTGACCCCTCAAAGGGGTCGCAGCCCACAAGTTGAGAACCGCTGCTCTAAGTGATAGCTGGATCTGTAGGTGAAGAGGCCAATTCAGGGGATTCTGATTGAACCCTGGTTTCACATGGCACCGAGGAAACAGAAGACAGCAAAGTACTGTTGGTTGGTGGACAAACAAGATCTTGCTACATCAAGGCCCCTGTGTACCGTATTATGAGACGTACTATTCTGGCAATCCTGTGACAGCCCTTCTGTTATATTTTGCTTATTCTTGTGTATACAAGGTTGTATCTCAGAGATGCGCAGTCATTGGGGATCATCCTCCTGAAGCTGTGCTATTTGTTTCTGTTTTTCTATCAATGAAACCCAGGGACCTTGAGACTACAGGGAAAGTGGCTTTGAGGGGAGGGACAATAGAAAGGGGTAGAGGGAGGATAAGAAAGAGATGACGCAGAAGTCCAGGAAGGAGAAGTATGTTTGGACACTGATTATAGAAGCAATTGTACAATTATGTTTGACATGAATGAACTATGGAATGAAATGACATATATATCAATTCCCAAGTTCCAGCAAATTAAAAAAAAAAAAAGCATAGATTCTGGAATGAGTTCCGGGCTTGCACTGAATCCTAGTGCCAAGTTAAAAACAATTAGTTCTTACCCCGTGGCCTGGCTCGATACTCACCTTCATGAAATGATCACTAATGAGAAAGGCTCTACCGCAAGGAGATGAGGCTCAACTATCAATCAGATTAGTGTCTGGGGTGACACCAGCTGTGTGATGACAATTGCAAAATTCTAATATGGTGAAGAGAACAGTGTCAGAGCTAAAATTACGAACACATAATTTGTAGAAGGCTATGGAGGACAGTGGGAACCCCAAACCCATTTGCAGAGTTATCCAGACAGGCTGAGCTGCTTGCAGATCGCCAGAGGCAAGAATCCTGAATAGTCCTACTGCCAAGCAGAGACCATTGTCATCTTGATTGTGCTGGACTGAACTCCATACTTGGCCAGTTTACCTCCCTATAGACACGACCTAAATTTAATATGTTCTGGGTGCAAGTATATGTTACTGGTTCCATGACAGAAATTTCTTCCCTGGTTTCCTGAATGTTGACGGGCGTCTTCTCTCTCTCACACATTATTTGTATTTTGGTCTTTATACTAATCTGAGCCTATCCTCACCACCTTGTTGCAATTTGTTTCTCATTGTTCTCTGTTGGGTCTCCCAGCTGTGAAACACAGGAGGCATGGGTGTATAATGATAATTACTGATGCCAGGTGTGATAGGGAGTGCAGGGGTGGGGGATGGGTAATAGGGAGGGAAAGGGAATTCAGGGAGTAAATAATGAAGGCAGGAGGGGGGAGGGGGCACTAGAACTGATCGTGATTGAACAACTCATTTTAAAGGTGATTTAAAATGGGGGTGGGGAGGATGTTTTAAGATAAATGAGGTGCTCATTGTACAATTCCTCTTGATATGATTGAATGATTGAACTACTCAGTTGTATGATGTGTAAATTATGTGCCAATAAAACTGTTTAAAATGTTTTTCATCATTTTTACCTATACAAACAGCAATCTAATTGTCTTGGAATAAGTAAACAGCAAACTAATTGTCTTGGAATAAGTAAAACTACGATGCTCCTGGGAGGCAAGAATGGTGAAACTTAGTCTCACATACTTTGAAAACGTCCTCAGGAAAGACCAGCTCCTGGAGAAGGACATCATGCTTGGTAAAGTATCAAGGCATTGACAAGAAGGGAGACTTTTAACGAGATGTATTGACACAGGGGTTACATCAGTAGGCTCAAACATAAGAATAATTGTGAGGATGGTATAGGACTGGACAGTGTTGCTTTCTGCTGTACATAGAGTTGTGATGAGTCAGAGCTGACTCCACAGCACCTAACAACTACCTAAAATAACCACAATAACCAGTGTATGATTGCTATGTACCAGCATTATATACAAGTAGTATGCATAATTTATCCATCCTATGTTTATTACTACTCCTCTCCTATGAGATAGATACAAATGCATAGTCCCTAATTACATTTTAAAATCTGAAAGTTCTGTAACCATAAGTTTCATAAAACAAATTCATTTGACAGCAAAACCTAGCTAGACTTCATGTGAGACTATTCATCGTTTTCATTTAAGACGTTTTATGTACATTTTACCACAGAAATATTAGTGTGTCTCACTAGAGGATGCTGCCCTAAAGTTCTCTACATAGTAAGTGACATATGTACTTTACTACTTTTCTAAACTGCCCCCCCTCAAAAAATGCTGAATTTTGAAACTCATTTGAATCCATGAGTTTGGGATCTGAGATTGTTTCTTACTGTATTATAGGTAAGGAAACTAAGGCCAGGCCCATTTGTCTTCATTCATCTTGATAGTTTATTTGGGGTCTTTGGAACTCTTTTGTTGATGACTCCACATTTTCATTTAACATTTGTTAATGTCTTAGCATTTTTCTCTGCACTATTTCAGTACACATATACACTGATCAGATGTTAGCAAGTTCTCTTATGAAGAAATTTCAAAGACATCTTTTGTCCCAAAATGGAAAAAGCTGACATCCTCCAAAATTTTCCTTGAACCCAGCTGAACTCACTTTTAATTCTCCTACCCTTCATTTTCAGATTACTCAGTATATTTAATGCTACCCTTCCGCAATTCCACCCAAAGCTTACATGAAGGGTATTGATTAAGAAACCATCAAGTTGTTTGCATGCGCTTGAGATGTTGTTAAGCACGTTGACATGTGTTTAAGAATGCCAATGTGAAGATTACCCATCCTGGGCTCCAGATTTCAATCACAACCCTAGAATGAGCTCCTGGTCACTCTGTGGTCTAAAGTCTGAGAGAAAAGAGCATTTCATACTATGCTGCACTTGGTAAACAATGATTTGATACATTGAAGTAACCATAAATATTATTTATCTTACCATAGACATAAGAATGTTCAAACACCACAACTAATTAAGGTTCAATAATAGATTCAATAAACCAAAGCCGGTTTTTCTGGTTTATCATCATAAGTAAAGCAGTGGTCATTACGTTCTAACTTTAAAGGGTTTTGTTTGATTGCTCTGAGCAGAAAATATGTAGCATTGCTTGTCCCATAAAAGGCCTTGCCATCTATAGTCAGCACTAAAGGACATCTGTTTCCACTATGATCTTTCTTTTCCAATTGTTAAAACACATTATGTGTTATAGCCAAAACCTATATTTGAACATCGATGAGTATTTTGCTAAAAGATAGAAAACCAATGTTTTCTTTGTAACCAGCAAAAAAAAACAAACACAGAGAGAGAAGAATTTGGTCAAAAGAAGCTGATGACAATGTCTTGTTTGCTAGATCTTTCCTTGGTAGCTGGCTGGTAGAAAGACGTAGCTCACATAAGGGAGACGCTGATGCTATAGAGTAGCCGTCACAACTCATTGGTACATTTCATTATTCTGGATAGCCCATTTGGAATGTTCTTCTTTTTTTTTGGAGTTATAGTAACCTTTATTTAAAACACAAAACAAAACCTATGGGCTGTTTGCCAATGAGCACAGTATTTAATGTTAGTAAGAAGGCAGCACACAGGAGAGATGCAACTTCAGCAAAACATGTTGTAAACAACAGGTATCAGTTCTCTACACAAAAAAGTACCCTAAGAGGCCAGAGGGCAGCTCCATAGGATTGGTACATCATGTTTCCAGGTGGGAACAAGAAGTCCCATTCCCATTTCCAATAACACACAACAACCCTTCTAGGAAGCTTGGCAGAGTCTCACCAAGGCCCACAGCAACGGACAGTAGCCTGGCTCAAGTACAGCGCACAGAATGGCTGGGAGCGTGGCACGAACATGCAGTCTTCCATGCCTGGAGTACCAAGGCATCCTCTCTGCTGGGAGACAGCCCCAAAGAACACTCCGAGCCGGGAGGTGGCCGGTGGAAGAGCTAAGGGGTTGCAATAGCACAAACAATATGCACGCACTGCCGTCAAGTTGATTCTGACTCACAGTGACCCTATAGAGGGTGTCTGAGGCGGTTTATTTTATGGGAGTAAATAGAGCCATCTTTCTCCTGTGGAGTGGCTGGTGGGTTTGAACCACTGATCTTGCTCTTAGGAGCCCACTTACCTGAGAGTGCCCAAGGGCACAGAATGTCAAAATACTGCCCCACAGGGTTCCCAAAGCTATAAATCTTTCTGGCAGCGACTGCCAAATGCTTTTCCTGTAGAATGGCTGGTGGGTTTGACTCACTGATATTTTTGGTTAGCAGCTAAGCACTTTAATCACTGTGCCACAAAAAACAAACAAACAAGAAAACCCCAAACTCAAGGCCATCCAGTCAATTCTGATCAATAGCCACCCTATACAACGGAGTAGAACTACCACTGTAGATTCTGGAGGCTATACATCTTTATAGCCTCATCTTTCTCCCAACTGGTGGATTTGAACTGTTGATCTTGTGGTTAGCAGCCCCATACATAAGCCACTGTGCCACCACAGCTCCTTCTATCCCTGATACAGATAGAGAGAGAGAGAGAGAGAGAGAGAGAGAGAGAGAGAGAGAGAGAGAGAGAGAGAGAGAGATTGATTTAATTAAAAACCCCTGTAAGTTTACTCATGGAGAAACAAGCGACAGAACACTTTTGCAGCCTTTGCAGTGCAACCATTACAACTGTATTAAGAGCCAACGGGAGAGCTGGGAGACCTGAAAGACACGTGGAGAAGCCGCTGTTCCCACGCTTGGATCACAATCACAATGACCTTCCAGTTGGGAAAGACAGATGCAACGACCTTCTTTTCTAGGGGAGGGGTTTTCCAGGTCCACCAGGGTCAGAAGAGACTGAAGGGAAGATCAGAGGATGCCTTAAGGAGTTAGAACTTCAGGAGTATTGGCAGGTTCAAAGAACCACAAGCCGCCAGATGCAATGGAGGGAGTGAGTCTAGGTGCCCATTCACAGCTGGGTAAATCTGAGGTACTTGGATGCCACGGACACCCACCTCTCCCTCAGAGACAGGACAGGGACTGAGACTGGGGAAGTTTATATCTCCCTGGACTTTTCCACACTCATGAAGAGCCAATACTAAACTAGACCAGACAATGGGGACCACTTTGGGCAAAGTAGTTGATCTCCTATATGCAGGATGTGTGGTCAAGGATGAGGTTTCCGGCTGCTTTTGGCTTGTCTCAGTGCTGAAGTGCATCGCTACATAAAACAGGTGTTTCCGTAAGATCGATGGAATAACACAGCAGTGTCTCTGAGCCTCAGCTGTCAGGGTCCAGCCGGACCCGTTTCCCATGCGTGATTTTGTCTTCCAGATGGCAGATCCCTTCCTGGGCAATGTCTCGCTCGTTCTCCCCCGTGGCTTCCACAGGGAAGTCCTGGTCTGTGGCTACTACCTGTCGGACTGTCATGTTAACCCGCGCCGTTTTCAGGTAGCTGGCACACAGCTGCCGGTCCTCCACAGAACAGGGTTGGACCACGGTGTCTCTCGGGAGATCGGCGGGGAGCGGGGCCGCCAGGCAGAGAGGCAGGCTGTCCTCCTGGGCACTGGGAAGAACCCGAGGGACTGCATGGTTTAGCAGGCGGCTGGAACCAGACATCACCACGATGTCACCGCTGTGCATAAACGTGGCTGTAGGGGCTTCATCTCTTCGGAGGCCACCCAGGAGAAAGATGGCAGACTGTCCAAAGCTGAACGATAGGAGGGGTTTGGAGTGGTCGAGCTCCGACCTGTCCACGTGGATGCCCAAGGTGGAGTCTAAACGGTAGTAATTCAGGATGCCGGCCTCAGCCTGGAAGCCCTGAAGCCCACAGGCAGCGGCCACTTGCTCTTACTGTCCCAGTTATAATGGTAACCTAAGGTCACCCAGCGCAGTTTCTCTAGCAAGCCTCGAGGTCTCCGCTTAGTCACTTCCTTACACCTGAGCAGCGCTTTGCTCTGCTCCCACACGTCCTGGTCCTTGTCACTCGCCATGTGCTTGTCCATGTTGCACACGCTGGGTTTCTGGGATAGAACTTAAGGCACTGTTTCACCCAGTGCCACTGGTAACCTGGGAGGAAGGGGTTTGGGATAAAAATAAAGCCGGGATAGCCTTCAAGTCCGTAGGCGCGCCACGTGCTGACTGGCTGAAGTCCAGCTCTGAGAGCATCACTCTCACTGACGGAGCAAACACTCAGCTGAGATCTGACCACCTGGGGGGCCCCGGGACGCGCACCCCGGGCCGTGGGGGCGGCCGAGAAGTCGATGACCCCTCCCAGGTCCGCCGTCCCGGGGCGGCTCTGCCGGTAGAAGCAGAAGAGTTTCCTGAAGGCGTCCTCCCCCGGCTCTGCGGCCAGCGTCGCCGCCGAGCCCAAAGCTGCCGCCATCTTGCCCATCTCGCCGCCGACCTTCGGCCTGGAATGTTCTAATCAAGGTCCTCAAGACCAGATTTTCTCCGGCTCAACCTGATAATTCTTTCGAGGGGGGGTGGGGGGGTGCGGACGTTCGCAGGGCAGCCGACCTGTGCGTTACAGGATATTTAACCACACCTACCTACTAGATAAGGAGCCCTGGTGGGTAGTGGGTTACATGGGGGGAGGCTAACATCAAGATCAGCAGTTCAAAAACACCAGCTGCTCTGTGAGAGAAAGATAACACTTTCTATTCCTGAAAAGCTATACAGTCTAAGAAACTCACAAGGAAAGTTCCACTCTATCCTATAGAGTTGCTATGAATTGGAATAGACTCAAGGGCAGTGAGTTTGGTTCTGTTTTTTGTACGCAAGAGATGCCACAGGGTCCTCTCCACCATGGCAACCAAAGCATTTCCAGATATTCCTACAGCCCCCAGTGGGAGGGTGAAGATGCAAGAAGGGGTGACTCAAATTCTCCCTCCTTTGAGAACCCAGACAGTCTTCAATTTCATGTCTTAATCACTCCATGAAGCAACCCTCAAAACCTGTTCTCAAACACATTTATTAAACACACATACACTCGTGCACATACATATGTACATGTGAGGGTAAGTTTAAAAGTACTACAAAATCATAGGAACGATCATAGAAAAATGGCAAGTTATTGTTTCTCAATATACTGTCTCCTTCTGAGAGCACTATTTCCATTTCTCTAACTCTTCCTCAAAGAATTACATGCTCTTTGTTTTGCACCAGATCAAAACAGCAACTTGGGCTTCGCTGAAGGCCTCAGTTTGTTCGTTTTTAATGTAGTTTTAGTTTGGGGAACTGAAAATACTCTAAAGGGGCAAAATCAGGTACTTTTGGTGAAGAGGGTAAGGTTTCCCTATGAAATTCTCAAAGGATAGTCCTTGGTACCTTGTAAGAATAGTGCAGATGCATTATTGTGATGGAACCAAAATTAGATATTGTATTTTGACACATCCTAATTTAAAAAAAATAAATGGAACTTTATTTAAAACCATATTATACTACATCCACTATTCTTGCTTTCAGTTTTTACTGATCATGTGCCTTGTAGTTAATTTCCTAAGATTACACACTATCTAGTAAACATGTTTCCAACAAGTTCATTGCAAACTCATATGGCAGAGCAGAACTGTGCTCCATGGGGTTCTTAATTGACTGGTTGTCTAAAAGTTGATCCAGAGCTTCTTTCTGAGGATCCTCTGGGCGGACTGGAATTGCCAAACCTTCTAGTTAGCAGCCAAAGGGGTTAACAGTTTGTACCACTCACGGACACCTCATGAGGCAAAGACTGACCTAATTATTTGTAATAAAACCAAACCAAATTCACTGTCATCGAGTCAATTCTGACTTATAGCCATCCTATAAAACAGAATAGAACTGTCCCTATAAAACAGAATAAAACTCAACTTTGATTGAGTTTCTGAGACTATAACTCTTTGCAACGGTTAATAAACCTTGTCCTTCTCTCAAGGAGTGGCTGGTTTTGAACTACTGACCTCAGCAGCACATGTGTAACCACTGTGCCACGAGGGCTCCTAATTGTTTGCAATAATAGTTCCATGAATGGATATACCATGTGTGGTCAAGTGTGCTTGCTTAATATGGTTCTCTTATTTATATTATTTTTGATTCTCACCCAATGAGTGGGTTGTTTTTATTGTTAGATGATATCTATTAATTCTGGCTCGTTGCAATGCTACATACAACAAAACAAAAGACTGCCAGATCTTGTACCATTCTCACGATTTAACTTATGTTTGAGCCCATAGTTGCAGCCACTGCATCAATCCATCTTCTTGACTACATTCTTCTTTTCAATGAGATTGATGGGCATAATGGCAGATACTACCGGCTCAAACATAACAACTGTGAGAATGGTGACGGACCTGACACACCCCATTACTTATTTGACATTACACATTATCCCCGTATTCTGTACGTCTGACTGACTCTTGGTCCATACACAGATTCTCCATGAGGACAAGGAAGTGTTCTCGAATTCCCATTTTCTCAATGCTATCCATAATTTGTTATGGCTCCCCCAAATATTTTTAATAAAACTTAAATAAATATCCTTATCATAGTCTCTGCTTGTACCCAAGATCCATGCGGCATCATGTCAGTTCCTCTTGTGAATCCGAACTTGAATTTCTGGCAGCAACCTTTTAATGCACTGCTGCAACTGTGTGGAATGATCGTGAGCAAAGTTTTTTTTTTTTTTTTAGGCAATGATTTTTTTTGAAAAACATTTTATTAGGGGCTCATACAACTCTTATCACAATCCATACATATACATACATCAATTATATAAAGCACATCTGTACATTCTTTGCCGTAATCATTTTGAAAGCATTTGCTCTCCACTTAAGCCCTTTGCATCCGGTCCTCTTTTTTTTTTCACTCCCTCCCCACTCCTCCTCCCCCTCATGAGCCCTTGATAATTTATAGATTATTATTTTGTCATATCTTGCCCTATCCGGAGTCTCCCTTCACCCCCTTTTCTGTTGTCCGTCTCCCAGGGAGGAGGTCACATGTAGATCCTTGTAATCGGTTCCCCCTTTCCAACCCACCCACCCTCTACTCTCCCAGTATCGCCCCTCACACCCCTGGTCCTGAAGGTATCATCCACCCTAGATTCCCTGTGCCTCCAGCTCCTATATGCATCAGTGTACAACCTTTGCTCTATCCAGACTTGCAAGGTAGAATTCGGGTCATGGTAGTTGGGGGGGAGGAAGCATTCAGGATCTGGGGGAAAGCTGTATTCTTCATCGGTGCTACATCGCACCCTGACTGACTCATCTCCTCCCCTAGACCCCTCTGGGAGGGGATCTCCAGTGGCCAACAAATGGGCTTTGGGTTTCCACTCTGCACTTCCCCCTTCATTCACTATGGTAAGATTTTTTTTTTTTTTTGATGATGCCTTATACCTCATCCCTTTGGCACTTTGTGATCGCACAGGCTGGTGTGCTTCTTCCATGTGAGCTTTGTTGGTTCTGAGCTAGATGGCTGCTTGTTCACCTTCAAGCCTTTAAGACCCCAGACACTATCTCTTTTGATAGCCGGCCACCATCAGCTTTCTTCGCCACATTTGCTTATGCACCCGTTTGTCCTCCGCAATCGTATCTTGGAGGTGTGCAGCCAATGATATGATTTTTTGTTCTTTGATGCCTGATAACTGATCCCTTCGGGACCGCATGATCACACAGGCTGGTGTGTTCTTCCATGTGGGCTTTGTTACTTCTGAGCTAGATGGCCGCTTGTTTATCTTCAAGCCTTTAAGACCCCAGACACTATCTATTTTGATAACCGGGCACCATCAGTTTTCTGATAGTGGGGTAGGAGGAAAGTCAAGGAAATAGAGGAAAGAGCTAGGAGGCAAAGGACATTTACAGAGGTCTAGACAAAGACATGTACATGCAAATATATATATGAGAATGGGGAAATAGATCTATGTGTCTATTTTTATAGGCACTCCCTCGATGCATGAATACTTTCTTCTATTAAATTGGCATTCTATGATGCTCACCCTCCCGACATAACTGCTGATGCCAAAGCGGGTGAACAAGTAAATGTGGTGAGCAAAGTTTTATTGCAATGATATTAATGAGACAGTTCTATAATTTGAGCTTTCTTTGAGTTGGCTCACGGTTCTTTGGAGTAGGTAAAAATAGGTATAAATAGAAATCTCTTCCAGTCGATTGGCCAGGTAAGTAACTTGCAGATTTCTTGGCATTGAATTCAGTGAAATGGGGGTGGAGAGAGCAGGAAAATACGGTGTAGAGAATTCTAATATGGGGAGAGGTCAATCTTACCGTTATGCCGGGTGAAAGAGCTAGTAGCTACCTTAGAAGGAAGAGAAATCCCATACCATCAAGAAAGAAGAGCTTCTCCTGCAACAGTACTCCAAAGAGGTCTTGGACAGCAAAGCTGGCCTGTGGAGAGAAACAAAGCAGTGACATATATGTGTAAGAAAGAGCCTTCTATTGAAAAGTAAGCTTTTTGCATATAAGTCGAGTTTTTTCAGCACATTTTTAATGCAGTTTTTGTGGTAAAATTAGGTGCCTCGGCTGATATTTGGGTCAGCTTATACTCGAGTATGTACAGTATCTCCAGAAAGCATCCCAGTCCAGTCTAATTTAAGTCAATGTGTTTCGATGCTAGCCAGAGCCCTCTTCTGACTCACATACCTGCAGGCTGATGATGCAGATAGGTGAAGTAGGATACAGGACGATCACAGGCTGGTGGGTACAGAATCACATGGATCTAAAGTCCGTGGAAACATGGCAGGGCTCCGAAAGCTCTCAGGGTCAAAGTGGTAGTTACATAATCTGGTGTCAATTTGAGAATTAAGAGCATAGGGGTGGAATCAAGACTGTCAATCATTGTATAACTAATGAGGTCTCAGTGTGGGCTTGGCCTTCCCCTGAGGATTCTGGGAATTCGTGTATTTCCTCCTTGGAAGCAGAAAACACTCTCTCTGTTTACACTTTGAGAGACATAGCAGCTAATAAGACACATGGAATTACATTAGTGCCCCGAATTGGAGAGACCGCGTGCAGCCCCCTGCCAGTGCTGAGATGCGTATAATGCCACTGGGTTCACAAGACTTCCCACCCTCTGTCCTGTGATCTTCCTGCATTTGGTGTCATTGCATGTGTGTCATGAGTCTGAAGAGGCCTTTATAGATTGGCTTCGGACAAATGGGCTAATTAATATCAGACTTATGAACTTGTTCTGGACTGGGATGGGAGGTTTATTTCAACTGCTCTTGTGTATAAAGCTTTCTTATACACATGTGAGTGTTTATCAATTTGTTTCTCTCGTCTACCCAGATTAACATAGTCAGGTAGCGTGTTAGGCTGAGTTGACTAGAGAAACAAAGGCAACAGTTACAGTGAAAACCCTAAATCTATCTTGTTTATTCCCCACATGGATTCAGCTTCCATTAAATTATTTCTGTCATTAACTCACAGTGCACTGCAAAGGGCAGAGTGCAGCAGACTGGATTATGACCACTCCCCTATCCAGTACAGATATGGACAGAAGCTCTGATACACCTCCGTAATACATTTGAGATAGCAAGGGATGGCCTATAAGAAAGAAGGAAATGTGTAGAGACAGTAACTTGATTAATAATTACCTACGGGGATGCCAGAGGAGCCTTGGAGGAGATGGGGAACTGATAACTCTGAGGAGAAAGAAGAAACGGTTCTAAAATTGAATGTGGAGATAATTGTACAACTCTCCCTAATACGATCGAATGCTTAAGTTGTATGAGATGTGAAGTGTGAGCTAATGGAATGATTTTAAAAATTTAAACCTTAGGTTAGACATGAATATAGACACTGAAACATTTAACTTTTTAAAAGGAGATTCTACCTTGTAAGCCGTAGTTTAGACTGGACCAACTACTCTGGTCATCATTTTTATAAATTTGCTAATAAAAATGTTTAATCTGAGTCATAATATCCAAACCCATTAATTAGACATTTTAGAAGACAGGGGAAAGGTTACTACTTATATATGGTAAACAGACTCTTAAATCACCCACAAATTCCCACTAAAAGAACTTATAAAATATTTAATCTATTATGTGGCTAATTTCTATTCTTAATGATTTGGGATTAGTTATGAGTCACAGAGTTCTTGCGATCTTGATTTAGTCTGGTGGGCTCCAAATTAAAGACTTCAGTCTCTTTTTATAAACTCAATATACTCTTTTTTCATTGAGAATTTTTTGTCAAGTATTTTAGCATATCCACAAGGCAAAGTTTATCTGTAGATGTCAAAACTTGATATGGCCATGATTAATTCACAATTGTGTGTGTGTTTATGAGTGTGTGTGTTAGTAATTTCAGAACCAAGGCAAACCTAAACAAAGTTAAAGTCAAAAGTATTGTTAGACCAAAGGAAATATTTTAGGAACAAAATGATTGAGCTAATTCTTAAAAAGTTTCAGAAATAATGTCAATTCTTCGATTTACGAAGCATTTGGCTTTGTTTTTCATTACATAACTAAGAAATCATTTGGAGTAATCTATCTATAATCTTTCCCAAATTTCATTTCCACTGGTTAAATATATTTGACAAAATACACAACATTTTCCTGAAGCGGTCGACATTATAAACTTGCTATGACAGTGAGCTTTTAGTCCACCCCATGTACCTTTTTTCAGAGACTATGATCTCACTACTATTTTAGCATCAAATGTATCAACTGTGTAACATTTTGCAGTGAATTATCTACCAGTCTCTATTCCATCTTATGAATAAATCCACCAAAACTAATCTAATATTATAATAATTTTAAAACATTTCATTGTTTCCTGTTTTCCTGACTAGAATCTTTCCAGAGGTTTTCTTCTGGATTCCAAAATAAAAATCTTCACTGTTACCAGAGTAATTTTCCCCGTAAAAAACAAGAATTTGATTTCAGTAATAATCGCATGGACTTTAGTGCACTGGTCTCTCATTCTGCTCTATGATACTTACTGCTGAGAAACGTTTAATTCCCACTCAAAACTCCAGAACCCAGATGTGAGAGTTAGGTTTATTGTGCCAAGCTGGCCAATAGGAACACATGGGATTAATCAGGTCACGGTTTGATTTGAGGTCAAAGAGACAAATGGCTCTGCAAAGCCCACCCCCCTCTCTCTTCCTCTCTGGTGATGGGACCAGCATGCTGCTACTTTAGCTAGTTCTCTGCCTCAACCTGGATGCTACACGACCTGTGGGCCAAGACAACCCATGAATCCTGTCGTTAGAGCTTGAGACTCCTTCAAGCCCTGCTTCACCATGATGCCCGTGCTTACATTGCTTGATCTTAAGGCTGCTAGATCCGTGTGCCTTGCATTGCTGGAGTTCAATATCCCATCCAGCCCTGCTTCACTAAGCTCACAAGCTTATTTGCTGGCCCACCCTGTTGCTTGTTGCCTGCAGGCAGACTCTGCCTGCCTTGCTCAAGGGAGGACTCCGCCGTCTGCTTCCTTGACCTCAGACCTGGCAGCCCATGTGAGTTGAAGGACTTCCAGTACAGTAACTGTTTCACAAAAGTGATTTTAGCCGAGCCCTCTCTACTGCTGTGTGAACTACTTAGCTGTTACATTCCTCCTTACTGTGTAAACCCATCCACTTTTATATCTATGAAATCATAAGTGTACTCATTTTGTTTTTCTAGAGAACCCTGTCACACCAGAGATTTAGGGGGAATTGTGGGTGTCAGTTAATATTTTTAAATTCCATCGATAAGCCAGTTTACAGAAACTTAATAACTTTATGTGAGGAAGAGTTTAAGATTGAAACTATTCTCTGCCTGTCCTCAGCCCTCCCTCCCACTCCACTAGATCCAACTTTGGGCAGAAATTTTGTCAATTCTACTTACAACGATCACTAGGAGTCAAAATTGACTTAATGGCAGTGAACTTGGGTCCTGAAGCATAAACTGATGTAACTGAACCACTAAGAACAGGAGTTGGCAAGATCAACCTCTATGGAATTGAACTGTAAACTTGGTGATGAAACTGGGCTCATGCATTCTCACATTGTATGTGGCCTAACCCCTTGGCAGCTCAGATTAGCTATCAGTCACCTATAATATCACCTTTCTCAAAAAGGTGTTGTAAATAATAATAATGATATAATGGGAGTTCACAATCCAATGGCTGGCACATAGAAGTCTCTTCCATGTTCTTTTTTCCACCTTGATTCTAGCAGGGTAAGCCAGCTTGAACAGGAAGACTATCATAACCAAGATGTACTAGAGAGAAGCTTTCTAAGACTATTAATCTCATTTGACCACCTCTTGACTAATGAATCTAAGAGAATCCCCATCTATCAAAAATCTCTTGACACCACGCTTTGTTCTGCTTGATATGACATGTCTGTCATTACCTGGAAGTACAATATATCATGTTTCTTTTTCCTTGTCCACCTGCTTCCTCAAAATCAGAGCATAAACTCCATGCAGGCAAAGTCTGTGTCTATCTTGTTTATTATCAAATCTATGAAATTCAGATAAGCCCCTGGCTTATAAAAAGTCTCAATAAGTATTTGTTGTGTGAACAAATTGATTCAAATTATTAATTGTCTTCATTACCTAGTGCTGCTGTAACAGAAAAAGGATATGACTTTAAAGAGCAGAAACTTATTTTCTCAGTTCTGGAAACTAAAAATCCAAATCAGAATCTCAATTGTGTCCATTTACTCTTTGCAGTAAACCTGGGCATTTCTTTTCCCTTTGTATTCCTTAACTTGCTCAATAACATCAGCCTTCCTCAGTACATATGGCTTTATGTTTATTCAGATTGTTTTATAATTCCAAAATAATTAGGCTTAGGATGCACCCTACCCTGGTGTGGCCTCAATAACATAAAATAAATGAAAAACCTATTTCCAAGCAGGATACACCCACAGGTACAAAAGCCAGCAATTCAATATGTCTTTGGGATAACACAATTCAATCCATAACATTCTAGGCACTATCTTTACCACTGAGCATCCTAATGTAAATAAGACATAGTTTTTGCCTTTGAGGATTTCAGTTTGGTTAGAAGGTGATTTTTAAAATTATTATTAAATAACCATGATATGCAGTATTAAGATATGCAAAATCAGTTATTAAATAAAAATTTTAAAAATTAACTCGTTGAGTTTGCCCTAAGAGCTGCCACTGAATCAAATCCAACTCAAAAACAGCTGCCATTAAATTGATTCCAACTTACATGAATGCAGCAGTAGAACTGCCCTGGGGGCGGGGAGGGGCGGGGTCCAAAACTGTAGCTCTTTACAGGAATGGGAACCTTCCTCTCTCATGAAATGGCTGGTGGTTAACAACGCTGACCTTGTGGTTATCAGCCCAGTGTGTACCACGCTACACTATCAGGGCTCTTCCCAAGAAAGAAAGGAGAGAATAAATTCAAGTTCCAGGGGTAGGACACATCAAAATGCATTGTAGAAACAACATTTTCTCTTTTTTTAGCAAGAAGTAAAGTCAGAGGCAGAGTGTGGCAGGAGAGGAACAGAGATGATGAAAGCTTGTTTATACATCATGCTTAGACTTTATTTTAGAGGCAGTGGAAGTCACCAAAAGCTTTTGCGCAAGAGGAGGACATAGCCAGAGATTCATTTTAGAGAGGTGATAGGTCCCTAGCAGGACTGGAAGTCAGCAAGGATCCCTGGGACTTCCTGGAGCATACTCAACCTGAGCAGGAAACCAAGCATGCCATCTTCATGTGAAGAGGACTAGAGTAGGAACTGTATGCAAATCTGTACAAAATTAACAATGTCAGAGATCCTGAACCTACGGTACAGCACTTTGGAAGAAAATCTTATGAGGGTTCTGATCACTTGGGTTTGACAACAGCTACTTGAGTTAAGCGATTATGTTGGAAATGGGAAACTTTGCCACATTTCATATTCCTTTCTATGTAACTGTTCTATCCTATATTTTTGTTTACCCACTAGTAATAAAGTGGCTGTCATGGAGCTGGGACTAATTCAATAATTCTCCTTATTAATGACTGTATTCTATATGTAAAAGAAAAAGATTGGACATTAAACCCAGATAACAAATCTCTCCCTCTAATCCAAACTTTAAAGGAGGAAAAAATTCACCTCAATGTCCAGTGAGGCGTCTCATCAAGATACTTTTAAGGCAGTTTAAAAAAATGAGACCTATAGTAACATCATCTCCCCTTCACTCCATATTTCATGCTCCACGCATGCTGAACTCATCAGGTTTCAAGTTGCTCAAGGACAAAGTGGCTCCAAACTCTGTAGTGTGCTCATCTTCAGCATTCAATCCAGTACTGTACATGTGACGGATAATGCTATTTATTGACATGAATTGAGTCACCAAAACAGCTGCTTATGCTTCTGTGTCAACACACTAAGCACAGTTTCGTATTCAAAAGGACTAGGGAAAACAGTATTGCAGTCATCCTTAAGAAAACCATGAATTAGAAATTTTCATTGTCAATGTTGAGTCATGTTGGTTTTTTAATTAGTTGCTATTAAGTCTGCTCTGACCTTAGGTACAACAGAACAAAACATTGCCCAATCCTCGTTACATTTGAGTTCATTGTTGCAGTCACTGTGTCAATCCATCTCATGGAAGGTTTTCTTCTTTTTTTTTGCTGACCCTTTACTCTACCAATTATGATGGACTTCCTGTGATTGGCCCTTCCTGATAACATGTCTAATTCTATACAAAAGAGAATATAGCACTATTGAGTTTATATTCAGGAACTCCTCTGCTGTTGTAGGTCTTTCAAAGGGAAAGGTATTACTTTTAATCACAAAATTACTGTAATTAAAAATGTCAACTTTCAAGTGTCCCACAAGAGCTATAAAATCTCATGCAATCACTCCTTTAATTAGACTAACAGTTGGCAAAATCTAAATTAAAGTGGGTGTTATACTAGCAAATCAAGTATGACTTTGGTTTGCATTACCCATCCAAATTTCTGGTTAAAAATCTACTCTAATTTACCCTACCACTTCTTATGTATTTGAACTCTTGTTGGAGAATATTGAATATACCATAAACTAACAAAAGAATGAACAGATTCGTCTTAGAAACAGTATAGCCAGAATGCTCTTTAGAAACAAGGCAGGCACGTTTACTCTGAGCATGCTATTCACACATTTGTTGTTTAGTCAATTCTGACAGCAGAAAGTTTCATCTTTCACTTGAGGAGCAACTGATAAGTTCAAACTGATGAACTTGTGGTTTGGAGCCCAGTGTGCAACCCAAAACTTGGAAATGTTATTAGGAAGAACCAGTCTCAAATCTCTGGATAAGGATGGGTGATTAGAGGCTCAACAAGAAAAACAAAGAGCTGGACAAAACGGGACAGGGGCTCATTCTTTTGTCCATGAGTCGAACTTGGCTCAATGACAATTAACAGCAACAACTGATAAATGTAAAATGTATTCAAGAAAAAATATATATTTGTTACATGCAACTTTGTGTTAATAATTTTCAAAATTCTTTATCATTTGGCTATCCATGAGATCCATATGGTTCAAGTTAATGATTGAAGGAGTTGCCTCATACGAGCAAAAGGTCCCTGTGAGCCACCAGAAAGACATAGTTTGTATGCCCTTCATTTATTTTTATTTCATCCAAATAAACAGTTGGCAAGGGCAGATATTTCCTACTGTCTAGGCAATGTTTTAATCACTATTTAAATATTTACTATCCTATCTTTGTTTTGGTTAGAATTGCTGACTTAATGAGATACAGATTGAAACTCTCTGCTGAGTAAAACACAGATTTAATCTTCTGACTAGTAGTTTCTCCACCCCTTTAGTTTCATGCATTGTATTACTCTTTTTTGTTGTTTCTTCTAAATGCCTGAGTTACCTACAAATTGCCTCTAGGAAGTTCTAACATATTAAGCTTCCGCAAACCTGGCCCTATGTATGCCTCATTACAAAATTGAAATCATTTGAAAATTAATCTCTCTGAATGCCAGCACAGAAGATCTCTATTCCTAGGCAAGACCCCTCACAAAATAACGGACATTCTGAGTTCAAGGTAAATTGGTTTTTGGCCTTAGGCCAGTTTCTGATGGACAATAATTTTATGCCAAAAGACCCATCTATTAATTGAGGTTCAAAAAGACTCCATTGGGTTCAGAATAGCTTGGCTCTTGCCTAACCTTCCTGAAGATGTGTAACCTGATTTTCCCACCTGCTGATGGAGGATTTCTGGCTCCAATTTTTGCAGAGATTTTAGTAAAAATATTATTTCAGTTTTAATATATGAAATATATATATATATATATTCATAAGCAGCTGGCCAACTCTGATTGCCTTATATCATATCCACTTCTTCCCCTCCTCACTGGTAGCCAAGATTCTTTTCTTGGGTGAAGCTCATCATTCCTGGCTATTTGTCAGTCAAGTTGAGTTCTCTTTCTAGAATCTCAGTTCTTAGAGGTTTCCATTACACCTTTCAACACAACTTTCAAATACATCAGACAGCCTGTTCTGAGTTAGACTCAACTCAAGGACACCACAATTATAAATAGTTGCTCACTCCTCTAGAAAAATTTTTAAATTAATCAGTGTGGAGTTTCTTTTTTCAATAATTAGAGATTAGGTAATTCCTACCAAAATTTTAAATAAAGACTATTAAAAACATATGCTTAAGAGCATAACAAATATAATAATGAATTATTATCATAAGAGAAGACAGAGTAAAAGGAGATGTACTATACAATAGCTCCAGCTTACTGACTTAAAAGTTTCAGGCCAGGGAAGAAAAAGAAAACTTCAGGTGGATGTCATTAAATTTATTACCAGGAAAAGATGAAGCTTAGAGTTTGGAAAAACTAACCTGGTTAAAATTGCCAGGAGGAACTACTGAAGAAGAAAGTGCTTCAGGTACAAAGAACAGGGGAGATCTGTAACGGGCTTCCTTTGAGTATTTAGCAGTGTGCTTGCTTGACTATTTGTCAGCACATTCATGTAAGTAAATTAATAGAGATGGGGGGGCATCTGTATCTGAAAGAACAGTGCCTAGAGCTTACACGAGAACATGAAAAGTGACAGCTATCAACAGCCAGATTGTGCAAAACCTCATAATTCACAAACTGCATGGAGTACTCAGACAGCTTTTGCCACAGTAGTATGAAATCATTATCTCTACACTAAACAATATTTTGGTCCCACCTAACAAATCTTTAAAAATTTAAAAGATCATATGCAGATTCTAAGTAACATAATTGCATCTCAGAACAATAAATTTATAAAAAATAAAATAAGAACCAAAACCCAATAAGGTAAAATTTAAATCTATTCTTTAATATAAAATATTGGACATGGATGGAAATAGGAAGAGAGTGAGGGGAAAACTAGTCAAAACCAACTTAAAACTGACACATATGTTAGAATTTGCAGTCAACAATATTTTAAAAGATATTAAAACTATTATCCATATGTTCAAAAAAGTTAAGTATAAATATATGAGAGGCATAAAAATACAACCAAATTGACCTAGAGTTGAAATCTATGAAATCTATATAAAATTATGGGAGAAAATATCATGGAAGTGAAAGACATAAAATAGAGCATTGTGTGTGTGTGTGTGAATAGTGTTAGTTAATGGCAAAACAACTTTAAGTAGTTTGTTATTGTTGTTGTTGTTGCTTTTAGTTGCCACTGAGACAGCCCCTGACGAGAGGTCACCTCATAAAATACTGGATAAAATACTGCCTATCCCTGTGCCATCCTCATGATTCATGGATTTGGCCATTGTGATTCATCGAAGGAGATCATCAGGCCTCTCATCCCCATCCACTTAATCTGGAATCCCTACTAAAACCTGTACAGAATCATAGCAACATACATCAGCAATGACAAATGGGTAGTGACTGCACATGAGGTGCTCTGACCAAGAATCAAACCCATCTCTCCTGTATGAAGAGTGAAAATTCTGTCATAAAATCATTAATGTGCCTGCAAGCAGTCTAATATATGAAGGGACTCCAACAGGAAATATGAAATGAAAGAAAACTAGAATTTTAGGAACTTTTTGAAGCCCCCTCACACATGAAATTAAAGTTCTAAGAGAAGTACAGAGAGAAGCAATAAATAAAAAATAATTCCAAAGAAATGATGAAGAAAATGTTTCCAAATTTGATACAAATATTCCACATACCAAAGATACTCAACAAACCCCAAGAAAATACAAAGAGTAGGAGGAATCAAGATGGCCTCCAGGTAGAATCACCCACCTGGTGCTCATGCTGTCAGATCAGAAAGAAGTAAGGAGGCCAATACTGGGAGGCTGGATGTTATAAAAGGATTCAGTGTACTAGAGTCTGGCTCAGACCTCCTCCTTTGATTTTCACACATGAAGTGATTTGAAAACTCACTGAAACACTCTAAGTTCACTGTGTGCCTTCAGGCTCTGCTAACCCCTCACCAAGTTGAGCAGAACAGCATCTGCCACACCTTTCTGGGTCCTAGTCCCCCTGTGAGCAATTATTTCCCAAGACTGCTGTATAACAGTGGTCATAATCTTAAACTAGCAGACAGCCTCTGAGAGCTAGCCACATGACCTCACAGCAGAGTTCCCCACATTGTATTGCCCTGCAGCTGCACTCCAGAGCTTTGAAATTCCCCACCCCACCCCCCACCCCCCAGTCAGGAACAGAGTGACTACATCAGCCATGCTCTTCCCACCTTTTCCCAACCCCATGCCTGCCAGCATGGGTAACAACCGATAATTAGGCAATCATTTGCAGCAAGTGAAGAGCTGTGACAGAACTACAGTTCCACAGAGCACAACCAGCAGTGTTGGCAGGATAGAATGGGGAGGGACAAAACAGGGCAGCTGGGGTGGCTCCTGACACAGTCGGCCCCAAATATACTCTGCTAAGCTCGTTCCCCTTCCCTGGACGATAGTGCAGCACAGCCCAGATACCAAGGCACCCCACAGGCCCATTATAAAAACTCCATTTATTTTTAATGCTCTCAATTCCAGGCTGTGGTCCTTTGTGTAACTTTGAATATAAGCTTGCAGAACTCTGTCCATTAGCATAACAAGGTATCCAGAATGCTAATCTCCAGAGCAAAGCCTATGGTTTTTAACAACAAAATGGAAAAAGCCAACAGGTGCTGATAGCCACAGCCCAAGGCAAAAAAAATGACCCTATCAGTTTTGGGCTCCACAGAGAGTCTTTAAAAATTGTAGCTTGACAGTTCAGACCTGACCCGTGCCCATGATACAGACTTGCCCCATCCTGGCCTAATGGCATATGTAGTCACCAACTTCAGCCCAGACTCAGAGGCCCTCCACCACTGCCAGCCACTGAATCACTGTGGCACCCTACCTCCATAGCAGTCTGAATCACCACCATAGTAGGCTATAGGCAGTCCTTGGAAACACTCTTATCAGTCAAACGAACAGGAAGTCCATGGAAACACTCTTACCAGTCACACCGAGAGAGGGCTTAGGGACCATTGGTTTCCCAGAAACATGGCGCCCAGTTATTCCAAAATGAAATGCAAACAGCAACACACAGCAACACCCTCAACAAGGATATAAGAAAAACAAAACACAATTGCAGCTCATAGAAGAATTAGACATGGATCTGCCACAAAAATAAATCTTCAGAAGGCTCCTTGGAGTAATACAGGATAGGAGGTAAGCAACACAGAATGAGGAAACAATGCTAGAGAAGATAAAGTCCACGATAGAGGGGAATGAAGTCCATGCACTAAAGGGAAATACAAGAGCTAATGGATGAGGTAACAAGCAAAACACAAGACCATGGATCTCACCAACAAACTAGAAAAGGTGGAGAATCCTACCAGAAATCTTGAGAACAATCAGGCAGACTTCAACATACGGGAAAGATAGTCAAACAAGATAAGCAAAGTGGCATAAGAAAACCTGAGATCAGTGACAGATGCTATGAAGAGGAAAAATAGTCGAATAATTGGTCTACTGGAATAAGACACAATGAAAAAGTCAACAGCTAAATTAGCAAGGGAATTTCTGGAAGCAAACTTCCCCACCTTAATGAAAGAGAATCAGACACAAATACAGAAAGAGAGGGCACCAATTAGACTAAACTTTAGGAAGAACACACCAAGGCATACAGTTCTTAAATTATCCAACTTCAAGGAAAAGAGAAAATGTTAAGAGCAACAAGAGAAAAAAAAGCAGTCACATACAATGGTGCTCAGATAAGAATATGCTCAGACCTCTCAGCAGATACAATGAAGAGGAGGAACGACTGGAATAACATCTTCCAAAAGCTGAAAGAAAAAAATGACAGCTGAGAATCCGCTGCCTGCCATACTATCTGTTAAGATGGATGGTGAGGTAAGAATCTTCCAAGACAAGGAAAAACTTTAAAAATATCCCATAAGACACCCAACCCTGTGGAAAATCCTAGCCAACACACTATGGTCAGAAGACCAACATCCACCAAGCACAAGCAGGAGACCAACCTAGAGCCCAAGTCCACCCAGAAGCCAACATGCCAAAAACAATTACCAAGATTACATGGTCTCACAGGGAAAGGAAAGAAAGAATGAGCCCCACTCACAAACACTACACACTGATATGAAGGGAGATAGGAAAATACCCAAAACAAAAGGTATGAAAAAATAGCAATGGTGATAATGTAAGGTCTCTCTCTCCGGGCTAGATTCCAACCTCCATCCTTGGCTCCGCATGAGAAAGAATTCACGCCGAAGCCTGGCTCGTCATCCAAGTGGATTTAATGAGGGTTAAAAGAAGTTTCAGGTTTTACGCGGCACCCATAGGATTCCTTTTGACCATGCGGCCTGGCAGAGACTGCTCAGGGTCATGCAAAGATCTCTCTCCCAAGTTTTCCTCCCACAAAGACGACTAGACAAGCCAAGACCCTCTCCCTCTCAGTTCCTGCCTTTTCAAGGATTCCCTGGGGAGGCGTGGTGAACAACCCCAGGTCGGTCCCATTGGCTGGATTGCAATCACCTGGCCCAGGTGGGCTGATTCAGGTTTAACGCCCATCCGTGCCCACCTGTGGGAAAATCCAGCTTTGTCCTATGCTGGCTCTCCTGGGCATGCATTAATGGACATCCCAGTCCCTGGGCTAAGCTACCTAACAATAATAACGCTGAATATCAATGGTATCAACTCAGCCATTAAAAGACAGAAGCTAGCAGACTGGCTTAGAAAACAGAACCCATAAATCTGTTGCCTGGAAGAGATACATGTTAAGCTCATAGACAAAAATAGACTAAGAATAAAAGTTGGGGGGGGATAAATATACCAGGCTAAAGGCAACTTAAAAAATGAAGGGGTTGCAATCTTAATATCTGACAAAATTGACCTTAAGGTGCAAACCATAACAAGAGACAAGGAGGGACACTATATAATGCACAAAGGATCAGGAGACTAGGAAACAGCAAGCATAATAAATATACACACGCCTAATGAGGGACCCATGAAACTTTTAAAACAAACTAACTCAAAAGGTGAAGAAAGTCATCACAAATTCAACAATTATAGTAGGTGACTTTAATACACTGATATCAGAGAAAGATAGACCACTGGGAAAGAAGCTCAGCAAGGAGGTCACAGAGCTAAACACCACAATTAGGCACCTGGACCTGATAGACATTTATAGAGCTTTCCATCCAAATGTCAAAAAAAAAATCACATTCTTTTCAAGTGCACATGGCTCATTTTTGAAAATAGGCCACATGCTGGGACACAAGTTGAGACTGAGTAAATTCAAACACATGGAGATTACTCAGCCATCCCTCTTGGATCATGGAGCCATATAACTGGAGATCTGTAAAAGCATGACCAGAAAAACAATGGCAAACAATTGGAGGATAAATAACGATCTTCTGCAACATGAATGGGTACTGGCTCAGACCAGTATCCTAGAGAAGTACCAGTACCATAAAGAGGAGCTTAGGAAGTGTCTAGAAACTAATGAGTATGAGAATATAGCATACCAAAACCTATGAGATCCAGCAAAAGCAGTTATCAGAGGTAGCTTGATAGCAATAAGTGCATATGTCAAAGAGAAGAGAGATTTATGACTGATATGCTATCACAAAGCCTCCAGCAACTAGAACAGAGTCAACAGAGCAACCCCTCCAATAGTAAAAGAAAATAAATGATAAAATCAGGGCCAAGTTAAATGCGTGGGAAGACAAGAGAGCAATGCAAAATTCAATGCAGCAAAAAAAGCTGGTTCTTTGAAAGGCTGAACACAATTGACAGACCACTGGCAAGTCTAACCAAGAAAAGGAGGGAGCAAACATCAATAGCCAGGATGAGGGATGAAACAGGGGAAATCACAATAGACCCCAACAAGATTGAAACGATAATCACAAAATACTATGAAAGTCTGTACTCCAATGAATTCAACAATGTGGAAGACATGGACAAATACTTGGAAAAGCAATCCCTCCCTAGATTATCCCATGTAGGGGTCAAGAACCTCAACAGACCCATAACAAAAGAAGAAACAGAAAATGATATAGCTATTGAGAAACTACCAACAAAACAGGTCCCAGACCAGATGGCTTCACCAGATCATTCTACCAAGCATTCAAAGGAGAACTGACACTGATACTCCACAAATTAATCCAGAGCATAGAAAAAGATGGCAAACTCCCAAACTCATTCTACAAAGCCAGTAGAACTTTAATACCCAAACAGGACAAGGGTCCCACAGGAATATAGAACTACAGACTGATAGCGATAATTAACATAGATGCAAATATCCTTAACCAAATATTTGGCCAACAGAACACAAAACTATATAAAGCATATCATCCACCGTGATCAGTTGGGATTCATTCCAATGGTGCAGGGATAGTTTAACATCCAAAATTCAATCAATATTTTTCACCACATTAATAAGAAATATATGACTCATATGATAATATCCACAGACACAGAAAAAGCATTTGACAACATCCAACACACATTCCTAATTAAGACACTCAAGAAGATAGGAACGGAAGGAAAATTCTTCAAGTTAATACAAGCTATCTATGAAAAGCCAACAGCCAACATCATAGTCAATGGAGAATGGATGAAAACAATCCCATTAAAAAGGGGACCAGATAAGATACCCCTTGTCCCCACTTCTAGTCATCATCATACTGAAACTCCTAGCTAACAACATAAGACAGTGTAAGGACATTAAAGGTATCCAACTGAGAGAGAAGGAGATGCAACTATTGCTTGTTTGCAGAAGACATGACTCTATACATTGAAAATCCCAAAAGCTCCATAAAAGAAGAACTGACAGCAATAGAGGAATATGGAAGAGTGGCAGGACATAAGATCAACAAGCAGAAATCTCTGAATTTGCTATATACATCGGATAGGGCAATGGAAGAGGAGATCAAGAAGGCCTTCACAATAGCCAAGAACAAATTGAAATATCTAGGGATATATTTAACCAAAAAAAAAAAGAGAGACTTATACAAGGAAAATTACAGGACCCTACTAAAGGAAACCAAAAGTGACCTCCACAAATGGAAGAATATCCCATGCTCATAGCTCAGAAAACTCAATATAGTAAAGATATCAATCTTATTGAAGACACTATATAAGTTTAACACTATCCAAATCTAAATACCAACAAACTTCTTCAAAGAATTGGAAAAACTAGCCACCAATTTCATATGAAGAAGGAAGAAGTCCAGAATTAGCAGAGAACTCCTCAAGAAGGACAAAGTCGGAGGGTTCACTTTACCTGACTTTAACACCTACTATAAAGCTGCAGTAGTCAAAACAGCATGGTACTGGAATAATGACAGATACTCAGACCAACAGAAAAGAACAACAACAACAAAAAAGCACAAAAATAAAACAATCAGCATATTGACAACTTATCTTCAACAAGTACCCAAAAAACATCAAGTGGGAAGTGGATGCCCTCTTTAACAAGTGGTCCTGGAACAATGAATATCCACCTGAAAACTGAAACGAGATGCTTATCACACCCCATGCACATAACAAACTCAAGGTGGCTCACAGACCTAGAAATAAACTCCCAAACTATCAGGACTGTCAACTTAGGAAATGGGACAAACTTAAGAACCTTGGCTCAGGGAATACATAGACTAAGAGCAATATACACACAGTGAACCTGAAATTGATAAGCCCTCTTGTGCTAAGGATAAAAAAAAAACTGTGTGCTTCAAAAGAATTCACCAAAAGGGTCACAAGAGAACCCACAGACTGGGAGAGGATTTTTAGCAATGACACAACAAAGGCCTTATTACTAAAATCTACAATACCCTCCTAGTCTGCAAAAATCGGAAAAGAGTTAACTCACTGAGGAAGTGGTTAAAAGATCTGAAGAGGAATTTCACTAGGGAGGAGACCTGAATGGCCAATAAACATATGAGAAAATGCTCCCCATCATTAACCATCAGAGAAATGCAAATTTTAAAAAATCATGAGATACCATTTAACACCAAATCAGAAAATCAGAGAGCAAAAAATGTTGGAGGGGATGTAGAAAGTTAGAATCTCTCCTCCACTGCTGACGGTCGTGAAGATACACACAGTCTCTGTGGAAAACCATCTGGCAACATTTAAAGCAAATGAAAATTGAGATATCTTATGACCCAGCTATCCTTCTACAAGGCATATACTTAGAAGAGATAAAACATAAACCATGACCAGTCATCTGCCCTCCAATGTTTACTTTGGTGTAATTCACAAGCACAAAGAATTGGAAAAAAACTTAAATTCCATCAATAGACAAGTGGATTAGAAATCTCTGGCACATACACACAATGGAGTACTATGCATCACTAAAAAGCACTGGGGATTACATGAAGCACATTGTTTCATGGGAAGAGTTGGAGAATATGCTAAGTGAAGTTAGCCAATCACAAAAGGACAAGTACAACTTGAGTCCCCTAAGTAAGTATAATCATCACAGTAGGTATAGAAGAAAAGCCACTTATCTCACACTATATGGGTTGAGGTACACGCAGTCAGGTCTGGGTCAGATCAAACCCAAAGAGATACATGTTATTCCAACCCAAAAGAAGGAGGAAAGGGGAAGGGAAAAAAGGGGGCAAAGGGAGACAATGGCACAGGAGGACGAGGACTCTACCCACCCACAAGCAGAGGATTGGATATATAGCCACAGAATTGGGAGTGTGCAAGCAGACCCCACCATGGCACACCAAACTTTGAGGGCAATGTAACCACATGAATCAATGCATGTAAAGAGTGGCCTCCAGGGCCAGCCCTAATCAAAGCCAAACTGACCCCCCTTCCTAGAAGTATGTGCTACAGAGGACAATTCCCACATGGAAACAAACCAAGAAGGAAAAAGAGAGAGGCAGTTTAGACCCCATATCGGCACACCAATCCTGGAGGACAGTATCCCTGTATGGAGCTGCTAAGGCACAGAGAGGACTGTAGGACTGACAGCAGCTTAAGACACGATGTCCCCTCACTGGAGCATATCACAAAAAAGGACAATACTGGAGACACACAGCAGGTAGTCTGGTCTGGACACCCCACAGTGGGGTGAATCAAGAAGATGACATAACAGATCAGCAATGGGAGCAAAGCAAAGCCACAAAGCCCTTGAGGAACCCGCAAAATAGACTTCGGGCTCAGAGTTCCCAGAATCCTCCCTCCCCCCCAGGACCAGTAGGGAGATAGTCATAAAGGTCAGCAAACTGACATGGAATTTTGTATGTGTTTTGTTTGTTTGCTAGTTATTATTATCTATTTTTCTTCTCTTTTTATTCAATCTTTTCTTCACTTTTTGTTTGATCTTTGCTATTGTTGGTTTGCCTGCTTATATAAGATAGGCATAGGAAGAAAGTTCGAGGAGGAAGGAACAGGGCTGACAGTTCCAGAGGGTTTTGTGGGGAGGAGAAAGCAGGGGAATGGAGCGGTAAGCAAACAACGCCATCGGCAGGGGAACAACTAGGGATTTAAAATCATCAATGAAGAGGACATAGAGATCCTGTGGATTTTTGAGCAAAATCAATCTAGGTGATAGGAATTACTAAGAGGCAGAAGAAGGGTGAGCATGATGGTGGGGGAGGAAGAAGGTAAAAGGAAACAGGAAAGATCTAAGAAGCAAAGCTATGGATAGAAGTATAGCATAGTTGTGTACATATGTAAATACATTAATTCATAAAAATAGAGGTATTGCCCTATGTACATATATTTATAAGAAAATACACTGAGGTAGTGGAAAGACATCAGGCCTCTGCTCAAGCCCTCCCTTAATGCGAGAACACTTTGTTCTAACAACCTGGGATTCTGTGATGCTCACCCTCCCAGCACAATCACTGAAGATAAAATGGATGCCTAAGCATATGTGGTGAAGAAAATAGACGGTGCTGGCAATCCAAAGATATAGTGTCTAGGGTCCTAAAGTCTTGAAGATAAGCAAGTGGCCATCTAGTAGAGAAGCAACAAGCAAAGTAGAAGAAGTACACCAGCCTGTGTGATCATGAGGTGTCAACAGGATTGGGTAATAGGCACCTGATGACCCAAAACAAACATAAAAAACCCATATTGTGGAGATTGAGGTGGGTCAGAGCTGAGACCCAGAAATCACCTGAAGACAATGGGACATTCCCTAACAGAAGGGTCACAAGGAAGGGCTAATCAACCAGGCCCAATATAGCACCCATAGCACACAATTCCTCTGGTTTCTTTAGGCTTCCTCACCCCCAACTATCATGACCCCAGTCTTCTCTTTCACTGCATGCTAGACCAGAGTATGTGCACAAGTATAGATAAGAGATAAGAACTCATAACATACAGAATCCAGGAGCAGGAATTGAAGTAGTGATGCCAGGAGGGTCAGGGAAAGGTGGTAAGATGAGGGGAGAAAGGGTTGAAACATAGTAACCAACACATAACCACATACCCCACCAGGGCCATGAATAACAGAAACTGTGGGGGAAGAGAGACAGTGGTCATTGTAAGATATGAAAATAATAATTTATATTTTATCAAGGGGTCTCAATGGTAGGGGGGAAGGAAAAACAGAGCTGGTACCAAGGGCTCAGTAGAAAGTAAATGTTTAGAAAATAATGATGGCAACATATGTACAAATATGCTTGGTACAATTGATTTATGGGTTGTTATAAGAGCTGAAAGCACCCCAAATAAAATGATCTTTTAATTTTTTAAAAAAACTTCATTTTTGACCAAAAGAAGAGAAAATACAAAGAAAAGTGTTTAAAAGCACAGAAACTCTTACCTGTCTGCCAGTTCATCATACTGCAGTGGATCGTGGTGCTGTGATGCTAGAAGCAATGCCACCAGTATTTCCGATGCCAGCAGGGTCACCAAAAGTGATCACAGTTCAGGAGAGCTTCCAGACTAAGAACAAATTTTGAAGAATAACAGTCTGACTCCTTCTGAGGAATTAGCCACAGAAAACCCTATGGAGCGCATCAAAGTGCTGCCAGATATGGAAAAGCCTCAGCGTCTGGGAAAAGGGGCAGAATATTAGCCAGCATAACACCAAAAACTGAGATACTCGAGTCAGAATGCTCGTTAAATGTGACTGAGGACAAGCTGTGTTCTTAAAATAGAATTGACCATAATGACATGGATGGAGTAAAGCCTATCCGTGCAGAGCCTCCAGGACCTTCATTCGCTGATGCAGGACAACTCAAAATAAGAACAAACAGCTGAAAGCATCAACTAAGAATTGGAACTTGGAATGTACGAAGTTTGAATCTAGGAAAACTAGAAGTGGTCAACAATAAAATGAAAGTCAAAAAAATTGATATTCCAGGCTTTAAGGAGCTATAATGTACTTGAATTGGCCAATTTGAATCAGAAAATCATATAGTTTAGGAATGAAATAATCAGGAGGAATGGTAATGCATGTATCAACAAAAAGGATATTTCAATGTCTATCTTGAAGTATAATATTATCCATGATAGGATTATATATATCCTAATTCTGATAGGAACAGATACTACACTTGATCTTAGACAAAAGGCCAAGATGCAAAATATCTATCCTAATTCAAGGAAATCAAATCAATACAACATTATTAAATTTATTCACCAACTCCAAAAGCTAGTGATGAAGAAATTGTAGAATTCTACCAATGTCTTCAGTCTGAAATTGATTACACATGCAATCAAGATGCATTGATAATTATTAGTGATTGGAATGTAACAGTTGGGAACAAAGAAGAGGGAACAGTAATTGGAAAATATACACTTAGTGATATAAATTAATCTGGAGACTCAATGGTATAATTTTGCAAGACCAACAATGTCTTCATCACATTAAAACCTCCAAGAATACACTTGAATTCTGTAGATGGAATACACAAAGATCAAGGTTATTAAATTTGTGTGAAGAAGCGCTGAAGAAGCTCAATACTAGCAGCTGAAATCAGGTCAGGGAGTGACTGTGGAACAGATCATTAATTGTTCCTATAAGTTCAGGTAAAGCTGAAGAAAATTCAAACAACTCCATGATAACCCAAATACCAACTTGAGTCTCTCCCACGTGAATTTCTAGACTGTCTCAAGAACGGATTTGGTGCATTGAACAGTAATGACAGAAGACCTGAAGAGCTGTGGGGTGATGACAACAAGAGCATCATTCATGAAAAAAGTGAAAGGTCATTAAAAATGTAGGAAAGAAAGAAAAGATCAAAGTGGATGTCAGAAGATACTCTGAATGCCTTAAACTTATTAGTAAGGAAAATAACAAACTTGGGTGACACCGGGATCCTCCCTGCTAATTGGGGATGAATTTTTGAGTGGGTAAAGGTTGCCCCTAAGGTGACCTGCCTACTTTGTGGGATGCCTGGGTGTTGTGATCTGCCTGAATCCCGCCTTAAAAAAAATAAGATACTCTGAGATTTCTTCTTAACCAAAGAGTACCTAAGGTAAATGGGACAAATGATGAAGTTGTAAAGTTGAACAAAAATTTCAAAGGCCAGCTCAACAAGACAAATTAAAATATTATAATGAAATGTGTAAAGAACTAGAGTGAGAATACTAATTTGTCTTAAACACACTCGATATATCATCAAGGAAGAACACACTCGATATATCTTAAACTGAAAGAACTCAAGAAAATATTCAAGTCTTGAATTGAAATATTGAATAATTTTTATTAGCAAAATATGCAATAATGTGAGATGCATCAAAAGAAGAAGCCACCCAACAATGCAAGATTCATTCTTCTCCAGAGCACGTGGTACTTGCTCTAAAATAGATCGCATATTTAGGCCACAGGCAAGCCTCAAAAAATTAAAAATCATTGATATGTTATATAATCAATTTTCTCAGACCACAAGACTATAAAACTGGAAATGAACAGTAGAAAGAACAGGATCATGAAGAGAAACACATGGAGACTCAACATACTACTGAAAATAACTGGATAATAGATCAAATAAGGAATACATTTTGTTAAATCCTTGAAAAATAATAATGTAACAGTTCATACCGCAACCATTGGGATTCAGCAAAAACAGTTATAAGAAGGTAATTTATAACAACCAATATGAACACGAATGAGGAGGAGAAATCTAAAATAAATACCTTAACACTACACCTCCAACTAGAATAAGAAAAACAACATAAACTGTTAGGCTGGATTAACTAGAAAAACAAACTCACACTCATATATATGTGTAAGTGAGAACTTTATATCAAGAAAACATTTCAGCCACGTCCAGATCAAGTCAATAAGTCTGATACTATTCCTTAAGTCTGATACTAGCTCAGAAGTCCCTCTTCAGACTCATGAAGCCACATGCAACGATGTAGAATGCAGGAAAATAACATGCCAGTGGGTGCAGTGTCTTATGGATCCAATGGCGGTGGAGGCATCACAGGTCTCGCAGGTCTCAGTGTGGCTCACCAGCAGGAAAGTGAAAGCAGAGAGAGGTGGGGGAGGTTCACAGACCTCTCCTTATTAGGTCAAACTCACAAAGAGGTACCATTAGGCTGTGACCTGATTGACAGATTAGACTCCATCCCTACATTCCATATATCAAGTTGACATGAAATTATGTAGCTACCACATAAACACTCCAACAACAGAAGAAAAGAAATCATAAAGATTAAAGTAAACATAAATGAAATAGAAACAGGAAAGCAATGGAAAAAATCGGCAAGACAAGAAATTGGTTCTTCAGAAGGATCAACATAATTGACAAACCATTAGCAAACTTAATGAAGAAAAAGAAAGAAAAGATGCAAATATCTAGAATTAGAGATGAAAATAGTTACAACAAAACATACTTAAATGAAACAAAAAAGAATAACCACACTAAGAAGGCTATACTTCAAGTTTGCAAATCCAGAAGATGTAGACAAGTACCTAGAAATACACTCTATCCAAAACAAAAAAACAGATATAGAAACCTTGAAGGGGCACATAACTAAAGAAATAAGACAAGGTAATAAAGAAACTTCCAACAAAGAAAATCCCAGGATCAGATGGTTCCACAGGAGAATCCCACCAAGTATTCAAGAAAGAGTTGTCACCAATTTTGCACAGACTATTTTAGAATATAAAAGGGGCAGCAAACTCCAAAATTCATTATATGAAGCCAGCAAAACACTGGTTCCAAAAACAAGAGAAGACCCCAAAAAGACAACATTACAGACCAATATCCATCATGAACATAGATGCAAAAATTCTCGAAAAATTATGGACAAAAGAATCAAACAGTATATCAAAAACAATAATTCTTCACAACCAAGTGGGATTCATACCAGGGATGCATGGTTGGTTCAATATTTAAAACACAATTAATGTAATTTGCCACTTAAAGGAGATAGGAATGAGAACCCATAATCATATTAATAGATGTAGAAAAAGTATCTGACTGTATCCAACGCACATTCCTAATAGAAACACTCGATAAAATAGAAATAGAAGGGAAATTCAACATAATGAAGGCCATATATGAAAAACCAATGGCCAATATCACATTCAATGGGGAAAAACTGAAAGCATTCCCACTGAAAATGGGTACTAGACCAGTATGTTCCTTCTCACCATTCTTATTCAATATTTTTCTGGAAGTCTTAGCCAGAATCGTAAGACAACAAAAAGACATCAAGGGAGTACAAATGGGCAAAGAAGAAGTGAAGCTCTCACTGTTTTCAGGTGAGATGATACTATCTGTGGAGAATCCCAAGGTCTCCACAAAAAACTCTTCAAAGAACTAGAAGAATTTAGTAAAGTACCAGTTACTAGAGTCATGTGTTAGTCTGGGTACTTCAGAGAAACAAATCCACAGAAACTCATGTATAAGAGAGTTTTATATAAAAGTTAAGTGCGCATCAAGAAAACATCCCAACCCAGTGCTGCCCAAGCCGACAAGTCCAACCCATATGTCCAACACCAACTCAAAAAGTCCTCTTCCATCTCACAAAACACACGCAATGATGCCGACTTCAGGAGGAAAGCTGAGTCAGTGAATGTGTAAGCATCTCAGTGCTGGCAGGGGTCTCCACACAGCTGCTCGAGCACCCAAGGCTGCATTGGGGTAGGTCCATGTGGCTTCTCCCAGGGATGTCTTGCAGGAAGTGAGCCTTGCCAGCTGAAGCAGAGAACTGGCTAAGGCAGCTGCACCCTGGTCCAACCATCACAAAGCAAGAGACTCAAGAACTAGGAAGGCAAGGCTCACTGAGCCATTTATCCCTCTACCCTTCAATAAACCCCACATGTGTTTATCCATCAGGTTGGCATAATAAACTAACTATCTCAAGTCACAAACAGAAATCAATTAGATTCCTATACATCAATAAAGAGAGCTCTGAAAGGGGCATTAAGAAAACAATACCTTTCACAATAACCATGCAAATATTGAAATACCTATGAATAAATCTAACCAAAGAAACAAAAGACTTAAAAAAAACACAGAACATTATTACAAGAAACCAAAAAAATCTATACAAATAGAAAAAGATCTTGTATTCATGGATAGTAAGACTTAATGTGAAAATGTCAACACTACCTAAGTCAGTGTTTCTCAACCTTCTTAATGTCACGAACCTTTAATACAGTTCATGTTGTGATGAACTCCCAACCATAAAATTATCTTTGTTGCTACTTCATAACTATAATTTTACTACTGTTATGAATTAGGCAACCCCTGTGAGTCTTTCAACCCCCAGAGGGGTCATGACCCACAGGTTGAGAACCACTGACCTAAAGCAATCTACCAATACAATGCAATCTTGATCCAAATCCCAACATCATTCTTTAATGGAAATATTGAAGATAAGAGGAGAACAAAGTAGGAGATCTTGAACTACCCAATCTCAAAAAGCATATTTCACAACTGCAGTTTGCAAAACAGCCTGGTACTGGTATAATAACAGATAAATAAACCAATGGAACAGGATAGAACAGCCGGAAATAAATGTATACACTTATAAACAAGTGATTTTTAACAAGGGACCAAAAAAAACATTAAATGGGAAAGAGGCGACTTCATCAACAAATAGTACTGAGAACATTGTATGTTCATCTTTAAAAGAATGAAACAGGATCCATACCTCACCCATGCAAAAAAATGAACTCAAGATGGACTAGAGCCATAAATGTAAAACCCAGAGTTATCAGGATCATCAACAAGAAAATTTGGACTAATTTAATGTCCCTTTTGCAAGATATAAATGGACTAACAGATATAATACAGTGAAAGACACACAGGAAAGACAACACAGATGACGAGGACCTATTAAAAATAAAATATGCACATCAAAAGACTATCAAAGGGGTGTAAATGAGAGGCCATGAACTGGGAAATAATCTTTAGCAATGACATAACTGACAAAGGACTTACTAAAAACTGTAGAATTCTGCAACACCACAATAAGGGGAGGGGGGGGGAATGACCGAATTAAACAGTGGGCAAAGAACATAAATAGACAATTAACAACAAACAACAATCAAATGACTAACAAACACATGAGGAAATGCTAATGTTCACCAGTCATGCAGGGAAAGTAAATCAAAACAACAACAATGAGATTTCATCTTATACCCCACTTAAAAAAACAGGGAATAATAGATGCTGGAAAGTGTGTGGATAGAGTAGAACTCATCCACTGCTGGTGGGCTTACAAATATGTACAAACATTATAGAAAGTGACATGTGATGCCTAAAACAACTGGAAATGTAACACAGCAATACCTTTGCTAGGCATATGTCCCAAAGAAAGAAGAGACATAAATAGATGTATGCTCTCTCATGTTCATTGCAGCATTGTTCAAGAAGCTGGACACACTCAAATACCCATCAATAGGAGAAGAATTTTAAAAACAAACAAAAATCCTTTGGTACATACACACAATGCATTCCTGAGAAATTATGATGAAATCATGACACACTTCATGGCATGGAAGGACATGGAACCCATTATGCAGACTGAAGTTAGCCAATCACAAGAGGACAACTATTGTATGAATCCACAACTATTGTAGTTACACAATCTGGTGTGTCAATTTGGGGCTTGATAGGATTAAGAGTGGAGGGGTGGAAACTATTCTGTCAATTGAATCATAGCCAATGAGGTCTGTGTGGGCATGGCCTTCTCCTGAGAATTCTGAGAATTCCTGGATTTCCTCCTTGAAGATGGGAGACTCTCTCTCTCTCTCTCTCTCTCTCTCTCTCTCTCTCTCTCTCTCTCTCTCTCTCTCTCTCTCTCTCTCTCTCCCCCATGACTCCCTCTGAGACATCCCTGTGGAGAAGACACATGGAGTGAGGCTGATGGAGCCAGACTTCTGGAGCTGGAGAAGCCACAAGGAAAGCCCTGTCAGTACTGAGATGCTTACAATGCCACTATCTGTAAGACTTCCAACCCACTGGCCTGTAATCTTCCTGCATTCGGTATCACTGCATGTGTTTTCTGAGTCTGAATAGGACTGTATACATTGGTATCAGGTATGTGGGCTAATATTGGACTTATGGACTTGATCTGGACTGGGTTGGGATGCTTTCTTTTTTTATAATTTTAACAATTTATTAGGGGCTCATACAATTCTTATCACAGTTCATACATATACATACATCAATTGTATAAAGCACATCTGTACAGTCTTTGCCCTAATCATTTTTTCTCTTTTCTTTTTTTACATTTTATTAGGGACTCATACAACTCTTATCACCATCCATACATATACATACATCAATTGTATAAAGCACATCCATACAACTACCCTTTATATGTAACTCTCTCTTATACACATGAGTTTCTGTGGATTTGTTTCTCTAGTATACCCAGACTAACACAACTACTATAAGGATAAACACCAAGATGAAGGCAGTCGTCTGCTCCCAGGTCATGCAATCCACCAATCTCCACATGCCAAGCAACACTGTAGAGAATCTGCCTAACACTCATGACGCATGCACCACCCTCTCTAGATGTACTACTTAAAAATAGACTGTGGGGCCAGGGCATGGCACCCCATCAGACTCGACTAGAAAACACTCGTGACGGACAGCAAATAGACCTTGAACTATTTATAGGCTTTTCTCTTTTTTTGTCGCCAGTTTTGTTGATGTTGTAGGTATTGTTTTACTTTCTTTGTTGTGCTCAGTCTTGTGTTTGTGCATATTGTGGTTGCTGCATGTTTATCTGAATGGGATAGGCAGGATAAACAATCTGGAAGAGAGAACAATGGGACAACAGTTCCAGGGAGACATGGGAGAGGAGGAGGTCGGGGAAAGGAAGTGGGTGTTAACAAAGTCAGGGACAAGGGAACAACAGGTGATCTAAAATCTATGGCGAGGAGGGTGTAGGAGGTCTGGCAGGGCTTGATCAGGAATTCCTGAAACACAAATGAAGGTTGAGCATGATAGTGGGAGAGGAAATAAAAGGAAATAGAGGACAGAACTAAGAGGCAAAGGGCACTTATAGAGCTCTAAATACAAGCATGTAAATATATTTAACTACGATGATGAGGAAATAGATCTATGTACATATATTTATAGGTTTAGTATTAAGGAAGCAGATGGACATTGGGCATCCACTCAAGTACTCCCTCAAAGCAAGCACACTGTTCTGATAATCTGGCACTCTGAGATGCTCACCTTCCCAACACAATTGCTGAAGACAAAGCAAGTGTATAAGCAAATGTGGTGAAGAAAGCTGATGGTACCCAACTATCAAAAGATATAGCGTCTGGGGTCTTAAAGGCTTGAAAATAAATAATTGGCCATCTCTCTGAGAAACAACAAAACCCTCATGGAAGAAGTACACCGGCCTGTGTGATCATGAGGTGTCGATACAATGAGGTATCAGGCATCAAAGCCCCAGAGCAAAAAATAATAATGTGAATGACTAAGGGGAGTGTGGAGTGGAAGACCAAATCCAATCTGTAAGCAATTGGACATCCCCTTACAGAAGTGTCATGGGGAGAAGATGGGCCAGTCAGGGTACAATGCGGCACCGATGAAACATACAGCTTTCCTCTGGTTCTTTAATGTTTCCTCCCCCACACTATCATGACCCTAATTCTACCTTACAAATCTGGCTAGACCAGAGTGTGTACATGGGTACAGATAAGAGCGGGAAACACAGGGAATAGGACAAGTAAACTTCTTGGGACCAATATTGACTGTAGCCATACCAGGAGGGGAAGGGGAAGGTAGGGGGGGGGGAGAAGGGGGAACCGATCACAACGACCTACTTATAACCCCTTACCTGTGGGATGGACAATATACAAAGGCGTGGGGAGACATTGTAAAGTACAAGACATGAAAAAATAATAATAGTTTGTAAATTATCAAGGGTTCATGCAGGAGGGGGGAAATGAGCTGATACCAAGGACTCAAGTAGAAAGAAAATGCTTTGAAAATGATGATGGTAACATATGTACAAATGTGCTTGAGAAAATGGATGTATGTATGGATTGTGATAAGAGTTGTACGAGCCCCCCCAAAAATGATTTTTTTTTAAACTCAACACTTTGACAGAAGAGATCTTACTTCAGCTGGGGTTAACTTTTCAAACTTGTGGGAGAAGGAGATGACCATTTAGATGCTGTTAGATAAAATTGTGTTAAGGTCACCTCAAATTAACAGACATTCCTATCAGAGTTATAAGTGAATCTTAGTGGAAATGCAAGTCAAGTTGGGGAGAGGGGAGCATGCATGTCTCAGAAAAGGCATGTCCATTTCTATTGCTAGGAAAATGAGAGGATAGACCTCCCCTTGGGGAAAAACGCTTAAAAATATTTATATAGAACCCAATTGGCAAATATGCCTGGTACTATGTGCCTAATGAGACACTTTTGACCTAGTTTCTATGTACCGCTTATTGACCCAGTCTGTGTACTACGCACTACTGGATCTTTAGACTCTGTGCTTTTGAGGCACACACCATCTTTCGTAGGTCACACCAGAAGGACGAGGTGTGAAAACCCCACTAAGTGAATGGGGCTCTATCTCAAACTCATGTGTAGCCCTTGGACTTAAGGCCCAAACCTCGTAGTATAAGAAGAAGCTGCTATGCCAAGGGCATAGACCTGGCAGGTGTTGCACTTTGGTTTGGACCTCGTGCCTTGAGGGTGCCCAGTGAATAGTGGGCTGGGGCCTGCCATATACGTACTCTTTTACTGCCCGCTGTGCTTTGTTAAGATCTTTATTAATCTGGTAGGCATGGTTCTATGACTGTCAATGACTATGACTGAAAGTTTTGCTCTACCACCAACCCCCATTGTTTGTATAAATGATGTCCAGTCACTTAAAAGTTTAATCTGTACAAGTTAATAATTCATGTATTGTGGCTCATCGCCATCTTATAATCTCCTTTCCTGAACTATGTTTTAAATTCTATACCATTGGCTAAACTAATGACACTCTTCATGCAATTATGTTATGCCCCAGGGAGATTATTGATAATGTCTTTAAAGTAAATGACAGTGGTTTCTCTAAGGTAAACCAGAGACATATATAAACCATAGCTATGGGAATGGATCTTGGCCTCACACTTGGCACACAATATATCAAAATGTATGGGATACTGCTAAAATAATATTGAGAAGTGTTTATAACCCAACACCTATAGAAAAAAGAAAGATTTCAATAATATAGACTTCCACTGTAATTATACTACCAAAGTAAGCCAGCAAGAAATCTCAGAATGTAGCTCAACAAAATAGTAAGAATAAAAATGCAAGGAGAAAGTCAATGCAACCACAGCTTTTTCTGTGAAATCAGGTTACTAAGACTAATGGGGAAAAAGAAAAGATACCAATTATCAATATTAGCAAGAAGAGAGGTGCTATCATTACATATTTATAGGTATTAAAAGGGAAAGGGAATATTGTGAAAAGATGTGTTATTAAATTTGACAATTTAAATGAAATGAACAAATTCTTTGAAAGTTAAAAATTACCAAAATTCACACAAAAATAAACAGACTATCTGAATAGCTCTATAATATCTGAAGAAATTAAATGTGTACTTCAGAAACTTACCTCGGCAGCCAAGCTACACAGACCCTTCACAACAAAGACAGAAAGTGATTAAAGAAACAGATCCAGATGATGGTCATGTGATTTCATAAGCCTGTGGATTACAGACTGACTAGAAGAAGAAGCTGAGTAAAAGTGGAGAGGATCCAGAGTGAGTGAATTATTCGCTGGCCTGAAACAAGACAGTTTTTTGAACTTTAGTAAACTCACTCAATTGTGACAGAGATCTCATATCCATCTCTGCTTACCCAGAACCACCCAAGCACTCATCAGTGACTGGCAACCAGAAAGAAGTGCTCCTCCCCTTGTTCCTCACACCCTTCTGGTGTCCAGAGGCGTTGGTCAGCCCATAACCTCACCTGGCGAGCATCCGGGGATACCTCCTCACCGCACACTCCCTTAGATTTGCCTCAGGTAGGAGTTTCACCACTGGGGATTGAGTGCCAGGAATACACAAACTTTCTAATTCCTCGGACCACGACAAAGGGCAGGGCTGAGTAGGCAGTCTGCTCCCATACACCCTGGGGTTGGTAGGAGCTCTCTCCAGAGCCAGGCACACTACCTCCACTTTCCCTCCAGGTCCATAAGAACTCCAGCTGGAGACAGGGACCCTAACCCAAGATGGCACAAGTTCCTTCTGGAGTCGGTTGCTCTGAATCCAGACGCCTTCTAGGTCAGAAGGAACTCCGCCTATGAATAAGAGTCCAGGCACGGTCTTCACCCCTGCCAGGACCTCTTTGGCAGGCAAAGGGTGGTGACATGGACTAGGTGCCTTGCCCACCCAAATTTTCTCTTTTTTGTGCCTTGCCTCCATATCCTGTTTTCTCCTTTATTTGCACTTCTTTTTCTTTCTTTTGCTCCCTTTTCTTTCTCTTATTCCTTTTCTTTTTTCCTTTAGTTTTATCTTTACGACTTTCTTTTTTATGTACTCTTCCATGGTTTTGTTTGTTGAGGGGGTTATTTTTTTCTTTTTCCCATTTCCTTTTTATTATTACCAGTTCTTCTTATAATTGTTTACTTCTTCTCCCACCACTTGCTGAGGCTGATTATGAACAACCAAACACTTCATGTGACTTGGTTTCTTGGTTTGGAGGCTCAAGGTCATGGTTTCATAGAACACCCCAGTTAATTGTCATAATAGTATGTCTAGTGACTGTTCAAGTTCCTATGTCAATGCTTAATAACTTTAAAGTGGCCATTCAATGCACAACAATTGGTCTCTATGCAGCTAGAACTTTGAGAAAGAAAAAGTCTGGAATCGGAAAAGAACATAGAATGTGTGGTTAATTACCTTCATGAACAATTGCCCCCATTGCCATGAAACCAGAACGGGATGGTGCCTGGCACCATCATTGAATATTTTGATCAAACAGTCCACAAAAGAATCCTGAACAAAAGGGAGAAAATGAAAAACAGAATTTTGAATTTTCATGAACTCCGAATTTCCTATAGGTGTGGAAGCCTGATGAGCTGCAGATACTATTACCATGTTATAATCTTTAAAACTTAAACCAAAAATATCTCTTGCAGCCATCTTAAAACCAAAAAATACTTTATCTGGTGTGTGTGTGTGTGTGTGTGTGTGTGTGTAATCTGCCTTTAACATTATGCTCTTTTTAGAGCTACGTGTATGGCATCGATTTTTATAACAGCAATTCAAAATATTAGATCAGAACTTTGAAGGGTGGTGAATTTATGTTAATGAGTAAGAACAACTCAGAAAAGGGTGGGGAGAATGGCTAAACAACTCAGAAAATGTAATCAACGCCAGTAAGTGCTACATATAGAAATTGTTGAATCAGTGCACATTTGTTATGTATATTCTCAATAACAAAATAATAAAGTAATACAACAAGGCTTCAAATTTTTCATGGAAAATTTTGATTATCTTTTCATTCCATTGTTCCCTGAAGTTTTTGAAGCCTCCTTGTATATATAGAACAGGAAGTGATGAGAGAACCCTCCTGAGGAAGGAGGATGCTAAGACTCTGTCCTAGGAGGTACATTGGACATGCTAACTGCAGGGGCCAGTTTCTTGAGAAGGGCATCATGCTTTTGGTAAAGTCCATGACAAAGACCATCAGCATCAGCGAGATGGATGGCACAGTGTCTGCAACAAAAATGAACTTAAACATAGCAATGATTGGGAGGATGGCACAGGACTGGGCAGGGTGATTTTCTGTGGCACCTAGGGTCTTGGGGAGTCAGTACAGACTTACTGGCATCTAACCTCGCCAAACAACACCCTGAAGAAAAATGCTCAGCAATCTGAGAGAAAAGCAGACCCTAGTAGATCGCAGAAAACAAATCAGCCCAAATAAGGTGGTGAAGGAAAATGATGAGTAAGCGGAGTAGTGGTAGCAATGATACGTTGTACCAACTACACAACAATGGTCTCAAATATGGCAAAAATCATCAGAAGGGCCTAAGACTGGCATGAGTTGGCACCAATTCGACCAACTAACTTACCAACTAACAGCAATCCTACCTGTAATAGACAGCTAGCCTTCCCTGTGCAGCTGCAAAAGCAAACCGTATCATATCACCTCAGAAGTGGAAAGCCTCCCTCTCCAGGGACCATCGTAATAGTGCAAGTGGGAAACATACACGGAAATAAACATCCATGGTCTCACTCACTCCCTTACACAGTCCTCTCAAGGCAGACATCCCATCGTACTATATGGGGAGATAGCCCAACTTTCTACACAAGATATGTAACTGATCAGAGGCAAGGATTCTTTCTGTCTTCTCAGCCAAATAAAAAATCTCTACTTTCACAGTCCCCCCAAGGAGTTGATGGAATCCCTGGGTTTGCAAAACATGCAGACTAACAGAGAAGCTAGACTCTAGTCAAATCAGAGGCACTTTAGAAGAAAGTCTTGCCCATCTACTTCTGAAAAATCAGTCACCGAGAACCATGGAGCATAGAGGTGACGCAGCAGTGAGTTGCGTTCACTTGACACAACGGAATCTTTTAAAGGCTGGAAGGCAACAGTAAACCTGAAACTCCCAGCTCCTCGGATGTGGTGGGAGGAGTGCAGGAAGCAAGGGGTTGTCTAAGAGTTTGATGTCATAGAAGTGAACAAGTGAACCTTTGGCATAAGAGAAGATCCATTCTGAAATTCACTTAATGAATATGTTTCCAGGTTTTGTTTTATTCTTTATTCCTTTTCCTCTCTATGGGAATCAAATGGGAGAGTGGATTGAGAATGTGTTTCTAAAGAGGTTTTCCTCCTTAGACGGGTAGCAGGAGGAGAAAGGAAGTTGGTTCACTTTGTACTAGGCCTTGTAAAAAGTCTAGTATATTTTTATATCCTGAGCACACGTGACTGGTAATATTGCACCAGCATGCTGGACTAAGACACCACCAGTTTTCTCTGATGCAGTCAGCCTCAGCAAAAACAGATCTGAAACTCAGAAAGTCTGCCCAGGCCTGCATTTAATACAATATTTTCAAGTCATCCAGAGACTATTTCCTTACGCAAAAATGAGAGCCTCAACATTTATTTCGTAATGAGGCAAAGAAAATTAAGAGCATCTTTTCAGGTCCTGTATCTTTTTGGCACTGTGGGTTAAGCCTTGGTGTGCTAAGCATAAGGTTAGAGGTTCAAACCTATCAGTTATTCCTCAGGAGAAAGATGAGATAGAATCAATGATAGTGAGTTTGGTTTGATTTGGGGATCCACAAGCTGACCCCAAACTGAGGATACATTATTTGATAGCTGCTCTCTTATACTATTAAAGGATGGCTAGTTCTATTCATTAATTTACTTTAGCTATGAAATAAATATACACAAATCAACTTTGGATATACACCTAGCAAAGCCATCTTTGTCAAAGCCAACCCCTTACACCCACCGAATAAGCCCGGTTGCGTCCACGGCCACCCTGTTTTTCAAGGCACTAGAAAGACAAAGGGAAGGAAGGCAAACAGTTTACTTTATTTCACAAACTTGATATTTTAAATTGAGACCCAACTAAATGGTTTTAAAATCTTAGATTTTATTTGTGCAATCAGTCACCAAACGTTTTGAAGCATGGATGGGCATAGTGTTGCTGGGTGGTACAAATGGCTAACACATTGGCTACATCGCCAGAAAAGCCTGGTGTGACTACCAAAATATCAGCCATTGAAAACTCTGTGGAGCACAGCTCTACCTTGGCACACATGGGTCACTGTGAGTTGGAATCGGATAGATGATGACTATTTTTAAATAGAATGAAACTTACATAATGGAGGGCGAGAACAGTTAAACATTATATCAAACCCAAATCCAGTTGAACCATCCCTCTGGCCCTTTTTTTTTGGTTTTGTACCTGGAGTGGGGTGAAGGAAGAGTTGATGTCAGCTTTCTGGTTTCTGCTTACAACAAGCAAATTCCATTTTTTAGCCGATCTGTGCCAGTTAGTGATGTAATGTTCACATGGTAATATGATATGACAAGGACAAATGCAATGCACAAACCAGACTGTGGCCTGGGAAAGAAGCCCTGTCTATATATCAACCGGAATGGACAGGAACTCAGGAGTGAGTATTTTAAAGCAATTGCACGTGAATTAACCTTCAGAAAATTAGAGACTGATGTCACCAAGAGAGTGAAGTCATCAGAAATGACCTAAACTGATGGGACGTTGCCAGAACAAACCTCCCCTGTTGCAGATACACAGCTTAACTCCTTCTGCGCATTTTTAGTGGATACAAGGATCTTTTCACAGGGATGACAAAAACCATATGACTCCCACTGTACTTGGCATTAGCAAGTTTGACAGGATGGCAAAGCCCTGACATTAAATAGACCTCACTAACCAAATTTAGAGGTAAACCCTCATCTTCCACCCAAGAGTTCTACTTTCTCTATAAATTATTAGGGAATGGTACTTTTAGGTTTCTTTAAAATTATTATACTGGTAAGTAGATATGTGTAAGAAAACATTTACCATTTCAGCAATTTTCATATACACAATTCAATAACATCAAATAAGTGCCTCATGCTGTGCAGTCACCTCCCCCCAACTATCCATCTCCAAATTATTCCAAAGCCCCAAACTTAGCAGAAATTCAGTGCCTTCTAGCAATGACTCCTCTGTCCACTGGTAACCACGAATGAACTCTGCTGGGTGAGAGAAATCAGTCACAAAGGACACACATTTTCAAACCCCACTTACATGAAATACTTAGAATAGGCAAATGTGTATGTATACTAATATATATCATTAGTATTCGTTGTCAAGCTGACTCTAACTTATGCTAATCCTATGTGTGTTAGGGTAGAAGTACAACATGGGGTTTTCTATGACTGACTTTTTGGAAGTCAATCACCAGGACGTTCTTTCAAGGCACCCTGGGTAGACTAGAATCTCTGATTTGGGGTTAGGAAATTAGGCTGCTTGAAATGTATTTAGTGTCTAATTAGTAAGAATTTAATTGCAATAAACGGACTAAACTTATCCATAGCAGGACCTTCAGGGTGACAAAAGTTAGACCCATTGGATGAAGGTGAACTAACAGTAGAATAGCCCTTCTGGAAAGGAGTGGGATGATTTACTCTGCCTGTGTTTTTAAGAGTGTACCATGAGCCAGGACGCAATGCAGTACTGGGCAGTTCCTCCATTGAGCTTCTTAGCACTGAGGAAACATCTTCCATTTGTTACCATAACTCTTGAGCGCCCTACTTGCTTGTTTCCTACCCCTTCTGATACAAAGCCTTGGTGACTGGAGAAGCCATGAAGCCAGTGATACCTTGCTTTGGTGGTGCTGTTGCATAAGCATTGAACTGCTGAGGGACAGGTCAGTGGCTCGATCCCACAGGCTGCTCTGAAAGATAAAGATGAAGCTGTTTGCTCCCATGAAGATTTACAGCTCTAGAAGGAATCTGTAATGTATAGTATGGGGGAAGGAGGGAGGGGAATTAAAAGATAATGGAATTTATCTCTCAGGTTGGAAGATACTCAAAATGCACAGTAGTTGGAACAAGGAAGCATGCCAATATCATGAAGGTGTTGCAGGACCTAGAAGCCACTGTGCTGTTATATAAGTTCACCGTGAGTCAAAGCCAACTCAAGGGCAATTAACAGTAACAACTGCATAAAAGTAATCTGATACTGTCCACTCTATCTATCTATTTATTGATTGATGCTGATTCTGACACACTAATTTAATAGTCCACTAATGGGTTGATATTTACAGACTGAGTAACACTTGAGAATTAAATCCACTTAGGAAAGGAATGGTTGGTGTTAACGGTTAAGTCCCATGGCTATTTAAGGCAGAATATTTGAGTACACCCAGGGGCACCTGGAAAGAAAGTTCTGATAATTTACTTCTGAAAAAAAGCAGCCATTGAAAACCATATAGTGCACATTTCTACTCTGACACATCCGGGGCCACCATGAGTCAGTCACGGCACCTAATATCTGTTTAGAAATTGTGTTAGACAGGGTTCTCTAGAGAAACAAAACCAGAATGCTAGTAATTTTATATATATTTATACAGATACATAGAGAGATAACATAAGAAATAAACAGTTAATTAAATTATAAATCAGTACAAATGGCTCAGTGCAACTCACTCCCATGAGACAGTTGTGAGACACTTACAGTCCTTCAAGACTTGAGGGATGCTGGGTAGTCCTCTGTAGAGCAATTCAGGCTATCCAGACATAGACAACAAACAGCAGGGCAGGTCACCAACAGTCAGCCAGATGACAGGGTCCGACAGTCTCCAGCTCAAGAGATGTTAATTCCAATGGTGTGGTGAAGCAAGTCTTGAAGGAACCTCAAATTATAGCTACACAGTCCATGGGTTAGGTGTCCCACAGGTAGTCACTTGCAAATTGAGGTAAAGCACAAGCAAGGCAGTGGCACACTGGTCCAAAGAGCAAGAGACAAGAAAGGCGAGGCTCATTGAGACATTTAGCTCTCTGCCCTTCAATTAACCCCACATGTGTTTTTTGGTCAGGTTGGCACAATGAACCACAGAAATAGAACAAATATAGTGCTAATTAGGGTTTTCAAGGGACAAGGAAAAGGCCCTGAGGGGTAATGAACGAAACAAAATACCCCTACAGTTTTCTCAGGCAAAGTGGAATTTTCAGTGAAAGATTGAAGGTAGTCACAAACCAGCAACTTCAGTTACCTTAGATAGTCGGTGAAAACTCAGCTTGGAGCCTAAACATCTTCTGAACTCCACTCCTATCCACCCAATATCAAACTAGATCACAATCACAGCATGATATTATACACTGTTGGCTAAACTCTGAGGAGCCCTGGTGGCATAGTGGGCTACAAATTGGGTGTTAACTGCAACGTCAGCAGTTTAAAATCACCAGCCAGTCCATGGGAGAGAGAGGAGGCTTTATACTCCTGTAAAGATTCACAGCAATGTTTCCCAAAGTGGGATACTAGCCCCTGCAATGAGCCAAAGGGCTACAAAAACAAATACCTATACTTTATCCTGGATTACGGTACAAACATGTTTCCTTTTCAAGGGAGACACTGGGTGTTTTTTTTTTAACCTTTCTGAAAAGGGGGTAGTAGGCCAAAAATGTTTGCCTATGATTACAGTCTTGGAAATACATAAGAGAAGCTCTACTCTATCCTATAGGCCTTCTATGAATCAGAATTGACACATGGCAGTGAGTTTTGTTTGGGCTTTTAGACTGAAACCTATTGGAAATCATTGCACATTATTTAGCTGAGGCCATTTCAAACACGTGAACCAAAAAGCAAAAGGGCAATGACAAGCAACTTGGCCGAAATCATTGTGAACAGTAAAACTGAAATGGGTGAGTTTTCAAGACAATCATGTTGTTGCAAGTAGGTTTCCTCCATTTGCAATTCTGTACATCATTTATATACATCTACTTGCATAGTAAATAAGAACGTTAACTCCACTTTATCACATTAACGTATCAACAGCAAATCATCATGGAGTTCTGGTGGTGTAGTGGTTACACCTAAGGCTGCAATCCACTCAGTAGTCAGTTCAAACCCACCAACAGCTCCACAAGACAAAGACTGGGCTTGCAACTCCTGTCAACAGAGTATTGGAAACCAACATGGGGGTCTCTATGAATCAACATTGATGTGATGGCAGTAAGCGAGGGGAGGAGAGGGCAAACCATCAAAGCATAGTCTTGACTAGTAAGCATTAACTTTCTGCACCACTGAAGCACCACAAAATTGAGGATAATTCTATCTTGGGTCTTTGAATCAATAGCGTAACCAGAAATGGCTATTGATTCGCTTTTTTAAAATATAGTAAATTTTGACTGAGTACTTACTGGCCCATGTACTACAACACTTTTTTTGGATGTCTTGCTTGATTGGAAATAGTTCATGTGTTTGATTGAAGTCATGAAATTCAGAGTTACAGTTATACTGATTACAAATCCAACTCTAACGTACCTACAACACTTAACACAGAGTTGCAGAAAAGATGGCCACCAGATAGCAAGTCCCTTCAGAACTTCTGCAAGTCTCAAAGAAAATTCAGCAAGTAGGGATCCTTGATTTGGAAAATCAAATGCATGACCTGAAATCTGGGTGCTCCAAGATTTTTTTTCCACTTCTCTATAAATTTGCTTACCCTTTGATTAAAATTCCTACATCCCACCCTAGATTCCAAAGATCAGCAAAGAGTCAGACCTTTTGGGGCCCCCAACCAGCTACTGCTGGCACTCAATAGGAGAGTCTAACTCTTCTCCTCTCAATCAGAAGCCCCATCCCAGTTCATGCGCCAATTCCTCCTGCCTCTCTGAACCTTCCCACCCCTGGATTGCCTGGGTGGAGAACAGAGCTGAAGGCCAGCTTGGCGCAGAATCCCCGCAGAGTATAAGAAGAGTAACTTCTTACTTTTTTGATCCACCACACCACTTCTTCCATTTCTCCTGAAGACCCTACACCCTCTGTACTCGACCAGCTCCAACACCAGAGAAACTCCTGAAGCGCAGCTCCCAGCAAGCTAGGAAGGTGAAACTCACTAAGCCAGGGTCAAATTGTTTACACCCATTTCTTTCTGACTGCTGCCTTCTCTATACATTACACAGTGGGTTGATAGGGGGTCCTCTTAGACTCACTGGGACTCTCATATGGAGATAGCAGCAGCCCAGGAAAACCCCTTTCTTTGGGTCCAAATCCACAAATATCTCTTACACCAACCCACAGGGAAACCAGGCTTCCCCTAAATCAGGAGAAGGCTTTTGGCTCCTAGACTTCACATGCCTTATTTTTCAGTGAAGTGATCTGTGTACCACTCCAACTGCAAGCCTGTGACACAGGGACATGTGCATGTGTTCCTCGTTCCTCTCCCAGATTGGAGCAGACAGGCCAGACACTCCCATTACATTCTTTTCCTTGAGAGCATAATAGGGTATCAAGCCCTGCTTGTAAGTGAAGAAGCCCAAGACCAAACAGAAAGAGTGCCCTTTGGGCAAGGAGATAGGATTTTCAGTTCTTACATTCTGCCATATGCTGAAACTTCTGAACCTCAAGTCTCAACCACCACCCCAAACCCAAGGCTCCACTCATCTCCCAAATAGGAACAGGTCGGAGAGATCTTCCCACCACAATCTTTTCACCAAGAGCATAACAGGGCACCACCCTCTGCTTCCAAGGGACAAAAAGCAGAGGGAAACTGAGGGCATGGCTTGCAGTCAGAGTTAAGGATTTTTAGATCTAAGAACGACCCACTCAGCCATGACAACCTTCTTTAACTTTACCATAGCCTGGTCTGGGTACTACTTATACACTCCGTCTACCCAAGCCACCACTACTTAAGACCCTGCTCTTACTTTCCTCGTGAACTACATGTCCACATTAACTAACAAATAATGGCATACCTCTTAAAATTCCTTTTCTCAATATATAAAATGTTATTTTATTTACCCAGAAGACCCCTTGTTATTACTACTAACACTTATGTTCTATTCTTGTACTCCTAAACACCACTTGTGCTACATACTCAACTCTATTACTTCTTCCTCATCTCCACACAATATGATTTCTAGCTCCTATTAGACATTTCTCTTGTAGCCCCAAAAGCTAACTCTTCCTACACAACCCAGAAGCCTACTACACAGCACTTACAACTTGACCGCTATGCCTTAAAAACAACAGGCAGCAACAGTAGCCACCAAAAAACAAGAAAAATAAAATTTAACAGCTGATTATCACCCAGACCCAATGAAATACACAGAAAAAGAAGCCCTGAAACCACCAGAGAGAGAATAAACAAGTATGATGTTGAGGACCAAACAAGAGATCTGAGGATCAATTGTGAAAACACAGGAGAAATTGAGATACTACAAACCTCACATCACAAAGAAACCCAGAAACTAAACAATGATATAAGAGAAATAAAAACATGGTATAAGAACTGAGGAATAAAATGGAAGAAGAGGAAAACTGAATCAGTAAACTCAAAGACAACTTTTTCAAACTACAGCCAGTGAGCGAAATGATCAAACAAAAAAGCAAAAGAATCCAGAGAAAGGCTGAGGATGATGTGGGACATCATGGAGAGAAACAAGCTATATCTCACTGGACTCCTGGGACAGGAAGAAACTAACAAATTACACATAAAACAGTAAGAGAATTCATGGAGGAAAAGTTCCCCAATACACAAATCAGGAGATAATTATCCAGAAAGCAGAGAGAACTCTAAATAGGTTAGACCCCTGTGTAGTGTGTTAGTCTGGGTAGAGAGACAAATTCATTGACACTCATGTGTATAAGAGCTTTATATAAAAAGTAATTGTACATTTTAAAAATCCCAGCCCAATCTAGATTGAGTCCATAAGTCCGATATTAGCCCATATGTCCAATCTATAAAGTCCTCTTTAGACTTATGAAACACATGCAATAATGCTGAATGCAGGATGATCACAGGCCAGTGTGTGGAAAGTCTTGTGGATCCAGTAGTGTGGCTTCTCCAGCTCTGAGGCTCTGGCTGCCTTCAGCCTGTCTCCATATGGATTGTCAATAAGAATGTCTCAAAGGGACTGAGCTGAGAGAGAATGTCTTCCACCTCCCAGGAGGAATACAGGAGTTCCCAGAATCCTCAGGAGGAGGCCATGCCCACACGAGGTCTCATTGGCTATGATCTGATTGACAGGCTAGACTTCACTCTTAATCCTCTCAAATTGACAAATGGTTATATAACTACCACAGGCAGGACTCTCTAGAGAAACAAAACCAAGACATTTATGATTGTATGGATAACTAGATAGATCAGATGGATACAACAAGTAATATAACAGCTAATTGGTCCACACAGCAGTACAGAGAGCTCAGTTAAACTCACTTTCATAGAACAGTTATTATATTGGAAGTCCTTCAACTCTACGTGGGCTGCCAGGTCCAAGGTCAAGGAAGCAGACAGCAGAGTCCTCCCTCAGGCAAGGCAGGCAGAGTCTCCCCTCAGGAGTCTTCCTACAGGTAACAAATAGCAAGGGAGTCAGCAAAAGTTAGTAGCTTGAGACCTTAGCAAAGCAGGCCCAGATGGGATATCAAACTCAAGCAATGCAAGTCAAGAGGCTCCTCCAGCCCCAAGCTCAAGCAATGTATGCACCACAGCATGGTGAAGCAGGTCCCAGAGGCAACTCAACCTCTAGTGACACGATCTATGAGTTGGTTTGGCCAACAGGTAGTGTTGCTCACAGGTTGAAGCACAGAATTCACTAAAGCAACAGCACACTGGTCCCATCACCAGAGAGCAAGAGAGATGGGAATGGGCATTTCAGGGTCATTTATATTTTTGCCCTCCAATCAAACTGCCACCTAAGATTAATCCCGCATGTTCCCATTGGCCAGGGAACCATAACAACCCCAGGGGAAAACATCAAGATATATAGTAGTCAAATTACCCAACTTCAAGGAAAAGGAGAGACTCTTGAGAGCAGCTAGAGAAAAAGAAACAGTTGCCAACAAAGGTAAACCAATAAGGATAATATCATACCTTTCATCAGAGACCATGCAAGGAAGAAGGTAATGGAGAAACATATACCAAATTTTGAAAAAGAACTACCAACTAAAACCATCAACTATATCCAGCAAAGCTATCTATGAAAGACTACAAATATGAAAGAAATACAAATGAAAAAAATTTTAGCATTTTATTGGGGGCTCATAGAGATTTTATCGCAATCTATACATGCATCCATTATGTCAAGCACACTTTATAAATGTTGCCATCATCATTTTCAAAACATTTTCTTCCTACTTGAACACTTGTTATCAGCTCCTCATTTTTTCCTCCCTCTCCCACCCTCCCTCCCACATGAACCCTTGATCTTTAAAAAATTATTATTTTTGCTTGTCTGTTTGTTTTTGGAGTTTTTGTTTTAATATCATCTCACTTTCTAAAAACAGTTTTATTAGTTCTTAATCCACATATCACAAAATTCAATAGTTCAATCACATCAAGAAGAGTTGGCAATCATTACCACAATCAATTTTAGAACATTTTTTTTCAGAAAGTATTTTCTTTTTTTTAAAAAACATTTTATTAGGGGCTCATACAACTCTTATCACAATCCATGCATATACATACATCAGTTGTATAAAGCATATCTGTACATTCTTTGCCCTAATAATTTTCTTTTTTTCTTCTTTTTTTACATTTTATTATGGGCTCATACAACTCTTATCTCAATCCACACATATACATACATCAACTGTATAAAGCACATCCGTACATTCTTTGCCCTAATCTCTCTCAAAGCATTTGCTCTCCACTTAAGCCCTCTGCATCAGGTCCTCTTTTTTTCCCCTCCCTCATGAGCCCTTGATAATCCACAGATTGTTATTTTGTCATATGTTGCCCTATCCGGAGTCTCCCTTCCCCCCCTTCTCTGCCATCCATCTCCCAGGGAGGAGGTCACATGTGGATCCTTGTAATCATAGAACATATTTTTTAAGAATTAAAGTTTTTAAAATTTATAATAGTGAAATTTTACTTACTTAGAAAATAACATAGTCATTTGCCTTTAGGAGACTTTTTTAAAGAATATCAAACCAAATAATCAACGGTGGTTTTGATTTTGCTCAAATGCATATTATATAGAATATAACAAAATTATCAATGTTGGTTTTATGAGACTGATTTTTTAATCATTTTATTAGGGGCTCATACAACTCATCACAATCCATATATACATCAGTTGTGTAAAGCACATCTGTACATTCATTGCCCTCATCATTCTCAAAACATTTGCTCTCCACTTAAGCCTCTGGCATCAGCTCCTCATTTTTTCCCTCTTTCCCTGATCCTCCCTCCCTCATGAACACTTGATAATTTATAAATTATTATTTTGTCATATCTTGCCCTATCCGACATCTCCCTCCACCCGCTTTTCTGTTGTCCATCCCCCTGGGAAGAGGTTATATGTGGATAATTGTGATCAGATTCCCTTTCTCCATTCCACCTTATCCTTACCCTCATGGTATCACTACTCTCATTATTGGTCCTGAGGGGTTCAACATGATAGTGGGACAAGAGGAAAGTAAAAGTAAATCGAGGAAAGAACTAGGAGGCAAAGGGCATTTACAGAGGTATAAATACAGGCATGTACAAATGTAAATATATGCATATATGATGATAGGGAAATAGCTCCTGTACATATATTTATAGCTTCGGTATTAAGGTAGCAGATGGACATTGGGCTAGATTCCCTGTGTTTCCAGCTCTTAACTGTACATAGATAGACAAATGTATATACTCTGGTCTAGCTAAATTTGTAAGGTAGAACTGGGGTCATGATAGTGGGGGGAGAGGTGGAAGCATTAAAGAACTAGAGGAAAGTTGGATGTTTGATCAGTACTATACTGCACCCTGACTGGCTCACCTCTTCCTTGTGACCCTTCTGTAAGGGGATGTCCAGTTGTCTACAGGTGAGCTTTGGGTATCCATTCCACCCTCCCCATCTGGTTGAGTCTGATGTGGTGCCACACCCTGGCCCCAAAGTCTATCTTTGGTATTCCACAGGGATTCATTTATTTGCTCCCCTTGATGATCTGTTACATGCCCTTAGTGTTTTAACCTGGTGTGGTGAGGTTACATCGGACACAATTCCCATACTATCTCCAGTGTTGGCCCCATAGTACAATGGATCAGTGAGGTACATCATGTCTTGTGGTGGGACTGACCCTATGTTCCTTTCTGTGCATTGGCTGCTCTGAGCAGGAATACTGTCTCTGGGGCTTAGTGGCCCAGGATGTCTTCCACTCTCTCTCCTTCCCTCTTCATTTGCTCCTGTGTGCTCAGATCAGACGCACTGAACTATAGTTTCAGTGCTGTCCTCTGAAGTGAATCCTTTTGGGGGAAAGGGGGTGTCCACATTGTTAGATTTGGGGCCAGCCAAGCCGACCTCTCTATTGGTTCCCTGCTTCATGCTGGTAGGTTGCATTCACTTCTTGGCACACTGGGTTGAAGTCTGGTCCCGCTCACCCTCTTCTGTGGAGATACAAACAATACCCTCCTCTTGGGTGGGTTAGTGCCCTGCTCCCCTGCTACCTATGTCTCTTTTCTTTCTTTCTTTTGCCCTCCTTTTTAGTTGGCTACCATATGTACCCCTTAATTGGATCTGACCCCTGCCATAGTACCTGGATCTCACCCCAGGAATATATGTACACAGTAGCTTTTCCCCTGTCCCCCTTTTGCATTTTTAAGCCTACCTCAGTGGACTCATGTTGTACTTGTCCTTTTGTGCTTGTCCTACTTTGATTCATGTAATTTCCTCCAATTCTTTCCATGCAGTGATGTGCTTTGTGTGTTCCTCGCTGCTTTTAGGGATGCATACTACTCCATTGTATGTATGTACCATAGTTTTTTAACAAAGGAAAATTTTAAAAGAATTTTCTTAAAAAAACCAGAAATTACAACAAATCTACACTTCATCGCTATGGTCAGAAAATCAACAACAGCAGCACACAAACATGACACCACCACACTGTGCAACATCCCCCAGAAATCAACACACTGAAAGCACTGGCCCAAACAATACAAATCTAGAGGATTGTATGGGGAACAAGACATGAATGAACACCACCACCACCCCCAAAAAGAAGAAAAAGTACCAAATGCAAATACTATGAAATGACAGCAACTAAAACACATTAATAAATAATAACACTGAATGTCAGTGGACTAAATGCATCCAGTAAAAGACTAATAGTAGGCTGCAAACAAGACCCATTAATATGCTGTCTTCAAGAGACACACATCAAACTCACAGATAAAAAGCAGACTAAGAGTCAAAGGATGTCAACATATTTACCAAGGCTAACAAAGCAGAGTAGCAATATTAATCTTTGAAAAAAAATAGACTTTAAATGACATAATGAGAGACAATAATGGACATGACATAGTGATCAGTGTCAATAGACTAATCGCATATGGCTATTATAAACATATGCATATATACAACCAATTAAAGGCCTTCAAAATACATCGACCATATCCTCACAGAGATGAAAAGAGAAATCACAAGACTGACAATAATAGTAGAAGACTTCAATACACCACTCTCACAGAAAGATAGATCAACAGGAAAGAAACTCAGTAAAGAAACAGAAGAGCGAGCAATACAGCTCAACGTCATATATACTTACTGAGTAATCTAACTGACAGCAAAACAACAACAAAAAATACACTTTCTTCTCTAACAGATATGGTACATATTCTTTTTTTAAAATTTTTTATTTTAACAATTTATTGGGGCTGATACAATTCTTTTCACAGTTCATACATATACATACATCAATTGTATAAAGCACATCTGTACAGTCTTTGCCCTAATCATTTTTTTCTCTTTTCTTCTTTTACATTTTATTAGGGACTCAAACAACTCTTACCACAATCCATACATATACATACATCAATTGTATAAAGCACATCCATACATTCCCTGCCCCAATCATTCTCAAGGCATTTGCTCTCCACTTAAGCCCCTTGCATCAGGTCCTCTTTTTTTTTCCCCCCCCTCCCTCCCCATTCCCCCTCCCTTATATGCCCCTGGTAATTTATACCTCGTTATTTTGTCATATCTTGCCCTATCCGGAGTCTCCCTTCCCCCCTTCTCTGCTGTCCCTCTCCCAGGGAAGAGGTCACATGTGGATCCTTGTAATCAGTTCCCCCTTTCCAACCCACTCACCCTCCACTCTCCCAGCATCGTCCCTCACACCCTTGGTCCTGAAGGTATCATCCACCCTGGATTCCCTGTACCTCCAACCCTCATATGTACCAGTGTACAGCCTCTGTCCTATCCAGCCCTGCAAGGTAGAATTCGGATCATGGTAGTTGGGGGGAGGAAGCATCCAGGATCTGGGGGAAAGCTGTGTTCTTCATCGATACTACCTCACAACCTAATTAACCCATCTCCTCTCCTAAACCCCTCTATGAGGGGATCTCCATTGGCCGACACTTGGGCCTTGGGTCTCCACTCTGCACTTCCCCCTTTATTTAATATGATATATATATACATATATACACATACATATATACATATACACATATATACACATACATACACACACTTTTATCTTTTTTTTTTGCATGATGCCTTATATCTGGTCCCTTGGGCACCTCGTGATCGCACTGGCTGGTGTGCTTCTTCCATGTGGGCTTATTTGCTTCTGAGCTAGATGGCCGCTTGTTCACCTTCAAGCCTTTAAGACCCCAGACACTATCTCTTTTGATAGCCGGGCACCATCAGCTTTCTTCACCACATTTGCTTATGCACCCATTTGTCTTCAGCGATCCTATCATGGAGGTGTGCAGCCAATGATATGATTTTTTGTTCTTTGATGCCTGGTAACTGATCCCTTTGGGACCACTCGATCACACAGGCTGGTGTGTTCTTCCATGTGGACTTTGTTGCTTCTGAGCTAGATGACCGCTTGTTTATCTTCAAGCCTTTAAGACCCCAGTCACTATCTCTTTTGATAGCTGGGCACCATCAGCTTTCTTCACCACATTTACTTGTTCACCCACTTTGGCTCCAGCCGTTGTGTCAGGAGAGTGAGCATCATAGAGTTCCAATTTAATAAAAGAAGGTATTCATGCATTGAGGGAGTGTTTGAGTAGAGGCCCAAGGTCCTTCCGCCACCTTAATACTTGACCTATAAATATAGACACATAGATCTATTTCCCCATCCTCCTATATATATTTGCATGTACATGTCTTTGTCTAGACCTCCATGAATGCCCTTTGACTCCTAGCTCTTTCCTCCATCTCCCTTGACCTTCCTCCTGCCCTACTACCATGCTTCATCGCCACCTGGGCTAGAGTATACCTCTTCTCTAAGCAACCTTACCCTTGATCATTTCCCACCAGGCCTGCCACTCCCCCTTCTCTACCATTTGGGGTCCCATGTTTTTCCCTTGTCCCTGGGTTTGTTAACACCACTTCCTTACCCCCCCTACCCCCCCACCCCAAGTCCCCCCGGAACTGTCGGTCCCGTTGTTTTTCATCCAGATAGTTCATCCAGCCTGTCCTATTCAGACAGACCTGTGGAGTCACTAAGAGTCACGAAAACTAGACAGAGGAACACAAAGCAACAGTATACAACCAGACAACAAAACAACCAAAACAAACCACTGAAAAAGAACAGAACAAAACAGTTCACAAGAGAAAAGCTTGTAGTTAGTTCAGGGATCGTTTGCTGGCCCTTAGGAGCGTTTTCCAGTCCAGTCTGTTGGGGCACCACGCCCTGGTCGATACAGGGGACAGCACCGGAGACACAGTGTGGGAATTGCACCTGACCTGATCCCACCACACCGAGGCAATTCACTGGGGCAGTGCAGCGGAACAGCAAGGGAATGGAGTGGCAAGGTCCCCAGGGAATGCTGAAAGTGGACTTTGGTACATATTCTAAAATAGACCACAATTCAAACACACAGAGCTCACATAAACCATCTTCTCAGACCACAAGTTCATAATATTGGAAATCAATGATAGAACAAGAACATAAAGGCAAACATATGGAAACTCAACAACACACTAATTAGAAACACTGGGTATTAGCCCAGAGTAGAGATGAATTTTAAGAGGTTCCTTGAAACAAATAAGAATGATAACACAGCATAAGGAACCCTATGGAACACAGCAAAAAGTTATCAGAGGACAATTTATAACAATCAATGCACACATTTTTTAAAAGGAGAGAAGCATCTCCAACACTTAACCACAACACCTCCACCAATTAGAACAAGGATGTGCACCGTCAGATGACCTGCCCCACCGCATCGCTGGTTGGACCTGGCTCTGTCACTCCTCCAGCAGCTGCTGCCCACTAGCCAGGACCTGGACCACAGGCAACAAGGACACATGACTCTGGTCAGGATGGCACTGCTGCTTGCACTTCTCACCCTTCTGGCACCTGGACAGGCCACATGGGTGCAGAGCCCACCATGCCCAAGGGTAAACTGGAGGTCAAACTGGTGTGTGACTGGGACAGCCTGGGGGCTGCTCTATGGTGAGGCTGCCCATGGTGATGCAGACTAAAGAGAAGGCCCTGCAAAGCAGCACTGGCAACTACCTCCTACATCCAGAGGCCTCAGTGCCACTGCTGGTGGCATCAACAGCATGCACGCTGACACCAGTCACAGTCTACTGGAACTCTCGCCAGTGGAGCTCGGCATTGTGAGCATCTTCAGTGTTTCTGGTTGGTTATTTGTGGCTAGAAAAGACAAGAGCAGGCTCTATATGGCTCTCCTTTCTTCACAGAGTATTGTTTGTTAAGGAGATTTTCCTCCCCAACAACTACAATGCCTATGGTCCTTGGAATAGCCATGCATGTTCAACATCCTGAGTAAGACTGGCAGGACCAAGAAGGGGACCTGGATGTCACCAACTGTGATGTTCACCTACTTTATCTCCTGGCTGTGACCCTTCAGAGGGTAATTTCACAGAGGACAGCCTCGTGGTGCACTTTCTTTGGATAAACTTTCCTGCAACCGTGAGTGCCATGCATTTAATTGTTTTAAAGTATATATAATGCCACACACTTATGGATGGGTCTATGAATATGTGGAATATTTTTTTCTGAGAAGGAGAGAGAGAGAGAGAAGGGGAAGCAAATGAAGTGAAATATTACTGAATGTGAGGACACTGTGGTGACACTTCACCAGTGATACCTGTAACGAATCAAGAAGTCATCACAAGCCCTCTGCTGCTCTTCTGGGAGCCTGTTGTCAGCCCGGCTTTGCACACCTGCCACAGTCCCCCAAAGATCAAAGGGGAGCATCCCCTAGTGAAAACCGGTCCTCCTGGGCTGAGGAAGTCCCCATCTTAGCTTCTAGGGCCTTACAAAACCCCACACCCTGCACCCTCATCCTATTAATTGGGGCATATTGATTTACTTCAGGGACAAAGCACTAGCCACAGAACCCCTCCTGCAACTCTGTTCTGGGACCTCTCAACTCAGTGGGAGTCCACCCCCTGGGGAGAGCCCAATCCCAGGCTGCACAAACTTAGGATCTGTCCCAACTACAGAGTGGGGTTAGGGTGGTGGGGCACGGGACAAAGACAATGTTGTCAGTTACATGGGAAGGACTGTCTGGGAAGAAGTGGATAGAATGGGGCTGGATGGCATGTTTTGAAGTCACAACTATAATGCTTAGGAATGAAATCTCCTTTGTGCTTACAGATGTATCCGATCTTGGAAATGCTCCTGTTCAAACCATTCTGCAGGCAATTGGGACTAGCTCTTCATTTGTACCTTGAATCTACCAGTTGTATTCAATGCTACTAGCTGTTTCCCAATGATACAGATTTCACATCTACCTCGAGGCAGTTGTCTGGCCAGCCTCACGGATAGTTCCAACATGAGCCAGTAATGGCCATCCCAAGTAGCTTATTGTTGTTATTTCTTGTATGTTACCAATAGGGTAGCAAATCTGACCTTGGTAGGTCCCGTTTGATTTTTTTTCCCATTTGCGATATATTTACCCCCATGAATTACTTTGAGTACAGATAATCATGGTGAAAATATTTCCAGACAGCTATTGGAGCAAACCATATGGTCAGCAAATAACTTTATAGTTTTCTTTATAGTTTTTACAAACATCAACCATGGCTTTGAAGCTACAGGGTCAGTTGGGCTGAAAAATTCTGAGGCAAACATTGTCACATTTATGAACAATCTTTTTAAAAATGTTTTATATGGTGTGATCCCCCCGCCCCGCTACCAGGAGCTTTGGAAATCTTCTCCAAGACTCCAACACCTACCACTCAAAGTAACTGGAATTGGGAGGGAGGTGTCTACAGACATAAAAATCTGAGAAGTTTTTGTCTTGCATGATTCTTTGTAAAAAAAAACAAAAACATTCTGAGACTGGGAGAAGAAGTGCCCACTTGCTGAAACCAGAAAGCTAGAAACCAGACATCTGAAATGGCTCTCCCTCCCTACAATACAGTCAAAAAACCTTATCTTTCTCCCTCGGAGATGCTGGTCATTTCTAATTGCTGACCTATCAGATTGCAGCCTAATGCACAACCCCTATGTCACAAGAAACTCACTGTCATCAAGTCAATTCTGACCCATAATGACCATATTCAACAGGATAGAAGTACACCTGTGTGTTTCCAAGACTGCAACTCTTGATAAGATTAGAAAGCTTCATCTTACTCCCAGGGAGCAGCTGGTACTTTCCAATGATTGACCTTTCAGATTGCAGCCCAACACATCAAAAACGATGCCATGAGGAAAACCAAACTATAAACACAATACTTATTATTCTTAGGAGGCATTATTGTTGTTTTAAACCACATCCTAATTTTCATGTGGGTCTGAGAAAGTGGTGCCTCAACACCTTTGGGTGTTTGGGGAGGAACTAAAGGACATTCTGGTTTTAGCGGGCTTATTTCTGGAACTGACAGGTCATGATAAAATGCATTAAATCAGGCTGTCTTTGCTCAGAGCCATACTAAATTGTGAGTGTGTGTGTACACACACTGTATTACATTTTGGGGTGTGTGTTTGTGTCTTCTGAGTACCATATACATTGCATAAGGGACAACATTGTCCCTTTGAGCTACTAAAGTTTTTGTATTGCTGTGGGGTTGGGAGGATTGAGATCTCTGCGTTATCACTGATTTCTGAATCTGTAGTTTTATACAAGTGCCAATGGTCACTGGGACATATGTGCACATTGCAATTTGGAATTTGGACAGAGGAGATGTTTGGAGGAGGAGATGATGTACTTTTTAATAAACCATGGGAGCAGATGTAAATAACAGGCAAACATGTATTAAAATATTAAAACAGGCAAAGAAATGACAAAAAACAGAACAAGGACAACAGCATAAACCCTCCAACAACAGGAGAAAGGAAAGCATAAAAATTAGAGCAGAAATAAATGAACCGAAAAACCAAGACAAGAAACTGGTTTTTTGAAAGGATCAACAAAAATTAATAATTCAGTAGTAAACTTAACAAGGGAAAAGAAAGAGAAGATGCAAATATCTAAAATTTGAGATGAAAAGTTATCACATCAGATGAAAATGAAATAAGAATAATAGCACATTACTATTAAAGTTTGTATTCTAGAATTTTGAAAATGTAGAAGACATTGGCAAATACCTAGAAATACACCCTCTACCTAAATTAATGCAAATGGATATATGAAACTTGAACAGACCCACAACAAAAGAAAGAAATAGAGAAGATCATCAAGAAATTTCCAACCAAGAAAACTGCAGGACAAGACAGCCCCACAGACAAATTCTACCGAGGATTCAGGGATGAGATGTTACCAATTCTACACGGGCTATTTCAGAATATAGAAAGAGACAGCAAACGCCCAGACTCACTCTGTGAAGCCAGCATAACCAGATTCCAAACCAGGCTAAGACACCACAATGATAGAAAACAACAGACAAATATCCCTCGTGCACATAGATGCAAAAATTCCCTATAAAATCCAACAATATATCAAAAAGTTATTTTTCATGACCAAGTGGGATTCATACCAGTGATGCATGGATGGTTCAATACTTAAAAAACAACTAATGTATTCTTCCACATAAAACAGATAGAAATAAGAGCCACATAATCATATTGATAAATGTAGAAAAAGTATTTAACATACATCCAACATACATTCCTAGTATAAATACTCAATACGATAGGAATAGAAGGGAAACCCCCCAATATAATAAGTATCATATATGAAAAACCAATGGCCAATATCACACTCAATGGGGAAAAATTGAAAACATTCCCACTGAAAATGGGAACCAGACAAATATGCTCCTTATCACCACTCTTATTCAATATTGTTCTGGAAGTCTTAGCCAGAACCTTAAGACCACAAAAAGAAATCAAGGGAGTACAAATAGGCAAAGAAAAAGTGAAGCTCTCCCTATTTGCAGGTGATTTGGTATCATGTGTTGAGATCCTCAGGTCTTCATAAAAGACTGTTAGAAACAATTAAAGGATTTAATAAAGTAGATAGATAAAAGATTAACCAGCAAAAATCAATCAGATTCCTATATATCAACTGAAGTGAGCTCTGAAAAAGGTATCAAGAATACAATACTATTCACAATAGCCACCCAAGTGTTGAAATACCTAGGAATAATCCTAACTAAAGAAAAAAAAAAGACTTAAATTAAACTGCAGAATATTGTTACAAGAAGCCAAAAGAAACCCACAAAAAATTGGAAGCATGTCCGTGTTCATGGATAAGAAGATTTAATATTGTCGAAATGTCAATACTACCGAAAGCAATCTAAAAATACAAATCAATACCAATCCAAATCTCAATATCATTCCTTAAAGATATGGAAAAATTCATTATCAACCTTATATGGAGAATGAAGTGGCCTAGAATAAGCAAAAACTTCTCAAAAAGAAGAGAATAGGTGGTCTTGGACTACCTGACCTTAAAACCTACCACAGAGCCACAGTTGTCAAAACAACCTAGTTCTGGATGGATACATAGCTGATGGAGCAGGATAAAACACCCAGAAACAAAAGCATCCTCCTACAAACAACTAGTTTTTACCAAAGGACAAAAAAAATTAGTCAGAAGGAGGTCCCATCTTTAACAAATGGTGCTGGAAAATATGGATATCCATCTTCAGAAGAATGAAACAGGACCCATAAGTCATCCCATGCACAAAAATGAACACAATATGAATCAGAGACCTAAATATAAACCCCAAAGCTACCAGCATCATCAATGACAAAACTGGGATAAACCAAAGGGCCTCATTGAAAAGCATACATCAGATATAGCAAATCTTATACACTGCTGATAGGCATGTGTGTTAGGCACGGTTGACTAGAAAAACAAATCAGTCATATATATATACATATATATATGAACAAATCACATATATGTTCATATATATATGAACAATGTTTATTTATATCAAGAAGTAAAGTAGCCCAGTCCAATTCAAGCCATAAGCCCAACACTAGTCCACAAGTCCCATTTCAAACTCATGTAGCCACATGAATGATATAGAATACACGAAGATCACAGGTTGGTGGGTGCAGTCATATGGATCAAAGGTGGGTTAAAACATGGCATAGCTCCGCAGCTCTCAGGGTGGCCAGCAAGCATAAAGGTGAGGGGGGAGAGCAAATCTTCCTTATAGGAAAGCCACACCCTCAGGGAGACAGCATCTGCCTGTGGCCTGATTGACATATCTGACTCCACCCCTATCTTCTTACAGGTGCCACTTTGACACACACAAAAAAATTACCACAGCAAGTAAATATGTACCACCATTGTGGAAAGTGATACGTCAATACCTGAAACAACTGGAAAAAGAAATAACATACGACCCAGCAATACCATTGCTAGGCACATATCCCAAAGAAATAAGAGACAGATTAAGAACTGATGTATCCGTTGTCATACTCATTGCAGCAGTTTGCAGTAGCAAGAAGATGAACACAGCCCAAATTGCCATGAGTAGAAGAATGTATAAAAATGCTTCAGTACATATATAATAGAGTACTATGCATCCTTTAAAAAAACCATGAAACACCTCATGACATGGAGGGACCTGGGAATCTTTATGCTGAGTGAAGTTAGTCCATCGCAAATGGCAAATCTTGTATGAGTTTACTACTATAAAGGTAAACACCAAGGTGAAGACAAACGTATGCTTCTAGATCATGAAAATCCACTACCCCAGTCTGTCAAGCAACACAGAAGAAAGCATGCTAGTGTCCATGAAGCATACAGCACACTCTCTTTTGGGGTATCTAAAAACCCACTTTGAGAGAGGAGGCCTCACTTCAGCACGTATCAGGCTTTCAAGATCTGGGGAAAGGGAGATGACCATTTAGTTACTGCCACACAAAAATGTGCGAAGGTCACCTTAAACCAACAGACATTCTTATGAGAGTGACAAGTGATCCTGATGGGTAAATCAAGTCAAGAGTGGGGTAGGGAAACATACACACCTCTGAGATGGCAAGTACATATCTATTGGTAGAACAAGGGGGGGTGGACCGATCTCCCAATGGGAAAAAAATGATTAACAACACTTATACATAGCCCAAAGGGAGAATATTCCTAGTCCTAGGTTCATCTAGGTTCTATACAGCCCCTGGGGACCTAGGCCATGTGTCATGGGCTACTGGGACTTTAGACCCTGTGCTTTTGAAATGCACAAAATTCTTCATAGGCCACACCAGAAGGAATCAAGGTGGAAATTCACTAAGGGAACTGGGCTCTACCTCAAATGCACCTGTAGCCCTTGGATTTAAGGCCAGAAGTACATGGTATGGGAAGCAGAAGACAGCCAAATCAAGAGTACAGAATTAGAGGTTGGCAGAGTCCCACATACTTACTACTTCAATGCCCTACTTGCTTAATTAAGATAAATATTACTCTTGTAGACATAGTTCTGCCACTGTCATTGAACATTAGTGTAAGTTTTATCTTACCCCCAACCCCCATAGTTCATATAGTGTTCAGTCACAGAAGGATTTAATTTGCATGAATCAATAATCCATGTACTGCCATTTGCTGCCAACCTACACTTGTTTATTCTCCTTTTCTCAATTGTGCTTTAAATGAATTACCATATGCTAAAATAATGATTTTATTAACAGAATGGTCTTACGCTCCAGGGAGATGATTGATAATGTTCTCTGCCATAAAATGACAAAGTATTTTTAAGATGAATCATAGGCATAAGTAAACCATAGATATATGAATGGGATTGGGGTTCAAACTATATAGGAACAATTAGTTCTTATGATATGGCCCTGCTTGGTGTGCCTGCTTGTGAAGAGATCACAGCAAATATGGGTGCTACAACAAAATGAACTTTATGGTGCTTCTTCTATCAGAAAGAATAGCATTTAGGGTCTTAAGGCTTGCCTTCAAATAAGGTATCATCTAAGTGAGATGTCAACTACGCCCACATGGAAAAAGCACACCAGCTTGTATAATCCAAGGATTGTAAATAATAGAACCCAAAGTTTAAGAAGGGAATGGTATCAGAGCTAAACTGTGAACAACTGGTTTTCAGAAGACTGTGGCTGACAGTGGAAGCCCAAACCTATGTGCAGGTTCCACACATAAATGAGACGTCCGGTCCCTCTGACCACAGTCAAGGGACAAGAACAGCACTGATGTGAGATTGTGTTACATCGAGTTAGGTTAAAGTGTGGTATCTTATTTGATCTCACTTTTGATTCATTTGTAATTTGTTCTAGCTTTTAATGTTTTATAGATTCTTTCAGTTGATATTTTTCTCTATTTTTACTCTGCTATTGTTGTAACTTTTGTTGTTGTTGTGATGGTGATGGTGGTTTGTTTGGTTTTGTATGTTTTTCTGTATATGAAATCAAGGATATGTAAATCAATAGAGACAGTAACTGGATTACTGGCTCCTTGGAGGTATGGCAGGAGAGGTTGGGAGGAACTGGATAGTCAATAGCAATGAGTGCAAGAAACAATAAAATGTTGTAATAGATTGTATGATATGTGAATTATGTCCCAATAAAACTGTTAAAAATTACTTAATAATCATTTCTGAAGCATATATAGGAATAACAGTGTCAACCAGCATAGCACAGGCTTTATCTACTAAACTGATAGGAAATTTGAACTACAGTTAAGAGGGAGTGAGATAGAGCTTGCAGTCTTAAAATAACCTGTTTGATAATTTCTAAACAAGACATCAATATTATCCAAAGGATAGTAGGATTCAATGTCTGAGAAATATGTACAATGTCCAGACATGCTGGTATGTATGTATATATACACATATATGTATATTACAATAAAGAGAAGATAATCTGCAAATGCCAAGTCCAAGATGACCTTCATGACGGAATCAACACAGATTGTGGAGCAGCTGTTATAGATATGCACTATGACATAAAAAACACAATTGAAATTTATATACAGATAGAAGAGCTAACAGCAATAGTAAAATGATCTAATGAAACTGAAAACTTCAAATAAATGAACATTTCATCATTTCACATATATATTTTTTACTGCATCTAAAAACTGAATGAGCTCAATAGCATAATGGAATGACAGGGACAAGAGTCAGTGAACTTGAGGCGAGATAAATAGAAGTTATCCAAAAGGAGGAACAGAGGAAAAAAAGAGGGGAACATGTAACTTTTGGGAAACTATCAATAGCTATGAACAGAGACCCAGAAGAAAACAAGAAATACATTGCGACCCTCCAATATACACGTATTTTTAGTTGAAAAATGCCACATAAAACTCCCCACATTTGGTGAAAACTGTAGTTTATTAGTTTTAAAAAGTTAACCATAAACAGGAAAAAATAACTCATAAAAGTTTCTCACTCTGTGGTGGATTATATGTTTCTGTGATGCTAGGAACTGTGTCACCAGTACTTCAAATAACACAAGGTCACCCAAGTTAAGTGGGTTTCAGTGGGGTTTACAGACTAAGAACAGACTATGAAGAAAGAAAAGGCTATCTATTCCTGAGGAATTGACCAGTGAAAAGCTTATGAATAGCAAGGGAACATTGCCAGATGTGACGCAGGAGGATGAGCACTTTAGGTAGAGGGCACTCAAAGCATGCTGGAAGAATGGCCTTTGGAAAGTAGAGTCAACTGTAATGTTGACTGGAGTAAAGCATTGGGGACCCTTACTTTCAGATAAGGTACAACTCAAAATGAGAAGAAGCAACTGCAATAAGTCTAATAACTAAAAGGTGGGATGCTCAAAGTATGAATCTAGGAAATTTGGATGTCATCAAAAATAAAATGGAACACATAAAGATCAATATCCTAGTATTAGTGAGTTGAAATGGACCTGCATTGGCCATTTTGAATCAAATAGTCATAAGATTTGCTTTGCAGAGAAGGACAAATTCAAGGGAATAGCATCTCATTTGTCATCAAAAATAACATTTCAAGATCTGCTTGAAGTACAATGAATGCTGTCTTGAGAGGATAATATCTATACAGATACAAGGAAATCAAGTTAGCACAACTATTATTCAAATTTACACACCAACCACTAAAGGCAATGATGAAGAAACTGAATAATTCTACCAACTTCTTCAGTCTGAAATTGATCAAGCATACCGTTAAGATGCATCGATAATTATTTGGAATTATAATGTAAAAGTTGGAAACAATAAGGAAGAACAGTAGCTGGATCTTGGGTGGAAGCTTAAAATAACCAGAAAGACATTTGTTGTGTTTTATTGCATTTGAAAAAGCATTTGACAGTGTGGATCATAAATAACAATGGGTCGCATTGAGAAGCATGTGAATTCCAGAGTACTTCATTATGCTCATGTGGAACATGTACATGGACCAAGGCAATCATTCAAATAGAACAAGGGAATAGTCAGTGGTCTAAAATCAGGAAAAAGTTGTATCCCCTTACCATAGTTGTTTAATCCATCTGCTGAGCATATAAACTGAGAAGCTGGGCTATATGAGGAAGAGCTGTCATCAGGATTGGAAGAAAGCTTATTAACAACCTGCAACATACAAACGACAACCTTGTTTACTAAAAGTCGAGAGGATTTGAAGCCTTGCGGGTGAAGATCAAGGATAGCAACCTTCAGTGTATATTGAAATTCAGTGTAAAGAAAGCTAAACCCTCACAACTGGACCAACAGGTATCATCCATGAAAAACAGAGATGAGATGAAGTCGTCAAGGATTTCATTCTTGTATACCCAACCAATGGTCATTGATGCAGCAATCAAGAACTCAAACAATGCATTACATTGGATAAATCTGCCCCACCGCCCTTTTTTTTAAAGTACTAAAGAGTAAAGATGGTTAAAATATTCCTGATGTGAGCCAGGGCACTTTCAGTTACGTCTTGTGTGTGTGAAAGCTGGACAATGAATAGGGAAGAGTGGAGAACAATTGATATTTTTCCATTGTGGTGTTGGTCAACAGTATTAGAAGAACCATGGAATGCCAGAAGGACAAACAAAAACTCTCTTGGAGAAAGAATGTCTAGAATGCTCCTTAGAAACAAGGATGACAAGATTTTGTCTCACATTTTTTTAACATGTTATCAGGATAGGCCAGTCCCTGGAAAAGATCATTGTGTTTGGTAGAGAGTCAGCAAAAAGACAGTCAAGGAGATGGATTGACACAGTAGCTGCAACTCTGGGCTCAAACAAAACAATGAGCTCACATCAAATAATGATTGTGCAGAGTGAAAAACAGGTAATGTTCTGTTATGTTGTGTATATTGCTGCTATATTTGAAGCTATCTTGAAGGTACCTAACAACAATAAACAAGTTATATCAAGTGGTGATCTATGAGTCTTAAAAACTTTAGTGAAAACAATCGTTATCTTTTAATTCCCATTTCCCATGTACTTTTTGAAGCCTCCTTGAATTAACTCTGCATAGATGGTAAATGTCAGCAATATACTATATTTTAATCAATAGAAAATATAGAACAAAAACTAAATAAGAGCTTGGATTTGAAACTGACACACTCCATTTGTGAGTGAACTTCAGTCACATAGAGAAAAGTCAGATTTAGATCAGCTTCCCTTGTGTCCTCCTGTCTTTCATGACCAACAGGTTCCCTATGTGACTGGTACAGGGCAGATGTTCTACTTATACCCGCCTTGTGTGTACTTGAGAGAGATCCCACTCCCTCCCTGTTGGAAACAAATATGGAAATAAGGTTGGCTAGACCACTGGGCACTTCCAGCATTGCATCCAACTAGAATCCAATTAGAAACAGACCATCAACTATTTACATGCAAGTTCAAGTTGAAGTGGTGCACAGCTCTCTCATTCACTGCCATTTTAATTCTGACTCATTGCACGCCTACAGGGCAGAGGAGAGCTGCCTGGTGGGTTTCCAAAACTATAACTCTTTAAGGGAATAGAAAGCTTCATTTTTCTCCTGAGGAGTGGCTGTGGGTTCAAACTGCTGACTTTGTAACATGTCACCCACTACCCCACTAAGGCTGTTTGTGCTCAGATAGAAATACCTACATGGAGACCAGGTTGCCTGAGACAACAAGGTGAGGGACTGGAAGGGGGAAAAAAAATAAAGAAGTGCCTATATTGTTTGTATATACAGATATTCTGATTTGTACATGCACATACATATTCATTGAGGACATAGTTATAAACACTGCTCAGACATAATAAAATCACTTGCAAGACTGGTTTTCTGGATTTGAAGACTTGTGACCTTAATCTCATGGGGCAATTCCATCAATTGGCATACACAGTTTACAAAGTTTATGTTCCACATTCTGAGTTGAGTCATGTCTGTCATAGCTTGTGAGTAACCATCTGAGATAAAACTACTGATCTCTACTCATTAGGAGTAAAAGAGAAGCCAACGTTTCAGAGGAGCTCCTAGTACACACAAGCCATGGCCACATCTATCTTGATAGGAGACGAGCTAGTTTCTGGATATCATTACCATCCATTGTAATAAGGGCCATCAGAGATCAGCCCTAATAGACAAGGAGAAAACTGCAGAACAGAACTCAACCCCTTAAAAAACTACAGTCCCTGGATGAGCTTAAACTAGAGTTCTCCCCGGGGCTATTACCCTGAGGCATTCTTTAAACTTTCACTGATACTATCCCCTGAAGTCACTGTTTAGTTAAATGACCGATGAATACACAAAATAAAGAATATTACCTTTGAGTATGGTGCTCCATTTAAAATTTAAATAAAGATCCATATGAGACCAAAAGACCAACAATTACTCTAAAGCAGTGATGACAGGATTAGGAAGAAGAGAATTACATCCCTGGAAACAGAACAGCCAGAACAGAATTAAAGAGCATGTTAACACATTGTGTAGAATGTAATTAAAACATTCTACAAGTTGTATAGGAACAAGTTGTATAGGAATTGTCAAAAGGGAAGTTAACTTGCTATAAAACTTGCACCATAAATTCACTAATATAAATATAAACATTAAAGGTTAAATATAAAGGTTAACAGCTGCAATTAATTCATACTATTTTCGTGTAAAAAATTGCATTTTGTTAGGTGAGCTTCCTCTGGAAACTCCATGAGAATTTTTTCCTAGTATGAAGGAGAATCTAAGTGCCTTCCATAAGATGGAGGCCTTCCGACAGCTAAAGAAAAAAACAAACTCTCTACCTTGGAGTCAGCTCTGATTCATAGTGACCCTATAAAACAGGTCATGTGGGTTTCCCTTAATATTGCATCATTTGATTTGTAACTCTTTATAGGATTAGAAAGCCTCATCTCTTTCCTGAGGAGCAGTCGGTGATTTCAAACTTTTGACCTTGTGGTAAGGAGCCCAACACAAAACCACTACACCACAAGAGCAGCTGTCAATGGAGGGTTGGAAGTGTGAGGATTGAATACCACATAGTTAAAGAGAGAAAAGTGGTTGGACTGCAAAAAATTGCAATGAGTGTAATGAAGGATAAATCAGATTCCGTTTAGAGAGAGATGCGTGTAGTTTGTGATCTTCATCTGCAATAGAGCTCTCTGATGGGTGAGGTATGAATGAATTGTTGTCAGTAACCCTTGGGTTGTCCCCTATCTCATGAGAACTCTAGGTATAACAGAATCAATCTGTTGTGATCTACTGATATGACCCCACCACACCAGGTGGAACACTAAGGGTACGCAACAGAGCAGCAAGGGGACCAAAGCAATGAAGTCCCCAGGGAATACCAAAAATAGAATAGGTGGGGCACCTCTTCAGTCAGGACTGGAAAACACTCATAAAGGTCCACAAACAGGCCTGGAACTATTTATAGACTTCCTTTTTTTGTCATTAGGTTTTTTTCATTGCTGTTGTTTAGCTTTCTTTTTTGGTTTGGTGTTGTTCTTTCTTGGTTTTGAGCTTATTGTTATCTCTGCATGTCTATCTAGAAAAGATAGGTAGGATAAACAATCCAGAGGAGAAAACAACTGACTGACAGTTCTGGGGGGACACAGGAGGGAGGGGTTGGGGAAAGGAAGGGAAGTGCCAACAAACCCAGGGACACAGGAACAACATGTGATATAAAATCGATGGAAAGGAAGACATAGGATGCCTGGGAGGGCTTAATCAAGGGCAATGTAACCGAGAGGAATTATTGGATCCTGGGTTTTGCTGAGCTTGCAAAGCCACGTGTACTGCCACCACTGGGGGAGACACAACCCCCTTATTTTGGGCAGATTTGGAGCAAGCAGCCTTTGAAGCCTTAAAAACCACCCTCCTGCAAGCTCCAGCATTGACACTCTCAGCCTTAAACAAAGCCTTCCAGTTTTTTTGTGGCAGAGAAGGCAGGTGCAGCAAAGGAGGTCTTAACCTAGAAGTTAGGTCACTATAAACGGCCAGCAATCCCCCTACTGGACATATACCCAGAAGAGGCAAAAAACAAACCACAGCCAGACATCTGTGCTCCAATGTTCATTGCAGCACAGTTCACAGTAGCAAAGATTTGGAAGCAACTCACATTTCCATCAACTGATGAATGGATTAAAAAACTGTGATACATACCTACAATGAAGTACTATGCATCGGTAAACAGCAGTGATGAATGTATAAAGCACATCACCACATGGGAAGAACTGGATGAAATCATGCTAAACGAAGTAAGCCAAGCACAAAAGGACAAGTATGAAATGAGTCCACTGAGGTAAGCTTAAAAAAAATGCAAAAGGGGCATAGGGAAAAAGCTACTGTATACAAACATTCCTGGGGCAGGGACCAGGTAGTATGGTAGGGGCCAGACCAAATCCAGGGATACAAATGGTAGACAACTACAAAAGAGGGGGAGGGAATAAAAAAGAAATGGATAGCGGGGGAACAGGGCACTCCATAGGGAAAGAGGGACCAGACTTCAACCCAGTGCTCCAAGATGTGAACTCAACATGCCAGCATGAGTAGGGAACCAGTGGAGAGGTCTGAGGAGTCGCCCCCAATCCCAACTACATGAATACCTGCCCCTCCCTCCAGAAGAATTTATTTCAGAGGACAGAACTGAATCTGCAGCTCAGGGAGAGGGACATGTCTGATCAGAGCAAATGGGAGCAAATGAAAGGGGAGGAAGAGACAGTGGAGTATATCCTGGCCCACCAAGCCTTGAGCTAGATGGCCGCTGGCTGTCAAATGTCCACCAAACAGAACCAGCTCTTCTTTTGGACAACCCCAGGGTATTGTTCACATGCACGATGGTCCTAAAACCCACCATTCTTTTGCCCAAGCCGGACCAAATGAAACCTAAATGCATAAATGTCAAGAGGTTTTAGGCTCTTTACAGGGGCTGTAACCAGATCTCACTGATTTGCCTCTGAAAAACCCTGAGGCCACACTATACACAGACGGGAACAGTTTTGTCAACAACAGTACTAGGTATGCAGGGGCATCCATGGTCCACTCTAATGGCCATGCCATTTGGTCACAGTCCCTGAGCCACAGGCCTTCTGCTCAGAGAGGAGGATTGGTGACTCTCATTCTAGTGTTATGGTGAAGCCTAGATAAAGTGGTCAACATCCACATGGACAACAGGTACACATTTGTGACTGCCCACATACATGGACATATTTACCAAAAAGGTGGGCTTTTAACCTATGAGGGAAAGGGCATTAAAACAAAAAAGAAATATTGTCTCAGTTGGAAGCTAAACACCTCCCAAAATGATGGGCTATCATGAAAAACTAATCAGCCAGATGTAACCCCTGAGGCACAGGAAAACCATGATGCTGACCTTAAAACCAGGGGGCCTCTAAGCATTCTGGCAACCATCCCCGAGCCCAGGCTTCTTGCATACCCAGTTATTCAGCAGTAGAACATGATCTGCTTAAACAAAAGGGTGCCACCTTACAACCAAATGGATGGAATGTACTGCTGAATGGGAGGACAAGAATTCCCCACTCTGTAGGACAGTTCCTAATCCACCAGATGCAATAGACTGCCCACCTCAGATTCTCAAAGTTAAAACAGTTGATCACCACTTGTGCTGGTTACGTAATATGGTTTCAACTTGTGAAAGGGTAGAGATTACGCTGTCAATCAGGTTGCAGCTTCATGATCTCTTTTGGAGGTACCACAGAGATAAATAGCTCACTGGAGGCCAGATATGCTTACTCCCTGGGAGACATTCCTGTTGACAAGACACATGGAGCTACCCTAATGGAGCCAGAGCCCTGGAGCTGGAGGAGCCACATAGAGACCCATGCCAGCTCTGATATGAGTTGTTTCCACAGTCACTGGAGCCACAAAACTTTCCACCCACTGGCCTGTGATCTTCCTGCACTTGGCATCATTACATGTGTTGTGTGAGTCTGAAGAGGAATTGATTGGACTGGTATCAGAAATATGGGCTAATATCAGACTTATGGACTTGAACTGAACTGGGCTGGGATACTTTTTAATATATGATTACTTTTTGATATAAAGCTCTTTCTTATACACATATGAGTGTCTATGAATTTGTTTCTCTAGTTGAGTTAGTTTATTTGTGCCAACCTGGGCGATAAACACATGTGGGATTAATTGAAGGACAGAGGGATAAATGTCTCAGTGAGCCTCACCTTTCTAGTTCTTGGGTCTCTTGCTTTGTGATGGTCGCACCAGGGTGCAGCTGTCTTAGCAGTTCCCTTCTAAAGCTTGCAAGGCGGACTTTCTGCAAGACATCCCCAAGGAGAAGCCACATGGACCTACCCTGATGCAGCCCAGGGTGCTGGAGTACCCGTTTAGAGACCCCTGCCAGTGCTGAGATGCTTACACGTTCACTGACTTGGCTTTCCTCCTGCAGTCTGCATCATTGTGTCTGTTTTGTGAGAAGGAGGAGGACTTTGTGGATGGGTGTTGGACATATGGGTTAATGTTGGACTTGTGGGCTTGAGCAGCACTGGGTCGGGATGTTTTCTTGATGTGCACTTAACCTTTATATAAAACTCTCTCTTATACATGAGTTTCTGTGCATTTGTTTCTCTACAGTACCCAGACTAACATACTAGTCAACCCAGACTGACACAACACCCGAATGTACATCCAGAAGCAATTGTTATAATAGAAGATTTTACATCCAGATACCCAAACTGCGCTATGGTGGGCCCCAGTAAGAATTTCATCCCCTCAGGAGCAAGACTCCGTGGGCAGGGACCAGGAAAAGTCTGGGAGCTTGACTTTACAGAAATTAAACAAGCCCAGTATAGTTTTAAATACCTCTTGGTCTTTTTAGATACCATATTTCAGGTTGGGTGGAAGCTGTCCCCACAAAAGTGGAAACTGCCCACGTACTCATGAAAATGCTTATGCAGGAATTAATCTCTCGATTTTATTTGCTTTTAGCACTGGTTTCCGACTGTAGCCCAACCTTCACGGCCACTGCATCAAAAACACTTGCCACTGTGTATGTTAGGGGTGGACTGAACGCTCCATTTTTCTTACCAGCCACAAAGTTCAGGGCAAGTTGAGAGGATAAATTGAACTTTAAAGGCGACTTTAACTAACTTAATATTAGAGCCTGGTGCAGGATGAGCGAGCCTCCACCCCTTAGCTTTGTTACAGACTCAGTGTTCCCCTTACTGAGTAGGATTTACCCCACGTGAAATAATATTTGGAAGATCTCCCCCATTGCTGCCAGCACTCAAAACCGAACAACTATCTGAATGAACTAACTAGGAACTGCATTAGTCCCTCTAGGTGCTGCATCAGGTTCAATGAGAAATCCAGACCCAAGTGGCAGCAACCCTCTTGGTGCCTCACAAGGTTCAGTCCCATTCCTTCCATACAGTCGACCAGATCCTCACCAAGCAACACAAACCAGGCAGTCTGGAACCATGTTGGAAAGGACCCTACACCGTCATCCTCACCAAACCCACTGTGGTATAGGTTGCCAGCCGGCCCCAGTGAATCCATCACAGCCACATCACGCTAGCAACCTGGAACCTGATCCACACCCCAGATGGCACATATAATGCATGGATCACCCCACAAAGAGAGGACTTTTCAAAGATCCTTCTTGATTATGTTGATCTGTTATCTCTCTGATATAAGTTCAAAAAACAATCCACATCAACCAGTATTATTTTGGTGGGAATTAAAACAAACTGTCTCAAGAGGAAAGCTTATAGTCAATGCCACAATCTCAAGCACCCCACCTCTCATAAAGATTTATGTAAAATGTTTCCCCATCGGTCACCAGGACACACAAATTCCAAAATGTGGGGCTGTGGAACAGTACTCTCCGAAATGGGTTTACAGTTCCCTCTGGTTCAGTTTTTGCTTGTCCGACAAAGTCACCACCCCACTGTAACTCAGAAGGACATTATTTTTGTGCCTCCTGGTGATGTGAAACAGTAGCCTCATGGAAACAGGAGGACAGGAGTTACACATTTCTTTAACCTCCAACAAAAGTTGTAAATCTCCTGGCACTTGTAACCCAATGATTTTTAGGATTAAATCCACTGCTCTAACTGAGCAGTGACTTACAGGTAAACCCTGGGGAATAAGATTATACCTCACAGGATGGAGCCCAGGAGCCAAACTCACCATTCAGGCCAGCTGAATACCTGTATATAACCTAATGGAACTAAATTATAATATCATAACCTCCCCTAGGCCAGCTAGACCAGGAAAACTCACAACAGTGACTCCATCAGACAACCTAACCCCCTTCATCAATGTTTTTACCAACTGAGCTTCCAGAGGATCACATATTAAAAATGCTCAAAATAGTACACCAGCTTTTAAACTATCCCAACCCTACTCTCACCTCAGATAGTTGCCTATGTACAGACCCAAACCTCCCATATTATATCAGCATTGGGTATAATGGCCTGGCTACCCGGGTCAATTCTTCTGATTGTCCCTGGCACTTAGTGGACACCCTTTTGACTCTAGGGGTTGTCCAAGGAGTAGGAAAGTGTTATTACGTGGCACTTACCTGCTAGCTTCTTCACCCTATGCAAGGCATTGTAGCAATAATTCCTTAAGAGTTGAGCCCACTCTGGAAACAGCCATGACTAGTTTAATGTACTGTTTAGCCCAGAAGAATCTTGGCTTGCCTACACAAAGGGCATAATCAAGTGTGCCACCCAAAGGTAATTTGAAGCAAAAGTACTAAAAGCACCCCACCCTAAGTTTTATATTTCAGTCCACATAGTTTCAGAGGTCTTCATTTATAATGGATCTGGGGGAGAACACCTGCAGACTCAGACCAACCCCTGGGTGCACAGAGCACCTAATTTGGTTACCCCTGTTGTTGGGATAGGAATTGCTAATTCTAAAACCACTGGTACCACTGCATTAGTGTTACAAGATAAGTACGTTAGGACCCTATCTGTCCAAGGAAAGCAAGACCAAAGGTTTCTAAAATCCTCTATATCTCTGTTAGACCAACAGGTCAACTTCCTTAGCTAAGGTAATTTTGCAAAATAGATGGGGGCTAGATTTGCTATTTATGAAGGAGGAATTTGTGTTGTTCTAGGCAAGGCCTATTGTTTTTATGCACACCAACCAGGGATAATCTGAGAAACCCTGGCCCTAGTCTGGGAAAATTTTTAAAAAATAAATACTTTTCTGGACATGAGGCGAACTAGTACCAGTCCATGGTGTCTTGGTCTCCTTGACTTACTACCCTCATATTTGCTATAGTGGGATTTCTAGTTTTGTTCATGTGTTTTTATTAATGAGGCCTGTGTTGTAAACAGCCTGATCACATATATTAGAAATTGTGTGCAAGTCATTGAATTGCTTCTCATGCAATCCCGGTGCAACCCTTTGCCTGTGGATAATTATCTCTGTTAACTATCAAGGATTTGATAATTCCTAAAAACAAGAGGGGAATTAGGTCTGAGCAAACCTAACTCCATAATAATTATTAAGTGAACTGCTCAGCCACACCCCCAAGCATGCTAGATAAGTGGAAAATTTTGCACCTGAATGTACAAAAATATCCCCTCCTGTACATTACACCTATACTAACCACTGCTTAGTTTGGTTTCTGTAATTGGCTTCAGCTAAACCCCTTTCTGCAAGAACCCTGAATAACAGGATCTTGTGGTTAGAAACTCTCAAGTTAAAAGGTGTAGCTGAAGTATAAAAGAGAGCTTGAGGAGCAGTATGGGCCAGCAGTGACCAGAGAGGCTTGTAAAGTCCCAGGCTATCGCTGCTGGCCAGCTAATAAGGGCTCATCTGTTGGACAGTTTGAGTTGTGAGTGGTCTCTCACATCTAGTTTTGGTCCCAACAGACCAATATCCACAGGACATAAATATAAGACCATCACATAGTGTAACACCATCCAGAAGTCATTGCATGGAAAGCAATGTCCAAGCCCACTTTGACTCAACAGAGAAAAGAAGGCAAGATGAGTCCCCCTCTCGTACACAACACACAGCTAAGGAGGGTTAAAGGAAAATATCTAACACAAAAGGTATGAAATGACAGCAAAAAATCCACAAATGGATATAATGACTCTAAACATCCATGGTTTGAAATCACCTATTAAAAGACAAAGACGAGTGTATTGGATTAGAAAATGAAACCTGTCAATCTTTTGTCTACAAGAGACATGACTCCAGATCACAGGGGCGAAAAGTATATAAAGAATGGCAATCTGGAAAAGGCACAAATTGTAATTCTAATCTCTGACAAAATTTATCTAAGGTGCAAGACATAAAAGATAAGTATGGGTACTATATAATACTTACAGGATCTGTAGACCAAGAGTCAATGAGCATAATAAATATATATGTGACCAATGAGAGACTCATGTAATTTGTCAACCAAATCCTTTAAAAGATGAAAAGAGAAATTACAGGTTCGACAATCATAGTTGGAGACTTCAGCACACCACTCTCCAAGAAAGACAGATCTGTGGGAAAGGAGCTCAGAATAAAATACTACAGAGCTTAACACTACAATTATACAATTCTACCTGAATAGCTATATTCAGAGCACTCCAGCTAACTGCAAAAAATATATACATTTTCAAGTGTACATGGCACATATTTGAAAATAGACCACGTGCTGGGACACAATTGAAGCTTGAATAAATTCAAACATATACAGGTGACACAAACTTTCTTCTCTGACTACTATGCCATAAAATTGGAAGTCAACAAAAGAAGGGAGACTCCGGATAGGGCAAGATATGACAAAATAACGAGGTATAAATTACCAAGGGCACATGAGGGAGGGGGGAAAGGGGAGGGAGGGGAAAAAAAAGAGGACCTGATGCAAGGGGCTTAAGTGGAGAGCAAATGCTTTGAGAATGATTGGGGCAGGGAATGTATGGATGTGCTTTATACAATTGATGTATGTATATGTATGGATGGTGATAAGAGTTGTATGGGTCCCTAATAAAATGTAAAAAAAGAAAAGAGGAGAAAAAAATGATTAGGGCAGGGACTGTACAGATGTGCTTTATACAATTGATGTATGTATATGTATGAACTGTGATAAGAATTGTATGAGCCCCTAATAAATTGTTAAAATTTAAAAAAAGATTAAAAAAGAAAGAACAATAAAATAAGGGAAAACACATGAATGCTAAATAACCTACTTCTTAGAAAGGATTGAGGATTGGCCCAGAGTAGAGAGGAAATTAGGAAGTTTATGGAAAGAAATGAGAATGACAATAAAACATACCAAACCTATGGGATAAAACAAAGGCAGTTATCAAAGATACTTGATAGCAAGAAGGCACTTATGAAGAAGAGAGATTTATGGTCAACATCGTATCACAAAATGTTCAGTAGCTGGATCAGTGTCAGAACAATTCCTCTAATATCAAAAGAAATTAAATTTTAAAAATCAGGGTGGAGATAAATGAATGGGAAAACAAAATATAATGGAAAAAAACAACTCAGTAAAAAGCTGATTCTTTGAAAGAATCAACAAATTGCTAACAAATTTAACAAAAGATAGGAAAGAACAGACATCAATATGCAGGATGAGGGTATATCCAGGGAAAATTATAATGAAATTAAAAGACTAATTACACAGCACTATGAAGGACTCTACTCCAACAAATTCAACAACTTGGAGGACATAAACAAATACATGGAAAAACAAACCCTCCCCAAATTACTTCTTATGGACATCAATAACTTAAATAGTCCCATAGCAAAAGAAGAAAATGATAAGGTTATCAAGAAACTCCCAACAAAATAAATCCCTGACCCAAATGACTTCATAGGAGAATTCTACCAAGCATTCAGATAGATCTGACCCCAATCCTACACAAGCTCTTTCAGAACATAGAAAAGGACAGTAAACTCCCAAACACATTCTATGGAGCTAGTATAACACTGATACCCAAGCTGGTCAAGGATCCCACAAGAATAGAGAACTACCAGCTGATGTTGTTAATGAACATAAATGTAAAAATCCTTAACAAACTCTTGGCCAGTAGAATTAAAAAGAATGTCAAAAAGTAGTCCATCATAACCAAGTAGGATTCATTCCGGGGATGCAGGGATGGTTCAACATCCAAAAAGACCATGAATAGTATCCATCAAATTGAAAAAGACAAGAACCGCATGATAATATCAATAGATGCAGAAAAGCATTTGACAATATTCAGCACCCATTCCTAATCAAGACATGCGAGAAGATAGGATTAGAAGGAAATTACCTCAATATGTTAACAGTTATATATAAAAAACCAACAGCGAGCACTACAATCAAGGGAGAAAAGATTAAAACATTCCCTCTGAAAAACGGGACCAAACAAAGATACTCCTTGTCCCCACTTCTATTCAACATCGTCCTGAAGCTCCTGCCTAATAATTTAAGGCAACAGAAGAATATCAAAGTTATACATATTGGTAAATAAGAAGTAAAGTTATCATTATTTGCAGATAACATAATTTTATATAGAGAGAACCTCAAAGGCTCCACAGTAGGATTGCAGGAAATGATAGAGGAATATGGTAGAATGGCAGGAGATAAGATCAACAAGCAGAAGTCCATTGGATTTCTATACACCACTGAGGAAATTACAGAAAAAAGAAATCAAGTAGGTAGTACCCTTTACAATAGCCAAGCATAAACTGAAATATTTCGGTATATACCTAACCAAAAAAAAATAAAATCTGTACGAGGAAAACTACTTCATATTATTCAAAGAAACCAAAATTGGCCTTCACGAATGGAAGAATATCTCCCATGCTCATGGATTGGAAGACTCAATGTTGTAAAGATGCTAATCCTGCCTAAGGCACTATATAGTTCAATGCAATCCTGATGCAAATTCCAGCATCATTTTTCAAATAAATGGATATCTGTCAGAATCACTTAGTCTTGTGACCATCTATATGTTTGTTTATTTATTCCTTTTGGTGTTTATCTATACAATATAGGCAGGATAGGTAATATTACGAAGACAGCAACTGGTCCAACAGTTCCTGGGGGCCATGGGAGGGCATGGGGGTGAGTTGAGTGGGGAGCCAACAAAAACTGGTACAGGGGAACAGTAAGTATTTGAAAATCAATGGCGAGGAGGGTGTAGCTTTTCTGGTTGAGTTTAATCAATTGAATTGTATCTGAGAGGAATTACTGAGAAGTGAATGACAGAATGGCAGGTGAAGCTAATAGTGGGGTAGGAGGGAAGAGGAAAGAAAAAACACTATATATATATATATATATATATATATATATATATATATATATATATATATATATATAGTTTACGTGCATGTATATGTAAATGTAACAAGGAAGCAGATGGACTTTGGGCCTCTACTTAAATATTACCTCAGTTCAAGAACAGTTTGTTCTAATAATGAAGCATGATACTCACCTTTCTGACACGATTGCTAAAGACAAAATGGTTGCATAAGCAAATATGATGAAGAAAGCAGATGGTGCCCGGGTATTAAAAGATATAGCATCTGGAGTCTTAAAGGCCTGTTGTTAAAGAAGTAGTCATCTATCAGAGAAGCAACAAAGCCTACATGGACAAGCACACCAGCCTGTGTGATCATGAGATGGTGACAGGAAGACGTATCAGAAGTTTAAAAACAAGCCAAAAAATCAATCTGAAGGGGCATAGATTTAGTGGAGATGCAAAACCCACCTGTAAAATAATTGGGAAGTTCCACTCAGAAGGGCCACACAGAATGGATGAAAAATCTAAGGTTCAGTATAGCACTGATGAACCACATAATTATCCTCTAGTTCTCTTCTATTTCCTCCACTTACTGTTATGGTTTTTAATTGTTTTACCTCATTCACATGTTAGATTTGTGTATATCCATTTATATATTCAAGATCATTTGGCACATGAAAGCCAAGATACATAACCCTTCAGAAACAGTAAAAAGAGTAGTGGTTCCATGGGGGTATAGAAGAGAGCTGGAGGGAGGGGGAAATAAGGAGCTTATAGAATTGATGACTGTATAACCCCACTCGATGGGATCAAACAAAGAATTATATGTGAATGCATACATTGGATAGTATAAGATATGGCCAAAAAAGAGATTATAGGGGAAAATAATGATTGCTGGGGGACAAGGTGCAGGCAGGAGGGGATAAAAGGGAACTGAAATTGAGGAGTTCAAGAAGAAATAAAATGTTTTGAAGCTGATTGTGGTAACAATTGTACAATACTATTTGATGTGATTGAACTATGGCATCTGTAAGAGCTCCCAATAAAAAGAAAAAAAACCTATAAATAGATCAAGGTCTGATTTTTTATCTCTAGGTGTGTCCTTCAGTCAGGTCCTGTGGGGTACTATGCTTTGGCCCCCTTGGGGGCTCCCTCCTCTTCTCTCACGGTTGTTCTGCCACACACTCTTAGTGGTTTGCCTCAGTGTCATAGGGTCAGTCTAGGCCAGTCCTGGCCCTAAGTCTCCAGTGTTGTCCCCCTTAGGGCCCTGGGCCATCAAGGGACGGTGTGTCTCATAGTGGGTCAGCCATATTGTCCACTCTGTCCATTGGCTGTTCAGAACGGGGATATTGTCCTCCAGGCCTGATGGGCCAGGATGTGCTCCACTCTCTCTTCCTAAAATCATATGTGGGTGCCCACCTTCCTGATACGATCATTGAAGACAAACATGTGCATAAGCAAATGTGGTGAAGAAAGCAGATGGTGCCCAGCTATCAAAAGATATAGCGTCTGGGGTCTTAAAGGCTCAAAGATAAACAAGTGGCCATCTAGCTCAGAAGCAACAAAGCCCACATGGAAGAAACACACCAGCCTGTGTGACCACAAGCTGTCGAAGGGATCAGGTATCAAGTATCAAGGAACAAAAAATCATATCATTGAAAAGGTGGGTGAGTGCAGAGTGGAGACTCAAAACCCATTGGTAGCCACTGGACACCCCATACTGAAGGGTTGTGGGGAGGAGATGAACCAGTCAGGGTGCAGGGTAGCAACGATGAAACATATAATTTCACTCTAGTTCTTAAATACTCCCCTCCCCCGATATCATAATCCCAATTCTACCTTACAAATCTGGCTAGACCAGAGGATGTACATAGGTACAGAGAGCAACTGGAAACACAGGGAACCAGTGGTGTGAGTGGCGATGCCTGGAGGGTGGAGAGAATGTGGGGTAGAAAGGGGGAACTGATTACAAGAATCTATGTATAGCCTCCTCCCTGGGGGAGGGACAGCAGAGAAGAAGGTGGGGAAAGACATCGGACAGTGTAATATATGACAAAGTAATAATAATTTATGAATTATGAAGGGTTCATGAGGTAGGGGGCAGTGAGGAGGGAGGGGGGAAATGAGCAGCAGATATTAAGGGCTCAAGTAGTAGGCAAATGTTTTGAGAATGATGAGGGCAAAAATGTACATATGTTCTTGACAATGGATATATATATGAATTGTGATAAGAATTGTAAAAGCCCCAATAAAATGATTTTTTAAAAAGAGCTCCCAATAAAAGTATTGAAAAATTAAAAGATAAATAGATAGAATAGAATCATTCAATTTAAAATTCCTTATTAAAAACCTGAAAATATATTTAAAGTTTAAATAATTCAATGTTTCATATATTCCCTAATTTTATTTTAATTATTCAATCTTAAATATATAAGATCACTTTCATTTACTCCATTGTAACATGGAAACTTTAGAGTTTTCTCTGAGTACTATGACATGGCAAACATGATCTAAAGAAGAGCTTATTTCACAATAAACATTAGCTACATATCTTGTCTGTCAATTTGTTATACTATGGTAGCTTGTGTGTTGCCATGATGCTGCATACCAGCATGGCCACCCAAAATGAACAGGTTTCAGCAGAGTTTCCAGACTAAGAAAATACAATGAATAGGAACTTGGTTCCCCACTTCAGAGGAGAGAACCATTGAAAGCCTTATACATATCTTCACAACATTGTCAGGTACTGAGGGCCATAATGAGTGGAAGCAGATCTTTGTGGGAGATAGTGCCAGAGGATGCGCCCCTTATGTTGGAGATCACTCAAAATGTGACTGAGCCCGAGCTGACTTTGCTGACTGGAGTCAACCACAGGGATGTCACTGGAGTAAAGTCAGTGGGAGTGGAGTTTGGGGGTATCTTTATTTGCTAATGGGGCACAACTCAGGGAAAGGAGAAACAGCTATAAAAGTCTTTTAAAGACTGGAACTTGGAATGTGAGAATTATGAACTTAGGAAAATTGGAAGTCGTTGAAAATTAAAGGGATGCAGAATGAGCTATATCCTAGGCATCAGTGAACTGATATTGACTGGTGATGGCTATTTTGAATCAGAAAATCATATGATTGGCCATGCAAGGAATAACACAATCAAAAGGACTGGCATTGCATTCATTGTAAAAAAGGACATTGCAAAATCAACCATGAAGTACAATGCTATCTCTGATAGGATTATATCTATCCTCCTTAAGGAAATACAATTAATGTAACTATCACTAAAATTTATGCAACAAATATAAAAGCTGGTAAAGAAGAAATTTTTTAATTCTACCAATATTTTTAATCAGAAATTAACCAAATAAGCAATCAAGATGCATTGGCAATTGGAATGCAAAAGTTGGAAACAAAGAGGATGAACCAGTAGTTGGAAAATATTGACTTAGTGATAGAAAAATGCCTGAAGATTGCAAAACCAATAAGTTGCTCATAGCAAAAACCTTTTTTCAACAACACAAAAGACAAATATCCACCTAGAGTATTCCAGATGGAATATACAGAAATCAAGCTGACTACATATGTGGGAAGATATAATAGAGAAGCTCAATATCAGCAGCTAAAACCAGACCAGGCGCTAACTGTGGAACAGACCATCAATTGCACATATATAAAATCAGGATAAAGATGAAGAAAATGTCTATGAGGGCCAAGATACAATTTTAAGAACATATCAAGGACATTTTTGATACATTGAACACTGAGAGAAGACTTGGTGAGCTGTGGGAGAATATCAAGAACATTATTCATGAAGAAAGCAAAAGATCATTAAAAAGACAGGAAAGAAAGAAGAAATCAAAGTGGATGTCAGAAAATGCTGAAACTTGCTCTTATTTGTAGAGTAGCTAAAGCAAATGGAATAAATGATGACATCAAAGAGCTGAACATAAAATTTCAAGGGGCAGCTCAAAAGAAGACAAAGCCAAATATTATACTTGTGTTAGTCTGGGGACTTCAGAGAAACAAATCCTCATGTATAAGAGAGTTTTATGTAAAGGTTACGTGCACATCAAGAAAACATCCCAACCCAGTGCTGCCCAAACCCTCAAGTCCAACATTAGCCCATTAGCCCATATGCCCAACACCAACTCACAAAGTCCTCCACCATCTCACAAAACAGACGCAATGATATCGACTGCAGGAGGAAAACCAAGTCAGTGAATGTGTAAACATTTCAGCACTGGCAAGGGTCTATACATGGCTGCTCCAGCACCAAGCCTGCATCAGGGTAGGTCCATGTGGCTTCTCCTCAGGGATGTCTTGCAGAAAGTGCTCCTTGCAAGCTAAAGCAGGAACTGGCTAAGGCAGCTGCACCCTGGTCCGACCAACCAAAAGCAAGGGACTCGGGAATTGGAAAGGCAAGACTCACTGAATCATTTATCCCTCTGACCTTCAATTAACCCCACATGTGTTTATTGGCCAGGTTGGCACAATAAACTAACTAACTCAATCCTCTGACCTTCAATTAACCCCACATGTGTTTATTGGCCAGGTTGGCACAATAAACTAACTAACTCAATCCACCCCTTGCCAACTTGGCATCTGTACATCATTCTTTAGCCTCACAATTGAAATTAAGTAACACGTATACTTTAACCCTACAATCCTGTGAATATGTTCCACCACCTATGAAAGTTTGTAAGCCAACCACTTCATGCCTTTATCCCCCCAATTTTGAATATCCAATTTATATACTACCCACTTACATCATCCCAGTTCTCTGAGAAGACAATCATATTTTTCAACATGAAGAGTCTTCATTCCAGTTTGAACCTTGTGAAGTCCGCATCCATAAGCAAAGTTAAATCCAGACAGGCCATCCATAAAATCAGCAACAATATGCACCAGTTCACAGGCTCAAAAATCTCCAGCTGGTTGGGTTCTGGTCAGCTCAATGCGAGCTGCTTCACTCCGCCTCCTCAGGGTTCCCATTGGTCACCTTGCCCTTAGACCATGGGCTCTCACAAATACTGAACAAGCCCAGTCCCCTAGTGCTAGGTCAGGAACCTTAGACCAGTTAACCACTCTCATCTTCTCCTCTTTTTCCTGTAAACCAAGTCCACAGGTGTCAGTGGCCAAACTCAACCCGTCTCCTTATTGCTGCATTTTTCCCACTTCCACTCAACAAGTAGATCCAGGTGGTCATCTAGCAAGCATTTCAGCCTGCTCTCAGGCTCCCTTTAACATTCAGTCCCAGAGAGTTTTCTTCATGATTCCAGATTTTTCCAGCTTCTGACAAAGACCATTGGTTCCTGAGTACTCCAAAGCACTGGGTGAGGCATATCTTTATTTGCAGGCGTGGCCTAAACCCATCTAAAGAACAAATGTTAATGGCTTGACGAGCCTTGCCTTTTTTGTCTCTTGCTCTTTGATCATTGGACCAGTGTGCGGCTGCTTTGCTTGTTCTTTGCCTCAATTTGCAAGCTACACTACCTGTGGGATATCTAACCCGTGGAAAGTGTTGCTGTAATTTGAGGTTCCTTCAAGACTTGTTTCACCACACCATTGGAATTTACATCTCTTGAGCTGGGACTGTTGGACCCTGTCATCTGGCTGACATGTTGGTGACCTGCCTTGCTGTTTGCTGCCTGTGCCCAGATAACCTGAATTGCTCTGCAGAGGACTCCCCGGCGGCCCTCAAGACTTGAAGGACTGCCAGTGTGTCACAGCTGTCTCTCAGGAGTGAGTTGCACTGAGCCATTTGTACTGCTTTATAATTTAATTAACTGTTTACTTCTTATGTTATATATCTATATATATAACATAAATATATATAATTACTAGCACTCTGGGTTTGTTTCTCTAAAGAACCCTGTCTAACACAGTAATGAAATCTGGGAAGAACACACTCAGAATATCTTAAACTGAAGGAATTCAAGGACAAATTGAAGCCTCAACTTGAAAGATTAAATGATAGCTGAAGCATCACACGATGGAAAGAATACACAGAGTCGCTGTACCAAAAAGAACCAGTCATCATCCTACCATCTCAGGAGGTAGCAGGTGAGTAAGACCCAATGGTGCTGAAGGAAGAAGTTCAGTGCTGAATGCATTATCCAAAAAACAATCCTCTAGGAATTAATGGATGCCAACAGAAATATTTCAACAAACTGGCTAAACAATGGAAGTTTTCACTAATCTACCCCAGGAAAATTGGAAGACAGCCACTTGGCCAGTTGACTGGAAGAGATTCATATTTGTACTATTTCCAAAGAAAGGTGACCCAACAGAAAGCTCAACGTATAGAACCATGTGATTTATATCACATGCAAGCAAGCTTTACTGAAGATCATCCCAAAACAGTTGCAGCCATACATTGACAGGGAGCTGCCAAAGGTTCAGGCCAATTTCAGAAGAGGATGTGGAATAAGGGATATCACTGCTGATGTCAGATGGATCTTGTCAATAAAACACAAGTAAATCTCTTTTCTAGCATACTCTGCTTTCAGCCAAGATCTGTCTGACATCATCAATGATATCCCTTTTTTTCATAGCCTCTTCTGAATCTGGCTTGAACCTTTGGCAGCTCCCTGTCAATGTACTGCTGCACCGTTGTTGGATTATCTTTGGAAAATTTTTACTTGCATGTGATAATACTGATACTGCGCTGTAATTTGAACTTCCTGTTGGGTCACCATTCTGTTGTGTCACATAATCAGTCCAAACAGGAACCTCTTCGAATCAGTTGGCCAATTTGCTGTCTTGTGAATTTTTTGCATCGACAAGTAAGTGCTTCCAGTACTTCCTCAGCTTGTTGGAACTTTTCCATTGGTATCCCATTAGTTCCTGGAATCTTGTTTTTTGCTATTGCTTTCAGTGCAGCTCCAACTCCCTTTAGTGCCTTTGGTTTTTGTTCATATAATACCTCTTGAAACAGTTGAATGTTCATTAGTTCTTTTGGGTATAGTGACTCAGTGTATTCCTTCTATCCTCTTTAATGCTTTGCTTCCTTCATCATTCAATACTTTGTCCATAGAATCTTTCAATATTGGAACTTCAGGTTTCAGTTTTCTTCTTGTGTTCTTTTAATTTATGAAATGCTGGGTGTCTTCTTCTTCTTTGTTTTTCTAACTCTAGGTCTTTGCACATTTCATTATATTTTGCTTTGTCTTCTCCAACTGGCTTTTGCAAATTTCTAGTCAGCTCTTTGACCGCATCATTTCTCCCATGTGCCTTAGCTACTTTCAGAGTCTCTTCTGACGTTAACTGTGATTTTTTTCCCCTGTCTTTTTTATAAACCTTTACTTTCTTCATATGTGATGTCCTTGTCTTCTGTCAATAGTGCTCAATGCAACCAAATAATTCTTGAGACATTCTTAAAATTCAGGTGGGACACATAAAGTTATATTTTTTGCTCATGTGGACTTATTTTAATATTTTTCAACTTCACCCTGAACTTAAAACTCCTTGAACTGGTGGCTTTTAAACCATCTGCATTTGACAAAATCTGTGCATGACATTAGTCATGCATAATGATATCATATTGTTGACCACACTTGTGTTGATATCATATTGTTACACCACAACTGTACACAGAGACTTCTTCATGTATGATGTAGTGGCATATATAATTAAATCACTTAGATTAAGACTGAGATGATCAGTTCTTTCTTGATAAACGTAATGAACCCCTTTGTTGTGAGCTAACCACAGCTGGAGCTCCATCTGTACTGAGGTCACGTGGCTTTTTAAATGTTAGCTCAACTTTTTTATCAACAAAATAAGTCCTCACCTTGATAAAACAAGTTTCATATTGATAAACAAGTTTCTCAAGTAAGTTGTCACCTCATATATGGCATGCCCAGCTTCCAGTGACAGCAGTTCCTCTGCAGTGTCACACTCTGCAGATCTCCAATGACTGAAAATGGCAGGATGGGCAGTTTTGTTATGGCTAGTGTCTCCGCAAAAGCTAGAGAGACATGCTAGAAATCTGCTGCAGAGTCTGTGCTAAATCAGTAATTCCGTCTGAGATAGTTCTATAAAATAAACTAACACTCTGAAACAATTCTACTTTGCCTGGTGTTAACAACTCTGCAGCACCCACCTGTGCCCTTTCGCAAGCTCTCCCTGGACATTCAGCCTCAGCTTCTTTCTGATGAGCTGACACACTATGCAATGTGTCTGAATAGAGTTATCTCATTCACAAGGCTGGAAAACATTGATTTTATTCAGACACATGTAGGCTCCAAATTCATTTAGTTTAGCATGTTTTGAGCTATAGGGATGTTCCAGGTTGCCTTGTTATATTATTGCTAACCGCAAACTGGGCCCACAGGCCTTTGACTTCCACAGCAAGTAATCATTTGTCCATTGCTCTTGGAAACATGGGCATTCTGCAGCAACTTTTCTCTAAAGTTGCCATTTGTGGGGCATCACACCACTTAAATTTTAACAACTATCCAGGGTGTTTGTTGCCAGTGGCATAATTATTCTGTGTTGATGAATTTTGCTGTTCTAATCCTGCATCTTGGAATTTGAACATATCCAACGTTAGTATCACCGCCTCTTGGGGTGTTTTCTGTACTGTAATGTCCTTCTTCCCCATCTGGGATTCACTTTTTGCAAGAATTCCTGATTGTGGATGTGTAGATGAAGGTTGGATCAGAGTTATCAACTGTGTTGACAAACAACTGTTATTTGACATTGTTATCAATCATTGGACGCCAGGTCGTTAACATAGCAAAGAATGATCTCCTGGCAAGAAATCATCTCACCGAATCGCATCTCATCGCCATGGGATCACCGTAGTTTTGCCACAGCATGTTAGGTAGCGCTTTTGTAACATGGGCACTCTCAGCCTCCTGTGCTCTGACTGTCCTCTGAGTCATGACATTGCAGGCAGAGGAGCTGTGGCAGCTATGGGGCTTACTTGCCTGTTCCTTTGTGTCCTCGTGTGTCCTGTCTATCCTGTAATGGCCATTCCCTGCTTGTCCCTCAAAATTCATGTTCTTATTATAACTCATTTATAAATGTATGCTGCTATGGGAAAAGTTCCTATAGTTATTGAATTTTAAGTCGCACCTGTGGTTACCTTGGCAGGACCAGACCACATAATTTTGTGAGCCTTCTATAGTCCACGGGGTGCACGTTCTCTACCTTTGGCCTATAGAGTAGGTGGGGTTTTGTGTGGAGGTGGATGCAAGACAGAATGTTTATCCTCTTGTGGCTGGTCTCGTAGAGGCGCATTTGTGATTTTGTGAAAACTGGTAGTGGTTGCCTCGCAGTCCAAATTTAGGGCCGTCTCGGTCCCTGGAAGGAGGGCAGTTAGCCAGCGGGCACCCTTCTCCAAAGCTTACTGGGGTATTTGAGTTCCTGTCGTGAGTAAGCCTTTCTGTTGTCTTTGGGGCTGGAGAAGGTGTATGGTGGAAAGTCTAGGTAGTTTCTGCCAGAGTCAATGGCTTCATCTCTGACTTCAAGTTGTGAGGCCCAAATTTTCAGGTGCTAAAATTGGAAATGTTTTAGGTACCAAAATGTAGCAACACTATTAGCTTACAAATGACAAACTTACAGCTTTCTTACAAATCATTTTTCTTTCATTGGTCTAACCATTAACAACGCTGTGACATAGTTGGGGCTTTTTATTATTACTTTGGCAAATTACGGCAGCCTGATATAGGGAAAAGAACATAGCTGGGGAGTCAGGCAGGCCTAAACGCAAACCCTAATGGTCATCATTTTCTAGTGATGTTGTTACAGAAACACTACAAGTAAATCAAACAGGACTTTATTTTTTCACAGTTCAAGAGACTAGAAGTCTGAATTCAGGGCACCCGTTCTGGAGGGGGACTGTCTCTTTTTCTTGGTTCTGGAGGAAAGTCTTCATCTTCTTTCATTGTCTGTGGGTCCAGCACTCCTTAGAGATCGCCATATGTGTTGACATTGATTTCCCCCTGTGACTAAGAAGTTCTCAGCTCAGGGTCCCTAAATACAAAGGAGGCACTTCATTCTCTTCTCTTTACTTGCTTTCCTCTCTTTTTATTCATATAATAGAAAATGTGTGACACATGCAAGGGTGTGACTTGAATAAGATTTGTATAAGGTTTTGACTCAAAATACAACTGACCCTCATTACCATATAGAAGTTAGGATTTACAATAAATATCACAAAATGGAGTATAATTTAATCAAATCACAAAATGGAGAATAACTACAAAGCATTGTAATTTGTGGCTTAGCCAAGTTGTCACATCTTTTGGGGGTAGATAATTCAACATATGACACTAATTTACTACACCTCCTGAGTTTCAGTTTTCATACCTGTAAACGGAAACAATGCTTTTTAATTCATGGGATTTCTATAAGAAGTAAAATGGGAAAATATATGACACACACCTAGATTAATGCCTGGCACATAATATTTAGTAAAATATGAATCTCATTACTTGAATGTTACATTCAAGATGACATATATTGAGACAAAGATTGATAGTAATTTAAGTGAAGGTTAACTCCCTAAATGAAGTGTTAAAAATATTTAAAATGTTTATTTTGTTGTTCCTGTAGAGAACATGGACAACTAAACATACACCAATTTAAAAGTTTCTGTATGTACCAATTAGTGGTATTGGTTCTATTAATTGAGCTGTGCAATCATTGCTATCCTCCTTTGCTGAGTTGTTCTTCCTCCATTAACATAAATTCCTGGCCCTAAAGATTTCTGCTTAATCTTTCAAGTTGCTATTGTCTCCTCAGTACTATTATCCTCTTCTTAATGTTCAAAATGCTATGGTGTAAAAACCAGTGTTTACTAGTTAAGCTATAATGTTTGGGGGTTTGGGGAGAAAGTGAGGGGTCTCTACTCCCCTAAAGAGTTACAGTCTAGGAAATTCACAGAGGCACTTCCAACCTGTCCTTCAGGGTTGCTGTGAGTAAACATTGACTCAATGGCAGTAAGTTTGTTTTTCTGGTTTGTTCTTTGGGTTTTTGTTGTTGTTGTTGTTGTTGTTCTTTTTTGTTGTTGTTGTTGTTCTTTGGTTTTAAGAAGACTTTATGTAATAACAACCTTGATAACAATCACTCCTAGCTGCATATGTAAACCAACCAATAATGGCTTCCACTTTTTTCCCAGACCCGTCAGGAAATAAACATAATTTGGATGGAAACATAAAGGCTATAGCTAGACAAACCATATTAAAGTGCACTGAAAGTTTCACATTTTAGTTTGTTACTAATACAAGAGATTTTTTTAATTCTAACTGAAATTCATTGTTACAAATAATTTTCTGTGGAACAAAACTGAAAGTTATTCTAATAAAAGAGAGACATATTACTGGTCATATACAGACTGGTGGAACTTCTGAGACTATTCCCAGAGTCACTGTTCAGCTCTGAAGATGGATTCACCCATGCCTTAACTTTCTGCCTAAAAATAGAGTCTCAAAGGGGAGTAATAACACTATTGAAATATACACATCTTAGAACAATCAGCCAAGAGAGATGCACTAATGCAAGACTGCATCTCCGCTAGGAAGACTACGTTATGAAAATGTCATTACTACCTAAAGCACTCTATAGTTATAATGTAATCCTGATCCAGATTCCAACATTATTTTTATAAAAAGATGGAAAAACACACCACCAATTTTTCATGGGAAGGAAAGTGACCCTCGGGAAGCAAAGCACTACTAAACAAGTAGGAGGCCTTTCATTTCTTAAACTCAAACTCTACTATCCAGCCAAGGTAATGAAAATATCCTGGTACTGGTACAATGATAGATAATTACACCAAAGCAACCAAGTGAGAACTCAGAAGTAAATCCATCCATGAAGATCCACAAATATATACATTTGACAAAGTATATTTGTATATATTATTTACCTTTACTGAAAATATATCCATGAATGTGGTGGAATATCTAGGGAGAAGAGTTATGAAAACATCTTAGGTATAACCAAATACCTTAGGAGAATGAGACTCTGGGTCCAAAGACTGAGCATCATAGTCTTAGGAGACAGGAATTAGATGGTGCCCAGCCAACACTGTTAACTGTTTGCAAAGGACCGCATTAGAACAGAGTTGGGGAACCTTTTCTGCCAAGGACCACTTGGATATTTACAATGCCAATTGCGGGCCATACAAAATTAACAACTTAAAAATTATCCTGCATTCTTTGATCAAATATTTAATTAATTCACTCCTAATATGATGACTTGAATTGCTTCTCTTAGGTGAAATGTGTGGTACTAGCTGGTATTGATTTTACAGTCCTTATACAAGCCAGTGGGCCAAATACTTCCCACTCCTACATTAGAAGGGCCTGGATAGAGTGGTAGAAAAATGTGACATAGAGCTGAAATCATAAAATAGACCAGACGTATTGGTCTATTATAGAGACTGGTGGGGTTCCCAGTCTCTAAGGACCAATAGAACATTGACTCTTAGCCACCCCTTCTTTAGTCTGGAACTAAACTTGTCCCCATGCTAGAATAATCTATTATTTAAGGTAAAAAAGGCAGCATTTACCTAAGGACAAAAAGTATGAAAAGGAAGAATGAAAACAAGAAACACTGGAAGGAAGTGGGATAAATGATGGGACATTGAGGGAATTGAAATGAGTGAGTTGAAGCAAACTGTGTATAAATGATTGACTGTAAAACTGATCTGATCTATAAACTTTCAACTGAAAAAAATGCTTAAATTAAGAGAAATCAACTATTTGAGATTAAAAAGGCAGCATTTACCCCATGACTAAGTTTATAGGGGTTAGGAATGAAGGAGGAACGGAGACAGCAAACACCAGGAGGAAGTGGGATAAAGTGATGGTACTGTGTGGGGATTAGAATAAGATGAAAAAAATGTGTATGGCTTGGTGAATAAGAAACTGGTGTGCTTTGTAAGCGTTCACGCAGTTCATCATAAAAAGGTTTTTCTAATTAAAAAGTAAAATGAAAATAAAGTGATTTATAGGTGAAACAAATTAAATTATAATATAACTAATGAAGAGCTCTTACTAGGAGCAGAAGGCTTGACTGTGCTTTTTCCTTCATGTTCATGAGTACCTGCTATAATTAATGGTACCTTTGGAGTTTTTTAAAAATATGCATTCATTTGGTGATAGTTAGGTTGTTTTAGATGAGAGAATATTATGCATAAATCTACTTGGTCTGATGTGCAACAAAAGAAAGTGCTACCGTTATAGACACCCTACCCTTTCTCAGTGGGTGACATCTGATATTTGAACTGAGGAAGATGTGACTGCGAATTCATATAATAATTCAACATCAACAATGTTTAATTCCTTCCTTAATAAATGTTGAATATAAATGGAAAATGAAATTTTAACCTTTATCCCCATATGTTAATGAATCATTTTGTTTCCTGCTGAGGAAAAAAATTCCATTTTATCGCTAAACTAAAAAAATCCAAACTAGTTGCTGTTGAGTCAATTCTGATGCATGTTCAGCTCATGTATGTCAGAATGAAACTGTGCTCCATAGGGATTTTGTGACCGTTAGCTTTTGGGAACAAATCATCAGACTTTTCTTCCAATGAGTATCTGGGTAGGTTCAAATCGCCAAACTTTGGTTAGTTGCTGAGCACATCACTATCTGCACCAAGCAGGGACAATTTCTATCTCTAGGGTGCTGTAATAGAAAGTAACATATTGCACCATGATCATGATAATAATCAAAATTGCATTGGATTTTGTGATTACTGCTTTTGATGTCAAAAGTGACAGCCACCTTTTCTTACTCGACTTGTATGACTTCAGAGAGAGAAGAGATTGTTAACAGCATCTAACAAGCAGAGCATGAAAACAAGATGTGGCTATTACTTCTTAACTGTATTCCCGGTTGTTATTTGTTGATGGAAATTTTGGGGGAAATGACAATGCGTATAAACAGAAGTTCAGTTGTATTTTATTCTTCTTTAGACAGCAAAACTCACTTCTAATGCATTCAAACCATCCGTGGCTGAATGAGTTGGGTTATCCTTGTGAGGTTGTGATGAAACAAATTAAAGATATTCCCCCTAAGTTGGGCATTTCTAAAGCAATACTGCACCACAACTCCGATTTTCCTACTGCAGGTGTCGCCAATGTTTTCGAGCACATGAGCTTTTGGAACATACATATTTTCCCCCATGGATGTTGATTGCCCACACTAAGTAGAATTAACAAAGTGAACCCTTGGGTTACTAGACCATCCTCACACACACTCCTATAGGCTGGCTTCCTTGTTTGCCAAAGCAACTTTTCCAACCTTTAACTTCCAATGAACGTTAAGTGAAGCCTTCTCTGTAGTAAGCATTGTAAATCCAGGCTTTCTTTATTCTCAGCAAATAAAACAAGTTTCCATTTCACTTTTTCATCTATACTTCTAATATCTGTCTACCTCTCCATTCTTAGTTTTCTTTTCTTTTTTAATCATTTTATTGGCATATATTTCACATACCACACAGTTCAATAGTTCAATTTTATTAAAGAGAGTTTTTAGAGTGGGAAACTGATGTGCTCTGCAAACCAACTAATTTTAGAACATTTACTTCTTTGTTTTACTCATTGTCATCAGTTCCCCACCTTCCCACAATCTCCCCCACCATCCCCCAATAAACAATCAACGGAGTCACTGTCTCTAAGGATCTACCATTCTGGATCTCATATATAGATGAACATAGAAAACAAAATACAGAGAAGCAAAAGAAAGTGGGGAATCAACTAAAGCACTGCATTCTGCAAGATGACAAGGCTGGTTTGTGGTCAAAGGAGTGTCACCGGAGGCTTAATCCACCCTGACCCTGTATATGGATTTTGAGCTCCCACTGTCATCCATAGCCTTCTGCAAACCAGGAGATCACAATTTAAGCTCTAATACCATTCCCTCCTTTGGGTGTGAATTTTATCATTCGTAATCCTTGGATCACACAGGCTGATGTGCTTCTTTCATATGGGCCCAGTTGATGGCTCACGCAGATGGCTTTATTGTTTGAAGACAAGTCTTTAAGACCTCAGACATTTTTTTCTCTAATAGCCACGCACCATCTTGTATCTTCACCACACTTTGCTATAGCACCCATATCTGGACATCATAACTCTTCATGGGCCGAGTATCAAGTTGATGATGGAGCAAAACTTTAAATAAGATTCATTCACAATGACAGAACCATGCCTTCCAGATTAACACATGTCATACTAAAGCAAGGACAGCATTGCAATAGTACGTGTGTGATAGTCCTGGACACCATTAATTGGACACCGTAGAGAAGAGATCTGCACCCAAGTCCAACATTGGTCCGTTCTATAATCTTGGCATAGCTGTCATCTGGTTCTGAAACACTAAGGAGTTTCAGCACTAAGTTCAAAGACTGCAGGTGAGTTTAAGGTGAAGTCTAGTTTACTTAGTGGGGTTTCCACATCAAGTCCTTCTGGGATGGCCTATGCAAAATGATGTGCACAACAAAAGAACAAGGGCTAAGGTCCCAATAGTACAGCACACAATTGGGTCAATCAAGGGCTAGATAGAAACTATGTCAAAATGTCCCATTAGGTATATAGTTCCAGGCAAATTCTCATCTTGGGTTCTATGTAAGTATTGTTAAGAATTTGTTCTTGATGGAAAGTTGCTCTTCCCTGTTCACTTCACTCTCCTTTATCTACTTAAGACACATTGTATTTTGAGACTCAAAAATATCTTATTTTGGATGACCATTGATTAATTTAAATATCCTTCATTAAGCTAAAAGTATAACCCGTTTGTACAGACCATATTCTGGTAGCGTATAGGTGCTGAGAAAATAGTAATTTCTGGATGAAGAGAAACCATAGTTCCTCTTTCAGAGGTCATTGGTCATCTCCACATTGACACATTTGACACTTCCTCTATCTATTTAACTCTGCCATTTTTGACACTTGTAACCATCCCATGCTTCCTTTTCTAAAGTTTAATTTCCTAATTCACGTTTTTCTTTTATTAACTCTTCCATTTTTGTTTCACTGCTTTTACCATTCCATTGTAGACATTAACTATATGGGGGGGGGAAATTAATGAAATGTTGGTTTTCCTCAGGCTCTGTCGCTGATCTTTTTTCCTCTGCTCTCTTTTCCTTGGGGACCTTATCCATGATCTTGGATTCAATGTCATTCACATGCCAGTCCAGACCTGTATACGGGGCTTCAGAAACGCTTGTTTGTGGAAGAATAAAATTAAAAGATACTGGAATTTTTCTACAAGCTTTTACAATTGTGAATTGTGTGGGTGCTTATATATCCAATCATCATTTTTGCATTCAACAACTTAAATAATTTATGAAACCTCCCAAAGGCTCACCCTATTTCCACCCTCCCCCTTTTCTTCCATCTCACTCTTTTTTAATGATTATTCTGTTTATTTTGTTTTTGATTAATTAAAAGTTAATAATATATTATATCAATCCATAGTTCAATCACATCAAGCAGAACTGTACAAATGCTACCACAATCAATTTTCAAATATTCTTTTTCTTCTTGGGCTCCTTGACATCATCTCCCTTTTACACCCCCGCCCCCACCCACTGTATCCCCCACTCGAGAAAATCCATGTTCTACTTGCTCTCCCTATAGGTTTATGAATCCTGAAAAATATATAGCACAACTTTAAGAGGGTGACCTCCAAATGACACAGGCCTTTAAGACTCCAGATGCTATTTTATCTGAGAGCCGGGTACCATCTAAATTCTTCACCACATTTTGCTGTGGCAGCCTTATCTTTGATGACCCCTTCCTGAAGGGGAGTATTGAGCAGGGCCATGATGTAAGCACTAATTGCTGTTAAATTGGAGCTACGATTTAGTGTGAGCCCAAAACCCATTCCTTGATCCATGTTTTTCTTTTTCTTCTAAATTGTAGTAACTTGGGAGTTAATACCTATTTCATTTTATTCCATAGTTGAATCATGTCAAGCAGAATTGTACAATTGCTTCCACAATCTGTTTCCAAACATACTTTTTTTTCCTGGACTTCTTGACATCTCTCTTTAACCCCACCACCATGCCTGAACCCCTCCCTCACCCCAAACCTTTATTCTACTTAATGTCCCTATAGGTTCATCAACTCTCGGTTTCATTTACTAAAAAACAGAAAATCATATAACACAATTTCAAGAGGGAGAATCTCAAGGACATAACACCTCTGAGATACACCCTAACAAACAAATACAAAATATGAACAAACTAAAATAGAATGTCCTTCACAGGTTTGCCAGAAGAATACACATGTTAGTACAACATATACACCATTGGTGTAGCAAAACCTTGTTTGTCCAGCTACCAACAGTTCACCAATCTCGGCCCAGCTGTCTTTTGCTTCTTCAAACACCTTGTATTTTCCAACTTAAGTCCTCAAGTTACAAGTGTGCCTGAGGTAGAGTCCAGATCACCCAGTGAGCTCCCATGCAGGAGCTTCACGGCACCTGGCCTGGGTCCCTAGGATACACCCAGAAGCCCATTCAGTGTGGCCCATTCGATGAATACCACCAAAATCACTCCCCACTAGTGTCACTAAAAGCATTTTCAGTTATTCTTCCCCCAACTTGAGGTCAGTCCTCCCTCTTTTCCTACCAGCAGATGTGCCTTTGTGTTCCCCCAGATGTATTTTTTCCCCTTCCTCTGCTGCCTTGTTTTCCCCAGCAGTATCCCTCATCCATCTCATTCTGACAGGATAGTCTTCCAATCCACTCAAGTTAACACCTGGTTACACTCAAGCCTATTGCTTCTCTTTATTTTCCTTCCCCTCTGATATAGTTAATATTTATTGTGCCAACTTGGACGATAAACACGTGTGGGATTAATTGAAGGGCAGAGAGATAAATGGCTTAATAGCCTTGCTTTTCTAGTTCTCAGGTCTCTTGCTTTGTGATGGTCACACCAGGGTACAGCTGCCTTAGCCAGTTCCCAACTTCAGCTGGCAAGGCTCACTTCCTGCAAGACATCCTCAAGGAGAAGCCACATGGACCTACCCCAATGCAGCCCTGGGTGCTGGAGCAGCCGTGTGGAGACCCCTGCCAGTGCTGAGGTGCTTACACATTCACCGATTCAGCTTTCCCCCTGCATTCAGCATCATTGTGTGTGTTTTGAGATAGAGGAGGACTTTGTGGATTGGTGTTGGACATATGGGTTAATGGGTTAATGTGGAATTTGTGGGCTTGGGCAGTACTGGGTTGGAATGTTTTCTTGATGTGCACTTAACCTTTATATAAAGCTCTCTTGTATACATGAGTTTCTTTGGATTTGTTTCTCTAAAGTACCCAGACTACACACCCTCCAACCTCTGTTGTGGTTAGGTGAAGGCCAGTTGGTTCTGACTCACAGCCTTATGTAAAGCAGAACAAAGCACTTCCCAGTTGTGTACCATCCTCACAATTGTTCTCTGGTTTGAGCCCATTTTTGGAGCCAGCTGTCCATCCATCTTGTTAAGAGGCTTCCTCTCCTTCATTACCCCTCAACTGGAAAAGGATGGTGTCCTTTTCCAAGGACTGGTCTCTCCTGATACGTGTCCAAAATATGTCAGGAGTCTCACCATTCTTGCTTCCAAGGAGCAGTGTGGCTGTCCTTCTTCCAAGATAAGTTTGTTGCTTTTTTGGCAGCCCATGGCGCCTTCAATATTCTTCCTCTTTATTCAATGTGCAAATTTCACATGCATACAAGGCAATGGAGTTAGTCAATCACAAAATGACAACTACGGTAAAGGACTGTTTATATGTATTTTTTCAAAGTCAAGAAAAACTTGCCATACTTGAGAGTTTGTCTCGTGTACTTTATTAGCAGGAGAGGCCAATCCCTGGAAAAGGACAATCCTTGGTCAAGTAGAAGGGCAGTGAAAAATAGGGAGACCCTGGAGATGAGTTGACCCCGTGTCTGCAACAATGGACTCGAGCGCAGGCACAATTGTGGGGATGACGCAGGACTGCACAGTGTTTCCTTCTGTGAGCTGGAACTGACTCAGCGGGACCTAGCAACATCTTCCCTCAGCATCAACAACAACTTACTATAGAGCTGACCACTGCTCAGAGCTATCCTATAGGAAATACTGTGAATTTCTGACCATGTAAATCTCTAAAAGAGTGGAAAGCCTCATCTTTCACCTTCAGAGTGGCTGGTGATTTCAACCTGTGAACCTTGGGGTGATCCGTCCAACATGTAACCCACTCCTCCACTGATGTCCTCCAAATCCATCCATACCATGAGGTGCTTCACAGTTTCATCATTATCCTTCCCAAGGCAGCGTATTCCATTATGTGTATGCACCATAGTTTATCCATTTTTCCACTCCTTTGCATCTTGTTGCTCTTGTGAACAATGTTGCTATGAACATGAGTGTGCATATATCTGCTTGTGCTATGTTTTTTATTACTATAATCTGTTTATCAGATAATGCTAGGTCAAAAGTTATTTCTATTCCCAACTGTTGGAGGAAGTGCCATGCCTCTTTCCACAGCAGTGTCACCATTTTATAGTCCCAGTGGCAGTGTAACAAGTAGAGCAGAGGGCTCAAAACTCTCTGTACCCGCTCCGGCCATTTTTATTTGATGGGATTTTTGTACTTTGCTACCAAGGCTGGAGTGAGATGGTCTCATCATTGCTTTGATTTGTATCACTTGGGTAGTTTGCAGTAATGAGCATCTCTTCATATATTTGCTGGCAGACGGAATGCTGTCTTTGGGGAACCATCCATGTTCACTCCTTTTTAAACTGTAGTTTTCATCTTTTTCTTGGTGAGGTGCTGATGTTTCCTATAGATTTTAGAGATTAGCCCCTTGTCTTACATGTTATTGCCAGTTTTCTCCACCAGTCTATGGATTCTCTTTTGACCTTTTTGGTGATATCTTTTGATGCACACAAGTGTCTCATTTTTAGGAGGTCCCTTTTCTATCCATGTTTGATGCTGCATTTATGCCATGTATCAGAGCTTTAAATTTTGTCTCTATTTTTTTATTGATGTTCTTTTATAAGTATGGAGTTTACCTTTAGGTCTTTAATCAATATTGAGGTGGGTTGGTTTTTTTTTTTTTTTGTACATGGAATAATGTGTGGTTCCTATTTGATTTTTCTGCAAGTGGAAATCCAAGTTTGCTAACATCATTTGAAGAATTATCTCTTCCCCCAGTTAATGTATTTTGACCCTGTGTCAAAATCTCTTGTAGACCACTCCTAGTCAATATTGTGCTTGAAGTCCTAGCCAGAGCTACTAGACAACAAAAGAAGTGTTGTTGTTTGGGTGGTGGTGGTGGTTAGGTGCCATCAAGTCAGCTCTGACCCACAGCGACCCCCCATGTACAACAGAGCAAAACATTTCAGGGTCCTGCACCATCCTCACAATTTTTCCCATGCCCAAGTCCATTGATCAATCAATCTGATTGAAGGCCTTCATCTTTTTTGCCACCCCTCCAGTTTACCAAAGATGATGTGCTTCTCCAGGGACTAGTTTCTCTTGATAATGAGTCCAAAGTATGTAATACAAAGTCTTACCATCTGAGTTAGTCTGGGTAGACTAGAAAAACAAAATTCATAAACACTCATATTTTATAAGAGAGAGTTTTATATAAAGGGTAAGTTTTATATTAAGAAAGTATCCCAATCCAGTCCAGTCCAAATCCATAAGTCCAACATTAGCCCATATGTCCAACATCAATCTACAAAGTCCTCCTCAAACTCACAAAACACACACAATGACACCGAATGCAGGACAATCACAGGCCAGTGGGTAGAAAGTCTTTGAATCCAGTACTGGCGTAAGCATCTCAGTGCTGGCAAGGGTCTCCACACGGTTTCTCCTGCACCCAGGGCTGTATCAGGGTGGGTCCAAGTGGCTTCTCCTCAGGGATGTCTCACAGGAAGTGAGCCTTGCCAGATAAGGCAGGGAACTAGCAATGGCAGCTGTACCCTGGTCCAACCATCAGAGAGCAAGAAACCAAACAGGTGACTGCCCTTCATTAATTCCACATGTGTTCATTGGCCAGGTTGGAACAATAATCCTTAACTATCACACCATCTTTGTCTCTAAGGACCACTCTGGCCTTACCTCTTCCAATACAGGTTGGTTTGTCCTTTTAGCAGTCCAAGGTACTTTCAATATTTTCCCCCAGCACCACATTTAAAATGTATCTGTTCTTCAGATGTCATTATTAACTGTACAACATTCACATGCATATGGGGCAATGGAAAATACCATTGCTTGGGTTCGGCATACCTTAGTTCTCAATGTAACATTCTTCCTCTTCAAAGTTCTGAAGCGTTCTTGTGCAGTATATTTACCTAATGCAGTATGCCTTCTGATCTCTTCACTGCTGCTTCCATGAGTATTGAGTGTTGATCCAAACAAGACAGAATTCTTGACAACTTCAGTCTTTTCTCCATATATCGTGATGTTACCTATCGGTCCAATTGTAAGGATTTCAGTATTCCCTATATTGAATTGTAATCCATACTGAAGGCTGTAATCCTTGATCTTCATCAGCAAATGCTTCAATTTCTCCTCACTTTCAGCAAACGAAGTTGTGTCATCTGCATACCGCAAGTTGTTAATAAGCCTTCCTCCAATCCTGATGCCTCACTCTTCATCATATAATCCAGCTTCTCTGATGATTTGCTCAGCATATAGGTAGAACACGTGCAATGAGAGGATACAACCCTGACACACACCTTTCCTGATTGTAAACCTTGAAGTATTCCTTTGTTCTGCTTGAAAAAGAAATTAAAGACATCCAAATTGGCAAAAAAATAAAACTCACACTGTTTGCAGATTATGTGATTTTATATGTTGCCTGTAGGTAGTTGGAGTTATTTGGGGGTTTAATCTATTTGTCTATCATTGTACCAATAATAGTTTGTTTTAACTACTGTGACTATGTCGTAGGTGTTTTATTCAAAACTGAAAGGCTTCCCACTGTGTTATTGTTCTATAATAGTGTTTTACTTAGCCTGTGTCTCTTCCCTTTTCATATAAAGTTGATAATTCATTTTTCCATCTCTTTAAAAAAAGACTCTAGAATCTGGATTAAAATTATATGTATAGCCCACTGGGGTTAGCATTGAAATTTTCACAATATTAAGTGTTCCTATCCAAGAACATCTATATTCCTCCATTTATATGTCACTTGTGGCTTCCTGTAGTAGTGTTTTGTAGTTTTCCTTGACCACGTGTCTTGTTCCTCTGGTTAGATTTATTCCTAAGTATTTGATCTTTTGGTTACTTAAAATGATATAGTACCTCTGATTTCCTTTTCAACACTCTCTTCATTCATATACAGGAATCTGAGTTTTGTATGTTGATCTTGTACCCCACCACATTGCTGATTCTTTCAACTAGTTCCAACAATTTTCTTGTCCAGTCTTTGGGGGGTTTCGCATGCAAAGTCATATTGCTGCAAATATAGTTTTACTTCTCTACTAATTTGAATACCTTTAATTTCTTTTTGTTGTTTAATAGCTCTGACTGAGACTTACAGCACAATATTGAATAAACGGTCATGCTAAAGAGCATGTTTGTCTGGTTCCTATTCACAACTGGAAAACTTTCAATTTCTCCCCAGTGAGCAAGATGTTGGTCATTGATTTTGCATATATGGCCTGTATTGTGTACAGAAATTTCACTTCCATTCCTATTTTGTTATGTGTTTTTATAAGGAATTGGTATTAAGTTTGTTCAAATACCTTTTCTGCATCAATTAACATGATCATATAGTTATCATATATAATTAATTTGTTTTATTTACATTGTAGATTCGATTGTTTTTCTAATGTTGAGCCATCCTTGCATACTTAATGTGAACTTGCTTGATCATGATACATATATATTTTTTAATATTTTGTTAGATTCTATTGGCTAGAATTTTCTTGAAATTTTTGCATCTATGTTCAGAGCAGATGTTGGTCTATAATTTGCTATTCTGGTTGGTTATGCCTTTGCCTGTATTTGGTATCAAGGTTATACTTGATTCATAGGATGAATTCAAGAAGTTTGTGGCCTTTTTCTGTATTCTGGAATATAAAAAGGTTTCTGTCAACTTTTCTTTGAGTGGTTGGTTGCATTCTTTGGTGATGCTATTGGGTCTTGAATATTCTCCCCCTCCCCACCCCATGGGGTTTTTGTTTGTTTGCTGATTTGGTATTTAAATGAATTTGTCAATTTCATCTTTTGTTATTGGTCTTTAAGATTTTCTACCGGCAGTCTATGTAAGTGAGGTAGCATGTTTCTAGAAATTTGTTCATTTCATCTAGATTTTTCAAAAGTGTTGGAGTACAGTCTTTTATAGTCCTGTGCCAGTATCTTTTCTATTTCCCTTGGTTCTGTTACGATTTTGCCCATTTCACTTCTTATTGGAATATTTGCACCTTTCCATTCTTTGTCAGATGTTTGTTGATTTTGTTGTTTCCAAAACCTAATTATTTTAATTCTCATTAATGCTAATTAATTATTTAATTATTGTTATTTTAATTTGTTATTAATTATTTTATTGGGGTGGGGCTCTCACAAATCTTATAATAATCCATCATTCAATTGTATTAATATGTTTTATGTAATATGTTTTACATATGTTGCCATCAGCATTTCCAAAACATTTTCTTTTTATTTCAGTCCTTGCTATCAGCTCCTCTTTTTTCTCCTCCCTTCCCCACCCTCGCACCCTCGTGAATCCTTGATCAATTATATATTATTGTTGTTATTTCATGTCTTACACTTTCCATGGTCTCCCTTCACGCACATTTATGTTATTCATCTCCCTGGAGGTGGGCTATATATCCAACCTTGTCATGAGTTCCCCTTATCTCCTCCTTCCCTCCACATCTCCCTACTCTCATGATATTGCTATTCCCACTACAGTTCCTGAAGGTTTTATCTGTCCTGAAGTCTATGTGTTGAAAGCTCTTATCTGTACCAGTGTGTGTCCTCCAATCTAGCCAGCATGGTAAGGCAGAACTGGGTCATGGTAGTAGTGGGGAGGAAGCATTCAGGAACTAAAGGAATGAAGTATGTTTTGTTGGTGCTATACTGCACCCTGGTTGAATTGTCCTGTCCTTATAGCCCTTCTAAGGGGGATGGATATCCAATTGTCTACAGATGGTCTTTGGGTCTCCACTCAAACCCCCCTCTTTCATATCGATATAATTGTTTCAGATCGTTTGACACTTAATACCTAATCTCATCAACACTGCATGATCACACAGGCTGATATGCTTCTTCCATGTGGGTTTATTTGCTTCCCTTCTAGATGGCTGCTTATTTCACTTCAAGCATTTAAGACTCCAGATGCTGTATCTTTTGACAGCCGGGCACCATCCACTGTCTTCACCACATTTGCTTAGGCACCCATTTTATCTTCTGTGATCGTGTTGTGAAGGTGAGTATCAAAGAGTGCCAGGTTATTAAAACAAAGTGCTCCTGTGTTTAGGGAGCCCTTGAGTAGAGGCCCAAAGTCCGTCTGCTATCTTAATATTTAACATAGAAGTATATGTATGCTGGTCTCTATCCCTTTCATTATAAATTAATATATTCACATATATACATGCCTATAGCTATCCCTCTATAAATAGATTTTGCTTCCTAGTTCTTTCCTCTATTTCCTTTCACCTTCCTCCTGTCCCACTATCATGCTCACCTTCCATTCGGCTCTATTCGGCTCTCAATAATTCCTCTTGGATACATTGCACTTGATCAAACCCCACCAGGCATTCTATGCCCTCCTCACCATCAATTTTAGATAAATTCGTTCCCTTATCCCTGAGTTTGTTGGCTCCCTGATCCCCCTCCCGGACCCCTTCTCTCCCATGTCCCCCCAGGACCGTGGGTCCCATTGTTTTCTCCTCAGGATGATTTGTCCTAACTATTTCATATAGATAGACATAGGGCAAAGGGGGGGGAGGGGGAATCGATAGCTACTTCTAAGCTGTCCAAAATCTAGCATCTTATTTTTTTAATTTTTCTCTAATGTTTTTCTCTTTTCTGATTCATTTATTGTTGCTCTGATATTTAGTATGTGCTTCCTTTCATAGCTGAAAGCTTATTTTGATGCTCTTGCTCTCATTTTTGAAGATTTTAGGTGAAAGTGTTGATTTAATTTTTTCTTCTTCTTTGATGTATTTATTGCAATATATTTTTCTCTGAGTATTGCTTTTACTATAAAGGTTTGGGGGTGTGGTATTTTCATACTCAATTGTTTCAAGAGGTATTTATATTTCATTCTCTTTTCCTTAATTACCTAATAATTTGTTTACTGTGATAGTTACTTGAGACTTGAGAGTAAAGGGGTAGAGTTTGGCCTGTCAGTCAGCTCGCAGCAGGATGCCTTTTTTGGAGGCACTAAGGAGATAAATGGCTCTCTGGAGGTGAGACACACACTCATTCCCTGGGAGACATTGCAGCTGACAAGAGACATGGAGCTAGGCTAGTGCCCAGAGCTGGAGGAGTCACGTAGAGACCCCTGCATATGCTTAAATGCTTATACCGGCACGGGCTCCACAAGACTTTCCACCCTCTGGCCTGTGATCTTCCTGCATTCTGAGTCATTGCATGTGTTGCATGAGTCTGACAAGGACTTTATAGATTGCTATCACACATATGGGCTAATAACGGACTTATGGACTTGATCTGGACTTTGTTGGGGTGTTTCCTCAATATTCAATTGCTCTTGAATATAAAGCTCTTTTTTACACACATATCAGTGTCTCTATGAATTTGTTCCTCTAGTCTACCCAGACTAGCACAATTACTGGTCAGGAGTATACTCACTTTAATGCGCATACGTTGCTGACCATTCATGAGCATAGTCATGTTTTCATGACTAAATGTTGCTGACAAATCACAAGTTATCTCATGTTTGGGCTTACATTACTTTATGAAATTTTCAAGACTGAAATCAATGCAGGTCTTTTATAGTTATGTTGGAGATAATAGTTTTAGGTTCCTGTAGTGCAAACTAAGATTCTAAGAAATGTATGGTGCAAGGTAAGCCAAGGCATTTCAACAACCATCTGTTATTTAGGACCTCCCCACTTTTCCTCTTTGCTATAAGTGCCTTCTTACTGAATGCAATACTATGACTTCTTCTACACATATTTCAGTATGAAAATTTCAAAAATGATGTGCCACAGCAATGAAGAATTTTGAATGAAATATGTACAGACACTTTGTCTGATTGTCTGAATGACTTTAGAATATATATTAGTCAACTGGAGGATGATTCTTTATAAGAAGATAATAATGAGTCTGACATTAGACCATCATGAAGGCAAAAAAGATTTGTGATAGTACCCAACAGTGAAAGTAATTTTGAAGAACAGTGGATATAAAATCACATTTTACTACCTTGGAGAATTATATACATATTTTAGGCACAATGGTTCAACTTGGACATCCATGAACTATATGTGAAGTAACTAATTTTTAATCACTTTATTAGCATATACTTCACATAGACAATTTAATCATTCAATCATAATTTGAGAAGATATGTGCAAACCTCATGACAATGAATTTCAGAACATTTTCTTCTCAAACTCATTATTAGCTCCCAATTTCCTCAATATCATCCCCTACCATGCCCCTAGGCAATTATCAATCCAATTCAAGAGGGTGGGAGGGAGGGGAGGGAGAAGGGAAAAGAGGAGCTGATACCAAGGGCTCAAGTAGAAACTAAATGTTTTGGAAATGATGATGACAACATATGTACAAATGTGCTCAATACAATTGATGTATAGAATCTTATAAGAGCTGTAAGAACCCCTAATAAAGGTATTTATTAAAATGTTTTAAAATTTTAAATAATAATTATCAATCCAGTTACTGTCTCTATAGATCTATGTTTTCTGAATTTCATATATCAAAAGTCATACAAAACGCAAATTACTTTTTGACCTTGGTTTCTTTGATCTTGAATTATTTGTTACATCTCAAACCAACATATACCATCACCAATTGGAAAAATACTATAAAACTTGCTCAAACTTCATCATGCATTATAGGGATATAATGAAGTTTCTAGGTTTACGTAGATTGATGAGATAATGAAGTGCACAGAATGGAAAGATTTTTGGTCAGCTGAGCACCCATATTTCCTAAAACCATGCCTAGAATGAGGATCAGGAAAATTCTTACATTCTTTCACAATAACAATAACTCACAAGCTACATCTAGGAAAGACATACTTCACATACTCAGCTCTCTTTTTGACCACCTCATTCCAACAACTGATTCTTTCTACATACCAAAACATTAGTTATCAATGATGAAGCAATGGTATCATTGAGGATAGTAGATGAGTTTCAGAATTGGAAAAAAATGTGGAATTTTAGTGAGAGTGCTTTGTGAATGTGAGATTGGATACCTCTGCAACTTTGAAACTTAATTGTTTGAAGGCAAAACGTTACAACGCACTATGTATTCAATTGCAGAAAAATATCCAACTGCACAGAATAGTCTTGAAATAGAGACCAGTCGCTGAAGAAGGAGGGTGCCATGCCTGGTAAGGTGGAGGAAGAGCAGAAAAGAACACTTTCCACAAGATGTATTGACATAGAGGATACAATGGTGGGCTCAAACACAATACTAATTGTGAGGATGCCACAGAACTGGAGAGTGTTTTGTTCAGTTCACACGAGTCAGAAGTAACATGAGATGATAGAAACTTGACAGCACCTAACAATAACAAGCATGTCATCAACTGAGAAAAAATAGATGCATAATATAGTTTGGGCTTGAATTAGCTGGATATCAAAGCACTAAGCAGGGTGTTGTTCAATTTCCAAGTTTTTGATTTATTTCCCTTGATCTTATTGTTGATTTCTAATTCTTAGCATTGTGACATGAGAAAATGGTTTGGAATTCTTCAATGCTTTATAATTTATCAAGGCTTGCTTTGTAGCCTAACATATAATTAACAAATAACATATTCTGGGGGAATGATCCATGTGTACTGGAAAAAATGTATATTATACTGTCATGTAGTCACGTCTTCAAATTAAATTGATTAATTGTGTTGTTTAGTTCTTCTATGTCTTTGCTGAGGTTCTTTCAAATTATTTTCTCCCTTCTTGAGAGTGACATATTAAAGTGTCCTATGCAGGAGCTGCTAACCCCATGGTGGAGAGTTCAAAACCACCAGCACACTCCACAGGAGCAGACAGCTTTCTACTCTTGCAAAAGCTTAACAGTCTCGTAAACCCACAAGGGCAGTTCTCCTCTGTCCTATAAGGTCACTGTTAGGCAGAAATGGGAACTGGTGGGGCAGGCAAGTGGAGCAATACCCTGAAGACAGTGCGCAATGGTGCACAACACCTGATGATGGCCTTTGAAGCCCTGATGAAGATGATGGCAGCTCCCATAGCATTGTTGCATTGTTATTGCGTTCTAACTGCCTAGCTTGCAGAACAATCAGCTCTGATAGCATTGTTACTTTGTTGTTGAGTTTGAATGCCCACCTGGCAGAACAGCCTAACCGAAATGGAAAATTCCCCAACTGTCCCTACCCCACTCCAGGACTATGAAACCCTTTCTCTCCCTCCTGGCAGTGTGACTGGTGGGCCCCCAGCTGGGGACTCGTGGACCTCACCCGGGAGCTCAGGATGCTCTTGTCCCTTTCTCTGCCACCCTCTCGCTCCTGGAAACCCTGAAATAAACCATTAAAACTGTTTTCTATCTTTTCCTTCTTCTTTCTTTTTCTCCGCTGCCAATTCAATCTTACAGTCACTATGAGTCAGAATTCACTTGATAATCATGAGACTATGGTACTATTGTCTATTTCTCTCTTCAGCTCTTTAAGAATTTGATTAATGTATTTTGAGGATCTTTCCTTGGGTGCATCGATATTTGTTATGGTTATGTCCTCTTGTTCAATTGTCCCTGTAATCATTTGTCTTTCGTGATGGAGTTTGCCTAGCTCTATTTTAACAGAAATTAATACTCCCACTCCTTTTTTAATTGCCACTAGCTTGATATATTTTCCATCCTTTGAATTCTTGTAAGTAGCAGATAAATGGGTATTTTGGGTAAACAGTTTTTTGGCACTTCATCCACATATTGTACAATTCAATAGTTCAGCCAGATCCAGAAGAGTTGTACAATCTGTACCACAATCAATTTAGTGACACTATTTTTTCCTAGACTCATTCTTATTCATGTAATTTTTTTTCAATTTTGGCAAAAATATACACAACAAAACCTCCACCAATTCAACAATTTAGGTATGCATAATTCAATCATTGCTTACCCTCTCTGTGTTGTACAACTTTTATTGTTGTCCCTCTCCAAGTTGTACCACCACCAATAAAGTGAACTCAATATGCTCCGAGCAAAAACTCTTCCTCCTTCATCCATGGTAACCACAGGTCATGGTAACCGCAGGTCAAGTTTGGTTTCTTTTTAAAATTTTTGTTTTAAATATTTTTCTTGATATAGTATTCATATATCATACAGGTCCATAGTTAAACGGCTTCTGAAAAGAGTTAGATGTATCCATCATCACCATAAGCTCTAATGCTCCCTCCCTGAGTCATGTTTTCTTATACATTCTACTACTCAATGTCTCTTAACTGGTGCATTTAATCAATTTACATTCAATGTCATTATTAATAAGTATGAATTTATTATTGTCATTTTGCTGTGAGGTTTCATTTTTTGCATGTGTGATGGTGGTGCTGGTTTCTTTATTCCTAATGATTTTCTGTTATTTTAATTTTGTTTGTAAATTTCTTGTTCTTTTTTTTTCCTTTCCTGTTATTTTCCTGTTAACTAAGTCTTTGTGATTTTCCTTTTTTATTTGTCTGTCAGGTTAAGTTGGTATTTATAATGTTCTTCCAAAGTTTAAAACTGTTTTCTCTCTTCATTTTATGTTAGTTGGTTCATTTATATAATTAACTTCCCTTTATTTTAATCATTTTATTAGTATATAATTAACATATTATACAATTTAATAGTTCAATCATATCAAGAAGAATTACAATTATCACCACAATCAATTTCAGGCCATTTTCTACATTTCCCCCTAACCTCCCCTGCCATGATCCTAGGTAATTATTAATCATTTATTATCTCTATAGATGTACACATCCTAGATTTTATATGCAGAAAATTATACAAAATAAAAACATCAAAGGAACAAACTAAGCCAATAACAATGACAAAACAAAACACTGAAAAACCTCAACCAATAAGAAAGCAGAACATATTAAAAACTAAGGCAATTTTAAAATGGGCCAAAAAGGGTGGGGGGGCAACAGGAAGTTCATGTGACAAGGTGTTACATTTTAACCTAACTACTTCTCCAATAATCACTTTTACTTTAGAGGCATCATTATTTTTTATAATAGAGAACATTAAAGTCATAAGATAAGGGCGTAAGATAAGTCTATTGATAATATCATTAATCTAGCCAATAGTTTAGAATTTAAAGCAGTGTTGAGAATGAAGATTTGACATGGATAGGCTAGCTTCTCAGACTGCAATATATGAATTGTTGACTTGTACAGATTAAAAGCTTATGTGACCGGACACTATTTTACATGAACAATGAGGGTTGGGTATAGGGCCAAACTTTCAATAAGACTCATTCACCAAGGCAGAACCATGCCTGATTGTTTCTCTTGAATTCTAAATGACTTCTCCATTCAGATATTTTGTATCTATACCACTCCTATTTACTTTGAAATGAGCGTCACTGTGGAGTGATAGCTAGGCAGAATCTCAGATTATTCATTCTCCCTTTTGTTAGCATCCTGTGCCATGTGTTGGTCCATCTCATTTGTCCTTCTTTCACACCGCAATGGCACTTGCAGCCCAGGATGGGAAGAGAAGGGTGTAATTGGCCTCTGGGAACACTAGGGGCCTGGGCACGCCTCTGTTCACTAGACCAGTGTGGGGAGCAGGGAGAGCCACGTTTCTCTTTGCAAGATTTGTGGTTGGACGGGGTATAATTCACTAATTCCCTTGCTCATTTTGTGTTGATTCTACCCTTCAATTTTCTCTGTTGGTGCTCTGCTCATTCATATGTCTTTCCTTAGAGATCTAGAGCTTCAAGCGCTTTCTCTGTATCTGTTTTTTTCATGTCTTTATCACCGAGGCCTGTCTACACCACCATCTCTGCTGAAACCTTCCATTACCCTTTAAAAGTCCTTTCTATTTTCAGCTAATTTTGTTTGTGGCATTGTCCTATAGGTATTTTACAATAACATTATCCAAACCAAATGGATTTTCTTCTCTAAATGTTGTCCTTTTTTTTTTTTAATGGTAAGGTTTCCTAACACTCAGTTTGGAGGCCCTAAACCCACACCTGTGGTCATTGTCAACCTTTTCTTTCTCCTACACTAATTCCAAACGCTGTTTATGTAAATGAAATGTTGCCTATTAAATGTGTGCTTTGTAGGGCACTACAGCGCCTCCCACAGCACAGTCATCACTGGTGCTCATCAAAGAGAAAGCTGGCCCACCTGCTCCCTACCCCTGTCTGGTGATCAGCGGAGTGACTTAGCCCCTAGTTTGAAGAAGTCTTTTAAAAGCGAGCTTTTAAAATCTTATAAAGACAGGTAAAGTTGAAGATGGCTGATCCTCGAGCAACTTCTTGTCCAATAAGATGGTACCAGAAAACGTTGTAGAACAAAGTTTCAAAACAATTGTCTTATGTGACTCCAACAGCCTTTTAAAAACTGTTTTACATTTTGTCTTCATATTCAAAGCGCAGAAATAATCGTTACCTAAGAGTTATTATGAAAATCAAATTTAATTTAGGTCTTTGGCTCATGGTACTCATTCAGTAAGTGACATCTATGATCATTATGATTCTTTCTAATCCTTTTATTAAACTAATTTCTGTTTAACCCCAGAGATAAGTAACATCATGGCAGATGAAGAACTTGTAATTTTCAATAATGTCATTTTACGTGGAGCAATAGCCAACATCCATGAAATCATCAGAAAGAGATCAAATAACATATTATATTGATCAAAGCTGCGGCAAAATACCTCTTCCATGTTTCAAAAGGCAAAGATGTCATTTTGATGACTAAGGCACATTTGACCGAAGTCATAGTATTTTTCAATCATCCTATATGCATGTGAAAGTTAGATAGTGAAAAAGGAGGACAGAAAAATAATTGATGTGTTCCAGCTGTGGTGTTTGTAAAGAACATTGATTATACTGTGGACTGCCTGAAGAACAAACAAATCCGTCTTCAAAGAAATATAATGGAATGCTTCTTAGAAGTAAGATGGTAAGACTGCTCATTTATTTTGGACATGTAATCAGGAAGCAATAATTTCTGGGAAAAGTCATCATATTTTTCAAAATATTGGAGCCAACAAAAGCAAGGGAAACCTTCTGATTGATTGACACAATAGCTGAAACAAAGTTAAGTTCCCAAACATGATGGTGAAGATGCACGGGACTGGCAACATTTTATTCTGTTTGACACAGAGTTGCCGTGAATGGCTACTCAATGGTAACTAAGAATAACACTTTCTCTCAAACTTATGTAATTGATCACCCATTTTGGACAAATCTGCACATCGTCTTTCCATTTTCTAGCCTTACCTTCTTAGAAAATGTTTACTTACTGTATATGTAAACCACTTCCTAACTAACTCTCATTCCTCCTATTAAATCTGCACATGCACACATTTTGCTCTTGGATCACAGAAAATCCTGGTGAAAGAACAAAGTTAAAATACTTTAGGCTGGTAACTACCATGCCCCATAAATAATTCTTAGCATGATTCCAGTACTTTATTCTTTTACTTCCTTACATTGACCCTCGACTGAAGGCCGACTTAGACTATCCATTGCTTTCTGCATGCATCAGGCACCTTCCTGTTGCCACTACATGTTGCCTCCTCATTTACAATTGCATGAGCACTATGTTTTATAAAGTTCTTATTTTTGTTTATTGTGGCATCAATTCCAACTCATGGGGGCCTATTGCGTTGTTATGGCAATTGGGTATTGTGAATGCCATTCTACGGAGTTCATCTTCCAAACTTATCAGTAAATCTTTTGTTGTAACACATAAGATTTTAATTAGCTGATTTTCAGAAGTAGATCACTAGGCCTTAGAAGCTCCACAAAAGCCTTTCCACCCTGCTGGTATTTGTAATATTAATGACTCTGCTGATTTTTGGGATATTATGGTATAGCTTACAGCATCACATCAACATATGAGACAACATAGTTCAACAAAGTGACAAATTAAGTGGTGGTCTAAGTCCTCAGAATCATTTAAGGCTTATTATAAAACCTAGCATATACGTCACAAGCTCCCACAAGACTCCAGTGAGGTCTGATTTTGCCTTAAAGGAGCTTTCTTAGATGCACCCTGAATTATAAGCTGTTAGGAATTAGTGGATCTTGGTTTACTCATTCACATAACTAGTATTTATGAAACATCTAGTATGATCTAAGCACTGTAATATGTTCTGGGTTACAATGGTGATCAAAATATTTATACCCCTTCTCTCAATAAAGTCATGTCGAAGAGGAAAAAGAAAGTGCTATGATTGTGGATGCAAGGAACTGTAACTATATATTAGGAGAGGACCTTAAATGTTACAGAGGCAGATTGGAGATATGCCAACTATTGTTTCCTTTAGGAAGGGACTCTTAAGCTAAGACTTAAGTGTGGATTGACACAGCAACTGCAGCAATGGGCTCAAACATAACAATTGTGAAGATGGCACAAGGTTTGGCATTATTCAAGACGTGAATGCAATATACCAGCATGAAGTAAACCAATAGAGAAGTACGTGGGGCCGGCCCCAATCCCAGCTACAGGTACCCCCGCTCCCCAACCATGAGACAAGACATTGTTCACGGACCCATAGCGCTATGGGAAACAACACTGGAGACACAGTGAGGGAATTGTGCCTGATCTGACGCCACCACACGGGGGCGAAACACTAAAGGCATGTATCAGAGCAGCAAGGGGAGTAAAGCAATGAAGTCCCAGAGGAATACCAAAAGTAGACTTTGGGGCCAGAGCGTGACACCCCATCAGACTCAACCAGAAAACTCTCAGAAAGGTCTACAAACAGGAACTATTTACAGGTTTTGCTTTTTTGTTGTTGCTGTTGTTTTGGTTTTTGTGCTTATTATTGGATGTCTATATGTTTTGCATGTCTCTCTAGATAAGATATGTGAGATAAACAATCTGGAGGAGAAAACAACAGGACCCACAGTTCTGGGGGACATAGGAGAGGAGGATGAGGGGGGAAACAAAGGGTTGCCAACAAACTCAGGGACAAGGGAACAACAGTGATCTAAAATCAATGAGGAGGAGGGCGTAGGATGCCTGGTGGGGTTTGATCAAGTGCAATGTAACCATTACTGAAAGCCAAATGAAGGTTGAACATGATAAGGGACCAGAGGAAAGTAAAAGGAAATAGAGGAAAGAACTAGGAGGCAAAGGACATTAATAGAGGTCTAAATACAGTCATGTACATATGTGTGTGTATATATATATAATGATAGGGAAATAGATCTATGCACATTTATTTATATGTTAAGTATTAAGATAGCAGATGGGCATTGGACCTCTACCCAAGTACATCTCAATGCAAGAACACTTTGTTCTAATAACATGGCATTCTGTAATGCTCACCTTCCCAACACGATCACTGAAGAAAAAATTGAGTGTATAAGCAAATGTGGTGAAGAAAACTGATGGTGCCTGGCTATCAAAAGATATAGCATCTGAGGTCTTAAAGGCTTGAGATAAACAAGTGACCATCTAGCTGAGAAGCAACAAAGCCCACATGGAAGAAGCACACCAGGAGTGTGCTCATGAGGTATCAATGGATCATGTATCAGGCATCAAAGACCCAGAACAAAAAAATCATATCGATGTGAATGAGGGGGAGGGCGAAGTGGAGACCCAAAGCCCATCTGTAGACAATTGGACATCCCCTTACAGAAGGGTCACAAGGAAGAGACGAACCAGTCAGGGTGTCGTATAGCATCAATGAAACATACAACTTTCCTCTTGTTCTTCAATGCTTCCTCCTCCCCCATTATCACAACCTCAATTCTATCTTGCAAATCGGCATAGACCAGAAGATGTACAGTGATACAGGAAAGAGCTGGAAACACAGGGAATCCAGGACAGATAAAGCCCTCAGGAACAATAATGAGAGTACCGATATCAGGAGGGTAAGAGTGAGATGGAGGGAGAAAGGGGAAACCAATCACAATGAACAACATGTAACCCCCCCTCCCAGGAGGATGAACAACAGGAAAATGGATGAAGGGAGACAGCAGTCAGTGTAAGACATGAAAAAATAATAATTTATAAATTATCAAGGGTTCATGAGGGAGGAAGGTGGGTAAGCTGATACCAAGGGCTAGAGTAGAAGGAAAATGTTTTGAAAATGATGATGGCAACATATATACAAATGTACTTCACACAATGGATGGATGGATGGATTATAATAAGAGCTGTAAGAGCCCCCAATAAAATGTTTTTTTTTAAGATTGGGCATTATTTTGTTTGTTCTGTTAGTCAGAACCAACTTGAGAGCACCTAGCAAAGTAAAGAAGCATGAAATTTGAGTAGCTCAGTAACACAAGTGATTAAGTGCTCAATTACTAGTATGGTCATTAAAATGTTCAAACCAAAGTCACAGGGCAGATGATGTGCTCACTAAATCCACAGCCTGGACAACCCTGTAAGCCATTCTTCTCTGCACACACGGTTCATCATGATTTGGAATCCATTCAACAGCAACTAACAAGTTTGAAATCAACAAGTTGAAGCGATGGAAGTGGCTTTCCGAAAGCTATCCGCAGCATGCCACTTCCCATCTCCGATGACAACCCCAATCAACGTGGAGCTGTGAAAACCCTGAAACTACCCACTGAAGCACCTCCTAGAGGCCACATAGCTTTAAAAAACGCACACACAAAACATCAAACAGTGGAGTTTTGTGGGTTTGTTTGATCATTTTGGTGTTCCTGTTTCAGGACAAACCTTTCTCTTTTCTTCTGAAGCCTATCTGGGCTGGAGACAGTTGTTTAAGTGAGAAGAGGTCTGGAGTGCTTGTCCAGTCCCAGAGCGCACATCAAGGGAGAGATGAAAATACAGGCAAACGGTCTGGGATAGCTTTATGTACACCACTCAGAGGACTTGGCTGAAATCTTCCTCTTGCATCACAAGCCGATCGTTTTAACAGCACAGTTTGATCAAATATTTTCTTTAGCAGTCATGTTACAGTCATTAAGATGTAACCTTGGGAATGCTGGACATGATTTACAGCTCTTTGAACTAATTTCTCCTGGTTTTATATATATATTCTTGGTGTCTGTCCAGGACAAACCAAGAAGTTTAAGAAATGACAATCATCTGGAGTCTCGGCTTAAACTGAATTTTCTACTGGTTTTTAAAATATCCTTACTGGGTGATTAGTATAAGGGGGGGGAAGAAATGAACCTTCATTTTGACAAAGTCTCTTTCCAATTCTAAAAGAAAATAGCAATGAAATTCCATAACTTCCTACTAGAAACACTTAACGTTGTTGATGTTAGGTGCCATCAAGTCAGCTCTAACCCATAGCAACCACGTACACAACAGAACAAAACACTACCCGGTCCTGCGTCATCCTCACAATTGATCCTATGCTTGATCCTATTGGTGCAGGCACGGACCCAAAGCATCTCATTAAGGGGATTCCTCTTTTCACTGCCCTGCTACGTTACCCAACATGATGTTCTTCTCCCAGAGCTGATCTCACATGACAAGATGTCCAAAGTATGAAGCCAAAGTCTCTCCACCCTTGCCTTTGAGGAGCACTGCAGCTGTATTTCTTCCAAGCCAGATTGGTTTATCCTTTGAGTAGTCCATTGTTATTGTTGTTAGGTGCCACTGAGTTGGTTTCAACTCACAGAAACCCTATGTACATCAGAAGGAAACACAGCTCTGCCCTGTACCATTCTCACGAGTGGTTCTATGCCTGAGCCCATTGTGTCCATCCATATCATTGAAGACCTTCTTTTTCACTGGTCCCCACCCTCCACTTAACCAAGCACAATGTCCTTCTCCACAGGCTGGTCCCTCCTGACAACATGTCCAAGGAATGTAAGATGAAATGTCACCATCTTTGCCTCTAAGGAGCACTCTGGCTCTACTTCATCCAAGACAGATAGGTTTATCCTCTTTGCATTCCTTAGTACTTTTAATTTTCTTCTCCAGTACCACAATTCAAATCCATCAATTCTTCAATCTTCTTTATTCAATGTCCAACTTTAACATGTATATGAGGCCACTGAAATTCATATGGCTTGGGTCAGGTGTTCCTTAGTCCTCAAAGTAATATCCTTGCTTTCCAATACTCTAAAAAGGTGTTGTGTAGTAGATTTTTAACTTAGTACAATGTCTTTTGATCTTGGCTACTACTTCTATGACCACTGATTGTGGATCCAAGAAAGACAAAATCTTTGAAAACTTCAACCTTTACTCCATTTATCATGATGTTCCCTGTTAGTCTAGTTGAGAGGCTTTTGGTCTTTTTTATGTTGAGCTGAAATCCACACTGAAGGCTACCATCCTTGATCATCATCAGCAAGTGCCACAAGTCCTCCTCACTCTCAGCACGCCAGATTGTGTCATCTGTATGTGACAGGTTGTTAAGTGTTGCCTCAATCCTGGTGCCACATTCTCCTTCATGAAAACCCGATTTTTTTATTATTATTTGTTCAGCATAGAGACTGGATAAGAATGGTGAGAGGATACAACCCTGACACACACCTTTCCTAATTTTAAAGCATTCAGTCCTCCCTTGTTCCATTTGCACAACTGCCTCTTGATCCATGTACAAATTCCGCATAAGCACAATGAAGTGTTTTGGAATTCCCACTCTTCTCAAGGTTATCCAGAGTTTTCTATTATCCTCAAAGTCAAATGTCTCTGCATATTCAATAAAACACAAGTAAACATCTTTCTGAAATTCTTTTCTGTCAGCCAAGATCCATCTGACAATGTTAGAAACATTTATGAGCAGATGTATTTAAGGACCCATAAAGAAGAGGTATAAGACATATACAATGGCATCTGTATTACGTAATATCCCCATAAGAGGTATTATAGAGCGTATCCTATAACCAAGCACAACATTCCTGCTAGAAACGTGAATACCCACAGGACAAGGCATCACCAAACTAGTTTTGATGTGGTTTAGGGTGCAAGATTCACTCTCAGACTCACTGCTATTGAGTCGATGCTGGCTCATAGTGACTGTATAGGACAGAGTAGATTTAGCCCTGTGAGTTTCTGAGACTAGCACTCTTTATGGGAGCAGAAAGCTCCATCTTTCTACTGAGTAGTGACTGGTGGTTTCAAACTGATAATCTTTCAGCTCACAGCCCAACACATAACCACTCCACCACCAGGGCTGCTTAGGTCACACACACAAAAAAAACCCTGATCTCAAATATAATTTAAGGAGAAAATGTATTAAGTCTTAAAAAGGACAAAGACAAGACAGACACAGACATGTCATACGGATGAGGGAGGCCAATAGTATGAGGTCAAATGGCATCATTGATTCAAGTCATGATATTCATTAAATAAGGCATGGAACAAAAGGAACTGTCAACAATTCACAATTGGTGGCAGATCGGTGCATCTCAGTCACAGGAGGGACTACAGAAGTAGAAATGGGACCATGATTTGGACGCATGCCTACATTGTTATATAGTAGAGTTTCTGAGAGTGGTCCCTGGCCTTCCAACCACAGGTCAGCAGTTCAAAACTAGGAGCCATTTCTCAGGATAAAGATGAGACTGTCTGCTCCAAAAGTGATTTATAGTTTTGGAAACACACAGGGACAGTTCTATTCTATCCTACTGGGTCATTGTGAGTCAGAATCAACTCAATGGCAGTGAGTTTTTGAGGTAATGAGGGGCCCCACCATGGCCGGGGAGTCAGAATCTACTCAATGGCAATGGATTTAGTTTGAAATAGGATAGCAGGGTGTGGGATTGGGGAGGTTGGGAAGGAAAATGTGAACAGAGTCCCAAATTCCAGAAAAATGAAAAAAAAAAAAACTTACTGGACTGTTGAAATTGAAGGGCTCCTTGACACTGTTACGCTGAACTACTCTTCAGACTTGGGCCTAATCCCTGCGGTTATATTGTAAATAACAAATTGGCCCAAAATAATGAGTATCACTCATAAGAACTGAACTCCTTTTAAAATTTACCTTTACAAATAAATACTTGAAAACAAAGATAAGAAAGAAAGGACAGGGAACTGTATTAATTGGAACAGAACATCTAGAAGGGAAATAATGAGAATATTCGTGCATTGTGAAAAATGGGGCCAGTGTCACCAAAGAACTTGTCTAGAAATTATTGAGTGGAAACCACTGTGTAAACCTCCACCAAAAAAAATACAACACAATAAGATGTTTAAAATATACATATGAAAAACAAAAATGAATAAAGTAACTTCTGTATTTGGGAATTCCATGCGCTATCTATTAATCTTCCTCATGGAGGAGAGACCTGGTGACCTACTGAAAAACAGTCAATGAAAAGCCTATAAATTACAATGTCCGATCCAACATCCATCAGGGGGAATGGTGCATTAATTCCATTGTGCCTGGATCATAATAAGTCAAGGCTTACTTGATGACAGCCAAGAACAACAGCAACAGCAATTTTATTCATAATCAAATTATGTTCGGTTGAATTCTCTAGAGAAATAAAACCAGTGATGCTTATTGGTATATAGAAAGAGATTTATATTGAGAAATGGCTTACACATTATAGAAGTAACCAAGATTTATATTGAGAAATGGCTTACACATTATAGAAGTTCAGTTCAAATCTGGCTTCTCCTGTTTCGTGTTGCTGTGGAAGCTAACAAACAGCTAGAAGGATAGTGAAATTAGAGGGGTACAGGTTTGTGGATGCAGAGGTAAATGAACCCGAGGTCGGATGAATGACTCCACCATCAGTAGGCTCCTGGCATTGGCCAACGATGCAGCAGGAGATCAAGGAACATGACACCGGATCCAGCTCTAGCATAAGGTGAAGGGCCCAAGAGAATTCAGCTTTGCTCGGTCTCTCTCACCTCCCCAAGGAGGTGTAATCAGGCTGTGACCTCACTGACAGGTTGGGTTCCACTCCTGTCTTCACTCAAAGTGTCTAGTTGACATAGACACTAACCCTCACACAAGCCATCAGTTGCTCTATGCTAAGCTAGTTTGCTTTCCAATATTTCAGTCATGATCATGTGCAAGGATTTCTCTTTCCTGTTTCTGTTATCACCTGTTTTGAGAATTATCTAAAATTAGGGTGGGCTCATGATAGCATCAGTGCCCTGCACATTTAGATGTACTTAATTTCTGGAAACCATGGTTTTGTGGGCTCATAGAAAGCATAACTACTTGGAATACTCTTGGGTTAGCACTTCATTTCTGCTTCTTTCTAGCAATATTGTGATGATAAGGAACAATAATTTCATCCAACGTCCATGTGTGATCATTTTTTATCTTCTAAAGGGAGATAATAATAGCTATCTTTGCTACTTCCCAGGTCTATCAATATTTAAAGGAGTATATGTGAATGTTTGTCAGATTACATGACTTAATTGCTGCTCAGATCTGGATGTCGTTGTTAAGTATTCAGTCAATATCAACCACATGTGACAGAACAGCACTCTACATTTCCCAGGCCATAATCTTTGTGAAGTAGATCGCAATATCTTTCTCCCACAGAATCATTGGTGGGTTCAAATCGCAAACCTTTCACTCACAAACTGAATGCTTAGCCAATGCTTCAGAGGATATCGGAAAACTGTCTCACATTTTCCTTGGTAGAAATATTTATAAGAATAGATTGTCAGGTCTCTTCTCCTAAAGAACCATTGGTGGGCTTAAACTAGGCACTTATTAACCATTGTGCCGCCAGGCTCAGATTTGGAAGTTTTTGTTGTATGGCATTGAGTCAGTCTGACTCATAGCAACATTATAAGACAGAGTAGCTCTTTTCTTCACTAGTGGATTTGAACCATTGACCTTTTGGTTAAGCAGCTACAGATTTAATCTAATTATTTATTGTCAGCTGTTTCAGGAACTACAGAAGATTTCCTCATTAAACCTAACAGTAACCTAGGCATTGTCTCCATCTGAGTGGTGATAGAGACTTGACCAAGATAACATCAGGAATTAATGCCCAAGCCAGAATTACTGAATGTCATTATTTGATCTTATTCACATAAGTATAATTTTTTTAATTAACTTAAAGATTACCAGCACTTTCTAAACCAAAACCTATTTTTGCAATAGTGAAAGTTTTTTGGTTATTGTTTTGTATATTGCACATTTAGTGCATGAAGGGAGTTATGAAAATTTACATAGCTCACTTTCCTTAATACAAATTCCAGTGATGTTTTTTTAAAAAGTCAGCTTGGGTGCTCAGATGAAATTAGTAATTGTTTGATGTTTTGGAAAAACCTTCATTCATCCCTTTTTGTGGTAAAATTTACTCACCTCATACAATACTTTTAGCAAGCAAAAATATTTTACTGGTTTAAAAAGTGTGGAACAATCTGCTCTTCTCTCAGGCAGCTCTAAGAAGGTAAAACATCGTTTTTCTTTACAAGCCCTTTGACCTAATTGTTGGCTTTCCCTGAATAAAATTTTAGTCCATAAAATTTGCAGCACAGATATGATTTAATACCATGCAGCAAATTTAGGGGGGCAGCAAATTTTAAAATCATCACCAAAAAATTAACCTGTGTTCTAAGTAAGCACTCAGAAACATTCAAGGAGTATACTTTTCAAAATGCCATAAGGTGAAATTAGATAAATCAAACAATTGTTGATATATGTGGTGAATTAGCTAATCTTAACAGATGTTCATTTGAGTCAATTAAATAATCAGAATTCTGTGAAGTTTTAAATCCTGATATTGCTTACAGTGATCAAAAATTTTCAGTTAACTGTGTGAGTCAGGGGACTGATGCATTACTTGTCCTTGAAATTTAACTCTAAAATTAGTATTAATCAAGAAAATCAAATACTCTTTGATAAAAGATATTGCCAGGAGATTGAGTTGATCAGTTCTAAGAATTCAGGCATAATTTCCACAAGACACTAAGATACATCTGCTGACACTGAGAATTAAAGAACTAGAAAGAAGACAAACAAATCTGTATGTAAAAAACACACTATCAAATGTTAGAGAACATTGATTTATAACAGATTCATTCTGTCGCCATGGATAATGGCTCTGATATGATGGCTCTAATAATTAAATTTGTTGATTTGCTCAGAAGTAAAAGTGAAATTGAATGGAAAATGTCAGGGTAGGATGACAATTTTGAAGACAGTGTTACTACAAGTCATATGCCAACCTTTACCCTAGGGAAATGTGAAAACAATAAGGTGTGTAGGAAAAGATGGACTGCTGAACACTTTGGCTAGGTTGTTTTGGTTTTTTTAATTTGTAAAATACAGTCTATTGTGAATTGGGTAGTTTACAGAGCAGATCATTAGTTTCACCTTCAACCATTGATACAGATTTAGCTTCATCTCATGCATTGCAGTTCCCTCAATGCAATACCTCCGCCCTGGTTTGGTTTAGTTTAGTTTTGTTTGCCCTCCACTCCTCTTTCTCTCTTAACCTTTCTGAAATTTGACCTCAGCAAATCTGCAATGTGGTCTCAAATGGCGGATTATTCTAAGGTGTATCTACCTCACTAGTGTAATGGTTTCCTTTGTGGGCCGGTTTATTTTTGGCTGATCACTTAGATTTGAAGGTGACCTCAATTCCAGACATGAAGGGGGACTGAGGGTTTTCATCTCTATTCAAGCAGTAAATCGGCCTGTTTTGTGATTTCAGTTTTGTTCCCCAATCTATCTCATGTGATCAAGGATTTCAGCCTTTGTTATTGATTACAACTCAATGCAAAGAAAACCTAAATCCTCATGACTAGACCAGAGGTAGCCTCATGATCAACAGAGAACAGGTTAAAGTTATCAAGGATTTCAACTTGCTTGGATCTACAATCAATGCTCAGGGAAGCAGCAGTCGAGAAATCGAAAGACAAGTTGCACTGGGCAAATCTGCGGCACAAGATCTCTTCAGAGTATTGAAAAGCAAGGATGTTACTGTGAGGACTAAGGTGTGCCTGACTCAAGCCATGGCATTTTCAGTTGTCTCATATGCATGTGAAAGTTGGACATGAAATAAGGAAAATTGAAGAAGCATCGGTGCATTTGAATTATGATGTTGGAGAATGCTGAAAGTACAGTGGACTGGCAGAAGAACAAACACCTCTGTCTTGTAAGAAGTACAACCACGATGCTTCTTGGAGGCAAGGACGTGTTGTCAGGAGAGACCAGTCCCCAAAGAAGGACGTCATGCTTGGTAGAGGAACGGTGAAAAAAGAAGGCCCTCGATGGGCTAGATTGACACAGTGACTGCCACATTGGACTTACGCATAGAACCAACTGTGAGGACGACACAAAACCAGACAGTGTTTCATTCTCTTATACATAGATGCCCGGGGTTGTTCTGGGTAAGAATCAACTCAATGGCATCTAAGGACAACAACAGGATTTACATGTAATTAGATTTTTAATCCATCTTGAGTTCATTTTTATATATGGGCTCAGATACGAAAGCTGTTTCATTCTGATGTAAATACAACTCCAGTTTTAAAGCACCATACGCTGAAGAGACTATTTGTTCCCCAATTAATGTATTCCAACCTTGGGTCAAGATGAAATGTCTGTAGCTGAATGGATTCTTTTCCTGGGTTCTCTATTCTGTTCCAGTACCAGGCTCTTTTGACTACTGTGGCTGTATAATCAGTTTTGCACGAGAAGTATCCTACTTTATTTTTCTTCTTAAATAGGTCTTTGCTTCTCTTGGGTCTTTTCTCTGTCCATATAAAGTTGGTCATTATTTTTCTTTTCTTAAAGAATGATGTTGGAATCTGGATCCATTTTGTGTTATATTTACAGATCACTTATGGTAGTATTGACATTTTTCATATCATTAGGCCTTCCTAGCCAAGAGCATGGATTATTCTTACATTTATATAGGTCCCTTTGGTTTCTTGTAGCAGTGCTTTGTAGTTTTCTTTGTATAAATGTTTGTTCCTCTGTTAGGTTTATTCCTAAGTGTGCCTATTGTGAAGGATATTCTCTTATGGGATTCTTGTAAATGGTATTGCTTTCTTGATTTCCCTTACATAAGTGTCTTCCTTTGTACTCAAGAATCTGATTTTTTTTTTTAAGTAATCTATCAGGTTAATTGTTCTGATGCACTTGGGAGGGTTCTCAAATGAACCTGGAATGAAATTTGACAAAAGTGAGAAGGGAAATTTTCTTGGTACGGATTGAGTATTCTGAGAAGGGTGTAATGAAAGCAGGGTTTGGACTGGTTTGCCACCTGAATTGGGATCTGATTGATTTTTGTATTTTGATGTTGTGCCTTTCCATGCTGCTGAATATTTCAATTATTTGCAATGATTTCCTGTTGAATCTTTGGGACTTTCTTTAAAAAAAAAAAAAACATAGTTTATCCCCTGTCAATAGAGTTTTACTTCTTTGTTAGTTTGGATCCCGTTCCATTCTTTTTGTTGTCTAAGATCTCTGGTTAGGACATCAGCACAATAACAACTATGAGTAGTGATAAATGGCATCTTTATGTATTCCCCCTTTCCTCTGGGGAATTTCTTTTCTTCTTTCAATTTCTTTCCATTGTGTGAGATGTTGGGGGTTGGTTTTGCATTTATGACCTTTATTATGGGAGGGTGGAGGGGCGGACAAATTGTCAGCCTGCTCCTATTTTGCTGAGTGGTTTGGGGATTTTGTCAAATGCCTTTTCTGCCTCCATGGCTATGATCAGGAAGTTCCTTCCTTTTATTTATATGGTGGATTTTTTTCTCATGTTGAAACATCTTCACATACTTGGTACAAATCTCACTTAATCAAGATTTTAAAAAATAGCTATTAATTGAATTCTATTGGCTATGATTTTATTGAGAATTTTTTCATCTGTTCATAAAGGACATTTGCCTATAATTTTATATGATAGTAACATCTTTGCCTGGTTTGGGTATCAGGGTTATCCCCAATTCTTCATGAGTTCAGGAGTTTGCTGGCTATCTCTATATTCGGGAATGGGTTATGTAGAACTGATGTCAACTCCCCTCTTAACGGTTGGTTGAATTCCCATCTGACCCTGGCCTTTTTTATTGTTAAATACTTTTTAATAAACTGGTCTATTTCTTTTCCATGGGTCTCTTGGGGTTTTCTATGTCATCTGTGTTCATTTAGGTAAGTAGAGTGTTTCTAGAAATTTTTTCCATTTGATCTAGATTTTGAAATTTGTAAGAGAACATTCTTTCATAGTACTGTGTTATAATTTTTATTTCAGTGGATTCTGTTGTGTTGTCACTGATTTAGGTTCTTATTTGGGATTTTTGCATCGTCTCATTCATTTACTTTTTAAGTGTGCCAGTGGTTTATCATTTTTGTTAATTGTTTCAAAGAACCAATTGCTTGTTGTGTTGATTTTTTATATTTTTCTGTTTTCCAATTCATTTCTTTCTACTATAATCTTTATTATTCCCTTTCTTCGGGTGGCTGAAGGTTGATTTTGTTCTCTTGTTCTAATTATTGAAGATGTTAAGATGTTGATCCTCTTTTATTTTTTGATGTATGCATTTATTGTTATCAAGTGCCCTCTAAGTACTGCTTTTCTGGGTCACAAAGGTTTGGGTATATTTGTATTTTCATTCTCTTTTGGGTCAAGAAATTTTCAAATATAATTCCTTATTTCTCTAATTACCCAGTAGTCATTAAGCAGTCTTGTTCCGTTTCCATGTGTTTGATTTTATTAACTTAATATTCATATTGTTGTTTTCTAGTTGAATAGCACAGTGGTTTGAGGAAATGGCTTGTAATATCTCAGTGTTTTAAAATTTGTTAAGGCTTGCATTGTGTTCTAACCTACGATCTAGACTGTAGAATGTTCCATATACCCTGGAAATACCATAAACTGTGCTGTCAGTGGGCAGAGTGTCCTGTATATATCTAGAAGGTCAAGCTGATTAATTGCATTCATTTGCACTGTGTCTTCATTGAGTTTCTTTCTCAATGCTCTGTCCTTTCTCAAGAATGTGCATTGAAGTCTTCTACTGTTTCATATTAACTATTTCTTTCTTCAGCTATATAAATGTGTGATTGGCGCATCTGAGGGCCTCTAAATGGGTGTATATATGTTTACTATGGTTATGGCTTCTTGTTCACTTCAGCCTTTGATCAGTATGGAAAGCCCTTCTTTGCTTCTCAGTTTTGAAGTCTTATTTCAGCAGAGATTAATATCAATTTCAGGTTAGTTTCTGGTTATTATTAGCTTAATACATTTTTCCATTGTGTCTAAGGCATGCTTCTTGTAAGCAACATATCGATGAGTCCTATCCAATCTGCAACTGTCTCAACTGATGAATTTAATCCACTTACACTCAATGTCATTATTGGTATGTGAGGATTGATGACTCTAATTTTGCTAGTTTTTTGTGGTGTTATTGATTTCTGTGTTCTTAAAAATTTGTGTGCTGAATTCCTTTTGTTTTCAGATTTTCTCATCCTTTTTCTTTTCTGTTATTTTACTACTTACTGTATTTCCATAATATTCTCCTTTTTATTTTAAGTTTTCCATTTTCTTTGCTTGGCAAGATAAAGACAGCCCATTCTCTCTTCTGAATAATTGGCTTACTTTCCAATCAACTGCTTTGTATCTACACTTATATTTCTCTTCACCGTGGATTGATACCTCTGACTCCCCATAGTCAATCTTGTAAATTGCTGTCCTCAGATTGACCCCTTGGTGATGATATCTTGCATGTTGGTGATGATATCTTGCATGCTGGTGATGATATCTTGCATGCTGGTGATGATATCTTGCATGTTGGTGATGATACCTTGCATGCTGGTGATGATATCTTGCATGCTGGTGATGATATCTTGCATGCTGGTGATGATATCTTGCATGCTGGTGATGATATCTTGCATGTTGATCTCAGAGCTTGTATATCTGCTCTTGTTGATTCTCTAAGAGACTCCCCTTGGTATTTTTGTAAAGCTGGTTTTGTTTTTCCAAATTCTTTTAATTTCTCCTTGTCTGGAAACATCCTTACTTTTCTCTCATATATGAAGGGCAATTTTGTTGGTTATATGTTTCTAAGTTGGCAATGTTTTTCTTTCCAGGTTTTATATATGTCATTTAATTTCCAGTTTGACTACATAGTTTCAACTGAAAAATCTGAATTTATTCTTATTGGCGTATTTTGATAGATAACTTTTCTTTTTTCCTGGCTGCTCTCGGGATTCATTCCTGGTCTCTGATATTGGAAATCTTGACTATGGTATGTCATACTGATTTTGTTTGGGGGTCTATCCTATTTGGGTCCCTTCAGCTCCTTGAGTAGCTGTTTGCTTCTCTTTTATGGTATTAGAGAAGACCAATGAATTCTTGAACTATGTTCTCTGTGGATCCTTTTTTGTTGCTGCTGCTCACTATCCTGGAATTCCAATGAGCATAAGTTGTTCGTCTGTATAGTGTCACAAATAATTATTTGGCTTTCTTCAGACTTTTGCTATTTTTATTTATTATTCTTCTCATAGATTACAATTAAGAAATCTGCCTTCAAGCTTAGCAATTCAACTTCTCATTGCTTCAATTCTAATTATTTGCCCTTTAAAAGGGCTGCTTAATTCTATCATCTTCATATTAAGTCTTCTGGGTCTGTTTTTGTTGGTGTTGTATGGTTTCTAATTTTTCGTTCATTTTTTTCCTGTAATTCTCTTTATCTTTTTTCTAGCCATTGAAAGCACATGATCATCAATCTTTGGAATTTTTTTCCTGATAGTTTCTAAGTTTTTTCTTCATTTTGAAAGTCTTTTGACTGTGTATTGGTCACTTGTTTGTGCCAGATTTCCCAGCTTTTTCATGTTGGCCGAGATTGATTGCTGTCGGCCATGGTATCCTGCTGTAACTGTCAGAGGTGGGAGAGTACCTGGTTATATAGTTATAACTGATTCTGTCAAGTGGTGTAAGAAAGGAATAATCAAAACGACAACACAACAACAAAAGCATTTTAAAATAACAGAATAAAATAAACTTGTGAACACCCACATGAATCGCTATCTCACTAAAACCTGGTAAACATGCTTGGACTCTGCAGCTGCTTTCTCTACCTCAGTTACCAGTTGGTGCTACCAAATTTCACACAGTTAAGAGTGTACTCACCAGTGCCTGAGTGTGGAATCTAGTGTCTTTTCAGATCAACAGGAGACTGTGAAAAGTTAGGGATTATTACCCTAATAATGTCCTGTGTCTTTTATCTTGTGTGTTATGAAAACACCAAAAGAAAACCACACACACACAGCATAACACCAGGCTGGGTTTGTTTGGGGATTTATTTTTTGGGGGGGGCGGTCCTCAGAACCCTCTCCTGTGACTGACTTCTGTGAACCTCAACAAATGTGGGTATTTGCGTTAGTTTTTCTCTTCTTGTTTTTCGCAGTTTATCAATACACAAGTGGTAGGAAAGTGAAACAAAACAAGCTAGCCAAGTTTTTCACTCTAGGCCGGTTCAGGAAAGCAAAAACTCTGCCAGTGCCCAGGGCGGGAGCCACATGAAGGGTCCCAGCTTTTGTTTTCTGCAGTTTGACTGTTTAGGCGCTAGGGAGGCAACTGTGGGGACCCTGAGATGCGTCCATTGTGAGATGCTTGTTAGTTATGCCATATTCTTATACTGTGCCTCATTTCTGACTGGCCCTCCTCTTTGTTAGGCCACCTCCACTGCCTGTGTATACAAACAGCCACTGGGGCTCCAGGTTTGGTTCAGTCATTGCCACATTCACTTAGAAGATGTGGAGAACTAGATGCCCACTAAGGCAAATTTTGAGACAAAAATTAGCAGAATGAGAAAGAATGAAAATTTGAGGTATGTATATGTATTGCAAAATTGTTTTCCAGACAGATAGCAGTCTAACTTTCATTAGGAATATTTGAGAGTGTCTATCTCACTGGTTACCGTCTCATCACTGAATATGGTCATTGATTATTGATGGTGAAAAATATTATTTTTTACTTTTCTGTTCTGTTGTAATAGTAGAAATAAACTCCTTTTCATATGTTTCTTGGTCATCAGTACTTGTTTTATGAATCTCTGCTCATGGTTTTTAGTGTAATTTTTAGTTCTTATTTTTTTATGTTGTTTTCTATTTATTAAGGGTAATAAATAGACCTATGTAATATAAACATTTCCATATCTGAATTTTTTGCTTTAAATTTTAATATAGTCTGATATGGGCTTTTCCCCCCTTATGGTTTTTTGGTTTTGGTTTTTTGGGGGGTTTTTTTGGTCCTCAAGTAATTGACTCTTTTTTTTTCAATTTTACTCGCTTATTTTACATTGTATTGGAACCTTCTATGGATATTATAATAATTCATAGTTCAATTACATCAAGCATAATTGTACAACTGCTGCCACCATCATTTTAAAAACATTTTATTTCCTCTTGAACTCTTTGATATCAACTCCCCTTTATCCCCTCCCACCCCCGTTACCCTCAAGGAACCCTTGTTATTACATTATATATTATTTCTATTATTGACTATTATGATCAGAAAATTTCCCCTATATTTAGAATCAGATAATATTCTGTGTATGTGTTTTGAATGTAGATACTTTTATATTATGATGGCCATAAGATACCTCAGTAACTAGGTTTAGTGTTCAAATGGCATTTCTGAACATGAAATGTCATCATTACATGTTTACCTAATTGTTTGATCTCAATAGTCATTTGTTATTGGAAAGTGTTAAAGGAATAAGTATTATCCAAACAAAGGAGTAAAGGATCTTCCAGAACAAAAGAGTAGCAAACAAAGACATATCAATATGAGAAACAAAAACACATAATATACAGGAATGCTTACAAACCAAACTCACTGCCATGGAGTCAGTTCCAACTCAGAATGAGCCGATAGGACAGGGTAGAACTGCCTCTGGAGGTTTCTGAAACTGTAACTTTTTTTAAAAGTCATTTTATTGGGGGCTCTTATAACATTCAATTCATCAGTTGTATAGAGCATATTTGTACAGTTGTTGCCATCATCATTTCCAAAACATTTTCTACTTTAGCCCTTGGTATAAGCTCCTCTCTTTTCCCCTTCCTTCCCCACCCTCCCATCCTCATGAATCCTTGATCAATTATATATTGTTATTATTATTTTGTATCTTACACTGTCCATTGTCTCCCTAGACCCACATTTCTGTTATTCATCCCCTTTGGGGCACGAGGGCTGTATATCAGTTCTTGTGATGGGTTCCCCCTTTCTCAGCCTTCCCCTCCCGGACCATGCCCATACCCTCATGATATCACTACTCCAAGGACTGCTCAAAAGATCCAAAACAAACAACTATATCAGAGTGAACAAGGTGGGTTGAAGTGGAAACCCAAGGATTATAAAGAAGGGAAGATTCAGCCAAGGTGTAACATAGCACCAATGAATCAGATATCAATCCTCTATCTCTGGAATACTTCCTCCTAATGACTACCATGCCCCAGTTTTACCTTAAAATATCTGGCTAGACTGGAGAACACACATTGGTACAGATAAGAGCTCTCAACACATAGAATTCAGGAAAAATAAACTCTAATTTTTACAGGAGTAGAAAGTCTCTGTAATCTCCCAAGGAACAGCTGTTGGTTTTGAATTGGTATCCTTGTAGTGTGTAGCCCAAAACCTAATCACCATGTCCCCAGGGTTCCTCAAGGAATCCTTGCAGTTGGAGCTCAATGTGCATGTTGGGGAGAGTAGAGAGTTAGGCATGGCCAGATCATAAATGACCTCCTAGATATGCTGAGTAGAGTAAGATTGGAAGTCATCTAAAGATCTTAATCAGGATCAAATTGACATTGGGAAATTTAGGCCAACTATTCAAATTTATTCTCAACATCACAGAGAAGGATGGAGGAGTTGAGATTGAATCTGGTCAGTCAGTTTGGAAAGATAAGTGTTATCATCAATATTTAAAACCTGTGGGAGACATTATAATTTGAAATAGAGAAAAACAGACCCAAAATATATTTGGATGATAGACTTTGTCCACTCCACTTCTAGTCTTTTACTGACTCTAAAATAAATTCAGACAAAGGAAATTGGTTCTGCCACTAGCACTGTGATTTTTACTATTGTTTACCTCCTTAGGGACTCACATAGCTCTGTAAGAACTTTCTGGGCCAAATAATGCTTGTGTTAGTCCTGGTAGACTAGAAAAACAAATCCAGAGAGAATCATATGTATATAAGAAAGAGTTTTATAATAAAAAAGCAATTGTGTATTGAGAAAACATCCCACTCCATGCAATAATGCCAAATGCAGGAAGATCACAAGCCAGTGGGTGGAAAGTCTTGTGAATCCTGTGGCAATGTAAGCATATAAGCCCTGGCAGGGTCTCCACATGGGTCCTTCAGCTCTAGGGCTCTAGCATAGCTCCATGTGTCTTCTCAACAGGAATGTCTCGCAGGGAGTGTCTGAGTGAGTGTCCTGCCTCCAGCGGCTGTTTATGGCCTTCCGGCTCCAAATGAGGTCAGCAAGCTGTGACCTGATTTACAAGCTACACTCCACCCCTTCACTCTTAAATCTCAAATTGACAACAGATTATGTAACTACGACAGTCCTTACATTTTTAAAATCATTTTATTGGGGGCTCATACAGCTCTTATCACAATCTGTATACAGCCATGGTGGCAAGCACATTTGCACATTTGTTGCCATCATCATTTTCAAAGCATTTTCTTTCTACTTGAGCCCTTGGTATCAGCTTCTCATTTTTCCCTCTCCCTCCCCCACCCTCCTTTCCTCCTGAACCCTTGATAATTTATAAATTGCTATTATTTTTTCATGTATTACACTAACCACTTTCTCCCTTCACCCAAACTTTTGTTGCCCTCCCCAAGGGAGGGAATTATATGTAGATCATTGTAATTGGTTTACCCTTTATCCCCCCACATTCACCTTACCCTCCAGGTATCGCTACTCTCATTATTGGTCCTGAGGGGTTTATCTGTTCTTAATGACCTGTGCTTCCAGAGCTTATCTGTACCAGTGTACATCCTCTGGGCTAGCCAGATTTGTAAGGTAAAATTGGGGTCATCATAGTGGGGGAGAGGAAGCATTAAAGAACAAGAGGAAAGTTGTATGTTCTTTCAGTGCTACACTGCACCCTGACTGGCTCGTCTCTTCCTTGTGATCCTTCTATAAGAGGATGTCCAATTGTCTACAGATGGGCTTTGGTCTCCACTTTGCACTCCCCGTCATTTACATTGTTATACTTTTTTGTTCTGGATCTTTGATGCCTGATACCCAAACCCATTGTGACCTCGTGATCACACAGACTGGTGTGCTTCTTCCATGTAGGCTTTGTTGCTTTTCAGCTAGATGGCCGCTTGTTTATCTTCAAGCTTTTAAGACCTCAGATGATATATCTTTTGGTAGCCTGGTATGGTCAGATTTTTTTCACATTTGCTATGCACCCATTTTGTCTTCAGTGATCATGTCGGGAAGGTGAGCATCATGGAAAGCCAGGTTATTAGAACAAAGTGTTCTTGCATTGAAGGAGTACTTGAGTAGAGGCTCAATGTCTGTCTGCTACCTTGATACTTAACTACAAATATATTTTCGTAGATCTATTTCCCGATCGCTATATATAAAAATATTTACACATGTACATGCCTGTATTTAGACCTCTATAAATGCCCTTTGCCTCTTAGTTCTTCCCACTATTTCCTTTTACTTTTCTCTTGTCCCACTGTCATGTTTGGCCTTCATTCAGGTTTCAGTAATTCCTCTCAATTACATTGCCCTTGATCAAGTCCTACCAGGCATCCTATACCCTCCTTGCCATCGATTTTAGATCACTTGTTGTTCCCTGGGAGCTGGAGAAGCCACATGTGTAAGGAAGTCGAGAGGCGCTAGAGACCAAATCAGTCGAATTAGAGCAAACAGGCTTTACTGGGGAGAAAGACCCAGCCTGGGCGAAGTCCCATGGTCCACAGTGTCTGGGCCGGAGGAGTCGCACAGCAGGCTACAGGGGTGATGCTTATATATGGACCGGTATGTCCGGGTTTCTGTAATGTAAGGTGTCTTCCTGGTTCCGGGCGTATTCGTGCCGGGTGCAGAGCGGTGGGCAAGAACAAAGCAGGCACTGAGCCAAATGGGCTGTGCTGGGTGCAGAGTGGAGGGTCGAGAGAAAAGCAGGCACTGAGCCAAATGGGTCATGAACAAAACGGGCCGTGAGTAAAAGAAGGAAAAATACTTGCAAAGCTGCTGACAGGTTAAATAGCCAGCTCTGGTCAGCTCCACACAGGTGGGGGAGATTCAAGGTCACTTGCTGCTAGAAGCCAGCCTGGCTTTGATCCGGCCATACAACATGGACCTACCCTGATGCAACCAAACTTCTGGAACCTGAGAAGCCAGGTGGAGACCCCTGCCAGAGCTGAGGTGCTTCTACCACCGCTTAAGTCAGAAGACTTCCAACCCACTCGCTTGTGATCTTTCTGCATTCAGTGTCATTGCATGTGTTTCATGAGTCTGAAGTGGATTTTATAGATTGGTATGGGACATATGAAATAACTTTGGACTTATGGACTTGATCTGAACTGAGCTGGGTTTTTTTTCTCAATATCAATGGTTCTTGTATATAAAGCTCTTTCCTATATGCATACGAGAGTCTATGAATTTGTTTCTCTAGTCTACCCGGACTACACATTATGGTAGCTTGGGAGTGGGGTACTAGAGAAACAAATCATAAAGATGGGGAGTGGATGTGTGTTTGACCTCTCCCTCATGGTAGTGTTTCTTCTTTGGCGAGCCAGAAACCAGATACAGCCATCTAGTTTACTGGGTTGATTTCTGGAAAGAATATGGAAAGTTAAAGTTTTTATTATTTTGTTCAGTTGTAGTTTGGGGGCAAAAATGAATGTGATTAATGTATATTTTGAGCTCAGGGGTAGAAATCACCATTTGAATGTCTCAGAAATCATGCTACTTAAGGGAAATGGCTGACAGAAGGTCAGAATGCCAGACAGAAAGCCTGAATCTGACTTGATGATCTCAGAGGCCTAATCCCATACTTTTGTATCAATAGAATAGTTTAGATAAGGATTTAGATCAGCTAAATAAGGATTGAATTTGACTGTTTTAAGAATTGAGTTTAGCATCTTATTTTACTTTGTTTATACTGATTTCTTCTGCATATTATTGTGGATATAAGGATTTATAGAAATGATTTGGGGAAGTATGACAATAAAGAGCTTGTAAACCCACTTACCTCAAGCCATTAGTTTGTTCTTTAGATGGGTTTAGGACACACCTGCAAAGAAGGCTCTGAGATTAAGGCCCACCCAGTATTTTGTAGTACTCAGGCTATTTGCATTCCAAGAGACTTTTGTCTAGGGAGCTATTGACAGATTGAAAGGGAAAAAAGGAACTTTTTGGAATTTGAAGTTTGAACTAGTGGTTTTTGTCAGAAAGGAGATGGTAAGTATACTTAGAAACCTTATCTAGAATGCAGACACCCAAGAGACAAAACTTCCACAAAATCTCACCTCTGAAATGTACTACCTCAAGCAACTACCTTTCACCACAGCAACATGGCACTAACAGTTCCTTCCACTTTACACAGTTAAACAAGTCCCTTCCCATGGCCAGCACAGACTACCCGTTACACAAAAGCATACAGATAAACCTCAGAGGCAGAAAATGTAACTGGTCCTCCTTGCATGGGCTAGTGGTCATAGAAGGTTTTCATTCTAATTACAGACACGCTCAATAATGTCTTCCATGTAATCAATTAATTACAAGTTTGGGAAACTCAAAAACCCTGGTTCAAAGCCATCAGCAATGTAGGTCAACTGAACTCCAAATTTCAGATTATTGAATGACTTTTAGCTTGATCTCTTTTCACTTCTTCATCAGGGGCAGAAAAGCTGAAAGATGTCAAAGAGAAACGCCTCACATCTAAGAAATTCCATGCTCTTTGGTATTTAGCTACTATTTTATGTCATTTTTTTTTGGTCTTGTAGCCTTAAAATCGGGTCAACATTCAGCTACATACATTCTGCTCTGAAATCTTATCTAAGGACTCAATACGCAGCTTAATTCTGTCATGAAAAGATTGTACTGCAGTGGACTCTTCAGGAAGCACCTCCATTCTACTACACAAGCCATTAGCTGTGTCTTGTTTATGTGTAACTTATCATGCTGTTCTCAGGAAATTTCCACCTTATCATGAACTGCATCATAAATAATAGGGAAAGCTGTCAGAAACCATCCGGGGGTTTTCATAGATTATTTGGAAATTCTCAGCTGCATGTACCAGTCAGAAGACCTCTCCCCTGGGATGACAGCATGAAGGTGAAGTATGGCTTCTTGTAGTCTGTCGAAGAAAGCCCACAATTATCCTGCAGATGTTTTCTATTGTTTTGTCATCAAATTTTCTAGCTATAGTCACCAAGTGCCTGGGAAATAAATTAATTTTGAGAAGAAGGTTATGTAGGGAAATCATTCCTCAGATGGAAACTTAAAAAAAATATTTTCTCTGAATATACCGTTAAGAATGAGTTTTTAATTAAATTTTACTTTTGAAAATGTATGGGTATCTATAAGAAGTAGTTTTAGTAAAATTTTAGTTAATGTTTTATATACTTAAAATTCTCCCAGGTGGATTTAAAGATTGTGATTATTATAAATTGCTGAAGACTTAGCAATAATTTTTCTCAGGCCTACTCATTTTTTATTTCCAAGGCTCTTTGCAAATATTATCATTACCCACCATGGAGTCTTTTGTGGTCTAAAAACAAAGAGATGAATAACTCATTGCTCTGCCCTGTTCATTCCACCTTAATCTCCTGCCCACTCACCTGAGGTCTCCTTTCATTTAATATCAGCCTATAAAAGGTGTATTTGTTTTTTCAGCTTCAGATCAAATGTCATTATCTAGGACACATTTAAACAAAACCATCATTTTCTCTCTCTCTCTCTCTCTCTCTCTCTCTCTCTCTCTCTCTCTGTCTGTCTCTCTCACGATTAGTACTCATCTGGTACATAAAGGTATGCATAGACATGATATTTCAGAATTTAAGTAAGTCTTTGGTAAAAGCTTTCTTGATAATATGTGGTCTGTGTAATAGTAGAATTTGGCAGATTACTAACAAGTTACATGGCCAAAGCCAAAATCTGACATATAGAATTGCTTCCTGTTGGATCTGCCAGATTTCCCCCTCTCTGTATTGTCTTAGATAACAAATGAAAGTAATGATGTATTAGTTGGATCAACAAGTAACCCACCACATTTTAGTGATTTAAATAATATTTGATTTCATTCTCACACTACATGTGTTTTCCTAAAGAAACCAGTACATGTAGTTACATATGTCCATAGTAGCTTGGAGGAATGGGGGCGTTGTCTTTGCTCTGTTCTATGATCTAGAATGCTGCTGGCTGCCAAGACTGAGGGAAAAGAGAAGGTGGGAAAGGCCGCACGGACACGTAATCCTCCACAGCCTGTGGTGAAGGAGCTTTGGTGATGCAATGGTTAAGTGCTCAGTAGCTAATTAAAAAGGTCTGTGGCTTAGAAATCACCAGCTGCTCCATGGGAAATACAGATCTGGAAATAGTCTCCTCTAAAGATTACAGCCTAGAAAACAAAAAATGGCAGTTCTATTCTGATCTGCATAGTTGCTAAAGGGCCCTATGAGTCCTACTGCTCACCAATAACCTCAAGTATATAGGAGTGTCATTCAGTCACATGCCTGCAAGGAGAAAACTTGTAGGTTTGTAAACAGCCATAATGACCACACACTTTGTATGAAAAGAAAGTATTATGTGTATGACATGAAGTTGGGAATAAGAGTATAGTTATTTGAACTCGGGATTTCTAATCTCGAGACATGGTAGCATGTTCTGGGTTTTTCCACTATCAGTCTGGATAAATAGATTATTTCTCTCCTTATTTAAAAAACCAAGACTAAAAAGATATCAAACCTTCACAGTGTTACTGTGAGATCCACAAGAGCCAAACTATATTTCACATGTATATTGAGACCATCTCAAGAACACTAATGACTGAAGGCCAGAGAAGTTATCAGATGACATCAAGAACATCATACATGAAGAGAGAAAAAAGGCTATTAAGAAGACAGGAAAGAAAAAACAATGAAAAAAGAAGAAGACATGAAAGAATGTCAAAAATTTGGGAACACAGCAACCTCACTAACAGAATGGAAAAGAGCCAGATTTGTGCCCATTTTGAAGAAGGGTGACTCAACAGAAAGTGGAAATTATCAAACAATATCATCAATGCAGACAAAATTCTGCTGAAGAGGATTCAAAAAATGCTGTGCTAGTACATCAATAGGGAGCTTAAGAAATTCAAGCTAGATTCAGAAGAGGTTGTGGAATGAGGGTGAAGTTGGTGATGGCAGGTGGATCTTGGCTGAAAACAGAGATTATGAGAAAGAGGTTTACTTATATTTATTTCACTGACTAAGCAAAAATATTCATTGTGTGGATCATAACAAACTATGTGTAACTTTGAGATGTGGTTGATGGACAACCTAACCTAAGTAAGATATTAAATGCCTTACCTGGGATTACTGAATAACGGTGGTTCCATGAGAGAATCCTCTCCTCTCATGCAGGAGACCCAGGTTAATTCCTGACCACTACACTCTGGCCACTACACCCTGTGTGCAGCTACCAGTGTCTGTTGCTACCCTAGCACATGAAAAAGCTGTAGTGGAGCTTCCAGATTAAGATGGTCTAGGGAAAAAAAATACCTGTTTGGCTACTTCTAAAATTCAGCCTGTGGAGACTGTGGATTATGATGGGCAGCTCTACAACCAACCCTGAGGATGACACAGGGTCGTTCCATTGTGTATGAGGATGCTATGAGCTAGGGATGATTTGACAGCAGCTAACAACCATCTGTGTCTGGATTACAGGACAAAAAGGAAGTTGGGCCAGCACTAAATTGGTACTCAAATGATGGTGGGGCAGAAGTAACAGCTGAGGCTTCCTTTTTTGGAAATATCCTGAGTCCCCTGCACAGATTCCTATGGAGTCCTAGGAGAAAGACACGTGGTGATGCCCTCAGCCCACTAGTGGCAGCTTCTGGCACTCATGAACAAACAGGACTAGGACATGACAAAAGCACAGGGAGCGGGAAGTCAAACCACATGGCCTCAAGGTGGTACTGGGTATAAGAATCTCTGCAGGGTCTGAAGGATGAAGAGAGAAATCACAGTTACTGACCTCTGTCAGTTTAGACAGCCCCAATGTTGACTCATGTTGACCTCATGTGTGTCAAAATAGAATCCTCCATAGGATTTTCCATAGCTAATTGTTGAGGTGTCTCTGGGTGAAATTGAACCTCCCACATTTTGGTTAGAAACCTACAGTCTTAACTGTTTGCCCCACCAAGGAGCTCCTTATGGACTGCTGTAGAGTACAAAAGAACCCCCACGTCTCAAATATAATTTAAGGAGAGCCTTTAGTACGTCTTAAAGACTGGGATTTCTCTTCCGGTAAACAGTTACCATCTTGGAACCCCGCAAGGGTCACTATGTGTCAGCATTGACTTGCCGGCAGTAAGAAAGGGCCAAAGGAACCTTGGTGGCCTAATGGTTCCAGGTTGAATTGCCAAAGGTCTTCCAGAACTCTAGCTGGCCCTGACGTTCCACCCTAAAGGGAATGGGATTCTGAATTAATTTGAGATATTCGGCAGCCACCAAGCTGGCTATTTTCAGTGAAGATGGGACTCAGGCTCTGTATACATTTTTCAGAAGCCACTCTCTTCATTTGCCCTAAGTCTGTGAGCTGACTAGTCCATCATTAGGAAGTGTGATGGGACCCTACTTCTTCAACACCATCTTTTTTCACATGGAACTACTACAATCTGGGAGGGACAAACTTAACCAACAGATTCCAGATACTGAACAACAGAAAGCAGAGAGCTTGATATTGGCTCCAGGAAGGGAAGCAGCCAGGTTTGGTTTTTTTTTTTTTTTAACAGATATGCTACTAGTGTGGCTCAGATCTCAAAAAGTGAAGCAGAACTCTTAATGCTGCCTTGGCCTCTTTTCTGACACATATAGGAAGATGGATTTTTCTTCTAGGTCAGGGAGCCTTAAGGCTGAGACTTTAATTAATGTTTGTGTACTTTAAAAGTCTTTCTTGGGCCTTGTCTCATTTCTAGGTCTTTTAATTCAACCATGTTAAGAGCCTCATGGTTTTTCAATGCTCTGAGAGTTTGGGATTCAAATCCTGCTGTCAGCTGTTGTTCCCAGGAGCAACATAGTGGACTTGGAAGTGCAGGTTACTTGTGCACTCGGTCTTAATAAAAAGGCTCTCCCTAAAAGCGTGGCAAGAGACTCAGGAACAGCAAGAAATTGGTGGAAGAGTAAAGAACTCTCCCCAGATGTAAGGCAAGGGAGGGGTGAAAAATCTTTGATAGGAACTTATCAATGCCATCATTTGGAGACAGGATGAGGTTAAGAGACCACCAAAGGATTCGTGATGAGTGAGTAGCCCCAATATCCAGCAGAAATCAGATGAACGTACCAGCAGTGGCTACACATACACAACGCTCCGTGAGTTTGATGTCACCAATGTTGCCAGAGAGAGCCTGGAAGCCAGGACCCCATCAGTAAACAGGTTCAATCATTACCATGCTCCATTCACTTAGGGTAGTGGTTCTCAACCTGTGGGTCAAACGACCCTTTCACAGGGGTGACCTAAGATCATCCGAAAACACCTATTTCCAATGGTCTTAGGAACCGAGACACCACTCCTCTATCTATCTCCAGGTGGGTCTGCCCACATGTAGATACGCCCACATACCAGTACTCAGCATGAAGACTGTTACCCATGCTACACCATGCTTCAAGACAAAATTGTATTTATTTGTAATTAGAAATAAATATTTCACAATATATAATTACATATTGTTTTTGGATTAATCACTATGCTGTTAATTTGTTCAATTTGTAACAATAAAAATACATCCTGTGTATCAGATATTTACATTACAATTCATAAAAGTAGCAAAATGACAGTTATGAAGTAGCAACAAAAATAATTTTATGGTTGGGGGTCAAGGAACTGTATTAAAGGGTCACTTACTTAAGGCACTTGTGGATCAGTTGCCCCTGAGTCCTACACTGTAAGCAGGTGGAAAGGAGGCTTCCGTTCCACTCCCCTGTCTCCTGCGGACCTCCCTTGCAACATACAAACTGAGCATGGCTTGGCTTCCCAAAACCCTAGCGGTTAACTAGTAACGGGTCAAAGTCGCATGGACTGCTCCTGTCACTCCACCTCAGGGTCTGGGACCTAAAAGTGGTTACAATAGCATCCCTAAAGTTAGCAATAAGAATAATTAATTTTATCTTATTAAATAAAAAATGATAATCATAAGTATAAATATATAATAGCGGTCAGGTAAAAAAATAAGAGTAACATTTATGATGCTTGAACCATCTCCTTGAATATCTTAATGATCCTATGCACAGACTTGTCTTAGAGGGCCCTCCAGGCCAAATTATCCAGACGCCATGTCTGTTTTAAAGCCACAGGGAAAAAATTGCAGGCACATCGGCATGAGGAGCAGTGCAACCATAGCACACAGTTAGGCCAACTGCAAAATACGAAGTAGGTTTGGGCTACTTGACTTCTCATTAACTTTGGCTTGTCAATAATGATGGGAGAAATAGGACAATCTGCATGTATTTATTTATTTATGACCATGTGGTTTGGTAAATCCAAACCATGTGGTTTGGTAAATAGTCTGGAAGCCAGACTATTTAACGAATCATATTTTCAGACAAGTAACAAAAAAGAAACAATTTTTCCTCAATGGCAAAAAAACCAATTCTTTGTTAATTTTATTTAGTTTTCATAATTTCTCCACCAAAACTTAAAGTAATTATACTTTCAATCAGATGAGTAAAGTTTGATCATATCATATTAATTTGTGACTAATGAATTCTTCAAACATTGTTCTTATATATCTTATAATAACCTTTATAAATTAGGAAATATAAATAAAATTCTTAAAATGGTTTCATATTTTAGTGGACTTGAATATAGATACATTGTTTTTTTAAAAAGGTATGTGACTTCTCAGACTTCCTTTCTCTGACCAGTATGCCATAAAGCTGGAAATCAACAAAATAAAGATTAAAAGGGGGGGTGGGACAAATACTTAGAGGAGGAATAACTTACTTCTTCAAAAGGAGTGGGTATTGTCCAAACTAGAGATAAAATTAGGAAGTTTCTAGAAACCAATGAGAATGAGAATACAGCATACCAAAATCTACGGGATACAACAAAGGCAGTCATCAGAGGATGCTTGATAGCGTTAAATACACATATGAAAAAGGAAGAGAGACTTAGAGTGGAGATCCTCTCCCAAAACCTTCAGCAGTTAGAATACAGTCAGTAGAATAATCCTTCTAATAGCAAATATATATATATATATATATATCAGAACGGATATAAATTAGTGGGAAAACAAAACAAAAATCACTATGGATAAAATTAACTCAGTAAAAAGTTGGTTCTTCGAAAGAACTAACAGAATTAACAAAATGTTGGCAAATCTAACAAAAGATAGGAAGGAGCAGATGGCAATATGCCAGTTGCAGGATGAAACAGGGGATATCACAACAGACGCCAACAAAATTAAAAGACTAATTACACAGTACTCTGAAGGACTATATTCCGCAGAACACAACAACATGGAAGACATGGACACATGCCTGGAAGAAGAAACCCTCCCCAGATTATCTAATATAGATATTAAGAACTTGAACAGACCCATAGCAAAAGAAGACATAGGTAAGGTTATCAAGGAACTAAAAAAACCCTGGTCAGATAACTTCACAGGAAAATTCTACCAAACATTCAGGGAAGAGCTGACACCAACCATACACAAGCTCTTACAGAACATAGAAGACTCCAGAAAACATTTCTATGAAGCTAGTATAACATTGATACCAAAACTGGGCAAGGATCCCACAAGAATTGACAACTACAGGCTGATATCTCTAATGAATAGATGTAAAAATCCTTAACAAAATCTTGGCCAATAGAATACAAAATTATATAAAAAGAATAATTCATCATGACCAAGTGAGATTCACACCAGAGATGCAGGAATGGTTCAACATTAGAAAACCCATCATTATCCACCACAGTGAAAAGAAAAAGGACAAGAACCACATCATAATATAAATAGACGCAGAAAAAGTATTCGACAACATTCAACACCCACTCCTAATGAAGACATTCAAGAAGATAGAATATAAAGGAAATTACCTCAATATAATTAAAGCTGTATATGAAAATCCAACAGCCAGCATTATAATCCATGGAGAAAAGAAGAAAACATTCTCACTGAAAAAAGGGAGCCAGACAAGGATGCTCCTTGTCCCCACTGTTAATCAATTTCATCTTGGGAGGTCCAAGCTAATAATATAAGGCAAGGAAAGTATACATCTAAGGAAATAAGAAGTGAAATTGTGATTTTATGTATAGAGAACCCCCAAGACTCCACAATAGAAGTACTGGAAGCAATAGAGGAATATGGTAGAGTGGAAGGATGCAAGATCAAAAAGCAGAAGTCAATTGGATTGCTATATACAACTGATGAGATTATAGAAAAAGAAATCAAGAATGTAGCACCCTCCACAATAGCCAAGCATAAATGGAAATAATTAGGCATATGCCTAATCAAAAAAAATATCTGGATGAGGAAAAATACAGCACATTATTACATGAAACAAAAAGGGAACTTGACAAATGGAAAAAATATTCCATGCTCATGGATCAGAAGACTGCATATTGTAAAGATGCCAATGATACCTAAGGCACTATATAAATTCAATGCAATCTGAATACAAATACCAGGATCATTTTTTCAAAGAAATGGAAAAACGGACTACCAACTTCATATGAAAAGGTGGCAGGGGTGGGGGGGGAAATTGGCAAAGACCTCTCAAAAAGAAGAAGAAAGTGGGTGGGATTGTATTACCTGACTTTAAAACTTATTTACAGGAATAGTTGTCAAAACAACATGGTTCTGGTAGAATGATAGATACTCAGACCAATGGGTAAGAACAGCAAATCCAGAAATAAAAACAGCAGAATACAGACAAGTGCTCTTTGATAAGGGCCCCCCAAATCAAATAGGAAACAGATGCCCTTTTAAACAAATGGTGCTGGATATCAATCTGCAGAAGAATAAGCCAAGACCCTTACCTCACCCCATGCACAAGGACAAATTCAAAGTGGATCACAGACTTCAAGGTAAAACTCAAATCTATTAGGATCATCAATGAAAAAATTTGGAACAAAGTTAAGAACCATAGTGCAGGGAACGTATGGGCCATCAACAATACTGAAGGATGCTCACCCAGAGGAAGAGGAAATAGACGTGTGGGACGTACTAAAAATAAAACACTTGTGTGCATCCAAAGACTTCATCAAGAGAGTAATGCGAGAGCCTACAGACTGGGAAAAGACATTTAATAATGACATATCAGACAAAGGGCTTATTACTAAAATCTTCCAAGCCCTGCACCCTTAAAATAAGAATAAAATGAATAACCCCCTGAGGAGGTGGGGAAAAAACTTGAACAAAAGATTCATAAAGAAGAAAATCTGAATGGCCAATAAACACATGAGAAAATGTTCCCAATTATTAGTCATCTGGGAAAAGCAGATCAAAACAACCATGAGATACCACCTAACACCAACAAGGATAGCCCAATTTAAAAAACAGAAGCAACAAATGTTGAAGAGGGTATCAATGGGGGGGAGATAGGTACACTCATTCACTGCTGGTGGTCTTGTAGATATGTACAGCCAATGTGGAAAGTGATTTGGTGATAGATAAAATAGATGGAAATCGAGTTATGTTATGATCCAGCAAGTCTGGTTTACTACTGGATATATATATATATATATGAAATAAGAAAATAAGAAATAGACCACAACCAGACACCTGTGCCGCAGTGTTCATTGCTGCACAGCTCACAATCACAAAGCACTGAAAACAGCCTAAATTCTCATCAATAGACAAATGGATTTAAAAACTCTGGTATCTACATACAATGGAGTACTACTCATCCCTAAAAAGCAGTGAAGGAATGATGAAGCGCCTCATTTCGTGGAAAGAGTTGGAGGATCATATGCTGAGTGAAGTTAGCCAAGTACAAAAGGACAAGTACAACATGAGTCCTCTGAGGTAAATTCAAATAACAGAATGGACATAGGGGGAAATGTACATATCGCAGTGCCCGGGCTGAGGATCAGACACTGCCAAGAGTCAAACTAAACACAATGATGCATACATCATCCCAAAAAAAATGGACAAAAAGGTTGAAGAGAGCACTTGTGCAGAAAGACATCACCCCTACCCCTTCCTCATATACCTTTAAGATCCACAGAGGGGTGAGGGAAGGAAAGAAGATGACAATGGGGGAACAAGGCACTAATGCACCCAAGGGGAGGCTATTGTTCATGTCTCCACAGGAAAGGGAGAAGAGAAAGACTATACCTCATTCTGGTGCCCAAGCCCTTGGGGCGATGTTCCTGCCAGGAGCAGCTCATTCACAGAGGAGGACTGCAGGGCAGGCGTCATCCCTAGGCAACAGCACTACAGAGGACAGCACTGAAGATGCAGTTCTGGGGAGTGCAGCTGATCTGACCCAGTCACATGGGGCAAACCAGGAGGGGAGTCCAACAGACCAACAATGGGAGGAAATCCACAAAGTCCAAGGGGAATCTCGATTGTAGTTTCTGAATGGGACAGGGTGTGGTGGAAGGGGATGGAATGCTGTGGGGGTGCAGTGCTTGGCAACTCATTTGAACTATTTGGGGGATACTCACAAGTGGGGCACGCTGAAAGTTTAAAGGTATAGAGGGGAGGGGTGGGGCACTGACTGCTCCATCCCTGAGTGCAAGAAGAACAATGGGGTCTTGTAGAAGGTGCACCCCTTCGACAGGAATGCTAAGGATTATAAGATTATAAGGGCTCCAAGGTAAGTGGGTCCTGGGATATGGATCTCTGAAGAAAAGAGGATTGGACTGATGGATTATAACAGGTCCTGCTTGCTACTTAACAGAGGGATACTCATCTTCTCTAGGTCAGGACAGTAGTTGGACTTGGCACTATTTGTATGGTCTATCTTTCCCCCTCCTCTCTTTTTGTGTCTATGGGCAGGAATAGCAATCCCAAGGAGACAGCAACAGAACTGATGGTAGGGGGTGGCACGGGGGTGGGTATGGGAGAAGGGAAGGTGGAGGAGATGGGAGCAATAAGCCAGCAATGAAAGGGACAGGGAAATAGCTAGGAATCTAAAATTGATGGTGAGGAGGGTGTAGTGTTCCTGGTCTTGCTTGATCTATTGAAATGCATTCGACCCGACATGATCGCTGAAGACAGATGTGTGCATAAGCAAATGTGGTGAAGAAAGCTGATGGTACCTGGCTATCAAAAGATATAGCATCTGGTGTCTTAAAGGCTTGAAGGCAAACAAGCAGCTATCTAGCTTGGAAGTAACAAAGCCCACAGAGAAGCAGCTCACAAGTCTATGTGAACATGAGGTGTTGAAGGGATCAGGTAGCAGACACCAAAGAACAAAAACCATCATTGTGTGATCACCTTCCCCACATAAACGCTGAAGATGAATGTGTGCATAAGTAAGTGTGGTGAAAAAGGCTTGTGGTGCCCGGCTATCGAGAGATATAATGTCAGGGAACTTTAAGGCTTGAAAGTAAACAAGAGGCCATCTAGCCCAGAAGCAACAAAGCCCACACAGAAGCAGCACACAAACATGTGTGATCATGAAGGGCTGAGGGGACCAGGTTTCAAGCACCAAAGGTGGCGGGGGGAATCATTTCATCTGAATGAGGGGAGTGCGTGTTGGGGACCCAATGCCCATCTGTAGACAACTGGACATCCCTTGCAGAGGGGTGGTGGGGAGATGAGTCACTCAGGAAGTGTAGCAATAATGAAACTCCCAACCTTCCTCTAGTCCTTAAACGCTTCCTCCCCCCAAGTATCATGATCCCAATTCTACCTTGCAAGCCTGGTTAGACCAGAAGATGCACAGCGGTGTAGATGGGATCTGGAAGCACAGGGAATCTAGGACAGATGAGCCCCCCTCGTGAACCAATGGTGGGAGTGGCGATACCAGGAGGGAAGGGGGGCTAGAAAGGTGGAACTGATCATGGGGATCTACATATAACCTCCTCTCTGGGAGATGGACAACAGAGGAGTGGGTGAAGGGAGACACCGGGCAGTGTAAGATAAGATAAAATAATAATTTATAAATTGTTAAGGGTTTATGAGGGAGCAGAGAGAGGGGAGGGAAAAAAGGAAAATGAGGAGCTGATTCCAGGAACCCAAGCAGAAGGTGAATTTTGGGAACAATGAGGGCCACGAATGTATAGGTGTGCTTTACACAATTGATGTATATGTGGATTGTGGTAAGAGTTGTAAGAGCCCCAATAAAATGATTTTTTTTTAAAGAAATGTATTGGAGAGGAATTACTGAGACGTTAATGATGGGTAAACATGATAGTGGGGCAGGAAGAAAGGAAAAAGAAAAAGAGGAAAGAACAAGAAAGTAAAAACATATAGAGAGGAAAATATAGATATGTATATATGTAAATACATAAATATAGGTGTATTTATGTGTGTGTGTATACAACAAATACAATAAGGTAGCAGATGGACTTTGGGCCTCTACTTAAATCTATGATACTCACCTTCCTGGCAAGATCACTGAAGACAAAATGGGTGCATAAGTAAATGTGGTGAAGAAACCTGATGGTGCCCTGCTATTAAAAGATAGTGTCTTGGGTCTTGAAGGTTTGAAGTGAAATAAGCAGCCATCTAGCAGGGAAGCAACAAAGCCCTTAAGGAAGAAGCACATCAGTCTGTGTGATTATGAGGTGTTGATGGGAAGAGGTATCAGAAACAAGCAATCAAATTGACATGAAGGAATGTAGACAAAGTGGAGACCCAAAACCCACCTGTAAGATAATTGGACAGTCCCTCACAGAAGAATCACATGAAGGGATGATATATCCAGGGTGCAGTATAGCACTGATAAAGCACATAACTATCCTATAGTTCTTGAATATTTCCTCCCCTTACTCTTTTTTTAAGAACATTTTCTTCATTAAAAAAACATTTTATTGGTGGCTCTTACAGCTCTTGGCACAATGCATACATACATCCACTGTGTGAAACATATTTGTACATAAGTGCCATCATTTTCTTTTTTTCCCCTTACTCTTATGGTCTTAGTTTCACCTCATTCATCTTGTAGACCTGCATATGTTCATTTATATAATTAAGATTGTTCAATGAATGAAATCCAACATAGATAAACCCTTCAGAAATATTCATGGCAGTAATGATTGCCTGTGGGCACAAGAAGAGAGAGTGGGGAGTAGGGGAAGGGGAAACCAATAGCAATGATGACTGTATAACCCCCCTTGAGGAATGAACAACAAAATTGTGGGTGAACAGATACATTGGATGGTGTATGATACAGCCAAAAAATGATTAATTAAATAATATATAATATAATAATAAGAGTTCCTGGGAGTTAGGGTGGGGGAGGGAGGAGATAAAGGGGAGCCAATATCAAACAAATCAAGAAGAAAGAAAATGTTTTTAAAATGATGGTGGCAGCAACTGTACAATTATGCTTGAGCTAATTGAATTATGGATTATTATAATATCTGTAAGAGCTCCCAATAAAATGATTTTCAAAAGGTATGTGACTTCCAATTACAGCAAACATTAGTAAATTCAATTTAACATTGACAAATAATTTAAGAACCCTTGATCCTAAACTTATGTTATATACCTGTATCACAAATTTATTATATACATGTATATATATTACATATAACTTCATTTGTTCCATATAATATGACTCATAGGCGTGCACGTGTTATAAAATCAAAGTTCAGCTCTTAAGGAAAACATATCTATACACATTTAGTTTCATTATTATCCAGAAGTAAAATATATTTTGTTCTGGAAGGCTTTATTATAGCAATTAAAATAAATAGTAACTCTTTGGGAGAACTGTCCTATTAAAAACACATAAAGCCATTGTTTATTCACAAAGGAGGAAAGAACTTGGAAAATGTTTCTAAGGTCAAAAGGGATTTCCAAATGGGAGCTTATTTAGTCTGTGGGGAAACACACATGGTATCCTGGTGGTCGCCATCCTGGATATAAAGGCAAGCACACATATTTTTTCCCCAAAAACTAAAGATATTCCACTCACAGTCTACTTTCGCCTACACCCAAGATTGCAGTCAACTAAATCCTTTTTAAAACACTAAAACCCAATGTTCTCTCATCATCTAAGACATAACATTCTCTTATCCACTTCAGACTCACAATATTCTCAATTCAAGGCAAAATAACGGACAACTTTTAAACTTCAGAATATGTTCAAGGAAACAGCTACTTGTTTTCCAGTTCAAGACAGAGAAATACTGAAGAAATCCAATCTCACCAAGAAAATAGTTCAGTCGTAACTGTACCTTGCAGATATCGGCTTAGGGAAATTTTCAAATCACAGACAACAGCTGGACAGACCCCAAACTCAATATAAGAGGAGAACATTTTCTAGTAACAGGCCTCTCAACTCTGGTAGCTAGGCAGATTTTTGTCATGAAAAGCAGAGAACATGAAGAGTTGCAAGGAATTCTGGTGGCCACCCTTCACCTTGCCTGGAAAAAATGGGTTCCTGGTGAAGAATGGCCTTCTCGTTCTCCAGCCAGCCTGACCAGCCTCAGTGTCTCCTAATTGATACCTTGACCAAGTGATGTTACAAAAGAAAGCCTTGTTAATTTTTTTTATCTTCAAATGGTCTAGGGACAAGCCAGGCTTCAGTACCCTTGCTTTATCTAAAAAACATGATATGAAAATAAATTAAGTCCATGCCCTCCAGTGTCCCCAGGTCAAGAATGCTAACACATCATGGACACCAAAGGGACATCCCCCTTTCTGAGATCTCTGGCTCTCTCTGAAAGGATTGGACTGCTTCCCTGGGTGGAGCCTCCATCACCTGGGGAGGGAAATGCTGCATGCAAATCAGTCCTTTTCTCATGTTCTCCATCTACTCTTCACACCTGTGTCCTTTAAGCAAAGTTAAGCCTGACCGTAAAATGTTTTGAGGAGATCGGGCATCTACTTGCCAACCTTCTGTTTTGAGGAGATCTGGCATCTACTTGCCTCCTGAAGACTCACAAGCCCCCTAACTGGAATATCATTTCTCTAAACCTTCCACAATCGGTAGCCTATAGTATTTTAAATCATGGCTTTCTAAGATTCAGAGACACAGTTACAAAATTCACAGAAGGAAACAACCCTATTCAGGTCTCATGCAAAGCCAGCATGTGGGTCGTAAAGGATAGGTAGTATACAGATAAGACTAGACAAAACGCTGGAAGCCAAGACCATCCCCTTGAGGTGCCACAACCAATACAGAAAAGGTGGGGAATCCTTTGCCCTCACCTGGGGGCTCCATGTAGTGGGTCAGTATGTGCTTATTAGAATGGAATGGGGGCTTCTCTACATGGGACTCTTGGAGTCTGCCTTCCCATCTTTGTGTCTCAGAATCCACTTTTCCATCAAGGGCAAGGGGTACAGGCCATCAGTAACCAATTGTTACATGACCTTGGACACACTTTTCTTGTCTATTCTTTGGATGAGATGGTGGACTCATGAAGGATTATTTCTAATGAGTGAGTTGCCTTATGCAACCCCGGGAAGGCAAAATCACTCACTTAGACACCCCTCCAAGAGGGAGGATGTGCTGCTTGTCTTGGGTCTGGAGAGGAGAAAACCTCCCAGACTCATAAAACTGAATTAACCCTAAAACTCAAAAAGAGACACGCCTTGAAAAAAATAAATAAATGTTAAAAGAGCAGGAGCTCCTGAGACGACTTCCCTCTGGTGTGGGACAAACTTAAAGAAAGGCAGGATCCCAGACGAGCCCCCAAATGTTATGGGTTGTAAGTTGATGTCACCTGGCTTTTCTACCTTGCAGAAAAGCTAGCAAGTCCGCACACACTATATCAAGACAAGACAGTAAGTGGAGCCAGGATGTAATGAACAAAGCATGCTTCAATCACCTCATGATTCGAGGAAGCTGACAACATCTAAGGATATGAAACTGACAACTTCTAGGGGTATGACATTGGCGTTTATAAGGCTCACATGGCAGGACCCCTGTGCGAGTCAAGGTTTATTGTGCCTTCCTGGCCGATAAACACGTGTGGGATTAATTGAAAGGCAGTTTAATTGAAGGTGGAAAGATAAATGGCTCAGTGAGCCTCGCCTTTCTAGTTCTCTTGCCTCTTGTTCTCTGATGGTCGGACCAACATGTGGCTGCCTTAGCTAGTTTTCTGCCTCAGCTGTCAAGGTTCACTTTCTGGGAGACATCCCTGAGGAGAAAACCCTTGGACCTACCCTGATTCACCTTAGGTGCTGGAGAAGCCACTTGGAGACCCCTGCCAGTGCTGAGATGCTTACAAACTCACTGATTCCACTTTCCTCCTGCATTCAGCAGCATTTCATGTGTTTTGTCAGAAGGAGGAGAACTTTGTAGATAGCTGTCAGACATATGGTCTAATGTTGGACTTGGGGGTTGGACAGAACTGGCTGGGGTGCTTTCTTAAGGTACACTTACCCTTTATATAAAACTCTCTCATAAAATATGAATGTTTATGAATTTTGTTTCTCTAGTCTACCCAGACTAACGCAACCCCATTGGCTCACCCTGGGATGAATCATCTGGACATGACCAATGGAATGGATCATTTGAAGCAATGTTGGATAAGCCACCCAGACCTCTAACATGGCTGGTGCTGATGCTGGCATGGCTGGTGGAATAGATCAGGTGAGGCAGTTTGAGATAGTCCCAGATCTCTGACTGATTCTGATACCAATCTCTTCAAGCGAATACTGGGAACATTCTTAAGCATCTTCTTTTTTTAAAAATTTATTTATTTATTTATTTATTTAAAACGTTTTGTTAGGGGCTCATACAACTCGTATCACAATCCATACATATACATACCTTAAGCATCTTCTTTATCAGAAACATTCATATGCATTTCCTTTATTGTACATTAGAAAAGGTCCCACTTTAAAAACTCTTTTTAAAGATATATCCAGTTCTAAAGACCTTAAGTATTTTGCAACAAGCTCAGAACACACGGCCATTCGTTGTACCACGGTGGCTTTGCACAGTCTCCTTGACAACTGCCAAAGCTAGGTGGGATCCTGATGACACTAGGCATAGCCACTGAACCAGAACTGGTTCTGGGAAATGTCATTTCAGCCACGAGTCATCTGTTTGGATTAAATCTAAAGGGACCCTTTAGCAGCAGGTGCTCTTTGACTTCGTGAAACTCCTCCCACACAGCAGACACCACCTTCTCTGAGTTCTCTCTCCATCTCCTTCAAAAACTCTTACTCACTCCTGAAATGCTGCTCTCTAGCATCACATCCGTGGTCCTCATGCTGCTTTCCTCTGCATATTATGGGTCACCCTAGATCCTTGATTTCAACCCTATAACCACAGTACCACTTACCTTTGGGGTGTTGTGGGGAAGAGGTCAGATGCTTAGACATCCTCCCTGGAGGCAGACTGCTGTCTCTCCCCACCACAGGGATGGGCCTGCTCCCTGCTGCTGGAGACAATGGACTAATGGTCTCTATCAGTTGAGCCAGGAAACAGGCAAACCTGGCTCTATGACATCCAAAGTTAGGCTGCCATCCTGTATCTAGGATCCACCCATCTTGCCACATGTCTACCCCCCAATCCCTCCTCTTCCTATTACGTGAATACCCCTAGATCACCCCTCACATTACTGTATTACCTATAGCACAACCCCTTCCTGTGACATATGTCTTCACCTGTAATTAGGGGGCTTGCATGTCCCCAGAGACTATAAAAAGCCTGGGCTAGCATTAAATATCTCTCTCTCCCGCCACGTGGACCACCAAGCAGGGCTGAGGTGAGCATGCTACCATGAATTGTATCTGACTCCATTTATTTCAATACTTCTCTTCTATCTCTCATGCTCTCTATAACTTTACTATGATCTTTACATATTATCGCTGTACAATTGTGCCTACCAGACCCGTAATGATGTGTTAGGGGCTGGCTTCCCCTGGCAGGATGCCTTCTCTGAGTTTTCCTATGTGCTTCTCAAACTTCTCTTGCCTGATGTCTTGGTTACTAATTCCCACCTCTCCCATCTCATCCCATCCCAGCTCTTACATTTTTTTCTTCTTACCACCCATGTCCATTCTGTCCTCAGTGTTTCCCTGGTTTAAAACACATTACTGCTGATTTTCCATCTGCAGAAATCCTCATTAAAAAAAAAAGCCTGCTCCTCTGAAACTTTGCCCAACTCTTCTTCCAACTGTTGAAAATAATTCCTACCACAAATTGGAATATCTAGGGATGTACATAAAAAAGAAATATTTGTAGGAGGAAAATTACAGAGCACTATTATAAGAAAACAATACTGACCTCTACAAATGGAAGAATATCCCACACTCGTGGATCAGAAGATTTAATTTGATTATGATGTCAGTCCTGCCCAAGGCACTATATAAACTTAACACTATCCTGATACAAATACCATTGCCTTTCTTCAAAGAATTGGAAAAACTGACAACCAACTTCATATGGAGAGGGAAGAAGCCCAGAATTAGCAGAGAACTCCTCAAGAAGAAGGACAAAGTAGAAGGGCTTGCTTTACCTGATTTTAGCACATACTATATACCCATAGTGGTCAAAACAGCATGGTATCGGTATAATGACAGATACTCAGACCAATGGAAAACAACAGTAAACCCAGAAATAAAAACAGACAACTGATCTTTGCCAGGGTCTCCAAACATATCCAATGGGAATTGGACACCCTCTTCAACAAATGGTGCTGGAAAAAATGGATATCCACCTGCAGAAAGATGAAGCAAGACCCTCACCTCACTCCATGCACAAGAATAAAGTCAAGGTGGATCACAGACCTCAATGTAAAACCCCAAACAATTAGGGCCATCAAAGAGGGAATTGGGACAAAGCTAATAACTTTGGTTCAGGGACTCCATAGGCTGTCGGAAATAGGAAAGGACACAAACACAGAGGAGGCACAAATTGACGAGTGGGATCTACTGAGGATAAAACACCTGTGTACATCTAAAGACTTCACCAAGAGAGTAATAAGAGAGCCCACCAACTGGGCGAACATCTTTAGCAATGATACATCAAACAAAGGCCTTATTACTAAAATCTACAATACTCTAATAGCCTACAGTGAGATAAAAACAATAGCCCATTGAGGAAGTGGGCAAAAGACTTGAACAGAAGTTTCTTAAGAGCAGAAATCTGAATGGCCAATAAACATGAGAAAATGTTCCTGATTATTAGCCATAAGGGAAATGCAAATTAAAAATAACTACGAGATACCACCTAACACCCTCAAAGATAGTCCAATTCAAAAAAATCAGAAAGCAAGTGTTGAAGGGGGTATGGTGAGGTAGGAACTCTTATCCACTGCTGGTGGACCTGTAGGCATGTGCATCCATTAAGGAAAATCCATTTGGCAATCCTAAAACAAATGGAAATGGAGCAACCATATGACCCAGGAATCCCCCAACTGTACACATACCCTGTAGAGGTAAGAAAAAGACCGCAGCCAGACATCTGCACTCCAATATTCATTGTGGTGCAGTTCACAATTGGAAAGAGTTGGAAATGACCTAAATTTCCATCAACGGATGAATGGATTTAAAGACTCTGATACAAGAGCATGCACACTGCTACAGATAAGAGCCTACAACACAGAGAGTCCAGGATAGATAAACCCCTCAGAACCAACAATGAGAGTAGAGATACCAGGAGGATTAGGGGAGGGTGGGGGGAGAGAGGAGGGATTGATCACAAGGATCAAACTAGAACCCCCTCCCAGGGGAATGAATAATGGAAAAGTGAGTGAGGGGAGACAGAGGACAATGTAAGATATGGAAAAAATAATCTATAATTTATCAAGGGTTTGTGAGAGAGGGTGGGGAGGCGAGGGGAAGAAATGGGGAGCTGATATCAGAGGCTCAAGTGGGGAAAAAATGCTTTGAAAATGATGATGGTGGCATGTGTGCAATTGTGCTTGACACATTGACGGAATGCATGGATTGTGATAAGAGATGTGAGAGCCCCCAATGAAAGTATTAAGTATATAGATACCCTCTGCTACATACATACAATGGAGGACTACGCGTCCCTAAAAAGCAGTGATGAACCATTGAAGCACATCATCGCATAGGAAGAGATGGAGGCAATTTTGCTAAGCGAACTAAGCCAAGCGCAAAAGGAAAAGTTCAACATGAGTCCACTGAGGCAAACTTAAAAAGCACAAGGGACATAGGAGAAAAGCCACTAAATGCATAAATTCCCGCATAGGTCCAGGCACTCTGGCAGGGGTCCAGACCCACCCCAGGGATACATGTGACAGCCAAGGAAAAGTGGGGGAACAGGGCACTAACCACAGGGAGGTATTGTTTGTCTCCACAGGAAAGGGAGAGAGGGACCAGACCTCAAACTAGTGCGCCAAGCCTTGTGGGCAACACACCAACATGAAGCAGTGAACTAACAGAGAAATCTGTGTGGCGGGCCCCAAACCCAACTACATCGACCCCAGAATGCACTTCAGAGGACAGCACTGAAGATACAGTCTGAGGAGAGGCATGGGTTTGCCCGGACCAAATGGGAGCAAACCAAGAGAGAGGGAGTTAGAGAGAGAGAACTGCAACCTCCCCCACCAAGCCCAGAGGACGACATTCCTGTTCTGAGCAGCCAATGCGCAGAGAGGACTGTAGGACCAGCCCCACCAGGAGACACAACATCCCCTCACTGACCCACAGCGCTAAGGGGACAGCACTGGTGACACAGTGCTGAAACTGTGCCCGGTCTGACTCCACCCTCACACTGCGGAGAAACATGAAGGGAGCACAACATAGCAACAAAAGGAAACACATCAACAAAGCCCCCCAGGAATCGTGAACATAGACTTCAGACTCAGTGCAGGGCGTCAAACTTCACCAGACTCAATCGGAAACATTCATAAGGGTCACATACAAACCTGGAACTACTTGTAGCGGTGGTTCTCAACCTTCCTAATGCTGCGACCCTTTCATACAGTTCCTCGTGTTGTGGTGATCCACCCCCCCCCCAAACATAAAATGATTTTCATTGCTACTTCATCACTGTAATTTTGCTACTGCCATGAATCATAATGTAAATATCTGATATGCAAGATGTATTTTCATTGTTACAAATTGAACATAATTAAAGCATAGTGATTAATCACAAAAGCAATGTGTTCTTGTGTATTGTGAAATATATAATTAAAATAAAAGGAAATAGAAGAAAGAGTTAGGAGGCAAATGACATTTATAGAGGCATAAATATAGGCATGTATATATGTAAATATATTAACACATAATGATAGGGCTATAGGTCTATGTACATATATTTATAGGTTAAGTATTGAGGTACCTGACGGACATTGGGCCTCTACTCAAGCCATCCCTCAACGTAAGAACACTTTGTTCTAATAGCAAGGCATTCTGTGGTTCTCACCTTCCTGAGATGATAGTTGAAGACAAATGGGTGCATAAGAAAATGTAAAGAAAGTTGATGGTACCCTGCTATCAAAAGATATAGTGTCTGGGGTCTTTTTTTTTTAACAATTTATTGGGGCTCATTCAATTCTTATCACAGTTCATACATATACATACATCAATTGTATAAAGCACATCTGTACAGTCTTTGCCCTAATCGTTTTTTTCTCCTCTTTTCTTATTTTACATTTTATTAGGGACTCATACAACTCCTATCACAATCCATACATATACATACATCAATTGTATAAAGCACATCCATACATTCCCTGCCCCAATCATCCTCAAGGCATTTGCTCTCCACTTAAGCCCCTTGCATCAGGTCCTCTTTTTTTTTTCCCCTCCCTCATGTGCCCTTGGTAATTTATGCATCGTTATTTTGTCATATCTTGCCCTATCCGGAGTCTCCCTTCCCCCCTTCTCTGCTGTCCCTCTCCCAGGGAAGAGGTCACATGTGGATCCTTGTAATCAGTTCCCCCTTTCCAACCCACTCACCCTCCACTCTCCCAGCATCGTCCCTCACACCCTTAGTCCTGAAGGTGTCATCCACCCTGGATTCCCTGTACCTCCAGCCCTCATATGTACCAGTGTACAGCCTGTGTCCTATCCAGCCCTGCAAGGTAGAATTCGGATCATGGTAGTTGGGGGGAGGAAGCATCCAGGATCTGGGGGAAAGCTGTGTTCTTTATCGGTACTACCTCGCACCCTAATTAACCCATCTCCTCTCCTAAACCCCTCTATGAGGGGATCTCCATTGGCCGACACTTGGGCCTTGGGTCTCCACTCTGCACTTCCCCCTTCATTTAATATGGTATATATATACATATATACATATACATATATACATATACACATACATACACACACTTATATCTTTTTTTTTTTGCATGATGCCTTATACCTGGTCCCTTGGCACCTCGTGATCGCACTGGCCGGTGTGCTTCTTCCATGTGGGCTTTTTTGCTTCTGAGCTAGATGGCCGCTTGTTCATCTTCAAGCCTTTAAGACCGTGTCTGGGGTCTTAAAGACTTAACCGATTACAAGGCTCCACATATAAACTTCTCCCTGGAGGATGAACAACAGAAAAGTAAGTGAAGGGAGACATCGGAGAGTGTAAGATATGACAAAATAATAATAATTTATAAATTATCAAGGGGTCATCAGGGAGGGAGGAGTGGAGAAAGTGGGGGGAAATGAGGAGCTGATACCAAGGGCCTAAGTAGAAAGCAAATGTTTTGAAAATGATGACGGCAACAAATGCACAAATGTGCTTGACACAATGGATGTATGTATGGATTGTGATAAGAGTTGTATGAGTCCCTAATAAAGTGTTTTGGTTTTTTTAAGAAAAGAAAATAGGTACTAGTTGCAATGGAGTAGCCTCTAACTCATGGCAACCTGTTCATCAGAGTAAAACTATGCTTTATAAATTTTTCATTAGCTGACTTTTCAGTTCACCAACCCTTTCTTCTGCAATGCTGATGAAATGTTGAACCACAAACATTTTGCTTAGCAGCTGAGTATGTCACTTATGCCGTGGGATTCCTGAAAACAGTATGTGAATTGAAATGTCTCAAAAGAACAAGTCTGGTCCCAATTACATGAAATATTTATAGCAGTCAATGAATAGAGACAAAGTTTATCAGTGGTTACCATTGTGGGAAAGAGGAAAACTCGATAGTTATTGTTTAAGGAGTATGCAGTTTCTGTTTGGGGTGATGGCCATTTTGAATCAGACAATCATAAGGTTTATTATGCCAAGAATGGCAAATTCAAGAAGAATGGTGTCACATTCATTGCCCATCATACACATGCCTATGAGGTAAAAGACCATGACTTTGGCCAAATATGTCAAATATGCTCCGTGGGAAAAAGATGCAGTTGTCTGCTCCTGTAAAGACTTATAGCCTAAGAAACCTTGTGTAGGGTCTCTATGAGCCACTGCGTGAAAGAGGAGCCTGGTCTCACAGGGGGCTACATTTGGTTTGCTAACTGTAAGGCCAGCAGTTTGATACCACTAGTCACTTCAGAGGAAAGATGAGGCTTTTTACTCCTGCGAAGATTTACAGTCTTAGAAACCCACAATGGGCAGTTCTACTCTGTCCTATCGGGTCATTATGAGCTGGAATCAACTTAATGGCAGTGAGTTCGCTTGTTAAGTTTATGAGTCAGAATTGACTCATTGGTAACGACTTTAGAAAATTACGTTAGGTTTGGAAGAGACCTAAACTACCTGAAACAGATGACATACCTAAATTCATCCAGCACAGGAATGGAGAGGGCAGGCCATCTTTGACTTGCATGATGTGTTTGTGAAAGAAATGACTTTACCCAATAAACCCAGGATTGCGTTTGGGGTATTTGGATCCTAATAAGTCCCTAAGTCTCTCTGTGCCTTCATTTTCCTCATGGAAACAAAATCACTTAATACTCAACGCCGTACTTTGTACGGATCGTCTGAGGATTAACTGAAAATTGAAGCCTAACAATTTTTACATAAAATATACTTTATGAGCTCTCCCGTGGCATTTCATTTCCAAATGGTAATTTAATATATGTGCTCTCTACTGCCACTGTAATTCTCAAGACAACTGTGTGACAGGTTTAATGCAGTGGGGAAAATATCTGCCAGCAATTAACCCATGCATATGGACATTGGGTTATCCTGCTTCCAAAAAGTTAGATGCAGTCCTACTGATATTCCCAAATTCTGGCTTCTCTCCACCATGTAAATCAGTCACCCAGGCGGTTAAGTGAATTGTGTTTCTTCGACATGTTTGGGGATGTGCTTGTGCACACTTACTTGTGCATTGTGTTGTGCTTCGCTGAATAGTGAGTTGTTCAATTAGACATGAGCTAAATCCTTTTTGGAAATGTTTTCAGGTTCAAAGCTCAACTTTATGGCAAATTCTGATTTCTTTGCTCTAGAGCATCTGGTGCCAATTTCTGTTCTGATTCTGCTTCTGATGTCAGACCCTTTTCTGTTCTTTAGTCTCTCGCTATGGGGCTGGAGATGAATGAGGTGAAGTAATTAGGGCCCAGAAACCCTTTAGCATCAGCCTTGCTTAAGCAGCACCTGCTCTGCCTTTATTTCATGTGTCCATCCATCTCAGATCTTGTCCTTTTGCTCATCTGCCATCTGGCAGCCACCTTACATGCCATTCCATCACCACGGAGGCAAAACCCAAGTGACAGTTGCCTGGTTTTGCCAGAGCAACTTCCAGCAGGCCACACCCAGTAAACACAGAATATGATGCAACCAAGGAGCGGCATCTAACCTCTGATTCACTGGGCTGGGTCTAGAAATCTACAAGAAGATTTCCCCTGTGCTGACCACTACATTCCACATGCACTGATTATCTTGATAAAGTTGTGCACATTTTATTTAAGTGCAATAGAGGAGGAGCCAAATGGGTATGCATGTTGTGGTGGTTACATAATTTCATGTCAACTTGATATATAAACGTGTAGGGGTGGAGACTAGCCTGTCAATCAGGTAACAGTCTGATGATACCTCCTTGTAGGGGTGGCCTTCTCCTAAGGGGGGCCCTGGGAAATGCCCCACCCTCTCTGTCTTCCCTTTCCTGGTGGCTGACCCTGGTTCCTGTAAGCCCTGTGGTGTTTACTGAACATTTCTGTAGTGACAAGGAGCCCTGGTGATGCTACTGGGTAAGGGTTGGACTGTGAACCTCAAGATCACAGGTCAAACCCAATAGCCAGACTACAGTGGAAACACAAAGCTGTCTGCTTCCATAAAGATTTGCAACTTAAGAAACCCTATGTTCTCTATGAATTGAAATTGACTTGATGCCAGTGCGTTTCAGGGTTGAGAAGTATGATCTATGCAGTATACAAATGATCATATTTTAAAACAGGATGTATGGATGTGCATTTTGTGGAGCACCTTGATATTAAGGCCATAGGCAAATGTTAATTTTATATATTACTTATTAAGATGGAAATCAGTACTTATATACATGTTGATTAATCCCTAAAATAACTTCTTGCCAAATAGGAATGAGACTTTACAGGCCCCCAGCTCCAAAATATGGTATTTATAATTTAGTTGATCTTTTATGGTGTTCCAAACACTGTCCTTCAATAAGAAATAAATATATAAGATTCTTGCATTAAAAGATTTTAGACTTAGTTTGGTGGTAAAAATTTTAAAAAGCATTTGTTATGCACTTTGGTATGTTAAATGCTATGACAGACACATATTCTAGATAGATATGTTACAGACTTCTCTGAAAAAGAAACACTCAAGAAGCATACAAGAACTTGTGGTAAGAGTTGGATGAGCCCCCAATAAAATGATTTTTTTTTTTAAAGAAGAGCTTGTTAGGTAGCAAGAAGGGACATACCCGGCAGAGAGGATCATAGTCAATAATGGATCTTTAAAAAGTTTATGCAAAAATCTAATTAAAAGATAATGGAATCTTTGCAAGATTTTTTGAATTCCCATTATATAAAAAAGCATTCTTTTTCTAAAGAACGTGCAAGGAGTTCAGTATCTGGTATAAGAGATTATAGGGGGGGAGTGAACCAGAAAAATAGGAACGTTTGGAACGTAGATGGGGGTTAGGTCTTAAAGAACTCATGGTACAATAAAAGTATTATGCAAAACAGGGTAAAACATAGTTAGGTTTGGGTTGTAGAAAACTCTCTTTGATGCTATTAAAATGTGAGGGGGACAAGACTAGAGGCATAGAGGTTAGGCTATGGGAATGAAAGTTCAAGCAAGAGATGAGGAAGCCCTGAATGAGTCTCTTTAGGTTTGGGACTAATAGACATGGTGGGTACGAGAATGGTAGCTGTTTAGACTAGGCGATGGCATAAATTACAAAATTAATGAATAAAATAATATGAGCAGGTTTCAGTGTAATAATGGTTTCAGGTGTGGACGTGTTATGTTTATGATGCCAGTGAGATTTTCATGTGAAAATGTCGGGTAGCGCTTAATCTTATAGTGTAACCAACTTGTTTCAGTTTGCTAAAGCCTTTTATAATTTAAAGCTAAAATTCCTGCATCCTGAGAAATACCTCCTTTCTGGAAAAGTCAGGATGGCCTACATTATAGTAGAGTAGTTTGGGCTAAAGAGGCCAATTTGGGTTGATGAATGGTCAGTGGTTTATAAGACTGAAGAAAACTGGCTGTTGAATTGACTTCTTTAAGTGGTTGGGAATTTTTTCAAGAGTAGCTTCATTTTTATATGAATTAAATCAGGCATCAGAGGGGTGCTAGGAAAGCAAAGATGGGCCACGCATATTTGAGAAGTTGCGTGGGACAGGGGAAAGAGAGAAGTGGTATGTAGAATGGGAAACAGGGGTAAAAGGGGTTTTTTGAAACAGAAACGTGAACTTATTTATATGATGATAAGAACATAGTAGAAAACCAGGGACTGGCTGCATGGGGAGATAGCTATTGGAACAGCAAGAGAGATAAGAATCCAGATATGACTTGGACCAAGCAGACCCCTCTTTTCACACACAAGCAATGATAAAGAGGGCAAAGCAAGGTCAAGTAGCTGGAGTTTGAAGTTAAGTAAGCCAGACTTCAAAAAAATATGATTTTCACCTCATCATAGGAAAAAATATATAATCTCAATAAAAAATATTATACACATATGCATAATCACTTAGTGGTACACACAGACAAATGTGCTATGGCCGAAACTGGGGAGTAACGAGAGAGATTGGAACCAGGTGTAGTTCATTTGGGAGTTAAACAGGAAAGGTGAATTTTGAACAATCTGTTGAGAGTAGAAGAATAAAATTAAGCAAGAGTTCGTTTAAAATACTTTTAAAAATTAGTTCTCCAGGGAATTCTGGTAAAGCTGGAGATCTAGGGAGAAATATTTTATAATTTCTCTTAAACAAAGAGTAATAAAACAGGCACAGAGGAAAAGTCTGGAATCCTGCATCTCTGAAGAAGTAAAAAAAGGCTAAGTGACCTGAATACCAACAGTGTGGGAGGCTTTCCTAGGTGAGACTGAGCCATTCCTAGTTTTCCACAGTGCCCTGGTGGATGGGGAGGTCTTGGGCTCATGCTCATGCTGTGGGCAACAGCTACAGGGCCCTGCGCAGCGAGAGTGGAGCTATGGGAAGTACCAGTGATCTGAGCCCAAGAAGCTACGTTCTGAAGTGGAGAAGCAGTGGAGTTCTCTAATTTGTGGGCTTGCAGACACCAGGTCCAAACAGCCAGCCCAGAGCCACTTGTGAAGGTGAGGCAGAGCAGCTGGGATACACAAAGCATTCAGCTTCCCAGCTCTGGGCCCAAACAGCTGACTTGGAGACATTTTTAAAGGGCTAGAGCAATTGCAGAGCACATATTCGGGGTCTCTATAACTCTGGGCCTGAACTTTCCAGCTTAGGGCTAATTTTTCATTTTAAAAGCTTCAGAACATCAGGATACATATTCATGGACACAGAGGCCCTGGACCTGAACATGGTGCTGAGGACTATTTTTAAACCAGCAGAGGGTCATGAATCTGCATCTGGCCTAAATGATTATTTTAGTTTGTTTTAAAGTTGATTTACATATAATTTATTATTGTTGGCTGGGGTTTTGAGTTGTTTCCCCTGTCCCTTTAAAAAAAAAACTCTTGCCCACTCCCGCTTTTTTTTAACATGTGTTTTTGTTGACTACGCTGTTGTAGATTTTTGTTCTTAAGAAGTCATTCCTTTATTGCTTCACCCAAGAGAGACACACAACCCAACCCCCACCACACCAATAACAGATTCATCTAGTAGAAAGTCACCCTAACTAGAACCACTTGATAAACAAATATATGTAAATTTGTACTAAAATGAACCAAAAAATCCACAATGCCTCAGGGACTATGGACAATTACAAACTATACAAAGAATCTAGAGGAAAAGGCATAAAGTGATCAATATTTGGAGCTGAAAGACCTTCCTGAAGAATAGAACATTGAAACAACCAGAAAAAGAACTCAGAAGAATTTTTCTTAGGTACTTACAATGAATGGGCAAGAAGATTGAGAGAATTACCCAAAGAAAAGAAATTACAGAATGATTAATAAAATAAATGAAAAATAAGAAACCATACCCCCAAAAAACTCAAGCTAGAATTCTGAATAGAAATCCTCAAGATTTAAATTAAGATGTTAGAATTACAAAATACTTTGGAAGACAAAACAGTAGAATTAAAGCAATGGTAGGCCAAATTAGTGAGCTTGAAGACAAATCTCTCTATTTCAATGCACAAGAACAATCAATAAAGAGAACAAAAAGTTTTGAGAGTCTAAGAATTATGTGGGACACTATCAAAAGGAATAAGCTATGTGTGACAGGTATTCCATAACAGAAAACAGCAAAACATACCACAGAGAAGCAGTTCAAGAATTTTGTAAGCAAGTTTCTCTAACATCACAAAAGAGGAAAAAATAACCACTCAAAAATCTTAATGAACCCCGAACAGGATAGCCCCACAAAGAAATCACTACGACATATCATAGCCAAACTTTCACATCTCAAGGGCAAAGGAATAATCCTGAGAGCAGGAAAAAGAAAAATTACATACAGAGTGGAACCAGCAGGATGAAGTTCTGATTTTTCAGGAGAAATCAAGTAGGCAAAAATACAATGGAATGACATATATAAATTTCTGAACCAAAAAAAGTTCACCAAGTAAATTGTGTTCCAGAACTCTCATATACTTACTATTTTAATACGCCCCCCTCCACTTGCTTCATTATGACATCTGTGAATCTGGTAGCTGTGGCTCTGTTGTGGCAGACAATCATTGGTAGATTGACCCTATTGCTGCCACCACCCCGTTGTTTAACCAATACAAGGGTTGATAGGAGTGGGAGGTGGGTGACGGGAAGGGAAAGGAATAAAAAATGCAGGGGGGCGCAGGGAGGGAGCACTAGAACTGACTGTGATTGCACAAGTCATTTTAAAGGTGAATTAACCCTGTCAGACAAGGGGGAAGGGGGGCTCTAAAATTGATGTGGTAATGTTTGCACAATTCTCCTGGCTATGATTGAGCTATTGAATGGCATGATATGTAAATTATGTGCCAATAAAATTGTTTTTTTTTTAAAGAAAACAGTTTTTCTGTACAAGTGAACAATTCATGTATTAGAGTTCATTGTGGCCTATGCTTGTATTATTCCCTGCTATGAACAGTGTTTTAAATTCTATACCATTAGCTAAAATAATGAAACTATCAGTATATCCTGGTTCTGCATTGGAATGCTAACTGCAAGGTAATTAGTTCAAACCACCAGCCAGCTCCACGGGGGAAGGATGTCAGTTTCTACTGTGAGGATTTTCAGGCTTGGAGAGTCACAGGGGAAGTTCTACCCTGCCCTGTGTGGTCAGAAGTCAGCATTGACTTGATGGAAGTATACATGATGCCCTAGGGGAATGATTGATGACAATACCCTCTGACTTAAAATGACAATAGTATCTCTGAGGTAACCCATAGATGCACGAAAGGACTTTGGTCTTTTGCTTAGCTCTAGTTCCAATCTAAGAGTACTTAGTTCTTATGACATAGCCTTGTTTGATGCTCACTCTCAAGAAGAGATCACTGAAAACATGGATACTACAACAAAGTGTGGTGTGGAAAGTAAATGGTGCCTGGCTATCAAAAAAAATAGTGTATGGGGTCTTAAAACTTGGTTTTCAAACAAGTAGCCTTCTAAGTAAGGCATCAGCTAAGTCCACATGGAAGAAGCACACCAGCATGTGTGATCCAAAGACTGTCATATAGTACAGATATGAAGGAAGGGACGGTGTCAGTGCCTCCGTTGTGAACACCTGGTTTGCAGAAGGCTGTAGATAACAGTAAAAGCCCAAAATACATTTGCAGGGTCCACACACGGATTGAGCTTCTGATACACACCATCTGATCATATTTTAGGGATCTGAATAGCCCTGTTATCAGTTAAAGAGGATTGTAAACTCAATTATGGCAGACGTAGTTAGAACAAAGTGTAATATAATTTGATCTCCTTTTTGTCTCATTTTAAAGCTGTTTCAGTATTTTAATGAAAGAAAAATCAACACACAAGACGATGTCATGCAAAAGTCAACCAATATTTGTAGTAATCAAAGTTAAACAAATTTACAAGAGTGAATACAGGGAGCCAAAGCTGTCAATCCACAATGAAAATAATTAGAAAGTATATAGAGGGAATACAAAATATTTGAATAGAGAAGAAATCAAGTAGGTTTCAAGAAAGACTGTTTAGGTGAACAAGCGGCCATCTAGCTCAGAAGCAAATAAGCCCACATGGAAGAAGCACACCGGCCAGTGCGATCACGAGGTGCCCAAGGGACCAGATATAAGGCATCATGCAAAAAAAAAAAGATATAAGTGTGTGTATGTATGTGTATATATGTGTATATGTATATATGTATGTGTATATATGTATATATATATCATATTAAATAAAGGGGGAAGTGCAGAGTGGAGACCCAAGGCCCAAGTGTCGGCCAATGGAGATACCCTCATAGAGGCGTTTAGGAGAGGAGATGGGTTAATTAGGGTGCAAGGTAGTACCGATGAAGAACACAGCTTTCCCCCAGATCCTGGATGCTTCCTCCCCCCAACTACCATGATCCGAATTCTACCTTGCAGGGCTGGATAGGACAGAGGCTGTACACTGGTACATATGAGGGTTGGAGGTACAGGGAATCCAGAGTGGATGATACCTTCAGGACCAAGGGTGTGAGGGACGATGCTGGGAGAGTGGAGGATGAGTGGGTTGGAAAGGGGGAACTGATTACAAGGATCCACATGTGACCTCTTCCCTGGGAGAGGGACAGCAGAGAAGGGGGGAAGGGAGACTCCGGATAGGGCAAGATATGACAAAATAACGAGGTATAAATTACCAAGGGCATATGAGGGAGGGGGGAATGGGGAGGAAGGGGGGGAAAAAAGAGGACCTGATGCAAGGGGCTTAAGTGGAGAGCAAATGCCTTGAGAATGATTGGGGCAGGGAATGTATGGATGTGCTTTATACAATTGATGTATGTATATGTATGGATTGTGGTAAGAGTTGTTTGAGTCCCTAATAAAATGTAAAAGAAGAAAAGAGAAAAAAATGATTAGGGCAAAGACTGTACAGATGTGCTTTATACAATCGATGTATGTATATGTATGAACTGTGAAAAGAATTGTATCAGCCCCAATAAATTGTTAAAATAAAAAAATTTTTTAAAAAAATAATATGCTTCGAGAGGGGGAAGATGGCCGACAGGGACACCCGCATACTCTGAGAGCTCCTCCAAACAAAGCGGGATTGGCGACCAGGTAGCTGAATAGTAAGAGTCTGGTGAGTGAAATATCCCCCTGGGTCAGCACCCCAGTCCTACCCCACGTATTTGTCCGGAGCAGGGGTCTAGGTGAAAGAGGACCGGACTAGTGGGACATCTTTGGCCACTAAGCTGCCGTGAGCTCACTGGCGACCGGCTTAGGCTCCATCCCCAAACCCGACGCCAGCCCAGAGCCGCTTGCCTGCCCTGCCTACTTCAGCGGCCCACTCCCCACTCCATATCGCGGATCCCCACTGGGAGAGAAGCTTTCCTCTCCCGCAGTCCCCCTCTCCCCACAGGGCAGCGATCTGCCCACGGGCCCACGTCCCTCCCTCCATTCATCCAAGCTCAGGGGAGCGGACCCGCGGGTTGTCTGGCGACCCCCACGGGGGACCATCCACCCGCACCGCTGCCGCGGACCTCTCCACCTGCCCTCCTTGCGCTGGCCTCCCACCCCCGCCCGCCCCCGCCAGCCCCTGGCAGCCTAGCGCCAGCTCCACTCCTGGCAGGGACCCTGCACTGAGCACGTCCCGCCAACAGGAGCCATAGCCCAACCCGCGCCGGTCCCAGTCCCTGAGATTCCGCGGAGCCCCCGCGCTGCTGAGTCTGCCCACCAAGGGCCCCACCCTGCGCAAGGCACAAGAGTAGGTGCCCTCCCCAGGGTGCTGCGGGGACCCCGGCGGCCGCGACTCTGAGCCTGAGCAGAGGAAGGGCGCCATTGCCCCCTGCGGTTTCGCGCCAAGCCTCCTTTGCCGGCGCCATTACCCCCTGCGGTTTCGCGCCAAAAGGGCGGAGAGCGAACACCATTGTTCCCTGCAGTGTCCCGCAGCTGCCTGCGCAGCTATCCAAGGGGCCTCCCCGCGCCCGCTCACAGCCCGGGCAGATCAAACACTCCACCTGCAGTGGAGCCTGGGTCTCGGCTTTGCAGTCCCTGAGGAGCCGTCAGTGAGCTCCAGCCAGCTCTCACCACCTGGGGCCCTGTTGGGTCCCCAGTGCCAGCCCTAAGCCTGCCGCAGCCCGCCCCAGCCACCCCAGGAGACGGCACAGTGGCCTGAGCCTCCACACAATAAGGTTACTCCTGTCTCCCAGAAGCATGGGGCCTATTAAAGGATCAAGGAAAAATCAACAGTCCACATCACTCCCAACAAAAAAATCAGAGAAACGAGGCACTTTAACAGACCTAACGTCACTCATAGAAGAAACAGATATAGATCAGCCACAAAAGGAAATCTTCAGAACTCTGCTTGCAGTAATACAGGAGCTAAGAGAAGCAAACCAAAATAAGGATGCAACGATAGAAGGGATGAAATGCACAATAGAGGGGATGAAGTCCACAATAGAGGGGATGAATACTATCCACCAAAAGGAACTGCAGAAACTAACAGAGGAGGTAGCAGAGGCCACACAAAAGGTCACAGAAGCTATATCTAGGCTTGAGGAGGCTGAGAACCGTATCAGTGAACTCGAGGACGCTCAAACCAAACGAAGCAAGCGAGAAAAACAATCAGATAGGAAAATTAAAGAAACAGAAGACAGCCTGAGATCAATGACAGATGCTATGAAGAGGAATAATATTCGAATAATCGGTCTACCGGAACACAACATAACACACAAATCGACTGCCAAGATAGCAAAGGAATTCCTGGAAGAAAATTTCCCCAACCTAACAAAGGAGAATCCGACTCTCATACAGGAAGCAGAGAGGACGCCGGCTAAGCTAAACACCAAGAAGAACACGCCAAGGCATATAATTGTAAAATTATCCAACTTAGAGGAAAAAGAGAAAATTCTACGAGCATCAAGAGAAAGGAAGACAGTCACATACAAAGGAGCGCAGGTAAGGTTATGCTCAGACTTATCAGCTGAAACCATGAAGAGGAGGAGAGAATGGAGCAACATCTTCCAAAAACTGAAAGATGAAAATGCCTCCCCCAGAATCCTATACCCTGCCAAGTTATCCATTAAGATAGAGGGTAAGATAAGGGTCTTCCAGGACAAGGAAGAACTCAAAAAATATACTGCAAGTCACCCGACCCTGCAGAACATACTGGCTGACTCACTATGGCCAGAAGATCAAGCTCCAACTAGAACCACCAGGAGACCACCATATAGCCCATCTCCATCTAGAAGCCAACATGCCAGCAACACGTGCCAGGACAACACGGTCTCAGATGGAAAAGAGGACAGGATAGAAACCCTCCACTCAAACGCAGTACACTGATATGAAGGAAGATAGGCAAAGACCCAAAACACAAAACAGAATATGGCAACCATGAAGCCAGAGATTGTAATAATCACTTTGAATACAAATGGGCTCAATTCATATGTTAAAAGAAAGAGGCTGGAGGATTGGATTAGAAAACATAACCCATCAATCTGCTGCCTGCAAGAGACACACCTTAAGCAAGCAGACAAGCATAGGCTGAGAATAAAGGGCTGGCAGAAAGTTTACCAAGCAAATGGTAACTCCAAGAAGGCAGGAGTGGCTATCTTAATCTCCGACAAAATGGATCTCAAGATCCAAAACATAAAAAGAGACAAAGAGGGACATTACATAATGCTCAAAGGCTCAGTAAACCAGGAAGCAATAAGCATACTGAATATTTACGCACCTAATAATGGTGCGGCAAATTTCGTCAAACAAACTATTAAAAAAATGACAGAAGAAATCACGGAAACAACAATAATAGTGGGGGACTTCAACACTCCACTATCAGAGAAAGACAGGTCACAGGGAAAGAAGCTCAGCAAAGAGGCCAGAGAGCTAAACAATGTAATTAGGCAACAGGGCCTGATAGACATCTATAGAGCCTTTCATCCAAAAGCAAAAGGTTTCACATTCTTCTCCAATCCACACGGATCTTTCTCAAGAATAGATCACATGCTGGGGCACAAGGCCAGCCTGAGTAAATTCAAACACATAGATATTATCCAGACGTCTTTCTCAGACCACCATGCCATAAAGCTGGAGATTAATAGAAGGGCACCCAGAAAAGTAAGGGCCACCAATTGGAGAATAAACAACGATCTCCTGCGACATGAATGGGTTAAGGTCCAGATCAGAGAGGATATCAGGAAATTTCTAGAAACTAATGAGAACGAGCATACAACATATCAAAACTTATGGGACACTGCAAAGGCAGTTATCAGAGGTAGCTTGATATCACTGAATGCATACATGAAAAAAGAAGAAAGGCGTATGACAGATATGTTAACACAAAACCTCCAACAACTAGAACAGAGTCAACAGAACTACCCCTCCAATAGCAAGAGAAAAGAAATAATAAAAATCAGGGCGGAGTTAAACCAGTGGGAAGACAAAAGAACAATGCAAAGGATTAACGCAACTAGAAGCTGGTTTTATGAACGAATTAATAAAATTGACACTCCCCTGGCAAAGCTTACCAAAGATAGAAAGGAACAATCATCAATAGCCAGGATGAGGGATGAATCGGGGGCAATAACAACAGACCCCAATGAGATAAAAAGGATAATCACAAAGTACTATGAAGGTTTGTATTCTAATGAATTCAGAAACCTGGAAGACATGGATAAATATTTAGAAAAACAATCTATCCCTAGATTATCTGAGACAGAGATCAAGAACCTCAACAAACCCATAGCGAAGGAAGAAATAGAGAGTGTCATCAAAAACCTACCAAGGAAAAAGGCCCCAGGGCCAGATGGCTACACAGCAGAATTTTACCAAACATTCAGGGAAGAGCTGACACCGATCCTCCACAAAGTATTCCATAACATAGAAAAGAACGGCAAGCTCCCAAACTCATTTTACGAAGCCAGCATTACTTTGATACCCAAACAGGGAAAAGACCCCACAAGTGTAGAGAATTATAGACCAATATCTCTAATGAACATAGATGCAAAAATCCTTAACAAAATATTGGCCAATAGAATACAAAGGAACATCAAACATATCATTCACCACGACCAAGTAGGATTCATCCCAGCGATGCAGGGATGGTTTAACATCCGAAAATCCATCAATATCATACACCACATCGAGAAGAAAAAGGATAAAAACCATATGATAATATCCATAGATGCAGAAAAAGCATTTGACAACATCCAGCATCCATTCATAATCAAAACACTCATGAAGATAGGATTGGAAGGTAAGTTCCTCAAGCTCATACAAGCTATCTATGAAAGACCAACAGCCAACATCATAGTCAATGGAGAAAAGACAAGAACAATACCACTGAAAAAGGGTACAAGACAAGGATGCCCCCTGTCCCCTCTTCTATTCAATATCGTTTTGGAGGTTCTGGCTAACAACATAAGACAGCGGAAGGACATCAAAGGGATCCAGTTGGGAGAGGAGGAGGTGAAACTATCGTTATTTGCAGATGACATGATCCTATACATTGAAGACCCCCAAAACTCCACAGTTGGAATACTTACAGCAATAGAGGAATACGGAAGAGTAGCAGGATACAAGATCAATAAACAGAAGTCAGTAGGGTTTCTATACACATCGGACAGGGCCATGGAAGAGGCGATTAAGAGGGAAGTACCCTTCCAAGTAGCCAAGAACAAACTGAAATACCTAGGAATATACTTAACAAAAAATACTAAAGACCTATATAAGCATAATTATAAAACCCTATTACAGGAAACCAAAAGTGACCTTCACAAATGGATGAAGCTCCCCTGCTCATGGTTAGGTAGGCTGAACATAGTAAAGATGACAGTTCTTCCTAAAGCACTCTACAAGTTCAATGCTATACCAATCCAATTACCATCAACCTTCTTCAAAGAATTGGAAAAACTGACCACCAACTTCATATGGAGAGGGAAGAAACCCAGAATTAGCAGAGAACTCCTCAAGAAGAAGGACACAATTGGAGGACTCGCCCTACCTGATTTTAATGCCTACTACACAGCTACGGTGGTCAAAACAGCATGGTACTGGCACAATGATAGACACTCAGACCAGTGGAAAAGAATAGAAAGCCCAGGAGTAAAATCATCAGCATATAGACAACTGATCTTCGACAAGGGTCCCAAAAACGTCAAGTGGGAAGCAGATGCCCTCTTTAATAAGTGGTGCTGGAAACAATGGATATCCACATGTAGAAAGTTGAAACAAGACGTCTACCTCACCCCATGCACAAGAATACACTCAAGGTGGATCACAGATCTAGAAGTCAAACCCCAAACCATCAGGACCATTAAGGAGGGAATCGGGACTAATCTCAGAGCACTGGCCCAGGGAGCACATAGGCTCACTGCAACAGGGAAGGGGACACACACAGGTGATCTGGAAATCGACAAATGGGATCTAATAAGAATAAAACACCTGTGCACTTCGAAAGACTTTGCCAAGAGGGTGACAAGGCAACCCACAGACTGGGAGAAGATTTTTAGTAATGACATGTCAGACAAAGGGCTCATTACTAAAATCTACAACACCATCATGACCTGCAAAAAGAGGAAAACAGTTAACCCCCTAAGGAAGTGGGCAAAAGAAATGAGAAGAACTTTCACTAGAGAGGAGATCAATATGGCCAATAAATATATGAGAAAGTGCTCGAAGTCCCTTGCCATAAGAGAAATGCAAATCAAAACAACCATGAGATACCATCTAACACCCCTCAGGCTAGCTCAGATCAGTAAATCAGAGAGCAACAAGTGTTGGAGGGGCTGTGGTGAAATAGGAACCCTCCTCCACTGCTGGTGGTCGTGCAGATTTGTACAGACACTGTGGAAAGCAATCTGGCGATACCTAAAGAAAATGGAAATTGATCTACCTTACGACCCAGCCATCCCTCTACTGGGCATATACCCGGTTGAAGCAGCAAATAAAACACGCAATGTTTATTGCGGCACAATTCACAATAGCAAAGACTTGGAAACAGCCTAAGTTTCCATCGATAGACGAGTGGATTAGCAAACTTTGGCACATACACACAATGGAGTATTATGCAGCACTAAAAAGCACCGATGAGCACATGAAACACGTTATTTCATGGGAAGAGCTGGAAGGAATTATGTTAAGCAAGGTAAGCCAGACCCAAAGGGACAGGTACAACATGAGTCCCCTGAGGTAAGTACAATCAGCATGACAGAAATGGGGCATTAATCCACCCAAGGGGAGGGTATGGTTTATATCTCCACAGGGAAAGTGGGACCAGACTTCAACCCAGTGTCGCAAGGTGTGAATGCAATATCCCGGCGTGGAGGACGGAACCGGTGGAGAGGTCTGGGAGGCTGGCCCCAGCACCATAAATTAAGTGGATTCCTGCCCCTCCCCCGAAAAGAACTTGTTCCAAAGGACGACATTGACCCTGCAGCTATGGGAGATGGACATATTTGATCAGAGCACACGGGAGCAGATGAAGGGGCAGGAGGAGAGAGTGGAGCACAGCCTGGCCCACCAGGCCGTGATGATGATGTTCCTGAGTAGAGCAGCCAGTCCACAGAGAGAACAACATGGCTGGCCCTACTATGAGACATGATGCCCCTCAGTGACTAAGGGCGATACAGGGGACAGCCAGGAGACACAGTGTGGGAATTGCACCTGACCTGATCCCACCACACCGAGGCAAATCACTGGGGGAGTGCAGCGGAACAGCAAGGGAATGGAGTGGCAAGGTCCCCAGGGAATGCTGAAAGTGGTCTTTGGGGCCAGGGCGTGGTGCCCCAACAGTCTGGACTGGAAAACGATCCTAAGGGCCAGCAAAGATCCCTGAACTAACTACAAGCTTTTCTCTTGTGAACTGTTTTGTTCTGTTCTTTTTCAGTGGTTTGTTTTGGTTGTTTTGTTGTCTGGTTGTATACTGTTGCTTTGTGTTCCTCTGTCTAGTTTTCGTGCATGTTAGTGACTCCACAGGTCTGTCTGAATAGGACAGGCTGGATGAACTATCTGGATGAAAAACAACGGGACTGACAGTTCCGGGGGGACTTGGGGTGGGGGGTAGGGGGGGTAAGGAAGTGGTGTTAACAAACCCAGGGACAAGGGAAAAACATGGGACCCCAAAGGGTAGAGAAGGGGGAGTGGCAGGCCTGATGGGAAATGATCAAGGGTAAGGTTGCTTAGAGAAGAGGTATACTCTAGCCCAGGTGGCGATGCAGCATGGTAGTAGGGCAGGAGGAAGGTCAAGGGAGATGGAGGAAAGAGCTAGGAGTCAAAGGGCATTCATGGAGGTCTAGACAAAGACATGTACATGCAAATATATATAGGAGGTTGGGGAAATAGATCTTTGTGTCGATATTTATAGGTCAAGTATTAAGGTGGCGGAAGGGCCTTGGGCCTCTACTCAAACACTCCCTCTATGCATGAATACCTTCTTTTATTAAATTGGAACTCTATGATGCTCACTCTCCCGACACAACGGCTGGAGCCAAAGTGGGTGAACAAGTAAATGTGGTGAAGAAAGCTGATGGTGCCCGGCTATCAAAAGAGATAGTGACTGGGGTCTTAAAGGCTTGAAGATAAACAAGCGGCCATCTAGCTCAGAAGCAACAAAGTCCACATGGAAGAACACACCAGCCTGTGTGATCGAGTCGTCCCAAAGGCATCAGTTACCAGGCATCAAAGAACAAAAAATCGTATCATTGACAGCACACCTCCATGATAGGATCGCTGAAGACAAATGGGTGCACAAGCAAATGTGGTGAAGAAAGCTGATGGTGCCCGGCTATGAAAAGAGATAGTGTCTGGGGTCTTAAAGGCTTGGAGGTGAACAAGCGGCCATCTCGCTCAGAAACAAATAAGCCCACATGGAAGAAGCACACCGGCCAGTGCGATCACGAGGTGCCCAAGGGACCAGATATAAGGCATCATGCAAAAAAAAAAAAAAAGATATAAGTGTGTGTATGTATGTGTATATATGTGTATATGTATATATGTATGTGTATATATATATTATATTAAATGAAGGGGGAAGTGCAGAGTGGAGACCCAAGGCCCAAGTGTCGGCCAATGGAGATCCCCTCATAGAGGGGCTTAGGAGAGGAGATGGGTTAATTAGGGTGTGAGGTAGTATCGATGAAGAACACAGCTTTCCCCCAGATCCTGGATGCTTCCTCCCCCCAACTACCATGATCCGAATTCTACCTTGCAGGGCTGGATAGGACACAGGCTGTACACTGGTACATATGAGGGTTGGAGGTACAGGGAATCCAGGGTGGATGATACCTTCAGGACCAAGGGCGTGAGGGACGATGCTGGGAGAGTGGAGGGTGAGTGGGTTGGAAAGGGGGAACTGATTACAAGGAGCCACATGTGACCTCTTCCCTGGGAGAGGGACAGCAGAGAAGGGGGGAAGGGAGACCCCGAATAGGGCAAGATATGACAAAATAACGATGTATAAATTACCAAGGGCATATGAGGGAGGGGGGAAAGGGGAGGGAGGGGGGGAAAAAAAAGAGGACCTGATGCAGGGGGCTTAAGTGGAGAGCAAATGCCTTGAGAATGATTGGGGCAGGGAATGTATGGATGTGCTTTATACAATTGATGTATGTATATGTATGGATTGTGGTAAGAGTTGTTGGAGTCCCTAATAAAATGTAAAAGAAGAAAAGAGAAAAAAATGATTAGGGCAAAGACTGTACAGATGTGCTTTATACAATTGATGTATGTATATGTGTGAACTGTGAAAAGAATTGTATCAGCCCCAATAAATTGTTAAAAAAATAAAATAAAATAAAACAAAATCTAAAAAAAAAAAATATGCTTCACAATAAAAAAAAAAGAAAGACTGTTTAAAACTTAAGAAGAAAATAAGGTGTGGTTGTTACACAATGTGTTGTCAATTTAAGACTTAAGAGTGAGGGGTGGAGTTTAGTTGTGAATCAGGTTGTGTCTTGAGGACCTCATTTGGAGGCACTAAGGAGATAAATAGCTCATGTGAGATGGGACACACACTCACTCCTTGTGAGTCATTCCTGTTGAGAAGACACATGGAGCTATGCTAGAGCCCTGAAGCTGAAGGAGCCACATGGAGACCCCTGCCAGTGCTGAGATGCTCCCACTGCCACTGGATCCACAAGACTTTCCACCCAATGGCCTGTGATCTTCCTGCATTCAGTGTCATTGCATATGTTGTGTGAGTCTGAAGAGGAATTTACAGATAGGTATTGGACATATGGGATACTATTGGACTTATGCACTTGATCTGGACTGACTGGGAGGTTTACTCAATATTCAATTGCTCTTATTTTTTTTAACATTTTATTAGGGAGTCATACAACTCTTATCACAATCCATACATACATCAATTGTATAAAGCACATCTGTACATTCTTTGCCCTCATCATTTTCAAAGCATTTGCTCTCTACTTAAGCCCTCAATTGCTCTTATATATAAGGCTCATGTCTATGAATTTGTTTCTCTAGTCTATCCAGACTGACACATAAGGTAACCCAAAAGAGAATGAATAAACCTCATTATAATAGAAACGAGGAAAATAATAAAGACTTCATAAATAGTAAAACAAGAACAGAAAAAAGATAGCCCATAAACAAAAGAATTTCAGCATGTAAAATGACACAGAACAAAGAAACCAACAATCACACATACACATGCACACACACACAAAAAAATCCAAAGCAAGATGACAGCAATAAATTCTGACCTGTCAAAAACAACACTAAATATAAGTAGATTAAATGCAATAGTTTAGAAACAGAGACTAGCGTAATGGATATGAAAACCGGATCCATCAATATGGTGTTTAAAGCAAATACACCTTAGACACAAAGATAAAATTAAAATAAAAAATAAAGTGGAAAAAATAAATCAAGCTAATATCATTTTTAAAATCATTTTATTGGGAGCTCTTACATACACCATAACATTCTATAGTTCAATCACATCATGAGGTGTTGACAGGAAAATGTATCAGAAGTTCAAAAACAAGTAACCAAATTGGTGTGAAGGGGTGTGGATGTAATGGAGACCCTAAACCCACCTGTAAGATAGGGCCACATGGAAGGGATAATAAATTCAGGGTGCAGTACAGAACTGGTTGAACCACATAACTATCGTCTAGTTCTTTAATATTTCCTCTCATTATTATGGGTTTTATTTGTTTCACCTCATTAACCATGTGAGACTTACAATGGTTCATATTTATATTTAAGATCGTTTGATACCGGAAAGCCAAGTTAGATAATCCTTCAGAAACAGTAATAGGAGTAACAGTTCCTTGAGGGTACAGGAAGAGAGGGGGAGGGAAGGGGAGAATGGGGAACGGATAGCATCGATGACTGTATTACCCCACTCAATGGGATCGAACAACAGAATTGTATGTGTATAGATATACTGGATATGTAAAATATAGAAAAAATAAAAATATTTTTATTTTGGGAGGAGCTAGGGTATAAAGGGGAGCAGATATCAAGAAGTGCAAGAGGAAGGAAAATGTTTTGAAACTGATTGTGGTGGCAATTGTACAATACTGCTTGATGTGATTGAACTATGAAATGTTATGGTATTTGTAAGAGCTCCCAATTAAAAGATTTTAAAAAATTTTAAGTGAGAGTAGCAATAACTATCTTAGAAAAATACATTTCAAAGGCAAAATCCACCAGATAAAAAAGACACTGTATCTTGATCAAAGAGATTATTGAAAAAGAAGGCATAAGTTTAATAAATATCTATGCTCTCAATGAAAGAGCTTTAAAATTCACCAAACTCTTGTAAATATAGAGAAATAGACCACAGTATACTAACAACAGGAGAATTCAATACACTCTCAAACAAGGACAGAACAACTAGGAAAAAACTCAACAAAGACACAGAAGAATGACACACATTAAGCAACTTGACCATTTAGACATGTACAAAATACTCCACCCAACAACAGTACATATGCATTCTTTTCCAGGACACAGGGAATATTTTCCAGGACAGACAATGTGAGGACACAAAGCAAGTGTTAATAAATGTAAAAACAGAGATGTTACCAACTATTTTCTCACATCATAACACTATAAAATTGGATATTAATAATCAAGGGAAAAAATCAAATATATGGAAATTGAATGACACCTTGCTGAAAAATAGTAGGTAATTGAAGAAATGAAGAATGAAATTTAAAATTCAACTTATCAAAACTTTGTAACACAGCTAAAGCCGTTGAGATAGTTTATTGTGCCAGCCTGGCCGATAAAACACAAGTGGGATTAATTGAAGGGCGGAGAGATAAGTGGCTCAGTGAGCCTCACCTTTCTTGTCTCTCGCTCTTTAATCATCGGACCAGTATGCAGCTGCCGTGCTTGTTCTGTGCCTCAATTTAAGGGCACACTACCTGTGGGAGGCCTAGCCTGTGGACTGTGTCGCTGTAAGTTGAGGTCCCTTTAAAACCACGAATGAAATTTACATCTCCGGAGCTGAGGACTGACAGTTGGTGACATAACTGACAGTAGGTGACCTGCCTTGCTGTTTGCTGCCTGTGCTGGGACAGCCTAGCTCTCTCTCTCTAAAGAGGACTACCTGATGGCCCTCAAGGACTACCAGTGTCTCACAACTCTCTCACGGGAGTGAGTCACACTGAGCCATTTTGTACTGCTTTATAATTTAACTGTTCATTTATTTTATTATATATATATCAATCTGCTTATAACTTAACTGTTCATTTCTTGTGTTATATATCTATCTTTATAAATATATATATATAATTATCAGCTATCTAGTTTTATCTCTCTAGAGAATCCTGTCTAACACAGCCATGTTTATAACTGTTTAACATTGAATGCACACACCAAAAAAATAAGGAAAAATAAGAGTTAACATCTCCAACAACTAAAACAACACCAGCAAAATAAACCTTCACCACCAGAAAGAACAAAACAACAAAAATTGAAACAGAAATAAGTGAATCAGAACAAAAAGAAAGAATAAACAAGATGTTGGTTGTTTGAAAGGGTGAACATAATTGACAAACCACTAGCAGGTATAACAAAATAAAACAAAGAAATATGTAAATACATCAGTGAAGAAATGAACTGGGTAACATTACAACCCAAACAAAGACACAAAAAAAGCAAACACTGCCATTGAGTTGATTCTGGCTCATAGCAACCCTAGAGGAAAAAGTAGAATTAATTCTCCCTATGGTTGTCGAACACTATAACACTTTATGGGACTACAAAGTCTTATCTTTCTCCTGAAAAGCAGTTGGGTTTTTTTGAACTGCTAATCTTGTGCTTAGCACGAGGGGTCCTTTGAAAATCACAACAGAACCAGCTAAATGAAAAAATAGATAACACAATATTACAAGCAGTTGTTCTCCAATAGATTTGGAATCCTAGAAGATATAAACAAATTTTGAGATGCATGCTACCTAGTTAAGACAACACATATAGATGTAAAAAAATAATAATAACTGAACAGATTCATAACAAAAGAAGAAATTGATCTGGTCATGAAAAATTCAACAACCAAAAAATGTCCAGGGCCAGAGTTTCACTGGGAAATTCTATCAAACATTCAGAAAAGAGTTGACACCAATTCTACTCTATTCTAGAATATATAAAACGATGGCAGACTCCCAAAAATATTTTTGTGAAGTGAGCATAACCCTGATAAAAACATTATGAGAATAGAAAATTATAGATCAATATCCCTTATACACATCGTGGCAAACATTCTCAACAAAATTGTAATCAATGGTCTCCAACAAAACATAAAAAATAGAAGTTCTGGCAAAATGGCAACTGAGTAGCACACACCAAAGGGACTCCGCAAAAATCAGCGCCGGAGAGCCACTGAGAGGGAAACTCCACTCTTCCAGGTCACAGGAGGAGCATCATAAAGATGAGTAGACTGAGATCCACTAGGATGTGAAGAGCTGTAGACTTTTGCCTTACTGCAGCGGAGGCCACCTGGGCTTACCTTTGGGCCTGCCACAATCTCAGCTGGTGGCCCAAGGGCTTTACTTAAACACAGCCACAGCTGCTGCTATCTTGGGCAGGGTTTAAAGCCCTCCAGCTCCACGGTCAGGCAGTCAGACACATCTGTTTGTTTGTTTGTTTGTTTGTTTCTCTTCTCTTTCCCTCCAGAGTCATGGCTGGGTCAGTTTTTTACTGTTTATATGTATTTTTTTTCTATTCTCTCCCCTATCATTCCTTTCACATGTCACAGCTGGGCTCCAGGGCACTGCCCCTCTGCCTAAGGCAACAACACCCTCCCTCCCCCAGCTGGAGGAACTTTTGCCCGCCTTCTATTGACTGACAGGAATCTTGGTGAGCTCCCACCACCTCGAGCAACTGTGGGAATTCCCACCTGCCTTCTGTGACTCTACACGACCTGGAGGAACTCCCGCAGCCCTCCTAGTACTGCTGTCTAAGCAGCTAGGGTAACTCCCTCTGCTATCTTTGAAGCTGGGGGAATATCCGCCCACCCTCCACAGTCATACAAGCTTCTGAGGGAACTCCCACCACCCTCTTAGAAGCTGGGATAACTCCCACCACCCTCATAGGGGTTGGAGGAAATCCTGCTCCCCTTATGCAGCTCTCTATGTTGCTGGGGGAACTCCAGCCCACACTCTTAGGAGCTTAGGGGACTCCCACCACTTTTCTAGCAGCTGGGGGAGTTTCTGACAGCCTTCAGTGGCCCTGCATGCACCCAGGAAGCTCCTGCCACCCTCCTAAGGGCAGAGGAACACCAGCCCACCTCCAACAGCCTTCCTAGTGCCTGAAGGAACTCCCATCGCCCTCTTACTGGTTGGAGGAACTCCTGCCAGCCTTTTGTCACACTCCAAGTAGATGGCGAAACACCTGCCACACTCCAAGCGGCTGAGGGAAACCTCACCTACCCTCCAAGGCCCTCTAAGCAGCTGGGGGAGTTTCTGCCCATCTTCTGCAGCCCTGCGCAGGGCTGGTGGAACTCCTGCCATACTCCTAAGAGCTGAGGGAACTCCCACCTGCCCTCCAAGTCCCTCTAAGCCACTGGTGAAACTCCAGAATACCCTTGTTGATGCTCTAATCAACTGGGGTAACTTCTACCCGCATTCCACAGTGCTCCTCGTGGCTGGGGGAACCACTGCCCACCCTCTGCAGCCCTACATGTGGCTGAGGGAACTTCCTCCCACATTCCACAGTGCTTCACGTGGCCTAAGGCAGCTCTACCAGCCCTCCACTGCACTCCAAGCTGCTGTGGAAATCTCTGCCCAACTTCCGTGGCACCCTTCCTAACTAGGGAAAATTCACCCACCATCCACATTGCTCTACACCAAAGCAGGCACCCCCACCCACCCTCTGTGGCACTCCTGCTGAAGCGAGCAATCCTACATGCCCTTCGAGGTTCTCCAAGCCACCATCGGCCATGCCACCATGACTTCCCATCAGCCCATCCAGAGTAGCACCATCCTCGACAGCCTGCAATCACCAGACCAGCATCTCCTGAAAAGGCAATCCAACTTGCCCTCCAAATAACAGAATACTGGTTGACTAGGGAGACAGTAAAACCACAGTTGGATAAAGGGTAGCCCAGCCCCCAGCACAGTTAGACAGAGGCTAGAGAAACACTCCTATGAATCTCCCAAAGAGAGAGCCACGTTCTCTTTGACTCTCAGGAAAATGGTGCCAATCTCCAGAACAACATGCAGAAAGCAACCAACCCCAATAGCCTCAATGAAAAAATATAAAACAAAAACAGGAGAAATGAAAGGCCATGTTGGAAGAAGTCCTGAACTTAACAACGTGCATAGAAAAAGAAAATGTTGTTCTATCACAGAAATAAATCTTTGGAATGCTGCTTGAAGGATTTGAGGGAAGCAGGATATGAGAGAAGCAATACCCAAAAAAAAAAGGGATAAAATGATAAAGGAAATAAAGGCCATACAACAAAGGAATATACTAGAGTTATGGGACCAGCACCAAAGATAAATACAACCATTAAGAGTTGGGGTAACAAAGGCAAATAATAAATTAACAGATATCACTAGCAGACCCAAAGAAGCAAAGAACTATACCAGTGACCTGAAGGACAACTAATGGGGAAGAGAGTCAAAAAAGTTAATCAAAGAAGCTGAAGAAAACCTAAGAACAATGTCTGATGTCATGAAGAGGAACAACACTAAAATAATTGAATTGCCAGGACAAGATACAATGGGGAAATCAGCTGCAAAAATAGTGATGGAATTCCTGGAAGAAAACTCCCCCAGCACAATGAATAAGAATAAGGCAACCATTCAAGATGCGAGAGTATACTAGCTAGCCTGAATCTCAGGAATAAGTCGCCAAGACACATAGTAGTTAAACTATTTAACTTTGAGGAAAAGGAGAAAATCATAAGAGCAGCTAGGGGTAAAAACGCAGACACCTATAAGTTAATCAGATAAGAATGTGCTCAGCCCTATCAGCAGACATCATGAAGAAGAGGAGAGAATGAAGTAACACCCTCAAAAAGTTGAAAGAGAACAAAGCCAACCCAAAAATCCTCTGCCCTGCCAAACTATCTATCACAATAGATGGAGAAGTAGGAGTCTTCCTGGACAGGGAAAATTCCAAAGAATGCATTAAAAGAAACCAAGCTCTGAAAAAAATTCTTACCAGCCCACTGTGGCCAGCAGAACAACATGCACTTAGCACAAATATGAGACAACCACATAGTGCAACTCCACCCAGAAGTCAACACATTGAAAACAGCCCCAAGTCAACATTAACTCAACATTGAAAAGATGGCAAGAGTAAATAGCCCCATACACACACACACACACACACACACACATACACACACAAAGCAATGATAAGAAGGGAGGGAGGTAAATAGTCGACATAAAAGATACAAGATGACATGACAGAGTCCACAGATGGACGTAATAATTCTCAATATCAATGAACTTAACTCACTAATTAAAAGACAGAGAATAGCAGGCTTTGTTAGAAAACATAACCCATCAATTGTCGGTTGTCTACAAGAGACACTTCTCAAGCTAACAGACAAAAAATAGGCTGAGAATTAAAGGCTGGAGAAAACTATACCAAGCAAACAGCAGTTCAAAGAAAGCAGGGGTTGTAATCCTGATCTCTGACAAAACTGATCTCAAGGTGCAAAACATAACAAGAGACATGGAGGTGCACTATGTAATGCTCAAGGGAACAGTAGACGAAGAATAAGTGCACATTAAATATATATATATACATGCCCAATGAGAGACCTGAAAAATTCATCATCAAATGAGCCAAAAAATGAAAAAAGAAATCACAGACTCAACAATCATAGTAGATGACTTTAATACAGAGGTCTTGGAGAAATGTAGATCACAGGGAAAGAAGCTTGACAAGGAAGCAACAGAACTCAATTCTACAATTAGGCATCTTGACCTAATAGACATTTTAGAGCTCTTCACCCAAATGCAATTTTTTTCACATTATTTTCAAGTGTGCATGGCACATACTTGAAGATAGACCACATGCTAGGGCACAAGTAGAGCTTGAGTAAATTCCAGCAAATAGAGATCACTCAAACTTCCCTCTCAGACCACTGCACTACAAAAAAACAAAAGTACAGTTAAGAAACAAAGGCAAATAATTGGAGGATGAAATTAGGAAGTTTCTTATACACCAATGAGAATGGGAATACAATATACCAAAACTTTTGGGACACAGCAAAAGTAGTTATCAGAGAAAGCTTGATAGCGATAAATGCACACATGAAAAAGGAAGGGAGACATGCTTGACACTTTGTCACAAAGCCTCTAGCAAGAAGAACAAAGTCACATGACCCTTCCCCAAGAAGAATTTATTTCACAGGATGATACTGAATCTGTAGCTCCAGGAGAGGGACATATCTGATCAGAGCGCACAGGAGCAGATGAAGGTGGAGAAAGAGAGAGTGGAGCACATCCTGGCCCACCAGGCCTTGAGGATGATGTTCCCAATTTGAGCAGCCAGTCCACAGAGAAGACCACAGGGCCGGCCCCACTATAAGACATGACGTCCCTCACTGACCCATAGCCCACTATAAGACATGACGTCCCTCACTGACCCATAGCCCTACAGGGGACAACACTGGAAACACAGTGTGGCAATTGCGCCGATCTGATCCTACCACACCAGGAAAAAACACAAAAGGGGTGCAACAAAAGAGCAAGGGAACAGAGCGGCGAAGTCCCCAGGAAATGCTGAAAGTGGACTTTGGGGCCAGGGCTTGGTGCCCCAACAGACTGGACTGGAAAACACTCCTAAAGGACAACAAACAATCCTTGAATTAACTACAAGCATTTCTTTTTTGTGTTTTGTTTTGTTTTTTTGTAATTGGATTGTTGGGGTGGTGGTTTTATTGTATATTGGTGCTTGGTTTGGCTCTGTCTTATATTTGTGCATGTTAGTATTCCCACGGGTCTGTCTAAATAAGATAGGCTGGATGAACAATCTGGAGGAGAAAAAAATTGGACTGACCATTCCAGGGGGACATGGGTGAGGAAAAGGTTGGGGAAAAGGTAGTGGTATTAACAAAACCAGGGACAAGGGAATAACAAGTTATCCAAATCGGTGGTGAGGAGGGTGTAGGAGGCCTGGTAGGGCATGATCAAGGGTAATGTAACTAAGAGGAATTACTGAAACCCAAATGAAGATTGAGCATGATAGTGGGACAAGAGGAAAGTCAAAGGAGATAGAGGAAAGAGCTAGGAAGCAAAGGGCATTTATAGAGGACTAAATAAAGGCATGTACATATGTAAATATATTTATATCTGAATATGGGGAAATAGATCTATGTACATATACTTACACGTTTAGTATTAAGGTAGCAGATGGACATTGGGACTCCACTCAAGTACTACCCCAATGCAAGGATACATTGTTCTACACTTGATCTTAGCCAAAAGGCCAAGAAGCAATGGATATTTTGTTCTATAAAACTAGCATTCTATGATGCTCACCTTCCTCACAGAAGCGCTGAAGACAAAGCGGGTGCATAAGCAATGTGGTGAAGAAAGTTGATGGTGTCCGGCTATCAAAAGATATAGTGTCTGGGATCTTAAAGGCTTGAAGATAAACAAGGGGCCATCTAGCTCAGTTGAAGATAAACAAACTGCCATCTAGCTGAGAAGAAACGCAGCCCAGATAGAAGAAGCACACCAGCATATGTGATCGCAAAGTGTCGATAGGATCAGGTATCAGACATCAAAGAACAAAAAAAATTGTATAATTGTGAATGAGGGGGAGTTCAGAGTGGGGACCCAAATCCCACCTGTAGGCAAATGGACATCCCCTTACAGAAGGGTCATTGGTAGGAGACAAGCCAGTTAGGGTGCAGTGTAGCAATGATGAAAAATACAACTTTCCTCTAGTTCTTTAATGCTTTCTCCCCACTCTCCCCTCCACCCCACTATCATGAGCCCAATTCCACCTTACAAATCTGGCTAGAGCAGAGGATGTACACTGGTACAGATAGGAACTGGAAACACAGGGAATCTGGGACAGAAAAACCCCTCAGGACCAATAATGAGTGTAGAGATACCAGGAAGGTAAAGGGAAGGTGGGGTAGAAAGGGGGAGCCAATCAAAAGGATCTACATATAACCCTCTCCCTGGGAGATGGACAACAGAAAAGTGGGTGAAGGGAGACATCAGACAGTGTAAGACATGACAAAATAATAATAACTTATAAATTATCAAGGGTTGGTGAGGGAAAGGGATGCTGAGAAGGAGGTGGGAAATGAGGAGCTGATATCAAAGGCAAAAGGAGAAAGCAAATGTTTTGAGAATGATGATGACAAAAAATGTGCTTGACACAATGGATGTATGTATGGATTGTGATAAGAGTTTTGTGAGCCCCCAATAAAATGATTTTTTTTGATGGAGGAACTGTCAGCCATCCAAACAGATGCTTTTGTAAAAATGTCTCCAAGAATGGAATCACAGATTCGACAAATGTATTAAGTGCAATGGAGAGTACTGTGAAGCTGATAAGTTTGTTTTCTTTAAAATATTAAATACATAGCTTTGAAAATGTTATAAAAAACAATATATAGATATAATAAATCTTGACTAAGTGAACGTTCATCCAAATATATACAAAGATGGTTCATCATCTTTTTGTAGAGATGGTTCATCATTAACAAAACAATCAATGTAATTCACCATATGTATAACACAAAGGAAAAGAACTACATGACCATATCAATTGATTCAAAAAAGGCACTTGAAAAAACTCAGCACCCATTTCTGATAAAAAATATTCAGTGCCACAAGAGGGATTAGTAGTATCAGAATTTGCACAGTGGCTAATGTCTGATCATTTGAATTGGCCTTGAGATGATGCTGATGGTGAATGTCCTCTCTCCATCACCTTGTAATGTCACAGAAGGACAAAGACTGCAACATGCTCTTTTTAAAAAAAAAGCTCTTCTCTATCTTCTGGTCCTGGACTTCTTTTGTTGTGGTAGAGAATTTTTAAATGACTTGAATAATTTCTTCTCTTATTATGGGACTCCTAAGGTTTTTTCCTCCACTCCATGTTGGGTTGGTAGTGTGTTTCTACAAATTTATATCTTCTACATCGTCAAATTTGTTGTAGTAAAGTTCTTCATAGTATTGCTATTCTTTTACATTTCACTTTGCTGTGATGTCACAAATGTGATGTCTTACTCGTGTGATTTGCATATTCTTCTTTCCTTTGTTAGATTTATCAGTGGATGGTCCTTTGGACTAATACTTTCAGAGGATGAGCTTCCCATCTTGTTGATTCTTTCTATTGTTTTTCTATTTAATTCATTTATACACTAATTATTAAAATTGGGGGGGGGGTTGTGATTGTAGGTTTTTTCCTGTTATTTTTCTAATTGTTAGAGATGTTGTGTGAAGGTTTTATTGTTTTGTTTTGGTATTTCTTATTTGTTGATATCTGTACTGATTGCTGTAAAATGTCTCTGAACACAGCTTTTGCTGTATTCTAAAGTTTTGCTTAATTTTATCTCATTCTTGTTTAACTCAAGGGATTGTAAAAATTTTTCTTTATTTCTTCTATTACTTAGTATCTTTTGAGCACAATGCTTTTTCTATTGACATGTATTTGATTTATTTCCTTGGTCTTGTTGATGTAAATTTTTATAACATTGTGATCTCAGAAATATTTAGTAATATTTCAATAATACAATTTTTTAACTTTTGAGATTTGTTTTGCTCCCCAATATAGGGGCTATTCTGGAGAACATTTCATGTGTACTGGAAAATAATGTATATTGTGATGTTGTTCAGTAGAGTGTTCTGTATACATCTATGATGTCAAGTTGGATGTCTGTGTTTTTAGTGCTTCTATATCTTTGTTGAGTTACTAATTACTCTATCCTTAGAAAATGATATATTACAATAATCTACTAGTATTATAGTAGTCTATCTCTCTCTTCAATTATGTTAGTTTGACTTATGTACTTTAAGACTTTCATTGATTGTATATGTATTTATTATGACTCTTGTTCAATTTACCTTTTAATCATTACATGTTCTCTCTCTCCCTCCTCCCTCCCTCCCTCCCATTCCTCTTACCTTAAAGCTTATTTTCTGAGAAATCAATGTTGCTGGCTATGCTTTGTTTTGATTGCCATTGGCTTGATATGTCTGTTTCCTATGCGTCAAGTTTGGGTCTGTTTCTGTCTTTGCATCTAAATGGTGTCACTTGTCAATAGTATATTGATGGGTCATGTTTTATTATCCACTCTTCTATTTTCTCTTGACCAATGAATTTAATGCATTTTTGTTTAGTAATTATTGATACATATGAATTTATGGCAATCATTTTCTGTGTACTTCTTGTGAGTTTGAATGTGTGTATGCTTTGTTGGTTGCTGTGCTCCACGTAATTTTCTGTGCTGTATTCATTTTGTTTGTGGATTTTCATGTCATTTTCTTCATTCCTGTTGTTAGTGTTTACTAGAGCCTTATGCCACCAACTGTCTGTCAGTTTGTCATACTGTGGTCTGATTGTGGTATCTTGTATGTCACTGTGATGCTGGAAGCTGTGTCACTGGAATTTCAAATACCAGCAGGAGCATTTAACCATGAACATGTTTCAGGAAAACTTACAGAATATGAAGAGACAATGAAGAAGGACTTGGTTCTCTACTTCAGAGGAAGGAGCCTCCGAACACATTTTGTATAACTTCCAAACATTGTCAAATACTGAGCACCTAATGAATGAAAGCAGAACATTGTCAGAGACCGTGCCAAAGGATCAGCCCCTTGGGTTAGATGACCCTCAAAAGGTGACTTAGAAACTAATTTAGCTGAGTGGAGCTGATATGGTAATGTAAGTTGGGGATAGCTTGTGGGAGTAAGCCTCAAGATCTTCATTTGCTGATGGGACATGACTCAAGATAAACAGCTATAAAACTCTACTAATGATTGGAACTTGGAATTTGTGAAGTATGAATCTAGGAAAATTGGAAGTGCTCAAAAATGAAAGGGAATGCTTAAATATCTATATCCTAAGAATTAGTGAGCTGGTGAAATGGACTGGCACTGGCCATTTTGAACCAGAACATCATATGATTTACTATGCTGGGAATAAAACAGGAAGAATGGCATGGTATTCATTGCCAAAAAGGATATTGCAAAATGAATCACGCATACAGTGCTGTCTGTGACAGAAATCTATCTACCTTCAAGGAAATCTAATCAATCTATTATTCACATTTATATATTAACCACAAAAAAGTGAATAAATTAAAGAATTCAGCCAACAAATTCAGTCAGAAATTGATCAAAGATGCAATCAAGATCAATTGAAACTCATCCTCATGAAGAGATCACTGAAGATATGGGTGTTATAGCAGTGTAGTGAGGAAACCAGATGGTTCCCAACTATCAGAAAGAATAGTATTTGGGGTCTAAAAGGCTTTTTTTCAAACAAACAGCCATCTAAATGAGACATCAACAAAGTCCTCAGGGAGAAAGCACACCAGTCTTTGTGATCCAAGGATTATAAATAATAAAATCCAAATCTGAAGGAGGAAATGGTATAAGAATTTAAATTGTGAACTCCCGGTTTGTAGAAAGCTATGGATGACAGTGGAAGCCCAACATCCATGTGCAGGGAGCACATATGTTAAACCTCAAGTGACTCCCTTCTAACCATAGTCAAGAGATGTGAACAGCCTTGTTATCAGACAGAGAGTATTGTAGAGATAGTTATAGTAGATATAATTAGGTTAAAATGAAGCATCTTATTTGATTCTCCTTTTGGCCCACAGAAAATTGGTATCACTTAAAAAAATGTAAAGGGGTAATAAATACATGCAGATTCAGCCTCCGGTGAATTCCCTCTGAAAATAGAGCAGGGATGTGAATAGTCTTCCTGTCATACAGAGTGCATTGGAAAGTAGATTTTGGCAGATATAGGTAAGTGAAAATTAAATACCTTATCATTGGATCTCCTCTTCCGACCCATATTAAAGTTGTTTTAGTTTTTAACATTCTTTGCTTTTCTTTCTATTGATGTTGTCATCCATTTTATTTTGCTATTATTGTTACTTTTTTGTTTTTGTATGCTTTTTGAAACACTTTTTGTAGGCTTGTTTGTATGAAACACAAGATGGGTGAATCTATTGAGACAGTAACTGGATTAATGGATTCTTAGAGGTCTGGCAGAAGAAGTTAGGGAAAATAGAAAACTGAAAACAAGAAATACAAGAAAAATAATGTTCTAAAAACGTATTGTGATAAGAATCGTATAAATCTTCTTAAGATGCTTGAACCATTGAATTGTATGATATGTGAATTATGTCTAAATAAAACTTTTTTAAGATATATTGGTAGTTATTGGTGACTGGCATGCAAAAGTTGGGAACAAAGTTGAAGTAACAGTGGTTGGAAAATATGGACTAGGTGATATAAATGAAGCTGGAGGTCTCATGATAAAATCTGACAAGACCAAGAGCTTGTTCATAGTAAATACCTTTTTTTTCAACAATACAAAAGGTGACTATACTCATGGACTTCTCCATATGGAATACGCAGAAATAAAGTTGACTACATCTGTGGGCAGAGATTATCTGTGGGCAAAATTAGCAGTTGAAACTTGGCCAGGGGCTGACTGTGGAATAGACCATCAATTGTTCATATATAAGTTCAGGATAAAACTGAAGAAAATAAAACAAGTAGATGATATCCAAATTATGACCTTGAAGTTATCCAACCTGAATTTTCAAAGCACCTCAAGAATAGATTTGATGCAATGAACATTCAAGGCAGAAGAGTTGATGAGCTGTGGGAGGATGTCAACATCTTTTATGAAGAAAGCAAAAGGTCATCAAAAAGGCAGGAAATAAAATATCAAAATGGATGTCAGGAGACACTCTGAAACTTGCTCTTAATCATGGAGCTTAAAAACAAAAACAAACCTTACTACCACCAAGTCAATGCTGACTCAAAGCGACACCCTATGGGTTTCGGAGCCTGTAACTATTGAATAATTGAGTAGCTAAAGGAAATGCAACAAAGGATGAAGTGAAAGAGTTTCAAGGAAATTTTCAAAGGGCAGCTCAAGGCAAAACCAAATATGATGAAATGTGCAAAGACCTAGAATTAGGAAACCAAAAGGGAAGAGCAAGCTCAGCTTATCTTAAACTGAAAGAACTCAAGAAAACATTCAAGGCCCGGCTTGCAATCTTGAAAGATTCTATGGGGGAAAATATTGAATGATGTAGCAAGCATTACAAGATGATGGGAAGAATACACAGAGTCACTGTACTAAAAAGAACTAGATGCCATTCAACCACTTCAAGAAGTAGTATATGGGCAAGAACCAGGGGTGCTGAAGGAAGACATTCAAGCTGTACTGAATGTATTAGCCAAAAACAAACCTTCAGGAATTGATGGAATACAATTGAACTTTTTCAACAAGCTGATAAAGCACTGGAAATACTCACTAGTCTATGCCAGGAAATGTAGGAGATGCCACTTAGCCAACTGACTAGAAGTGATCCATATTTGTACCCATTCCAAAGAAAGGTGACCCATCAGAATGCTTAAATTATAGAACAATATCACTGATAACATGTTTAAGTAAAATTTTACTGATGATCATCCAACAATGGCTCAGTACAGTGACAGGAGCAGCCAGAAGTTAAGACCATATTAAGAAGAGACTGTGGAACAATGGATATCATTGCAGGTGTCAGGTGAATGTTGTATTTTATTGACTATGCCAAGGTACTGGACTGTGTTGAACATAACAACTATGGATTATCTTGAGAAGAATGGGAACTCCAAAACACTCCATGTGATCATGAGGAACTTGTACTTGGATGAGGAGGCAGGTATGCAAACAAGAAAAAAAGAATATCTCGTGGTTTAAAATCAGGAAAAGTGTGTATCAGGATTGTATTTTTTCACCATACTTATTCAATTTGTATGCTGAGCAAATAATCAGAGAAACTGGATTACTTAGAGAACAGCATCAGGATTGGAAGAAGACTTGTTAACAACCTTCACTATGCAGATAACACAACCTTGTTTGCTGTGATAGGTTTCTTGTGCCAACACGGCACCAATAAGAAGATATGTGTGGAGTTTAACCTGTAATTTGGGTAGCAGCTTGATGAACTGCTTTGAGGTGTGACTGAGAGAAATGCCTAACTGGAGGCTGTCCCCTCTCTCGTTCTCCCTGGTGGTCCTGGTGGTTGGACCAGCAAGTGGACCATGATGGATGGTGTTGCTTTGCATGCTGTTCAATGTCATGGCTCAACCCCACCTTTCTGTGTCTGCTGCCTTCAGGCCAACTCTGCTTGTCTTGCCCCCACTCCAGATACTGCCTCCATCCACTTCACATCTCTACACCATGAGGCCCCACCATGACCTGCTTTGCAACACTGTGCTACTGGCCTCTGCTGCACCTAACCGTTTCATCTTCCTATGCCTGCTTCCTTGACTACGTGAGTTGGAAGGACTTCATTATATTGTGTCCCTCCAAAGTGAGTTGGATTGAGTTCTATACACTGTTCTGTGGACTAATTTGCTGTTATATTTATTTTGGCCATATAAACACACACATAAAGTCTTAAGTGCCCTGGGTTTGTTGCTCTAGAAAACCCTGCCTAACACACTTGCTAAAAGTGAAGATTGTTTGAAGTACTTGCTGATGAACATCAAGGGCTGCATCTTTCAGTATGGATTACAACTCAATGTAAAAAAAAAAATCCTCAGAACTGGACCAGTAGGTAACATCATGGAAATAAAGGGAAAAAAGTGGATTGGTCAAGGATTTTTATCCTTGGTTCCATGATCAATGTTCATGGAAGCAGCAGACAAGAGATCAAAAGATGAATTTCATTAGATAAATCTGATACACAAGACTTCTTTAGAGTATTGAAAAGCAAAGATGTTACTTTGAGGACTAAGATAAGCATCATACAAACCATGGTATTTTCAATGGCCTCACTGTGGTAGTTACATAATCTGCTGTCAATGTGGGACTTGAAAAAATTCAGAGTGAAGAGTGGAGGCTAGTCTGTCAATCAGATCATAGCCACTGAGGCCTCTGTTTGGGCATGACTTTCTCCTGAGAATTCTGGGAAATCTGATTTTTCCTTCTTGAAGGCAGAAGACACACATTCTCTCTGGGCTCACTCCCTTGGAGACGCTCTTGGTATCACACATATGGGCTAATATTTGACTTATGGACTTGATCTGGACTGGGCTGGGATGTTTCCTCAATATTCAATTGCTCTTGTATATAAACCTCTTTCTTATTCACATATGAGTCTCCATGAATTTGTTTCTCTAGTCTACCCAGACTAACACACTCATGTGCATGTAGAAGTTGGACATTCAATTAAAAAGATTGTAGAAGAAATGATGCATTTGAATTGTGGGGCTGGAAAAGAATATTGAAAGTCCTTTGCTACAATGACAAACCAATCTGTGTCGGAAGAAGTAAGGCCAGAATACTCCTTGGCAACAAAGATGGCAAAACTCTAGAGAGACTGATAACCGGAGAAGGACATCATGCTTGTGAAAGCATTGGGATAGAGGAAAAAGGAAGGCCATCAAGGAGCTAGATGGACACAACAGCAGAGGAGATGGGCTCAAACATAAGAACAACTTTGAGGATGCCACAGAAATGGGCGACGTTTCATTCTATTGTATGCAAGATCCTTATGAGTCGGAAATAACTCAGAGGCACCTAGCAACAACGTGATGACTGCTTTTCTTTGGTGAAGAATGTGACGTTAGCTGGTATTAATGATTTGTCAGGCCTTATATAGCCCTTGAGACTGACATGTGCCGCCCATGCTACAAAACCAAGGTCTACATGCCACAAATGAACTAAATCTCCATGATTTTATAAATCTATCCAAGTAAGGACACTTGGATTGACTGCGTTATACTGGATGAAAGAGAACAGCAAGTCCAGGTGCTACTGCTAAAACCACCTGAGTCCTACTTCCTCAGCTATAAAACCCTGGGACCACCATGTTGTTCAGTCTCAATGAGATAGTATATATTGAAATGTGAAAATATATGATAAATTCTTGCTTTATGAATGCAAGGTCTACTTTTTTAAAGCTTTAAAATTATTACTTTACTAAGTTTTTAAATTATATTACTCACACAAATTTCTTAAGTATTACTTAAGAACACACATATTACACTGATACGTGAAACTGTGCCAAATATCACAGCAATAGAAATCCAAGGAATATTACTGTCGTGCTTAGCATAATTAATTCTATTAGATAAATGAAGAATAGTCAATAAATTCAGCTTGGCAGCTCTTCCTTTTTCTGGTAATTGACTAATAATATAATTAATCAAATTTCAAAACCAAGTTTCATAGAAAAGTGAGTTATATTTAAATTTTTTAGTATACTATTTAAAAGAAAATGTATGCTGCTTTATTTTTCAGGCAGAAAATATTCTAGAATTTCAGAAAAATCTGAAGGTAGAAATAAATTACAGATATTTGAATGCCCTGTAAAAGAATGCATGTTGCAGCATGCCTGGTGATTTTTATTGTTGGGAGTAAGTTACATACTTTAGAAAGTTAGTGGTGCTTGCCAAAGTGGAGGTAGACTGACTGACAAGAATAAAGACTGCCCTTTTGCCAAGCAAACATTGTATTCAAGTCACTGAAAATACTTGAAAGCAAAGAAACCCTAGATTAAATTATACAGGTCATTAAATTTATTTATTAAAGCTCTCCTAATCTTTCATCTACAATCATACTGACCTAATGCATATTTTTAATAGTTAATAAAGTATTAAGTATGTTAATGTATTGTTAAATTTGCCTCAAACCATACCCATGTGGGCTGTGAGCTCCCTGTCTGAATCTAAGACATGGTTCATTACAGTAGTGGGATGCAAATAATTTAACAGCTGGATTGCTGCCCTAAAAATGGCTTTAAGTCTTAAAACAATTATATACCCAAGGGTAGTTTATTATTTCATACACTTAATACTTAAATAAGAACAATAAAAGAAGTACACAAAGCCAGATTATGTTATAAGAAAAAGTTTTTAAATATAAATGAAAAACTATTGAATAATACCTGACCCAAACCCAATAAAACTGCCATCTAAATTATTTCCTTATTGCTTCTTGATTGGCCTTCTCACTTGAAACAATCTTCACTTTTATCCAATCATCATTGGCTGTGTGATTTATCCTTAACCATCTTTTTCTTCTAGGAGTAGAATCCCATTCCTTTAGAAGTAGGCTGATTAGAAAATAGCCATTGTGTTTGATATATTAGAAACAGGTGGAAAGATAGGGATGGGCAGGGCCAGGACTGAACAGGGGCCTTCTGGTGCTGTGGTCAGAGATGCTGTCCGCTTGTGATAGAAGATCTCAATGGCCAGAAGCATTGCATTGAAGGCGACGTGGGTGAGGTGCACTGACAGATTGTCCCGTAAAGTGAATGCTCAGGACGGGAGTTTGATGATCCAGGCCACAGAATTTCTTTGCTTAGAGTTCACTTTATGAACCCTTTCTGGAGCATGTCTACAAGCTCTCTACACAAACAATCTGGTGGGAAAGAGAAGCCCATTAACAAGAGACATGAAAACCAGTCCTCCATGCATGCTCCAAAGAAAGAACTGCCTCCTATTCCAAAAATGCTTCACCCATAACTAAGCATACATCTCCAGCTCCAGCAGTACAGTCAACAAATGGCACACATGCTTCTTATGGGCCCTTCTACCTGGAATACTCTCTACTTCCAGAATTTACCTTGGTTGTGAAGCAGAAGTTACCAGAAATCTATATGCAGCCATCTTACCGTCCTGCATCATTGTGGTTTGGAATAATATTCAGATGGCAGGGACTTTATCAAGATGGCATATTTAACTCTACAGTTTACACCCTTGATAACTACCCAGATAGGGACGGTCCACGCTTGGTGTTTGATATTCCCATCATTCACCAGCTAGTTGATCCCACCTCAGGTGAACTGGGTGTGAAGAGAGCATTTGAAAAATGGAGATGGAATAATGACCAGATCTGGCAAGTGTTAATGTACGCGAGAAGAATTTTTTACAAAATTGACACAACAAGCCCCCTAATCCCAGAGGCTGCTTTACTCTACAAAAAAGATGCCCACTTTTTAAAAAAGTAAAGTGGTTGACAGGGTGAAGGCGTGCACAGCTCACTTATTTGATCAACCTAAAATAGAAAACCCCTATGCAATTAGCTTTTCTCCATGAAATCCTTCTGTGCATGATGAAGCCAGAGAGTAGATGTCGACTCATAAGAAGCCTGAAGCACAGTACAATAAAAGTGTTTATGTTGCTGGCCTGTCATGGGTAAAACCTGGCTCGGTGAAACTTTTCAGTAAAGAAGAGAAAACAGTAGCAACCTAAGAGGTGGTGAATCTTGTGCACTGTGCACTTTCCTGCTGGACTCTGGCCTAGTTAAAGCTGACCGATGGCCAGGGACTGCCTGAATAGTAAAATTGTGTGGACAAGGATGGAGATCAGTATTCTCCGTGTGTTTTTGGTTTTCCCAGTTGGTTTTGGAAAGTTCTCTTTAAGTAATGCATTACTTCTGTCAGCAGTATCTTTAGAGTGGTTAACTAGTTCAATATTCCACATTGTTGGGGACCTTGAGGCTTACATATTTTTCTGAACGTAATGCTAAAGGTAAGTTGCATTCGTTGAAACTAAATTAGAATAGGAAGAGTGGCTTAGAATGGCAGTGGCTTAATGATTTTTAAACCATTGATTTCAATTGTACATATTTTAGGATGTGGGAGAGCAAGTTCCATAGCAGAAGGTCATTTGAAACTCAGTGCTCAGCCCACTGTCTTCCTGATTTATAAACTGTTGTCAGTCGGGTACATTATTAGATGAGTTATAGGAATCCAGACACTTACTCATTGTTGTGTTTTTTAAGCAAATTACTTACTGTATTTTTATGACGGGAGGAGAAAAAGTGTTAAAAATTATTTCTAATGAAGTCAAATATTTAAATAAAAAAGAAAAGAAACAGGTGACTTCTTTAGACATATTTTGTTCATCTTTGAAAAAACCCTTTCAGTTTCTGTTGAACTTACACCAATGGATCTGACAATATTTTTAACTCTTTGAAAACTTTTAGAGATTAATAATATCTGGTGGGAATTTGGAGCAGAACGCAAAGCTGAAATCAATGACGGTATGTCACCTTCCGGTTGTTATTCTCTTTATGTTATATGTTATGTTTATTTGTTATATGTAACAAATACAAAGGAATTAAAAATGTGGGATTTCATCAAAAGTATAATAAGTCTAATGAAATTAATATACAATTTTATAAACATAGTTCTAATTTTTATACTTACAGATGGAATAAACATTACTATGGGCACTTAAAATACATTATTGCTCAGATGAGCATGAAAAATGTAAATTTGTTAGTGCCACAAGGGGGGGCTTCCCAGTCATACACCTTAGAGAGAACCCTTATTACAAGTGCCATTTTAACAACTGGTTTGTCAAATTCAACAAAAATTAGATATTGGTTCTGCCTAACCAAGGTGAACCAGCTGAATTCCACCACTGGTTCATTACTAACATTGCTTAGGACTTAAACTAAATGCAAACTCATTGCCCTCAAGTCAATTCCAACTCATAACAACTCTATAGGACAAACTAGAACTTCCCCTTTGGGCTTTTCAAAGCTGTAAGCAGCTTTGGGTCAGAACCAACTCAAGGGCACCTATGTTAGACAGGCTTCTCTAGAGAAACAAAACCAGGGCACTTATGATTTTATATGTATTTAGATAGATACATACATAAGAAATAAACAGCTAATTAGTCTATAAAGCAGTACAAATGGCTCAGTATAACTCACTTCCGTAAGACAAGAAAGCAGTCAAGAAAGCAGACAGCTCTGTAGAGCAATTCAGACAATCCAGCCACATGCAGCAAACAGCAAGGCAGTTCACCAACAGTCAGCCAGATGACAGGATCTGGCAGTCTCCAGCTCAAGAGGTATATACTCCAGTAGCATATCTTAAAAGGTCTTGCAAAAACCTCAAACTACAGTGACACAGTCATGGATTAGGTATCCCAGAGGTAGCGTAGCTTGCAAGTTAGACAGAGAACCAGCTAAGGCAGCTGCACACTGGTCCAATTATCAAAGACCAAGAGACAAGAAAGGTGAGGCTTGCTGAACCATTTATATCATCAGCCTTTAATTAATCCCACATGTGTTTATTGGCCAGGTTGGCACAGTAAACCTACCTATCACAATCCACCTCTTGCCATTGGCAACTGTAGACAATTCTTTAGCCATATATAATTTCCAGACATTAATGAAATCACACTTATACTTAACATCAAACATCTATCATACATATTAATGAAAACATATCGAGTCCAATTGTATCTGATACATCATACATGAACAAAGGAAAGATACGCAATAAGCACATATAAAGAAAATACACTGACAATCATGAACCTCACTTTTGCAATTGATTACATGGTCATAACTGATAGGTAGAACTACCTTCTTCTACTACTACCTTTTTGTATTACCTTTGACCCCAGCAAGCACCTCAGCTGGCTGTGGTTTTTTTGCCTGGTGGTGTGACCCAGACCTTCATTCCTGAGGGATCTGAGTCATTAAATGTCCTGTCAGGATTGGGTTGTTGTAACCATTTACTTTAATCACAAGGCATGGTAGTACTACGAGTCGGCTTTTGGGATATACTGTATTCCAGACATATTCTTCTTTACCTCCATTATGTAGCACCAGTCCAATTCCTCCTTGGTAATCAGGATCAATCACACCACTCAATACAGTGACACCCTTCTTGACCTGTTGATCCAAAGGCATGAGAAGCCCAAAGTGGCCAGGGGGCATTCTCAGCTGCCAGTTCAGTGGAATCATCATTGCATGTGTTATGTGAGATTGAGGAAGACTTTGTAGATCGGTGTCCGACATAAGGGCTAATCTCAGACTTTTAGGTTTGGACAGCATTGAGTTGGGATGCTTTCTTAATGTACATTTACCCCTTATATAAAACTCTCTCATATAAAATATGGGTGTCTATGAATTTTGTTTCTCTAGTCAACCCAGACTAACACAGCACCCAACAACAAAATAACAGGTGGAACCTGTACATAGAACAAGAGACAGTTATTTGAATGGAACAAGAGATACTGAATGGTTTAAAATAAGGAATGGTATGGAGTCAAGATCGTATCTTTTCACCATACTATTCATTCTGTATCTGGAGCTAATAATCTGAGAAAATATAAGGTATTAAAAAGAAAGCAGGAAGGAACAACTCAGGCCTGGTCATCAGCCCCCTTTCCTCCGGTCCTTATGAATTACTGGTTTCTGGGGACAGGGGCGTGCAGGGTCCGCCATGGAGCCAGAGCAGATGCTGGAAGGACAGACCCAGGTTGCAGATAATCCTCACTCTGCATACAGTCTCACAGACAATGTTGAGAGGATCTTGGAAAATGAGAAGACAAATGCAGAGAAGTCATCCAAACAGAAGGTGGCCCTCCAGTCTTTGCCAACCCTTGCCTACCTGGATCAGACAGTGGTGCCCATATGACTGCAGGGACTTGCTGTGCATGCAAAGGAGAGACCACCAAACACTATTGAATATCTAGCATCCTATCTTTTAAAAAACAAGGCACAGTTTGAAGATCGAAATTGACTTATTGGGAAGAACAGAGAATTGTTTGCTACTAGAGGTTTACACGATTAAGAGGCACTTTTGGTTGCTGTGACTGCCCCCACCTCTTTTTTATTTTTTTTGAAATAGAGGAACCTTGAGAACCAGAACATATTAACCTTGGTTTGGTGAATCATAATACTTATTTAATGAGCATATTTTGTGCAATCTTTTTCTCAGATTGTCTTTAACTTTTGTTTTTAAAATCACCAAAATAAATTGTTAAAATGTCATTAAAAATAAATTTAAAATATAAAAGGAAACAACATCAGTATTGGAGAAAGACTCACTAGCAACCTCCAATAAGCTAATGGCAGAAACTTGTGTGCTGAGGGCACGAAGTACATCAGGTGCTTACTAATCAAAGACCTGTACCCGTAGTACAGATTACACCTCAATGTAAAGATAAGAGAAATCCTCACTATTGGACCAATACACAACATCATGATAAATGGAGATACGTTTGAAGTTATCGGGGATTTCATCTTAGTTGGCTCCAAAATCAACATTCATTAAAGGAGCAATAAGAAATCAAAAGACAGATACTTCATTAAACACAGTGAAGATGTCACTGTGAGGACTAAAGTGCACCTGACCCAAGCCTTAGTTATTTTTAATCGTGTGCATTTGAAAACTGGGCAATTATTAAGGAACACTAGAGAAGAAATTATGCATTTGATTATAGTGTGGGTGGAGAATATTGAATATTCTATGGAATGACAATAATAAAAATAATCTGTCCTAGAAGAAGTACAATCAGAATGCTCCTTAGAAGACTTAATCAGAACGCTCCTTAGAAGACTTCATCTCACATACTTTGAACATGTGACCAGGAAAGTCTTAGTCCCTAGAGAAGGACATCACGGTTGGTAAAATAGCTAGTAAAAAAAATGAAGATTCGCAAAGAGATAGATTGACATATTGGTTGTAACAATGGGCACAAGTACGGGAATGATTGTAAGCATGGTGCAAGACTAGGCAGTGTTTAGTTCTGTTGTACGTAGGGTCACTATGAGTTGGAACCAACTCGATGGCACCTAATGACAACAAATATGAAATGAGCTGCGTAGTGAAATAGAGGGTCTATTATAATAGGTCTAGCACTCGTCTGTCATTTTGCTATATTGAGGTAGTTTGCTTTATCTGTTGGCTTGTGTTAAGCAACCACATTAAATATGCTTGAGCAGAACTTCCAGACCAAGAATAGACTAGGAAGAAGAAACTGGTGGCTATCACTGATGGTTTAGCCACTGTAAATCTTATGAGTAACAACCACAGCAGGCATTTTGGTTGAAATTATCATTATTGTTATTATTATTATTAATTTTTTGCAAGGGATCACCTCTTCTGGTGGCAGGGTCAAGAGAGAGATCTACTGTACTCTCCAACAGACTTATAAGTCTTTTAAAATATTTTATTGACATATCGTACTCATTCCAATATATCCCTTCTCTTCCCATACAGTTTGGTTGTTCAGTCCCATTGGGTGAGGCTATATAATCATCAGTGTTACCAACAGCCCTCTCTCTCCCTCCCCCCACCCATTTCCTGTATCCTCAGGGAAACTTTACTCCTGTCGGTGTCTCTGAGGGATCATCTGTCTTGACTCCCATGTTAGGTAGAAATTATTTATCTTCCAGAAATATAATGGAAAGAATTTTTGTACCTGGAAGACATACATTTGTCTTAGTTTCTTCGTGCTACTGCAAGACCTCAGCAAACAGAAAGTTATTTTCTCATAGTTAAGGATTCAGGACCCTAACTCTATTGTGTAGGGCTCTCAGCGCCCAACAGTTGACCAGATCCTTAGGAGCAACTTTGTGATCATGGCAAATAAGATAGACAGCCGGGCACAGGGGCTCCTTTGCCCTTTGTCAGGATCAAGACAAGCCAATGTATTTTCCAATGGATATATAGTCATGTGACTTACAGATCTTTCAATAGGCATACACATAATATGGTGAACATGTAATAGAGGGAATGGGTAATCTAATAAGTGGGTTATGGAATGAGTCTGCGGCCTAAACTCTTAAGTCCTGAGCCCGCTATGAACACTCTATGATCGGTATCAGAAGAAAGTGCTAGAAGGGAGTTAGTTACTCTTTGGGGTGGGACAGACAATAGAATTTGATTGCTCTTAATTACAAATAACCTCCAGGCACAGTAAACAGCCAAGCACAGGCTTTAAACATCTTATATAGTAGTATTTTGTGTTAGACCACATTGACCAGAGAAACAAATCCAAGGACACTTTTATGTATATAAGAGAGAGCATCATATCAAAGAGCAATTGCATATTGAGAAAATATTCTAGTCTAATCTAGATCAAGCCCATAAGTCCAATATTAGCCCATATGTGCGATACTAGTCTATAAATTCCTCTCCAGACTCATGCAGTGTGTTAGTCTGGGTAGATTAGAGAAACAATTCACAAACAGTCATATTTTATGAGAGTTTTATATAAAGGGTAATTGTACATTACGAAAGCATCCCAACCCAGTCCAGTCCAAGCCCATAAGTCTGACATTAGTTCATATGTCTAATATCGATCTACAAAGTCCTCCTCAGACTCACGAAACACACACAATGACCAAATGCAGGAGGAAAGCAAAATCAGTGAGCATATACATCTCGGCGGTGGCAGGGGTCTACACGCAGCTTCTCCAGCACCCAGGGCTGCATCAGGGTAGGTGCATGTGGCTTCTCCTCAAGGATGTCTCACAGGAAGTGAGCCTTGCCAGCTGAGGCAGAGAACTAGCTAAGGCGGCCTCAACTGATCTGACCATCAGAGAATAACAGACCAGAATGGCAAGGCTCACCAAGCCCTTTATCTCTCTGCCCTTCAATTTATCCCACATGTATTCATTGGCCAGGTTGGCACAATAAACTTTAACTATCACATGCAGTACATGCAATGATGCTGAATACAGGAAGATCGCAGGTTAGTGGGTGAAAATTCTTGTGGATCCAGTGGCAGTGGAAGCATCTTAGCATTGGTGTGGTTCTCCACATGGCTCCTCCAGCTTTCTGAGTGTGGCTCCTCAATGCAGCTCCATGTGGCTGGTCAACAGGAATGTGAAAGCAGAGAGGGAAGGGGAGAGAGTGGACCCCTCCAGGGAGAAAGAGGGGAACTTCCCAGAATTCTCATGAGAAGACTATACCCACAAGAAGGCATCAGCAGGCTGTGACCTGATTGACAGGCTAGACTCCACCCCTACACTTACTTATCAAATTGACAAGAAATTATGGACCTACCACAACCTTTATGGAGGACTGCTGTAGGAATGATTCATGAGAATGTGTATTAAGAATCATTTTTATCTCATAACCACATGGGCCTTCCTCTACCGGAGTCGGCTTCCCAGACCCCGTAATTATGAGCATAGAGAATTTGGCCCTCAGTTTCCCACACTATTAGAAAGTTTTCTGTCTTCTCTGGAAAAAAACTGATTATCTCAGCTTCTATGATGTTCTCAGCATTCTTGGAGGTGTCCACGTGATGTCTATTTTCCCCATTATCCCTGCTTGCTTCTGCTCCTAATGAGTTCCTTTTTTTTTTTTAAACATTTTATTAGGGGCTCATACAACTCTTATCACAATCCATACATATACATACATCAATTGTATAAAGCACATCTGTACATTCTTTTCCCTAATCATTTTCTTTTTTTTACATTTTATTAGGGGCTCATACAACTCTTATCACAATCCACACATATACATACATCAATTGTATAAAGCACATCCGTACATTCTTTGCCCTAATCACTCTCAAAGCATTTGCTCTCCACTTAAGCCCTCCACATCAGGTTCTCTTTTTTTTTCCCCCTCCCTACCCGCTCCCCCCTCCCTCATGAGCCCTTGATAATCCACAGATTGTTATTTTGTCATATCTTGCCCTATCCGGAGTCTCCCTTCCCCCCTTTCTCTACCGTCCATCTCCCTGGGAGGAGGTCACATGTGGATCCTTGCAATCAGTTCCCCCTTTCCAACCCACTCACCCTCCACTCTCCCAGCATCGCCCCTCTCACCCTTGGTCCTGAAGGTATCGTCCACCCTGGATTCCCTGTGCCTCCAGCTCCCATATGCACCAGTGTACAACCTCTGCCCTATCCAGTCCTGCAAGGTAGAATTCGGATCATGGTAGTTGGGGGGAGGAAGCATCCAGGATCTGGGGGAAAGCTGTGTTCTTCATCGGTACTACATCGCACCATGATGAGCTCCTTTCAGAGCTCTCAAGTGATTGGCACTCCAAGTCAAGATGGCCATGTAACCACCTGGAGAGACTCTCCATCTCCAGCAATCAAGAGGAAAACATCAAGAAAGAGAAAACAGCATGCAAGGAACCACAGAGAAGAACTCAATAGATAAGTAACCTGAGCCTCTCGAGGTCCAGGGTAAGCACACCCCTGAGATGTCTAGTGCTTCCTCCAAGACACCAAGCCACTGATCTCACAGCAGACTTGAATGCGCTCTTCGCTTCCCAGCTGGCTTGAACTTCATACACTTTACCTCCAGACTCCCCTTCATCCTAAACAGTGTGAGTCTAACCCCCTCCAACCTGGGCCACTTGAACTCTACTCCTTCAGGACAGCTAGCTATACTTGTTCCTACTCTACCTCCCAAACTACAAAACCTCTGATCTCTTTGCTTTCAAGTAATCCCACTCAACCTCTCACCTCCAGCCTGATGCCAGCTTAAATTTATCCCTTCCAATCCAATCACCCAAGTGGACAGTCACTCACTCCTAGGCACTGCTTGCAACTGATCTCTGTCCTAGACATTCTTGAGCCCTCCACGACTAAGTTTAGATCCCATTTTTGTTGTAGTAGTTGTTGTTTTGTTTTTCCCCCCTTCCTCATCTTTAAAACTAAATCTTGTATTCAATACTATCAGTTCTTCCATACATTTTAATAGTTTCTACAAATAAGTCAGCAATACCCTCCTCTCTCAGCCAGCAACTCATTTAACTAACCTCAGGTCATTCAGGGCAATACTCTACTCCCTATAACTGCTTGGGCCTCACCTCCTCTGCCCTGTGTCATCCCAATTAAAGGTTCCTGGTTCTGCTACCTCCACCTGGGACCCTTCTCAAAGAGCCCCACCCCCTTCACATCCACTCAGCCCCAGACAAGTGAAGCCACTCTACCTCCCAAACTACAAGACCTTGAGTCATTTAGCTCTCATGGCCCCACTCTACCCCTAGACTCTAGCCCAGGGTCTTCCTAAAACTACTGCTGCCAGACCAAACACCTAAATGGGTACAGCCTCCTGCCCTAGGCACTGTTTGCAATTGCCCAACTGATCCCTGCGCTGCACATTGTTAAACTCTCTTGGGGCAAAGTTTAGACCCCCCAGCTTCTTTCATTTTCTCCCTTCATTAAAATGAAATCCTGTGCCTTTTTTTTTTTAGTCATTTTATTGGGAGCTCGTACAGCTCTTATCACAATCCATACATACATCCATTGTGTCAAGCACATGTGTACATTTGTTGCCATCATCATTCTCAAAACATTTTCTTTCTGGTTGAGTCCTTGGTATCAGCTCCTCATTTTCCCCTCCCTCCCACTTCTCATGAACCCCTGATAATTTATAAATTATTATTTTGTCATATCTTATACTTTTACCCTTTTATGGTTTCTTTTTAATCAGTACTATCCTTTCTTTCACTCTCTTGAATAAAAATATTTTCTACCATTTCCATAATCCTCAACAATGTCCTAATCTATCAATCAACACCTCATTTAGATCATCCCAAGGCCATTTAGAGCAATAGCCTGCCCCCTATGACCAGTCATGCCTCACAGATGCGTTACTCTGCTGCCTCCTCCTTGACCCTTCTCAGAGACCCCTGGCCCTTGAAAGGCATGAGTCCCATGCCCATCTCACCCACTCACCCTGGACTGCCCTGAGAAACTTCCCCATATCCTGCTGCCCCACGCAACACCTTTGTCTCCAGGGAACAGTCAAAACTAAACATACAGCAATCCCAAGCACGTGACCCGGTGCAGTCAATCTCCATAGGTGCTGATCATAATTGTTCAATGGATTCTTCCTTGTGCGTCCAGCAAAGTCCCGAAACTCACTCAGCATTCCACCTTTCACCTGACCACACCAGCAACACAACTGCTGAGCAGAGCTTAGACCCTAACTAGCACCAAGAGCGCCTCCCTTTTTCTCCTTTGCCTCTTTCGCTTTCTTCAAAATAAAAGTTGGTGCTACTTTCATAATTATTGTTCAATTAATATTATACTTTCGTTCTTTCAAAATAGAAAATCTTTTAAAAACAATTCTTAAGTTAGCACGACCTGATCTCCCCCACCCACCCCCTTTCCTCTATTACTTTTCCTTCCATTCTTTTCATCTTTCCCCTCTTCCCTATTCTACCCCTTCTCCTGCTACTAAGTTACTGAATTCTACCTTAAACCCATCATTAGCAAATTAAAGGAACTTCCATGGACTTAAGATTGAAATATCCTAGTGTCTGAAGAAGCAGAAGACTACTATTCCAAGTCCATGGATATGGAAGTCACTGGAATTCAGTTCAAAGTTCTTGCCTTGAGGATGCCCAATAAATGGCAACTTAACACTGCCATATATGTGCTATTTCCATACTCTCTTTGCCTTTTATGGCATACTTCACCCAGTTCTCCCTCTATGAATGAGCATTATTAAAAGTTTTACTCTATTGCCAACCTTTATTGTTTGTGTAAATAGTGTCTACTAAGTTGTTAAACTACATATTTGTTCTAAACAACAGTCCTGTACATGTATCTTTCTTTTTCTCCACGGTATTTTAAATTATAAACCAGTGACTAAATTAATGGTAATATCCATAAAACTGCCATATGCCCTCAGGAGATAACTTACAATGTCCTTCAACAAAATGATGATTTCTTTAAATTGAACCAAGGACATATATAAACCATAGATGTGTGATGGATTTTGAGCTCACAATTAATCATAGGCTTTACCTAAGAATTGTTGGTCCTTGTGACATTGCCCTGTTCAACCCCTGCCCCTGTGAATTGATCATTGAACATATGGGTGCCATACAAAAATGTGGTGAAGAAAACAAATGGTTCCCAGCTAACCAGAAATAATAATGACTGGCGTCTTCAGGGCTTGTGTTAAAACAAGCAGCCTTCTAACTGTAGTGTCAAAGTCCACATGGAAAGAGCACACCAGCCTTTGTGATCTAAGAACTGTAAATAATAATTAAAAAATTGGAGGAGGGAAGGATATTATAGCTTAGATGCTGAATACTTGGTTTGCAGAAGGTTAGGGATAACAGTGAAAGTCAAAAACCTATTTTGGGGTCCCACATTCAGATTAAGCCTCTGGTGAATCGCCTCTAACTATGGAACAGGGCTAAGAAAGACCTTATGAGACAGAATGCATTACAAGATGTGTCACTACAGTGGTAGTTAGGCCAAAAGGTGACTCTTTATCATTTGATCTCCCTCTTGATCCAATGTTTAATGGTTGATGCTATTAATATTTTCTGCATTGTTTATAATTGAGGATTTTCTCTGTTTGATTCTGTCATTTGTTTCTGTATCTTTTATATACAAAACCCAAGATAGGGAAATCTATAGAGACAACAACTACATTAATAGTTTCAAAGGGGCATGGCAGGAGAGGTTAACGGGAAATGGAGAGCTAACTACAGCAAGTACAAAGAAGAAAGAATGTCCTAGAATTGATCATGGTGATGATTAAACAACTCATGAATGAATGTAATTGAACTATTGAAAGATGGGATAGTGAATTGTATGTTAGTGAAACTGTTATAATTCATTCATTCATTCATTCATTAAAATAAAGTGATTGGCATAAAACATATCTATACTGATTTGGCCTCAGTAAGGTAACAAATGAAACCTTAGTCCCAAATAGAATTATATCCATAGTTATAGGATTTGGGATTTGCAACACATATTTTAGGAGTTTATAATCCAATCCATAATAATATCTGTCATTCCTAGTTATCATAGACCTTGTTTTTAAGTTTTATTCATGCTCATAAGTGCACAGGCTGTATGTAAGCATACACTGAACACAGATGGCACATTTATGTAGATTCATTTAAAATACAGTGACACTGTCACTGGATGGTGGTGGGGAATAGTAATCTGTTACTCATTTCCTGATATAACTGCTATTTGTCACGTATCATTCTGAAACTACCTTGTGGCTTTTCTGTTCAATCTTATTACTAAAAAGAAAGTAACTGAAATAATAGTTTAGCTGAATGTCTCCGATTTAGAAGTTGTAAGACTTTAAAATTAAAGGGCCATGGCAGTTATGTAAGTAATACAGCTAAGAAATAAAGAACAAAAAAGAAACAAAGGTTGAGGTTCATAAAAGGAAAATATCAGTTCTTTTGCAGAAATTATATATATGTAAGGAGGATATAGTTCACTTAACAAATATTTACTAAACATATATGATATCTTGGACTAAACCCAACTCATTCTAAAATGAGTAAGGCATAGTCTTCTCTCATAAGATGCTTATAATCTAAAAGGTCCAAAAAGGAAACATAGTATATTAAGTAGCAAGCCGAGATGATGAATAGAGTCTAGAAAAAGTGCATTTAGTGTCACCTGCATTATGGGAATCTGAGAAGAAAGACCTGGCAAACCCAGATTAAAGCCAAGGCAATCCTATGGAGATGTTCCACTCTGTAACACATAGCATTGCTATGATTCAAGGGTCAACTTTATGGCAACTAACAAACACAGATTAAAGGAAGAATTTCTGGAGAGAATGATGATTTATCCTTGAAGAGTGGACCAGATAAGAAAAATAGAGTATTTCAGAAAGGATTGTTGTGAGACATTTAGTAGAAAAGAGTGTGAAGTATACAAAATATCAAATCTAAAGCAGGGAGGGACAGGAAATGAGGTTGGGCAGATAGAGGGAACACAATTTATAAAAGACACTTACATCATTGCTAAGGAGCTCAGGGACTAACCATGGCATGACCACAATCAAGTTAGATCTAGATCTACATTTTAGCTAAAATACAGTTGTAATGCCAAAGAAAATAAGTTAAACATGCACATAAGGAAGCTTCATTGGTGTGATTGGAAGAATTAAGTATTACTTACATCTTTCATTCAAAGTTTACATGAAAATTCCACCCAAAACAAATATGCATGCTTGCATTCTTGTATTAAGCATTTAACAAGAACATGCAAATCAAGAACCAGAAAAGTGACTCTTGATGTTCGCTTTCTTTGCTCTTTCTCTCTACTTCCTGTTTAATCAACTGCTCCCAGGAATTGGAGAGTCATATCAGAAACCGTTTTTTATCTTGTTAAGAAAAATATCCAGAAACTGTCTCTTCAGTTTGTGCTAATATGAAGGCAGAAAGAGAAAACTGTGCCTGAAGAAATAACTAGCTGCAATTGCTTTTGCTAAATGATCCAAATGTTCTCATGGGGAAGGAGACACCTGCATGTGTGGACAGAGACAACTGTTCTCACCTCTGGACATTTTTTGAGGCCACAGTTAGATAACAACGTTGTTCAACTTAAATACCAACTCTATCAATCATTGAAACATACCCAGTTCTATGTACTGAAGCCACATATTAAGACAATAACACCCCTGCTCTGTTCTACCTTATTTCTTAAGAATGAAAGTTTCTCCTGTTCAACACTGCTGTTGCTATCTGCTGTCAACTTGACTCTGACTCAAGGCGAACTTAAAACACTTCCCAGGCTTGTGGGATGCTAGCAATGCTAACAGGTTCAAATTCACTATTGAGATAACTATGCCAATCCATCTTACCAAAGGTTTACCACACCCTTGCTGATCCTTTGCTTTACCAAGATGATATCTCCTTCAGTAATATATCACTCCTGAGGATATGTCCAAAGCAAGGAAGTCAAACAATTTCTATAATGATCCAAAGAGTTGGCTAATTTTCAGAATTAGAAACCAGGTCTTTCTCCCTAGTCTGTTAGTCTGGAAGCTCACCAGAAACCTGTCCAACATAGGTGACTCTACTGGTATTTGGAATTCAGCAATAAGCAAATCACCACAATACAACAAACTAACAGAAAGATGATGTTCTGATCAGTATACACATTGCAATTATATTGTTTCTATCCTGGTGACATTGAATCCATCTTTCAGCACCTATCATAAAGCAGATATGTCCACTTTTTAATTCAATTCACATTTTTAATTATTTGTGGCAAAGTGGTTTAGGCACACTACACTAAGCTTTACAAATGTGTGCACATATGAATAAAATTATTTTTATAAAGCAAAAACTTCACTTTTACTTCCTTATAATTTTGTCATAAAGTCACAAAAATACTAAATAGGAAAATGAGAAACTTCAAGGACTGTTGTAAATATTCAACTTGCAACATTTGAAAATGCTTCAAAAGCTTATTTATTTGTTGAGTCAGATCAAATTGTAAAATTGTTAAGATAATATGGTTTCCTTCTGCAATATCAACGCCTTTCTCTAAGTAAAGCTCACCTATATGGTAACATATTATTTATATGCATAATAATAAAATAGTTTTACACCTTTAGAACAAGTCAACTATGCAAGAGTTAAGTGTTGTTATAGAATAAAATGTAAATACTAACAACTTGGATAAAGTAAAAATAAATATTCAAGCTCAGAAAATGGGAGAGGGGTTAGATAAGATAGAAGAGGTAACAAAAAGCAAAAAGAAGAGGTAGATGGATGGATAAGAAAATTAATATCCTTGTCTAACATAATGAGGTATGAAGAAATACTTTCTAAAGTTGATTACATAAGTTTTGAGACTTATAGATACATAATTTTAGCCAAAAGTTAAATAATAAATATCCAAAATTAGGAGAGGGTATAAGTGGATATTGTGAGCTCAAACTTCCTCTTAATAGTGAAAGGTCAATAAATATAAATTGATAAAAGAAAAATATCCTTTGTAATCACCATACAATCAAGGGGGAAAAAGTCACTCCAGGTGTTTCTGATAGCTGGAATACATTACAAAGAATTAGAAAAGCCAAAAGAGAAAAGGAAAAGTTGTTTTAAATATGTAGGAATTAGAAAACGAATGTTCAAAAGAATTATATAGAAGGAAAAATAGCGATGAAAAGGCAGAAGGAGTACTGAAAATAAATTCAGTTTGGTATATAAATAAATTATAAGATATGGCACTTAAATGCTAAAAATTTCAACCAGTGCTCCCCATACATTTAATCCTCATCACATATGTATAATTCTGTGATGCAACATTGTCTTCTCAAAGTGAACCCAAAAAAATGGAAAGAAATGAGCTGAAGTACAGAAGGGTGAGGAGGAGGTAGGAGAATCCCAAGGTGATGCATGTGGTTAAGGTGGTTGACTGTTAACCAAACAGTTGGTGCTCCAAGACCCAGAAGAGGTACCTAAGAAGAAAAGCTTGGTGAGCTAATTCCAAAAGAAAACCAGCCATTGAAAACTCTATTAAAGAGAAGACTTCTGGCAAGATGATGACGAAGTAACACGCACCAGAGGCACTCTGCAGATATCAGCACAGGATAGCCACTAAGAAGGCAACTCCACGCTGCCAGGTCACAGGAGGAGCATCATAAAGATAAGCAGTGACAGACCTACTAGGTTTTGAGGAATTATGGGCTTTTGGCTTATCAATATGGAGGCTGGCTAAGGCTTCACCTTAGCCCAACTACAGTCTCAGCCAGAGCCGAGCTCCTTCAGCCAGCCCAAGAGCTTTATCACAACACAGTCACAGGTTGCCACCGCCTCAGGACAAGGTTTAATCCCCTCCAGCCCCACCGTCAGCAGATCAGGGCTAAGCTATATCTTTGCTTTTGTTTCTCTCTCCTCTCTCTTTCCCACCACAGTCTCAGCCAACTCAGTTTCGGGGCTTTTTTTTTTTCCTCACTTCTCTTTCCTCTCACATGCCACCGCCAGCCTCTAGGCCACTCCCCTTCACCTAGGGCAATCATGCCCACCCTCCATCCAGCTGAGGGAGTTTCTGCCCCCTGAGGGGTAACATGCAGCTGGAGAAGTCCCGCCCACCTTCTGCCATAGGGGAACTCATGCCTAACCTCCAAGGCCCTTTAAGCAGCTAGCAGAGATCCCACCCACCTTTTGGGGAGCTCCACTTGGCTGGGGGAACCTCTGCCCGCCTTCCACAGTGCTCATGTGGCTGGGGGGAACCCTCCCTGTCCTCCGTAGTCCTAAGTGGCTGAAGAAACTTCCTCCCACCTGTAGTAGTGCCTCACACAGCCTAAGGCAGCTCTACTAACACTCACCGGTGTGTTAAACTGCTGTGGAAACCTCTGACCGACCTATGTAGTGATCTAGCCAACTAGTGAAATTCTGCCCACCACCCACAGTGCTCTACACCAAAGAGGGCACACCCACCTTCCCTCTGCAACATTCCCATTGCAGCTAGCACCCCTCATGTCCTCTGAGGAGTGCCAGTCCACATGGGCCACACCACCATGGCTTCCTGTGAGATCTCCAGTGGAGCATCATTCTTGCAGGACTACAACCACCCAACCAGCATCCCCTGAGAGAACAATCCAACTTTCCCTCTAAATAACAGACTGCTGGTTAGCCAGGGAAAGAGGGACACCACAGGAAGATAAAGCAGTACAATTAGTGGCCGGTAGTTTGAAGAAGCATTCCTACAAGGCCCCTAAAGAGAAATCCCAGTGCTCTTTGAATCTGTAGAAAATGGCACCAGGCTCTTCTAAAGCAACACAATGCAAACAGTAATCAGCCCCTACAACCTCAACGGTGGAAAAAGAAAAAAAAGGCAATGTGTGAAGAAATCCTGAACCTAACAAAATGCATAGAAGAAGCAGACATTGATTTGCCACAGAAAGAAATCTTAAGAATGCTGCTTGGAGTTATACAGGATATGAGGAAAAGAATACAGAAAAAGGATGAAATGATAGAGGAGATAATGGTCACGCACCAAAAGGAAATACAATACCTAAGGGAAAAGATAACAAAAGCCAATAGAAATTCACAGATTTTACCAACAGACTTGGGGAGACAGAATTGTAGTGATAGTCAGGCAAGAAGAGAGTCAGGCAGACTTCAACAAATGGGAAAGGCAGTCAAATAATATAATCAAAGCAGCTAAAGGAAAGCTGAATGCCATGTCTGATGCTATGAAGAGGAACAACATTAGAATAATTTGACTACCTCAACAAGACACAATGAAGAAGACAATGGCAAACACAGTGAGGGAATTCTTAGAGGAAAACTTCCCCCAGGGCAGAAATCAGAATGGCCAATAAACATATGAGAACATGTTCCTGATCATTAGCCATGAGAGGAATGCAAATTAAAACATCTGAGATACCACCTAACGCCTTCAAAGACAGCCCGATTAAAAAATTCAGAAAGTAACAAGTGTTGTAGGAACTATGATTGGTAGGAACTCTCGTCCACAGCTGGTGGAACTGTAGGTACATATAGCCACTACGGAAACCAAATTGCCGATATCTAAAACAGATGGAAATCGAGCTACCATACAATCCAGCAATCCCCTTACTGGGAATATACCCAGAAAAGGTGAGAAACAAACCACGGCCAGACATCTGTGCTCCAATGTTCATCATGGCACAGTTCACAATTGCAAGGAGAGGAAACAACCCAACTTTCCCACAGACAAGAGGATTAAAAACCTGTGGTACATACAATGGAGTACCACACATCCCTAAAAGGCATGCATGAAGCACATGACCACATGGGAAGAACTGGAGGAACTCATGCTAAGCGAAGTAAGCCAACCGCAAAAGGACAAGTACAACATAGGTCTGCTGAGGTAAGCCTAAAAATGCAAAAGGGGCTTAGGGAAAACTACTGTATACTTGTAATCCTAGGGTGAGGTCCAGGTACTATGGTAGGGGCCAGACTCAATGCAGGGATACATAAGGCAGCCAATTAAAAAGGAGGGAGAAAGAAAGGGGGAAAAAACACATGGGTAGCAGGGGAACAGGGTACTAACCCACCTAAGGGGAGGGTGTTGTTTATGTCTCCACAGGAGAGTGGGGAGGTACCGGACTTCAATCTGGTGCACCAAGACATGAAACATAGCAGCATGAAGCAGGGAACCAATAGAGAGGTCTGTGGGGCCGGCGCAAATCCAAATTACATGGATACCCCACCCCCTGCCCCAAGGAGAATTCACTTCAGAAGACTGCATTGAAGCTACAGCTTAGGAAGAGGGGCACATAGGAACGAACGAAGAGGAAGGAGAAAGAATGGAACACATCCTGACCTACCAAGCCCCGAGGATGATACTCCTGCTCAAAGCAGCCAATCCACAGAGAGGACCATAGGGCTGGCCCCACCATTGAGATATGGCATCCCTCACTGACCCAGAGCATCTATGCTGAACAACAACGGAGGCACAGAGCAAGAATTATGTCCGAGCTGAACCCACCATACCAGGGCAAAATGATAAGGGTATGTAACAGAGCAGAAAGGAGAGTAAAGCAATGAAGTCCACAGAGAATGCCAAAAATGGACTTTAGGCCCAGGTTGTAGCACCCCATTGGACTAGACTGGAAAACACTCCTCAAGGTCAATAAACAGACCTGGAATTATGTACTATAGGCTTTTCTTTTTTTTATTTGTAGTAGTTTTTTATTGTTGTTGTTGTTTTGCTTCTTTGTTTTCTTGATTTGTTTGGTTTTTCTCTGTCTTGTTTTTGTGCTTATTATTGCCTCTGCATGTCCATATAGATAAGTTAGGCAAGATAAAGAATCAGGAGAAGAAAAAAATGGAACTGATGGTCTGGGAGGACATGGGAGGAGAAGGGGAGGAGTGGGGAAAGGAAGTGGATGTAAAAAAACCCAGGGACAAGGGAACAACAAGCAATCTAAAATCAATGGCGAGGAGGGCTTGATCAAGGGTAATGTGACTGAGAGGAATTACTGAAACCAAAATGAAGGCCAAACATGATGGTGGGACAAGAGGAAAGTAAAAAGAAACAGAGGAAAGAACTAGTTGTAAATGGGCATTTGTAAAGGTCTAAGTACAAGCATATACATATGTAAATATATTTATATATAATGATAGGGAAATAGATCTATGTACATATATTTTTATGTTAAGCATTAAGGTATCAGACGGACATTGGGTCTCTACTCAAGTACTCCTTCAACATAAGAACACTTTGTTCTAGTAACCTGGCATTCCATGATTGGCAGCTTCCCAACACGATCGCCAAGACAAATGGGTGCATAAGCAAATGTGGTAAAGAAAGCTGAGGATGCCTGGCTATCAAAAGATATAGTGTCTGAAGTCTTAAAGGCTTGATAATAAATAAGTGGCCATCTAGCTGAGAAGCAACGAAGTCCACATGGATGATGCACACCAGCCTGTGTGGTCATGAGGTGTTGATGGGATCAGGAATCACGCATCTAAGACCCAAACAAAATATCATATCAATGTGAATCAAGGGGAGTGCGGAGTGGAGAGACCAAAAGCGTATCTGTAGACAATTGGACATCCCCTTACAGAATCGTCATAAGGAAGAGATGAGCCACTCAGAGTGCAATATAGCACCGATGAAACATAAAACTTTCCTCTAGTTCTTTAATGCTTCCTCCTGCACCTCCCGCCCACTGTCATCACCCCAATTCTACCTTACAAATCCAGCTAGACCAGCACATCTATATAGTAGAGATAAGAGCTGGAAACACAGGAAATCCAGAACAGATAAATCCCTCAGAACCAATAATGAGAGTAGCGATGCTAGAAGGAGAAGGGGAAGGCGGGAGGAGAGAGGGGGAACCAATCGCAATGATCTACTTATAACTCTCCCCCAAAGTGTCAGACAACAGAAAAGTGGGTGAAGGAGACATGAGTCAGTGTAAGACATGCAAAAAAATGATAATTTATAAATTAACAAGGGTTCATGAGGGAGGGAGGGTAGGGCAGGCAGGGGTTAAATGAGGAGCCAATACCAAAGGCTCGAGTAGAAATAAAATGTTTTGAAAATGATGATGGCAACAAATGTACAACTGTGTTTGACACAATGGATGTAAGTATTGATTGTGATAAGAGTTGTACAAGCCTCCAATAAAATGAATTTTTAAAATCTGAACCAAAGTCTAATGACCATCAATTTTCCATAACCTTGGGGTAACTTCTTCCCACACTAGGGCCTTTTGGTCTTAAGTCCATGGGAGTATGTCATTTCCTTAAATATGCTACAGGCGAGTTGGAGGTAAAGCCTAGTTCACTTAGTTGGGTTTCCACATAGAAACCTTCTTAGATGATCTATGAAGGATGCTGTGCACCTTGAAAGTAGTCTACAACAAAAGGCCTGAGTCACCAAAGGTTGGGTAAAAACTGGGTCAAAACTTCCACTTAGGACCCTTGTACCAGGTGTATTCTCTCCTTGGGTTCAAGATAAGTTCAATATAAGCATTTTTCCTGATGAGAAGGTGCTCCTCCCATTTAAAACACCAACTGAAATGGAATTGCCTTCTTTGAGATATGTCTCCCTCCCCCTGCCTTGACTTGAATTTCCAGTAAGTTTTGTTTACCACTCTCATATCAATGTCCATTGATTTGGGATGACCTTAGCAAAATGTTGTATGGCAATGACTAAATAAGGTTCTCCTCCTATGTCTTGAAACATGACCCAGGCTGAGATGAAATATCATCTGTTGAAGTGGTTTGGAAGATGTACATATGAAGGTTGTAATATGTAGTTAATGGGTGCTTGGCAGGCTCTCCTCTGCATTGCTTGGTAGACTGGATTAGAAGATTACATGACCTAAGAACAGAAGCCTGACTTCTTCTTAGTGTTTATCATTATAACAATGAATTCATACAATATTTGTCCTTTTGTGACTGACTAAACTCACTCAACATAATGGTTTCTACGTCCACTCATATCATGAGGTGTTTCATGGTATCGTCACTGTTTTATATGGATGCATAGAGTTCCACATATGTATGTCCCATAGTTTCTTTATCCATTTTTCTACTGATAGGCATTTGGGATGTTTTCACCTTTTTACTACTGTGAACTTATGTGAGCTTATGTCTGTTCATGTTCTGTCTTCTATTTATTTGGGGTGTATGTCCAGCAAAGCTGTTGCTGGGTTGTAAGATATTTTTATTCCCTGTTTGTTTAGATAGTGCCATATTGCTTTCCACAAGGATTGTACAGGCCCACCAGCAATGTATAAAATTTCCAATCTCTCAGCATCATCTTCAGCATTTGTTCTTCTCTGGATTTTTTTTAATTTGGCTTCTGTAGATGATATTCATCTTCATTTAAAAGTGTTCTCTAGACCTGATGCAAGGGGCTTAAGTGGAGAGCAAATGCTTTGAGAATGATTGGGGCAGGGAATGTATGGATGTGCTTTATACAATTGATGTATGTATATGTATGGATGGTGATAAGAGTTGTATGGGTCCCTAATAAAATGTAAAAAAAGAAAAGAGGAGAAAAAAATGATTGGGGCAGGGACTATACAGATGTGCTTTATACAATTGATGTATGTATATGTATGAACTGTGATAAGAATTGTATGAGCCCCTAATAAATTGTTAAAATTAAAAATAAATAAATAAATAAAAGTGTTCTCTAATACTTCTTTTGCTGTGTCTCAAAAGTTTTGGTATGATGTGTTCCCATTATTTGTTTCAAAGAATTTCTTCATTCTATCCCTTATATGATCTATCTGTAGTCATTTTGAAATAATGTTTTTCAGTCTTCATGTGCTTATTTTATGTTTTCATTCTTTCTGTGGTTTATTTCCAGTTTTATGTGTGAAAATGGCTTGTGGGATTTCAATGTTTTTTTTAAATGGTTGAGGCTTACTTTATGGCTTAACATGTGATCTGTTCTTGAGTATGTACCATGTATACTAAAGAAGAATATATACTATGCTGCTATTAGATAGAACATTTTTGTATATATGTCTAGGAGGTTGGGGTGATTGATTGAGTTGTTTAGCTCTTCTGTTTCTTTTCATTTTTTAAGAGCTCAAATTCTTTTTTTAAATAATATATTTATTGACATATCTTAGTCATTCCAATATATCCCTTTCCTTCCCATACAGTTCTGTTGTTCATCCCATCAGGTGGGGCTATACAATCATCAATACTATCAACTCCCCTCTCTCCTCCTTTTTTTCCCCCTCTCACTTCCCATACCCTCAGGAAACCCTTACTCCTGTTAGTGTCTCTAAGGGGTCATCTCTCTTGGCTACCACGTACTGAGCAATCTTAAATGTTCAAATTAACATATGCAAGTCTAGCATGACCAATGAGGTATATCATGTACGGACCATGGTAGTAAGCAGAGAAAATCTTAAAGAACAGAGGATAATTACATAATTACATGTGGTTCATCAGTGCCACACGGCACCCTGGATTTATCCTCAGTTCATGAGGCCCTTATAAGAGGTACTGTCTAATTGTCTTGCTGGTGGACTTTGGTTCTCCACTATATCCAGTCCCATTCATATTCATTTGGATGCATGTTTTTTGAACTACTGATACCTTTTACCGTCGACACCTAATAATAATATAACCTGAGGTGCTTTTTCTATGTGGACTTTGTTGTTTCCCTGTTCAATGGCTGCTTCTTTAACTCCAAGCCTTTTAGACCTCAGACATAATAACTTTTGATAGACGGGCACCATCTAGCTCTTCTGTTTCTTCATTGAGTTTCTTTTTTCTTTCTTTCTTGCTCTGCCCTTTCTTGAGAATGGTGTGTAGAAATCTTCTACTATTACTAACATGTTGGTTATTTTTGTCTTCAACTCTGTGAGATTTGGCTGATGTATTTCAAGGGTCTTTCATTTGAATGTATATATGCTTATTAAGGTTAGATATTTCTGATAATTGGTCATATAATCATTATGTAGTGTCCATTCTTGTCTCTCATTATTTTATTCACGTTGAAGTCTGTTTTATCAGAGATTAATATTGCCACGCCTGACTTTTTATGGTTTCCAGTGGTTTGGTAGATCTGTCTCCATTCTTTGATTTTTTAAAATCATTTTATTAGAGGCTCATACAACTCATCATAATCCATATATATAGCAATTGTGTAATGCACGTTTGTACATTCATTGCCCTCATCATTCTCAAAACATTTGCTCTCCACTTAAGCCCCTGGCATTGGCTCCTCATTTTTCCCCCTCCCTCATGAACCCTTGATAATTTATAAATTATTATTTTGTCATATCTTCCCCTCTTACATTCTTAGTTTATTTTTGTGTTTCAGTTTAAGGTGTATACCTGGTAGGCGGCATAGAGGAAAGTGTTGTTTTCTAATCCAGTCAGGTATTCTCTTTTGTTGGTACATTTAATGTCAATGAGCATTCAGTGTCATGATTGATACATGTAGATTTATTGCTATTATTTTGATGTGTTGTGTTTGGTTTCTTTTCCCTTATTTTGTGGCTTCATTGATGTCTTTGTTTCTTCTCTATTTCTATATTGTTTTACTTGCATTGGTTTCTGGGTAGTGTTGCGCTATGTGTGTTTGTCTGCTCTTTTTTTGATTCTCTCTCCATAGTGATCCTATTAGTATTTTGTGTAATGTTGCTCGGGTTTTTCACCAATTCATTTTGTTTTTCCTTGTATAGATATACCTTTCTCACTCACTGCCATCAAGTCAATGCTGACTCACAGCATCCCCTTGTCAGTTTCTAAGACTATAACTGTTCAGAGGATTAGAAAGCCCAGTCTTTTTCTTGTAGAGCTACTGGTCGTATTGAAATGCTGACCATGAAGATAGTAGCCCAACACAACAATAACTACACCACTGGATATACATTTATTTTCTTTAAAGTTGGTGGATAATTTTGCTGAACATAGAATTCTTGGTTGTCATTTTTTTTCTTTCAGAATTAAAGATACATTGCTCCATTTTGCAAAGGTTCTGCTGAGAATTACAACCTCATCCTTATGGATTTTCATTTGTAGGGAACTGTATGGTTTTTTGTGTTGTTTTATTTTTTCTCCAGCTGCCCTGAAGATTCTCTCCTTTCACTTGAAATTGAAGAGTTTGACTCTGATATGTTGTCAGTGTGTTTCTTTGGGGATCTATTTTGTTTAGCATTCTCTCAGCATCTTGAATAGCTATTTTCTCCTCTTTCATGATGTTGGTGAGGTTTTTTCCATTATGCCTTATACTATTTTCTCTATAGAATTTTTTACTTCTTCTTGTTCTTGGATACTGATTAGATATGTTTGTTTCTTTTCTCTTGATCCAGATCCATGTTATTCTCAGGTTTTCTTTTTTGTTGTGCTGACTCTGTCATCACTTGTAGTCAGAGTTATGGCCTTCACGTTCACAGATTCGATTTCCCTTTTCTTCTATTTTGTTCTTCGGGTCTGTTACTATTTTGCTTATTTCTGTTATACCGTTACTAGTCTTTCAGAATTCCTTTTGGTTTAAGGGTTATAGTTTATCTATTATTTCCATTATTTTCATGAGTGTTCCCCAAATCTTTTGAAAAGACCTAAACATTCTTCTGAATTCTGCTTCTGATGGTTCCAGGTCCCCTTTCCCACAGTAATCCACTGGGTTGTGGTGAATTTTTTGGTTGCTTGTGCTTGTTTTTCTTGATTATTTGGTTTTATGTGGTTGACTTCTATTTCATAAGCATTGTGGTAAAGCTCCTAGTGGTGTGTGAGCTGTTATGTCATGTAGATGTAGTGATGTGGAAGATGTCTAATAGGAGTTCGAAAACATATGATGGTGAAATGGAGAAAAGGGATAGAAGTTGGGAAAGTTAGAGGGGAGAATAAATTATATGTAATGATAATGATAAATGACTGTCTGGATAGGCCAGAAAATTTGTAAAAATAATGGAAAATGTAATCAGAGTTAATAAATTTTCTGGAACTATATTTCAATAGCAAAAAGAAAAGGCAGAAGGAGATAATAGATATACAGGCAAAAGGAGGGACAAAAAATACAAAAGGGCAAGTTGTGGGTTTGGTATGAGTGCTGAAATCCTGTTGTCGTGGCAGCATGATGTGGACAGGGTTTGCGCTCAGAGGGGAGAAATAGTTCTTGTTAAGGTAGGTGTACCAAAATCTACAGGCCTGACTAGTTTTTTCCTGAAGTAATGGATATTCTCAGGAGGGTTTGATCACACTAGAAGAGAACAGTGGAAGAGGAAGTGAAAATGGAAAAGAACTAGAAAAAAACTAATAAATAAATTAAAATAAAACCCAAATAAAATGACAAAACCCAAATAAAATGAGATAAATGTGAAACTGCTTGTGAGTGAGGATTGCTGCTCGTTTGATAGTATTACTGTACCAACATATGTGCTGTGTTGGGGAGGTGGGCATATTGGGGCAGAGGGTACTAAAGAAAAAAGCAAGAAAGAAGGAGGAAGGGGGACTGGCCAAAAAAGTGAAGCTTAGGTACTGATTATGCTTGTACCAAGCTGTTACCAATATCTGCTGTTCTCCAGGGTCTCCAGAGGTCAATGAGGTAAGATGTTTGCTTATATGGGTTTCCTCAGAGAGTGGGAAAAATTAACTGTGTCAGGAAGGAGTGCCCTGGTAAATGGCCAGGGGGGATCTGTCAGCAGGCCTTGATGATTTCTCACTTTGAAAAATTTGGGTCTACTTACATTTGAGTTAAATTTCTCACTGCTAGTAAATGTAGGCTATCTCTCCTAACAGAATCTCTGATCATTCTTGAGGAGAACTTCCCATGTTTTTTGTCTGACAGGCATATTCCATAAAAAACTCTCAGTGTATTTCAATTTAAAAAATTCATTTCCTTCAGTTTAGGGGATATAAAAAATATTTTGTTGATGATTTCCTCGCCTCTGTTTTAGTTCCTTTTTCTCTCTTAATTACTTAGGTATTGATTGAACTTTCCATACCAATTTTCCATGGTTTTTATATTTGTTTCTATAAGTTCTATCTTTTTTAATCTTTCTTGTACTTTTCTGTGAGGACAGAATCCCTTAATTTCAACTTTTATCCTTCTAGTGAGTTTTTCCATTTATTCTATAATTTTTAATATTAAGATTTTATTTCTCTAAAAGAGAGGTCTACACAAGATATCAAGGAAGGAAAGACCCTGTGAGGAGCACATGAATTAAAACAACAAAGATAATTATTACACAGTTTTATAGCAATAGGCAATATAGTAACAATAATATCATGCTAAACAGAAGTGGGAAGAAAAAGGGAACTATACCAAATAAAACATACAAATAAATTCAACCGCAGATATTTATACATCTCTATGTGTGTTGCAAATGTATTCATGAGCATAAGTAGTGCATACTGGTAACAGTTATAAGAACTTTTCATCATAACCAAAAACCTTGTTGGGATGGCATGACAATGTTCTACAATCTACATTGGAATGTAGTGGCTGGAGTCCTAAAATTTTTCAACTGGCTATGTACAATGAAACCATTGAGCTCTTCTGATCTAGAGCAAAGAAGAGTAAAAAAAGTAATAAAATTAAATGAAAAATTGCTCTGTAGGACTAATCAACCAAGGAAATTAGAATGCTGGGAGCCTCCACAATGCTGGAACAGAAGAAGTAGATGATGCCTAGATACCACTGTGCATTGCTTTCAAAGGGTTCACAACAGATCACACAAAAAATATATATGAATTAGAATTTGGGTTTTTGCTTTGGTTTGGAGATGGTTGCCTGTTTGTTTTACTTTATAATGTAATTTGAATGGAAGTTTGCAGACCAAATAATTTTCCATTAAAATATTCATCCACATTTTGTTTCATGACACTGATTGTATGAGGGGGTACCAAAAATGGATTTTTTTTCAAAGCTATATATTTAAATATTTTTACAGAACAACATTATTCACCTCCATGACACTTACACTTGTCAAATCTGTGATTCCATTCTTGGAAACATTTTCAACCTCATCTGTTTGGATGGCTGACAGCACCTCCCTCTTTTTCTTCAACTCTTCTGTGTTGTCAAATCACTGTCTTTTCATGGCCCTCTTCATTCGCTGAAAAAAAAAAAAAGAAGTTGAACAAAGTGAGATCAGGTGAGAAAGGTGTGTGGGAAAAGAGGCATGATGCTTTTTGCCAAAACTAGTACACTCAGATGGCTGCATGAGCAGGTGCATTGTCTTGGTAGCAAAATCAGTCGCCTGTCTGCCACAAGACAGGCCTTTTTTTGTCACAAACTGTTACACAATCCTTTCAGACTCTCTAACTAGAAAGCTTGTTTAACCATCTGACCCGGTGGAACAAAATCCAAATGCACTATCCCCATCACATAAGTAAAGAGCATCATCTGATCTTTTATTTCACTTGACAAGCTTTTTTTTGGGGGGGGGGTGTCTGAGGTGACTATGGAGTCTTCCACTGGCTTGATTAGTGTTTACTTTTGGGGTCATGAGAATAGCATCATGTCTCATCACCAGTAATGACCTTGGGAACCATCTGGGTCGCTTGGGAGTTGTTCTTTCAAAGCATGGCATGTTTCCACTTCACACTCATTTTCCTGGTCATTCAGAACCCAAGACACAAATTTTGCAGTAACATTTCTCATTCCCAAATCTTCTGTTAAAATTCACTAAACTGCGTTCCAAGGAAATCTAGATAACATCCCCATCTCTTCAATGGTCATTCAGTAGTCTTTGGGCACAAGTGCACACATTTTGTCAACCCTTTCATCCATTGAGGAAGTTAACAGATATCCAGAATAAGGTTTGTCATCAATCAACATTTTACCTTTTTTGAAACAAAAATATCACTCAGACACTTGAGTTTTTCCCATTGTGCTGTCCTTGTAAGCTGTGCTCGACATCACAAGAGTTGCTGCAGCATTTTTCACAAGCAGGAAACAAAATTTTACAGCTGCATGCTCTTCTCTTAAATAAGCCACCACAAAAATGAGGTTCGAGTGAAACTGCTTTTATGAAAAAATTCACTATGACCAGAGAGAACCTTTCCAGGTGACACCACTGGGCGTACTAACTCAGAGTGAGTTGCTGGGTGGTCAGCTAGCACCAAAATGCTTACTATGAAATCTCTGCCCAGCGGAACTTTTTTCCTGTTTTGGAAAGTACCCCCCAGTAATCTCCACAAAATAACAGCACTCTTCTCATACCTTGTGTTTACTATATCCAATTATCTCTTTTGCTTTCTGAATTAGTCAGGGTTGAATAGAGAAACCAAATTCATGGACACTCATATGTGTGTAAGAGATAACTTGATATCAAAGAGCAATTGTATATTAATATGTAAAAATATTTTATATGATGATGGAGAAAATGGATCTATGTGCAATTATTTATAGGTTTAGTATTAAGGTAGCAGGTGGACATTGGGCCTCCACTCAAGTACTCACTCAATGCAAGAAAACTTTGTTCTATTAAGCTGACATTCCATGATGCTCACCTTCCTAACATGATCACTGAAGACAAATGGGTGCATAAGCAATTGTGGTGACAAGAGCTGATGGTGCCAATTATCAAAAGATATAACGTCTGGGGTCTAAAAGGCTTGAAAGTAAAAAAGTGGCCATCTAGTTCAGAAGCAACAAAGCCCACATGGAAGAAGCACACCAGCCTGTGTGATCACATGGTGTCAAAGGGATCAGGTATCAGGCATCAAAGAAGAAAATATCATATTATTGTAAAATAGGGGAGTGTGGAGTGGGGACCCAAAGTCCATTTGTAGGCAACTGGACATCCCTTTACAGAAGGGTGACGTGGAGGAGATGAGTCAGTCAGGGTACAATAGCAATGATGAAACATACAACTTTCCTCTGGTTCTTTAATGCTTCTTTCCCCGCCCCCACTATCATGATCCTAGTTCTACCTTACAAATCTGGCTAGGCCAGAGGATATACACTGGTATAGAAAGGAAGTGGAAACACAGGGAATCCAGGACAGATGAACTCTTCAGGACCAGTGGTGAGAGTAGCGATACTGGGAGGGTGGAGCGAAGGAGTGGGAGAAAGGGGGAACTAAATACTACATATAATCCCCTTTCTGGGGGATGGACAACAGAAAAGTTGGTGAAGGGAGACATTGGACAGTGTAAGGCATGACAAAATAATAGTAATTTATAAAATATCAAGGGTTCATGAGGGAAGGGTGTGGGCAGGAAGGGAAAAAATGAGGAGCTGATAACCAAGGGCTCAAGTGGAAAGCAAATGTTTTGAGAGTGATGATGGCAACAAATGTACAAATGTGCTTGACACATGGATGTATGTACAGATTGTGATAAGAGTTGTATGAGCCCCGAATAAAATTATTTAAAACAAAAAATGAAGGAAAACATCCCAGCCCAGTCCAAATCAAGGCTATACATCTGATATTACCCCATATGTCGGTACTAGCCATAAATTCCTCTTTAGACTCATGTAGCCATGTAATGATGCCAAACGCAGGAAGATCACAGGCCAGTGGGTGCAAAGTCTTGTGGATCCAGTGGTGGTGCAAGCAGCTCAGTCTTGGTGTGGGTCTCCACATGGCTCCTCCAACTCCAGGACTCTGGCTCTATCAGCGTAGCTCTGTGTGGCGTGTCAGCAGAAATGCCTCACAGGGAGTGTGTGTGTGTGTGTGTGTGTGTGTGTGTGTGTGTGTGTGTGTGTGTGTGTGTGTGTCTCCTCCAGCGAGCTATTTCTCTCCTTCACACCCCTAAATGAGGTCATCAAGCTGCAACCTGGTTGACAGGCTAAACTCAACCCCTTCTCTCTTAACAATCTCAAGTTTACAACAGATTATGTAACTACCACACCTGCCTTTCCTGCTTTCTGAGCTTTATACCTAAAGAAATGTTGCCCTTTGATTGCATAGGGCTGCTTATTCTATGGAGTGTCTACCTCCCTGGTGTAGACTGTCCACCATATAGTCCTATTATTTGACTCATAGGTTAGCCACCATGAACGTGTAAAGTGTAACTAAGGGCCAACAGGTAAACATCATGATAAATGGAGAAAATATTGAAATTGTCAAGGATTTTGTCTTACTTGGTTCCACAAACAACGCTCATGGAAGCATCCGTCAAGAGATCAAGCAATGTTTTGCATTAGCTAAATGTGCTTGACAAGACCTTTTAAGAGTGCTGAAAAGCAAGGATCTCATTTTGAAGACTAAAGTAGCTTGACACAAACCACTTATTTCCTATTGCCTCATGCACTTGAAAGTTGGGCATTGAATAAAGAAGATCAAAGAAGAATTTATATCTTTTTTGAATTGATACATTTTAATTGTGGTACTGGTATAGAATATTGAAAGAACATTGGACTAATGAAAGAATGAAAATATATATATAACAAGGATGAAGTACAGCCAGAGTGCTCTTTGGCGGCAAGGATCGAGAGACTTTTTCTTACACATTTTGTGCACATAATAGGAGAAACCAGTCCCTTGAGATGGACATCATGTTTGGTAAAGTAGAGGAGCACTGAAGGAGGGAAGGCCTTCAAAGACATGGACTGACACCTGGCAGTAACAATTTGTTTTTATTTGTCCACATTTATTCCCACTCTTATCCAGAACCTTTTAATGTGCTCCCTTTTCAAGTGGTCAACAGTGGTAATTCTTCTTTCTCGGGAATGTGGAGTTTGGGGATGGTGTGGTCCATTAGTCCTTTGCACTTAATTGTTTTCATACATCTTTGATGTTCTACAAGAGCCCTGGTGGTTACATTGGGCTGCAATCCTCATGGTTGGCAATTCAAAACCACCACAAGTTCTGGGGAAGAAAGATTGAACTTTCTACTCCCATAAATAGTTACAGTCTTGGTAACCTACAGGGGAGTCACTATGAGTCAGCGTTGGCTCCATGGCGTGAATTTAGCTTTTGTTTTGGTTTGTTTTGGTCTGGTTTTGATGTTCTTCAATCACTATTACGTCAGAGAGAGACCAATAGTTGGACCTCAGGTGGCCACACATAAATTTTTAAGACCCCAACCCCTACTCACCAAAGTATGATGTAGAGCATTGTCTTTGTGAATTATGTTATGGTAAATCAACCAAACTTTACCTCAAGATTATCATCCTAATTCTCCACACACAGCCACTCATTCTCTCAATATGTTTGGTTATGGCTAAGAAGTTTGCATAAATTTGCATAAAATGCTCTACTATACCTGTGGATATGTTTGCAGAACATATACATACATTTATAGAACTATCCTTGTCACGTTTATTCATGGATATAACCCCATTTTCCTTCTCATTCCTGTTCAGCTTATAGGCTTATCTGTGGATCTGCTCATAGATTACTGTATTGTATAGGATTCAGTATTTAACAGTAGTTATTTATATTGCTTTTAACTCTTGTATTCTTTCAAGTGTCTTCCTTTGCCTTGACTATTTTTCTATTGATCTCCCACTATTGTACATTGTCTTCCCTTTCAGCCAAGTAATATGTTTCTATCCTCCAGTTAATGGTTTACTCCCACCTTGGTAACCTTTAAAAATATTTCTTCCTTTGAGTTAATCTTTTATTGCCTTTTTATCATAATGAGGTTATACAATACAAATTGATTTCAAAAATATATTGTTTTCATTTCATTTTTCTATGAACTTTTGAAGCCCCTTCATATTGTCCTTTTGTGGTTGGCTAACTAGCCACACATCATAATGTCCTCCAGGCTTACCTATGTTATAAGGTGTTTTACATATTGTTATTCTTTAACATTCCATAGTATTCCACTTTGTGTGCATAGTTTATCCATTCATCTGTTGGTGGGCACTTACATTGTTTCCATATTTTTGATATTGTGAATAATTCTATTACAAATATAGTTATGCATGTATACACTATATATTAATGTGACAGGTTTTCTTTCTTTAGGACAGAAGTTCTGAACCATGACCCCTTTGAGGGTTGAATGACCCTTTCACAGGGATTGCCCGATTCATAGCAGTAGCAAAATTACAGTTATGAAGCAGCAATGAAAATAATTTTATGGTTGGGGGTCAAAACAACATGAGTAACTGAATTAAAGGGTCCTGGTATTAGGAAGGTTGAGAACCACTGCTCTAGGATATAGACCTAGTACTAGGATTTCCAGATCATATGATATTTTTGTTTACATTTTTTCTAAGGAAGTGTCATACCATTTCCCATAGTGGTTGCCCATTTTACATTTCCACAAGAAAGTGTAAGAGTTCCAGTCTAGCTATGTCTTCACCAACATTTGTTTGTTGCTTTCAGTTTTTTGAACTTTGCTTACTAGGTTGTGTATGAATTATTCAATATAAAACCATAAAATTTCATCTAAATTAAAATAAAAATTATTTTTAAAGACATTCTATTATTTTCTGTTGTTTAAATGCTTTTGTAAAACTATAATATTTTCTTTTAAGAAGTGCAACATTACCCCTTATTTCTCTGAGGTTATTACAGATAGTTTGTGGCATATTTTGTGTGTGTGTTTGTATACTTTTGTTTTGTGAAATTTCTTGGATATAAATTTGCTTTTGGTTAAGATTTCTTTTTCTGGAACACTCTCTCTCAAGTTTTTTTTAACTGTATTTTTCTTTTTTTCTTTCATGATACAAACTTTTCTTTAGCATCTAATATCTTTAGTTGTCTGTTCATATGTAAGTGTGGGGTATAAAATCAAAGAAAATGTCCCTGTGGTGTGTATGTGTGACTCAGTTAAGGGTGATCTGACTGGACAGCTCAGATAGGTGATTCTGATGTCAATAACCATTAGTATTTTGGGGGTGCAAATTGAGTGTATAAATCCATTTCAAGATGTTGTCAGAAGCTAAAAATCTGCTAGTGATGTGGGGGCTAAACCTGGAGCTCTCAGCATCTTGCATTTACTTCATCTTCCTGTTTTCAATATGGAACAGTTACTTTCATTGTGCTTGTTGTCTTGCAATCCAGAGACCTTCTGAACAAACTATTGTCATCTGGAGTGGGAGGTCAGGAAATCTGAACATCAATTTTTTATATATATAATTAGTCCTCCCAATCTAGTTTAATCTGGCTTGCATCCCTATTTCAAGACATACTTGAGTTTATTTTAAGTTCCAAGAAATGATTGAGTTGCTTCTAGACTTTTCCCAAATTATTATTCCCAGATTAGGATTCAGCTTTCTTTGGTCTCTCATGCCAGTTATTTTTTTCATTTGCTTTCTAGCTTCTAAAGTTTTGCGCAAATGGTCTACTCTCCTCTCTTCTCATATTTACCTTTTCAGGCTCATGCCTTTAAAATATATGTGCTTCTTGTTGTTTTAAGGTTGAGAGAAGTGTATCAGTATATGAGCTTATTGATATAGATGTGCCATATTGAAATCTTTTAGAGAAAATTTTATAATTTCTTCTTTGAAACAATTTCAACAAATGGATCTATTGTAGGGAAAAGAAATGAATTTCAAAGGATGCAAAGATGGAGGAGTCTGCCACCCAAGGACAGTCACTACATCCTCTGGAGTCTTGGTGGTAGCAGAGGGTTGCCTAAAGAATCACCAGGAGTGAATGGGAAGTCCTCTGGTTGGAGGCCTTCTTGACTCACACATTAACTACAAACTCTACAAAGCGGAGGAATTGTTGCTTCTTGGGTTGTATAATCAGAGCATTTCAAGGATCTGGTTCCAGTTCTTGCATCAGGAAGCCCCTATTGAATTGGGCCACACAACCGTTTGTTGGTGAGTGAATCCCAATTAATAAACACAGTGAAAGTTAATATTATTCACAGCACAAAGCTTGGAGAGTCTGGGAGTGAGTTTTAACATTATTCTCACAGCACAACTCTGCAGTCTGCCATGGGAACAGGCCAGGACAAGGAAGCAAATATGGGAGATGTCTATGGCACTGAAGTGGTAAGTGTAGCACTGCAGTGTCAATGTGAGGTCTCCACCCCACTCACTCCCACCAACACCTTAACACACCTTTGTACTGTAAAATAGCCTCAAAATAAGTAGCATGGGTGCACATATCATAATTCGTGACAGGGGTTAGGAAACAACAAACATGACTGAATTCTGGTGTATGCACCCCCCAAAATTCAAAACAATACATTACAAAAGGGATATATAGTCCTTAGCTACACTACTTAGCATCATCTTCTCCTTTTCCTTTGACTACACTTACATATTGAAACTACTCCTAAACTGTCTCAGAAATTATCTCTCAAATGTTTTTCTAGTCCTTGTCTGCAGGAGATAGTTCACCTCCCTAGCCGCACACCCAAAAAGGCAAACAGGTTTAAAGTTAGAAATATCTATGCTAGCAATTTTATTCTGTTGCATACTACGAAGACTACACAAAAGACAATAAAACATTAGTCAAAGTGTGTGTGTAAGGCAAGAGAAAATCATATAAGTTTACATTTAAACAAGTGTCATTGGTTACACTAGCATTCTATAAACTAGACTTGGGAAGGGAAATACTATCATGAGAAACTGTAGAGAATGAGTAATATATAAATGAACATGTGGTTGGGGCCATTTCACACACATGAATGCAACACCATGGCAAGCACAAGGAAGAAAACTATTCAACATTAATAAAACTAAGCGAAAGTTAAAAGTGAACTTAGAACACCATAAATCCTGATGTTGGGAATAAAGTTTATTCAGCTTTGGGGATAGCCCACAAAAAACAGGCAGCTAGAGATATGGCCATGGGCTCACATTCATTGATACTTCATGCTTCTATAAGAAATATTTGACAGGGGGGGGGAATATAATAAGGCCATGTTTATTATATTTCACTTGTAGTTCTTTTATTTGGAGGAGGTATTCTCTCCTTTAAATTGACCACACATGTACTAGTAACATATGGTTCTATTCATCATGTCATGAAAGGCATGAAAACTGGAGCAGAGGTACAAAGCAGAAAACAATGGTGTCATGAGACACTGATGTCCTATTCAGACACAAAGTCATGTCCCCAAGAATATCTGTATAAAAAATCACATTTCCATACAAGAAACACTTTTCTTTACCAAGTTGACTCCAATAAAGCTTGTATCATTTTTGTAAGCAGAAATATTTTTCTAATTATTTAACAGGTCTTCCCCTTTGCTACGTCAACTTTTCAACTAATTACGTGTCCAAAATTGCTTTTTAAAGAATGTCTTAGGAACTCTCATCCACTGCTGGTGGGACTGTAAGTACGTACAGCCACTATGGAAATCAATCTGGCGATACCTAAAACAGATGGAAATAGAGTTACCATATGACCCAGCAATCCCCCTACTGGGCATATACCCAGAAGAGGCAAGAAACAAACCAAGACCAGACATCTTTGCTCCAATGTTCATTGCGGCACAGTTCACAATTACAAGGAGTTGGAAGCAACCCAAATTTCCATCAACTGACGATTGGATTAAAAAACTGTGGTATATACATACAATGGAATACTACGCATCACTAAAAAGCAGTGATGAACGTATGAGGCACATAGCGGCATGGGAAGAACTGGAGGAAATCATGCTAAGCGAAGTAAGTCAGGCACAAAAGGACAAGTACAACATGAGTCCGCTGAGGTAAGAATTTAAAAATTTTTTTTAAAAGCAAAAGTGGCATAGGGGAAAAAGCTACTGTATACAAACATTTTAGGGGTGAAGACGGTGTAGTATGGAAGAGACCAGACCAAAACCAGGGATGTACATGGTAGACAATGGTGGAGGAGGTGGGGAAAGGATGAATATAAGGAAGAAAAGGGAAGTGGGGGCATGGGGCATTAATCCACCCAAGGGGAGGGTATTGTTTATATCTCCACAGGGAAAGTGGGACCAGACTTCAACCCAGTGCCGCAAGGTGTGAATGCAATATCCTGGCGTGGATTAGGGCCCAGCACCAAAAATTAAGTGGATTCCTGCCCCTCCCCCGAAAAGAATTTGTTTCAAAGGATGACATTGATTCTGCAGCTCCAGGAGATGGACATATCTGATCAGAGCACACGGGAGCAGATGAAGGGGCAGGAGGAGACAGTGGAACACAGCCTGGCCCACGAGACCGTGAGGATGATGTTCCTGAGTATAGCAGCCAGTCCACAGAGAGAACAACATGGCTGGCCCTACTATGAGACATGAGGCCCCTCAGTGACTAAGGGCGATACAGGGGACAGCACCAGAGACACAGTGTGGGAATTGCACCTGACCTGATCCCACCACACCAAGGCAAATCACTGGGGGAGTGCAGCGAAACAGCAAGGGAATGGAGTGGCAAGGTCCCCAGGGAATGCTGAAAGTGGACTTTGGGGCCAGGACGTGGTGCCCCAACAGACTGGACTGGAAAACGCTCCTAAGGGCCAGCAAACGATCCCTGAACTAACTATAATCTTTTCACTTGTGAACTGTTTTGTTCTGTTCTTTGTCAGTGGTTTGTTTTTATTGTTTTGTTGTCTGGTTGTATACTGTTGCTTTGTTTTCCTCTGTCTTGTTTTCGTGCATGTTAGTGACTCCACAGGTCTGTCTGAATAGGCCAGGCTGGATGAACTATCTGGAGGAAAAACAACGGGACCGACAGTTCCGGGGGGACTTGGGGTGGGGGGTAGGGGGGTAAGGAAGTGGTGTTAACAAACCCAGGGACAAGGTAAAAACATGGGACCCCAAATGGTAGAGAAGGGGGAGTGGCAGGCCTGGTGGGAAATGATCAAGGGTAAGGTTGCTTAGAGAAGAGGTATACTCTAGCCCAGGTGGCGACGAAGCATGGTAGTAGGGCAGGAGGAAAGTCAAGGGAGATGGAGGAAAGAGCTAGGAGTCAAAGGGCATTCATGGAGGTCTAGACAAAGACATGTACATGCAAATATATATAGGAGGATGGGGAAATAGATCTATGTGTCTATATTTATAGGTTAAGTATTAAGGTGGCGGAAGGATCTTGGGCCTCTACTCAAACACTCCCTCAATGCATGAATACCTTCTTTTATTGAATTGGAACTCTATGATGCTCACTCTCCCGACACAACGGCTGGAGCCAAAGTGGGTGAACAAGTAAATGTGGTGAAGAAAGCTGATGGTGCCCGGCTATCAAAAGAGATAGTGACTGGGGTCTTAAAGGCTTGAAGATAAACAAGCGGCCATCTAGCTCAGAAGCAACAAAGTCCACATGGAAGAACACACCAGCCTGTGTGATCGAGTGGTCCCAAAGGGATCAGTTACCAGGCATCAAAGAACAAAAAATCATATCATTGGCTGCACACCTCCATGATAGGATCGCTGAAGACAAATGGGTGCATAAGCAAATGTGGTGAAGAAGGCTGATGGTGCCCGGCTATCAAAAGAGATAGTGTCTGGGGTCTTAAAGGCTTGAAGGTGAACAAGCGGCCATCAAGCTCAGAGGCAAAAAAGCCCACATGGAAGAAACACACCGGCCAGTGCGATCACGAGGTGCCAAGGGACCAGGTATAAGGCATCATGCAAAAAAAAAAAAACCGATATAAGTGTGTGTATGTATGTGTATATATGTGTATATGTATATATATACCATATTAAGTGAAGGGGGAAGTGCAGAGTGGAGACCCAAGGCCCAAGTGTCGGCCAATGGAGATCCCCTCATAGAGGCGTTTAGGAGAGGAGATGGGTTAATTAGGGTGCGAGGTAGTACCGATGAAGAACATAGCTTTCCCCCAGATCCTGGATGCATCCTCCCCCCAACTACCATGATCCGAATTCTACCTTGCAGGCCTGGATAGGACAGAGGCTATACACTGGTACATATGAGGGCTGGAGGTACAGGGAATCCAGGGTGGATGATACCTTCAGGACCAAGGGTGTGGGGGACGATGCTGGGAGAGTGGAGGGTGAGTGGGTTGAAAAGGGGGAACTGATTACAAGGATCCACATGTGACCTCTTCCCTGGGAGAAGGGGGGAAGGGAGACTCCGGATAGGGCAAGATATGACAAAATAACGAGGTATAAATTACCAAGGGCACATGACGGAGGGGGGAAAGGGGAGGGAGGGGAAAAAAAAAGAGGACCTGATGCAAGGGGCTTAAGTGGAGAGCAAATGCCTTGAGAATGATTGGGGCAGGGAATGTATGGATGTGCTCTATACAATGTATGTATGTATATGTATGGATTGTGATAAGAGTTGTATGAGTCCCTAATAAAATGTAAAAAAAGAAAAGAGGAGAAAAAAATGATTAGGGCAAAGACTGTACAGATGTGCTTTATACAACTGATGTATGTATATGTATGAACTGTGATCAGAATTGTATGGGCCCCTAATAAATTGTTAAAATTTTTTTTAAAAAATAAAGAATGTCTTGTTCATTCTGACCATGAAGGACAGTGAATTGTTGATCATAATATCAATCCTGAGAGGTTTCAAATTACTGTAAACCCTAATAGAGATATTATTTTGGCATCACCCCCAAAGTAAGAGACCAACAGCCAAAGGCAATAGTTGGTCCAGGTTCAGCTGACCAATAGCTCTTTTGACACGAACTTAACAAACTATGGTTTCCTGTTCAAGAAAATCCCTGCAATACTTGACATCTGACCATTCATAGATAGAAGCAAAGGGAGTAAGTACAAAAGTAACAATGAGAATAAAGATAATAATCCATTATGCTGGTTGTTGCGGTGTTTTTCTTGAAAGACATTGCCATTCTAAAAAATGGAGAACACAGGAATAGAGTCTCAAATAGATGAAAATATTCAGAGGCTCAAGACTAGAGATATGTTAACCTTTATTCTATTAGAAGGGGCCCTGGTGGTTACTCAATAGACTGCTAATTGCAAGGTCCAAAGTTCAAAACCACCAGCGACTCTGAAGGAGAAAGAGCAGGCTTTCTACTCTCCTAGAGAGTTACCGTCTCAGAAACTCACAAGGGGCAGTTCTGCCCTGTCCTATGGGTTTCTGTGTGTCAGCATAGACTCGATGGCAGTGAGGTGTGGTTTTTTGTTTTGTTTTGAATTCTATCAGGTATATTGCCAATAAGATTCTTTTCAGTCAAGGCACATTTGAGCTGCTGAATTGTGATAAGTGGCATGGGGTAGGGGAGGGGAGGTATCCCCACCCCCATGAATTTCTGTCAATTCTGATTCATTCCTAACTCAGCATGTGCTGGTGAGGTAGAACTGCCTCCAGTGAACCTGTGCATGAGAATAAAGAAACCAATTGTGGTAGCAATAGCACAATATTGCTGTTTGTGATTGAATTATGGAATGATATGATATAAGTGTTAACTCCCAATAAAAAATTTTAAGCTGCTATTGACTATTACTTTCCTTTTGAATAGAATAACAGCATCACCCACAGGCTGAATTTTTGTGTCACAATGCCTTTAGTTACATTCTTCATTTTGTCAGATCTATCAACTCTTTTTTTTTCTCTTGGTTTTAAACATTTTATTAGGGGCTCATACAACTCTTATCACAATCCATGCATATACATACATCAATTGTATAAAGCACATCCGTACATTCTTTGCCCTAATCACTCTCAAAGCATTTGCTCTCCACTTAAGCCCTCTGCATCAAGTCCTCTTTTTTTCCCCCTCCCTCCCGGATCCCCCCTCCCTCATGAGCCCTTGATAATCCACAGATTGTTATTTTGTCATATCTTGCCCTATCCGGAGTCTCCCTTCCCCCACTTCTCTGCCGTCCATCTCCCAGGGAGGAGGTCACATGTGGATCCTTGTAATCAGTTCCCCCTTTCCAACCCACTCACCCTCCACTCTCCCAGCCTCGCCCCTCACATCCCTGGTCCTGAAGGTATCTTCCACCCTGGATTCCCTGTGCCTCCAGCTCCCATATGCACCAGTGTACAATCTCTGACCTATCCAGTCCTGCAAGGTAGAATTCGGATCATGGTAGTTGGGGGGAGGAAGCATCCAGGATCTGGGGGAAAGCTGTGTTCTTCATCGGTACTACATCGCACCCTGACTAACCCGTCTCCTCTCCTAAACCCCTCTGTGAGGGGATCTCCAGTGGTCGACACTTGGGCCTCGGGTCTCCACTCTTCACTTCCCCCTTCATTCACTATGGTATATATATATATATATACACACACATACATACACACATACACATACATACACACACACACATATATATACACACATATAGATATACATATTCTTTTTTTGGCATGATGCCTTATATCTGTTCCCTTTGGCACCTCGTGATCGCACAGGCTGGTGTGCTTCTTCCATGGGGGTTTTATTGCTTCTGAGCTAGATGGCCACTTGTTCACCTTCAAGCCTTTAAGACCCCAGACACTATCTCTTTCGATAGTCGGGCACCATCAGCTTTCTTCACCACATTTGCTTATGCACCCATTTGTCTTCAGCGATCCTATCATGGAGGTGTGCAGTCAATGATATGATTTTTTGTTCTTTGATGCCTGGTAACTGATCCCTTTGGGACCACGCGATCACACAGGTTGATGTGTTCTTCCATGTGGGCTTTGTTGCTTCTGAGCTAGATGACCACTTGTTTATCTTCAAGCCTTTAAGACCCCAGTCACTATCTCTTTTGATAGCCTGGCACCATCATCTCAGATCTATCAACTCTTTGTGCATCCAGAATTCTGTAAGATGAGCAAATACTTTACCGTTTGTTAACATTAGTTGAGTGTACTTAGCAGTAAACTCCTGAGTACAGGTGTGTAGTGTGGATGAAAGGTTAATGTTCTGTGTTAGAACCGGGTAAGGTTAAAACTGGTTAGATCTGGCAGATGAAAGTATTAAAGAGTCTACCCAAACTAACACAACATCTAAAAATGAGCTTGAAAGTTACATTTCTGAACTTGCATAAATCCCAATACTGGGTGCTTTTTCTAAAGAAAATAAGATTCAACGTGTTGATCCTCAAATGCACACCACACTGAAGGGCATAAATAATAATTCAGAGACCATAAATACAAGGGCAACCAAGAGTTGTACAAGTATACCCTAAAGCTTCTGAGCTTTCTATGAATCAAAAAACAGTTGCTATTTCAAATCATGTCAATGCCATGTGTGTCAGTGTATAACTGTTCTCTGTTGAGCTGTCAATGGATTATTTTTGGAAGTAGTTACCAGGCCTTTCTTTCGAGACACCTCAGGGTGTACTAAAACTTCCAATTACTTGGTAATCAGTCAAGTGTGTTATCCATTCACATTATCCATAGACTCCTATAGGCTTTATAGACACCCACCCCAAAGTAATCCACACTCTAGAGAATTCTAGTTCTCAATGTGTATTTCTATTTGAGAATGCTGTGAACCATCATAAGCTGAAATTTATCAGGTTTATTGTGGGGGGAAAGCTGTTTGTTCCTTAAGCAAACAGGATAGGACCAACACATTTCATGGCACAAGGTCATGAAAAAATGCTGATAGTTCTACCGCAGGAGCTAATGATGCAGCTGTGGTCTGTCTTTCTGTCTAAGATAAAGGAACACTTTGCAGGAGCTAAAGAAACACAGCACCTGAAAAGATATTATTACTTCATTTCACAAGTCTCATCATCTCTCTCCTTGAACAGCCTGAACCAATGAGCTAATATTTCTTTGTATGCCTCAAGAAATCACCCTTTGTGTAATCCTGGCAAGAACATGAAGGCTACATGACCTAAAGACTATTTGAGCTCCTCCCTAATAATGCTCTGTGCCCTTGAGCATCTATGCTACAAGGGCCCCCGTTCCCCAAATTTTATATGTCTCTTTTGTTGAATTTTCTTCTGTATATCATACCCTCTTGAACCCCTTCAATTTGCAAGATAAAAGCTGGTCTATATATTATCTTACAGTTTATACCCCTTCGAGAGCAATGAATATATTAGGGAAGGATGGGAGTTTGGGGAGTATAGTCCTCACATCAATCTGGCACCTTCATAATGTGTTTGTGATCTAGAGCATGGATTTTCAATTGATTAATGCTGTTCAAATATAACAGTAGAATCAACTCAATGTGTATGAAGGAATTTCCAGCCCCTTTTCCAAAAACGCTTTCTTGTCATCACCCCAGACACTGGCATTTTAATCCATATCATATTCCAGAGAATAATATGGCAGAAGAAAATCAATTTCTTAGAAATCTCACCACATCTAAGCTCAATAATTCTAAATTGGGGCTTTTGCAAAGTTATCACCTCTCTCTAAGCTGATTCATTTCAATTTAGGGCTAGACTTCCTCTCCTACAGGGCTGAATAAGAGCATTTATCAAATATCACATTCTAGGGCACCTCAAAGCCAAAACCAAACTACTGCCATTGAGCCGATGCTGACTCATATAGGTCAGGGGAGAGCTATGCCTGTGAGTTTCCAAGACTGTAACTAAGGGGGAAAAACCCCTTTCCACCACAGAGTGGCTCGTGGTTTCAAATTGCTGAGCTTGCAGTTAACAGCCCAACATAACCCTAGACCCAAGGACACACCAGTTGTGGACATTTCTTTACCTTGACTTACATCTTCACTACTCTATTAGAAACAATTTTTACCAAAGTCACCAAGGACCTGAGACGTATAATGGTCCTCATCTTAAAAAATTTCTCAGCTGCGTTTGATGTTGATGCTCACCCTTTCCTTTCCCTGGTTTCTTGAGCTCCTCATGTCTTTCCCTGGTTTCCTTAACATCACTCTCCTAATTTTCTTCCCAGTTCTCTGATGATCCTCTTTGCTGTCCTTTAACAGCCTTTTCAGTCTTCCTGGTTTTCAAATGTTGGATTGATTCACAATTTACTCTAAAACTCACTTTTCTTCACATTCTATATATCTCCTCGCTAGATTATCTGTTCCACACCTGTGATCAACTGCATAATTCCAAGGGACAATATTAATATCATTTGTTGTTGATGTGCCAATTAAGACTCATGATGAATTGGTAGTCCCCTAGAGAAGCCCTGGTGGCCCAGTGGTTGAACACTCAGTGCTAACTGAAATTCATCAGTTCGAACCTAGCTACTCTGCAGGAAGAAAATGTAGTCATTGGCTTTCATAGAAATTAGAGACTTGATGGAGGTCTAGACAAAGACATGTACATGCAAATATATATAGGAGGATGGGGAAATAGATCTATGTGTCTATATTTATAGGTCAAGTATTAAGGTGGCGGAAGGACCGTGGGCCTCTACTCAAACACTCCCTCAATGCATGAATACCTTCTTTTATTGAATTGGAACTCTATGATGCTCACTCTCCCGACACAACGGCTGGAGCCAAAGTGGGTGAACATGTAAATGTGGTGAAGAAAACTGATGGTGCCCGGCTATCAAAAGAGATAGTGACTGGGGTCTTAAAGGCTTGAAGATAAACAAGCGGCCATCTAGCTCAGAAGCAACAAAGTCCACATGGAAGAACACACCAGCCTGTGTGATCGAGTGGTCCCAAAGGGATCAGTTACCAGGCATCAAAGAACAAAAAATCATATCATTGACTGCACACCTCCATGATAGGATCGCTGAAGACAAATGGGTGCATAAGCAAATGTGGTGAAGAAAGCTGATGGTGCCCGGCTATCAAAAGAGATAGTGTCTGGGGTCTTAAAGGCTTGAAGGTGAACAAGCAGCCATCAAGCTCAGAAGCAAAAAAGCCCACATGGAAGAAGCACACCGGCCAGTGCGATCACGAGGTGCCAAGGGACCAGGTATAAGGCATCATGCAAAAAAAACAACAACGATATAAGTGTGTGTATATATGTGTATATGTATATGTATATATATACCATATTAAATGAAGGGGGAAGTGCAGAGTGGAGACCCAAGGCCCAAGTGTCGGCCAATGGAGATCCCCTCATAGAGGGGTTTAGGAGAGGAGATGGGTTAATTAGGGTGCGAGGTAGTACCGATGAAGAACACAGCTTTCCCCCAGATCCTGGATGCTTCCTCCCCCCAACTACCATGATCCGAATTCTACCTTGCAGGCCTGGATAGGACAGAGGCTGTACACTGGTACATAGGAGGGCTGGAGATACAGGGAATCCAGGGTGGATGATACCTTCAGGACCAAGGGTGTGAGGGACGATGCTGGGAGAGTGGAGGGTGAGTGGGTTGGAAAGGGGGAACTGATTACAAGGATCCACATGTGACCTCTTCCCTGGGAGAGGGACAGCAGAGAAGGGGGGAAGGGAGACTCCGGATAGGGCAAGATATGACAAAATAACGAGGTATAAATTACCAAGGGCACATGAGGGAGGGGGGGAAAGGGGAGGTAGGGGGAAAAAAAAAAGAGGACTTGATGCAAGGGGCTTAAGTGGAGAGCAAATGCCTTGAGAATGATTGGGGCAGGGAATGTATGGATGTGCTTTATACAATTGATGTATGTATATGTATGAACTGTGATAAGAATTGTATGAGCCCCTAATAAATTGTTAAAATTTAAAAAAAAGAAATTAGAGACTTGGAAACCCTATGGGATAGATGTAATCTGTTGCACAGTGTCCTTATGAGTTGGAATAGACTCAATAGCAATAAGTTTCGTTTGCTTTTATTTAGAGCTCTGCAGTATATGGCTTTGTGCTCTTACACATAGCTCTATCTTCTAATGTGTCTTTAACTATCAACATGTTTTAATGCCATCAAGTCAACTCTGAATCATGTTAACTTTATGTGTGTCAGAGTAAAACTGCATTCTAAAAGGTTTTCAATGACTGATTTTTCATTGGTCATCGGGTTTTTCTTTTAAGGCACCTCTGGTTAGCAGCAGAGATTGTTAACCATTTGCACCACCCAGGATACCATTACAATTCTGACTCCAAAGCACATATCTCAGGCAGAGACAATTTCTTTAGAACTAAAACCCATGTGTATGATTGATTACTTCAGATACCCATGTGTATGATTGATTACTTAGCACCTCAAAGGCACTTAAATGACACATTTAAACTTTAACCAAGGTCAATTCTAAACAAATCTGTACCTACGTCAGTGTTCCCTATCTTTATAAATGGTGTGAGAATCCAACCGACTGCCCATCCTAAAAATCTGGAAAGCACCTTTTTCACTGCCCTCTCTAGATTTATCGACAAATTACCTTTTTGTTTATTTGTTATATGTTTCCATCCTCTAAAAGGTTAGCCCCTTGAATGTTGGAATTTATCTCATTCAGCAATCTGTCTTCTGAGTCTAGAATATAACATTTGTTGGTGAAATAAATTCTATTGATTTTGTATTCTTTCGATCTTTTAAACCATCTCCATTACTGTCAACAGCCTTGCTTAAGTTACGTGCTGAGATTCCCCTCTCTTTACTTAATTAATGCCTATGCTTCTTTCATATCTTAACTGTCGACCACATCTTCAGGGAAACCTGTAATGTTCTCAACTGGGTAAATCCCTTTAGGTGCAAGAATAGCTAATTTTATTTGCCAATACTTTCCATATCCAATAGCCACAAAAAAATACACCTCGTTCAGCCTCTTATCTAAATCATTCTTCTGTTAAGTATTAGAGAGGACTTTATGTCAAGAAGTAATTATATATCAAGAAAACATCCCAGACCAGTCCAGATCAAGTCAATAAGTCTGATACTGGTCCAGAAGTGGAATACAAGTCCATAAGTCACTCTTTAGACTCAAGCAGGATGCAGGAAGATCACAGGCTAGTGGGTGCAAAGTCTTGTGGATGTAATGGTGGTGGAAGTATCTGGCACAGGTCTCAGTGTGGTTCATCAACAGGAAGGTGAAGGAAGAGACAGTGATCACCTCCAAAGAGCTATTTATCTCAGTGGCACCTCCAAATGAGGGTGTCAAGCTGAGACCTGATTGATAGGTTAAACTCCACCCATATTTTTTACAGGTACCGTGTTGGCACAAAGAATTATCACAACACTTCACTAAACGAATGCCCCAATTTTTCATTAATTCATTGAAAAATATTTAGGGCTATCAGCTCCAAGGTATTAAAATAAATGCTGAGGATCCTAAGAGATTAAAATATGATCATGCTGCAAGTAAATTAAAGAAGAGTTGGAAAAAAGGGACATGTAAGCAAACATATAATACAGTAAGCAATACCTGCAAAAATATAAATGTATGTAATGAGGGAGATTGCACAGGAAATAGATAGAGACAGAGAGATAGACTCTCATGTAGTCAATTTTGACTCATCGTTTGTACAAAAGGGAAAAATGTTGCCCTAACTTGTGTCATTCTCACAATTGCCAACATGTTGGCTTCCATTGTTGCACCTATTATGCCAATCCATCTCTCCAAGGATTTCCCTCCATCTCACTCGCTCTTAATAAAACATGATGCACTCCTCCAGTGATTGATCCCTCCTATTAACATGCTCAAAGTAAGTGAGCCAGACAATGTCCTGTTGTAGTCCACAAGGTTTTTGCTAACTGAGTTTTCAGAAGCAGATCTCTGGGTCTTTCTTTCTCATTTGGAAACTCTGCTGAAATCTTTTCACTATGGATGACCCTATATATATTTGAAATACTGGTGACACAGATTTCAGCATCTCACTATCAACCCAACACAATCAACAATCACAGGAAAAGAAAGGGGTTGTCTCAGAAGTGACACTGTGTGGGTAGTAACAAAATAAACATTTCACTCTTCTTTCCTCATACATTATTCCTATATTCAGGGAATTTGTGAAAATTGTCCACATTTTAGATATTTTATTTTAAATCTATCCTCAAGACCAGCCCTGCATACTTGGAATCTTGAGTATATTCTGCCTATTTTCATGGCCTCTGATGTAGTTACATAATCTCATGTCAACTTGAGGTTTTTAAGAGTGAAGGGGTGGCCTCCCTGCATGATCGCTGAAGACAAAATGGGTGCACAAGCAAATGTTGTGAAGAAAGCTGATGGTGCCCAGTTACAACAGATATGGTGTCTGGTGCTTAAAGTCTTGAAATTAAACAAGTGGCCATCTAGCAGAGAAGCAACAAGCCACATGGGAGAAGCACACCAGCCTGTATGATCACGATGTGTCAACAGTATCAGGTAACAGGCATCAAAAGGCCAAAAATAAACAAACAAACAACAACAAAAACATATTGTTGTAAACAAGGTGGGTCAGAGCAGAGACACAGAACCCATCTGTAGACAATGTGACATCTCTCACAAAAGTGTCACAAGGAAGGATTGAGCCCACCAGGGTAAAGTATAGCACTGATGAAATACACAATATTCCTCTGGTTCATTGAGGCTTCCTCATCTTCCACTATCATGCCCCCAATCCTACCTTTCACTATGGGCTAAGCTAGAGCATGTACACAGGAACAGATATGAGTTCACAATACACAGAATCCAGTGAAACACGGAAACCTCTCTGGAGCAGAAATGGGAGTAAAAATACAAGGAGGGTAGGGGGATCTGGGAGAGAGGAGGGGGAAAACCACAGGGGAAGGGAGACAGCAGTCAGTGTAATATATGAAAATAACAATACTTTTTAATTTATCAAAGGGTCAGGAGGGGGAGGGTCAGGTCAAAAGAGCAGCTGATATAAAGGGTTCAAATAGAAAGTAAATGTTTAGAAAATAACATCAATATATTTACAAATATGCTTAATACAATTGATATGTGGATTATTATAAGATCCTCCAATAAAATGATCTTTAAAAAAGAAATGCTGTCAAAAAAATCATACCATTATAATTGAGGGTGAGTGAAGAGTGGAGACCAAGAGTCAATCAGTAGGCAACTGGACATCCCTTTAGAGAAGGATCATGGGGAGGACATGAGCCAGTCATAGTGCAGTTTAGCAATGATGAAACATACAACTTTCCTCTAGTTCTTAAATGCTTCATTCCCCCCACTATCGTGAACCCAATTGTACCTTACAAATCTGGCAAGACCAGAGGTTGTACACTGGTACAGATAGGAACTGGATACACAGGGAATCCAGAATGGAAGATCCCTTCAGGATCAGTACTGAGAGTGGAGATACAGGGAGGTTGGAGGGAGGGTGCAGGGAGGTGAATGGATTACAAGTATCTACATATAATCTTCTCAATGGGGGATGGACAACAGAAAAGTGGGTGAAGGGAGACATCGGACAGTGTAAGATATGACAAAATAATAATAACATAAATTATGAAGGGTTAATGAGGGAGGCGGAGTGGGGAGGCAGGGGGAAATGAGGCGCTAATATCAAGGACTCAAGTAGAAAGCAAAAATTTTGAGACTGATGATGGCAACAAATGCACAAATGTGCTTGACAAAATGGATGGATGTATGGATTGTGATAAGAATTGTACACGCCCCCAATAAAATGATTTTAAAAAGAAAAACAAAAATAAATGCTATCAATAAGACAATCAGAGAAGCTGAAGAAAACTTGAGAGCCATGTCTGATGCTATGAAGAGGCACAATATTAAAATAATTGGACTAACAGAACAAGACACAACAAAGAAGTCAACGGCAAAAATAGTGAGAGAATTCTTAGAGGAAAACTTCCCCACTTTAATAAATGAAAATCAAGTAACCATTCAGGAGGCTGAAATAACACCAGCCAGACTGAATCCCAAGAAGAAGTCACCAAGACATATATTAGTCAAATAATCCAACTATGAGGAAAAGGAAACAATCATAAAAGCAGTGAGGGAAAAGCAAATAGTCATGTATAAAGGTACCTCAATAAGAGTATATTCAGATCTATCAGCAGAAACAATGAAGAAGAGGAGGAATGGAGCTGCATAGTTCAAAAATTGAAGGAAAACAACGCAAACCCAAGAAAACTTTACCGGGCCAAATTATCTATTAAGATAGAAGAGAAGCATCTTCCCAGACAAGGACAACCTCAAAGACTCATACAAAGAAACCCAGCCCTACAAAAGATCCTTGCCAATCCAGTATGGGCAGATCAACACTCGCTGAGAGCAAAGAAGACACCATCACAAAGAACAAATCCACCCATAGGGCAACAAAGAGAAAACTGTCCCCAGAATAGCTTTAGCTCAATAGTGGAAAGAAGGAAAAAATAAACCATACACACAACACAAGCCGATAAGATAGGTAGGTAGGAAAATACCCAACACTAAAGGTACAAGATGACATCAGAGTCCACAGATGGATGTAATAATACTGAATATCAATGACCTGAAATCAAGCATTAAAAGGCAGAGGCTAACAGACTGGCTCAGAAAATAGAACCTATCGATCTGCTGCCTCCAGGAGACTCATCTCAAGCTTGTAGACAAAAGCAGGCTGAGAATTAAAGGCTAGAAAAATATACCAAGCAAATGGAAATGCAAAGAAAGCAGGGGTAGCGATCTTAATATCTGACAAAATTGATCTCAAGATACAGTTCATAAAAAGAAACAAGGAGGGGTACTATATAATGCTCAAGGGAACAGTAGACCAAGAAGCAGTGAGCATAATAAACATATACACGCCCAACGAGAGACCCACAAAATTTGTAAATCAAACACTCCAAAAGATTTTTTTTTAAGCAATCAAAGGCTCAACAATTATAGTCAGTAACATTAATACACCATTCTCTGAAAAAGACAGATCACTGGGAAAGAAACTCAACAAGGAGGCTACAGATCTAAACAGCATAATTAGACGACCTGACTTGATAGATATTTTCAGAACTTTCCACCCAAATGCAAAATAATCGCATTGTTTTCAATCCCATGTGGCACATATTCAAAAATCGATCACATGGTGGGAAACAAGTCGACCTTGAGTAAATTCAAGCACATATACAGACATCTCTCTCTGATCACTGTGCCATAGGCTGGAAATTAACAGAAGGACGGTAAAGAAAACAAGGGCAAACAATTGGAGGATGAAGAACTCTCTATTGTAAAAGGAGTGGATATTGACCCAGATCAGAGATGTAATCAGGAAGTTTCTATAAACCAATGAGAATGAAAATATGATATACCAAAACCTTTGAGATACAGCAAGGGCATTTAACATAGGAAGGCTGATAGCAATGAATGAATGCATGACAAAAGAAGAGACTCATGGATGATATTCTGGCACAAAACTAACACCAATTAGAGCAGAGTCAACAAAACAATCCTACTAATAGCCAGAGGATAGATATAATAAAAAATCAGAACTGAGATACAGGAGAGAGAAAACAAGAAAACTATGGGGAAATGAATGCAGCTAAAAGGTGGTTCTTAGAAAGAATTAATAGAATTGTTAGACCGCTGGCAAACCTAACCAAAGAAATGAAGAAACAAATGTCAATTAAAAGGATGAGGCATGAAACAGGTGACATTACAACGGAACCTAAGGATAATTGCACACTACTATAAAGGCCTAGACTGTAACTAATCCAACAACTTGGAAGACATGGACAAATATTTGGAAACACAATCCCACCCTAGACTATTCCAGATGGATATCAAGATCTCAACAGACCCATAGCAATGGAAGAAATAGACAAGGGATTACCAATTTAAAAATCCCCTAGGCCAGATGGCTTCACAGGAGAATTTTACCAAGCATTCAGGGAAGAACTGGTACCAATCCGATACAAACTCTTCCAGAACATAGAAAAAGATGGCAAATTCCCAAACTCTTTCTATGAAGCTAGTATCACTCTGATCCCTGAGGCAGGCAAACATCCCACAAGAATTGAGAACTACCGACCAATATCCCTAATGAATATTGATGCAAAAATCCTTAACAAATTACTGGCCAATCTAATACAAAAACATATTTTAAAAAATAATTCACCCATCAAAGAACAAAAAATCATATCATTGGCTGCACACCTCCATGATAGGATCGCTGAAGACAAATGAGTGCATAAGCAAATGTGGTGAAGAAAGCTGATGGTGCCCGACTATCGAAAGAGATAGTGTCTGGGGTCTTAAAGGCTTGAAGGTGAACAAGCGGCCATCTAGCTCAGAAGCAAAAAGGCCCACATGGAAGAAGCACACCAGCCAGTGTGATCACGAGGTGCCAAGAGACCAGGTATAAGGCATCATGCAAAAAAAAAAAACCCAACAATATAAGGGTGTGTATGTATGTGTATATATGTGTATATGTATATATATACCACATTAAATGAAGGGGGAAGTGCAGAGTGGAGACCCAAGGCCCAAGTGTCGGCCAATGGAGATCCCCTCATAGAGGGGTTTAGGAGAGGAGATGGGTTAATTAGGGTGCGAGGTAGTACCGATGAAGAACACAGCTTTCCCCCAGATCCTGGATGCTTCCTCCCCCCAACTACCATGATCCGAATTCTACCTTGCAGGCCTGGATAGGACAGAGGCTGTACACTGGTACATATGAGGGCTGGAGGTACAGGGAATCCAGGGTGGATGATACCTTCAGGACCAAGGGTGTGAGGGACGATGCTGGGAGAGTGGAGGGTGAGTGGGTTGGAAAGGGGGAACTGATTACAAGGATCCACATGTGACCTCTTCCCTGGGAGAGGGACAGCAGAGAAGGGGGGAAGGGAGACTCCGGATAGGGCAAGATATGACAAAATAACGAGGTATAAATTACCAAGGGCACATGAGGGAGGGGGGAAAGGGGAGGGAGGGGAAAAAAAAGAGGACCTGATGCAAGGGGCTTAAGTGGAGAGCAAATGCCTTGAGAATGATTGGGGCAGGGAATGTATGGATGTGCTTCATACAATTGATGTTTGTATATGTATGGATGGTGATAAGAGTTGTATGAGTCCCTAATAAAATGTAAAAAAAGAAAAGAGGAGAAAAAAATGATTAGGGCAAAGACTGTACAGATGTGCTTTATACAATTGATGTATGTATATGTATGAATGTGATAAGAATTGTATGAGCCCCTAATAAATTGTTAAAATTTTTAAAAAAAAATAATTCACCGGGATGAAGTGGGATTCATACCAACAACACAGGGATGGTTCAACATATGAGATACCATCAGTATTATTCACCACATTAGCAGAAAAAATTATAAGAATTACATAATATCGATAAATGCAGAAAAAGCATTCAACAACATCCAACATGCATTCCTGTTTAAGACACTCAAGAAGACAGGATTGGGAGGGAAATTCCTCATTATTATACAAGGTATATATGAAAACCAACAGCCAATGTGATAGTTAATGGAGAAAAGACAAAAACAATTCCACTGAAAAAGGGGACCAGTAAGGAATCCCCTTGTCCCCTCTCCTACTTAACATCATAGTGGAAGTTCTAGCTAAAAACATAACACAAATAAAAGACATCAATGGTATTCATCTGGGAGAGGAAGAGGCAAAATTATCATTATTCGCAGACAATATGATTCTATACATAAAAAATCCCCTACACTCCAAAAGTGGAGTGTTGGAAGCAATAGAGGAATATGGTAGAGTGGCAGGATACAAGATCAACAAACAGAAGTCTATCGGTCTGCTATAAACATCAGACAAGGTCACAGAAGAGACTATTTAAAAGGTAGTACCCTATACAATAGCCAAGCACAAATTGAAATATCTAGGGATTTATCTGGCCAAAAAAAATGAAAGACTTCTATGAGGAAAATTTTTAAAAACACTAATATAAGAAACCAAGAGTTACCTCAACAAATGGAAGAATATCCCATACTCGTGGTTGGAAGACTCAATATAGTAAAGATGTCAGTCTGTCCAAGGCACTATGTAAGTTCAATGCTATCCTGATACGAATACCACCATCCTTCTTCAAAGAATTGGAAACATTGATTATCAACTTCATATGGAGGAGTAAGAAGCCCAGAATTAGCAGAGAACTCCTCAGAAGAAGGTCAAAGTGGGAGGGCTTGCTCGACCTGACTTTAGCATGTATTATAAGGCCACAGTAGTAAAAAGCGTGTGATACTGGTATAATTACAGATATTAAAAGCAATGGTAATGAGCTGAAGAGCCAAAAATAAATACATTAGCATACAGGCAACGGAACTTTGATAAAGGCACAAAAATATCAAATGGGAAGCAGATGCACTCTTCAATAAATGGTGCTGGAAAAAATGGATATCTGCCTGCACAAAACTGAAGCAATACCCTTATCTCACTCCATGCACAAGAATAAACTCAGGGTGGATCACAGACCTTGAGATAAAACCCCAACTAGGGCCATTAAAGAGGGAATTGCGTCAAACCTGAAAACCTTGGCACAGGGAATACATATGCTATCAGAAATGGGGAAGGATACAAATAGAGAGGAGTCACAACTAGACAAGTGAGATATATTGACGATAAGTCACCTGTGTACATCAAAGAATTCACCAAGATAGTAAAAAGAGAGCCCACCAACTGGGAAACATCTTTAGCAATGACACATCAGACAAAGGCCTTATTATTAAAATCTACAATACTTTTCAAACTTACAATAAAAGAAAAACTAACTGCCCACTGAGGAGGTGGGCAAAGGACCTGAACAGAAGCATAAGAAAGTCTGAAATCCAAATGGCCAATAAACATATGAGAAAACATTCCTGATCATTAGCCATAAGAGAAATGCAAATTAAAACAGCTATGAGATAATACCAAACACCCTCAAAGATAACCCAATACAAAAATTCAGAATGTAACAATGGTTGGAGGGGCTGTAGTGAGATAGGAACTCTCATCAACTGCTGGTGGACCTGTAGGTATGTACAGCCACTATGGAAATCAATTTGGCGATTTCTAAAACAGATGGAAATTGAGCTGCCATATAACCCAACAATCCCCCTACTGGGCATATACCCAGAAGAGGCAAGAAAACAAACCACAGCCAGACATCTGTGCTCCAATGTTCATCGCAGCACAGTTCACAATTGCAAGGAGATGGAAACAACCCAAATTTCCATCAACAGACGAATGGATTTAAAAACTGGTGCATACATTCAATTGAGCACTATGCATCAATAAAAGGCAGTGATGAATGCATGAAGCATATCGCTGCCTGGGAAGAACTGGAGTAAATTATGCTAAGTGGAGTAAGCCAAGGGCAAAAGGACAAGTACAACATGAGTCTGCTGAGGTAAGTTTATAAAGAAAGAAAAAAAGAAATGCAAGATGGGCACGGGGGGAAAAATCCACTGTATACACACATTCCACAAGTGAGGTCCAGGTGGTATGACAGGGGCCAGACCAAATCCAGGAGTACATATGGTAGCCAACTAAAAAGGAGAGGTGGGGAGGAGAGGGGAAAAAAGAAATGTGTAGCGGGGAACAGGGTACTAAGCCTCCCAAGGGGAGGGTATTGTTTATATCTCCACAGGAAAAGAGGGACCAGACTTAAATCCAGTGTTCTGGGATGCAAATGCAGCATGCAGTGATGGAGAGGGGAACCAGTGGAGGGGCCTGAGGGCTCGGCCCCAATTCCAGCTACTGGACAACTGCCCCTCTCCCAGAAGAATTTACTTTAGAGGACAATACTGAAGCTGCAGCTAGGAGAGAGGGACATGTCTGATCAGAGCACACAGGAGGAAATTAATGGAGGGAAGAGAGAGTGGAGCACATCCTTGCACACCAAGTGTAAAGGACAATATCCCCGCTCCAAACAACCCATGCACAGAGTGGACCATATGGCTGATCTCACTATGAGACACAACGTCCCTCACTAACCCATGGCCCCATGGAGGACAACACTGAAGACTCCGTGTTGGGATTGGCCCGTCTGACCCCACGACACCAAGGCAAAATACTAAGGGCATGCAGCAGAGCAATGTGGGGAGCAGAACAGGAAATTCCTGAGAGAGTGCCAAGGATAGACTTTGGGACCAGAGCATGGGACCCAATCGGAGTCAACTGGAGGACATGGCTAGAGGTCAAAAATCATACCTTGATCTATTCACAGGTGTTTCTTTATATATAATAATTTATTCTTTTTCTTGGTTGTAGGTTTTTTTGTCCATAGTTGTCATGGTGTCCTCTTTTGTTGCTTTCTCTTGAGATGCCTTGTTTTTTTGTGCATATTATTATATCTGTATGTCTATCTAGATGATATATGCTGGATGAATAGTCTGGAGGAGAAAACAATGGGACCAATGGTTCTGAGGGGACATCAGAGAAGCGGAGGTGGCAGAAAGGAGGTGGTGTTGACCAACCCATGAACAAGGGAACAAGTGATCTGAAATTAGTGGCAAGGATGCTGTAAGAGGCCTGGTAGGAATTCAGCAAGGGCAATGTAGCCAAGAGAAATTACTGAAACCCAATTGAAAGCTGATCATGCTAGTGGGGAAAAAGGAAAATAAAAGGAAATAGAGGACAGAACTAGGAGGCAATGGGCATTTATAAAGGTCTAAATACAGGCATGTACATATATAAATATATTTATATAGGATGATGGGGAACTAGATCGACATACATATATTTATAGGTATAGTATTAAGGCAGCAGGTGGACATCGGGCCTCTACTCAATGACTTATTCAATGCAAGAACACTTTGTTCTATTAAGTTGGCATTCCATGATTCACACCTTCCTGAAGCGATCATTGAATGCAAGCGTGGTGAAGAAAGGTGATAGTGGCCAGCTTTCAAGAGATATAGCATCTGGGGTCTTAAAGGCTTGCAGGTAAACAAACAGCCATCTAGCTCAGAAGCAACAAAGCCCACATGGAAGAAGCACACCAGCCTCTGTGACCACAAGGTTTCAAAGGGATCAGGTGTCAGGCATCAAAGAACAAAAAAATAATATCATTGTAAATAAGGGACAGTGCAGAGTGGAGACCCAAAGCCCAATATTTCCAGGGAGACATGGAAGAGGGAGAAGCAGGGGAAACGAAGTGGGCGCTAACAAACCTAGGGACAAGGGAACAACAAGTGACCCCAAATCGATGGGTAGAAGGGTGTAGGAGGCCTGGTAGGGGTTGATCAAGGGCATTGTAACCAAGAGGAATTACTGAAACCCAAAAGGAGGCTGAGCATGATAATGGGTCAAGAGGAAAGTAAAAGGAAATAGAGGAAAGAACTAGGAGGTAAAGGGCATTTATAGAGGTCTAAATATAGGCATATGTATATATATAAATATATTTGTATATGATGATGGGGAAATAGATCTATGTGCATATATTTATAGGTTTAGTATTAAGACCACATATGGACATTGGGCCTCTACTCAAGTACTCTCTCAATGCAAGAACACTTTGTACTATTCAACTGGCATTCCATGATGCTCACCTTCCCGTCACAATCGCTGAAGGCAAAGTGGGTGCATAAGCAAATGTGGTGAAGAAAGCTAATGATGCCCAGCTATCAAAACATACAGTATCTGGGGTATTAAATGCTTGAAGATAAACAAACAATCGCCTAGTTGAGAAGCAACAAAGCCTACATGGAAGAAGCATACAAGCCTGTGTGATCATGGGGTGTCGATCAGGTATCAGGCATCAAAGAACAAAAAAATCATATAATTGTGAATGAGAGGGAGTGCAGAGTGGGGACTCAAGACCCATCTGTATGCAACTGAACATTCCTTTACAGAAGGGTCATGGGGCGAAAACAAGTCAGTTAGGGTGCAGTAGAATAATGAAGAAACATACAACTTTCCTCTAGTTCTTTAATGCCTCCTTCCCCCACCCCACTTCCATGATTTCAATTCTACCTTACAAATCCAGCTAGACCAGAAGATATACACTGGTACAGATAAGAACTGGACGTACAGAGAATCCAGGGCAAATAAATACCTTAGAATCAATAATGAGAGTAGCGATAGCAGGAGGGTAAGGGGAAGGTGGGGCAGAAAGGGGGAACTGATCACAGGCACATACATATAACCCCCTCCCTGGGGGACAGACAGCAGAAGTGTGGCTGAAGGGAGATGTCAGACAGTGTAAGACATGAAGAAAAAATAATAATTTATAAATTATCAAAGGTTCATGAGGGAGGCCGGTGGGGAGGGCAGGGGGAAAATGAGGAGCCGATACCAGGGGCTCAATAGAAAGAAAATGTTTTGAGAATGATGACGGCAACAATGTACAAATGTGCTTTACAAAAAAAGAAAGAGAAAAGCATGATGGCAACAAAAGTACAGATGTGCTTGACACAATGGGTGGATGGATGGGTTGTCTTAGGAGTTGTATGAGCCCCCAATAAAATGATTTTTTTTAATTTTAATGAATGAGGGATGGAGTATAGCCTGTCAATCAGGTCAAAACCTAATGACATCTCCTTGTGGACCTGCCTTCTGATGAGGATTCTGGGAACTTCCTCTCGCTCTCTCTGTCTTGTCTTCCAGTTGACAAGCTTTGTGGAGACTTGCTGAGACCTGCAAGCATACTCTCTCTGTTTCATCTTCCTGTTGAAGAGCCACACTTGGAGAACTGGAAGAGTCACATGGAGATCTGTAACAGTGCTGAGGTTCTTCCACCATCATCGGATCCACAAGATTTTCCATCAACCGGCTCATGATCTTCCTGCAATTTTCATCAGTGCATGTGACTGTGTCAGTTTCAAGAAGAATCTTTGGACTAATTTTAGACTTAAGGGATAATATTGAACTTGTGGACTTGATCTGGCCTGGGCTGGGACATTTTCTTAATACACAATTATTCTTTGATATAAAGTTCACGCTTACATATATGAGTGTCTCTGGATTTGTTTCCCTAGTCAACCTGGTATAACATAGCCCCCCTATCTATAGACTCACAATACTTTTAAACTATCACTTACTTTTACTTTCTGTTCCATCTCTCACCAAGACCTCCATTTTCCCTTTCTTTAGTAGAAAAGTAATGTGTTACACTTGTTTCTTCTGTGTTGTGAAGTATATCTTCTTAGAATAGAATACAAGAAGTCGTTGAGAGAACTGTTACCCTAAGAAATGACTCTCCAAAAAAAAAAAGAAATGACTCTCCATATAAAAGTAGAAGGTCTTCTCCAAACCCTTTATTTCCCCAAACACACAGCCTTCTATTTTGTCTTGCAGTAAAGCCAAGCTGCCAAAGCAAGTATGACTTTCTGAACTTGTTAACTGCTTCTTTATTTATTTCTCCTAACAAATTTCAGTGCCATAGAAGTATTGAAGTGCTACTTTTTTTGTTTTTTTAATGGTCTTAGTTTTGAAAGATACTGTTTCAAGGAAAATGTGAAGACACTCAGTCCATCAGTGACATTTGCCTGAAATACTTTTCTCCAGGCATTTGTGGTTGGTCACTTCTACAACTTACATTCAGTTTCAGCTCAGATGTTATTTATTCAGGGATGTCTGTCCTGACATTCACTCTCATATTATCCTGTTTCTCCTTCTATAATAGTCACCAAATGTGTAATTACCTGTTAAATGTCTGTCTTCCCCAAAAAACACGTCTGTATGATTTTTAATTGTGTCCCCAGGGTTTAACACAGTGTCTGGTAACATAAGAGGTCTTGCTAGCCAGTATTTATTCAATTAAATTGCTATATCTGAACCCTGTAGGTGCTTCTACTTACACAACCATTACATTTATTGCAATTTATTTGTTTCTAGAGCTATCTACTTGGTTAAGTCAATTTCTTAAAATTCATCATATATTACTTATCTTTGAATTCTGACTCTAATGCATTTCCAAAGCCATTTTAAAAATGGAAAAGATGGAGGGGAGGAATGAGGAGTTGATATCAAGGGCTCAAGTAGAGAGTAAATGTTTTGAGAATGATGACGGCAACAAAGGTACAAATTTGCTTGACACAATGGATGGATGGATGGATTGTGATAAGAATTGAGCCCCCAATAAAATTATTTCTTTAAATGGGAAAGAGAGGGTAGGGAATGGAAGGAAAGGGGAGAAAAGAAAGAAGAAAAGAGGGAGGAAAGAAGGGAAAAAGAAAAGAACAAATGGTCTCATTGTTAGACATTGCTACAATTATAAAAAGGTTTCTATAATAACCACCCCATATATCTTTAGAGAATCCCAACAAACAGTCTTAAAGACAAGAATCGAGTCCTTCCTCCTCCCTGGGGATGGACAACAGAAAAGGGGGTTGAAGGGAGACGTCGGACAGGGCAGGATGTGACAAAATAACAATTTATAAATTATCAAGGGTTCATGAGGGAAGGGGGAGTGGGAAAGGAGAGGGGAAAAAAAGAGGACCTGATGCCAAGGGCTTAAGTGGAGAGCAAATGCTTTGAAAATGATGAGGGCAATGAATGTACAGGGATGCTTTACACAATTGATGTATGTATGGATTGTGATAAGAGTTGTATGAGTCCCTAATAAAACATTTTTTTAAAAGAATCAGGTCCTTACTACTATAATACTCAAAAGATTCAGAAATGGTTAGTACTTGAAAAGGCCAGGTGCTTATCCAACAACTATTTTTGTCCCCACCCCTAGAAACACAAATATATTGAGGGAGTAAATACCTTCACAGTTTATAAGTCTCCATTGCAACTTGTTTTAGTTCTACCCTTGGATTTAGTTCTTTCAAGGTGAAGTAAACAAAACTATGCTGATGAGAATTCTGGAAAAGCAATCATTTTTCTGATTAAAAGAGAAAATTGAGTTGGCTCATGCCTTTAACCCTTTAGCCCTCTCCCCTTTTCCTGCAAAGCTCAAGGTGTGAGCCCCAGGCCAATCACACCAACTCAACCCAGGTTCACCTGGGGAAACTTCTCTATATCCTGCCATCCCATTCAACTCCACTGCCTCTCAGCCACTGAAAAACATATTACAGCCACCCCAAATAGCCAACCAAGAGGAATCACTCATCCACAAACACTGAATATGACTGCTTAACTGTTCCTCACTCACTGTGCTTCCAACGCAGATCTGGAGTCCACCCAAACTCCTCACCATTTCTCCAGGAAACACAACTTTCTCTTGCCCCCGTCAGCAATAAAATTCCTGGGAGAAGTTTAGAGCTCAAATAAATAAACAACAACAGCTCTTCTGTTTGTTGCTTTATTATTTTTTTATCTCCCTTTCTTTTCCTCTTTCAATTTAATCTCTTTTTATTTCTCATTCTTTTTCTTCTCTTCTTAAAAATAAATGCTGAACTACTCTTACAATTCTTTTTCAATCATTATTAACCTTTCTTTCATCTTTTTAAAATAAGGATTTTTTTCTATTATCTTTTCTTATAATTCTTATAATGAACACTGACTTATCTGCCTCTTTTTTTCTTTCTTTTTCATCCTCCATCTAATACTTTCCCTTCCACTTTTTAATGTCTCCCTTCTCGCACTTACTCTACTGTTCTTCCCCAATACTTGATCTGAAGTGTCCTGCCACTTCTAACAGTTACACCAAGATGTCAAAGAAACAATAAAAAATACTGATCCACAAAAAAAAAAAAAAAAAATCAAGGAAACAGACACATATCAGTGAACAACAGACAGCACTAAAAGTAATGATTGAAATTGAGCAGGTTACAGAATTACCAGAATAATTCAAAAGAATGATGATCTCACATGTACAACAGATGAAGAAAGAGTCTGAGAGAGAAAAGGAAAAAGTAGAACATCACTACAAGCCTTATAAGAAAAACTCCAAACAGAAACATATAAATTAAGTACTATGATAGCAGAAGTATACACTATAAAAGTATAGACCAATAAAATTGAAGAATGGAAACCTGAATTAGTGAGCTTGAAGACACATGATTAGACTCCAATCTAATAGAAGCACAGGCCATCAAAATGTAAAGGAAACTGAAAAAACGACTAAGAAAAATATGAGACACAATCAAGGGAACAACCTGTCTCCTACGGAGTCTAGAAGAGGAAAAAAAAATCCACAGAGATAATAGTCCAAGAACTCTTGGAAGAAAAATTTCCTCGCTGCCTAAAAGATGAAAAGATAACTATCCAGGATGATGAAAGGAAAAAAAAAAACCCCACTCAGGAAGAAACCTAAAAGGAAAACTCCTTGACACGTTGTATTCAAACTCTCTAACTTCAACAACAAGAAAAAAATCCTAAGAGTGGCCAGAGAAAAAAGGTCACATACAAAGGGGCAGCAATTAGAATAAGCTCAGATTTTTCAGCAAAAACAATTCAGACAAGGAGACAATACAGTGAAATATATATATAGTCTTGAGAAAAAAATTGTCAACCCTGGATCATGTACCTAGCAAAGTTATCACTCAGTTAAGATGGGAAAATAAAAGTATTCCAAGAAAAAGAGAAATTAAAGGAATTTACAAAAACAAGACCACCACTATAAAAAATACTAAATGGAGTACTATGGCAAAAAAATCAACAACAAAACACAAACCTGAAATCAATACACAAAACAATTCCTCACACATAGAAACAAACACTCTCAGAGCAACAACCAAAACAATAAATAAATACAGGAAGAATTAAGAAAATAATCACACAGCACACACACACACATTACCACAAAGCAAAATGACAGTAACAAATCCATTATATCAACAATCTCACTGAATATTAATGAGCTAAATGCACCATTAAAGAGATAGAGAATAGCAAAATGTACTAAGGAAACAAGTCCAATCAATATGCTGCTTACAAGCAACACCTCAGAAATACAAACATGAACAGACTAAAATTCAAAGAAGGGACAAAAGCATACCAAATAGCAACTGAAAAAGGCAAGTGCAGTGATAGTAATCTCTGATAAAATAGACTTCAAAGCAAATTTCATAATGAGAGGCAAAAATGGACATTTTTAATTATTAAAGGAACAATCCCCCAAGAAAACAAAACCATAATAAACATATATTCATCCAATGATAGATCCTTGAAAAATATTAATCAAATCCTCACAGAATTGAGGAGGGATATAGACAGCTCAATAATAATAATAAAAGACTTCAACATATCTCTCTCAAGGAAAGACAGCATCAAGAAGGAAACTCAATAAAGACACAAAAGAACTCAACACAATCAACAAGCTTGACCTCCTACACATATGCAGTGATACTTCAGCTGTAAAATAACTCCAAGCTCAAACTTTGCAGTACTCGAACAGCATAGATAAAAAAAATGTCTCAGTATTCAAAACTTCGCTCAATAAAAAAAACCTGTATGGGCCAAGAGGGGTCATGCATCACATCTCACCAAGGACACAAAGGTGGATGCTTCAGTCTAAGTTCCACTCTCATCAGACAACATATGTTAGTGTGTTAAAACATTCATCATCATGCTTGCTTTTTTTCACTTTATTTTCATAAAATATCATAACCCTGGGTCCAAAGAAAGTGCCTGATACCAGCAGTAAAGCTAAGAGTAAAACTGAGAACCATGAGAGAGTTGAAGGAATGAATCATAGTGAAATTTGAATCAGGTCACTGCTTGTCTGATTTGGTGGCTGAATACAACATGGATAAGTCGACATGATCAACATTTTTGGAAGGGAAATGTAATTAAAACAGCTAATGTAGCAAGAGGTGTGAAACCCTTAACCTCAGAACAAAGAACCCAGACAATCAAAAAGATTGAAAAGTTACTATTAATTTGGATAAATCAAAAACAACTCCAGCTGAGAAAGAAGGCGAAAAACTAGAAGCCTCTCTAGAGATTTGATGGAAACTGTGTGGGAGTGAGAGCTGAGCAGTCTGAAGTGTTCAAAGCCAATCATGGCTGGTTTGAGACATTCAAAAGAGAACCGGTACACAAATGAAGTAAGGCATGGGGAAGTGCAGATTGCAAATAAATATGAAGCCGATAAATTCATGGCTACATTTTCTGACTATGTGGAGGCTAAGGGTTTCTTTCCCCAGCAAGTATTGAACTGCAATGAAACCAGACATTTTAGGGGGAAATTCACAATAGAACGTTCATTAATAACAAAGAAAAGGCATTGCCAGGCCACAAGTCTTTGAAAGATAGTCTGGATTTTAAAGTGAAGCTTATGTTAGCATACCATTCTGAAAACTCACAGAATTTTAAACAACAAAACATAATGAAAAATAAGGTCATTTTTTATTGTATTGTGTTTTAATATTTAATGTATGGTATTGATTGTGGTTCAATCTTTTAGAGGTTATTTTCATAAGCTAAGGCTGTTAATTTGTGTCTAACTCCTAGAAAAAAGAGTTTATCAGTGTGACTTGGGAACATCCAAACCAATTATGTGATTTTCTATTTTCCTAGGGGAAAAATATGTTCAGTTCTTGAACTTTTCAGTGTTCAGACTTAAATGTGGAACAAATTGAGTTCAACAACTGAGGTATCACTACACTGAACACTCAATCCAACAAAAACACAGTATAGTTTCTTCTCAATGTACATGGATAATATTAAAGAATAGGCCACAGACTACGCTATAAAGTATTCTTTAACAAAAAAATTTTAATTGAAATTCTACATTCTCTATTTTCAGATCACAACATTATAAAACTAGAACTCAACAATAAAAGTAATGGGAACATACAAAAAAACACATGGAGACTGAGCAACATAATACTTAAAAACAACTGGATAATAAATCAAATAAGGGATTTTTTTAAATTCCTTGAAACAAATGAGAATGATAAAATATCTAAACCTTTGGGACACAGCAAAAGCTGTGCCAGAGATCAATTTATAGCAATCAATGCACACATGAAAAAAGAGAGAGAGGATCTAAAATCAGCCCAGAAACACAGCACCTTCTACAACTGAAGCAGGGCAGCAGCATGAGGCCTCCAACCACAGAAGAAAGGAAATCATAAGGACCAAAACAGAAATAAACTAACTGGAGCGTGAAGGGGGGAGGGGGGATTATCAAGACAAGAAGTTGGTTCTGTAAAGGGATTAACAAAATTGACAGACCATTAGCAAATTTAACAAAGGAGAGGAAAGATGCAAATACCTAGAATGAGATGAAAAAGGTACCATTACAAGATATCAAAAATGAAATAGAAAGAAAAGCCATGCACTGCTGTGAAAAATGTTTCTACAACAAACTTGGGAACCTGGAAGAAATGGACAGACACCTCGAAAGACATCACCTACTGACATTAATGCAGACAGATGTTGAAAAACTCAACATACCCATAACAAAAGGAAGAGAGAGACAAGGTCATCAAGAAACTTCTAACCAAGAAAAGCCCAAGACCAGATGGCTTCCCAGGGGAATTCTACCACATATTCAGAGAAGACCTGTCACCAATATTATGCAAACTATTCCAGAATATAAAGGACAACAAACTCGCAAACTCACTTTATGAAGTAAGCATAACTCTAATACCAAAACCAAGTAAAGACTCCACAAAGATAGAAAATTACAGACCAATGTTTCTCATGAACATAGATGAAAAAATTCTCAACAAAATTTTGACCAATAGAATCCAACAGCATAGCCAAAAAAATAAAATCACCATAAACAATAAAGATTCATACCAGAGATGCAGGGATGATTATAAACAAGATAAAGAGCAAAACACACATGATTGTAGCAATAGTTACACAAGTGGTTTTGACACTATCCTACACCCATTTCTGATTTTTATTTAAAAAAAAACACTTAACAAAATAGGAATAGAAAGAAAATCCTCAACATAATAAAAGCCATATATGAAAAACCAACAGCTTTACCATGATTAAGGGGGAGGGAACTAGAAATATTCTCTTTAAAAACAGACATCAGACAAAGGTGACCCCTATCATCACTCTTACTCAACATCACACTGGACGTCTTAGCCAGAGAAACAAAAGACCTGTACAGAGAAAACTATAGAATATTACTTCATAAAACAAAATAGAATGAAAGAATATCATGTGTTCATGGTTAGGCAGACTTCATATTATGAATATGCCAATACTACCTAAAACAATCTACAGGTACAATGTAATTTCAATCCAAATCCCAAATACATTTTTTTAAGAAATGGAAAACATAATTACCAACTTCATATGAAGAGGAAAAAAACCCAGGATGAGCAAAGAAATGCTTTGAAAGAGCCAAGTATGAACCCTCACACAACCTGACCTAAAAACCTACTGTATAGGCAGAGTAGTCAAAACAGCCTGTTACTGATACATCGAGAGCTACATATACCAATGGAACAGGACAGAAAACCCAGAAGTAAATGATCCACTTACAGGCAACTGATCTTAGACAAAGGATGAAAAACAATCAAATAGAATAAAAACAACTTCTACAAATGGTGCTGGATAAATTGGTATTCCATATTCAGAAGAATGAAGCAAGACCAATTCTCCCCGTGCACAAAAACAAATTCAAGAGGAATCAAGACCCAAATGTAAACCACAGAGATATCATTATCACCAATGAGAAAATCGAATCAAACTTAAGGGCCCCGTTGTTGCAGGGCACGCATAAGTTACTAAGCACAATGAAGGAGGCACAGCACACACAGCAAAAAATAAAAGAGATGTCTGAGATCTGCTAATAATCACTTATGCACATCAGATGACTATCAAAAGAGTAAAATGAGAACACACAGATTGGGGGAAATGTTTTACTCATGACACAATGGGCAAGGGTCTAATTAACAAAATCTATCGAACTCTGTACGCCTCCATAGAAAAATAACACACAGCCCAATTAAAAAGTGGACTAGAGACATGGAGAGTTCACAAAAACTGGCACTCAAATGGCTAATAAACACATAATAAAATGCTCACCATCACTAGCTATCCAGATGATATAATGAGATACATTTATAGCTCACTTAAAAAGAAAAAGAAACCAAAAACAACAAATGCTGGGAGAGGTGTGGAGAAAATGGACCTCCTATACACAGTTGGTGGTGGACTCGTAAATACATACGACCACTAGCGAACGTGATACTGTGCTTTCTAAAACTAGGAATTGAATTCTATAGGAGCCAGCAATACTGCTATTGGGCACATACCCCCAAAGAAATAAGACAGAACAGGAAGGGATGTATGCTCTTTTATGTTTACTACAGCACAGTTCACAAAAGCAAGAAGCAGGAAACAGCCCAAATGCCCAACAGTTTTTTTTTAAGTAGATAAAGAAACCATGGCACACATCTCTTGCTCCCTGATGACCAGAACAGTGTGCTGCTGCTTTAGCTAGTGCTCTGCCTCAACCTGTACACTACACTACACGTGAGCCCAGCCAACTCATGGATCATGTTGCTAGAGCTTAAGCCTCCTTCCAGATCTGCCTCCATACTACTGGTGCATACATACATTGCTTGAGCTTGAAGTTGGTGGATCCTGTCACCATGTTTGAGTTCCAGATCATTTCTGGGCCTGCTTCACTAAGCTCCTGAGCTATTGACTGTTGCTGACCCACCCTGCTGACTGCTGCCCACAAGCAGACTCTGCTTGCTTTGTCTGAGGGAAGATTACTTTGACTGTTTCTTTGACCTTGGAGCTGGCAGCCCACAAGAGCAGATAATAATATTTGCAAGTACCATGGACTGCCAGAAGAACAAACAAATCTGTCCTGGAAGAAGTACAGCCATAATGCTTCTTGGAAGTGAACTGGGTGAGTTATTACCCTATATACTTTGGACATATTATCATGAGAGACTAGTCCTTGGGAAAGGACTCATACCTGGTAATGTGGAAGAGCAGTGACAAAAAGCCACTGGTTTGACACAGTGGCTGCAGCAATGGACTCAAACAGCACAATTGTGGGAGCGATATGGACTGGGAAGTGTTTTGTTCTGTTGTGTATCTGGTGACTATTAGCTGGAACTGACTGGACAGCACCTAACAGCAGCAGCAGGGGGATAAGTCAACAAGTATTGTGTCTAGGGTTCCACTTCATACATGTAGAAGTTTATTCCAAATAAAAAATGTGTAAACATGTCTCTGTGATGAGTGGATGGCTGCAAACCGGTTCTCTCGGGAATACCGTTGTCTTAGTCTTCCTGGGGTGCTACGAAAAGAGAACAAAGGTGTACCCTAAACAGTGCTTCTGAGAGGACAGGCTAGTTTTCTTTAAGGCAAACATCAGCTCCGAAGGTCATGGAGACTGTTCATTGGAGTTCCCAAAAGGATAAGATCGAAAGATTTCTTTTCCCTTGAAGAACACATAACTCATAGGGGCTTATTATGAAGAAGTTTTAAGTAAATCGAACTTGATTTGTAAGAATAAGTCCAGGAAAATTTAGCTGAGTTTGATTTTTTTTTTCTTTGGGAAATCATGACAAGGCACCTGCTCATTCTTCTAGGTAAGTAAAACCTGTCCTGATCTAGGAAGGGCTGTCCCATGAAAACTGTGCTCACCCACCGTACCTCCCTGACCTTTCTCTTTAAGATTTCTTTTTGTGTTTTGTTCCCCAAACTCAAAAAAAAAACACTGAAAAGGAACACAATGTTGGCCCCTAGAGGATACCAAAACTGACTTTTTGGATGTGGTGTAAATTGAAAATCACAGAATTCTTTGGGGAAAGAATTAGGAAAATGCATCAGCTACAAAAGCTTCACATTACTATTTTTGTTTAATAAAAGTTTATTTGATTGTGTTGCAATAACTTTTGGCTTATCCTTGTGTTATGCCTGAGTTGCCCCTTGAGGTTATGGTCCTGAATTGTAAAATCCAGAAAACCTGTCTTTCAAAGTGTTTGGTTATGTCTACGAAGGATTCATAATTATAACCCTAAGTGATTTATTATGTATATGATGTATACTCATACACACACTAACCTGTATGTACACATTCCTATAGATACTCCTATCTCTGTACACATATTCATGTGTATATAAACATATTAATACATATATGCCTATGTATATATTTGTGTAACTATATATTTTGTGTGTATTTTTACAAAGTATATTTTTCATATCCACTACCAAATACCCCCTTTTCCCTTTTTTACTTCTTAGTGACAAAATCCACATTCGATGCTACCCTTCCAAATATCAAAAATAACATATATCCATTATCTTTTTTATCTATTATCTTGATGGTGCTTCCTCTTCTCTCCTACTCCCTCTCTGATAACCACAAATTAGTGTCGGTCTCTCTCCACACATGTGTGCATGCATATATAGAAAACTGTGTTTTATACAAGTATAATAAGCCATATTTGCTCAATTGTTATTGAAAAAAGGAAAAGAAACTAACACTATGCATCCTTAAAAAACAGTGACAAAAACCACAACACAACACCTGACATGGAAGGACCTGTAAACCACTTCTGCTGAGTGGTTGGCCAATCACAAAAGGAAGAATACAGTATGAGTCCACTACTATCAGAACAAACATCAAGCTATAGTCATGCTTCTGCTCTCAGGCCATGTAAACTTCTGATCCCATCTTCCAAGTAGAGGAATAGAGAGCCTGTCTAGTATTGATTACCCCCCCCCAGTAGACATTACCTCCCCCCTTATATGCACATCTTAAGAACCACCTGTGGTAGTTACATAATCTGGTGTCAATCTGGGACTTGAGAGGATTAAGAATGAAGGGGTGGAGCCTAATCTGCAGATTGGATTATAGCCAGCGAGGCCTCTGCATGGGCATGGTCTTCTCCTGAGAATTCTGAACTACTGGATTTCTTCCTCGGAGGCAGGAGAGACTCTCTCACTACTTACTCCCTTAGAGACTCTCTTTTGGCTCTCTCCCTGAGAGACCCTTTACTGACACGACACATGGTGCAATGCCCTGGGAGCTGGAGGAGCCACATGGACCTACCCTGTTTGCACTTAGACCTCTGGAGCCAGAGAAGCCATGTCGAGACCCCTGCCAGTGCTGAGATGCTTACAACACCACTGGGCCCACAAGACTTCCAACTCTCTGGCCTGTGATCCTCCTGCATTGGGCATCATTGCATGCGTTTCATGAGTCTGAAGAGGACTCTGTAGATTGAGATCAGACATATGGGCTAATATTGGATCTATGGACTTGATCTGGACTGAACTGGGATGCTTTCTCAATATTCAATTGCTCTTGTATATAAACCTCTTCTTTACATATATACGAATGTCTATGAATTCATTTCTCTACTCTACCAGACTAACAGACCACCTCTAAAAGGAGACCTCACCTCAGCAAGGGTCATTCCTTCATGAAGGGGAGAAAGGGAGAAGATCATGCATTTGATACTCTACAACACTGGGATAATGTCTCACTAAATCAACACACATTCCCACTGGAGTTAGAAAGGACCTTCACTTCAAGGCAAGTCAAGAAAAGGAGAGGGGAGCTTCTAGGTTTCGGAGGAGCCATTTATATTTCTGTTAATAGGCGCATGGGGAGGAGGAACTTCGCATTGGGACGGGACATTCAACAAGAATTATATAGAGCCCAAGGAGAGAATAGTGTCTATTTCCTGATTAGACACTTTTGACATGTTTCTAACCAGCCCTCAGTGACTCAGGATATATGCTAATGAACTAAAGTAGCCTTAGAGTCTGTCCTTTCAGGTATTGTGGCATCCCTCATAAGCCGCACCATAAGGACTCAATGTGGACACCCTACTGAATGAACTCAGATTGACCTCAAACTCACCTGTTGCCTTTGGATTCAAGACTGAAACTCCCTGTGGTGAGAAGAAACATATGACTGCCACCCCCAGGCTGTGCAATTGGTGGTAACTGGACCTTGGTTAGTATCCTTTGCTTTGTGGGTGTCCAATAAAAGGTGAACATGAACCACCATATATTTACTATTTTAATGTCCTCCTTGCATTACTGTGAAATGTATTAAGATGATAGGTAATGTTCTGCCCGTGTGAATGAATGTTACTGAAAATTTCCCATATCACCAACCCCATGTCAATGTAAACAGTGTTCAATCATTCAAGAGATCAATCTGTACAAATCAACAATTCACGGATAGTGGTTCAGAGCAGGTCTCTATTTGTGTAACTTCCTTGTCTCAACAGAATGTTAAATTCTATGCCATTGGATAAGTTGATGATAGAATTTTCATCTTATGCCCCAAGAGGGTGATTGATAATGTTCTTTGTCATGAACTGAAAATGATTCCCTGAAAGTAAACCAGAAACGTCCATAATCCATAGACAGTAAATAGATTTGGGGCTCACATTTACTTCTAGCTTCAATCCAGGAACAATTAGCTCTAATGACATGGATCTGCTCAATACCTGCCCTCATACAGAGAGAGATCACTGAAGATATGAGTGCTAGAGCAAAGTATGGTAAAGAACAGAGATGGTGCCTGGCTATCAAAAAGAAGAACATCTGCGGTCTTAAAGGCTTATATCTAAGAGAGGCATCGACTAAGTCCACATGGAAAAAGCACACCAACCTGTACGGTTGAAGAATAATAAATTAAAAATATAAATGGAAGGAGGGAAGGGTGTCAGAGCTTCAATTGTGAACACCCATTTTTCAGAAAGCTGTGGGTGACAGTGGGAGTCCCTCCAAGGCTAAGCACGTGATGGATGACCTTGCTAGCAGACTACTGTAAACTTGATTATGACGGGTGTAGTCAGGTTAAAACATGGTACTGAGTCATTTGATATCCCTGTTGACCCATTTTGGATTTGTTCTAATTTTCAAAATTGCCTGCTTTTTTTCTCGACAGGGAGTTTTTGTCTGCTTTATTTTAATATAGTTGGGTTTTTTCTTTTTTAAAAATATATTTGCTGTTTTCATTTTGGGGTTTTTGTTGTTGTTGTTATTGTATATTTTCCAGTATAAAACCTAGGATAGTGGATGTATAGAGACAATAACTGGTGTAATGGCTTATTGGTGATAGGGGGAGAGGTTGGTGGAGTAAATATTAAATTCGGGAGGGGAGAGAATGTTCTGGAACTGATTATGGTGATGTATATACAACTCTTTTTTAATACAACTGAACTATGGAGGTATATGATGTGTAAATTCAATAAAACTATTGGAAAATGTAAATAAATAATCAGCAACTGCTTCAGTGCTTTGAAAACTTGAAGCACTGATATGAAAATGAAATATATTCGTAAGCAGTACACTCCCACATCCTCTTTCTACCTCTTATTTGGGAACATCTGGAGTTTCTTTTCTTGAGCTACTCCGTGGAATCCCTCTTAGGCAACGAATACTGTAAACCAAAAAACTCCATCAGTTGTTCCCAAGTCAGTTTCTACCCCTAGCGACCCCACGTGCATCAGAGTAGAACTACACTTGGTAATCTTTCAGAAGAAGATTGACAGCTCTTACATTGGAGGCCTGGATCTATGCTGCCATATTTTCTATTAGCAGCTAAGGGCTTAACAACTGTACCACCCAGGAACTTCAGTGAATACTTCAGCCTCAACCCTGTAGCTCTCCAGGGCGTAATTATGACAGCTCACCTATTCCAACAATTAATAGCCTCGCCCACTCCTCCAAATTCTAACAAAGAAAAATAGAAATAGCCACAGTCATTATCACTAGTGAACAATCATACTATCAAGCACTTGACATGCACTGCCTCGTTTTATCTCCACAAAGTCACGCTTTGGTAAGTGTCAGTATATTCATTTTTACGTGTGAGAAACTGAAAATAAGGTTAAGCAACTTGGGGAAGTTGCCCAAATAAACTATACAGTGTGCACCCCTGACTTGATTCTGACTCAATCATAAAGGGTTTGGTTGTTAACTGAGGTGATTTGAGCCCACCAGCCACTCTATGGGAGAAAAGATCTGGTGATCTGGTTCCCCAAAATTACAGTCTAATATCAAGGTCAATTGGCTTACCATAGTTCCATCTAGAAGAACTAGATGTGCCTGGCTACCACCACTCATTATTTCTAACGGGATCAGGATAAAATGTGCTTGATAGAATGGGAGAGAAATGTGGTACAGAACAATCAAAATCATTAAAAATAAAAAACAAACTGAAGACTAAAACCCTTAAACAACTTTTAGGCTTCTAACGGAACTCACTTGCATGGTGTAACTTTTGCACAGGTCTACGTGGTAAAGAGTAACACTAGCAAGTAATACACTCCTTAGAAACAAGCACATGAGACCGAAGGAAGGGCATGTGCCCAAGGATAAAGCTCAGAAGGAAGGAAAGGACCAGAAAGACTAATTCATGAAAGCAATAAATATGAGACATGGGGAAGAGTGCTGTTATGTATTGTAGGGATTGCAGTCAATGTCAGAAAGCAAAATGTGCAAGAATTTCTGGAAGGAAACTAATTTGTTTTCACCCAACCATAACCGAAAAAAAGAAAAGAAAAAGTTTACAGCCTAAGAAACTCTGTGGCACAGTTCTACTCAGCTGTGCTCTATCATAAAGGGTCACGATGAGTCACTTTAAGAAAATATTCTACAGACTCTTAACTTTCCAGTGCTGGAAAAGAAGAAATCCCTCCCTTTCAGAATTTTTGAATCATGACACATGGTTAGAAAAAAAAGCCTTGTTTGAAGACCATCAGACTTGATTTTCTGAATTAGCTTTCAAACTTCCCATACAGCACCTATGAAAATAAATCAGTTCTAGCGTTCCCACCCAAGTTGCTCAGAATAGAATGTTCTGCATTTCAAAGCAAAAATATGTATGTAGTGCAATTTTTAAAGAGGAGAGTCACACCAGAAATATTTGTACACTATCATTAAACATTAACACATGACCATGTAATTTTTTTCCTTTATCAGTTTTATAGAAATGATTCTATTTTGTCCTTTGCAAATTATACAGATAACTGTGCCTCATTGAAAATCTAAATAGTGTTTGGTGCTATTTGTTGTTTTTTACTTTTAAAAATTTTTTAATCATTTTATCAGGGACTCGTACAACTCTTGTCACAATCCATACATTCATCCATTGTGTCAAGCACATTTGTACACTTGTTGCCATCATGGTTCTCAAAACATTTTCTTTCTATTTGAGCCCTTGGTATCAGCTCCTCATTTTCCCCTCCCTTTCCGCTCTCCCCTCCCTCATGAACCCTTGATAATTTATGAATTACTGTTTTTTCATGTCTTACACTGACAGATGTCTCCTTTCACCTACTTTTGTGTTGTCTGTCCCCCAGGGAGGGGGTTATATGTAGATCCTTGTGATCGGTTCCCCTTTCTCCCCCAACCTTTACCTTACCCTCCTGGTATCACTACTCTCATTATTGGTCCTGAGGGGTTTATCTGTCCTGGGTTCCTTGTATTTCCAGCTCTTATCTGTACCAGTGTACATCCTCTGGTCTAGTCCTATTTACTGTAGTACCCATATATTAAGTGATCTCTTCATAAGGGCAAGTCTCCAGGAGGGGTATGTTATAAGGACTAATTTTTCTCAGATTGGGCTAGAATTGAGTGTGAGCACAAACTCCATTCATATAAGCATAGTTTATATATGTCTGTAGTTCATGCTAGAGCCATCATTATCTTTCTATGATGTTGTTAGGTGCCATCAAGTGGTCTTCAACCCATACGACCCCATGCACAACGAAGCGGAACACTGTATGGTCCTGCGCCATCCTCAGAATTGTTCCTCTGCCTGAGTCCATTGATGCAGCCACTGTGTAAATCCATCTCGTTGAGGACCTTCCTCTTTCCCTGCCCCATCCACTTTACCAAGAGTGATATTCTTCTCCAGAGACTTATCTCCCCAGACAATATGTCCAAAGTATATAAGAAAAATTATTGCCATTCTTGCCTCTTAAGAGTACTCTGGTTTTACTTTTTCCAGTACAGATAAGCTTTTCCTTAGTATTATCAATATTTTTCTCCAGCACACAATTGGAATGCATCTATTTTTCTATGGTCTTCCTTATTCAACATCCAACTTTCTCACACATGTGATGCAATGGAGAATACTATGGCTGGTGACAGATGCACCTTAGTCCTCAAAGAAACTTCCTTGCTTTTCAACTCTTGAAAGTGGTCCTGTGCCACAGATTTACCCAATGCAATATGTCCGTTGATCTCCTGACTCCTGCTTCCATGAGCATTAATTGTGGATCCAAGCAAGGCAAAATCCTTGACAACTTCAACCTTTTCTCCATTTATCATGATGTTACTATTCGTCCATTTGCGAGGATTTGGGTCTTCGTTACTTTGAGTTGTAATCCACTGAAGACTATAATCCTTGACCTTTATCAGCATGGGCTTCAGGTCCTCTCCACTTTCAGCAAGCAAGGTTGTGTCATCTGCCTACTCAAAGTTGTTAATAAGCCCCCGCCACTCCTGATGCCACACTCTTCATCAAATAACTCAGCTTCTCGGATTATGTGCTCAGTTTACAGATTGAACAAGTATGGTGAGAGGATGCAACCCTGACACACATCTTTCCTGATTTTAAATCATGCAATATGCCACTTGCCTGTCAGTTTGTCATACTGTGTCATAGCAATGTGTGTTTTTTATTCTGGGGGCTGTGTAACTGGTATTTCAAAGGCTAGTTGGGTCATCTAAAGTGAACAGGTTTCAGAGGAACTTCCAGACAATGAAGAAGAACTTGATACCCACTTTGGAAGAAGAAGCCCCTGAGAACCTTATGCATAACTTTGAAGCACTGTCAAATACTGAAAGCCTACACAAAGGAAGTAGAACACCACTGGAGGTCCTGCCAGGTGATGGACCCCGTAGGTCCAAGGGCACCCAAAAAGTGACTGAAGAGGAGTGGATTTCTTCAAGGGGCACGGATCGTGAAGATCTGAGTTGGATAAAGCCTGGGGGGTGGAGCCTTTGGGATCTTCATTTGCTGGGGGGGTATGACTCAAGGTAAAGAGAAACCAGTGCAAGAATCATCTAATGCCTAGAGTATGGAATGTGCGAAGTCTGATTTTAGGAAAATTGGAAGTGGTCAAAAATGAAATGGAATGCATGAAGATTGATATCCTAGGCATCAGTAAGCTAAAGTGGACTGGTATTAACCACTTTGAATCAGAAAATCATATGATTTACTGTGCTTGGAGTAAATCAAGAGAAAATATTGTGGCATTCATTTCCAGAAAGGATCTTGCTAAATTCATCATGAAGTACAATGCTATTTCTGATCAGATTATACCTATTGGCAATCAAGAGAATTCAGTCAATGCAACTATTATTCAAGTTAATGATGAAGAAATTGAAAAATTCTAATAATGACTTCAGTCACAAATTGTTCAAACATGCAATCAAAATGCATTAATAGTTATTAGCGATTGGAATTCAGAAATTGGGAACAAAGAAGTACAATTAGGTGGTGATAGAAACATTGTTGGAGATTATATGATAGAATTTTGCAAAACCAATGACTTGTTCATAGCAAATACCTTTTTAGAACAACACGATAGGCAACTATATACATGGATTTCCCAGAAATCAAATGGAATACATCTATGGGAAGACATGATGGAGAAGCTCAATATCAGCAACTAAAACTAGACCAGGAGCCCACTGTGGAATACACCACCAATTGCTCATATGTAAGTTCAGAATAAAGTTGAAGGAAATGCAAAGAAATCCACAAGAGTCAAAACACAAGCTTGAGTCTATCCCACCTGAATTTCAAGAACAGATTTGACTCATTGAACACAAATGACAGAAGAGCTGATGAGCTGTGGGAGGACATCAAGAACATCTTTCGTGAAGAAAACAGGGGCCATTGCAAAGACAGGAGAGAAAGAAAGCTCAGAGTGGATGTCATAAGAGACTGAAACTTGAACTTAATAGTAGAGTAGCTAAAGGAAATGGAAGAAAGGATGAAATCCAGGTACTGAATAGAAAAATGTCAAAGGACACCTCGAGAAGACAAATCCAATATTTTAAAGAAATGTGCAAGAACCTAGAATTAGAAAACAAACCAAAAAAATGGAAGAACACGCTTAGTTTATCTAAAACCGAAAGAACTCGAGAAAAAAAATTCAACTCTTGGGTTGCGATTTTGAAAGATTCTATTGGCAAAATATTGAATGATGCATAAAGCATCAAGAGAAGATGGAAAGAATACACAGATGTACTTTCCCAGGAAGAACTGATGGACAGCTCCCCATTTCAGGAGGTAGCACGTGAGCAAGAACCGGTGGTGCTGAAGGAAGAAGTTCCAGCTACACAGAATGCCAAAAACCAAGGATCCAAGGTTGACGGAACACCCACCGAAATGTTTCCGGAAGCTGACAAAGCATGGGAAGCACTCACACGTCTATGCTAGAAAATTTGGAAGACAGCTACTTGGCCAACGGACTAGAAAAGATCCACATTTGCACCCATTCCAAAGAAAGGTAATCTAACAGAAGGCTCAGACTGCAGAAGGATATCATTGATATCATGCACAAGTAAAATTTTACTTAAGATCATCCAACAGTGGCTGCAGCAGCACATTGACAGGGAGCAACCAGAAGTTTAGGCCAGATTCAGGAGAGGGCGTGGACCAAGAGATACCATTGCTGATGTCAGATGGATCTTGCTCAAGGCACAGAATATCAGAAATATGTTTACTTGTATTTCATTGGCTATGCAAAGGAATCAGACTGTGTGGAGCTTAATAAATGGCGGGTAAACTTGAGAAGAGTGGGAATTCCCGAACCCGCCATTGTGCTCATTCAGAATTTGTACACAGAGGTAGTTGTGCGAACCGAAAAAGCAACCCCATATAGTTGCAAAAAACTCACTGCCATCAACCCAATTCCAACTCAGAGCGACAGAGAAGAACTGTCCTTCAGGTTTCTGAAACTGTAAAATTTTATGGCTGAATGGATTGTGATAAGAGTTGTACGAGCCCCTAATAAAATGTTTAAATAAAAAATAAATAAATAATTTTATGGCTGTCGAAAGTCTCATTTTTCTCCCTCTGATCAACTGGTGGATTCGAACTGCTGACTTTGTAGTTAGCAACTCAACACATAACCCAGTTTGCCACACATATTATGTCAAATATTATATATATCAAATATTAAACTTTTTTAAACATTGATTTCTTATTTGCATGCCTCCTGTTTTACCAGTGCCTTCAGCCAGATCTGATGTTCCCTGGCTACAAAGGAGAAGGGGAAGTCAATAACTCACCAGCTCAAGGTTCATTATTCTCAGGCAGAGGTTATTATTATAAGACATGCCTTTACCTTCCACCTTTCTCTTCCCTCGTTCTGGCTCCTCCCACAGCACACTGCTTTTTGGTTGCATTCCATAAACCGTTACAAAGGCCACGCAGAAGTCACAAGCAAGACTCAGGATTTAGAGGACTTGTTAAAGAAAGTAACAAGTTACCACAATCCAGGATCAGAAAACATTAAGGGTACAGTCATTGGTCTATGGAAACACCTCTCCTCAGCCAGCAATCAAGTCTCTCTAGTCCTGAGCCTCTCAGTCACATGGTCCCTTGGGCCCTGCTTCCCTGGGCCAAGAATCCAGTTTGATGTTTTGCCGCACAGTAGCACAGTCTCAGTGCTGCTCCTCTGTTCTGGCTCATGGTCTCCTTGCTCCCACCTCTAGTCTCAGCCTGGTTTCCTTGTTCCATCTCTTGATCTCTGGGCTGCAGCTTCTGGTACTTCTGATCTGCCTCTACCATAGGCAGAGAGCTTGATTGAGCACCACTGTTTTGTCTTCTTTAAGGCTTCTGGGATTTCTCTCTCTGTTCTTGCTTCTGGGATAGCTCATACTTATACGCAGAGGAATGGCAACTAAATGGACCAGTACCTTCTATTAGTGTGTGAACTGCACGCACCTCATTTTCATAGTCCCGCCCAATCATTTGGTAGGAGTTGCAGAGATATGAACAGAAGAGCCTTATGAAGAAATTTCACTTCACCACATATAGCACTGTATGTTTCTCTGGTACTGCAGCCAACTGCGTCAGAGTTCTAGCCAAACGTGGGGGTGCGGGCACATAAAGAACATTTCACGGCCCTCCCGATACTTGGAGAGCTCCAAGGACAGGATATTATGACATAGTTTGAACACTGTAACTTCTCCAAGACAGCTTCTGGGATATTCTAAAACTAGCTCCTGAAGTGAGAAGATGGTGTGCTTACACACATTTTTACAAAGCACTCAGGAAATCAGTATCACAACCTGGTCCTCCTTCGCCCTGGATTCCTAGTATAACCTCCACACCTTGATACTCCTATCTGGCTTTTGAAGGAATGAAAGTCAGCCTGCCCAGCCATTAGCTAACTCTGCTCTCTATAATCTAAGCCTCATATCCAAAATAGAAAACTCAGCCACTTCTCTCAAGACATTTATAATCCAGAGAAGAAAGGACACACATAATGAAAAAGATGGAATACAAATTCTTTTCAATACATAGCTATATACAAAACCACTTACCGCGGGTATACCCTTTCACTTGCAGCTAGATTTTCTGGCTTGCTACTGAGTAGAATCCTTAGGTGATTCAGTCAGCATGCTGACCAAGAGGTTCAAGTCCGCCCAGAGCTTCTCAGAAGAGAGGTCAGCCGATGAAAACCATATGGAGCACAGTTCTACTGTAATGCACATAAGTCAGAGTCAACTCAATAGAAACTGGAGGAAATAGTCCTGGGCCATAAGTTGTTCCACAGCAAGGACATTGTTCTTGCCTGGACTGCCTGCAGGTTTTGTAAGTCTTGAGTGTTTAATAAGAATTTGTGATTTTCTGACAAAAAGTGGAAACTTACATCATATCACCTCTATGAGTCTCAGTTTCTTTCTTTATTGGCTGGTAGGTTTGCATTGCCTCTGGTTTATTTTGTGGCTAGCATTTCCCAGGTTGATGGGCTGAGACAAGATCGAGATGAGGCACTCAGAAGACAGGGCAGAGCTGAAGCCCTACCTGTATCTCTAAGGCGTGTGCCCAGTTCCCAACACCAATCTCAAGGGGAAAGTTGAAGTGGATGCTGGAGGAGAAACCTAAGATTCACAGGAGCCAGCAGGACCAGGTGGGGAAAAGACTTAATGGGACATTAGTCTTGTTCAGAGATGTATGAAAGAAATCTAGACTTTTGCAATAGGTTAACAAAGCAATGAACACTCAGGAGCAATCTCAAAATTATGCCCATACCCCAATTTCAAGATGAACAGACATTAATAGTGACAACACATCAGCAGATGTGCCTCTCCCCCCCCACCCCCACTCCCTGCAGCTTCCCCAGTCTATCACCCGTCATATTTGGGTTACCTTACCTGGTATCCCTTTGGAATTATGATGGGGAGCAAGTGTCCCTTTCATCTCCCTCTCATTATGTTTCTGTGTCTCTATATCTACCATGCTGAGAAAGGACTTTGGGCCTTACCTGGTTAACAGAAACTGCTCAGTAGTGCCTCACTTCAAAGGGTTCCCAGGGCACTTGTCATACCTGCCATAACTTAGATAGGCCTCTAGTGCTACTAAGAAAGTCACCCGGGGCCGCAGAGTTCTTTATCCATAACCTGACTGAGTGAACGCCAAGAGAAAGTCCCTCCAACTCTAAATTCTTACACGAGTTGCAGCTGGCCATGAGCGAGGCCTGAGTCCAGTGTGGTTGCTAATCTCCCCATGGCCTCCTGCGTCCTAGAGTGGTCCATTTTCATAAAGGTATGGGTGAGAGATTATATGTACAAGAAGAAAAGAGATGCAGATTCCTCTATTCTCAGACATATTAGACTACTAGAAAAGAAACATGTAAGGGCCATCAGCAGGAAAAAAGTCGAGCATCAATATAACTCCTCTCCAAGCTGGATCATAGCACCTTCCAGTTTTTGCATCTGTGTTGTCATTGGGGAGTTATCAGGCTGGGTCTGTGTTTTAACATCTGGCAGGAAAATCAGAGACATTAATGCAAAACTATAGGACTCAGAAGCACCATGTGGTTTTTACATCCCTGTAAGACACAGCTTAAGTAAGCAACAAATGGCCATGAAACCCAACATAATATTTTCATCAGCAATGGAACCCTAGTTTCAAAAAGAAAGAATACTTACCTACTTTTTCCAGAACCATATGTGGGAATCTCAAAGATGCAGACCATAATAACGAGGAGCATCTAAGATCAGTGGTTCTCAACCTTCCCAATGCCGCAACCCTGTAATACAGTCCCACAGTGACTCCCCAACCATAAAATTATTTTCGTTGCTACTTCATAACTGTAACTTTGCTACTGTTATGAATCTGGTGACCCCTGTGAAAGGGTCATTCAACCCCCAGAGGGGTTGTAACCCACAGGTTGAGGACCCCTGGCTTGGTGATGAACAAATGGCTTTCCATTTGGAGAGTGCTGTGCCTATGAACGCATCAGAAGGGCAGGACCTATCAGCATAGTACCAAGGGCCGCCTCTGCATGAGATAACACACATACTTTGAGATCTCCTAATGAAATATACAGAAGTCCCAGCTTTGGGGACACATTTTCATATAGGATTTGTTCCTAGGGCTCCACAGCTTTAATCAGAGGTTGCTCTCTCAGCTTCCTTTGCGTGGCTGACAGGAAAATTAGCTACAGTGGAGTGAATTAGGTTAGCTCAAGTTTTTTATGTTGATTTATGTTAACTCCAAAATTGATTTATGTTAACTGAAGTGGATTTAGGTTCACTCCAAAATTAGAAATCTTAGGATTCCCAAGCTTTCTTCGGAAAGATGAGCTACTGTATCACTCTCTCCACACAAAGCTTAACGGCAGTTGTCAATGTCTCAGAAGTCCGGTGGGCCCATCAGCAGATTCACCTAACAACTCCTCCCCTGGAGCAAGGTGGCCTTTCATTTCCTTCCCTCAACCAAATGTGTGGGTTTGAGTGTGTGTGTGTGTGTGTGTGTGTGCCTATTGTGGTCAGCTCTGACTCATGTAGACCCTGTGGGATGGAGCAGAAGTGTCCCTTAGGGTTTCCAAGATTGTAATCTTTACAGAAACTGCCTGTCTCATCGTTCTCTCAGGAAGTGGTCGTAGGTTCAAGTCCCTGACCTTCAGGGGAGCAGCTAAGCATCTCACCATGGTGCAACCGGGCTCCATTTCCTTCCCTAAAGGAGAAGAGGCAGGGTGATACCACATATGGCAGAGTGACACATGTCCCAGTCCGCTGCCATCTGCACGGTCCAGTTGTTAGTATGCTCAAATTCATGGTTGTGGCCACTGCAGGGTTTAGATGTCTTCCATCCTAGGGAGCTCACTTTCAGCACTAAATCAGACGCTAGTCTGTGTGATCCCTAGAACTTTCATTAACTAATTTTCAGACTTAGATCAGCAGGTCTTTTTTCCTGGTCTGTCTTAGTCTGGAAGCTTCACTAAACCAGTTCACCATGGATGATCCTGCTGGTGAAAACGTGGTGACACCAATTCTAGCATCACAGAAACACACAAACTACCATACCTGTACATTGACGAGTGAGCAACAGAAATGTTAATGCTAGTTAACAAGTTAAAACAAGTTATCTTGGCATAAGACCACAAAAAATAGTCAATACAACTCCATACTGTGCTTCCACATAGGCCTCTGCCCCGAAGGCTAGTGTTTGCTTACATAATAGTGTCTGCATCCTTTGCTTTTTACAAGTCTTGAATTCCACCCCGAAAACCCCTCTGCAGAAGGTCTTGCTGAAGCACTTGGCTCAGACGAAAGAGACCCATGAATATTTTCATTGTTACATTCTGTCCTGGGACGACAGCTAGAGCTCGTGTATTTGCTAACTGCAATTGCACATTGCTGTAAACTCTTCATGATTTTGCCTCATTTGATCCCAATAACTTTATAAGGGAAGTTCCAGTTTGCCATGCCATTTCACAAATAGGAAAACCTGAGGACCAGAGAAGTTACCTTGCCCAAGATTGAATAACTTGCTAAGCTAATAGTCAATGGAGACCAGATCTGAACTCAGGCTTTTCTCCACAGAGACTTGGCTGTGCTCTTCCTTAGCTCCTCAGGATCTGTGCAGTGCCTAGAATAAAGCAGGAGTGAATATGCTGCAGATCCTGCTCAGAGGAAGACAATGAGGCAACACCACAAGCGTCAACTTCAACCTACAGTATATTGCTTAGAGAAGCATTTGGGGAGAGAATCCATTCACCCCTCAGACTTTTAATAAAGAAAGCAATCTGAGAGGAACTGGGAGATATTTCTGACCTATTTCTCCCAGGCTATTCTCCTTGGCCATCTGACTAGGTCACTGCTGAGAATGGTTAAGCGTTTAAATAGCACACCTTTTAAGGGTTTAGTCATGCACATGTCTTTTATCATGTGTACATGTGAAGAAAAAACTACTGCTTCAAATCACAAAACCTAGAATCTCCTCGAGGCGGAACCATGTTTAGACCCAGACCTAGAATTGACCTTCATTTTACTGTAAGAAGTTCTCCCCAAACTGGGAAAGGCCTCAGTCCTCTAGTCCCTGCCTAGAGTTCAATGGATGCCTTGCTCCTGTTTCTGCCATTCGCCCTGACTCCTTTCTAAATTAAAATGTTGGATTACCCAGCCTCTAATGCCTATTTAAAATAAAACCTAAATTACTACCTTGTGCTCAGGGCAAGTCAACACCCTGTCTGGCATCTCTCATTTCCATGTGAGATTTGAACAAACCCACTCAGCACAAATGGAAAATTGGACTTACATCACATACTCTGTTGGGATCACTACATCGGGAATTCTAGGTTTATTCTCCCAGAGTCCAATTTAGTCCAGCCCAAGACAAAGCGCTGTGCACTCTGACATTCAGAATGTTTTTTTCTAAAAAGTGTGGGGGGGTTCCAGGCAGCTTGAACTGCAACAGAGGCATGTCATTACTAATTCAACTCCTACATGAGTTCCACCTGAGTCATCAGGCACATACGTGGTCACATCTTTGGCTTACTTTCAAAACCTCCCCCTGTTTTTCAGTCCAACCACAGAGGACCTCAGTAGGTTGAGTGTAGTTGTTTTGTTTAGTGAAGGCCAAAAATTATGCAGCGTTGGTTATAATCTTTTAAAGGGAATCTGACTCCGCGTGAGGTGAAACTTGTATCCCACTGGAAGCATTGATGGCTCTATCTTAGAATTGTTGCCTTCTACTCAAGAGAGCTTGGTTGAATTCCCAGCCAATGCACTTAATGCACAGCCACCAGCAGACTGTCAGTAGAAGGTTTCATGTTGCTCTGATTCTGAATATATATCAGGGGAGCTTCCACACTAAGATGGACTAGGGGTAAAGGCTTGATTTACTTCGGAAAAATCCAATCAAATCCTATGGATCACAAGGATATACAGCCCACAACTGATCATGGGGATGGCTCAAGACCGGACAGCATTTGGTTCCATTGTGCATGGAATCAAGCTGCTTAATTTGATGCCAGCTAACACCAGCTATGCCTTTGATCAGTAAATATAATGTTGGTTATTCCAAGTAGCCAGTACTAAACAAAGAAGTATGCTTTTGAAAAATTCTCTATGACTTAAAACCAAACTTCACAGTGAAACCTGATTCCCAGTTGGATTTGTCACAGCTACCAGTTTTGATTGATCACCAGTTACACTGACAGCTGCTAAGGTTTGTTTCTGTTTGCTTGCAAACACTGAGTTCCTTCAGTGTCTCTCAAGGAAAGTAAGATTTTACAATGGGCTCGGCCGGGCTCGGAAACTATCAGGATCCTAGCAGTTGCTCTCTTGCTCCTCTTTTTAATTATATATATATTTTATTTCTTCAAGTTTGATTTTTGCTCTGTATCAACTGGATCCTTATAACTGCAGCCCACAACAGCCCCCAGTAGTTTCCACAGCCCTAAGCCTACTCTGAGGAAACGGGTCCAGAACTCACCCTACTCTAGTAGTTGGGAAGGCAATGGAGGAGACGGTTTGCTCAAGGGACGGATAGGGCAGGTATAACGCATGCAATGGATAAAATATAACACAAAATTCTCCAGTGCAAATGTTCTTACATTTTTGTTCGCATTCAGGCAAATGTACTGATGGCCATTTAAAATGAAGAGTGGATATGCCTATTTAATACTATTCTAATGTTTAATTCTCCCATCATGCTTAAAAATAAAATTGGACAAACCAGTATAGAGTCTATATGGTAAACGTGACCATAACTGGAAAAGCTCTAGAAATCCTTGGCCCATATGGAATATTTCTCAGTGAATTTTATTACGGCTCTTCCAAATTACTGAGCCTCACCAAGAATCCAAAACGTGTAGGATGAACACAGTTTGAAGGGACCATTGGTTAATGTCCCTTGCCACCTTTGTTTAATAAGCTGCACCTACCTCCTTCTACTTATGAATACTCAGAAAATAAGGATGTTCCTTGGCAAGTCTGTCATGATTTTGGCATGCCGATCCTTGACCCCCCCCCCAAAGTTTCTTCTGGATATTAATAATAACACTTACAATATTATAACAGCACCTTCTCAAAGCAAATGTAGCTAACAACCGTAAAAGCAAACACCTAGGGGGTCATCTCTGTCGACTATGCTTTGCAGAACGGGTCCCCATGGGATAAAGCAGCCCAGTGCTCAGTGAGCAAACCACAGTATAACTATTCATTGACCCGCAGCTGAAATTACCACTTGCTATTTTTCTCTTAGAATCTAAATCCAGAAACGTGTTGTCTGCTCAGCAGAGCACTCCCAAGTCATTCAGCAAAACACACCAAATGCCGTGAAAGCATGTCTTTGTATTTGAAAATGAACTTGTCAAACAGAGGCTTAGGATTGTACTTCAGATCTACACACTGCTTCTGCCAGGACACCTGTGAAATAATAGCCAGGCCGGAGCTGTGTCTGTCTGTCGTAGACAATGTGGGTGTGCGTCTGTCTGCAGAGTGGCAACTGACCCTGGCACTGGCTTGTAGTCACTGAGAACTCTTACTGGGGCAAGGGTCATAATCTTATCTCATTGGTCACTACCAAGGCAGGAAATAAACTGCTTCACGGAGTCCCTTTCAAATATATAGTCACTTTAGTATGACTTCATAATACACATCAGTGATCTCAAAACATTATCAAAGTAAAAAACAGTCATAATCTTATATGAAAAATCTTGTATAATTTGATTTTGTTAAAAGGCACTGCCACCGTGGCCATTCCAACTCGCAGTGACTCCATACGGCAAAGTAAAACAGCTCCTTAGAGCTACCAATGTAGTAAGGCATCAAGGTGAAGGCAGCAATCCCTGGTCTTCATCAGCAAGTACTTCAACTCCTGCTCATTTTCAGCAAGCAAGATTGTGTCATCTGTGTTGATGACTTTCCTCCAAAGCTGAGGCTGCATTCTTCTTCACATAATGCATCTTCTCTGATGATTTGCTTGGCACACAGGGTGAATAAGTATGGTAAGATTAAACAACCCTGACACACACCTTTCCTGATTTTAAACCATGCAATATTCCCTTGTTCTGTTATCCCAACTCCTTCTTGATTCGTGTACAAGTTCTATATGAGTACAATTAAGTGTTCTGAAATTCCCATTCTTCTCAAGGTTGTCCATCTTGTTATGACTCACACAGTTGAAGCCTTGACATAGTCAATAAAACACAAGTAAACATCTTTCTGGTATTCTCTGCTTTCAGCCAAGATCCATCTGACATTCTGTTGGGTCAACTTACTTGGACATTCGGATCTCTTCTATTCAGTTGGTCCAGTATCGGTCTTCTAAATTCCCTAGCATAGATGAGTGCTTCCAGGGTTTCACCAGCTTTTTGAAATATTTCAATTAGTATTCCATTAATTCATGGCTCCTTGCTTTGGGCTAATGCTTTCCTTGAAGCTTGAGCTTCTTCCTTCAGTACCATTAGTTCTTGTTCATATACTGCCGCCTGAAATGGCTGAACGCTGACTAATTCCTTATGGTCCAGTGACTGTGTATTCTTGCCATCTTCTTTTGGTGTTTCCTGCATCGTTCAATATTTCACCCATAAAATCTTTCAATATTGAAACTTGAGGCTTGAAATTTTTCTTCAGTTCTTTCAGTTTCAGATATCGTAAGCAAGTTCTCCCTTTTCAGTGTTCTAACTCTAGGTTTTTGCACATTTCACTAGAATTGACTTAGGCTTCTCAAGTTGCCCTTTGAAATTTTCTTCTTTTTTTCCTTCTTCAAAATCACTTTATTGGGGGCTCCTCAGCTGTTTGACTTCATTATTCCTTCCATTTGCCTCAGCTGCTCCATGATTAAGAGAAAGTTTCAGAGCGTCTTCTGGCATGCACTTTGACCTTTTCTCTCTTTTTAATGACCCTTTGCTTTGTTCGTGGAAGATATTTTTCATGTCTTCCCACATCGCGTTAGGTCTTCTATCATTAGCGCTCAGTGCATCAAATCAACTCTTGAGATATTCTTAAAATTCAGGTGGGATAGACTCAAGGTTATACGTTGGCTCTCATGGACTTGTTTTCATTTTTTTCAGCTTTAACCTGAACTTATATATTAGCAATTAATGCCTATTCCACAGTGGGCCCCTAGCCTGTTTTTAGATGCTGATATTGAGCTTTTCCATGATCTCTCCTCACAGATGTAGTCAATTTGTTTCTGTTTGGAGGACAGAATTCCATCTGGAGGAGTCTGTGTAGAGTCACCTTTTGTGTTGTTGAAAAAGTTATTTGCTATAAGCAAGTCATTGGTCTTGCACAATTCTATCATACCATCTCCAGTGTCATTTCTGTCAACCACGTCCATATTTTTCAACTCTTGTTACTTCCTCTTTGTTTCCAATTTTTGCATTCCAAACACCAGTAATTATCAATGCCTCTTGACTGCATATTTGATCAAGTTCTGACTGAAGTTGTTGTTAGAGTTTTTCAACTTATTCATCACTAGCTTTTGTGGTTGGTGCATAAATTTGAATAATGGTTGTATTAAATCCTATCACAGATAGCACTGTACTTCAAGGGTTATTTTTACATGTCCCTTTTGACCATGAATGCCATGCCATTCCTCTTGATTGTATCACTCCCACCACAATAAATAATATGATTTTCTGATTCAAAATGTCCAATACCAGTCTATTTCAGCTCAATGAACATATAGATCTTTGTATGTTTATTTCCTTTTTGAGCACTTAAACCCCAAATATTCTTTAACCAAATAATAGTTTGTTTAGCTTACCTAATATATGATGTGTGCCTTGAGCATTGAAATCTTTTAAGATCAAATTGACAACAGCAACTGAAAAGATTAGACAGAAAACTTAGGAAGCCACCCGCTGCTCTGTGGGAGAAATATGGGGAGATGGACCTTTCTATTCCCATAGTTACAGTCTTAGGAACTCACAGGAGCAGTTCTACCCTGCCCTAGAGGGTCATTATGAGTTGACATTGTTAGGAGTCGGCATCAACCCAATGGCAGTGAATGAGTGTGTGGTTTTGGAGCGGCTCACCAGGCTCACCTTCTGTCTCACCTCTCCAGCTCACTCACACACAGGCCTGTGTCTTCAATCGGCCCCACCCCAGTGCTGCTCCACCTCTGAGGGTCACACTGGTCTTTTTGAGCTCTTGCTTACTTGCCCCTTCAGTCATTGAGCCTTCCCAATATCATTCCCACTACAAGAAATGCCCTTTCAATGACTTGACTTCAAATATTCCAACTTATCATTCTTGTCTGCTTAAACTTTACCACCTGGTTGGGGGAGCGAGGGGGTGACCACCTTGGTTCATCAGCACAGGTGAGCTCCTGTTATATGCTCTCAACATGTCCTATTCTTCATCATATTACTTATCACACATGGAATTGATTGTGTATGTGATTAGCAGTTGACTATCTGGTTTGGTGCTAGACCTTGGTCTGCCTCGATCCCTAAGGTAGTAGACCCTTAAGTAGAGTGTGCTGTCGCTACGTGACATAATAAATATTGAAAAGGACAGTTGAAGCTGTGGTTGGGAGGTCCGAGTTGGGAAATCTCCACTGACAAAAAGAAACAATTAGCCCAAATTTCACCTTTTACCTGGGTAAAATGCGCAGGAATCAGTTTCCTAACGTTATAAGGTGCCTCAAGATTTTATTTGCCTCTGCAAGTCCATCTCTGATAATCCAATAAGCTCAGTATTCCATTTTATTTCATCATTTAATTTCCTTAGTAAGCTTTTTATTTAAGAACTTTTTTAGATTATTGTGAAGATAACAGCGTACCCAGTATTCAGTATACTCTATACCCAGTACTGTTTATGTATTCTGTTTCATTTTTAAAACTCCGAAATGAAATGGAACATGTAAAGATTAATATCATAGACTTTAAAACTCCGAAATGAAATGGAACATGTAAAGATGAATATCATAGACTGAAATGAATTGTTATTGACCTTTGTGAGTCAAATAATTGTGCGGTTTACTGAACCAGAAATGAAAATTCAAGAGGAATGGCATCGTATTCATCATCAAAGAGAGCATTTCAACACCTACAAGTATCTGTGAGAAGATAATATCTATACACCTCAAGAAAATCTAGTTACTACAACTGTTACTCAAATCTACACACTAAGCATTAAAAACAAGAATGAAGAAATTAAAAAATTATACAAACTTCTTCACTCTGAAAGTAAACAAACATGCAATCAAAATGCATAGACAATTTCTTTTTCCTATTCAAGAAAACACAGTGAATATCTTTCAAGTATTTTCTGTGTTCAACCAAGATCTATTGGACCTCTCTCGAGACATATCCTCTTCTGAATCTGGCTTGAATTTCTGAAAGTTCCTGTCAATGCACTTCTACAACCATTGTCAAATTATCTTCAGTAAAATTTTACAAGCACATTCGTTGAAAATGTCTATATTGGCTGCTCGTTTTTCTTTGTAATGGGCACAAATCGTGATTTCTTCCAGTTGCATGGCCAAATTTCTTGGCATAGGTGGTGAGTGCTTCTAATGCTTCCTCAGCTTGTTGAAGCATTCCATTTGGTATTCCATTGATTCCTGGAGCCTTATCTATCACTAATTCCTTCAGCGTAAGTTAGACTCCTTCCTTCAGTATGTCATTGGTTCTTGATATTAAGCGACTTCTTGACTGGTTAAATGTCAACCAAATCTTTTTGGTCCAGTGACGCTGTGTACTATTTCCAACTTCTTTTGATGCTTCCTGCATCATTAAATAATTTACTTTTGAAATCCTTCAATATTGCAATGCAAGCCTTTTTTTCTTCTATTCTTTGAATTCAGAAATATTTGTTCTTCTATTTTGGTTTTCTAAGGGGAGAGATTTCATTTCTGTTTGTGAAAGTCACCCACTTGTGATATTTCTGTTATAGCAGCACTAGATAACTAAGACACCACCCAAGAGGGACTGCTTGCTGCTGTGGACCAAATGACTCCACCAACTGGCTCGAGCTCTAATGTGTTAATCGCTCTCTCAGTATATTCTTTGAGAAGGAGAGCTCATCACAAAAAATCCAAAAGCCGTCCTATTGCAGAGAGTAAGCTCCAACGGGCTTCTGTACCACAACCCAAGTTAGAGGAAGTTGATAGTGGTGTGGAGCCCCCGGACTTCTTCAAGTTATACTCTGTAAAAAGAAAGTGGTATAATTGTTCCTTGTGAGGTAGATAAACCTGTTAGAGATGTCATTGAATGAATATGAACAAAGAAAAGGGGGGGAAAGAGAGTTAGAGTTTGTATAAGGGTTAGGGGAAGGGTTAAAGTTTAGGTTAGTGTTAGGATTTGTGCTAGGGTTAGGGTTAGGGATTAAGTGATAACACCTGTGGTGATTTAGTAGTTATGGGTTAGAGTTACAGTTTGGGCTAGTGTTAGGGTTTGTTTAAAAAAAAAAAAAGAAAAGAAAAGGGAAAAAAGATATTTTTTTCACAAAGCATAGAAATAACTGCTTTATCTTCTCCTATGCCAAGGACAACATAAAGTGTATAACCCAACACTTCAATAAGGGGGGTGGGGGGGGGGAAGGAGACCTGTTTAAAGACTTGAAGGTAAACAAGCAGCCATCTAGCTGAGAAGCAACAAAGCCCACATGGGAGAAGCACACCAGCCTGTGTGATCATAAGTTGTCGAAGGGATGAGGTATCAGGCTTCAAAGAACCAAAAAACATATCATTGTGAATGAGGGGGAGTACAGAGTGTAGGCAATTGGACATCCCCGTACAGAAGGGTCGCCTGGAGAAGACCAGCCAGTCAAGGTGCAGTGCAGCAATGATGAAACATACAACTTTCCTCTAGTTCCTAAATGTTTCCTCCTCCCCCACTATCATGACCCCAATTGTACCTTACAAATCTTGCTAGACCAGAGGATGTACACAGGTACAGATAGGAAATGGAAACATAGGGAATCCAGGGCAGTTGATCCCTTCAGAACCAGTAGTGAGAGTGGCGATACTGGGAGGGTAGAGGGAGGGTGGGGTGGAAAGTGGTAACCAATTACAAGAATCTACATGTGACCTCCTCCCTGGGTGATGGACAACAGAAAAGTGAGTGAAGAGAGACGTCAGACAGTGTAAGATATGACAAAATAATAATTTATAAATTATCAAGGGTTCATGAAGGAGTGGAGAGCAGGGAGGGAGGAGTAAAAATGAGGACCTGATGCCAGGGGCTTACGTGGAGAGCAAATGTTTTGAGAATGATGAGGGTAACGAATGTTCAAATGTGCTTTATAAAATTGATGTATGTATGGATTGGGATGAGTTATATGAGCCCCTAATAAAATGATTTTAAAAAGAAAAAGAAAGGAGACCTGGGTAATCTAGATAATTTTTTGAGGAAAATAATCAAAATAAATAACTTTCTTACAATTTTCTCATTTTAGAATTTCACTGAGCTCTAAAAGCATTATTATATCAATCAGGTATGATATATACTTATATACATAGAAATTAAATTATAAGTCAATTTGATTTGTATTCTCTTCAATAGAATGCCTAAATTTTTCTATAAATTTTGAAACAGTTGTAAAACAAATGAATAGATAAAAATAAGTTAAGGGAGAAGCTTCTTCCTAAAAATTTCCATGATTATCTCGTGTCCTTCAAGATATCTAACAAGATGAACCTTGTGTGGTCCTCAAAAGACAGTCACCATAACTTTATGAACTGAGCCTTCTGCTTTAATTACTCAGCAGATCAACCTGAAAACCCCTGTTTCTTGATGGACTTTTTGTTTGAGGAAGTCCTAATGAGACCAAGACAGGTGTATTGCTAAGATATTTAAATAGTGTGTGTGTGTGTGTATGTGTATAAAGAACCTATGACTATATGAACTAGAATCCAAGTAACAATCGTTTTTTATTTACCTTCATGCCCAGTAGTCTTTGTTGTTATTCCCCTTTCCCAGAATCCTGTGGCCTGTTCTCATCCCACTAACAATAATTTCAATATGAGTTGAGAGGGAAGTCACACCCAAACTTACAAAGAAGCTAGCCACACCCACCGTCAGTGCAGCCACATTCAATCAAGACCATTTACTTCTCAATCTACTACCTTCACAGAGCATTCCCGTGAAGCTGTTTGAAATAATTTCACTTCTAAAAAGAGATGAAGAGAAGTGAGGAGAATGACTTTGAGTCCACTGACTGATGTTTACTTTAACTGGAGCCTGGTTCTCCCTCCTTGTGGGCTACACTGAGTTAATGAATAGGTGACTTTTAGGGTTTTAGATTACTTGATTAAATACATCATATCAACATGAGAGAAAGGAAGATGTCTCCAATTCAGATCAAAGGCGTAAATACAAACAAAACTTTCATATTAATAGTAAGTTTTTATTCACCGGGATTCTAAGTCGAAAGTGGTTTAGTTTCGCAAGAAAACTCATCAGAACTAGACAGTGCAAGTTCAAGGAAACTGTGTTTCACCCAGAAGCTCAGGATAGTAGGTGGGGGGCAGTATCGTTAGTGAATGCAAGTGAGGAGCCGGGAGCAGAAGAAGTCAGGGCACTTTCAGTTTCTCAGGGAAAAGGTCTTGCAGTTGACAGAGTATTAAACTCCGGTAGTGAAGAAAAATCTGTAAAGGGAATGTTTAGGAAAAGTTTTGTACAAAGTCCTGTGAAATCATATCTCCAAATTGCAGCATTCTTCACAATCCCCAATCACAAAAAACCAAACTCGCTGCCATTGAGTCAAAGCCAACTCCTAGTGACCTATATGACAGGATAGAACTCTCCCTGTCAGTTTTCAAAACTATAAGTCCTGCCTTTACCCCACAGAGCAGCTGGTGGTTTTGAACTGCTAACCTGCTAGTTAGCAGCCCAACGTGTACCCACCTCACCACCTAACTATACAATAACAGTGGGGTCATTATCAACCAAGGTACGGGAAAAAATTCCCCAAAGTACACAAGGAAATTCTAGAGCTAACAGAATTTAACAAAGCTGTAAGTACACAAGCACAAAAGTCCGTTGTATTTGTACACACTAGCCTTGGGAAATATGAAAGAGAAGCTATGGAAGCACTTTCATTTTCAATAGCATCTAAGGGAATAAAAGGCCTATGAATAAATGTAATGAGAGATGGTATCTTACTTTATTCAGTACTACTATAACATAAATACCACATTGGACAATGCTTCGCAGACATACATTTAGTCTCTCAAAGCTCAGGAGGCCAGAAGTGCAAATCTAGGGTATCAGTTTTAAGGGAAGACTTACTCTTGACATTGTATTGAATCTGGGGGGTGGGCCTACACTCTGTTCCATGTCTAGTTCTTCTCACACCAGGGCATTTTAGTCTTAAGTCAAAGGAAGTATTGCAGTTCCTTTAATCTGCTACAGGTGTGTTTAAGGTCAACTCCATTTCCTGTAGTGTGATTAACCAAATTGGACCTTTTCAGTGTGGCCTATGAAGGACAAAGTCGAAAGTTCTAGTTTTCTGTAGTACACTGCCTGGGTCACCAAGGGCTAGATGGAAACTTTCTAAAATACCCAGAACATCATTTGGGGCATATTTTCTTTTTAAGGGTTCATATAAGTAACGTTAAGCATTTTTCCCAGTGGGAGGTTGCCCCTCCTGCTTTACCCACCAACAGGAGTGAAATTACCTTCTCTGAGACAGACATGTCACCTCCCACCTCTAGACTTGAATTTCCATTAAGGCTCACAGAGCACGCTTGTAGGACTGTCAATTGACTAGGGTTAACTGTGGAGCAAGGCTATGTTGCAGGAACTGATTGATCTTCTCGCTCTCCTCAGTTGACGAAATGACGGCAGCTGAGAGGAGACCTCCTCTGTCAGCTTGGTTATTAAGATGTACCAGTAAGAGGATGCCATATGGATTATGAGTGTTAGCAAGCACACCACCTCATTGCTCTAAGAGACCTAATTAAAAATTATATGACCTGAGAACAGATGCCTGCTTTTTCTTGGTGCTTAAATCTTTATAGTACTGGTCTCATTCCATATTTATACTTTTGATTAACTTTGCTCAGCATAATGGAATCCAGGGTTATCCACGTCATGACGTGCTTTGTGGTTTCATGACTTTTTTAAGGAATGCGTAGTATTCCGTTGTGTGTATCTTATTAAAGGGCGTTTGGCCTGTTCCCAGGTTTTCGCTAATTTGAACTGTGCTGAAACAAACACGGGAGAGCATATACCTGTTTGTGTTGTGTCTCTTACTTACTTGGGGTATATAACCAGTCTCGGTATTGCCAGGTCTTACGGATTTCCAATCCCAGTTGCTTTGGGTGGCGCCATATCAATTTCCACCATGGTTGTACATGTTTAAAAACCTACCAGCAGTGTATCAGAATTTCAGTTCCTCCACACAGTCTTCAGCAATTGTTATTGTGTTTTGTTTTGTTTTTAATTGGGCTATCATTGTGGATCAAACAGCAACAGTGGTGAGAAAGGCACCGAGTTGGGCAATGGTTTGTTCTGTTGTACAGAGTGTCGGTATGAGCTAGAACTGACTTGACAACAACTGGTCTTGATGACAAGATACAAAAAAAGCAACAGCCAGGGGTGTGAGGGGCGAGGCTGGGAGAGTGGGGGGGTGAGTGGGTTAGAAAGGGGGAACTGATTACAAGGATCCACATGTGACCTTCTCCCTGGGAGATGGACGGCAGAGAAGGGGGGGAAGGGAGACTCCAGATAGGGCAAGATATGACAAAATAACAATCTGTGGATTATCAAGGGCTCATGAGGGAGGGGGTAGTGGGGAGGGAGGGGAAAAAAAGAGGACCTGATGCAAAGGGTTTAAGTGGAGAGCAAATGCTTTGAGAATGATTGGGGCAAAGAATGTACGGATGTGCTTTATACAATTGATGTATGTATATGCATGGATTGTGATAAGAGTTGTATGAGCCCCAAATAAAATGTTTATTTTAAAAAAAGCAACAGCTAAAGACAATTCAAATAAACGTCTACTAAAAGATATAAAAATAACTCAAACATCTGAAAAATGGAAGGAAATACTTTTCGTTTGTTTATTGCAAGAAACAGAAGAAACGTTTAAATATTTTGGAAACCAATCTGCCAAAGAATTATCCCTGTAATGACCAATATTCTGACAAATACTCTAGGCAAGGTCCACAAAACTTGTCATCCCCATTGGTGTATTAGCAACTATAACAGAGGCATAAGCAGAGATACAAGCAGAAGCAAGGGCAAGGACAGAGAGCTTGGCCAAACTATAGGAAAAGTTTAACATTCTAAAAGTGTTCGGAGTTTGAAGTGTGGAACAGGAAGAGTTCACATTAAGCGGTTTACTGTTTGATCAGTAAAGCCTGAAAAGAAAAATTGTGGTGACGCCAATGCAAAAATTAAATCCCTCAAATAAAAGCCAAGGAGAAACAAAGTCCTGAGACATATCTCAGCATAAACAGACCTTGGAAACATTATTTTCAGTTAAATAATTAGTCACAAAATAAGCAAACCAAAGGCTATTAAAAAGTTATCAGGGGAGGGTGGAGGGAGAGGGAGAAAGGGGACATTTTTGGTTAAGGTGTGCGTTAAGCTGAGTTTTCTAAAGAAACACAGTGAGTGACACTCATATATGTCTATGTAAAAGTAAGGATTTTATATCAAGCAAGAAAGTTCTATCAAGGAAGCCGCCAAGGCCAGTCCAACCCAAGTCCCCAGGTCATATGCTAGCTGGAAGCCCTGCAAACCCATTTAGCTTTGAACAAGTTGGTCATTCCTCAATGATTTTGATGAATTCATGTTAGTTGAAGTAACCGTCTTCCAAGGCGAAAGAGGAGAGTATTTTAGCTTCAACAAAAGAATCACTTAATGGAAAGTCAGTTCAAATTAAGAATCTTTAGCATTTATTTCAAGGCCCAATACATAACAGGCACTCAAAAATATTTTTTCATAAATTATTAATAGACACCAAGGTTCTATACGTAAGTCAGGAGTCAGAGTAGATGACGATTAGGTGTGCTGCCTTTGATCCTTTAAGTAAGAAAGAAAATACTGACTGCAAAGTGATATGAATGAAGTAAAGCTGTAAAAAGACTAACCTGTTTGAATCAGTAGGATGTGTTAAAACAGGAAAACCTAGAACAGATGTCCAGCAGGCTATTTCATCCATACGTGGTCTAACCAGTGGTGTAATGGTTATGCGTGGGCTACCATCGTCAGCTACCAAACTACCAGCTGCTCCGAGAGAGAGAGAGAGAGAGAGAGAGAGTAAAGTTTCCACTCACATAAACCTACAGCCTTAGAATCCCACAGACACAGTTCTACCCTGTCCTCTAGGGTCATCGTGAATCGGAATCAACTTGATGGCAGTAGGTTTGAGTTTTTATGGTCTAACCAGGGTCATGGTAATGCAGATGAAGAGGTAAAGAATTTATATATATGAAATTTCAAAAACTATATATAAATGATGTTTTGATGGATTGGATGAGGAAGCAGTTAACTAAAATAAAATATTAAAGCTTCTGGCCTAGGGATGCCAAATCTGATTTAAATACTAAGAACAAAAACTTCACTGACATTTAGTTCTTTCTGACTCATTGAGACCCTGTAGGTGAAGGTGGAACTGCATCTGTGGGTATAGGAGTAGAAAGCCTCATCTTTCTTCCTCGGACTAGCTGGTGGTTTCGAACTGCTAACCTGACAGCAGCTCAACGCTGTAATCCACTGCACCACCATAGCTTCAAAGAATCAGAGTGTCATTAAAAGACATAGAAAGAACAAAGGAAGTTGTTTATAGATTAAAATGATCATTTCCATTTTGGGAACGTTGAGTTCAAAGTGACAAGAGAAGATCAAAATGGGGAAGTCCAGCATGGAGCTAAAGATGTAAGAAAATGTTGAACAAGGTGTACAGTCTACCAAAAATTCAACAAACATATACTAAAAACTTACTAAGATCGAAATACCAAATGAGAGTTCCAGAAACAGAGGAATGTCACATATCCCACTTTGAAGAGCTCACAATCTAGAGCAGGGGTGTCAAACTGGCGTCCCGCGGACCGCATGCGGCCCCCAAGGTAATTTTGGGGGGCCCACGATGCTCTGAAATAAAGTGCAATGAGGGAAGTGTGTGTACAGTATTGCCTCAACCTCCCTTAAGCGCTATTTTCTTCATAAAAATTTTTTCTCTTTTCATTTTATTTCAGAGTATCATGGGCCACAAAAAATTACCTCGGGGGCCACATGCAGCCCACTGGCCGCGAGTTTGACACCCCTCATCTAGAGCAAACAGGGTGGATGAAGCATTGACCTTGATCTTCTCTGGGTTCCTTATGCAAGTCTCCTAGTATAAATGCCCACTTGTTTTTGCTACAGTTTTTCAAACAACATGATCATACTAGTTGATTATAGCAAATTGTGATAACCAATATATAGTGATTATTATAATTATTTATTTAGATGTGTAGATAACTAGTTGGTGGTCATTAGCAAAAACTAGAATGAGCTGTCCGATAATTTTGAAGTTCCTGCTGACAAGAATGAATAACATTGCTTGCTTAGACCATCGTTGACATTACTGCTCACTTCCTCTGGAACTTTTACTATCTATGTACTTCAAGCTGTCATGTTAAAACACATGTTTAAAAAAAATCAAGTCAATCCTGATTCACAGTGGTCCTAAAGGACAGAGTAAAACTACCCCATTAGGGGTTCCCAAACCGTAAATCTTTGTGGAAGCAGAAAGCCTCGTCTTTTCCCCTCAGAGCACCTGTTGGTTTCAAACTGCTAACACTGCAGGTAGAAATCCAATATGTAACACACCATTCCAGAACTAATTGACTCTGTCAACTATTTTATATATGCATCCTTTTCTTCACAGATAACATGTCAGCTCCCAAAGGAGGAGAATCGTCTATTTCTTTTCCCTTTAGAGCTTTCTCTTGTTGGAGCAGGTCTTAGTAAATACTTGCTAAATATAATTAAAATAAAATTAGCGTCTGCCTTGAAATTCTGTTCCAGTCACTTTGTTTAAAAAATATTGGCAGAATAATAACTAAAACTGGCATCCTATGTTAGAGTCTAAATATTTCTCTAATTTCTGTTGGTTTTTTAATACTCAAAATGTTACATCTCTTTCTCCCAGCTAGTTTGGAATTTACAGCATTTTTATATTTCCATAATGACACCTGCTGGTAGAAGAAGAATGGATGAACTGCAAGAATTTTATTCAACTAGCTGTAACCAACCACACAGTTCTGTCTGAAGCAACTAATGTCCTCAACAGACAAAAAGTAAATTTCAGTGACGCAAAATATCCAATTCCTAAAAATTTGACAAAATAAGATAAGTTCTTTTTCAATACTGTTTTCCAAACAAAATGAAAACATCCCTATAATCTCTGTCCAAAGCAAATGTGCTTCAATAGAGATGTAAGAAAGTGATGAATCAAGTCTCAAAAGTACCAATTCACTTAGTTATGATCACTATTTTATTGGTTTTGAGAGTTGCATTTAAAATAATATATAAGAGGTTATGCCCGTCAGCTGCTCCTCAGGAGAAAGTTGAGGCTACCATCTACTGCACAGATCTATGGCCTCAGAAACTAGAGTCAGAATGGACCCCATGGCCCTGAGTCAGAATCAGTTCAGTTGAAGTTGGGTGGAGGGCAGGAATTTATCATTCTTTTTACCTTATTTTGGTGTTGATTTAAAATGATAAAAACAAGCTACATGTCTATCAATAGATAATCTGATAGGCAAAATGTGTTGCATATATATATATATATAATGGCATACTACTGAGATGTGTCAGTTAATATGGTCCTTCAAGTCATAATCCCTTCTGCGATGTAAATTACCTCCTGTGTGCCTATGGTTACAATCCCATTTTGGAGGGAGTTCTCTGTACAAGCTAGTAGAAGATGTGACTCGTGTTAGGCAGGGTTCTCTAGAGATACAAAACCAGGACACTTAGAATTAGATAGATAAATAGATAGCTAGATAGATTGATAGATAGATAGATAGATAGATAGATAGATAGATAGATAGATAGATAGATAGATAGATAGATAGATAGATAGATAGATAGATAGATACAGTAAGAAGGAATTAGTCCACCAATTAGTCCATACAGCAGTACAGCAGTACTTTCGTGGAACAGTTAAAATATACTGGAAGTCCTTCAACTCATGTGAACTGCCGGGTCCGAGGTCAAAAAAGCAGACAGCAAAGTCCTCCCTTGGACAAGGCAGGCAGAGTCTACCTGCAGGCAGCAGTCAGTAGCTCGGGAGCTTAGTGAAGCAGGCCTAGCTGGGATATTGAACTCAAGCAATGTAAGATGACAGGCTCCACTAACCACCAATGTAGGCACCAACAGCATGGTGAAGCAGGTCTCAAAGAAGTCTCAAACTCTAGGGACATGATCCACATCCACAGGTTGTCTGGGCCCACGAGTGCTTTAGCGCACAGATTGAGGCAACGAACTAGCTGAAGCTAGTCCAGCATGCTGGTCCGATCACCAGAGAGCAAAAGAGACTGGACATAAAAGAGCCATTTATCTCTTTGCCCTCCAATCGAATGCGACCTGATTAATCCCACATATTACTATCAGTCGGGTTGGCAGAATAAATCTATCACACCACCTTTGCTTACTTGGGGGCATAGTCCTTTGAAGGACAAAAAACAAACCTCCATTCAGGAAGGAGCCATCTCAGAAGAAGGAACATAGAGAAATGCTAGGATCGTTGAAAGAAGAGCTTCCAGTGGAGCATGTTTGAGATTTCTGTCTGAAATCTGAAATAGTGGGGGTCAAAGCCAAAGGCATCAAAAGGGTGTAGAATGGACACCATGGGACAGAGCTAAGAGGCTAAAGGACAAGAGGCTAAATCAAGGAGACCGTGAGACAGCACTGAAACTATGACACTGTGAGACAGAGTAGTAGGCTGCTTTCCTGCTCCCCGGCGGGAGAAGACAAGGAACCCTGTGTCTGAGAGGCTGAGAACCAGAGAGAGTGAGTTGCTGGCTGAGGAGAGGGGTTGCTGTGGACCAGTGACTGTATCTTTTCTGTTTGCAGATCCTGACTTGTGGTGATTATTATCTTCCCTAATAAGCCCCCATGATATGAGTTTTGTCTGTGAGCTCTTCCTGGCCTTTGCAGTAAATTATGGAACACAGCAGAAGAATAGAGTGACCTCAGAGAAGCAGCTGATGCCAGAAGAGAGTGATAGAGGGAGGGGGAAAAAGAGTGATGGGGGTGCAAGAAACCTGCCCATCAGGGCTTCCAGGTTCATCCACATCATGAGGTATTTCGTGGGTTCATCACTGTATTTTAGGAATGAATCCTTTTCCATTGTGCATATTCTACTGACGGACTTTGGAGTTATTTTCAGTTTTTTTCTCATTTGAACTGTGCTTTGAGAAGCAGGTCTGTTCTTGTTGTCTCTTACTTCCTTGGGGCTTATTCCCAGCACAGGTACTGCTGGGATGTATGGGATTTCCATTCCCAGTGGTTCTAGGTAGTGCCATATAGCTGTCCACATGGATGTATCTTTACAAAATCACTGCACCCTCTCCATCATCGTGTGTGTGTGTGTGTGTGTGAGAGAGAGAGAGAGAGAGAGAGAGAGAGAGAGAGAGAGAGAGAGAGAGAGAGCTGGCCTACTGTGTGTATAAGGTGAAATCTCATCATTGTTCTGATTTGCATCTCCTAAATGGCTAGTAATTGAGAACATTTCTTAATGTGTTGGTTAGCCATTTGAGGGTCATTCTTAGTGAACTATCGTTCATGTCTTTTGTTCACTTGTAAATGGGATTTTTTTTGGTTTTTCTTGTTTAAATATTGCAGAATTTTATAGATTTTAATAATAAGTCCCTTGTCTGTTGTGTCATTGCCAACGATTTTTGCCCAGATCTTGGGCTCTCTTTTTATTATATGATGAAGTCCTCATGATGCACATAACTGTCTTTTGTTTTCAGTAGGTCTCAGTTATGTATTTTGTCCTCTGTGTATGCTTTCTTTATTATATTTGGTAGTACACATATGGCCTACAAGAGGGCTCTTATTTGTCCCAATGTTCTTATTTGTGATCTTTATATCCCAGATGGAATTTACATCTGGACTTTTTAATACATCTTGGATCAAAACTAATTCCAAATGATAAAAATTAAGGATTGTTTTTATGTGGTGAAAATATAAACAACAAAACTTTCACCAATTCAACAATTTCCACAAAATTAAGTGGTATTGGTTACCTTGTTCATGCTGGGAAAACTTTATCTTGATCTTTTTCCAAATTATTATACTACCATTAACAAATACTCAATATTCCCTGTGATAGTTATGTTTAATATCAACTTATGTGTGTGGACAGGTACGGGTGGAATCTAACCTCCCAATCAGGCTAGAGTCTAATGTCTCCTAAAGCATATAGTCTGTTCAGTGTGGAGATCTGAAGCCTATTTGTTAAAGGGACTGTCCCTTTCCCATGTAAAGAGTTTTGGTCTTTTGTCAAAAATCAGTTGCTTTTAGGAAAATATACTTAATTCTGGGTTTTTATTCTGTTCCATTGGCCTATGTATCGATCATTGTACAAACACCAGGTTGCTTTGACTACTGTGTGTCTGTAATAGGTTTTGCAGTTGGGTGAGGCCTCCTACATCATTCTTTTCAATGAATACTTGCCTTATCCTAGGTCTCTTCCCTCTCTCTATGAATTTGGATATTATTTTTTCCATTTCTGTGGGATCCACCCTTAGGAGCAGTGTATGTGATTAAGGAAAAATAAATAAGCCAGAAAAGATGGGGTGCAGGGGCTCATCTCAATTTCTGAATCAAGAAGAGTGGAGAGCTAGTTTATTTCACAGCAAGATATGTAGCAGCTAGGCATGCAAGCCTCCATCATGCACAGACACAGCAGAGTGGGCAAAGTGTGAATCTGAGATGTCCTGAGTTCTTTTAGAAGAACACATCAAAGGAAGTGTCTGGCAGGTGAGTGAACAATGGTGTCAAATGGTGTTAATTGCTCCTTATGAATAATCCACAGAGCAGCAGTGGGTGCTTTTAGAGATAAGCAGTGTCTGAGAGACCAGGCATTTGTAGGAGACAACTTATCATATCATAGAGGATATATATGAAGAACCTGCTTCCTGGACTTCATTATAAGTACCAGGAAACTAAATGAGAAAGTAGAGGCTGACTCCTAGCATGATAAGGACAAAAGGACCTTGATTGATTTTAAAGAGGGGTCTGTAAGCACAGTAAGGGGGAGCCAACCCCCCTGTAAAAGACAACTTGACATTAGCATCTTAAAGGAGGGCAGTGGTAGAAAGGACTCTTTATATCTGGAGGACACATATTAGCTTATATCTCTGTCTCAGCCTTCTTTTACTAGAGCAGCGGTTCTCAACCTGTGGGTCCAGACCCCTTTGGGGGTCAAACATCCCTTTCATAGGGATGTTTCATATTTCCAATGGTCTTAGGAACCGAAACCCCACTCCTCTATCCATCTCCAGGCAGGTCCGCCCACATGCAGCTATGCCCACATACCCATGCTACACCATGCTTCAAGACAAAATTGCATAAATATTTCACATTATATAATTACATATTGTTTTTGTAATTAATCACTATGCCTTAATTATGTTCAATTTGTAACAATGAAATACATCCTGCTTATCAGATATTTACATTATGATTCATAAAAGGAGCAAAATTACAGTTATGAAGTAGCAATGAAAATAATTTTAAGGTTGGGGGGTCACCACAACATGAGGAACTGGATTAAAGAGTCACGGCATTAGGAAGGTTGAGAACCACTGGACTAGACCACTTCCGTGGTCACGAGTGTAGAGATTAGGCTGCTTATACTTTCACCCGGGCTCTCAGTTTCTCACACATTTCTTTAAAGAATAGAGTTGGGATTTTGATCACAATTGCACTAATAGATTTATAGATTGCTTTGAGTAGTACTGACATTTTCACAATATTATGTCTTCCGATCCATGAACACCAGATTTTCTTCCATTTATGGAGGGCTCTTTTGGTTCCTTATAAAATTATTGTGTAGTTTTCTTTGTACAGATATTTTGTTTCTTTGGTTAGACTTATTAATAAGTATTTCATCCTTTTGTGGCTATGGAAAATGGTATTGTTTTCTCGATCTCTTTTTCAAACCACTCTTCACTGATATACTGGAATCCAATTGATGTCTGCTTGTTAATCTTGTATCCTGCTACTTTACCAAATTTCTCAATTGTTTCCAATCTTTCTGTGGAGCTTTTGGGGTTTTCTACATATAAAGTCATATTAACTGCAAATAACAAAAGTTTTATTCTTCTTTGCTCAATCATGTTACCTTAATTCATTTTGTTGTCTTCTGGTTCTGGTTCAAACTTACAGAATAAATAAGAGTGGGGATGGGAGGTGATAGGAGGCGTTCTAGCCTGGTTGCCATTCTCAGGGGAAATGTTTTTTGTTTTTGTTGAGCATGATGTTAAACATTGGTTTCTCATATGAAACCTTTATTATGAAGAATTATCCATCTACTCCTGTTTTGTTGAGTGTTTTTATGAGAAATAGTTGTTCTTGTGAGGTGTCATCAAGTTGGTTCTGACCCATAGCGACCCAATGCACAATGCACAACAGAACAAAATATTGCCCAGTCCTGCACCATCCTCACAATAGTTTCTATGCCTGAGTCCATTGTTGCAGCTGTGTTGTGTTAATTCATCTTGTTAAGGGTCTTCTGATTCTTCACTGCCCCTCTATTTTGCCAAGCATGATAGCCTTCTCCAGGGATTGGTTTCTCTTGACATGTCCAAAGTATGCAATACAAAGTCTCACCACACTTGCCTCTAAGGAAGGAGCACTCTGGTTGTACTTCTTCTAAGACAGATCTGTGTGGCCTCTTAGCAGTCCATGGTGCTTTCAATATTGTTCTCCAACCCCACAATTCAAATACACTGAGTCTTTTTCAGTCCTTTTTATTCACTGTCCAAATTTGAAATGCATATGAAGTAAATGAAAATACCATGGCTTGGGGCAGGTACACCTGGGTTACACTGGGTTGGCTACAGAAACAAATCCAGAGACACTTCTATATGTTTAAGAAAGTGCTTTACACTAGGAAGTAATTTTATATATTGAGAAAATATCCTAGCCCAGTCCACCTCAAGTCAATAACTGCAATAAATCCAAGTCTCTCTTCAGATTGATGTAGCCACATACAATGATGCAAAATGCAGGAAGACCACAGGCCACTGAGTGCAAAGTCATATGGATCCAATGGTAGAGGCTCTGGCAGCTCTGAGTCAACACAGCAGGAAAGTGAAGGCAGAGAGAGATGGGGAGGTTCCCAGGACATTCCTTATGAGAAGGTCACACCCACAAGGAGGCACATCAAGTTATAACCTGATTGACAGGTTCAATCCCACCACTATACTTTATATATCTTCAAGTTGACATGAAATTATGTAAGTACCACAGATCCTGCTTTGTCCATTTAACACTTTTACACAATCCTTCAGCCATGCATAATTTTCAAACAAAATCACACTTGTACCAACAGGACAAAACTAAAATGAACACAATTCCAAATGTACCAGACTCATTTAAATATAAATTTCTATAAGTGAACAAAACATTCTGTTAACAGAACTATTTTATGCTTAACAATTGCAGCTATGTGAACACCTATACCATAATCCTATGAACATATTCCCCACCCATGAAAGCTTGTAAGCCAGCCACTTCATGCCTTTTTGCCCCCATTTTGGGTATCCAATTTCTAGGCTGCCTATTTATATCAACCTAGTGCTCTCAAGAGCGAAGCTTGTTTTTATTCCAGTTGGAACCTTGTGATTCTGCATCCCAAAGCAAAGTCAAATTCAGACAGGCCATCAATAAAGTCAGCAGCAATATGCACAATTCACAGGCTCAAAAATCTTATCTTCATCTGGTCAGTTTCTGGTCAACTCTGTGGCTGCCACCTAACTTAGCTTCACTAGGGTGCCTATTGGCTGCTTTGTGTCTTTCAACCCTGGGCCCTTTCACAAATTCTCAAAAAATGTAACTCCCTTGGGCCAGGTCATGCCATACACTCAGGTTCCGCATAACTCTTTAAACCTCAGAGTAGCCAACTCGCTGTCATCTCTCCTCTAGTCCCTGTGAACCAGGTCCACAGGTGTCAGTGGCCAGACTCAACCGTCTTTCTATTGCTGTGCTTCTCCCATTGCCACCCAACAAGTGAGTCCAGTTAGTCAACTAGTGAGCATTTCAGGCTCCCTGCAGGCTTCCTTTAATATTCGGTCCTAGAGAAGAGAGTTTTTCATGGCTCCAAATTTTTCCAGCTTCAGGAGCAAACTGTTAGTTCAAAATTCAAAAAGGCCCATGTCTCTTTTCCTTTTTTTAGTCGCCAAAAACCCTCACAGCAAGTCTTTTCAAATGCAAATATACTGAGCACCCAAGGCACTGGGTGGGGCTTACCTTAGTTAAGCCTTCTTAGCAGACATTTCCTACTAACCCATTTAACAGATCCAATTCAATGGCTGAAGGCAGTGGGCTTACAAATGCTATACATACTTCCCAAAAATCACATAACAATAGGCAGAAGAAATCAGGATAATCCCAGTACAACCTGATCATAAAAATTCAAATTCAATCCTTTCTTACCTAAACTATCCTATTCTTATGCAATGCGGCCTTAGGCCTTTGGTTGTATCAGCCAGGACCTGGGCCTTCTGTCAGCCATTTTGACTAAGCAGCATGGCCTCAGAGAAGTTCAAGAGATTTATCACATTTATTTTTGCCATTTCAGTTAGAAATAACCAAAGACAACTTTTAGGGATCAAAACCTTCACTTCCCATGTCCTTTTAAGAAAATAATTGAGTAAACAGTGTGGTCCTATCCAATCTCTGGCTAGCAAAGAAGAAAATATACCATTAAAGTAGAGGTCAGACAAGCATCCACTGTCCATCTTGATGATTTGTTTTCTAGTACCCTACTGCTCAGATACCATAATGTGTTAGATTTTTGGTAGAGAAACAAATCCAGACACACACACACACACACATATATATATATAAATGCTTCCTCCCCGCCCCTCCTCCCACCATCATGTTCCCAATTCTACCTTGCAAGTCAGGCTAGACCAGAGGATGTACATTGGTACAGATAGGAACTGGAAATGCAGGGAATCCAGGACTGATGATACCTTCAGGACCAGTGGTATGAGTGGCGATACTGGGAGGGCAGCAGGAGGGTAGGTTGGAAAGGGGGAACCAATTACAAGGATCTACATGTGACCTCCTCCCTGGGGGATGGACAACAGAAAAGTGGGTAAAGGGAGACATCGGACAGGGCAAGATATGACAAAATAATAATTTATAAATTATCAAGGGTTGATGAGGGAGGGAAAGCAGGGAGGGTGGGGGGAAAATGAGGAGCTGATGCTAGGGGTTTAGGTGGAGAGCAGATGTTTTGAGAATGATGAGGGCAATTAATGTACAAATGTGCTTTACACAATTGATGTATGTATGGATTATGATAAGAGTCGTATGATCCTCTAATAAAATGATTTTTTAAAGAAAGAGTTTTATATCAAGAAGTAATTTTATACAGAGATAACATTCTAGTCCAGTCCACCTCAAGTCCATGAGTCTGATCTAGTACACAGGTCACTCTTCAGACTCACGCAGTTACATGCAATGATGCAGAATGCAGGAAGATCACAGACCGGTGGGTGCAAAGTCATGTGGATCCAATGGTGGTGGCTCTGTCAGCTCGCTGGGTCAGCCAGCAGGCAAGTGAAAGCAGAGAGGGGGAAGTTCCCAGGACCCTCCTTATGAGAAAACCACACCCACGTTGAATAGCATGCCTACACTTTTATATATCAAGTTGACATGACCTTATGTAACTACCGCAACACCTAGTCCTTAAAGTAACATCCTTGATTTTCAATACTCTAAAGAGGTCTTGTGCAATAGATTTATACAATGATAAAATTATACAAAGAATAATATTGCCACTCCTGAATTTACATGGGTGCCATTGCCTTGGTAAATTTTTCTCCGTCCTCTAATTTTTAGTCTACTTTTGCCTTTGAGTTTAAGAGTGTTTCTTTAGGCAGCATATAAATGGGTCTTGTTTTCTAATACAGTCTGCTTCCATTTGTTTCTTGATTTGGTGCGTTTCAAGCATTAACATGCAGTGCTGTTATTGGTGTATGTGACTTTGTTGCAGTCATTTGGCTGAAGACGATTCTTGTTGTTTTCATGGTGTTACTGTTCCTCCTCTGTGTTGTGTTAAGTGCTGCTTTGACTGTATTAGTTTCTGAGTGGTGTTTTCCTATATGTTTCTCAGATTTGTTTGCTGTTGTCAATTTTCTGTCCCTATTGATCCTGTTCATATTTTTTGTAATGCTGGTCTTGTTCCTATTAATTCCTTTAATTTTTCTTTGTCTGTAATTCCTTTTTTTCTTTCTCGTCTTTGAGGGATAATTTTACTGAATATAGGATTCTTGGTTGACCGTGGTTTTTTCTTTCAGAAGTTTATATACCTCACTCCATTTTTTTCTTGTCTGCTTGTTTCCTGTGGAGAACTCTGAGCTTATACTTAGTAGCTTTTCTTTGTAGGTGACTACTCTTTTTTTCCTAGCTGCCCTCAGGTTTCTTTCCTTTTCCTTGAGATTGGAGAGTTTGACTATGATGTGTTGTACTGTTTGTCTTTGGGGATCTATCCTGTCTTGAGTTCTCTCAGTCTCGTGAATAGTTGTTTTGTTCTTTTTTATGATGAGGAGGAAATCCTCTGAAATCTATTTCTTATCATTCCAGGGCCTCTTTTTCAGAGTGCTCCATTGCATTTGTTTGCTTTTCAGTTGTTTCTGTTTGTTTTTCTTGAGGTTAGCGTTTTCCGTGGCATCATGGTGCATCTATTAGTGGTATATGTGGTATCTATTAGTGGTGTATGGCCTGCTAGGTGGTGTAGTTGATGACATCCAGGGATACAAGAGAGATCTAATAGGATTTGGAAAATGGACAGTAGGAAAGTGGAGAAAAAAGAGGAGAGATGTGGCAATAGGGATCAGGGGAAAGGGGGAGAAAGAGAACAAACTATTAGTAATAAAGGTCCATCTGAATGGACCAAGAGATCTGTAAAAAAAAAGGAGGGGGAATGTATTTTAAGAAGGGTAGTAAGAAGTAATAGGTTTTATAGGCATATATTTCACAATTAAAAAGAAGAAAGATGTAATGAATGAAGCAAGAGAAAACTAAGGAAACAATCAAAACAGAGGCAGAAGGTTTATATAGGAATATGCGTAGAAGAAGTAGACAGATAACAAAGGAAAGGTGAGAGTGAAGAATAAGGAGGAACGACAAGAGAACTTTTAAAAAGATAGAAAAAGGAAAAAGTGTAAAATGACAGCTGGATCAAAATAAAGATGCGGGTGTGGCTTGGGTGTGAATTCAGGGTTCTGTTGTTATGGCAGTATAAACATTGGTTGGTCTGTGCCCTCAGGGGAAAAGAAATTAAAGTCCTTTAAAAAGAAAAACCTGTTTGGCTGGCTGTGTCTAGCTCTGTGGTAGTGTTAGTGGGGATGCCTGTTTCTGCCTGGGAGGTGTGTGTATCCACAGGGGGTTGGGGCTGCTTGTGAAGCGGAAATAGGAGGAGAAAAGGAAAAAAGAAAATAATCATAATAACATAAAATAATAATACAAATAGGCACATGTCCACTGCACAGAGAAAGGGGAGCTCTGTGGGGAAAGTGCCGGGGGGGGGGGGGGAGGAGGGAGGGGAGAGCGAGAGCGAGAGCGAGAGAAAGGAAGGAAGGAAGGAAGGAAGGAAAGAAGGAAGGAAGGAGGGAGGGAGGGAGGGAGGGAGGGAGGGAAGGAAGGAAGGAAGGAAGGAAGGAAGGAAGGAAGGAAGGAAGGAAGGAAGGAAGGGTGTTGCTTGGTGGGGTCACCCTCTTCAAGGAGGGAGGATGTCTTTACCAGGCTGCCCACAAGGTCTGCTATCCACACCGAGCCCCCAGAGGCTAGAGAGGTAAGAGATATTCTGGGTGGGTTGGAGGAGGGTCAGCGGAGGACCAGTTTGTGTGGTGACTTGGACTGTTGATCATTGGTAAAAAGGAGTCAGTCACAGTCAGCAGGCATTGTTGATCTCTGACGTGAAGAAACTTTACTGTACTTAGCTTTTACATTGTTTTTCTGGCTTCTGGGAAACACAGGACTTTTACTCTTGGTGGGATTTCTATAGTAATTGTTGAGGAGATTTCCCTGTGCTTCTTAGCTGTTGCTATATTCTTCCTGACTCTAATGATAAACATTTTTGAATGGTTACATCGGAGTGTGTGTGTGTATGCATATGGGAGTACATGTGTTTGTGTATGTAAGCACAGTTTGGATCATCTGTATATACATATTACAGTGCTGCATATATATATTTGCATATATAATTGTGTACAGAATGGTCACAGTTATGAAACTCCTTAGACATATGCAAATACCTCATGGGACTGAATTACTGGGTTTGAAGGTTAAGAGTTATAATCTTAAGGTACATCTAGGTTAATTGGCAGGAAAAGTGTTCTACATTTTAGTTTAGTGAATAATATCTCAATTCTTAAAAGCAGTGAGCAACCACTTAAAACGCAATTCTTGGTCTCTTCTCATCTGAAGTAAAGAATGATGGAAAGCAAATATGCAAGGAACCAATTAATCCCCAGGATTAATGGCCTACACGAATCACATCCTCCTGTAACCTGAGACCAGAAGAACTAAAGGTTCTTGACTAGGGGCACAATAGATGAACCCAGTTAAAACGCAGAGGGGAAAAAAGTAAAACAAAATTCAAATCCATAAAAATGGTCAGACTTACCGGACTGATAGAGACTGGACGAACCTCTAAGACTATCATCCCAGGATATTCTTAACCTGTGACTGAAACTATTACAGGGAGTCACCTTTTTTTAATCGTTTTATTAGGGGCTCATACAACTCTTATCACAATCCATCCATACATCAATTGTGTAAAACACATCTGTACATTCGTTGCCCTCATCATTCTCAAAACATTTGCTCTCCACTTAAGCCCTTTGCTCTCCACTTAAGCCCTCATTTTTCCCCTCCCTCCCCACTCTACACTCCCTCATGAATCCTTGATAATTTATAAATTATTATTTTGTCATATCTTGACCTGTCCCATGTCTCCCTTCACCCACTTTTTCTGTTGTCCGTCCCCCAGGGAGTCACCTTTTAACCCAATAATAGATTGGTCTATAAAAGAAGCAATAACAAACATGAGGAATGTGCACATTGTTGTCATGCTGTTGATGTTGTTGTTAAGTACTGGCAAGTCAATTCCCACTCAGAGTGACCCTGTGTACTGTAGAACAAAACACTGCCTGGTCCTGCACCATCCTTACAATTGTTCTTATATTTGAGCCCATTGTTGTAACCACTGTGTCCATCCATCTTGTTGAGAATCTTCCTCCCTCTTTTTCACTGCCCCCTCTCTTTTACTAAGAATGATATCCTTCTCCAGAAACTGGTCTCTCCTGATAACATGTATGAAACACGTGAGGCGAAGACCTTTCCTCCAAGGAACATTCTAGCTGTACTTCTTACAAGGAAATTTGTTTTGCTCTTTCGGCAGTCCGTGCACTTAGACATTATACTCCTTAGAATAATTAATTATGCAAGTCAAAAAAGTCAACATTGATACAAAAGCAAAAATGAGAAGCCAAGAAAGGGCAGGGAAGCTGAAGGATGGAAATGGAATGGGGTGTTAACACATTGTGGGCCTAGCAACTGAAGTCATAGAACAATGTCTGTAAGAATGGTTGAAGGGAAACTCATTTGTTGTGCAAACTTTCACCTAACAAAATAAATACTTTCTCCCCCAAATTTTAAGTGTCCCAGAATCCAATGAAGTAGGACACTTGCCTCAGTGCATTACCCTTTGAGGGAGCAAGTAAAGTGATGCAGCAAGTCCAGCCATGTCTGGAAATACTACTACAAGGCTCTACAATGACAATGTCAGTCACACACCTGCTGTGTCCATCGTTCTACACTGTCAGATCCAAGAAGGGTAAGATTGTGTCTGCCGTATCTCAACACACCACCTGGCATACAATAGTAAAACTTACCAACATCGAGTCAGACATTTGAATTGCATAATGTTGCAATGTCAAGTGTGTGTGTGTGTGTGTATGTGTGTGTGTGTGTGTGTGTGTGTGTGGTGGTGGAGGTGGTGGCTGCCAGAGTGAGCTTTGGCAGACCTTATCCAGACACAAAAATGTTCATTAGATTAAGTGGGTTTACTGTGACACCCTAGTGAATTTTATACCGTATATACTTGTATATAAGCCAAGTTTTTCAGCACATTTTAATGCAGTTTTTGTGATAAAATTAGATGCCTCTGCTGATATTTGGGTCGGCTTATACTCGAGTATATGTGGTAACTAAGAAGTTTAGAAAGCCAGAAAATTCATCAAAGTGGCCTAAAATAAAATAGGGGTAAACCATATGCACAGAATTTTCCTTAACAGTTTATACTTAAGTATAGAACGCCTTGTTACACAGAGGTTTTCTTAATTTAACAAACAATTCCTCTTCATTGGAAATTTGTCAAGTGTGCCAGCCCCAGAGAAGGAAAAGGTTGTCTCAGACCAGTTTTCTTTCCATCTCCAGGCTACAGTCTACCACAGTCCTTACTCAGCGGGCAGTGTACTTGTGGTTGCTTGACGTCTCTACCTTCTCAGATGTCCCTGGATTGGCTTTAATTTTATTACTTTCACACAGAGAAGGAACAGCTTTAGGGGGAAATGTATAAAATAGATTGTTCCTGATTTCCCATTTCCAAAACATACATTTTCCAAAAAAGCAGAGCAAGAAACTTAATTATCATGCTCATTAATCAAAACCTGTATTTTGCTTTTGGAAAAGAAAATCCCTTGGGTACTTCAATTATTTTTCTTTTTCTTTATACTTTTTGTGGATTATAATTCAATCCAATAAACACTAAACACTGTTATGTTATCATCCTATTAGGCACTAAAAAAACAGATAGCCTTGAATCTGGCCCTCAAAGAATAGGTTCATAGTCTAGCATCTAGGCATGAGTCTAGCCTGCTAAGAAGATTAAATTATATTTCAACAACAGTCATCATTTAGTTCACTTTGTGTCTCCAATTCCCATCACCAGTCACAGAGACTGTCAATGTATGTGTGTGGTTGAAGCAAACATAGCTGGGGGACTGTGAAATCTGGAGTATGGTGGTCCGTTAGAACACCACAGGAATGGCAAACTCTAACTCCCTGATTCCTACAGCTCATGCGAATACAGCACCTGGTCCTGGGCTTTGTCCACAAATATTTTTTGATCAACAACTGAAGCTGTATAGATAAGTGAGGTGACAATAATTTAAACCCTGGGCTAAATCAAATGAGAGTAGTGCAGTCATTGACATACTGAAGTGGAATATTTTGGCTAAAGAAAGTACTTCATTATTTGCTTTGTATCCAGAGAAAATATCATAATGGTGCATTTTGTCTAGGGTTTATTAAAGGCTAGAATCTACACACACACACACACAGGGAGGGGGGGGGAGAGAGATTTAGTTACATAGTGCTCTGCTATAACAAAAAATACCACAGAGCATTTGGCTTGAAAATAACAATAAATTATTTTCTGACAGTTTTGGAGGCTAGATGTCTGAATTCAGAATGTTGACTCCTGAAAAGGTCCTTCTTTGTCTCTTTCAGATTCCAGTAGTTACTGGAAACCCTTGGCATTCCTAGCTTTGTAGATTCACCTGTTACATAATCTATCGTAAATTTGAGAATTAAGAGTGAAAGGGTGGAGTTTAGTCTGCCAATAGGTCGCAGCTGGAAGGCCTCATTTGGAGGTGTTAAGGAGATAAATAGCTCGCTGAAGGCCGGACTCCCGCTCACTTCATGTGAGACATTACTGACTGCAACAACAATGACGAGAATGATGACAAGCCTATGGAGCTGCACTGATACAACCAGAGCCCTGGGAGCTGTAGGAGGCACGTGGAGACCCCTGCCAGCTCCAAGATCCGCCACTGGATCCACAAGACTTTCTACCCACTGGCCTGTGATCTACCTGCATTCGGCATTATTGTATGGCTGTGTGAGTTTACCATTATTTATGGACTAGTATTGGACATATGGGCTAATATTGGAGTAATGGACTTGATCCGGTCTGGGCTGGGATGTTTTCTGAATGTACAATGACTCTTTATTTAAAGCTCTTTCCTATCCACATGACTGTCTTTGGATTTGTTTCTCTAGTCTACCCAGACTAACACCACCTGCTTCTGTCCTTACATGCTATCTCTGTGAGTGTATCTCTGCTGGAGAAGGATGTCCCCATCTCTGATTTTCCTTCTTATAAAGCATGACTTAGAAAGTTTGATTGGGGTAATGATTGTACAACTCTTCGTGAGATGGTTGAACTATTGAATTGTATTATATGTATTGGATTGTATTATATAATATGTGGGTGAAGTGCCAATAAAACTATTGGGGGGAAAACACTTGGATAGGATTAAGTTAATGTTCCACTCTACTGTAGTATGACTTCATTTATATAACTAAAGAAAAGCCGTTATTTCTGAATAAGGTCACAGTCACAGTAGAATCTCAATTTATGGGATTTTGGGGGGGGGGATCACAATTCAATGTAAAACATCATCTCTTATCATAATATAAAAATTCCAAACAGACACAACACTTCCTTACTTGAGTCCAGGACTAAAGCTTAGGGCTCTAAAATTAAATATCAGATTCTCTTGCCATAAAACTGGTTCAGGAAAGGAAAGAAACACAAAAACACTTTTGAGGTAAATAATATAATTCATATAGATAAGAAAAAGCTCTTTAATTAAAAAGATTAACATATTTCTTCAACATATCCCAAATATAAAGACTATATTTAAATAGAAGACCGTATCCAAAAAAAGAGAAGACAGTATCCAAACAATATAATATTCAAACAGAAGATATCTGACATATTAAATAGTATCCTACAGCAGAAAATGGGTAGACCACGAACTTTTGGCTTCATTCTGGCTCTGTATATAACAGTGATTTGAGACAGAAGAATACATAATTTTCCTTATCAAAATAAGAGTAAGAATAGTATCCACCTCAGAACTATGGCAAAGATTGAATGAGTCATGTATATAACCCAGCCCAATTGTTATGCAGTTGACCCTCGCTCATGGCAACCCCATTAGAGTAGAACTGGACTTCATGGATTTTTCAGAAGTACATCACCAGGCCACCGCCATTTTGCATCCAAATCTTCAGTTAGCAGTCCACCCAGGAACCTTCTAAGTAAAGGGTCAGATCATTCGTTTCCAATAATCTCCCTCTTAGGAGAAAAGGAAAGATAACAATTATGGTTTTCAAGTTCCTTGGAGGCAGATGTGTATTTCTATAGAATCAATACAGTAACTTCATCTATATATAAAAAATAAATTTATGCTAAAAAAAGCAGCCCACACAGCCACAGACACCATCTATGAGTCATATTCTAAGGTGGAAGCCCTTCCCAACTCACACAGGTGCCAGCCAACAAAGAAGGAAGCAAGATGGTGGGAAAATCACAGGGTACTGGAGGCAGAGTCAAGTGGATCCAAGGGAAGCAACATGGCAGGCTGCCAACAGTTCCCAAGGAACATTCCAAGTCCCAAGGAACCAGGCATAGGATCTAAGCCAGTAGAAGAAAAAGTGAGAAACAGTTCTCCATAGTCTATGTAGAGATATAAAATAGGCCACCCCACCCCGCAAGGAGATCTTATCAGGCTTTGACCTGCACCTTACTGCAAAACTACTAAGTAAGGGGAGGCCTTACTGCCAAACTACTGAGAATCCTAACTCAGCCAAGTTAGCACAAAACCTAACTATCACAAGAAGCCACACTTCTCCAACCACCCCCCACCCCCACCCTGCTGTACGCATCTAGCCTTTAGCAATTATCTGTGGGAATTTACCCTGAATCATCCAATGTTTTTAAGTGACAGCTGACATGTTTTCCAGAGAAATATTGGCACCCACATGCTCAAAGAAATTAAAATCTTTAGTTCAACAAACAAATTGAGTAAAATATCCCACATGACTGTGCAAATAAAGTAGAAAATGAATGAAGAAAGCATTTTACAATTTACTAAACCATCAATCCCAGTGTCTCTTTTTATTTAAAAGAAATTGTAGGAAATGCAGGGACAAGGGAAAAACAAGTGATCCAAAATCAGTGGCAAGGAATGTGTAAGAGGCCTGGTAGGGCATGATGAAGGGTAATGTAAATGAGAGGAATTACTGAAACCCAAATGAAGGCTGAACATGAGAGTGGGACAAGAAGAAAGTAAAAGGAAATAGAGGAAAGAACTAGGAGGCTAAGGGCATTTATAGAGATCTAAATAAAGGCATGTACATATGTAAATATATTTATATATGAGGATGGGGAAATATATCTATGTGCATATATTTATAGGTTTAGTATTAAAGTAGCAGATGGACATTGGGCCTCCACTCAAGTACTCCCTCAATGCAAGAATACTTTGTTCTGTTAAACTGGTATTCATGATGCTCACCTTTCCAACACGATTTGCTTAAGCGGGTGCTTAAGCAAATGTGGTGAAGAAAGCTGATGGTGCCCAGCTATCAAAAGATATAGCATCTGGGGTCTTAAAGACTTGAAGGTAAACAAGTGGCCATCTAGCTGGGAAGCAACAAAGCCCACATGGAAGAAGCACACCAGCCTGTGTGATCACGAGGTATTGAAGGAATCAGGAATAAGACATAAAAGAACAAAAAAATCAAATCATTTTGAATGAGGGGGAATGCAGATTGGGGATCCAAAGCCCATCTGTAGGCAACTGAACATCCCCTTACAGAAGGGTCGTGGGAAGGAGACGAGCCAGTCAGGGTGCAGTGTAGCAACAATGAAACATACAACTTTCTTCTAGTTCCTAAATGCTTCCTCCCCCACCCACTATCATGATCCTAATTCTACCTTACAAATCTGACTAGACCAGAGGATGTACACTGGTATAGATAGGAACTTGAAAAACAAATGTGCTTGACACAATGGATGGATGGATGGATGGATGGATGGATGGATGGATGGATGGATGGATGGATGGATTGTGATAAGTATTGTACGAGCCCCCAATAAAATGATTTTAAAAAAAGTAATTGTAAGCTAGTATAATGTAAATAAAATAATAATGCTATCAAGCACTCTAAGCAGCATGGAACCTCTAGGTGAGGCATTATCCTCTAGTTGGCAGGATTACAACTAATCCATAAGGTGAAGCATGGTTCTAGGAGTCCAGAACAGGTGTACCAAGCACATGGATTCTGAGACCTCCAGCCCCAAAAGAAAGAATTCATAGTTAGGAATGTCGGAAATAGAGTTTGTTCTCCAAATACAGATTTTGTCAAGAATTGGTCTACTTCAACCACCTTAATCTAAGTCATTATCTCTAGCTAGAGTTTGACAGTAGCTTCCTAATAATTTCCTGCTTCTGCCATTGCAGCTACCACCCATTCTCACACTGAAACCAGAGCCAGCTTTTTGGGAACAAATTTGAGTCCTAACAATCACCAAGCCTCCCACAGTTCTTTGAATCTAAATCAAATTCTTCATTATAGCCTGTAAGGCCTAACAGAATCTTCCCTCTGCTTATATCTTTAGTCAGTGAATAGAGAATAAATGGATGAATAAGATATAATACAATGTGCTACATAGCTAGGCGGAGGCCCAGAATGCCCCACATAAGGATTATCTGTTACAGTTGTCATGTTGGAATGACTTTACCACATTGGTAGATGTTCCAAACAACAAAGCTCATTCAAGTTTAAGAGTTCTCTTTCAGGATGTGGTTTTCCAAATATTCAAAGAAAGAAAAAGGTGTGTTTGGACAATACTTGTTTCTTTCTCTGTGTTTCTTCAGATTTAAATAGTTAGTGGTGTGGTGTGCAGAGTCCTGGAAATCCAAAATGCTATGAAATGGTAAATCAATTTCTGAGGGCGGGGGGGAGAAAACTCAGGGGAAAAGATAAGGAATGGGGCGGGGAGGTCAGCGAAGGGAAAAGCAATGAGGATAATGGGAATCCATAGATGGAGCTCCATCGTTTACTTGAGAGAACCATTTGACTGGGACTCATGGGAGAAGGGAGGGTGCGAGACAGAAAACAAGGTGAGTTCAGAGTCTGAAACGTGACTGGTCACGAATAAAATGGAGAAGCTTAAAGCACATGCACATACTTTCCTCGCTCATGGAGACTGAGTAGACAGCATTCAAGATCCACAGTTGGATTATAGTCTACCATTACGGACTTCATTCCTATATCTGAAAATAATTTCACAGATTATAACTGTACAAAAGCAAATGTGCATGAATGATGAAGTTAGAGACGAAAAAAACCTTCTTGCTTTCTCTCTATACCCTTTCTCATGGGATTTGGAATCATATAATTAAAGCTCTCTCAACAGATATTTTAGAACCGTAGATATTTAATGCTATCAAGAACACCACTGATCCTCCTTTCTTCTAAACTAGTAAAGCATTGCAAGTGGCTTTGTACTATATACTCTCTTTTATTATCATTACATGCTATCTTGTCTCTTCATTTAACTGGTGAGATCCTTAAGGGTAGAAAGCATGTATTTCCTCTTATATTTATATCTCCCACAGCACTCAGCCCAAATGTCAGAAACACTACAGGCAGTCAAGAAAAACTCGATAAAACCCACGGTTTTATTGTCTTAATTTATCCCTCCCCAAAATCCTCTCTCAAGGACATGAGAATTTATAGTATGACAATAAAGAAGAAACTGAGAATCGCAGGTACCAAGCCAATAATCAGTTCAGTAGATCATTGAATAATATAGCTCACCTACTCCGCCAAACGCATTCTGATAGGCCACCATACAAGCAGCACAAACAAGAGCTCATCAAGCTGTTATGTGAATAATGAAGAGCTAGACTATCAATCAGGGCCATCGTGAGTTGAAATTGACTTGTTGGCAGATAACATTAGCAACATTAAATGAAAGACTTCCTTTTACTAAGTCCAGACTTGGTCTCCAAAATGTTCTGACCCAGCATTCCAATTTCAATAAAGCAGATTGAGGATGCGTGTATGAGTGAGTAAGCCTTCTTAACGTAAGTGGTAGAAAACGCTTAATCTCTCATGAACAGGTACTGTGAAGGCCAAACTCCAAGCCAGGCTGTGAAATAGGCTACCTTTGTCTTTTTGACCCCCAACCCCTCTTTCCATTGTTTCTTCTTCCCCAGCCCAAAGGAAGCCATCATTTCAGCACATCTGTGCTAAGGCTAACTGTCAAAATTCAGTACTCCGTTCCCAAACTTGGTCGACCTTCACAGATGTTACTGCATTCTAAGTTTTCCTTCCTTGCTCTCCTTTTTTTGCTAACTCCAGAAGTCTCTTGTTTTATTCTCCCAGGGCCATCTTTTTTCAGTTCAATAGATAGCTGTCTAGTTAGACTGGCAGCCTAGCCTACACTGATATGCTGGTGCTCCGAAGGGATATAGTTTTGTTTTTGCAGGGCTCTTCTGGATACAATCGCTTGAAGGATACTAAAGACAAATTTCCAGGTCTTCCTATTAATAAGCTAAGAGAGATGTTTGGGATCCTATAAGAGAAACTATTGTCATCCTATCTCTTTGGTTTTCTCTCCAAGTGCCTACCCAAAACTCTTTTTAAAATCAATCCTTGACCTTTAAAATTCCCAGGAAAAACTAAGAATGTTGAAAAAAGAAATGTCTGATTTCTGTGGGTACACACTAACTGGAAGAGCTGGCTAGACTTCTCTCACTTTCAAAAACAAACAAACAAAACCCTTGCTTCTGTGAGCATTAACCTGGTACCTTCTAGAATCTGAATATATTAGCTATGAAATACCACTTAGGGGAAGTAGTTTTAATGTCTCCCCCAAAGCTGGCTTGGTTAACAAGGAGTGAGTGGCGGGGGGATAAGAACGGGTTATCATCTCTTGCATGAGCCCTGTAGACTGGTCATTTCTAAAATTAATACACATGAAAAGCTTTAAATGCATGAGTACTTTTTGCTTGTGGTACATTATTATTATTCACTTTCAGTTATGTAACTCAAACCATAACTTATAAAATTACAATAGTACCAAATTTCTAATACAATTTAATAGCCCTAAAGTAAAAACATAAGCACCACCTGCTGCAATATCCTATGCAAAGCAGAGAAACTGTCAAGCTTGATTATGTGAAAAAGCAAGAAAATTGTTTGATAAACACGTCACCGAGTCCTTCTTCTGCTCACACAATAAAGCGTACTAGGAATCATGACTCTATTAGCGTTAAAAGTTTTCTAATCACAGAACAAACTATCTTCATTCAACATAACATTCTCTGCTCTAACGCATGTATCGGGATAAAGATTGTGGAGGTTATTTCTATGAGGTAGATCACAGAAGCCACTTGCCAATTAAAAATTGTAGGTTCCAGGTGAAACTAAAAAGATACTTATGCAAAGGTATTAATGAAGAGTCCATTGATTATGAGATATTCCTTCAAAATGAGTGATCTATGTTCTGATGTAACCAATTTCCTTAAATAAAAAGGTGAGATGCATCCCATTGAACTATATTTTGAGGCAATTTTGGTAGAAGTCATGAGGGAAAAAATATTTCTAAACCAAAATGGTATTTGCCAAATAAGTGTATTTTTTTGAAAATTTGTATTAAAATAATATGTTTAAAATGAAAAAAAAATATTTGAGGTATCAACTGGGGAAATGTTTCTGATAAAATCTGGTTGGATTATGAATTAGAACACAAGATGAACTAAAACAGGAAGCTCATGAGCTTTTTATCTATGTCTGGAAGGGTTGTATCAGGAGCCCTGGTGATACAGGGGGTTATACATGGGCTGCTAACTATCAGGTCTGCAGTTTGGACCCACGATTGAAAGGTGATTTAGTCTGATTCCCTAAAGACTTATAGCTTTGGAAAAGCTATGGGGTGGTTGTACTCGGGCTGATAGGGTCACTATGAGTTGGAATCACTTTACGGCTGTCAGTGTCCCTAGATATGAATACTTCTCTAATTGAGGTGTTGCAAATATCTTAGATAAACACTGTTGCATTGTAGGCTTGTAAGTATGTAAAAATTTATAATGAGTGAACTCTTAGATATACAAAAAATAGCCAATAAATGTAAAAAAGTTCACCAGTCCAACCATATCTCACTTTTCTCAAAAACGCTATTAACATGCTGCTTGTTCATTAGTTTTCTTAAGGCTATTTTCCTTTCCTCTCCTTTATTTCCTCGGCAATGAATTAAATGTTGTTAATCGTATAAGATGGATCATTTTTCTTATTTTATAGACAAAATAAAATGCAAACATTATATAATCCTGTCACAGTAAGTCATTAAGCAAAGATAAAAACACGCTAAACAACAAGACACCAAAAGAATCACATGAGCTTTGTGTTTATCTGACACTCTGCTTCATAACGCAATTAAGTTCCATAGGAAAAACTCCCCTCAGTTGGTGCCTCAGAAACCTAACTTTTAAAAATAAAAGTATTTGGTTAATTCCCCTATGGTTTAGAAATATTTTTCTCCCTCACAGCCTCTACCAGAATTGCCACTGGTTATGGTTCCATTAGATGCTGTCTCACTTTCTCACAAGTTGCCTATTTTTGTTAAAGTTTGAAAAGCTTTGAAAAAGTACTAGAAAACATTTTCATTGTCAACAAGGGGGAAATATGGATTGCTCGAGGCACACACTTCTCCCTGCAGAGATAACCTTTGATCCTGGAAGCCATTCATGCACCAGAGTCGATGAGAGTGCTATGTATGTGCTATGTATGTGCTATGTATGTAAGGGCAGCAGGATCAAGGTCAGTCTCTTCTCTCCCCTTTTTTAAAAAATCATTTTATTGGGGGTTCATACAACTCATCACAATCCATACGTACAATTGTGTAAAGTACATCTGTACATTCGTTACCCTCATCATTCTCAAAACATTTGCTCTCCACGTAAGCCCCTGGCATCAGTTCCTCATTTTTCCCCCTCCCTCCCCGCTCCCTCCTACCTCATGAACCCTTGATAATTTATAAATTATTATTATTTTGTCACATTTTACACTGTCCGATGTCTCCCTTCACCCACTTTTCTGTTGTCCATCCCCCAAAGAGAAGGTTATGTGTAGATCCTTGTAATTGGTTCCCCTTTTCTACCCCACCTTTCCTCCACCCTCCCGATATCGCCACTCTCACTGGTCCTGAAGGAATCATTTGTCCTGTATTCCCTGTGTTTCCAGTTCCTATCTGTACCAGTGTACGTCCTCTGGTCTAACCAGATTTGTAAGGTAGAATTGGGATCATGATAGTGGGTGGGGAAGAAGCATTTAGGAACTAGAGGAAAGTTATATGTTTCATCATTGCTACATTGCACCCTGACTGGTTCGTCTCTTCCCCACGACCCTTCCATAAGGGGATGTCCAATTGCCTACAGATGGGTTTGGGGTCTCTACTCCGCACTACTCATTCACAATGATTTGTTTTTTTGTTCTTTGATGCCTGATACTTCATCCCTTTGACACCTTGTGGTCACACAGGCTGGTGTGCTTCTTCCTTGTCTTCTCTCTTCTTTAGTAACTCTAGCTAAGTGGGATAGCCAGTTAAATCTGATCTAGTTTTTTTAAAAATCCGTGTTGCTTTGAAGTTGGAGGGGAGAAGGGCAGTGTATCAATATCAGGGGTTGAAGGGGGTCATTGTGTATAATTCTTAATAAGATATTCATATGGCTTTTAAAAACTGAGAGAGATAAGAGAAACAAGGCCTCATATGAAGTATTTTTATAAAGTTCTCTGGGAAAAATAATCCAAAATGCATATCAGGGAGATATATTATTATTATACTGTTCTATCATGTGCCCCAGCAGAAATTCACCTGTAGGTACACTTCTACCCTATTTCTAAAGGAAAGAGGTGTAACATCCCTCAGAAAAGTCTCCAGATGGTTGCACTATTTAGAATCAGGAAAATCACAACTCTCTTAAAGGGGCAATTCCTGTATAGTCTGCATTCGTTTGTTCTTGCCCAACCCAGGCCCCCGCAAATGAATTCAAAATCCTGTGATCAACACAGAGAAGCCTGCTAGAGGATTTGTAAGTAGATTAAATACTCCTAGACTAATTCGACTATTTCAGTCAAAAGAAGGTACTTTCCCCCTTTATTTGTACACCACAAGAACTCGTTGATTATGATTTCTATTCTGGGCAACGTCAACGGCTGAGCAAAGTGATTCTGCACTGCCCAGTGGATGGTGGAAGATAAAGTGGTGTGTCACAAAAGTCAAAACTCTTTCTGCCAGTTCACATTGTAATTACCCAGAAACTTACTCAGTTTCTGGCATTTGGGGGCTTGGCATTAAGATTTTAAATTGGGCACAATCTTTTTTTTTTTAATTTTAACAATTTATTAGGGGCTCATACAATTCTTATCACAGTTCATACATATACATACATCAATTGTATAAAGCACATCTGTACAGTCTTTGCCCTAATCATTTTTTTCTCCTCTTTTCTTTTTTTACATTTTATTAGGGACTCATACAACTCTTATCACCATCCATACATATACATACATCAATTGTATAAAGCACATCCATACATTCCCTGCCCCAATCATTCTCAAGGCATTTGCTCTCCACTTAAGCCCCTTGCATCAGGTCCTCTTTTTTTTTCCCCCTACCTCCCCTTTCCCCCCTCCCTCATGTGCCCTTGGTAATTTATACCTCGTTATTTTGTCATATCTTGCCCTATCCGGAGTCTCCCTTCCCCCCTTCTCGGCTGTCCCTCTCCCAGGGAAGAGGTCACCTGTGGATCCTTGTAATCAGTTCCCCCTTTCCAACCCACTCACCCTCCACTCTCCCAGCATCGTCCCTCACACCCTTGGTCCTGAAGGTATCATCCACCCTGGATTCCCTGTACCTCCAGCCCTCATATGTACCAGTGTACAGCCTCTGCCCTATCCAGCCCTGCAAGGTAGAATTCGGATCATGGTAGTTGGGGGGAGGAAGCATCCAGGATCTGGGGGAAAGCTGTGTTCTTCATCGGTACTACCTTGCACCCTAATTAACCCATCTCCTCTCCTAAACGCCTCTATGAGGGTATCTCCATTGGCCGACACTAGGGCCTTGGGTCTCCACTCTGCACTTCCCCCTTCATTTAATATGGTATATACATATATACACATACATACACACACTTATATCTTTTTTTTTTTGCATGATGCTTCCCTTTTAAAAGTCTCTTAAAGTGTTCGTAGTAGTCACCCTCAGATAAAAAGGCACCGCACTAAGAGTCAAATTTCCAAGTTCTCTGCCTAGTGAGAACCTCAGTGCTACATATTCATTTATGAATATATCCAACTACAAGTAATATTTTGTTACTTTCCTGGCTCATATTTCAAGTTTATAAAATTAAAATGCTTCAGAAATAAACAAAGGTCACTGTTTAGAAAACTAAAAATTAAATTACTTCATTAAGATAAAACTGGTTTCTGCTGTTTCAAGAGAAAATGATTATAAACTTCAACTTTTTATAAAAGGCCAGACTGAGTGGACCAGTAGAGTCTCAAAGAACTTCTGAGACTATCAACCTCAGGTATTCTTTATTTTATCTTTTATAATATGAATATATAATTTTTATAAGTTATTTTATTTTGCTGTTACTGAGATTACATACAGCAATTAAACAATATCTACAAGAACAATTCAGTGACATTAATTATATTCAAGTTATACAACTATCTCACCTTTTCTTTCCGAGTTGTCTCCCCACCCCATTAATATAAACTCACTACCCCCATAAGATTCCTAATGATTCTTTAGAGCTGCTGTGGTCAGTTTGATCCCATATAGATTTGTCTAAAAAAATGATTATTCTTAAGGCAGATATTCTTTATGATAGCTTTGCTTTAAAAAGACTTCAAGAGAAATCTTTCACTTAAGCTTTAAAATTGTTCTCAGGTCAATAGTTTAGGGGGTTCAAACAGCCTCCATCAATCCAGAAATGCTGGATCTATAGGGATTTAAAATTATGATCGGCATTTCCCCACTTCTGAATTCTGCTATAGAATGTTGGATACCCTGACATACTCTTTCAACGTTGCACTGAAGATATCCAATATAGCTGGATAGTTAAACCCTCTCCTAAAAAGCTTTGAAAAACAGGCAGACAATTTTCTAGATCTACCACAAGGAATGGCAACTTCTAATTACATCTCAGCACCTCAGAGGGGTGGAACTGACTCAAAGAATCCTCTAAAACGCCAAGGACCCACAATATGCCTGCAGAGCCATCCCTCTCCCCAGCTCTCCAAACTTCAGCAGTGAGCTGATAGCCCCTCCATCTCACCTGCCCTACTTAACACCATTCCCCATGACGTAATTGCGAGGGGAGGCGGGGAATTTCTGGTCTGAACTTGGGTGGGAAGATTCTTCTGCATCCAAGGGCTTCTGCACGGGGCCTGAGAAGGTACGGACCCATTCGTTGTATTCCAGCTGATTGGGGGAGACTTAGGTTGGCTGTAGGCTGACTGCCAATGCTAGGCTGGAACTCTTAGGGACTGGACTATGGTGGAACTTCCCCTGGCACCAAGGGAATGGGCCGATGCTGGGGTGGTACAGAATTAGGTGGGCATGTCTTAGGGAAGAGAATCAATGCAGCAGAGGTTGTTTCTCCCAATGCTCAGGATTCAAAGTGATACTAGCTGCCTGCCAGTAGGCCGATGCCCAAATAGAATCTGGACTCTACCTTACAGTGTTGGTGAAACTAGCTCCAGTGGTGTGGGTGGTGTTTCAGATAGTCCGTTTCCTTGTGCTGGTTGTGTCAATTGTTGCCTAATACTCCCTGAAGTCTTGGGAGCCAACTTCGAAGCTAGGATTTCAGAGACAATATTTAATTGTTTTCTGCCTTTGACTCTTGCTAGAAAGAAGCTAATGCCAAACTATCTGGTCACCTTGAACTATCTGGGTTATGTAAGTACAACTTGGTTGCTATGTACATGGAAGACCTATATATGTGCAACCAGGAGAGGCCTTAGAAGCGAAGGTTTTGTATCCTCCAGTGAGGAGATTAGGGTAATGATCTCCAGCTATTTTAAGAATTAGGGAGGAATAATTGATAGAAACACAGAAAGAAAGAAAGAAAGAAAGAAAGAAAGAAAGAAAGAAAGAAAGAAAGAAAGAAAGAAAGAAAGAAAGAAAGAACCCAGAGGTAGCTAACTGGACTTCAGGAAGGTTCCACAAGACCCAATTTACAAAATAAACAAAAAACTAGAAATGATTTAACAGCTCCAAATAGAAATTCAAAACTAAAACACTAAATATTATAATTAATAACACTTTTTAAATTGTTTTATTGGGGCTCTTACAGCTCTTATAACAATCCATACATCCATGGTGTCAAGCACATTTGTACATATACTGCCATCATCCTTTTAAAAACATTTTCTTTCTACTTCAGCCCTTGGTATCAGCTCATTTCCCCCCTCCCCTCCCCTCCCATCCTCATGAACCCTTGATAAATTATGTTATTACTATTTTCATATCTTACATTATCCACTGTCTCCTTTCACCCATGTTTCCATTGTTCATCACCCTGGGTTGGGGGGGAGGGGGCTTATACATTGATCATTGTGATCTGTTACCCCTTTCTCCTCCCACCTTCACCCTACCTCATGGTATCGCTACTCCCATTATTGTTCCTGAGTGGTTTATCTGGCCTGGATTCTGTGGGTTGAGAGCTCTAATCCATACCAGTGTACATGCTCTTGTCTAAGGTAGAACTGGGATCATGATAGTGGGGAGTGGGGAGGAGGAAACATTAAAGAACTAGAGGAATGTTGTATGTTTCATCAGTGCTATACTGTACTCTGTCTAGCTCTTCCTTTCTTTGTGACCCTTCTGTGAGGGGATGTCCAATTATCTGCAGATGGGCTTATGGTCTCCAATGTGACCTGCCCAAATTTGCATCAATATGATTGTTTGCTTTGGGTCTTCTGATGCCTGATACCTGATCCTGTCAATACCTCATGATCACACAGGCTGGTGTGCTTCTACCATGTGGGCTTTGTTGCTTCCCAGCTAGATGGCCGCTTGTTCACTTTCAAGCCTTTAAGACCCCGGACACTATCTCTTTTAATAGTTGACCACCATCAGCTTTCTTCACCACATTTGCTTATGCTCCCATTTTGTCTTCAGTGATTGTGTCAAGAATGTGAGCATCATGGAATGCCAGGTTATTAAAACAAAGTGTTCTTGTATTGAGGGAATACTTGAGTAGAGGCCCAGTGTCCATCTGCTACCTTAATACTAAACATATAAATATATGTACATAGATCTATGTCCCTATCATTATATATAAATATATTTACATGTGTACATGCCTGTATTCATACCTCTATAAATGTCCTTTACCTCCTAGTTCTTTCCTCTATTTCCTTTTACTTTCCTCTTGTCCCACTATCATGTTCAGCCTTCACCCAGCTTTCAGTAATTCCTCTCAGCTCAAATGTACTTGATCAAACCCCACCAGGTATTCTACACCCTCCTTGCTATTGATTTTATCACTTGTTGTTCCCTTGTCCCTGAGTTTGTTGGCGCCCCTTTCCTTTCCCCCACCTCCCCCTCTCTCCTGTCCCCCCAAACCATTGGTCCCATTGTTTTCTCCTCGGGATTGTTTATCCTGGAAAAACAAAAACTATAGAGTTCCAGGTCTGTTGACCTTTATGAATGTTTTCTGATCGAGTCTGGGAAGGTGCCAAGCCCTGCCCCCAAAGTCTACTTTTGGGATGTTTGCATGACTTCATCGCTTTGCTCCCCTTGCTGCGCTCTTACATTCCCTTCATGTTTTGCCCTTGTGTGAGGGGTGGAGGAGTGGTCTGGTCAGACTGGACACAGTTCCCACACTGTGTTGTCCCCTGCAGTGCAATGGATCGATGAGGGAACACCATGTCTCCTGGTGGGACTGGCCCTAGAGTACTCTCTATGCATTGGCTGTTAGGAGAAGGGATATCATCCTTGGGGCCCGGTGGGTCACGTTGCAATCCACTCTCTCTCCTGTCCTCTTAGTTTGCTCCCATGTGTTCTGAGCAGACCCGCTCCTCTCCCCAAGCTGTACCTCCAATGCTGTCCTCTGCACTGCATTCATCTAGTGAGGGGTCCACGTGGCTCCATTTGGGCTGGCCCCTCAGGCCTTCCTGTTGGTTCGCTGCTTCGTGCCAGTATGTTGACTTCAAGAGCAAAAGGGAAGGATGAAAACAACAGAATCAAGACTCAGTGATCTACAGTAAACAAGCGGCCATCTAGCTCAGAAGCAACAAAGCCCACATGGAAGAAGCACACCAGCCTGTGTGACCCGAGATGTCAAAGGGATCAGGTGTCAGGCATCAAAGAACAAAAAAATCATATCATTGTAAATGAGGGTGAATGCAGAGTGGAGACCCAAAGCCCATCTGTAGGCAATAAGACACCCCCTTACTGAAGGGTCACAGGGAGGAGATGAGCCAGTCTGGGTGCAGTGTAGTAATAATGAAACATATAACTTTCCTCTAGTTCCTAAATGCTTCCTCCCCACCCACTATCATGATCCCAATTCTACCTTACTAATCTGGCTAAACCAGAGGATGTACATTGGTACAGATAAGAACTGGAAACACAGAGAATCAGGGGAGATGATCCCCTCAGGACCAGTGCTGAGAATATGGTGATACCTGGAGGGTGGAGGGAATGTGGGTAGGAAGGGGGAACCGATTACAAGAATTTACATATAACCTCCTACCTGGGGCTGGACAACAGAAAAGTGGGTGATGGGAGACGTCAGACAGTGTAAGATGTGACAAAATAATGGTAATTTATAAATTATCAAGGGTTTATGAGGGACTGGGGAGTGGGGAGGTAGGGGGGGAAATGAGGAGTTGATATTAAGGGCTCAAGTACAAAGCAAATGTTTTGAGAATAATGATGGCAACAAATGTGCTTGATACAATGGATGGATGGATGGATTGTGATAAGAATTGTATGAGCCCCAATAAAATGTTGTTTTTTTTAAAAAAGAAGCAGTGATCTATCAAAACCATGCAGGCAAGAAGACAATGGATTAATAAGTTCACATTTTTATTAATATTTTATTGGGGCTCATACAACTCTTATCACAATCCGTACATACACCAATTGAGTAAAGCACCCTTATACATTCATTGCCCTCGTCATTCTCAAAATCCGCCTTCCACTTGTGTTCCTAGAATCAGCTTGGTTTCCTTTTTTTCCCTTCCCCCTCCCTCCCTGCTCCCCCCTTCCCCCTGCACCCTTAATAGTTTATAAATAATTATTTTATCTTATCTTACACTGCCCAGCGTCTCCCCTCACCCACTTTCCTGTTGCCCATCCTCCAGAGAGGACATTACATGGAGATCCCCAAGATAGGTTCTCCCTTTCTACACCCCCTTCCCTCCCGGTGTCACCACTCCCACCGCTGGTAATGAGGGGTTCATCCGTCCTAGATTCCCTGTGTTTCCAGATCCCTACTGCACCGCTGTGCATCCTCTGGTCTAACCAGGTCCGCAAGGTAGAATTGGGGTCATGATAATTGAGAGGGGAGGAAGCGTTCAAGAACTAGAGGCAGGTTTTGAGTTTTATTGTTGCTACACTGAACCCTGAGTGACTCATCTCCTCCTGGCTACTCCTCTGCAAGGGATGTCCAGCTGTCTACAGATGGGCATTGGGTCCCCATCACACACTCCCCTTCATTCACGGTGATGTGATTTCCACCACCACCACCACCACCCCACCCCACCCCGCCTTTGTTGTTTGAGACCTGGTCTCCTCTGCCCTTCACGATCACCCATGTTGGTGTGCTGCTTCCGTGTGGGCTTTGTTGCTTCTGGGCCAGATGGCCGCTTGTTTACTTTCAAGCCTTTAAGTCCCCAGACGCTATATCTCTCAGTAGCCAGGCACCATCAGCCTTCTTCACCACACTTGCTTATGCACACATTCATCTTCAGTGTTTATAATAAGTTCAAATTTTTAAAGGAAAAACTGCCACCAAGAATCTTATATTAGGGCCAAAAAAAATGTCGAATGGAAAGCAGATGCCCTCTTAAATAAATGGTGCTGGAAAAAAAGGATATCTACCTGCAGGAAAATTAAGCAAGACCTTCACACCATGCACAAGAATAAACTCAAGGTGGATCACAAACCTTGAGATAAAAACACAAACAATTAGGGTCATAATGAGGGAATTGGGACAAACCTGAGAACCTTGGCACAGGGAATACATATCTATCTGTGTTAGTCTGGGTACTTCAAAGAAACAAATCCACAGGAACTCATATGTATAAGAGAGAGTTTTCTATAAAGGGTAAGTGCACATCAAGAAAACATCCCAACCCAGTGCTGCTCAAGCTCACAAGTCCAACATTTACCTATTAACCCATATGTCCAACACTAATCCACAAAATCCTCTCCATCTCACAAAACACACACTATGATGCCAACTGCAGAAGGAAAGACGAATCAGTGAATGTGTAAGCATCTCCGCGCTGGCAGGGGTCTCTACACGGGTGCTCCAGCACCCAGGGCTGCTTCAGGGTAGGTCCATGTGGCTTCTCCTCAGGGATGTCTTACAGGAAGTGAGCCTTGCCAGCTGGAGCAGAAACTGGCTAAGGCAGCTGTACCCTGGTCTGACAATCACAAAGCAAGAGACCCAGAACTCGAAAGGCGAGGCTCACTGAGCCATTTATTCCTCTACCCTTCAATTAACCCTACAAGTGTTTATTGGCCAGGTTGGCATAATAAACTAACTACCTCACTATCAGAAATAGGGAAGGATACAAATACAGAGGAGTCACAAATAGATAAGTGGGATATACTGAAGATAAGTCGCCTTTGTACATCGCAAGAATTCACCAAGAGAGTAATAAGAGAGCCCACCAACTGGGAAAACATCTTTAGCAATGACGCATCAGACAAAGGCCTTCTTACTAAAATCTACAGTATTTTGCAAGCTTACAATTAGAGAAAAACTAATTGCCCACTGAGGAGGTGGGAAAAGGACCTGAAGTTTCACAGAGTCTGAAATCCGAATGGCCAATAAACATATGAGAAAATGCTCCCGATTATTAGCCATAAGAGACATGCAAATTAAAACAACTATGAGATACCACCTAATACCCTCAAAGATGGCCCAATACAAAAAATCAGAAAGCAACAAGAGTTGGAAGGGCTGTGGGGAGACAGGAACTCTCATCCACAGCTGGTGGACCTGTAGATACGTACAGCCACTGTGGAAATCAATCTGGCTATATCTAAAATAGATGGAAATTGAGTTACCATATGACCCAGCAATCCCCCTACTGGGCATATACCCAAAAGAGGCAAGAAACAAACCACGGCCAGACATCTGTGCTCCAATGTTCATTGCAGCGCAGTTCACAATTGCAAGGAGTTGGAAACAACCCAAATTTCCATCAACAGATGAATGGATAAAAAACTGTGGTACATACATACAATGGAGTACTATGCATCGCTGAAAAGCAGTGATGAACGCATGAAGCTTATTGCCACATGGGAAGAACTAGAGGAAATGCTAAGTGACCTAAGCCAAGGGCAAAAGGACAAGTACAACATGAGTTCACTGAGGTAAGTTTATTTTTAAAAAGGAAGAAAGAAATGCCAAAGGGACACAGGGAAAAAGCTACTGTATACAAACATTCCAGGGCTGAGGTCCAGGTAGTATGGCAGGGGCGAGACCAAATCCAGGGGTGCGTATGGTAGCCAAGTAAAAAGGAGGGGTGGGGAGTAAAGGAACAAAAAAGGATAGAAATGTGTAGCGGGGCTTGGGATGCTAACCCACCCAAGGGGAGGGTATTGTTTATATCTCCACAGGGAAAGAGGGACCAGACTTCAGCCTGGTGTTCTGGGATGCAAATGCAGCATGCCGGCATGGAAAGCGGAGCCAGTGGAAGGGTCTGAGGGCCCGACCCCAATCCCAGCTACATGGACAACTGCCCCTTATTATATACTTTGATAATATGATAAAGATGTCTCTGAATTGGTAGCATATATAAACTCTAGATATATGAATGGATTTTGAGTTCTCACTTGATTGTGGTCCTAATATAAGAACAACTAATTCTTGTGACATGTCCCTGCTTGGTGGTTCTCACCCTTGTGAGTTGATCACTGAAGATATGAGTACTATAGCAATGTGCGGCGAAGAAATCAGATCATGCCTGGCCATCAGAAAAAATACCATCTGAAATCTTAAAGGCTTGTCTCAAAACAAGCAGCCACCTAAGTGAGGAGTCAGCTGAGTTAACACAGAAGCAGTACACCAGCCTGTATGCCCTTTTAAAGATTTAAATCTTAAAATCCAAATCTGAAGAAGGAAATGATACCAGAGCCTAAAGTCTAAACACCCAATTTGCAGAATTGTTACGGATGATAGGTGATGGCCAAAAGCCATTTGCAGGTTTCCTATGGGCATAGTCTCTGGTGAATTCCTCTGACCATGATTCAGTAATAGCCTTAATATCAGACAAAAAGCATTATAAAGTGGATCTGAGCATTCTAGTTAGGTTGGAATGTAACACCTTGTCATTAAACCTAACTTTTGAACCCTTTTGAATTTGTCCTGGTGTCTTAATATCTTTGGCTGTCTTTTCAATTGAGGCTTTTCCCTGTTTTCTTTGGTCATTGCTGCTGGGTCCTTTTGTTCTTATCTTTGTTCTGTGTGTTTTTCAGTACGGGGAAGTCGCAATGGCTGTACCTATGAACACAGAAACTGCATTAATAATTACCTAGGGGAACAGAAGGGAGAAACTCAAATCAAACTCACTGCCATCGAATCGATTCCAACTCATAGTGACCCCCCTATAGGACAGGTCAGAAATACCTCTGTGGTTTTCTGAGAGTGTAACTCTTTACAAGAACAGAAAGTCTCATTTTAGTCCTGCAGAGCGGCTGGTGGTTTTGAACAACTGACCTTGCAATTAGCAGGCCAATGCGTAGCCACTATGCCACCAGGGTGGAAATGGGGAGTCAATAGCAATGGGTACAAGAAGGAAGAAAATGTTCCAAAGTTGATTTGGATGAATGTGTAATACTTCTTAATAGGATTGCACTATTGAATTATGTGATATGTTAACTATGTCTCAATAAAACCATCAGTAACAGTCAGCTTGAAAATTAAGTTATGCAGCCCCAACCAGAGCCAAACTGACCCCCTCCCTAAAAGTATGTGTGACACTAAACCTACAGGTTAGAGAGAGGGACTGGCATACCACACCCACACGGAAGCAAACCAAGAAGGAAAAAGAGAAAGGGACAGTCAGGCTAGACCCCATACTGACCCACCAAGCCCAGAGGATGACATCCTGCATGGACCTGCTAAGGCCCAGAGGGGATGTAGGGTGACAACAGCTCCTGACATGCTGGCCCCTTACTGGAGCATACTGCCACAGAGGACAAGACTGGGGACACATGGTAGTGCTGTCTGAATCCCCCACAGTGGGGCAAACTAAGAAGGGAACATAACAGATCAGTAACTGGGGCAAAGTCAAGCCACAAAGCCCCTAAAGAGTCCCCAAAATAGACCAGACTAAGAGGGGCAGTTCCGGAATTCTCTAGCATCAGTGGGGAGAGAGTCATAAAGGTCAACGGATAGACCTGGAATTGTGTATGTTCTCTCTTTCTCTCTCTCTCTCTCTCTCTCTCTCTCTCTCTCTCTCTCTCTCTCTCTCTCTCTCTCTCTCTCTCTTCTTTTTTCAATCTTTGTTTTCCTTTTGTTTGGCCTATGTCATTGTTGGTTTGCCTACTTATGTAAGACAGGCATGAGAAACAATCTCAAGGAGAAAGCAATTGGGCTGATGGTCCTGGAGGGACTTGGAGGGAGAAGGTGGGGGGGAAGGGCGGAGGGTGTGGCAAACAAACAACACCATAGACAGGGGAAAAGGAGGGAATTTAAATCAACAACAAAGAGGGTATAACGATCCTGGGGTGTTGGAGCAACAGAAATCTAGCTGAGAGAAAGTACTAAGAGGCTGAAGTAGGGGGTAACATGATGTTGGGGCAGGAGGAAGGTAAAAGGAAACGGAGGAAGGAACTAGGAAGCAAAGCTATGGATAGAGGTGTAAGCATAGGTATGTACATATGTAAATACATTAATCCATAAAAATAGAGGCATTGGCCTATGTACATATATTTATATGGCAATACACTGAGGTAGTAGATGGACTTTGGACCTCTGATCATACTCTCCCTCAATACAAGAACAGTTCATCCTAACAAACTGACATGCTGTGATGCTTACCCTCCCAGCACAACCGCTGAAGACAAAATGGGTGCATAAGCAAATGTGGTGAAGAAAGCGGATGGTGTCCAGCTTTTAAAATATCTAGTGTCTGGGGTCTTAAAGGCTTGAAGTTAAACAAGCAGCCATCCAGCAGAGAAGCAACAAGCCCACATGGAAGAAGCACACCAGCTGGTGCAATCAAGACGTGTCATTGGGACTGGGTAACAGGCATCAGAAGACCCATAACAAACAAGCAAAGAAAAACATATTGTTGAGAACAAGGTGGGGGGGGGGGTCAGAGCAGAGACCCAGAGTTCTTCTGCAGACAATGGAACATCTTCCTAAACAGGGGTCACAGGGAAGGGATGAGTCAACCAAGGTGCAATAAAGCACCAATTAACCAGGCAATATTCCACTGGTTCCTGGTGGCTTCCTCATTACCATGACCCCAGTGCTGCTTCTCACTTCTGACTAGACCAGATCACGTACACAGGTATAGAGATGAGATAACAGCTCACGACACAGGGACAGGAACGGGAATAGCAATACCAGAAGTGTAGGGGGAAGGGACAGAGAGGAGGAACCCAATCTCAATGACCGACTCATAACCACACCCACTGCTCCAGGGGGAAGTACAACAGAAACTACGGGGGAAGGGAGACAGAGGTCAGTGTGAGATATGACAATAATAATTTTGTAATCTATCAAGGAGTCACAAGGGGGTGGGAGAGAGGGGGAAAGAGGAGCTGATACCAGGGGCTCAATAGAAAGTAAATGTCTAGAAAAGAGCAATGGCACAAAGATGCCTGATACAACTGATGTATGGATTGTAATAGGAGCTGTAAGAGCCCCCAATAAAATGATCGTTTAAGAAAAAAGGAAGTTATGATGTCTAAATATGTTCATAGTTAATAATTGTGACATCAAAGTGACAAGTTTTTTCATCTGATTGCAAGGCCTTTCTTTGGTACAGTGCTAACAGCTCTCGAGACCCAGAAATGATTTGAGGCTCCAATTCTTCCCAAGAGGATTTTGAGTACTATATGAATGTGGGTTGTGTCAATCCATCACTATGAAGGCCCCATGATATAGTTACCCTTTGAACCCCTCTTCTACCCCAAAACAAGTCAAACTGCCATCAAGTCAATTCTGGCTCATAGCAACACCATATGGGGTTTACAAGACTGTAAATCTTAGTGGGAACAGACAACAGCGTCTCTCTCCCACCAAGAGGCTGGTGGATTTGAATTGCCCACCTTGACATTAGAAGGTCAAAAAGAAAGGAAGAAATTAGAAGGCCAAAGCTTATCCCGCACCACCACCAAGGTTCCTTCAATCCCTCTTGGAGGTCCAGGCTAACTTTCTCAGACTGTCCTTCTTCTCCCTGTCCCATCCTCCGCTTTCTGTTCTAGAGACCCTAGACTTGCACCACTCTAAATACACTCATGCATCTCTTTCCAAACTATTGTATTTGTATCGTCTATTTCTGTACAGTGAAAATTGGACTGTAAGTTATCTAAGGGCAGGATCTATCTTATTCATTATCTAATTTCTGTGTTTGCATACATAAATATCTGTGCAATTAATAACTTCCTTTCGGTAAGATTTCAAAAGCACCTGGCTCATGTAAATGAGAAACAAGTGGGAAATAAATTTAAAGTAGAAGAAGTGCAGTCAGGAAAACAGAGCTCTCTGAGTCTAGGCTGGTCTTGGGGAATTCTGACTTTGTCCTACGCCGTCTTTAAAGCTGGGCATACCTTCCTTGTCTTCTCAGTCAAGGTAGCAAATCTCTCTGTGTGTTTCTCTTTTGTCCTCTTTCTCTCTCACACACACACAGAACCTGCCTTTCTGTCTCCTGGTCCTTTTCATGACTTCCTGGTCTTAGAAGAATGGCAGCCACTGCCTTCCTGCAGACCACATGTCGCAAGTCAGCTTTCCAGTTGGTCCTAGGCCACTGATCCATAAGTGTAACTCTTCCTGCAGAGAAGCCCACCGCAATCATCTGTCTCACTCTCGCTGTCAAAACAGGCCCTCCCTTTGCAGGCCCAACTGTATGGGTGAACCCCCAACTTCCCAAAGAAAGAAGCCATCCATTTGAATTGAAGATGAATCCTTTCCATATCTCTGATCCACCTTTTGCCAAGGAGACCTGCTTCTGTGAGGAAGAGAAAAGGCCTGTTCCACATTCACTTCTAAAAGCAAAAGACAAATAAATAAATAAAAGCAAAAGTACCTATAAGATCCTAAGATAAATGACAGATTTTACAAAACATGTGACTTTTTTAGTCTAAGAAACCTGAGTTAACTCCTGCACAGAGGCTTCTAGGATCTAGATGCAACCCTGTGAAGTCTCAGTGTCTAGACCGTGGACGCCTGTGGTTTCCCAGCTGCCTTGCCCCTCCACCAACTGCCCACTCCATTCCCAGGCCTGACTAGGGTACAGACACAGCTCTGACCAGGCCGCGCCTTGCTGCTGGGCACTAGGTAGTTTTTCTGTCAGCTGGCTGGGGGCCAACCACCTCCACAATGAAAGCAAAGTAGCCTCTGGCATCTTCTCCTTTGTCATCCACACTTGCCTGCCCCAGAAGCTGAAGCAGCTGTGCCCTATATATGCCTAAATTGGGCCTGGACAGCCCCAGGACTTCGGCCTTCCCTCCTGCCACAGAGTCTGTGTGGGCTCTCCTGCTCCAGGCCCTCCTGGCTCTGACTGCAAACGCTCCCTCAGTCCCAACCCCTGGGGTTGACTGCAAGTCCCAGACTGTACTCCAGGGGCCCAGAGGCCCCAGGCCCACACAAACCCGAGGGAACATCCAACATCCGGGAGCTATTCCACAGGCTGAGGGCTTCACTTCCAAGTTGCAGTTTACAAAAGTGACAAAATATGCCCTCATTGCCCGGATGCCCGACCCCCTCCGAAAGCAACCGACTGAGCCTTCAGATGCGCGGCGGTCCCTTCCGTTGGCACAAAGCACATACTGGACAATTTGAAGACGCAGAGAAGGATTTGAGGGGGCCTCGGGTGGAGTCTCCTGGCAGGATTGCCGTATCCCCACCACAAATCCCCTACCCCCCACCATCCCAGTGCTGCTTGGGCTTGGTGGCTGTGAATTTACAGTGGCCTCAGAGCCTGTCTGGACTCCAAGCGACCTGGAAGGCAGCAGCCGGGCCTCAGAGGGGCCACACAGGCACCTAGGATTTGCAGACCCTAGGGGTGGCGGTGAGGGAGATGGTTTCATGCTGTCCTGTGTCCTGGAAAGCGCTAAGTCCGTATCAAAGGGGAAAGCCTCATCTCTTCACAGATCCTCTTAGGGACGCTGGAGAGCATGCTCACTCCCTGCTCTCGCCTGCTCCCCAGTTCTGGGAGCGGAGTTGCGGGGCTCCGAGAGCGCTCTCCCACACCGACGGAGGAGTTACGAAGGTGCCCTGCGCCAGTCAGGCTTTGGGGGGCTGAGACCTGCCCTGCTCGCTGTCAACTTTTGGAAAGAGTAAAGGTAAACACGCTGCATAGAACACTTAATTTTTTTTTTAATTTGAAGGAGTAAAGCCTGAAAGTGGAGCCGACCATGGGGGAATTCTTCTCAGTCAAAAACCAAGGTTGCTAGCAAATTCATGCGGACTTCTGTTTACTCCAGGTGAAGGCGCCCCAAAGAAAATGCACGGGGGACCAAGGGACAGGTGGGATCCGGGGAGCGACTTCAGGACTCCTTTCCAGTGACCCGGTAAAGATCAGGCAGGAAGATACGATCTTGTTTTTTGCTTGTGAGTGCTACAAATTCTTTCTCATTTAATCCCTTTTACCTTTTAAAGGTCAGAACAACAACATCAAGAGATGCAAACGTCCTAAGGATAGGCGAACAGCATCAAGACGAAAACGGCGATACGCAAGATGTGAAGTCCAGATAGGACAGTTAGTGGCGAGGCTGCTTTAGCAACATGCGAGAAGCGAGCAACACCTCACAAATTTCGTTTTCACTGTAGAAATTGGTCAACGAAATCAAATGGCAAATTGCCGACCACAACCACTGAAAAGTTCGAATTTAATGTGCTTGGGTTTTACACGTACGTTTTGGGTTTACTTGTTTATTTTATGGAGCTTTCTACTCCCAGAAAGAGTTAGTCTCAGAAACTCACGGGGGCAGTTCTCACCTGTCCTATGGCGTTACCGGGAGCCCACAAAGACGCGATGACAGTGATTTTTAATTTTTTATGCTATCAAAGGTCCCTGCATACATTTTGTCTCTTCTTTTCAATGTGAGTAGAGATTACATGAACCAAAAGTGAAGTTTGAGCATAAATTTCTTAAGCACTGGGAAATCTGTATCTCATGCCAAAATTTTAAGAATGGGGAGAAGAAAAAGAGGCCAATGCTCAGTGAGTCCCTACTACGTGATAGAGCTCGTTGTACACAGTTTATTTCATATTAATAATTGTGGAAGAAGAGCATGTTTTCAGAAGACCAAAACCTCCTCCTCTCTCACCCAGACCTCGCAGTTGGATAGTTTACCTAATTTGTATTCCCAAGAGTTTCTCTTTTTCCTTGTTTTCTTCTTTGAAGTTACAAAGTTGTCACAATAAGGAGATCCCTGCTTAATGATATCAAAGCGTGTTGTGTTTAATTACCTCTTTCGGTGCTAATGCATGTCTGGAGAACAAAAAAGTGAAGGTACATCTCGCTGCTCATGGAAATAGTCCTAGCTCTTTACGTTCCTGTGAAAATCAAGAAGTCCTCAGAATGGTTTGAATCCAGCACGTTTGATTGGGAGGAGTACACGGTCACCGAAAGTAATGTGCAGAAAAGAACACAAAAACCAAAATTTCTCCGTTGCTGTCAATCAACGGAACTGAAAACATGACCTCTTTTGTGAAAGCCACGCAAGCCCCAGTGGCAGACAGGTCAGCAGTTTGAAATCAACCGCTGCTCTGTGGAAGCAATATGGGGTGATCTACGCCAGTAAAGAGCTACAGGGGCGGTTCTACTTTGCCCTAAAGGGTCACCATGATTCAGTCAATGATCTATAGCGGTGAGTTTTTGAGAGTTTATGCAAGCATTGAAGTTGATATTGACCACTGAGAAATGCTGAGCTATTAGACTGGGGACTGACATTTGTGATACAATGGATGCGTTAGAATTGAATATGCAGAGGAATTTACAGCCAAATAAACTGGGGAAGGAGGGTCGAGGGGGGGAAGTGGGAGGGAGGAGAGAATACACATAGGAGGTCCAGCTGCCAAGTAAATCTTCACAAATTCAGTTTCTGCGACTACTGAATAAAAACAAAACTATCTCAATCTACCCATTGCCATTCCGACTTCTACAAGCCAGGGGAAATAGGGCGCTGACTCAAGGCTGATGTGAACCTATTCATGTTTCTTTTCCGGATCATCAAAAATGTTAGTTCGAGATTTTGCCAAATGTTTTGACTGGGAGCGTTTCCTGCTGTAACGCCCAGGCCGCAGTAGGGCCCAGAGCCCAGCACGCCCGGAGTCCTTAGGGAAGGAACGAGATCGCCCAAGGTCCTGGGAAGAAGAAAAAAAATGAGGGAGAAGTCAGCCGGCGGCCGCGTCCCTCTGTTCCACTTGGGGCCTGAACTTTAGTCTGCCTTTGGGAAGAAGATGCTGTCAGCTTTATTCTGGTAGGAGAAATGGCCTTAGCTTTCCACCAGGCGATCAAGCTTTCCAGTCTCGGGTTAACTTCAAAACCGAGCTACCTCATTCTCTGAATCCCTTTAGACAGGGCCCGCAGGAGAGTAACCTGCCTGCCCCGCTGAGCTCGAAGCCTGGGGACTCTGCTGACATTTCCCCGGTGTGAGTGTGTATGGGAGTGGGTGGGGGAGGAAACTGTATGCCAGCCCCAAGAGAACCATTGCCAACCCCTGCAGCGAGCCCCAGCCCCTTCACCCCAGGAGGCTTCTTCGGAACCGCCCCACTGGGCAGAAACTAGCCTCCCACCTTCCAGCCTGCTCTGGGATCCCACACCTCCACCACCAATTTCTCTACGCCATCCCAGTTGAACACTGGCACCACCACTCCCTACTAGCACCCAGTAGAGCTGTTTAATCCTTAGGAAGTTTCAGCTGCTGCTGGGGGCTGGGAGGCAGGTCTAGCCTTCTTCCAGGCCACCCGCCCCGGTTTAAGGAAGCTTAAAAAAAAAAAAATCCCCACCGAACTCGCTGCCATGGTCAATGTTGACTCATAGTGACCCGACCCCACTGTGAGGTTCCAAGACTGTTTACGCAAGTAGAAAGCTCAGTCTTTCTCCCAAGGCAACTAAAAAATGATTATAGAATAATCTGGTAATAGGTGGCGAGTTGGGGGCGGGGTGGGGGGAACACTCTACTGTTACTTCCTGGTTCTCAAAACTTTGGCAGTCTCTGGGCGCTTGTGTCCTCCCGGGATAGTTTACTTTCCCTTTATGGAGAGCGCAGGGTGTCCAAGTTGCTTAGCACTTAAAAGCAAAGGGTGTCTCCATCCCTAGCCCTTTAAGGACATCCGATCTAGCGCCCCAAATTTACTCTTCTAACCTGAAAGCTTCCACAGCCTAGAGCAACCCCTGTTGAGGCTGGGATGGGAGCGCAAGGGTGTGGGGTAAACTTAAGCCTGGTGTTCAGAGGTCGCTTGAGGCCCTGGTCGGCGCTAGGCAAGCGGTTTGCCGAGGAAGCCCCTGAGGACCGGTGCAGGGCGTGTTGCCTCAGCTGAAACAGCGTTCCCCTTTCCAAATCACATTCCCCATAAAACCTAAAGCCAGATGCATCGTTTGGGCAAGTTCCCATTTTACCGCGAAAGGCAGACTTGTTTCCAAACGGGACTCCAAATCGAGATTTTTGGTGCAGGCGCCAATAGCAAGCACAAGGCTGGGACTTTCGATACCTCTGGAGACTAACCAGGTGGATAACATTTTAGGCATGAAATCTAAATCTGGCGTAGGTAAAAGCATCATTTGTGGACAGGACGATTTTTTTAAAAGGGGGATGAGTGCAAAATGAAGATATCTACTTAGGTGGAAAAGAGAACAATTTCAAAATTACACTAAGTGTGGTAATCTGATGGCACTTCTGCTAAACTCCTACACACACACACAGATATATAAAGAGAAAAACTCAAAGTGAGAACAATTGCCATCTATGAAACCAAAGGGCAAGAACAGATATTTTTTATCAGTGTTGAGTGAAAAACAAATCAAGTTTGTTCGTTTGTTCAGGAAAGGCTATTTTCAAATGGAATCTATTTATCTGTAGCTCTCCCTGCATCCTTGTGTAAATTCAGGTGGGATAGGCCAGGCCGTCCTTTCTACAATTAAGACGTTCTGGTATTTACAGTTGTGGGTGAAGTGGAAAGAAATAAAAACAACACAACTAGCCTGCGATTGACTCCTCTCTATTATCCACAAAACCAAGACTGCAGTCTCAAAGTTCAGCTTAGCTGCTTGAACACCCCATTCTGCAGCCGTGAAAATTATAACCGTTTTGAGTCCTCTTGATGAAATGAGTAATTTGTGATATACAGCCCCCAGGCTGCCCCCACCCCCACCCAGAGTTTGAGAATAGGCACCGCGAGCGAGCCTTGCGGAGCGTTTCGGCTGGAGTCGTCAACCAGTGAGAAAGATCGACTGCTCGCAGATAAAAATGTTTTCACGTTTGGCATACTTTTCAAACTTGACAACACACAATTAATGCCACAGCAAATGTGTTATTAAAGAACGTATATTAAGATCAGAGTGAGCCTTTGGGGAGATTGGCTATATAAATGTTCTGAGTGACGGGCCAATCTGCTAGTGTTGGCTCTCTGAAAAGTGGGGGAGGCATTTCAGGTAACCGGACTTGGGTAGGCTGCCAACCCACGGAGTGGTTGTGAGGGTTACCTTCATTGCCTGTAGATATTCTCATCCGAAGTAGCCTTTAACCCAAGACCGCCACGCAGAGCTGGCTGCACTTCCTTCCAATCTCTGCAGGCCTCCTGCGTTCAAATAGGGACAACCTCTTTTCTGTTCATTAGGGTGGGGTAGAGTACTTAACTACCTTCAGTGGAGTTAGCTGTGGACCTGAGTCTGTGGCTGCCCCTGCAGTCAGGTCAGGCCATGGTCACTTTCACCTGGGCCTCTCCAGGGAGAAACCACTCACTGCTAGGGACAAACCTTTCTTCGCGCATACTCTCGCAGCCGCTGAGTACCCCAATACAGCCTCTATCAGATTCAAATTTCAGCTCAAGACCCTGGTCAAAATTTCCCTGCAGGGTTGGTTATAACGTCATTGTAGGGGGGGTGAGGGCGGGGGTGTACAAACAGACACCAGGCTGCTCCCCGGTGTTCTCCAGACTGCACCCTGGACTTCCGAGGAGCGCGGAGCTTAAGCCTGGAGATCTTGGCCTCCACAGCCTCCTGGTCAGGGAAGCCACGGTGACAGATAGCCCTCGAGCTTTCGTTTTACATTCACCCCCTGCTTCACAGCGCGAGCAAGAGTGGAACAACAAACTGGGAAGGACAAATGCTGGTCTCTACCAAATGGGAGGACATCGTGCGTCTCTCCCCAACGCTGGGAGGGGGCCAGAGGGCAGTAGCAAGGAGAAGCAGACCCCGGGCACTCTGGCCTTTTACAGGGACCTGAAGGGTCAGGAGGCCCTGACTTATTTTCATCTTGAAAAAAAAGAAAAAAGGTGATTTGTAGTCGCGGATGCTGGATGCCACAAAAATTGGCTCAGGAACGAATTCGCTTTCTTAAGCGAGCTGTAACTTTCTACTACAGTTGGCAGGGAAGAGCAAAAAGGCGGAATAGAGAGGCAACCGAGTCCTTCGTTGGATTAAGGGTGAAAAGAAAAAGTGAGCCCTGAGAACCAGAGCGGGCTCTCGCACCAGGAGAGAGCAGCCCCAGGTCCCAGAGCAGGTCACTTTGTAAGTAGACTTGCCTGCCCAGCCACGGGCTAGTGATTCTTCCCTTTGCCTCCCTCTTTGTAGAGAAGTCTACTTGGCCACGGTGAGGAACTCACTGCCTAAGATTTCCACCTAAAAAAGAAAATGAAGCCCCCAAACCCCAAAATGTTTTCCAGAGAGAGGCAAACTTAAGGGACATCCGGGCTGGCGCATCTGAAAGCACGCACAGGTTGTAAGGAGCATAAATCTCAACCAAGTAGCTGCGCTAGAGGAGCGTGTGCGCCTACAAAGTGCCCCTTCCCGGCCTGCGTCTGCGCCCAAACAGGGAGCACGTAGGAGGACGGCTACCCCCAAACTCCTTTAGAAATAATATCACTCTTTCAGATTGTTTACCACAAGGTCCAGCTGTCCGGAAAGGCCGGACACGTTTCCTGCGCTCCTCTCAGCTCAGTCCGAGCTTGCCTCCACCAGTGCTGAAAGTGATCTTTTCCCAACTCTGAAAAGTTAAACTGCTACGGGAATAAATCACTTAAGGGAAAGACCAGAAGTCGAGAAGGTAAATTAACACTCACACCCACTAGCTAGTTGCTCTCGGTTTTGTTTTCAGGCCTTCCTCTGGATTTTACTACCCTCCCTGTTTACATCCAGTTCGGAAACGGAGGCTTCAGGCCGGCAGGGCGCAGTTTTATTTCGTGGGGATGGCAGGGCCTACCATTTCGTCATCAAGTTTCCAAGTTTCATCCTCTTCAAGAAACTCCTCAAAAAACGATCCCAACCGCCCCATCGCGGCTTAGCGTGCAAACCCTTAGGCCCATAGCCGGGCGGGAGGAAGCCGTGAACTTGCACAAGGCCGGCTGCACCTGCGGAGGGAAGAGACCCTCTCTCTCTCCGCGTCTGGAGTGCCCGGCGCCGCTTCCCGCGCTCTGCCCGCCCGCGGTGGGCTGGGAGCCACCCCTCCGCCTCCTCGCGTCGCGGGGAGCAATGCGGGGACGCCCACGCCCAGAGAGGCCGCCGCCTGGGGTCCCTAATCGAGTCCCCGGCCCGGATGCGAGGTCCGGAGCTAGTATGCTCCGCAAGTGGCTGTGTGTGTGCGTGTGGACACGCGCGCAAAAGGGGACCTCTAGGCTAGCTCCAGACACCAGCGTGGGACCGAGCACCCGGGATTCCGGAGTGGCGAGGGCGAGGGTGCCCCTGGGCCGCAGCTAGAGCCCCGGAGCTCAGGGCGCCGCTGGGCGAGGCCACGGCCGCCGCCACTGAGCTGGGCGGGAGGCGCAGAGCCCTGGGGAGCTGGTTTTCCCGGGTGGGCACGTGACTAGGTTGGCAGCGCCTTGCCCGGGCGGGCAGCGGGGCGGAGGCAGCGGAGAGCGGGAGCCGGAGCCGGAGCCGGAGCCGGGGGCGGGTGCAGAGCGCGCCCGTCCGTCAGTCGGGTGCTGGGGCTCCGCGCTCCCCGGAGCGGGGGGAGGGGGCGGAGAAAAGAGGAGGGAGGGGCCGCCGCTCCGCCTTCGCCTTCTCGCAATGTTGACGCAATCTATAAATAGTGGAACAAAAGGACCAACTTCCTCGGAGCTTTGCTGAAACTGCACCCAAAATCCAGCTAGGGGGGGTTCCCTGGTCCCCAACGATGGGGCGGGAGCGCGGCGTCAAGGGAGGGGGCAGGCAAGGCAGCGGCCGCCCCGCCGAGGGGGACACCTGGCTGAGGCGCACCGGGGCCGCTGCGCCCCGCGCCACCGCTCCTCGCGAGCCGGGCGCTCCGGTCCAGCGCGGGCTCGGGAGCTCGCCCCGAGCGGGAGTCTGCTCCGCCGTGGACAGGTCAGTCCGTGCCGCCCCGCCGCCCCCGCGGGGTCTCGTTTCCTCTGCCACGCTGGGTCACTTTCACAAGAGAACTCGGGCAAAAAATTGAAGTGGGCGCAGCGGGGACGGCCGCCAAGGGTGCAACCCCAGCAGGCCACGCTGGGTCTGACCCCGGGGCTGTGGGAGCGCTGACTTTGGGGGTCGGGCCCGGCCTGAGACGCAGCCCGACGGGACTGGAGTGTGCCGCCCGGGCGGCGGGGAGCGGAGGGGGCGCCCTGCGCCGCTGCGGAAACACGTACAGCCGGTGGCCTTGGCCGCCCCAGGGCCGACCCCAGCCGCAGCCCCCTGCCAACTAGAACCTTGCTTCTTTGCAGATCCTCAGTGGCTGTGCAAGGGCTGGCCTACGCTCCACGAGTCTCCTTCCCGAACCCTCCTGCAGGTGCCCCCGCACGCACAGGGTGGAGATTAGGGGGTCAGAGGCGGGGGCGGCGGGGAGAGTGGGTCGCCACTCTGCTCCCCGAGCCGGAGACCCGAGCGCAAGTGCAAGCCTCGCGGCTGGGGCGCTCGCTCAGGGGGAGGGGGCGGAGCCGTGCTGTTGACAGCCGGGCTGGAGCGGGGGAGGGAGAAAGTTGGGAGAGGTAGTGGGGGGGGGGGCGTTGGATGAGAAGTAGGAGTGTGGGGGGGAGGGAGTGCGCGGGATTCGACCGGGAGAAGGGGCTGGGGTCACGTGATGGTTAAGTGCCCCCACTACAGGCTGATAGTGGGGTGACGTCACCGTGCCCTGACTGCTGGGGGTGGCACTTCCGCTCCCTCCCCCACTTAGCCCCCAGCTCCGACGGTTGAAGCCATTTTGCTGGGTGGGAGTGGGAGGAGGATGGGAGGGGTGGCTCTGTTCTCTACGACCCCCTCGCTGGGGAATCCGGGGCTGGAACCAGAGGTGGGAACCTCGGCTGTCTCCTCCCCATTGTGTGAGCAGGCAGTGCTGGAAGGGCGGGTGGAGACTGGTGCTGGCACCCAGCGGCTCCGAGCTCCTGGGGGTGGAGGTGGACTCCGTACTGTGAAGGCCAAGTTCGGTCACAAGCCCTGCCCCCTGTCCCGGGAGCACCGGGCCCTGGAGGTCTATTTCCTGGACCTCTGAGACTGGAAGCGCGGTGACCTCACCGGGTGGGAACTCGCGCGGTGTTACAGGCCAGTGGTCTCGCCTCCTGAGAGTGCTGTAGGAGTCTGGCATGGTTCCAAGGGCCACGATTCCAGCCGGCACTTTAAGTTATTTGTGGAAACTTGGTGTTTTGGTGACTCAATGAAATGAACGCCATTTATAGGTAGATGGGTTACAAGTAGGGAAACGTAGTTGTTCCAAGTGTTTCTGCCCCAGGTCGGGAAAACGCCCCAGTTGGAAGCAACTTTTAGGGAAGAAAAGTATAAATAGCAGGTTTCAGGCCTAAGTAAGAACAATTTTATCTCAAACGGCGGAAATGTTTTCCAAGGTAGATGGAGAATTGTAGGGGCACAGGAATTGGGGACTGTTTTTGAGTGCTGCTGGGTACCCAGGGTTTCAGCCTATTAGGACTCATAATGAACCCAACACCAAAGCTACCGGCATTCAGGGGATGCAACAGTGCAATGACCGATATAGGGTTGCCCAGGCTGTAAGTATTTATGGCAGTAGAAGGCCATAGCCTTCTCTTCCTGCCTAGGTGGGTCTGACCTGTAACATAGGCTTTAACCACTGCACCACCAGAGTACCTAGCTGTTCTGGGAATGAGGAGCAATAATTCAGGTAAACACCCCCAAAATATCAGGAAATGTGTTATTAATGACCAAATTCACCTCCATCAAGTTGATGCCAACTCTTAGCGACCCTATAGGACAGGGTAGAACTGCCCCTGTGAGTTTCTGAGACTGCACCTGTTTACAAGAGTGTAAACAAAAAGCCCCATCTCTCTCCCATAGAGCAGCTGGTTTCCCAACTGCTGACCTTGTGGGTCAACACATAACCACTACTGTCAGGACAGCTCCTTATTAGTGACAGGATTTCTTAAATACATGACCCCAAGTGGTGGTTAAGCATAAGAAAAGGGAAACTGGCTGATATTGTAAATTTCTGTACAAACTCCGTAGTGTCGAGCACAACGATTAATAGGAAGGTGTGTTTGGTTATTTAGCTGGCCCCAAAAGTATGTGAGGTTATTACAAATTATGTGTTCACCACTGAGTTTCTCTTAAGAAAGCACCATGAAGTGTATATTCGAGTCCTGTGTGTCAGCGCCACACAAACACCAGCTGTTGCTTATTTTGGCTTTATTTTATGCTTCTCTTCTCCAACCGTACCCCAATTTGGAAATCCAGAAGGCCAACACTAAGCAGTTGACTTCTCCGAAGGGACACCGCACTTCACATCCTTCTTGTGAGCTGCACAGCTTTCTGTAGATTGTGTGACCTGCGGTGGTTCTTGAAAGAGAGTAGTTTCCTAAAAGTCAGGCAGCCATGTAGGCATGCCAGTAGACAAGAGCTACAGCTAGAGACGGGTCAGTGTGAAAGGAAGCTGGCCAGATCATGCCTGGATGGTCGGTTACTTTTGTATATCCTAAGGAATTTGAACTTTTGCCTGCGACAAACAAGTTCAGAGCCTTTGGGGGCACACACACCCCTTTGAGACAGCAATGGGCTGTCCAGGAGGAAAAGAAACTGCACTTAACAGACTTGTACTAAAATCTGGCAGAGAATTTCAAGAGGCTCACTCTGCTTCTGAAGAGATTCCTACAGGGCTTCATGATTAAAACTACGGGGCTTTTTATAATGGAAGTGACGTGGTCAGGTCAGCATTTTGATAAAATTAGTTTATCAAAACTATATGTTTTGATAAAACATTAGTTGGGATCACAGAAGACTTAAAGATGAAATTTTAAAAGACCAGCTTATAATCTTGGAATCAGAATCAGTGTTTGTGGGATTCAGAATAGAAGAAAAGAAATTAAGACAAGTAATTGAAACAGTAAATGAGCTATGTGCAGAGCAAGGGATGCCCAGATTCTGGACTGGCACTGAAAAGTTTGTTTTGTGCTGGGAGAATTTGACAGTAAAGTCTGGCTCTCTGGAGTCAGTAAAATGTAGGTGGTAACTCTAGCTACAAAAGATGGGTCAAAAAGTGTGGACAGTGAGAAGAGATCTGAGCAGGAAACCATGGAGAACATCACATTTAGGGGGAAAGGACAGTGACAAGTGACTAAAGACCGCTATCTTTAGTGGTGTATAACTAGAATGTAACTGATAAGTAAATCCTGCTTTTTGGGAATAAGTAAAATCACATTGAATCTAGAAGGAAGATCAGAGCAGGGAGGAATTAAATCTTGCGTGTTTTCTTCTTTAGACCTAGGAATACCCTCGGAAAATAAAAGGGGAAATGGAGGGAGTCAAGCTTTCCCTTCTCTGGAACACTCCTGTAGGCTTTTAAAGAAAGGATAGTTCTTTGTTGATGGTCTTTGTTGGTATGCATTTCCAAACCACACATAATCTCCCCACAATTCATACTAACAAGTGCTAAGGGCTCAGTCTGGCTAAGGGCACAGGGTTTTCTTTGGTTTCTCCAATTTCTCCCTCTCCCTCCTACTTGTTGTAGCTAATGTGAACTAGAGGTTTATTGTAGCAGAGACTCAAGTACATAACCACAGCAAAACTTAATGGCTTAAACATCGGTGATGTTAATTTGCTCATGAATATTCATTTGGGGCAGAATTCAACAAGGTCAGCTAATATTATATCCCCTGGGTGTCATCTGGGACAGCTCAAAGGCCGGGGGCTTGAATCATCTGAAGACTTTAGTCACATGTCTGGCAATTAATAACAACTGTTAGCAAGCATTTAGCAGTCTTCTCTCATACAGATTTAAAAACCCTATGGGGCAATACTTTGTCCTGTAGAGGCGGCCATGAGTCAGAATTGACTGGATGGCAATGGGTTTGGGGTATTTGGTTAGTTGGGACATTAGGTGGAACTACAGCCAGAGAGCATCTATCTACATATGGCCTCTTCATGTGGTTTGGGCATCCTCAAAACATGGTTGCTAGGTTCCCAGGATCCCAAGAGTTATAAGCTACATCCCCTTTATTACCTAGCTTTGGAAGTAATGCCGCATCACATCCATCACTTTCTCTTCCTTAGGAGAATTAGACTTTACCCTTTTATGGGAGGATTATCAAGGAATTCGCAATGTGTTTAAAATCACCTAATAACAGTAAGAACAAGAAGAAAATGTCTAAAATTGATAGTGGTAATGATTGTACAACTCCTCTTGATATGCTTGAACTATTAAATTGCATGGTATGTGGATTTTGTGCCCATAAAATTGTTAAAAAATAAACTGGTTTTGCCCTTTAAAAAAATAATGTAAAATTACCACACATTAACTTCAATTTAAACACAAAGAACCAAAAAAGTATTATACCTCTTTTTTAGATGGGAATGAAATATAAGAGCCCAAATATTTAATTGAGCTAATCGGAGCAGGCAGCTGGCCTTCATGATCATCCACACTTACTCTCCCCGGTGACCACTCCTTCTAGGCAGGCCTCATGTGCTTGTCTCAAGCTGGGCGACCCCACGGTGGCTATACCCCCAGGGTCCAAAATAATCTTCCTTGCCTCTCTGTCACAGGTCCCAGACTGTGGGATTTACTAGATCATCGGTGCCTTCATTTGTCAAAGTTAAAAAGCAAAATGCTGTGGATAATTTCTAATGAGTTTAAAATAAATTCATGTGTTCATAATTAAAATGGCATTTAAAAATTGTTTTAGATGTTAATATCTTAATTGTACTAGCATTCATAAAATAGCAATTCTATAGGGACAGTTAAGATTTTTAGGGTCTTTTATAAGAATTTTCACGCTTCATTTGAAAGTGACATAATTAATTCCTTTTTTAACTGATATTTTAAAAAATTTATTCTTTGATCTGTAACATGATTCATAACAGGTTCAAGTAATGAGAAAAAATACATAAAATTTGTGTGGAAAAGCACGAAATTGAGACTAGAGTTATCAGAAAACACAGTTTGCCTCACCTCAGAAGTTTGGGATATTCTTTGGGACAATTATTATTTTCCTTAATCATTTTATTGGGGACTCCTATAACTCTTATCACAATCCATGCATCCATCCATTATATCAAGCACATTTGTCCATATGTTTCCATCATCATTTTCAAAACATTTTCTTTTTACTTGAGCCCTTGGTATCAGCTCCTCATTTTCTTCCTCCCCGGGATATAGTTCTTGATGACAAGGAAAAAGATAGCACTCCCTTCTACAGTGCACACTGCTTGATTTTTCTCTAAAAAAGCACACATTGGAATTTGGTAAGTGACCTTAAGAGCTAGCCTTCTCCCCCCCCCCCCCCCCCACTACCATGATCCAAATTCTACCTTGCAAGTCTGGCTAGACCAGAGGATGTACACTGGTACAGATAGGAACCGGAGACCCAGGGAATCCAGGACAGATGATCCCTTCAGGACCAGCAGTGTGACTGGCAATACTGGGAGTAGAGGGAGAGTGGGTTGGAAAGGGGGAACTGATTACAAGGATCTACATGTGACCTCCTCCCTGGGGGATGGACAACAGAGAAGGGGGTAAAGGGAGACACCGGATAGGGCAAGATATGACAAAATAACAATCTATAAATTATCAAGGGCTCATGAGGGAGGGGGGAGCAGGAGGGAGGGGGAAAAAAAAGAGGACCTGATGCAAAGGGTTGAAGTGGAGAGCAAATGCTTTGAAAATGATGAGGGCAAAGAATGTACAGATGCGCTCTATACAATTGATGTATGTATATGTATGGATTGTGATAAGAGTTGTATGAGCCCCTAATAAATTTTTTTTAAAGAGCTAGCCTTCTAAGAAACTGAAAAAAAAATATTTTTCTCTGAGTAATCACAGGTATGCATAAAATATTTTCTTGTAATTTGGTATCTTTTTAAATTCTTTCCTTCTTACACTGATATTATAAGTATTACATCTTTGGTGTTCTCTTAGAAAGACTACATGTGGTTTATTTCATGACTTAGAGACAGTGCTTAGACCATTTTAAGAATCTATATTGTATATACACCTAGCCTATATTTACATTAAGTAACTTTGTTTAATTCTGAACATGTAGAATCAGAATCACACAATCCAATCTGATAGCACATGCATTTTTATGTAATAAGTACCTCAAGAAAATGAGCAAAAGTATATTTATAAATACTTTATTTTGGTGCTGTGGATTTCTTTATGACTTTTGAAGTACCATGTATCTTCTTAATAAAGTAAGTATACTTTGGGTTTTGAGGTTTCTTTTTCTTTGAAGCTTCTTATGCAGCAATGGTACAGAAAAATTAAACAGTATTCATATTAAATGAGATTTCGTTGCCAGGCTCTAAACTTCCTAATTCTCGATGACTTCATAGCTACCATGGAGGCAGCCCAAAGGACCTTAAGTAAACACGTTAAAATTGCGTAATGCAGTTTTCAAAGGGGAACAAGGACAACCAAACTCTGCCATGAAGATGCAAAGATGCGATTTTCTGTATGCCGGAATGTTTATTACCTTCTCTATAGAATGCCCTCACAGTAAGGATAACATGAAAGAAACCTGTCTCTAGGCATCTTGAATGAAGGCAAGATTAAGGAAATTAATTTCAAATTAGTTTTCTACTGAAAGTTTTTCTCAACCACAAAAACTAAGCATTTAGTACCATTTTGGCAAGTGCTATAGTGAAACGGGCACATTGAAAAAGGAATTCAATACAGAAAATATATTGCTAGCTAAAAATGCTCTATTAATATATTTAGAACTAAATATATTTTATTAAGTAAAATAATTTGTGATTTTGGCACCTTTCTGTGTATTCAAAATGTAATTCATTTTCAAAGAAATATTGCCAAATTCAAAAGACATATTTCTTCAAAATAGGGGCAAGGTTCTATGTTATGCATTCTAGATAAAACAAAGAACAAGCTTAAAAAGTTATATGAAAAATTGAACATTTCCACATTAAAGTACAGAAGTATTTCCCCACTCAGGATGATATTGAAAATAAATGTCAATAAATGTGCACTGCTATATTTTTGTAATCTAGAATATGTCCAAAAGCTTTCATGATTTATTTCTAAGAAGCAATCCTATAAAAATTACTGGTTTCATATTTGTAGTATAAATATGCAATATATATTTTAGAAATATATAATCATATCTGCCAGTAGATAATCTCTTCTTAAATATTATAGAGAAAAGTAAAGAGTATTATTTTAAGCTATAATTTGAGAGTTTAAATTTTGGTGGAAAGTTGATTTGAGGATAATTAGGTAGCTGGATTTAATTTTTTATTACTATAATGTTATATATATATATCCTGTGCCAATTCAATGTTTTTACATATGCAATTAATTCATGGACACAAATTATATTAATCAAGTTGTACAACCATCAAGTTTTCTATCTCCATAAACAGAAACTCAGTGCTTCTTAAATAATGACTTCCCCTTCTTTCCTCCCCTGACAACCAGTAATAAACGTTGGTATCTATATATTTGCCTGTTAGAGATATGTCTTGTAAGTGGGATCATGAAATATTCACCTTTTGTAATTATTTCACTCAGCACAGAGTTTTTAAGATTATAACATTTTAAGATTGTAACATTTATCAAGACTGTGTGTCTTTATGGCCAAGTAATAGCCTATTGTATGTATGTACTGCATTTTATATTATCGATTCACCTGTGGGTGGACCTTGAAGCTGTTTCTGCTGTTTGTGTATTGTGAAGATTGGTGCAGGAATATTGGTTTACATGTGTCTGTTACTGCTTCAAGTCTCTTGGGCATACCTAGGAGTGGAATTAATTGCTGATCACATGGTAGTTCTATGGTCAACTTTTTGAGGAATGACTCAACTGTTTCCCACAGTCATTGTACCATTTTGTATTCCCAATAACAGATGAGGGCTCCAGTTTCTCCACATCCTCCCCACCATTGGTAGTTAGCGGCTTGTTTTTAATTTTATTTATTCTGATACGAGTGGATGAAATTGGATCCTATGTTGTTTTGATTTGACCTCCACAATGGCTAATGATGTGAATATAGTTTATGTGCTTGTTGAAATTTGTATTCTCTCTTCACACTCTTTATTCAAATCTCTTGCTCATGTTAATTATTTTAGTTTTTTATATATGCTGGATATTAAACCTTTGTCTAATATAGGATTCCAAAATTTTTTCTCTCATTATGTAGTTTGTCTCTTCACTTTGCTACTAAAGTCTTTAGTTAGAATAGAAGTTTTTAATTTGACGAAGTCCAATTTATTTTGTCTTTTGTTGCTTGTACTTTTGATAAAAGTAGGTAGGTCATGAAATAGTACCCCTATGCTTTCTTTTCAGAGTTTTTTCGTTTGGTTTCTTAAATTTAGATCTCTAATCCATTTTCACTTCTTTTCCATAGAAGGTATGAGGTATGAGACTTGCCTTCATTCTTTTGCATGTGGATATCCAGTTGTCCCACCATCATTGTTAAAGATACTATTATTTCTCCATTCCATAGACTTAACACTTTTTAGGCTGGGTTGTCTAGAGGAACAAAACCAGTGACACTCATTTATATAAGAAAGAGCTTTGTAGGAAGAGGGCATCTGACATGAGCAAGGCATCCCAGTCCCACTTCAGTTCATGGGTCTTATGCTAGTTGGAACCTTTCTTCAGACTCACATCTCTGCAGGCCGATGACTCAGAAAGTTGAAGCAGGATGCAGGAAAACTACAGGCCAGTGGCTTCAGAGTCCGGTGGATCCAAGGTCAATGGAAACATGGCAAGGGGCAAGGGGCAAGGAGAGTACTCAAGGTCAGGCACAGAGGCCCAGCAAAGAGAAAGGCAAAGGGGCTGAAAGGGGTCCCCAGCATGTCTCTTATAAAAAGGCAAGACCAGGCTACCACCAGATTTACAGGTTAGACTCCACTCTTCCTTCCACACAAGTAACATCATATTAACATAAAATCTAACTGCCACAGACCACTCCTTGTCAACATCTGTACACAACTCTTTAACCATACCAGGAGGTACCCCCCACCAAAAAAAAAAAGGAATTTTTTTCAAAGCTATGTATTTAAATTTTTTACAAAACAACCTTATCACCTTCAAAGTACTCTCCATTATACTTAATACATTTGTCAAATCTGTGATTCCATTCTTGGAAACATTTTTCAAACTTATCTTCTGTTAGGACTAAAAGCACCTCCCTTGTTTTTGGGGTCGTTTTTTTTCCCCTTCACATCTTCTACACAGTTAAATAGCTGCCCTTTCACATCCCTCTTCATTTGCAGAAACAAAAAGAAGTCTCACAGAGCACAGTCAGGTGAGTCAGGTGCGTGAGGCAAGAGAGGCGTGCTGGTTTTTGCCACAAACTGCTGCACTGAGATGGCTGCATGAGCAGGTGCATTGTCACGGTAGCAAAACCTGTCCCCCGTCTGCCACAAATGAGGCTTTTTTTGGTCTCACACTGTTATGCAATCTTTTCAGAACCTCTAAACAGAAAGCTTGATTCACAGTCGGCCCTGGTGGAACTCACTCCAAACAAGTCATTTTTGTCCGTTCAGGAAGTTGAAAGGTGTACTCATTCAGTAGTTCACCTTTTTGAAAATGAGAAAACCACTCATACACTTGGAGTTTTTCCCATTGTGCTGTCCTTGCAAATTGTGTTCAACATCTTAACCGTGTCCGTAGCCTTTTTCATGAGCAGGACACAGAATTTCACAGCTGGACGCTCTTCTCTTAAATCGGTCATCACAAAAAATGAGGTTTAAGCGAAACTGCTTTTACAAAAAAAATCACTGTGACCAGCGTGAACCTTCCCAGGTGACCCCACTGGGTGACACCACGAACTCAGAGTCGGTTGCTCCATGGTCACCTAGTGGGAAAGTGTGCTATGAAAGCTCTGCTCCGCCCAGCACAATTCCCTTTTTTTGGGGGGGGGTACCCCCTCGTATATTTTCATGAAACCTAATCATCCTGATTACCCTCTTAAAATGCATTTTCGATTATTTTTTCAAATATGTTGGCCTATTCAGATGGCCACTTATTAATTTCTCCCCTTTTCTCCATTTCATCGCCATATATTTTCTGGCTCCGACTTAGACCTCTCCCACGTCAGTAAGCAGAGTCAAGTCCCCTACCTGACCCAGCAGCTCACACACCACTCACACACCACAATGCCGAGGAAGCATCAGACAACCACAGTGAACCACAACAATCAAGGAAAACAATACACAAACAACGGAAAATCACTCAAACCCAAGGGAGAAATCTGAAAAAGATACCCAGGCACTGCTAGAAACAGAATGCAGAATTATGGTGCTTAGTTCCCTTCAAGAGATGTGAGGAACACTCATGAGAACAATGGAAGAATTGAAAAAGGAAAATCCTCCCACCGAAAGAAATCCCAGAACATAAATGAGGAAATAACAGAATTAGGCAATACTGTAAAAGACACGAGGAAGAGAATGGAAGAAATGTTAAGTTGTATTAATAGCAAAGCATTACACTTTTACAAGACATAGATTATATCTGTGTTTGTTTTGAAAATCCTATGATTGAGGTGTAAATATTTTTTCTTGGTTAATACACATTTGTACACATATTTTTACATAGATATATGCCGTTAGCTCATGTGACATGTTGAAAATATGAATGACCCATCAGCACATCTCTGACAAGTAAAGGATTTACTTTCTTTTTTGTGTTTATAAAAGTAGCACATTGAAAAAATATATTTTTTAAAGGACAGTAAGTACCATCACTTCTTTTTCAAGTTTTCATGTATTTTTTCCCTGTTTTCAAATATGCATACACAACTGTGTCCTGACGCACAATCGGTTTAATGTCACATATGCACCACAAATTCATCTGTGGATGTAAATATAAAGAAAATTTCAGGCCAAGACTTTTCCTAAACTTAGCAAGTTTGATGTGAAATTTTTTTATGTTTTGTATAATTTTTAAAAATTAAATCATTTTATTGGGAGCTCATACAGTTATAAAATTTCACACCTCAATCACATTGAACTTTTAAAATTTTTATTCTGTTGGGGGCTCTTACAGCTCTGATCACAGTCCATACATATATCCATGCGTCAAGCACATCTGTACATATGTTATCATCTTTTTAAAAACTTTTCTTTGTACTTGAGCCCTTGGTATCTGCTCATTTTTTCCCTCCTTCCCCCATGTCCCCTTGACAATTTATAAATTTTTTTCATGTCTTACACTGACTGCTTTTCACCCACTTTTCTACTGTCATTGAACATTTTTTTTTAAAGAGTGACTAAATTAGAATTACAAAACAGTTCAATTGTGCTAGAATTAAATATAGAGCCAAATATAAATAGAGCTGGTTCAACAAATTATAAAATCAATTGAGACTGGTTGATAAATGACAAAATTTTGGGTAACCCGTAGAAGAAATCCAGTCAAAGCAAATACAGGATTATTGTTTTTGTGGTAGCTTTACTTATTTATTCACTTACCGCATATTCATTGAAAACTTCTCAGTTAAAAAAAAAGAAAGAAAACTTCTCAATTTCAAGCACAGTGAGACCCTGTAGTCACAATCAATAAGCAAAGAAGATAAAAGCCTGCCCTCTAGGAACAAACGCTCTAACAGAGAAGAAAAAAGCAAATAAATAGTTAAAAATTGTCATCCAGTCTGTTCCCTTACTCCATGTTGCTTAAATGAAGCAACTAAATGATTTTTGAGTTCTCCTCTAAGAATTTTTGAAGTTGTACTACTAAACAATTTAAAGGTAGACGATTATTAGGAACCATACGTAATCTCTACAGATCTTTTTTTAATCCGACTATAATTACTCCCTTGTGCCCATTTCTCCCCCCAAATAAGAGTAATATAAAGTCCCCACTCTTTGCCCCAACACTGGGTATTCTCTGTAACCATGCCAGGCCCCAGCCTTGGAGATAGCAGGTTGTAAAATGTGCTGAGTTTTGGGAATAAGGAAACTTAGGTTCACGTGGAATGATGCTAGGATTGAGACTCTGGGCAATAAACTTTACCTTCTAAGATGTAAGTTTCCTTGGAAAAATAATGCATTTTGACTAAGAGGGTTCTAAACCTCGTCACACTTTAAAAACTCATGCAGTCTATACTCAGCTTGCTTTGAAGCATTTTTCTAATCTGAGTTTTACCTTGTTCTAGTGTATATTCTGTTTTCTTTTGAAGTTTATCTGTTGTCATTGTTTATTGTGTTGTCACTGATACATTTTTGTTTGTTCATTTTTGGTATAACGTGATAAGAAATCCAGGATTGGTAAGCATATAGAGATAGTAACTAGATTAAGAGTTGACAGGGGAGGTTAGGGGGCAGTGGGGAGCTAATAATAACGCAAACAAGAGTAAAGAAAACAGTAAAAATGGTTCTGGTGATGACTGCACAACCCTTTGATATATTTAAACCACTGTATTGTACACAAGATAGGGCAATAAACATTTTTTTAGAAGTAGCACTTACCTAAGGACCAAGTTCAGAAGTGGAATAAATGGAGGTGGCCATACCTGAGCTCCTGACTTCCCTTTGCTCCGAGACAAGGGTCAGACAAACCTCCTTGTCCATCTTCATTAACTATTCTGACACCCGCTGTTCCTCTCTTGCCCCTCGACATCTCTATTGGGTTCGATTGTTCATTGCAATGGCCACACAGAACTCACAATACTCACTTAGAGGAGTTTATTAGGGAAGTTGATAGGTCACCACAAGTGAGATGGGAAACAAGGATACAGACATTGGTCTCCTCACAGGCAGCCAAGTCTCTCTCCAGTCCTGTCTCTCAGCCATGTGGGCCCTTGGCCTTTGCCCGTATTCACGTAGAAACCAGCAAGCTTGTCCCTCTGTCTCCTGGTGCTTGTCTTGGGTCAGATCCGGAGAATTTACCCTACAGGCCTGGCATTGCGCATCTAAGCCCTACTACAGACTGCAATGCACCTAGTCTGAGCAGCCCCACCACTTCAGACAGACCTTGAATGTGCTCTTCCAAGGCCCTCTTTGCTTCTTTCTTCTCTGCTGCTTGAAAACTGGCTCATCGGTAAAGCAGGAGGGTGATAACGAAAACTGACCAATCCCCTCCCTCAGTGTTGTACACATCCTGTTTGTGCAGCCCCACCCTGTCATGTGGTGGGAGTTGCAGAGACTTGGATAGAGGACCCATATTGAGAAACTTCACTCCACCACAGGAGGGTTAGGAAAGAAGGAGGGAAACGGGAAGCATGAGAGAAGTAGGGTAAGTGATGGTTCATTACGATTGCAATAGATTTGCGACAAAATATGTATGGGGTTTGTTTTTTTTTTGCTTTCTATTTTTTTAGAACATTTTATTAGGGACTCATACAACTCTTATCACAATCCATACATATACATACATCAATTGTATAAAGCACATCCATACATTCCCTGCCCCAATCATTCTCAAAGCATTTGCTCTCCACTTAAGCCCCTTGCATCAGGTCCTCTTTTTTTCCCCCTCCCTCCCCGCTCCCCCCTCCCTCATGAGCCCTTGATAATTTATAAATTATTATATTGTCATATCTTGCCATGTCTGGCGTCTCCCTTCACCCACTTTTCTGTTGTCCGTCCCTCAGGGAGGAGGTCATATGTAGATCCTTGTAATCGGTTCCCTCTTTCCAGCCCACTCACCCTCTAGCCTCCCAGCATCACCCCTCACCCCCTGGTCCTGAAGGTATCATCCTCCCTGGATTCCCTGTGCCTCCAGCTCCTATCTGCACCAGTGTACAACCTCTGCTCTATCCAGACATGCAAGATAGAATTCGGATCATGGTAGTAGTGGGGGGAGGAAGCATTTAGGAGCTGGAGGAAAGCTGTATTCTTCATCGGTACTACATCACACCCTGACTGACTCATCTCCTCCCCTAAACCCCTCTGTGAGGGGATCTCCAGTGGCTGACAAATGGGCTTTGGGTCTCCACTCTGCACTTTCCCCTTCATTCACTATGGTAAGATTTTTTTTTTCCCCCGATGATGCCTTATACTGGATCCCTTTGACACTCATGATCGCACAGTCTGGTGTGCTTCTTCCATGTGGACTTTGTTGTTTCTGAGCTAGAAGGCCACTTGTTTACCTTCAAGCCTTTAAAATATGTATGGTTTTTAACATGTAAAATTTATTATTTCTATAAATCTTCATCTAGTCACAATAAAAAGGTTTTTTTTTTAAGCTTACATAGGAATGTTAGAGAGCAGTGAGGATGTTAATGGAAGAGGACAAGATAAAAAAATTGGGTTAAGAATGGCTGGACAACTAGAATGAAATCACTGCCAACAAATCATATATTTAGAAACTATCGAATTGGTATATTTTTGCTGTGTATATGCTCAACAGAATAATTTTTTTAAAAATTAAATACTTACAATTGGAAAATGTTCTAACATTGCATGGTATCAATCTCAATAAGCATCTCAATAGAAACCATATAGTTGAATTCCTCGCCCCGATCCCCCCCCAAAAATTCAACAGAAACAAAAAACCCAATAGACAACAGTTAGTAAAACAAAGTAAATTCAAGACATGACAACTGAAGAAAGCATCTATGCCTTTTCATACTATACATGCCCTGACATTTCAGAAATCCTGAAATACATACATACCTCTCACCGACTTTTCAGTGCCTTGAAGACCTCAATAAAGAGTGAGGGTCAAAGAAATACCTTCGCTACATTGCCATTCTGGAAACAACCAAAATCACTAGTATTACTGTTGGTCTGGTTTTCACAATCAGAAATAATGTGGCTGTGTACACATACTTTATTCAATTGCATTTTACATTTATGAGCACTGTTTGCTTTCAAAATATTTAAAAATCATAAAATATGTTGGAGAAATGTTGGGAGCCATAATAAAGGATTAAATTCCTGTAATCCCATCAGCCAGAGGAAAAAACAATGTTAGTAATAGGCTTATTATATATTTCCTCCCTACATTAAAAATTATGCAATCAGTAAACATTATATGATGTTATATACTTATTTTCCCCTCATTTGTTTATAGTGGCCCTGTTTTATGCTATTGAATATTTTTGAAAAGTTTTTAACATCTACATAGTATTCCAACATATAGAGCAAACTTTATCCATCTCCTTATTTTAAACATTTATTCTGTTTTCTTTCTAATTTATGTAATTATATACACATCTTAGAATCCATATTTGTCTCAAACTCTCAAACCCATTACCATTGAGTTGGTTCCAACTCATAGAGACCCCATAGAACAAGGCAGAGCTGCCCATAACTGTGAGTTTCCAAGATTGTACCTCTTTACAGGGGCGGAAAGCCTTGTCTTTCTCCCTTGGAGCAGCTGGTAGTTTCAAACTGCTGACCTTGTGGTTAGCAGCCCAATACATAAGCACTACACCACCAAGGCTCCTTATTTGTCTAGTACTTGAAATATTATTGCAAGCTGTCTCCCATTTTATTCCCTTGGTAGGGAAAAAACAGTTAAAGCAATCTCTCTTCTCATTTTACTCAACATGAAACTCCGTCTTAGGGCTAGTCTTTCTCCTTTCTCAAGCAATATTATCTTTGAGTAAGGTCCATACTTCTAGAGCATCTCTGTAGCAAAAAAAAAAGTTATTTAAGCCAGTTCCATGCCTTCATAAATTCATAATGCTACATTTTAGCATTAGCAAAAATCGAAAGCCCTAAGTTTAAAACTCAACCAGAAGACAAGTAGGCGAACATTTATTTCATTTCATTATCTCTATCCCCAGGGCCCATCCTCTGGCACGATCTCAGTGCTCTGCTTCCATTCATTAGACCTTCAGTATCTGTCAATGATTCCATGCTCAGCAAATAAACAGAGAAGCTGGATTATAAGAATGTGGAGCCAGGCTTAGAGGATGTTTTATACACAACCCGTGATACACAGGTGACACCACCTTGTTTGCTAAAAGTGAGGACTTGAAGCACTTGCTGATGAACATCAAGGACTTTAATCCTTCACTATGGATTACAACTCAACATTATAAAGACCCAAATCCTCTCAACTGGACCAGTAGGTAACATCATGATAAATGGAGAAAAGGTTGAAGTTGCCAAGGATTTTGTCTTGCTTGGACCCACAATCAATGATCGTGGAAGCAGCAGACAAGAAAAATTTTAAATGCGTAGCATTAAGTAAATCTGCACAAGACCTCTTTAGAGTATTGAAAAGCAAGGAGGTTACTTTGAGGACTGAGTTGTGGCTGACACATCATGGTATTTTAAATTGCTTAATATGCATAGGAAGGCTGGAGATTGAAGAAGGACCACTGAAGAATGGATGCATTTAAATTATGGCTCTGGAGAAGAATATTAAAAGTGTCATGGACTTCTAAGAGGACAAACAAATATCTTGGAAGAAGTATGGCCAGCGTGCTCCCTAGAGGCAAGATGGCCTCGTCTCACATATTGCTAAGAGAAACCAGTCCCTGGAAAAGGACATCATACTTGGTAAAGTAGTGGGACAGCGAAGGAGAGGAAGGCCCTCAACAAGATGGGGTCATGATGGATCAGAACAGCCTTGAAAGTGCCCATCAACAACAGTCCAAAACTGTGATTTAGCTTGAAATACATTTATAGAGGACTTATACCTGCTTTCGTAAGTGTGTGTGCTATGGTACATATTGTTTTTACACTGAGAATTTAAAGTTCAAGTATTGTAGTATAGACGTAGGGGTGGCCACATCTGACCTTCTCTGGTTTCCCTATTGCCACAAGCCAAAGGTCAGACATGCCTCCACTCTCCATCTTTCTTTACCTGTGACATTCTACTTATATATTGGGTTTAATAATACTTTAATAAGTCATTGCAGTGGCCATTCTGAACTCACAGACAAAACTCGGTTTAGTAGGGAAGTTAATAGGTGACCCCAAGTCAGGATCAGTGTACAGTACACATTAAGGATATAGTTACTGGTTCACAGCAGCACCTCTCCTTAGCCAGTAGCCAGGTTGCTCTCTGGACCCAGCTTCTTAGCCATGTGGTCCTTAGCCGTATGGGCTAGGAGCTAGCCTGCTGCTCTGTCTCGTAGTGTCATAGTCTTGGTGCTGCTCATCTAGTGACCCATGGTCTTTGGGCCATAGCCTCTGATGCCTCTCACCTGGGCCTCTGCCACTTTAGATGGAGATTCCGAACATGCGCCACTGGGGCCTGGCTTCATTGATAGTGCTAGGATTTCTAGCTACTCCTAAATCCTCTTGCTGGTTCATCCTTAGAGTTGCAGTGGCAACTAAAACGGACTAATCCTCTCTATGAGTGTTATACACAGCCTGTGTGCATGGTCCCACTCAGTCATTTGGTGAAAGTTAGAGAGACGTGGATAGAAGAGGCATTTTAAGAAATTTCACTCCACCGCAGTAAACAAGTACAGAAATAAAATGTAAGGTTTGAACTAGTAAATTCATTGAAAAACCACAATCTGCTATCTAGTTTAACTTTTTTATAGCATGCTATCCTATTTCAGTTAACATCTCATCCCGCATTAGTGTTGATAATTTTCCACCCACTAAATGAAATCAGATGTGACATACTGCTCTAAAATTGTTCTCCAAAAGTAAAATGAATGAGTTTGAAAAAATATTTTCCATTTAGTAGCTTTCTCTGGGGAGATGAAGAAGGCTTCTATTGTGTCCATTTGATTTATAATAATGTCAATTTGGAATATCAAAGAACACCTATATTCTAGGCTGTAGATATTAGAGTCATGTGTGGTAAACTAAGTGAAGAAAGAGATCTAGGAAGTCATATAATCCAACTCTCACTCTATAGATAGGAAAATGAAACTAAGCATATTCAAACATGTTTACTACTAAGAACAGCAAGGTTCTCAAACACTGTATTTTGGTTGTCAGGATATGGATGCTAGGAAAAGTACCGTATATGGCCAATGCAGGTCAACGAACGCAAGAAATTTGATTTGGATCTAAGTATACATTTTACCTTTATACTTAGGGAACGATCCAATCCATCCACCTTTTCATGTTATCTCAGACATAAAAGGTAAATGCCTACATGCAATAAAATCCAAGTGAGGAGAAAAGTTGTAATTTGACAAACTACAGAACTGACCAATTCCTTTGGGGGAAATAGCTACATGTGTCTAAATGTATACTAGCCCCCCTGTCACTGAGATAAGTCCAACTCACAGCATGCCTCTAGGGCAGAGCAGAACTGCTCTGTTTCTGAGGCCAAAACCTTTATGAGCCTCCTCTTTCTTATTTAAGAATTACCTTCACCTCTACCCTTTTCTCCTAAATGCCCCCCACCACACACACCCCCACCCCCCAAAAAAACCAGCAACTACCAGCAACCCTGTTGTCATTGAGTGATTTCGATTCCTAGGTTATAAGTCATTTTTCTCCTGTAAAGGGCCCGGTGGGCTTGAATCTCAGCCCAGTGCTGAGTCACTGTGTGCCACTAGAGCTCCGGCTTCAGCCCTTACGACACAGTGCTTAATCAACACATAAGAATAACCCACTCGGCTGAAATGCCTCAATTATCCCCAGGCACATTTTCAAGTGTCCCCTTTACATATTAGAAGACTTGTGGTTTAGTTTAAGAAAACCAATAGTCAAACACAAAACAAGACGCATGTACAGTTGTGTTTTAGGGTTACAAGAGCATCAAGTTACCTTTTAACTACACTATGTATGAATGTTTGGAAAATATTTCACTCTTTATACAACAAAGCTATCATTCACCAAAATGATAGTAAGTGTAAGGGTAGTTTTACCTTGACGTATAGAGTTGCTGAGTCAAAATCAGCTTGGTGGCAATGATTTCGAGTTTCTGTCTGATTTCATGTTATTTAGAATGATTGCAAAAGGCAAATAATAATACTACCTGATCAATTTTCTTTGGCAATCTAGTCATTAGAAAACTTTGTAGAACAATCTAAATGTTGTGTACTCTCAATGAGAATGGAAATGACCTAGAAACTGATAACTTTGCAATCACTAGAAATTGCTTTTATATGTAGGTCAGGCAACTTCAATGTTGCCGGAAGAAGATGTGAATGAAGAAAGAGGAACGAGGATAAATGACACTTCGTTTAACTATTTGAAAATCCATTATAGAAAACAGTATTATGCTATGATAGTCCTATTTTGACAGCTCAGCAATTCATTAAATGTATTCTGTTATTTCCTTCATAAGACCTCTATTCAGTTGATGTCTTTTCTTTTTTACTCTAATATGGTAAAGTACATTGATTTTTGAAACCTAAACCAAACTTCTATGGTGAGATCAGTGTAATTCACCATATTATCTTTTTTATATAGTGTCAAGAATTTTAATAACCCTAGTCACTTTTCACCCCAGAAAAATAAAGAACATCCTTTGTGAATTGGTAACCCAACTCGTCTTGATGCCTTGGGAACCTAAAAGCCCACAAGCCCAGTGACTTGTTCATTTCAGTTATCTGCCTGTTTTAATCCAAGCTTCATTAAACATAATGATTTGTAGTTTTCCTTTATGTTTGTGTTTGATACCAAGATAATGCTGACTTCAACAATGAAATGGGAAGTATATCTTCTACAAAAGACTAGGTGTTATGAACTCGCCTAGATTTTATCTCAAAAAACCCCCAAAACAAACTCACTGCCATTGAGGCAATGCTGACTCACGGTGACCTCCTGCGGGTTTCCCAGACTATAACTGTTTAGAAGCAGAAAGCCCAACCTTGCTCCTAGTGGAGCTGCTGGTAGTTTAGAACTGCCAACCATGCAGATAGCAGCTCAGCGTGAGACCACTACACCATCGGGGCTCCTTTTGTTTATTGGGGAGTGTCTTAATATGACCCTCCTTCTAAAAGATGGTTTTGCTAAACACTGTATTCTTTGTTGATAATTATTTTTTGAAAAGCACCATAACTGCCATTTCATTGCAATCTGCCTCCAAAGTGTTTGAGGCAAAAATAACAATTAATCTTGCTGAGTCCTTTGTACATAACTTCGCTTTTCTCTTGTTGCTTTCAGGATTGTGTCTTCAGTTTTTGAGAGCTTGACTATGAGTCTTGGTGTGAAGCTCTTTGAGTTTATACTACTTGGAGTTTGTTGAGCCTTTTATAGATTCATATCCTTTATCAGATTGAAAATTCTTTTACCATTATTTTTTCAAATATCCTTTCTGACCCTTTCTCTCCTCTCCTGAGATTCTCATGATGTGTTTGTTTGATGGCATATGACATTTTCATTATCCTGTACTGTGTACAGGCCTGAGCAAACTTTCTTGTTCCTAGCCTCCAGGATTTAGACTGCCTTATAATCTTTCAGTTCTTGTGTCTATTTATTTATAGCCTCTTTACTTGTAGCCTTCCTTTTGTCCCTTCATCATCTTCCTGATGTTCTTTAGTTCTTTAGTACTTTTTTCTAGTTCCTTGAGCTTACGATTGTTCTATTTTCCGATAAGTTAATTTGCACTTTCAAAATATTTCTCTTCCTTTGTCTTGTTCAGTTCAATCACACATCATTTCCAGTTTCTCTAAGTGCTTGGTTGATCTTTTGGTGTTGTATCTGAGACATTGTAATTTTATAAGGTGTTAGCTTTCTCTTTTCTCACAAATACACAGTGCTTTCAGCAGTGCTAATTCCTGAAAGAGACCCTGAAGACGGGAACAACCTTCAGACGCAGCTGACTGCTCTTTCCCTTACCTCTGGTTCAGACCAGCCTCAGGATTCTGTCTTTCAGCAGCTCCGGGATGGATCAGAAAATACACACTAAACAATATAACCTTAGACAGGGCACGGCTTTAAATCGTAATATGCAACATGAACAATCCCCGAGCAAAATCTGCCCTATTTCCCCCCACCCCCACCCTCACCCCCACCCCCAAGTCAGAGATTGGAGCATTTCCAGTGCATAGGAGGACTCTGTATTGGCTGGGGTCGTGGGTTTATCTGGGTCCTACTGCAGCCATCCATCTGTAGTACCAGGTGGGGGAGGAGCAGAAGCACTCTAGATAGTCAGCCAGAGAGAGATGTTCTATTTATTTTGGAGCTTGTGGTCAGGGCTTTTTCCAGTGATCATGTAAGCTATGAGTTGGCTGAGGGTGTGATGACACTATAGAGATGGTGTAAGGAGTAAAGTCATAGAGCAAAGTCATTGAAATTTTCGTGTGCTGATGAGGCACCTCTCAAAATGAGAAGAAACAACTGCAAACATCTAATAATTAGAACTTAGAATGAATGAAATATGAATCTAGGAAAATTGGAAGCCATCAAAAATGAAATAGAATGCAGAAAGATCTCTATCATAGGTGTTTGCTGAAATAGACTGGCATTGGCCAGTTTGAATCATGCAGTCATATGGATTATTATGCTGAGAATGACAGTTTAAAGAGGAATGACATTGTGTATTCAGCATCAAAAAAGACATTTCAAGATTTATCTTGATGTTTACTGTTGTCTATCCACATACAAGAAAATACAATCTACATAACTGTTATTCAAATTTAGGAACCAACCTCTTTGGCTGGTGATGCAGAAATTGATGAATTTTACCAAGATTCTATTGTCAAAATATTGAAATGATGTAGGAAACATCAAAAGAAGATGGAAACAAACAAACAAAAATGATGGAAAGAATACACAGAATCACTGCACCAAAAACAACAAGGTGACATTCAGACATTTCATGAAGTAGCATATGAGCAAGAACTATTGATACTGAGTGAAGAAATCAAAGCTGTAATGAAAGCATTAACCAAAGACCAAGGCTCCTAAAATTTATGGAATATCAAACGAAATGTTTCAACAAGGTGATGAAACACTAGAAGCATACACTAGTCTCATGCCAGAAATTTGGAAGATAGTAAGCAAATTTCCTGGAAGAGATCCATATTTGTAGCCATTCCAAAGAAAGTTGACACAGTAGAATGCTCAAGTTATAGAAAAGTATCATTAATATCACATGCAAGTAAAATTTTGCTGAAGATCATTCAACAATGGGTTCAAGCCAGATTCAGAACAGGCATGGAACAAGTGATATCATTGCTAATCTCAGATGGGCCTTGTCTGAAAGCAGAGAATATCAGAAAGATGTTTACTTGTGTTTTGTTGGCTATGTAAGAGTGCTGGACTGTGTGCTTAACAAACCATGGATGGCTGAATTCCAAAACACCTAATTGTGCTCCCGTAGAACATGTACATGAAACAAGAGGCAGCTGTGTGAACAAAACAAGGAAATACTGCATGGTTTAAAATAAGGAAAGATGTGTGTCAGGGTTGTGTCCTTTAACCATACTTGTTTAGTCTGTATGCTGAGCAATTAACACTGGCCAACACACATTTTGGTGCCTCAAATGTTAGGCTTGTTTCTAGGTATATTTGACCTGCTGATTTCAAAACTGGTAACACCTTTCTCTTATCAGTATAGTCTTTGAGATACAGAACATATGCCAATACCACTCTTCACCCTGCTCACCCACAAAAAAAGCAGGATATTTTAATGTAGCATTTGATAGCCCAAGACAGAAAAAGTGCACACAGACTTTATTTAGTTGGTGTGTACTAAATATTTTAGTTCATGTTATGCTTCACATGGTGTCCTCTGATCCAAAGATATATTTGAGCAGTAAAAATTACATGAACTTGGAATTTTCCCCCATTTGTACAACAAATAAGGAGCCCTGATCGTGTAGTAGTTTGTGGCTTTGACTTAAGCACATGGTCAGCTATTCGAACCGTCTAGCCATTCTGCAAGAGAAAGATGTGACTTTCTAGTCCCATAAATTTAGAGGGTCATAAACTCATAGGAGAAGTTCCATTTTGTCCTGTGAGGTCACTATGACTTGTAATCGAGTGGCTGGTATGAGTTTGGACAATAAATAGAGATGCAAATGTTCTGAAACCCCAGAGGCGTTTAGACTCCTTTCTTAAAATTAAAATGTTCTAGTCCTATCATACGGTGGCATAATTTCTCAGCTTGTGCACAGAAATGTTACAATTTTTCTTATAAAGAAGCCTGGAGTCAGATTCACCTTTGAAGTATTTAATATTAATTATCCAATGACTTCTACATATTGAAATAGATTCTAAAATGTTTATTGCATAATTTGAAGAAAATTTTAGATCTTCAAAATATTTATAATTGCTATGATGTCTTACATGTTCGATATTCTCTATTACCCGATGTGTCTTTTCCATTTTTAAAATTTTCCATTCTCAAGTTGAGTTTTGACTGTGCAGTATCCAACTTGTACTACCTCCTTCCCATACCAAGAAGAAAATCCTGTTGCCATCTAATGGATTGTAACTCATAGTGACCCTATAGGACAGAGATGTGTTTCTCCTTAGGGTGTCTAAGCATTTGAATCTTTCAAAAGCTGCAGAGCAACTGGTGGGTTCAAACCTCTGACCTTACGATTGGCAGCTCAATATGTAACCAATGAGCCACCAGAGCTCCATATACAGCTTCCCATGGAAGTCCCTTAATACCTAATTCTTTATAAGAATACTTTTACCTTTATTTTCTTACCCTGAAAATATAATGGAACACTACACATAAGAAACTAGAGCTTGCTGGGCCGGCCCCACTCCCAACTATGTGGACACCTCCCCACCTCCAGAAGAATGCACTTCAGAGGACAGCACTGAAGCTACAGGTTAGGGAGAGGGGCATGTGTGATTAGAGCACACAGGCGAAACAGAAAGATGGAGAGTGAGGAGAACTCATCCTGGCCCTCCAAGCCCCAAGGATGATATTCCTGCTTAGAGCAGACTTTCCACAAAGAGGATCATAGGGCCGGCCCCACCACGAGACACGACATCTCTCACTGACCCATAGTGCTATGGGGGACAACACTGGAGATACAGTGTGGGAATTGTGCCCATCACACTGGGGCAAAACACCAAGTGCATGCAACAGAGCAGCAAGGGGAGTAAAGCAGCAAAGTCCCCAGGGAATACCAAAAATAGACTTTGGGGACAGTGTGGCACCATCAGACTTGACTGGAAAACACTAAAGATAAAAAAAAAGCGGACTTGGAACTACTTATAGGCGTTTCCTTTTTTGTCACTGGCTTTCTTTTTGTTGTTGTTATTAAAAATCAATGGAGAGAAGGGTGTAGGAAGCCCAGTGGGACTTCATCAATGGCAATGTAACAGCAAGGAATTCATAAACTCGAATGAAGGTCGAACATCTTTGTGGGACAAGAGGAAAATAAAGAGAAATAGAGGAAAGAACCAGGAGTCAAAGGACATTTATAGAGGTCTAAATACAGACATGTACATATGTAAATATATTTTTATATGATGATGGGGAACTAGATCTATGGGCATATATTTATAAGTTTAGTATTAAGGTAGCAGATGGACATTGGGCCTCCACTCAAGTACTCCCTCAAAGCAAGAATACTTTGTTCTGTTCAACTGGCATTCCATGATGCTCACCTTCCTGACCATGATTGCTGAAAACAAAGCAGGTACATAAGCAAATGTGGTGAAGAAAGCAGATGGTGCCCTCAACACAACACTTTGTTCTAATAATCTGGCATTCTGTGATGCTCACCTTCCCGACATGATTGCTTAAGAAAAATAAGTGCATAAGCAAATGTGATGAGAGCTGAAGGTCCCCAGCTATCAAAATACATAGTGTCTGGGTTCTCAAAGGGTTGAAGATAAACAAGTGGCCATCTAGCGGAGAAGCAACAAAGCCCATGTAGAAGAAGCACACCAGCCTGTGTGATCATGAGGTGTCAATGGGATAAGGTATCAGGCATCTAAGACCTACCTAGAACAAAATCATACAATGTGAATGGGGGGGGGGGGAACGGATGAGGAGTGGAGACCCAAAGCCTATCTGTAGACAATTGGACATTCCCTCACAGGATGACAAGGAAGAGATGACCCATTCAGGGTTCAGTATAGCACTGATGAAATACAACTTTCCTCTAGTTCTTTAATGCTTTCTCCCCCCACCCCCTGCCCGCCTCCTCTATCCCGACCTCAGTTCTACCTTACAAATTGGATTAGACCAGAACATGCACACTGCTACAGATAAGAGCCCGGAACACAGGGAATCCAGGATAGATAAACCTCTAGGGGCCAACAACGAGAATAGAGACACCAGGAAGATTAAAGGGAAGGTGGGAGGAGAAAGGGGGAATTGATCACAAGGATCGACCTATCACCCTATCTCAGGGGGGATGACCAGAAGAGTGAAGGGTGCCACGACGATATAAGATATGGAAATAATAACGTATAACTTATCAAGAATTCATGAGGGAGGGGGAAGGGAAGGAAAAAAATGAGGAGCTGATACCAAGGGCTCAAGTAGAAAGAAAATGCTTTGAAAATGATGATGGCAACATATTTACAAATGTGCTTGACACACTGATTGAATGTATGGATTGTGATGAGATGTAAAAGCCCCCAATAAAAGTATTTGATAAAAATAAATAAATAAAAGAAACTAGAGCTGATGTAGTCTGTCAAATATTTCCTGAATGAGTGCCCCACACAACCCCAGGAACAAGCCCCAAAACCTAGACACCAAGAAGAATTGTGTCTTCAGCAAAGCTGAATGATATGAAGATGAAGCATCAGGATTGGAAGAGGTCTTGCTAACAACATGTGATAAGGAGAAGACATGCCCTGCCTGCTTACAGTAATGAGGACTTGAAGCACTTGATAAAGATCAAGGATTGCTGCATTCAGTATGGGTTACAACTCAGTACAGAAAACAAAAATCTTAACAGGACTAATAGGTAACATCATGAAAGACGAAGAAAAGATTGAGGATTTCATCTTGCTGTATCCACAATCAATTCTCATGGCAGCAGCAGTCAGAGATCAGAGACAAATTGTATTGGGTGAATCTGCTGCACAAGACCTTTTTAAAGTTCTGAAAAGCAAGGAGGTTACTTTGAGAACTAAGGTGAACTTGACTCAAGCCATGGTATTTTCAGTTGCTTCATATGCATCTGAAAGTTGGACATTGAATAAGGAAGACCAAAGAAGAAATGATGCATTTGAATTATAGTGCTGACAAAGAATATTCAAAGTATCACTGACCCCCAAAGGAACAAACAAATCTTTCTTAGAAGTACCTTGGAAGTAAGGATGGCAAGACATCGTCTCACGTGCTTTGGACATGTTATCAGGAGAGACTGGTCTCTAGAAAAGGACACCATACTTAGTACAGCAGAGGAGCAGCAAAAACGAGGAAGACCTTCAATCAACTGGACTGACACAATGGCTACAAAAATGGGCTGACACGCAGTAACTGTAAGGACGGCGCAGGCCTGGGCAGCGTGTCCTTCTAGTCTACACAGGGTCACCGGCTGGGAATTGGCCCAACAACATTCTTCGTGTCGTTCCGCTTCTTGTATTGTATGTTCAACCTATACACTGAATAAGTATGGTGAGTGGCCAGAGCACTAATGCAACCTTCTGGATTTTAAACCATGCGGCTCCTTCTTCAACTTGAAATAACTTCTCATGGTCTTCTACATAAGAAGTGCTCTGGAATTCCCATTCTTTCCAATGTTATCCATAACTTGAGCTCCGTACAGTTGAATGCTTTTGTGGTGAAATTCTTCAATTTCTGCATCACTAGCTTTAGTGGTTGGTGGATAAATTTAAATAAAAGTTGTATTGACTGGATTTTTTTTGTATGTGGATGGATATTAACCTATCACAGACAGCACTGTACTTCAAGATAGATCTTGGAATGTCCTTTATGACAATGACTACAATGCTATTCCTCTTGAATCTATCATTCTCAGCATAGTCAACCATATAACTGCTTAATTCAAACTGGCCAGTTTTCTAGCCCATTTCAGCTAACACCTACAATATCCATTTTCATGCATTTTATTTCATGTTTGATGGCTTCCAATTTTTCTGGACTCACTCTTCATACCAAGTTCCAATTATTAGTAGATATTTCCAGCTGTTTCTTTTCATTTTGAGATGTGCCCCAACAGCAAATGAAAATCCAAATGGCTTTCCTATTGAAGACTTTACTACTCCACCTCATTATAGTCAACTCGACTTAGAGAGGGCATCTCTTCCTTCCAATCTGAGGGATTCATTTTCTGGCACTATCTCTGACAATGCTTGTGTTAGACAGGGTTCTCTACAGAGATAAAACCAGATTGCTGATAATTTTATATAGATATAGATATATAGCACAAGAATTGAACTGTTACATTATATACAGATAGATAGATAGATAATACAAGAAATGAACCGTTAAATTATAAAGCAGTACAAGTGGCTCAGTGCAACTCACTCCGTGAGAGAATTGTGAGACAGTGGCAGTCCTTCAAGTCTTGAGAGCCGCCAGATAGTCCTCTATAGAGAGAGGTAGGCCGTCCCAGCACAGGCAGCAAATAGCAAGGCAGGTCAACAACGGCCAGCCAGGAGACAGCAGTCGGTGGAAGATAATGAAGATAATAATTTATAATTTATCAAGGGGTCACGAAGGGAGGGAGGGAGGGAGGGAGGGAAAAAAGAGGAGCCGATCCCAAGGGCTCACTAGAAAGTAAATGTCTAGAAAATAATATCGGGTGCTCATGCAACTCATCACAATGCATACGTATATCAATTGTGTAAAGCACATTTGTACATGCATTACCCTCATCATTCTCAAAACATTTGCTCTCCACATAAGCCCCTAGCATCCGCTCATTTTCCCCCTCCCTCCCAACTCCCCCTTCCCTCATGAACCCTTGATTTATAAATTTTGTCATCTTACACTGTCCAACGTCTCCCTTCACCCACTTTTCTGTTGTCCATCTCCAAGGAGGTTTTATGTAGACCCTTGTAATCAGTTCATCCTTTCTACCCCACCTTCCCTCCACCTTCCAGGTATCGCCACTCTCACTACTGGTCCTGAAGAGATCATCCACGCTGGATTCCCTGTGTTTCCAGTTCCTGTCTGTACCAGTGTACATCCTCTGGTCTAGCCAGACTTGTAAGGTAGAATTGGGAACATGATAGTGGGTAGAGGAAGCATTTGAAGAACTAGAGGAAAATTGTATGTTTCATCTTTGCTACCCTGTACCCTGACTGGCTTGTTTCCTCCTCGCAACCCTTCATTAAGGGGGTGTCTAGTTGACTACAGATGGGCTTTGGGTCTCCACTCTGCACTCAACCTCATTTGCAATGATATGATTTTTTGTTCTTTGGTGCCTGATACCTGACCCCTTTGACAGGCTGGTGTGCTTCTTCCATGTGGGCTTTGTTGCGTCTGAAGACTTTAAGTCTTTTATGGAAGCAGATGGTCTCATCTATTTCTGATGCATTATCTAGCCATTAACTTTTTGGTTAGCAGACCAATGCTTAATCCACAGCATCACCATGACTCATTGGACAGTGGATAAAAGAGGTCTGAAAAAGAATTGGTAGGTGCTGTAGAGTCGGTTCCGTCATAGCAACCCTATGTACAGAAGAGCAAAGCACTACCCATCGTGTTCCATCCTCACAATCGTTGCTGTATCTACTGCGACAACCACTGAGAATTCATTTGGCTGCGGTTCTTCCTCTTTTTGCTGCCCCTCTACTTTACTAACTAGATGTCTGTCCTTCTCCAAAGACTGGTCTCTTCTGATAACATGTCTTAAGTGTGTGAGACAGTCTCAACAATCCTCGCTTCTATGAAGCATTGTGAGAATTATCTTCATGATAAATTTTTACTTGTGTATGAATATTGTTCAAACATTTCCACATTTTGTTGGATCACCTGTCTTTGGAACGGGCACAGAGCTGGATCTCTTCTAAACAGGTAACTATCTTCCAAATTTCTTGACAAAGAACAGTAAGCACCGTTAGCACTGCTTTAGTTTGTTGGAATATTTCGATTAGTGTTCCACCAATTCCTGGACCCTTCCTTTTGGCCCCTACCTCCAGTGTAGCTTGAATTTCCTTCACTACCATTGGTTCTTGATCATGTGTTCCCTCCTGAAATGGCTCACCATCAACCAATCCTTTTTGCAACATTGACTCTTCATCTTCCTTTCATATTCTGCTGATGCTTCCCACATCAATTAATAACAAGGCAGAGTACTTCAATAATGCAACTCGGGGATTGCATTTTTTTAATTCTGTTCTAGAAAAAATGTCTTTTCAGCTTGAAAAATGGCAAGCATGTTTTTATTCCACAGGTTTACAGATGGCATCTTTATTGATTGCCCAGTCATTCCTTCCCTGTTACTGGTGGCTTTAGAACTTAGCTCACCCCCAGCCCTCTGCCTGCGTACCTTGAACAGTACAACCTTTACAATCACTTTACCTCATTCAGCAAACTGTATCCTTAACATTCTGCTAACCAGAAAACTACTTCACAGCCTAGAATCTAATACACTGACGCCTGACCACCCCACTTACCCTCCCAATTCCTCACTCTTATTACTCTAACTCACCTGCTTTTCACCTCCATTCCTCTCATGTCACCTTTCAAGCTACGATGTCCCATATCACTCCGTATCTTTTCCCTGTCTTAAGAAGATAACAACCACTGTCTGCTGCTATTAACCTTGAGCTTTAGGCAATTGCCTCTCTTATTACAGAACATATATTTTATATACCATTATGTCAACTCAAACTTGCTGCTTCACCTATGAGTTTTTTTATGCTTTATCAGAGAATATCCCAGTTACGAACCCCCTCAACTTCATGTACTACATTTACAGACAACCATCACCTCCATCCTTCTAGCTTAGGGGAATAGGTATCCATTCTCTAATTTCATTACACCCTGGATTATAAACCTCATGTCCTACAGAATCTAGATTCACTTTTATTCCTCCTTTATAAAAGATTATTTATTGACTTACTCTATAATTTAGAAACATGGTAAACTTCTCTGGTCTCATAAACCTTTATTATTCTTTCTCTCTGCTTTGAAGAATGAAGAGCATTTAAGTAACACACTGTATTCTATATATTATATAGCTATTGTACACCATGAAACCTATTAGTTTTTAGTATGAATTATGCATGGGATATGTAAGTGCATATTATTTATGTAGAACATTATAATGCAAAAATATAGTAAATCTATTGTACTATTTATCAATTTTAATATGCCTTTCCACCTAACAGACAGGATTTTGGCATCATTTTAATGCAAATATTACAGCAAACATTAAGCCAAACCAAGCTCATTGCCATCAAATGGATTCTGATTCACAGTGAGCCTATAGGACAGTGTAGAACTGAACCATGAATTTCCAAGGCAGTCCAGTCAGAATACTTCATAAAATCAAGGATGGCAAGTCTTAGTCTAACATACTTTAGATACACCTGTCCTTGGAAAAACACTTACGCTTAGTAGAGAGGGTGAATGTAAAAGAGGAAAAATCTTACTGAGATGGATTGACATACTGGCTGCAACAATGGGCTCAAACATAATTCTGAGACTGGCACACTCTGAATTTCATCCTTCAATTTTCTCTAACGTATTTTATAAATAGGAGGGAAACTGCTCAAAGTTTGCAAGTATGGTTTTAAGGGAAAAGTAAAGCTATGTATAGAATTTTTTTTTTGTATAGAATATTTTTTGTCAAGTTTTTTTTTTACTGTTGTGAGTCTTTTATTTAGTGATCTGTTCACTTTCTTCTTTTCTAATGGGTATTTTCAAATTATTTACATCAGATTGTGTTATTTGGAGTTGGTGGTGTACATTTTATTTTTAGAAATTTGTTCACTTCTAGGTTTTCATATTTGCAAAAGTACAATTCTTCTTTGTAATCAGTTTTACTTTTTGCATCAATATGGTCTATGGTGAAAGTGTCAATTCATTTCTTTTTTGTGCTATTTTAGTCTTCTTTTTTTTTAACATTTTATTAGGGGCTCATACAACTCTTATCACAATCCATACATATACATACATCAATTGTATAAAGCACACCGTACATTCTTTGCCCAAATCATTTTCAAAGCATTTGCTCTCCACTTAAGCCCTTTGCATCAGGTCCTCTTTTTTTTCCCCCTCCCTCCCTGCTCCCCACTCCCTCATGAACCCTTGATAATTTATAGATTGTTATTTTGTCATATCTTGCCCTATCCAGAGTCTCCCCTTCTCTGCCGTTCATCTCCCTGGGAGGAGGTCACATGTGGATCCTTGTAATCAGTTCCCCTTTTCCAACCCACTCACCCTCCACTCTCCCAGCATCGCCCCTCACACCCCTGGTCCTGAAGGTATCGTCCACCCTGGATTCCCTGTGCCTCCAGCTCCCATATGCACCAGTGTACAACCTCTGCCCTATCCAGTCCTGCAAGATAGAATTCGGATCATGGTAGTTGTGGGGAGGAAGCATCCAGGATTTGGGAAAAAGCTGTGTTCTTCATCGGTACTACCTCGCACCCTAATTAACCCATCTCCTTTCCTAAACCCCTCTATGAGGGGGATATCCAGTGGCCGACAAATAGGCTTTGGGTCTCCACTCTGCACTTCCCCCTTCATTCACTATGATGCCTTATACCTGGTCCCTTTGGCACCTCATGATCGCACAGGCTGGTGTGCTTCTTCCATGTGGGCTTTATTGCTTCTGAGCTAGATGGCCGCTTGTTCACTTGTCAAGTTCTTAATAACGAACATTGAAGTATCAATAATTAAAAACTGAACTGCATGTACAAAGGGGCTTCAAAAAGAGTAGAAAATTCCATTATATATTAAATCAATGTTTCCATGAACTTTTTGAAGTCTCTTATTTTACTTTTAAAGAACTCAACTTTAGGAATTTCAACTTTATATAAAAGGAAATCTGAACATAACGGTAAATAGGAGATTCAGTTGCATACTACAAGGATTTGCTAGGAAAAAGTTTAATATGCAGTGTATTACATTACATTGTCTTTAGTTTACTGCAGTTAATCCACATCAGTTTAGGACTGTTTTGTCGATGGTATAAACTTCTAGTTGTAAAAAATTCTCTATGGTTATAAAGATACATCCTTCAGTATGGTGAAAATTATCTGATCTAATAACTCTTTATATAGAAAGGTGAAATGAATTTAATCTTCTCATCAGACCTGTCTCGTTATTTTTAAGAGTTTCGTTAAAATTGCGCCTTGTATTATTGTCCATAGTTGAATGGGTCAAAGCTTAATAAAAGTATGGGGTCATCAAATAACTTAAATATTGACAGCAAAATTTTTTTAAATTAAATTAAAAACATAGGGCCTAATCCTCCAACAAGAAAGAAAAAGTGTTCCCACAAGAGGTATATCCTGTCTACCTATTTATTAAATTATTCTTTCAGAGATGCCTTAACAAGTTACTTTGCTTTAAATACATGTTTCTTAGTAAAAAAAGTGAATGTGCCAGGTAAATCTATAGAGACAATAACTAGATGAATAGTTTCTTAGGGTTATGGCAGAGGAGCTTGGTGTTAATTGGCGAGCTAATAACAATGAGTCCAGGAATGAAGAAAATGTTCTAACATTTATTGTAGTAATGATTGTATACTATTAATTCATTGAATTTTATGGTATGTGAATTATATATCATTAAAATTGTTTAAATTAAGGGATAGGGGGAATTGCTGCATTTATTTTCTCCTTATTTACCCATAGATCAGTGCTATCAAATCTTGGTTCTCTACCTTCCCCTGCTTCCAGGATCAGGTTTACCCTAAGTCAGGATATTGCTGGAGAAGGTCATAAACTGCAAATTTTAGGTTTTTTAAATTCAATGTAAAGGTTAGTTTATTAAAACAGGTCAGACTGTTAATCAAGCTTTCTATTTAGAGGTTCTGAAAAGATTGTGTAACAGTGTTATACAAGGCCTGATTTGTGACAGGGAACTGGTTTTGCCACCACAACAATGCACCTGCTCACGCAGCCATCTCAATGTGATTTAGGCAAAAAACAGTGTGCCTCTCTTGCCTCACGCACCTGACACACAAGAAGGGACTTGAAGGACAGTGATTTGATAACTTAAAAGAAATGAAGGGGGGAAAAATGAGGCAGGTGCTGTCAGCCATCCAAACAGATGAGTTTCTAAGAATGGAATCACAGATTTGACAAATTTATTAATGGAGAGTGTTTTGAAGATGATAAGGTTGTTTTGTAAAAAATTTAAATACATAGCTTTGGGAGGGAAGAAAATTTTTTTTGGTACTCCCTCATATGTAGTCCTCAATAGTTCAAGAAGGCGTTTCAACAATAGACGACAATAGATGACAATAACCACACACCTGAGAAGGCTAAATTTTCCTCATTTTCCCCCTTATTAAGTTCTTACTGCACTTATATAACTTTTAAATGATGTTAAAAACCATTGCATTTTACATTTCATCTACGTCAGCATTTTCACTAGTTTGAGAAAGTAGATAACTGACACAAATGTGTTTCTCCCTCTTCAGGAATCCTTACTGATAGAGAAAAAAAGTCACACTCCCTAAGAAGTCCTAACCTGTAGATGACTTTTCATTCAGTCTATTTATAGCCAAAATATGGTAATGAAACAGCTCTTCACATAGGGAAAATGGCCTCAAAGCACGGTGCCTACAACATCACAGCTGAAAGATGTTATGTAGGTGTGCATCACTTAAAATCCATGATACATTCTGTGAAATAGGATGCTCTGTGATTTGGACATTATGAGATCCCATTAGAAGTTTATGAGCAACGTCATCACTGCTGCTACTGGAGGAACTGCTGGCAGAGGCCATAGGAAGAGTTGGTGGCAGCAAAAGCAGTACCAGATCACCAAGGTGACAGGATCTGAGAGGGGAGGGGTGCAAAGAGAGAAACTTGTCCACTCTCCACCCACCTACTCACTCGACAAATCTGGAGAGAAAACACCCAGAGGTATATCCTTTGCCTAACCTACCTGTATACCACCTAAGGTCATTTCCTATATGAAGACCTATATAAATTTTCCCCAGTGTAAAGGTTGACATTAAAAATCATGTAAGGCAAAAAGAAACTCTTTTGCCAGTTATTTACATTTATGCGTCATGAAGTACTTAAATTGATCTTTCATTAAAAGAAACTACCCAACTACAAAATAAATTTATGTTTCTAAACAGTAAATTCTCTTTGGATACCTAATTACTTAAAGCATATAATTATGTAATAGTTTTCTAATGCGTTTTTAACATGAACTTGACTACAGGGAAAAGGAATTATCAAAGATACTTACCAAACAAAATATTGTCAACATTTGAAAAAAAAGAGAGAGATGGATTGGATAGGTGAATCTGTGGAATAATTCATCACATTAAAAAAATTTTAATCACATTTCATAAAGGCAAATTTATATAAATGATGTGCTAAAAAAAACCCCAACAAATTCTTGCCACCGAGTCAATTCCAACTCTTAATGACCATATAGGACTGAGTAGATCTGCCTCTTAAGATTTCCAAAGATGTCATCTTTGTGGGTACAGTCTGCTACCTCCTTATTCCACAGAACGGATGGTGAGTTCCAGCTGCAGACAAGGGCTTTTCAGAGCCCTTTAAATGTTGGGTAGGGTCTGATTTCAGTATTAGACTACACGCTGTATCGGACATTTAGTTGTTGGCCATTTTGATGTCTGATAGTTCACAGCCCTTGGCCATCTTGATGTCTGATTGTTCACACCCCTAAAAAATATAGAAAGCACTTTTTAAAAATCAAATTGTTAAAAAATTAAGTTTAATACTATAAAAAATAAAATGTACATTTAAAACAAAGTTTAACATGAACAATTCAAGTAAATATCAAATAAGAAAAATTAAAACTCATTGTAGAAAATAGTTAAGAATCTAAGATAGATTTGGTGAACAGTTAAAACTTAGCAGTTGTTCCCTGCCTCTGATGAATGCTGGACCTCAGCTGGTTCTCAACATTTTCTGTGTTTTTATTTGTTCATATTAGGGTGTATCTCAGAGATGTTATGTCATTGGAGGTCACCCTCTTGAAGTTGTGTTACATTTTTTTGTGTTTCAGTATATGAAACCCAGGATTGATGATTAAGCAGAATGAGGGTTTCGTGGTCGGGGGATACAGTGTTAGCGGGGAAGGTAAAAGGAAAATGGTATCAAGGAGTTCAAGAAGAAAAACAATGTTTGGAAACTGATAGTGGTCGCAATTATACAATTCTGCTTGATGTGATTAGACTATGGAATAATATATGTATTAACTCCCAATTACTAATTTTTAATTGCTACAATTTTAAAAGTCAAATTGATATGAACATGTCTGATGTTCAGAGAGATGATATATTGAGCTTCAGGAATAAATGAATTCAAAAATAAACATTACATAAAGCACTAAAGTCATGTCATCATCACAAGTGCATCATTAGATGTTTTATTACGTGGAAAGAATCTGATGTTTCTTTTGCTCCAAGCCCAATCTGATGGCAATAGCATTCATTTTACTCAGTTATTTTTAAAAGTTCAAAATCTCCTCCCATGAATAGAATTAGTCTCAGCTACATTGCAAGGTTAAATGTTAGTCTTAAGAAATGATTGACACCAAAATGTGTAAATAAACATTTATGAGCAACTCTGGGGGGAAAATATATATATATATATATATATATATATATATATATATATATATATGACAGATTTTAAACTTAAAAATGAAATACAAAGCCTTACTCATAATTTGAGCCCTGGTCCCTGGTGGCACAGTGGTTAAGTTCTCAGCCCCTGACTACAAGGTCAGCAACTCGAACTTACCAGCTCCGGTGCAGGAGAAAACAAGTAGCAGTTCAACTCTGTCCGATAAGACTGTCTTGGTCAAAATTGACTTGAGAATTGTGGGTATTCATAATTTACTTAACTCTGCTATATTTTCTTCTGAGCCATTAATTTTTGCATTTAATTAATGCCCTTGTTAATGTTTTCCTCAGAATCACTCCCCTTACAAGCAGAATCTTGATGCCAGTTTTTTTCTCTCCTCCCTTCCTCCACCCACTGGTAACCATGAATCTTATTTGGTCTCAATACATTAAATGAAACCAAACTCACTGTCATTGAGTCAATTATGACTCATGGCAACTCTACTGAATTTGTCTATTCTAGATTTCATGTGAGTGAGATCAGATAGTACATTACTTGTTCTTTTTTTTTAAAATCATTTTATTAGGAGATCATACAACTCTTTCCACAATCCGTACATACATCATTTGTGTCCAGCACATTCGTACATGTTGTCATCATCATTCTCAAAATACCTGCTTTCTACTTGAGCCCTTGGTATCAGCTCATTTCCCCCCACCTCCCCGCTTCCCCCTAACCCTTGATAATTTATAAATAATTATTATTGTATATCTTATACCATCCGACGTCTCCCTCACCCGGTTCTCCACTGTCCGTCCTCCAGGGAGGAGGTTATATGTAGATCTTGTCATCTGTTCCCTCTTTCTCCCTCACCCTCCCAATATCGCCACTCACATTACTGATCCTGAGGTGTTCATCTGTCCTGGATTCCCTGTATTTCCAGTTCCTATCTGTGTCAGTGTACATCCTCCGGTCCAGCCGGATATGTAAGGTAGAATTGGGATCATGATAAGGGGTGTGGTGGAGGAAGCATTTAAGAACTAGAGGAAAATTGTATGTTTCATCGTTGCTACACTGCACTCTTGACTGGCTGTCACCTCCCCACAGCCCTTCTGCAAGGGGATGTCCAATTTCCCCCAGATGGGCCCTGGGTCCCCACTTTGCACTCCCTCTCATTCACAACGCTATGATTTTTTTGGGAGGGGGGTCTTTGATGTCTGATACCTGATCTCTTTGACGCCTTGTCATCTTACAGGATGGCGTGCATTTTCCATGAGGGCTTTGTTGTTTCTCAGTTAGATGCCCATTGTTTATCTTCCAACCTATGGGAGTGCAGATTCTATATATTTTGACAACTGGGCACCATCAGCTTTCCTCACCACATTTGCCTATGCACCCGCTTTTTCTTCAGCATTTGTGACGGGGTAGGCTGGTGTGATTCTTCTGTGTGGGCTTTGTTGTTTAATAGCTAGATGGCCGCCTGATTGTCTTCAAGCCTTTAAGACCCCAGATGTTATATCAGTTAATAGCCGGACACCATCAACTTTCTTCACAACTTTTGCTTATGCACCCACTTTGTCCTCAGCGATCAAGTCTAGAAAAGGCTGGTGTGCTTCTTTCATGTGGGTTTTGTTGTCTCTCAGCTAGATAGCTGCTTGTTTATCTTCAGGTCTTTAAGACTGCAGGTGCTATATCTTTTGGTAGCTGGGCACCATCAGCTTTCTTCACCACATTTGCTTGTGCACCCATTGTCATCAGCAATCATGCCAGGCAGGTGAGCATCTCAGACTGCCAAATTGTTAGAACAAAGTGTTCTTGTGTTGAGGGAGTACTTGTGCAAGGGCCCACTGTCCATCTGTTTCCTTAATACTAAACCTATAAATATATGTACATAGATCTATTTCCCGCTCGTCGTATATATTTATATATTTATATGCCTGTATTTAAATCTCTATGACTACTCTTTGCCTCCTAGTTCTTTCCTCTGCTTCTTTGTACTTTCCTCTTATCCCACCAACACGTTCTGCCTTCATTTGAACTTGTTCTTTATGGTTGATTTATTTCACTTTTACATAATGTTCTCAAAGATTATCCACATGTATCCTAACTGCATTTCTCTTTATAGGCCAAAATTACTCCATTCTGTAGCTATATCACATTTTGTTTATCCATTAATCTATTCATTGAATGGAAGTTGATTCCAATATGATAAATTCTAAACCAGGCATGATTAACACTGGCTTTTTGCCTTTATTATAATATTCTAGCTAAGTGGTTATAATATGTATCAAAAGGCAGGGGGAGCATTTATATCACAGTGCTTTAAATATATGATAATAAAATTATGTGACAGAATCTTACCCAGAATACCTTATTCTTGATAGGCACTTGATAAGTAGCATACAAGGACCATATTTGACCTTGTCTAACTTCCCTATGGCCAGGAGGGAGTTCTTCCCACAGAATTCCTGCTCTGGGTTCTATAATTCATTGCAATGGCCACACAGAACACACAGCTAAAACTCTTAATTATGGAGGCTTATTAGGAAAGTTAACTGTTTACCACCCATCAGAATCAGTCAGCAGTAAGAATGCAATCATTGGTCCAAAGCAGCCCCTCTGCTCAGCCAGCAGCCAAGTCTCTGGTCCTCAACCTCTCAGCTTTTAAGTGGTGCCCTGGCTCTTCTGTGGGCAAAGAAGCCAGCCCACTGCTCTGCCTCACCCAGTCTCAAAGCTACTCATCTGCTCTCTCCCCTCTTCTCCATGTTGTAGCCTCAAGTACCTCTCTGGTCTTGGTCACTGCCACTTCAGAGCGAGGTCTCCAATATATTCTCTTGAAAGTCTCTTTTCCTGTTGGCCCTGGGATTTCTCTGTGTTCTGAGATGGCTCTTACACAGAGAGGAATGGGTTTGATATGTGGTTTTTGTCTTTTAACAAACCATATCCTCAAGGAAACAAAAGGAGGTGTCTTGGCTCACACCCTTTACACTACCGAAAAACTCAACTGCTGTTGAGTTAATGCCAACAGCAAACCTATTCAATAGGGTAGTACTGCCCTTGTGGGTTTGTGAAGCCGTGACTCCTTACTGAAGTAGAAAGCCTCATCTTTCTCTGTGTAGCGGCTGGTGGTTTTAACAGCTGACTTTGCAATTAGCAGCCCTAGGTGTTACACACTAGGCAACCAGGGCTTTTCATCAGACTGCCGTGAAAGAGTCAAATTCGTTAGCACGATGACCCTCTAACCTCCTTTACCAATTTTAAGAGAAGCCATCTCTCCCAAGGCACTCTGTTTTCGCCTGGATTCAATAATTCATGACAAAGAACTCACAGACCATACTGACAACTATGGCATTTATTAAGAAAATTAAGAGGCTAAGTTCCAGTCAGGATAGTTCCTCTCAGCCATGTTTACAAGTACACCTCTCTATGGTCCCCAGCTTCTCGGCTACATGGCCCCTTAGCCTCTGCCCTGCTCAGGTCATGTTACCAAGTTCCCAAAGAGCAGGAAACGCACCATAAGCCTGGGCTCTAGCTCCATGGGTTTACAAATCTAGCTCCTTCAAACAAGTGATTGGAGGCAACTTATTCCTCAAGCGATTTGGGGGTTTAATATAACCAAAACCAAACCAAACCAAACTCACTGCCATTGAGTTGATTCTGACTCATTAGTGATCCTATAGGACAGAGTAGAAATACCCCTGTGGGCTTCTAAGACTGTAACTCTTTTACGGGATTATAGAGCCTTACCATTCACCTGTGAAGGAGCCTGTGGTTTCACACTGCTGACCTTGTTATCAGCAGCCCAATGCATAACCACTATGCCACCAAAGTTCCTTCTTTTTTAAAAAAAAATAATTTTATAGGGGGTTCTTACAGCTGTTAACACAATCCATACATACATGCATTCTATCAAGGACATTTGTACACATTGCCATTATCATTTTCAAAACATTTTCTTTCTTAAGTCCTTGGTATCAGCTCATTCTCTCCTCCTCCCCCCATGAATCCTTATAAATTATTATTTTTTCATGTCTTACATTGATCGCTGTCTCACTTCATCCACGTTTGTTTGTCCCCCTGGGAAAGGGTTATATGTGGATCATAGTGATAGGTTCCTCCTTTCTCCCTCCACCTTCCCTTTCCCCTTCCTGGTATTGCTACTCTCATAATTGGTCCTGAGGGGTTTATCTATCCTGGATTCCCTGTGTTTCCAGCTCTGATCTGTACCAGTGTACATGCTCTGGTCTAGCTGAATTTGTAAAATAGAATTGAGGTCATGATATTGGGGGGAAGGGGCAAGCATTAAAGAATGTGAGGAAAATTTTGTTTGGGGTTTTTTTTGGAAATTTTTATGTTTCGTTGATGCTATACTGCACCTAGACTGGCTCGCCTCTTCCTTGTAACCCTTTTGTGAGGGATGTCCAGTTGCCTACAGATGGGCTTTGGGTCTCCAATCTGCCCTCCCCCTTATTCACACTGATATGATTATTTTTGTTCTGGGTCATTGATGCCTGATACCTGATTCCATGGACACCTCACGATCACACAGGCTGGTGTGCGTCTTCCATTTGGGCTTTGTTGCATCTCAGCTAGATGGTTGCTTGTTTATCTTCAAGCCTTTAAGACCACAGACGCTCTATCTTTTGATAGCCAGGCACCATCCGCTCTCTTCACCACATTTGCTTATGCACCCGCTTTGTCTTTAGCAATCATGTTGGGAATGTAAGCATTGCAGAATGTCAGGTTATTAGAATGAAATATTCTTGCATTGAGGGAGTAATTGAGTAGAGAAGCCCAATATCTGTCTACAACCTTAATACTTAACATATAAATATATGTACATAGATCTATTTCCTTATTATATTGTACATGCCTGTATTTAGACCTCCAAAAATGTCCTTTGCTTCCTACCATATATACTCGTGTATAAGCCGAGTTTTTCAGCACAAAAATTGTGCTGAAAAACTGGGGTTCAGCTTAGACACGGGTCAGTGGTACCCCAGTAAGGTGTAACATATCCCTGGGGCCCCCCATAGGTAACGGACGAGCACCCATTTTCTTGCGGGTGATTGCTGTTTCTCCACTGTTTGTTCAAAGACCCGCTGACACTGCATTGCTTTGAATGTTTGTTTACTCACATCTAACCAATTAGAGCCGTCCTATGACGTGGACGGCTGCAATTCGCAGAAGCACCCATAGTGATTCACTTATGCCAGCAGCTGAACTGGTAAGGATGTCTGTGGCTGAGCTCTGTCTCTCCCCTCTGGTCTCTGTGTTAATTTACATCCTACAACCCCCGCCCCTGTGGACTCCCCCCTCTCCTCCCGGCTAACATGTCACGGGGGTTGGGGACATTACCATGAAAGTTCTTTTACTTTTTTTTTTTGAAAGCTCTTGATCAAAGTCTTGTTTTTTTATCCTATTAGAAATGGATACTCTTGAACCAAAACAAAAACACCGGTCATATGAGGCTGGTTTCAAAATGAAGTTTGTGTCAAGAGCAGAAGAGAGCAATAACAGTATTGCAAGTAGGGAATTCTGTGTTGACGAAAAGTGAGGGAGTGGAGGAAAATAAAGGCTGACTTGGAATAGATTCCAAAAGCTAAAAAAGCTAGTCGTAGTTTAATGTCTTTTTATGGGGCTCTAGAGAGTGAATTGCATACATGGGTTATGGAGTGTCATCAAAATGGTTACTGCGTAACACACATGGGAATCCACATACATGCTCTACAAATGGCTAAGGATGACAAATATAAAGCACCAGGCATTGAAAAATTTGCTACGTCAGCAGGATGGTGTACCCGCTTCATGAATAGGTTTCGCCTACTATGTTTGAGACAAAGAACAAAGATTTCCCAGAAATTGCCACAAGACCTTGAAGAAAAAATTATGTCATTCCAGTCATTTATTATAAAACAAAGGATTTGTAATTATGACCTGGCAGATATTGGGACTATGGATGAAACTGCCATGACTTTTGATCTTCCAAGCAACCGAAATGTGGCAAGTTTAGGAGAAAAAAAAAACATTTTTCTCAAAAAAAAATTTTAAAAAACAAACAACATTTTTCTCAAAACCACAGGAAATGAAAAAACACTTAACAGTTGTTCTATCATGTTTGGCTAATGGAACTAACTGCGTCCTGTCATTATTTTTAAAAGAAAGACCTTGCCTAAAAAGATCCATTTCCCACCAAGAATTACTGTGTGTGCACAAGTTAAAGGCTGGCTGGATGAAGATGGAACAAAAAAATGGCTGGAAGAAATTTGGAACCAACGACCAGGAGCAGCCTTAAAGAAAAAGCCATCGTTACTTGTTTGGGATATGTTCAGAGCCCACCTATCAGATGACATAAAAAAAATTGGCAAAATCTAGTAAAGTTACTTTAGCCGTTATTCCAGATGGGCTTACATCTGTACTGCAGCCTCTCGATGTATCTTTGAATAAGCCTTTAAAGACCCTGTGCGAAGGATGTGGCATGAATGGATGTCATCTGGTCAAGCCCGACTAACAAAAGGAGGAAATCTCATGAAGACTGACAAAGAGTTAATAGCAAAGTGGGTTCGAGATGCATGGGAAGACATTCCAGAAGACATGGTGCGACGTGCCTTCTAGAAATGTAGTATTAGTAATGCTATGGATGGCAGTGAAGATTGCGCTTTGTATGAAAATGACAGCAGTGATGGTGATGACAGTGATCTCAGTGAGGACAGCGTCTATGATGACCTCACACCAGCTCAAGCTCTGCATTGGGATACGGATGATGATGAGGAATCCAGTTTTGAAGGCTTTTAACTCTCTACATTTTAGCTTGGTTGCTGATTGAGCTCGGGGAATAGTACTCTTAAGGTATCATTGTTGATACCTTATTGTTTTTGTTGAACCTATTTCCCACTTACTGTGCTGGTTTACTAATGTTAAATGACTTGTCCTTTTATTTATGTTTTTTATTTAAAATAAATATTTAAATACATTACCCCACTGATGTCTCAATTTTTAGTAATTTTATTTGTTTTGATTATTGAAACTCACCAGTAGCTTCTGCATTTTCCACCCTAGGCTTGTACTCAAGTCAATCGGTTTTTCTGGTTTCCCAGGTAATAATTCGGTACCTCGGCTTATACTCGGGTCAGCTTATATTCGAGTATATACGGTAGTTCTTTCCTCTATTTCCTTTTACTTCCCTCTTGTCCCACTATCATGTTTGGCCTTCATTTGGGTTTCAGTAATTCCTCTCGGTTACATTGCACTTGATCAAACCCCACCAGGCATCCTATGCCCTCCTCACCATCAATTTTAGATCATTTATTTTCTTGTCCCTGGGTTTGTTGGCCTCCCCCTTCCTTTCCCTCACCTCCCCCTATCCTGTGTGTCTCCACCTCCCACCCCACCCCCGCGGAACTGACAGTCCCATTGTTTTCTCCTTTGGATTGTTTATTCCAACTATCTTATCTAGATAGACATGCAAAAACAATAATAAGCACAAAAACTAAACAAAGCAAAACAACAAAGTTCCATCTGGGTTTAATGTAATATACTTTAAAAGGCATTGCCAAGGTATGCTCCTAAGGAACATCATGAGTAAGTTAATGATTCTTAAACTTTAAGATTTCATGAATGTTGTATAAACTGTCTTTATAATCCACAGTGCAAAATTGTTGGTAAATAATTTCGGAGATCGAAATTATACAGGGCTGCTGTAAGTTGGCAAATGTTTTTTTGGTATGAATGGTAGGGGACATAGCAATTCCTCTACCCTAAAGAGGGTCCACACCCTAATCACCAAATGTCAATTCAAACTCACAATGACCTTATATAGACTTCCCAAGACAATAAGTCTTTACAGGAGCAAACTCATGAACAGATACTCATGAACAGATAATATATATATGGATATATATATATATATAATCATTTTCTAAAGGACTCTTAATTTACATTGCTACCAGTCTTTATGATATCAATACTTTTTTTGTCCTTTAGGATGTCCTTTGTGCACCATAAGGAATATTCACAGTAATTTAATTGTTTATAAAAGTTTTTCCTTAATTAAAATTCAACCAGCAAATCTGACTATTGTTATGTAAATTTTAACAATAGTCACTTTTCACAGCTCATAACCATAGTAGCTTTAACTTTCAAGATTAATCTGATATATTCTCTAATAGGCCTAATTTTCCTTACACATTGTGGGTATTAAAAATTGGCAAAATATGCACAGTTCATTTGTAAGCTTAGTGTAAAATAGTAACACGAAAGGCTTGATTCTTGGGCTGTGATCTGAAAGGTTGATGGTTCAAACTCACCAGCCACTTGAGGGAGAAAGATAAGGCTGTTTGGTTTTATAAAGATTTCCAGAGGGAAGGGAGCATTAGACCTGATTGTGATGATGTATATACAACTCTTTTGAGAAGCAGTTTAACGATAGAAGGGTATGATATGTGAATATTATACCAAGAAAAACCAAACTTGACCTATGGTTAGCATGCGTGAAGGAGGAAAAAATTTTGCTTAGGGGGTATGGAGTTCGTTTATTTATTTGGAGTTCATTTTAATTGTGGTGGAACAATTTGGAGAGGGATAACAATAATGGTCATACAATACAAAGAGTATAATCAATAGTACTGAAGTGTACGTCTAAAAGTTGTTGAATTGATGAATATTTTGTTCATATTTTTGCCAAAATTTAAAAAAATACATGAACAACAATGAGTACAGGGAAATAGAAAATTTTCTATTTCTAAAATTGACTGTGGTAAAGGTTGTACGATTCTTCTTCTCTATGGTTGCTGCAAGCCGAGCGCTCACTTGTACGATTCTTCTTGATAAGGTTGAACTGCTCGATTGTATCATGTGGATGAAGTGACGATAAAACTTTAAGAAAAAAAGGATTTCTAGTCTTGACATCCCTTAATAAGGTCACTATGAAGAAAATGGAACTAATGGCACTAGGTTTCTTTGGTTTTTTTTGGTTTGGTTTTATTGTTAATTGCATGCTGAGCTTTCTTGCTTTTTTTTCTTCTTGTAGATATTTCTTTATGGACTGAAGATATTAATTAACCCAGTGTCTATTTTGCATGGAGTTCTTGTTGACACTGTGGTTAGTGCTTGGATGCTCACTGGAAGGCGCTGCTGGTTCAAACCAACCAGACAATCCTCAGGAGAATGGTGAGGCAGTCTACTTCTTCTTTTTTTTTTTTTTAACATTTTATTAGGGACTCATATAACTCTTAGCACAATCCATACATACATCAATTGTAAAAAGCACATCTGTACATTCTTTGCCCTCATCATTTTCAAAGCATTTGCTCTCCACTTAAGCCCTTTGCATCAAGTCCTCTTTTTTCCCCTCCCTCCCCACTTCCCCCTCCCTCCTGAGCCCTTGATAATTTATAGATTATTATTTTGTCATATCTTGCCCTGTCCGACATCTCCCTTCACCCACTTTTCTGTTGTCCGTCCCGCAGGGAGGAGGTCACATGTAGATCCTTGGAGATCAGTTCCCTCTTTCCAACCCACTCACCCTCTACTCTCCCAGTATCGCCCCTCACACCCCTGGTCCTGAAGGTATCATCCACCCTGGATTCCCTGTGCCTCCAGCTCCTATCTGCACCAGTGTACATCCTCTGCTCTATCCAGACTTGCAAGGTCGAATTCGGATCACGGTAGTTGGCAGGGAGGAAGCATTTAGGAACTGGAGGAAAGCTGTATTCTTCATCGGTGCTACATCGCACCCTGGAGGCAGTCTACTTCTGTAAAGATTTCCGCACTAGAAATCCTATGGTACAGTTTTACTCTGTCCTATTGGGCCACTTTGAGTCTGAATTAATTTGAGGGCAGAGCACATGATTTTGGCTTCCTTTGTTTAAGCCCTCCAGCCAATCGTAGGGAGAAAGGTGATGCTATTGTTCGGTAACAATTTACAGTTCATAGGGTTGCTATGAGTCAGAATCGATTTGATGACTGCAGGTTATTTGGGGGTTATATGTTGCAAATATTTTTCAAAGTCTGTCATAGATTTCAACTATTTATGGTAAATTTTACCTAGTAGCTACCAGTGTTAACTGGGATTCTGTGCTAAACCTTTTTATGTCTACACACTTCCCTCAGTAATTTCATTTAACCTCAGAGTTAAACACCATCTACAATCTGTTACTATATAGACAATAATCCCAATGCTCTCTATCCAGTTATCAGTGAGGTGGGGGAGATGTATTTAGCTCACAAACTAACCAACCCAAATTCACTGCCATTGAGTCAGTGTCCATTCACAGGGACCCTACAGGGCAGGGTAGAACTGCCCCTGTGAGTTTCCCAGACGGAAACTGTGAATGGGTCTTCCTCAGACTGCTGTTTTCAAACTGTTGACCCTTTCAGATCACTAGCAGGGCTCCTTTACTTAGCCCACGAGCATTTCAAAATCAGTGCCACGTATCACGTTGACCCAACCTGTTCTATTTTTCCTATCTCAGAAAATAGTACCAAGACCTACTCGGCTGCCCACACTAGAACCCTAGAAGTCACGTGGAACATAACTGTCTACCTCTTCATTGAAAAGGCTCTGCACAGCTAGTGACTGAGCAGTCTTACCATCTAACTTGCTCTAACCTTACTCTGCTTCAACTATATGGAACTTGCATTTTCTTGTTGTACTTACTCAAGGTATTAATATGTACTCTTCAGTTAATAGAACATCCCTTCTTTCTGGCCTAATTCCTGTTCGTTCTTCCATTTTCAACGTAACTGATCCACCATAAAAACATTTTTATTTAAATCCCCAATGATAGGTCTCCATGGTGTCTACTTTCATATCATCCTGTACTACTTGTAATAAATTGCTATAGTACATATCACAGTTATCACCTGTATGATCATCACTTTAATGTTTGTTTCTGCCAATAGGCTAGACCACAAGGGGAAATAAACTGGTTGCTTTGGTCACTCCTATGTGCTCAGTGCATAGTAGTACATGGTAGAAAAAACTTACTGCCATCAAGTCAATTCTGACTCACAGCAAGTCTGCAGGAGAGGGGAGAACTCCCTCTGTATGGCTCTGAGACTGTAACTCTTTCTAGCCGGAGAGTCTCGTTTCCGCCTTGTGCTTTCGTACTGCTGACCTCCTAGCAGCCTGGTGTGTAACCCCCCAGGCCACCAGGGCTTTCTGGGGCATGGTAGAGCAAAGCGCTAAATAAATAGCTTACATGAATACTGAATAAATACAATTTCTTTTATAATTCATGTAGGTTCACCCACACTGCTTGTTCTTTGGTACAAGTACTGTTATTTTCTCCGAAGGGTTCCCCACCACCTTCTGTGTTTTCTAATTTGTTTTTCAGCACCCTTACACAGAATGAATTTCTGACATATAAATCTGATACTACTCACTGGTTTAGGATTTCTCAATTAAATCAGTATAAAGTGCCATGGGAAGCCTTCATAATTTTACTTCTACCATTGCAGGCTAACCTTGCTTGACTCCTCCAAAGGCATCTAGGCAACAAACCACTCGGATTTTCTTGAACATTCCAGATTCTGACTACTTACTTTCTTACACCCCAGGGATTCTACTTAAAATATTTTCTATGACCTATTTGTACCCTCATCTGCATGGGAATAACCTATACCAATCTTTAAGCCCAACCAGGTATCCTTCAAGACACAGCTCAACTGTCACCTCCTCCCAAAAAACTGTCCTGAAACGCTTACTCTGAACAGGGGTTGAATCCCCCTCTAAGTCAATCAGTTAATCAAGAAAATACATTTTAAAAGGCATATGTATAAGAGATTTCAGAGTAATTTATAAAATTGGAAGCAACTTTATAAATCTACAGTAGAATGGTAAAAGCTGCTAAATTATATGTAGGAGAAAAAATTAGAATGAAGATAGTGAAAATGTTATAGTAACTCGGATGCTATGACATGGTAAGTGAAAAACGTTCAAAGAAAACTATATCACATTAAAACAATAGAGAAATATGTAGACGTAGACATTGGCTACAAGAGAAAATGAAAATTATGAGTGTTTAAGTGATAGAGTATGATTTTATTTGCTTTTACTCAGCACTTGGTTAACGTCGCCATGTTATCTTCTCAATGGTGGCTAAGCTAATTTAAAGGTAGAGAGGAAGCCCCTGGCAAGACGATGACACCGTGGCTGCATCAGTGGGCTAGAACAGGACGACTATGAGAACTGTGCAGGACCAAGCAGTGTTTTGTTCTGTTGTACATGGGGTCGCTATGAGGCGGAATCAACTCAGTGGCATCTGACAACAAGAAACAGAACAAGAAACTTCAATCTACTTCCTTGCATAAGCTTATGTAGTTTTATGCTTATATGTGAGTAAATATATACCCTAGCTGTTCCCTGACAGACCCTATAAGCAAAGGCACCTCAATACAGTAAGCATGCCTACCACTGCTCTCTTAATACCATTGTTAACTAACAGGAAACAAGCTCCTTAGATAAATCTAAGGCAGGCCAGGATAAGTGCACAATGAACTCACAGAATTCTGTTGTACTACAAGGAAGTCCCCCCACCAAAAATGAAGTGGGAATGTTACAAAGATAGAGAAGCCAGATTGAAGGTACTACTACTAGCTAAATCTGAGACAATTAATCACCAAAATTATTAAATATATATTTAGAGATGAAAGCTATGATGGGCATACATCTAACTCTCAAATGGTGTAGGAAAAAAATGTGTAACTTTACATATTCATATAGAGAAGGCATACATAAGAACAAGCAAATACAGAAATGGAAAATCATAGGATGCCAACAGTTCATATGGATAATAAAAAATGTGGTGGACAAAAGGCTCTTTGCTTAGAGGAGAATGCTGTGGGCCAAGTGATAAATGTGAAGGGAGTGCTAGATAATGTTAAATCATCATTTTGCAACTTTTATGGTAAAAGCTTATCAGCTATAATGGATGCTAATCTCAGGGAAATTTTTTATGAGAAGCATGCTATTTACACAATCACTAAATGTTTCCTCATGAATAGTTATTAATTATCAGGAAGAAAAACTAATTAATTTAAAAGACCAACCTGGTACATATCTGAGCAGATACACAAAAAAGACCGGAATTTTTTGTCAAAGCTATGTATTTAAATTTTTTTACAAAACAACCTTATCACATTCAAAGCACTCTCCATTATACTTTATACATCTGTCAAATCTGCAATTCCATTCTTGGAAATATTTTTCAAACTCATCTGTTTGGATGGCTCCCTTGTTTTTTCACCTCTTCTATGCCTTCATTTGTGGAAACAAAAAGAAGTCATAGAGAGCCAGGTCAGGAGAGTAAAGTGTATGGGGCAAAAGAGGCATGCTGTTTTTTGCCCAAACTAGTGCACTGAGATGGCGGTGTGAGCAGGTGCATTGTTGTCATGGCAAAACCAAGCTCCGTCTACCATAAATCAAGCCTTTTTTTGGTGCATGGTTACACAATCTTTTCAGAACCTCTAAATAGAAAATTTGATTAACAGTCTAATCTAGTGGAACAAACTCTTAAATGCACAAATCAACATTTTCATCCATTTGGGAAGTTGATGATGTCCAGAATGAGGTTTATCATCCATCGACATTTCATCTATTTTTTAAAAAACGTTTTATTAAGGGCTCATACAACTCTTATCACAATCCATATACATCAATTGTATAAAGAACATCTATACATTCATTGCCCTCATCATTTTCAAAGCATTTGCTCTCCACTTAAGCCCTTTGCATCAGGTCCTCTTTTTTTACCCCTCCCTCCCCGTCCCCCTTCCTCATTAACCCTTGATAATTTATGAATTATTTTGTCATATCTTGCCCTGTCTGACATCTCCCTTCACCCACTTTTCCGTTGTCCATGCCTCAGGGAAGAGGTCACATGTAGATCCTTGTAATCAGTTCCCTCTTTCCAACCCACTCTCCCTCTACCCTCCCAGTATTGCTACTCACACCCCTAGTCCTGAAGGTATCATCCGCCCTGGATTCCCTGTGCCTTCCGCTCCTATCTGCACCAGTGTACATCCTCTGCTCTATCCAGACTTGCAAGATAGAATTCGGATCATAATGGGGAGGGGCGAAAATGAAGCACTTAGGAACTAGAGGAAAGCTGTATTCTTCATTGGTGCTGCATTGCACCCTGACTGACTCATCTCCTCCCCTAGACCCCTCTGCAAGGGGATCTCCAATGGCTGTCAAATGGGCTTTGGGTCTCCACTCTGCACTTCCCCCTTCATTCACTATGGTAAGATTTTTTTGTTCTGATGATGCCTTATACCTGATCCCTTCGACACCTCGTGATCGCACAGACTGGTGTGCTTCTTCCATGTGGGCTTTGTTGCTTCTGGGCTAGAGGACTGCTTGCTTACCTTCAAGCCTTTAAGACCCCAGACACTATCTCTTTTAATAGCCGGGCACCATCAGCTTTCTTCGCCATATTTGCTTATGCACCTGTTTGTCCTCAGCGATTGTATCATGGAGGTGTGCACCCAATGATATGAGTTTTTGTTCTTTGATACCTGATAACTGATCCCTTCAGAACAGGCTGGTGTGATCACACAGGCTGGTGTGTTCTTCCATGTGGGCTTTGTTGCTTCTGAGCTAAATGGCGGCTTGTTTATCTTCAAGCCTTTAAGACCTCAGATGCTATATCTTTTGATAGCCAAGCACCATCAGCTTTCTTCACATTTGCTTGTTCACCCACTTTGTCTTCAGCGGTTATGTCGGGAGGGTGAGCATCATAGAATGCCAATTTAATAGAAGAAAGTATTCTTGCATTGATGGAGTGCTTGAGTAGAGGCCCAATGTCCTTCCGCCACCTTAATACTAAATCCATAAATACAAGCACATAGATCTATTTCCCTATTCTCGTATATATTTACATATGTACATGTCTTTGTCTAGACCTCTATAAATGCCCTTTGCCTCCCAGCTTTTTCTTCTATTTCCCTTGACTTTCCTCCTGTCCCGCTATCATGCTCCGTCCCCACCTGGGTTTCAGCAATACCTCTTCATTACCTTACCCTTGATCATGCCCTACCAGGCCTGCCACACCCACCTCACTACCAATTTGGATCACTTGTTGTTCCCTTGTCCCTGTGTTTGTTAACACCACTTCCTTACCAGCACCACCACCCGGAACTGTGTGTCCTATTGTTTTTCCTTCAGCTTGTTCATCCAGCCTATCTTATTTAGACAGACCTGCTGAGATAATAACATGCACAAAAACAAGACAGAGAAAAATCAAACAACAATATACAGCAAACCACTAACAAAAACAAAACACAACAAGAAAGAAAAGCTTGTAGTTAGTTCAAGGATCGTTTGTTGGCCTTTAGGAGTGTTTTCCAGTCCAGTCTGTTGGGGCGCCACACCCTGGCCCCAAAGTCCACCTTCAGCATTCCCTGGGGACCTTGCCGCTCCATTCCCTTGCTGTTCCGCTGCACTCCCCCAGTGCTTTGCCTCGGTGTGGTGGGATCAGGTCTGGCGCGATTCCCACACTGTGTCTCCGGTGCTGTCCCCTGCAGGGCCATGGGTCAGTGAGGGGCGTCATGTCTCATAGTGGGGCTGGTCATGTGGACCTCTCTGTGGACTGGCTGTTCTAATTAGGGTCATCATCCTCAAGGCCTGGTGGGCCAGGATGTGCTCCACTCTCTCCTACTCCCCCTTCATCTGCTCCTGTGTATTCCAATCAGATATGTCCCTCTCCCGGAGCTGCAGATTCATTGCCGTCCTTTGAAATAAATTCTTCTGGGGGGAGGGGCAGGCATCCACTTAGTATTTGGTACTGAGGCCAGCCGCCCCCCACCCAGACCTCTCCACTGGTTCCCTACTCCACGCCAGAATGTTGCATTCACACCTTGGGGCACTGGGTTGAAGTCTGGTCCCTCTTTCCCTGTGGAGATATAAACAATACCCTCCCCTTGGGTGGGTTAGCGCCCCATGCCCCCACTACCCATTTCTTCCTTATTTTCATCCTTTTTTTTCCCCCACCTCCTCCCCAGTTGTCTACCATGTGCATCCCTGGATTTGATCTGGTCCCTGCCATACTACACGGTCCTCACCCCAAAACTTTTGTATACAGTAGCTTTTTCCCTATTACCCCTTTTGCTTTTTTTTTTTTAATGCTTACCTCAGCGGGCTTATGTTGTATTTGCCCTATTGTGCCTGACTTACTTCGCTTAGCATGATTTCCTCTAGTTCTTCCCATGCAGCTATGTGCTTCATATATTCATCGCTGCTTTTTAGTGATGCGTAGTACTCCATTGTATGTATATACCACAGTTTTTTAATCCAATCATCAGTTGATGGAAATTTGGGTTGCTTCCAACTCCTTGCAATTGTGAACTGTGCCGCAATGAACATTGGAGCACAGATGTCTGGTCTTGGTTTGTTCCTTGCCTCTTCTGGGTATATGCCCAGATGCAGGGTCGTATGGTAACTCGATTTCCATCTGTTTTAGGTATCACCAGATTGATTTCCATAGTGGTCCTACATACTTACAGGTCCACCAGCAGTGGATGAGAGTTCCTGTCTCCCCACAGCCCCTCCACACTTGTTGCTTTCTAATTTTTTGAACTGGGCTACCTTTGAGGGTGTTAGGTGGTACCTCATTGTTGTTTTAATTTGCATTTCTCTTATAGCTAAAGATCAGGAACATTTTCTCAGGTTTGTTGGCCATTCGGATATCTGCCCCTGTGAAACTTCTGTTCAAGTCCTTTGCCCACCTCTCAAGTGGGCAATAATTTTTTTTTTTCTTTTTGGAGGCTAGCAGAGTATTGTAGATTTTAGTAATAAGGCCTTTGTCTGATGTGTCATTGCTAAAGATGCTTTCCCAGTCTGTGGACTCTCTTATTACTCTCTTGGTGAATTCTTTAGATGCACACAAGTGTTTTATCTTCAGTATATCCCATTTGTCAATGTGTGCCTCCTCTGTATGTGTGCCCTTCCCTATTTCTGATAGCCTCTGTATTCCCTGTGCCAAAGTTCTCAAGTTGGTCCTAGTTCCCTCATTGATGGCCCTAATAGTTTGGGGTATATCTTCAAGGTCTGTGATCCACCTTGAATTTATTCTTGTGCATGGAGTGAGATAAGGGTCTTGCTTCATTTTTCTGCAGGTAAATATCCATTTTTCCCAGTACCACCTGTTAAAGAGGGCATCTGCTTCCCAATGGATATTTTTTTGGCCCTCATCAAAGATCAGTTGTCTGTATGCTGATGATTTTATTTCTGGGGTTTCAGTTCTTTTCCATTGGTCTGAGTATCTGTCATTGTACCAATACCATGCGGTTTTGAGAACTGTGGCTGTATAGTATGTGCTAAAGTCAGATAAAGCAAGCCCTCCCACGGTGTCCTTCTTCTTGAAGAATTCTCTGCTAATTCTTGGCTTCTTCCCCCTCCATATGAAGTTGGTAATCAGTTTTTCCATTTCTTTGAAGAAAGATGATGGTAATTGTATCGGGATAGCATTAAACTTATATAGTGCCTTTGGCAGAACTGACATCTTAACTATATTGAGTCTTCCAATCCACGAGCATGGCATATTCTTCCATTTGTTGAGGTCGCTCTTGGTTTCTTGTAATAGTGTTCCATAGTTTTCCCTATATAGATCTTTTGTTTTTTTAGTCAGGTATATCCCTAGATATTTCAATTGTGTTTGGTTATAGTGAAGGGTACCACCTTTTTGATCTCTTCTTCTGTGGTCTTATCTGATGTGTATAACAGTCCGATAGACTTCTGTTGGTTGATCTTGTATCCTGCCACTCTGCCAAACTCCTCTATTGCTTCCAGTACTCCCCTTGTGGAACTTTTGGGATTTTCCATATATAAAATCATATCATCTGCAAATAACGATAGTTTCACCTCTTCCTTCCCCAGATGAATACTTTTGATGTCTCTTCTTTGCCTTATGCTGTTAACTAAAACCTCTAGCACGATATTAAATAAGAGTGAGGACAAGAGGATTTCATCTTTTTTGAAATGAGAAAACCTTGAATTTTTCTCAGAGTGATGTCCTTGTAAAGTGTGTTCGACGTCACAACAGTTTCTACAGCATTTTTCCGAAGCCGGAAACAAAATTTCACAGCTGCTTGCTGTTTTATTAAATCAGCCTTTATAAAAAACGAGGTTTAAGTAAAACTGCTTTTATGAAAACATTCACTGTGACCACAGAGAACCTTCCCAGTTGACGTCACTCAGTGCACTAACTCAGAGTGAGTTGCTTGATGCTTGCCTAGCAAGAAAAATGTGTACTATGAAATTTCCGGGTTTTTTGAGGTACCTCCTCATATAATGGAAACTGCAGCCTACATATTGATTGTTGTTGTTTAGTTATCAAAATTTAAAACGTCATAGGACAAATGGTAAGCCTCTTCTAGAGGGGATACTATGAGAAGGTAGAAACATTACCTGCACAAGAGTCATGTTGCATCCTGACATCAGACAATACAGAATGAGGAACTATCAACGCGGGAGCAGTGTAGAATATGTGCGATAGAACTGTAGTCATCAAAATCATAAAAGACAAAGGTTGTATAAGTGTACCAAAGGAAGCTAACGTAAAGAGATATGACAACTAAATGTACTATCCGACCCTAAAATTGGTCCTACACTGGAGGACTGCTATCAGAAAAACAAGAGCAATGAGATAAAGGAGTTTAAAATGTGTGTGTGTGTGTGTGTCCTACTGTGCCATCAAGGTCTCCTCTCATACATGGTACAGCAAGTGCTAAATAAGTAGCTATTTGGGAGTACTTAAATACGGAATAAATAAATCCAACGTCTTTTATATTCATGCACTTACACCCATATTGCTAATTCTTCGGTGCAAGTATTGCTACTTTTTCTGAACGGTTGCCCACCACCTTCTGGCATTGCTTTTAGCTTCTTGCTATTGTGAATTGTGCTGCCGTTAACATGGGAGAGCATGTGTCCTGTCTCTTACTTGCAGTATTGTTGGGTCCTAGAAAATTTCCATTCCTAGTTGTTTTAGGCAGCTCTGTATCACTTCACACAATGCTTGTACATTTACAAGCCCAACAGCAATGTATGCGAGTCCCAGCATTTGTTTTCAGTTTCTTTTTGAATCGGGTAACTGTTGTGGGTGCAATGTGATATCCCATTGTTGTTTTGATTTTTATCCCCAGGAGAGTTACTGATCATGATTATTTTCCATGTTTTAGCCATTTGAGTGCCATTTAGAGGTTACACACTGAGCTGTGGAATGCAAGGTCAGCAGCTCGAAACCAGCAGCCCCTCCACAACAGAAAGGCAGGGCTTTTAATTCCCAGACATAGTCTCAGAAACTCACAGGTGGCAGGTCTACTCTGTCCTACAGGGTTGCTATGAGTTGACAACTTGACGGCAGTGAGTTTGGGTTTTGCTTGTTTTTACCTACTTTTTATTTGGATTTTTTTTTCTTAATGAGGTGTTGCGTACGTCTATAGATTTTAGGCCTTTGTCCATTATATTCTTGCTAAAGTTTTTTCCCCCAGTCTGTGGACTCTGTTTTTTGTTTTAATTAATATTTACTAGTGCTTTCAAGGAACTCTGATGGCACAGTGCTTAAGCATCCAAGTGCTGATGAACAGATTGGCAGTTTAATAGCCACATGGGAGACAAATACCTGGCCCTCAGGATTGCAGCCTAGGAACCCCTAATAGGCACTTCTACTTTGCCACATTGGAGCCCTGTGCTTTAGTCTATGTAACTAACAACCATTTGAAAAACACATTTTTAATCATTTTACTGGGGTCTCGTACAACTCTTATCATAATCCACACATCCATCCATTGTGTCGAGCACATTGTATATTTGCTGCCATCATCATTCTCAAACCATTCGCTTTCTACTTGAGCCCTCAGTATCAGCTCATTTTTCTCCCTCCCTCATGAACCCTTGATAATTTATAAATTATTATTTTGTCCTGCTTTACACTGTCCGATGTCTCCCTTCACCCATTTTTCTTTTTTCCATCTCCATGGGAGGAGGTTATATAGATCCTTGTGATCGGTTCCCCCTTTCTACCCCACCTTCCACTTACCCTCCTAGTATCATTACTCCCATTATTGGTCCTGAGGGGTTTATCTGTCCTGGATTCCCTGTGTTTCCAGTTCTTATCTGTACCAGTGTACATCCTCTGGTGTAGCCGGATTTGTAAGGTAGAATTGGTAAATCATGATAGTTGGAGGATGGGGGGGCGGAAGAGGTAGCATTAAAGAACTAGAGGAAAGTTGTATGTTTCATCATTACTACACTGCACCCTGAGTGGCTCATCTCCTCTCCAAGACCCTTCTGTAAGGGGATGTCCAGTTGCCTACAAATGGGCTTTGGGTCTCCACTCTGCACTCCTCCTCATTCACAGTTAAATGATTTTTTGTTCTTTGATGCCTCATACTTGATCCCATCGATACCTTGTCATCACACAGGCTGGTGTGCTTCTTCCTTGTGGGCTTTGTTGCTTCTCCGTTAGATGGCCACTTGTTTATCTTCATGCCTTTAAGACCCCAGATGCTATATCTTTTGATAGTCGGTTATCATCAGCTTTCTTCACCACATTTGCTCATGCACCCGCTTTGTCTTCAGTGATCGTGTGGGGAAGGTGAGCATCATGGAATGCCAGTTTAGTAGAACAAAGTGTTCATGCATTGAGGGAGCACTTGAGTGGAAGCCCAATGTCCGTCTGATACTTTAATACTACACCTATAAATATATGAATATAGATCTATTTCCCCATCCTCATATATAAATATATTTACATATGTACATATCTGTATTTAGACCTCTATAAATGCCCTTTGTCTCCTCCTTCTTTCCTCTATTTCCTTTTACTTTCCTTTTGTCCCACTAATCATGCTCCACCCAATGAGAGCGTACTGTTTATATCTCCACAGGGAAAAAGGGACCAAACTTCAACTCTGTGCTCCAAAATGTGAATGCAATATATCGGCATGAGGCAGGGAACCAATAGAGAGGTCTTAGGGGCTGGCCCCAATCTCAGCTAAGTGGACAGCTCCCTCTGCCCACAAAAGAATTTATTTCAGAGGACAGCCCTGAAGCTGCAGCTCAGGAAGAGGGACATGTCTGATCAGAGCACACAGGAGTAAATGAAGGGGGAGGAAGAGAAAGTGGAGCACATCCTGACCCACCAAGGCTTGAGGACAATATCTCTGCTTAGAGCAGTCAATGCACAGAGGACCATATGGCCGGTCCCACTACGGAACACGACATCCCTCACTGCCCCATAACCCTACGGGGGACAATACTGGAGACACAGTGTGGGAATTGCACCTGATCTGACCCAAACGCAATGATCTGACCCACCACACAGAGGCAAAATGCTAAGGGCATGCAACAGAACTGCAAGGGGAACAGAGCAAGGAAGTCCCGAGGGAATATCAAAAATAGACTTTAGGGCCAGTGTGTGGCACTCCATCAGATTCTATTGGAAAACACTCCTAAAGCTCAACAAACAGACCTTGACCTATTTATAGGCTCTTTTTAAAAATTGTCATTGGTTTTATGTTGTGGTTCCATTTTCTTTTGCTGCTTTGTTTTGCTCTGTCTTGGTTATATGCATATTATTGTCTCTACATATCTATCTAGAAATCTGGAGGAGAAAACAATGGGTAGGACGGTTCTGGGAGGACATGGGAGCGAGGTAGGCAGGGGGAAAGAAATAGGTGTTAACAAACCCAGAGACAAGTGAACAAGTGATCCAAAATCAGTGGCGAGGAGGGTGTAAGAGGCCTGGTAGGACTTGATCAAGGGCAATGTAACCAAGAGGAATTACTGAAACCCAAATGAAGGCTGACCACTTGAAAATTTTGTTGTTGCTGCTAGGGGCTGTCAAGTTGAAGCTGACTATGGTAATGACCTATGTATGCTGAGTTAAAACAATTTCATAGATTTTTCAAGGTAGTGACCTTTCAGAAGCAAATCCATAACATATAACAATTTGTGCCACCTGGAGACTTCAGTTTTCAAGTAACTATTAGTTTAAGTAAGATAATTTGAGATAAAAATGCATCAGCTATAGTTTACTCATTAAAACCAACAGGAACAGGGCACTGAAATGTAAGAGTTCCACACTACCTATATCTATTGCTTATTTTCTGATGACTGTATCAGTTTGCAAGTAAAATCCCAAATTTAAAATTATTTTTTCAACCTTATTCCTATATTAAGTAAAGGAGTATGCTGAGATGCAAAGTGGGTGGGTGGAAAAAGTGATTTATAGTCTGAAGATGAAAGAAAATTGGAAAACTACTGCTTTAAAGAAGTACTTATATAATTACTTTCTTCCCCATAAAGTACATTATCTTGTGGAGCACTCAATTTCTGAATTTGATATCTTCCCTTTTTTCTTTGAAATTTAGTAATTCAAGAATTAGTGCCCCCTTGTGGTCAAATGTGAAATCCTTAGTTTACAAGTGACCATCTTTTCTAGGTAAAGCATAAGAACAATGCTATTTGATTTTGTTTGTTACGGTGAATTTAAAGTTTTATTTGAACATGCTTAGCTCATTAAATAGTATTTTAACTAAAGTATGTCTTAAATAGTCTAATCATAAGCACTACATACCCTTTAACCTGTTCAAAGTGAAGGTAATAGCTGCGCCTACCTCAATTGCTTCTGTGAAAGTTCAAAGATGAAAAAAATTCAAACAAGTCCCAAAATTTAAAATACAAACTTGAGTATACCCCATTCCAGAAGGAAGTTTATGCAATGACTACTAGAGACCAACGATCCAACAGGTTGTGGGCTGACATGAAGGACACCATAACATGAAGAAGCAAAAGGGCACAGAGATGAAAAAGACCAGAATGGATGCTAGAAGAGACTAGGAAACTTGCTCTTGAACACAGGGTAGTAGCAAAAGTGAATACAAGAAATGTCAAAATAAAACAGTGCAGCAGAAAGGATGCCTTGAAGAGGACAAAGTATTATAAAGAAATGTAAAAAATCTGGAGTTAGAAAACCAGAAAGAATATGCTTGACATTTCTCAAACTGAAAGGACTGAAGACAAAAATTAAGCCTGGAGTTACAATAGTGAAAGGTTCTATGGACAAAATATTGTGTGGTGCAGGTAGCATGAAAAGAAGATAGAGGTATTCTGAGTCACTGTGCAAAAAAGAAGTGCTCAACCTTCAACCATTATAGGAGAGAGCCTATGATCAAGAACCAATGGTTTTAAAGAAGTCTAAGATAACAGTGAAAGAATTAACAAAAAACAAGGATCTAAGAATTTGGTAAGAGTATCCATTGAGACATTTCAACAATCAGACACAACTCTGGAGGTGCTCATCAGTCTATAGTAAGAAAATCCTCAGGGCAGTTGGCCAACCATCTGAAGAGTTCTGTACTTGTTCCCATTCTAAAGAAAAGCAACCCAGTGGAATGTGGAACTTACAGAATGATAATATATCACACACAACTAAAATTATGCCAAAGACAATTTTAAATGATTGCAACAGTAATTCCAAGGCCCAATGGAAAGCACATGTTTGAATGATGGGGGCAACAAATGTACAACTGTATTTGACGCAATGGATGTATATATGGATTGTGGTAAGAGCTGTACAAGCCCCAATTAAGTGATTTTTTTTTTAATGATTCTAACAATATACACCAAAAGGATGTTACTTTGAGGACTAAGGTACATCGTTGTGCTTATGGTGCACCTGTATGTAGAAAAGGCAATCACTGGGAAACAATGGCATGGTGAGTGGTTCAGCCCAGATACAGCAATTTTACAGCAGAAATTAAAAAACATAGCAATACCTCAAACATTAAACTGTTAAGAGCAGAGATGGAAAAAGCAAAAATCATCAACAATGCTAAAATCCAGTCTAAGCAATGAAGTTTTTACAGTTTCCTCATAATTAGCCCTGTGGCAGGTAGGATAGCTTTCCCAGATAAATTACTATGAAATGTTTACCAAAAAAAGATCAATGTCATTTACTATCACTGTGAACAGTTTTTGAAGATGAACAGTTTTACTTAGTTCTTATCCTTGCAATTACTTTCCGTTGGATCACGTTTCTTAATCTGCACCTCAGTTGTCCTCATCTGTAAAATGATATAATACAGACTTCAAAGGAGTATTTTAAGAGGAAAATACAATACGCAAAACGTTTTTTAGCAGAGTGCCCGGTATTTAGCACAGCCAAAACACGCTGTTAATATTTTATCAATATGTCACAAGACAGAAACCCATCTTTGCTACATCCAGTTTACTTAGCACACCATTTTACCTCGTGGTACTGGTGATACTCAACGCCTGCCAAGTTCACATCTCCCAAACTGAGCAGAATGTTTAAGGAACAGAAGGTGTGAGACCGTGATTCGATGAATGCTCCGTCTTAAAAGGCAGCTTGTTACCAGGAAGGACGCCAGCAAACTTCAATAATCACTAACTCTCGGCTGTCCTGGAAATTTAAATCCAACCACGCCTCCTGTGTGTTCCAGGTTTGATTCACACTCCAGACTCTTGACAGATCCAGACCACGTGCTTACTATTTTTGCTGCAAATTACTAAACGCCTCAAAGCATTGCCTTCTCCGCCTGTAAACTGAGACATAATAGCACCTACCTGGTAAACGCTGATCTGAAGTTTCACAGCCACAACTGAAGGAAAGCAAGCGCTCAATACTTAGCGGGACGTCTAAGTTTGCACACACGGTCTCACATGCGCTTCCCGCTGTTGGGTCAAGGTTCTAGCAGAGAGCTGGTGTTCCTTTCGTCTTAGCCGACTCCTGTCTGCTGCCCTGCAACAGTGGAGTACTGTCTATCCGTTGAGATGGACGTGCACCTTTTTTGGGCTCACAGCCCCCACCCGGTGACCTCCCACGCGCGGCAGACCACAGACCGCGCTGCACGCAAGCGCCAGCGTAGAGCGGCCGAGGCGGCCGAGCCAGAACCGCGTTTGAGGACTATGCGCATGTGTACCGCCTGGAGCCCCTGGCCCTGGTTTGCGCATGAGCAAAGGGTCGGGCCGCTTAGGGAAGGGGAGCCGAGCGGCTGCATTGACAGCTGTGGGGGCAGCCCGCGTTCCCGGCGTGCTCCGCGGCGGCGGGGTTGGCTCTAACGAATTTGAATGAGGAGCCTCAGCGCTTTCGGCGCCATTTTCGAGTGGTGCCGGACCGCTTCAACCTAGCGGAAGAAACGGGATCACCTCCTCGGGAGCCCAGCAGCACCGAAACTTCACCGGAAAATCATTTAAAAATCTCCAAAAATCACTTTTTGCAGAGGACTGTGCGCGGCATCTGGGTAAGCGCTCGGAAAGGGCGAGCGTGACTGGCGAAGCGGCGGTGGCGGGGGCTGGCCGGCGTTAGTGGAGTTGGCAGGGAGTGGGCGTCAGCCCCGCGCACACTTGAGTAGCCTCAAAGCCAAGGGCAGAGAGTTGGGGTGTCTTGGGGGGACTGAGAGTGGACGGCGGGAGGGGGGTGGCCGGAGCGGGGGTGGGGGACGGCTGGTGGGGGAGGGGAGGTGCAGTTCGAGCGGGACTCGCCGCAGCCGCCGCCCTGCGAGCGGATCTGTCAGTACGGCCCCCTACACCCCACACCCCGGCGGGCGAGCGGGGTCTCCCCGAAGGCCCGCTCTTGACAGGAGGGGGGCCCGGGGGAGCGCCCCTCCCCTGGCTTTTCCGAAGCCGAGCGTCTTTTCGCGAAGTTTCCCCGGCCCGCGGACGGCCGCCGTCTCGCGCGCGGCTAGACGGAAAGTTCTGGGTGCCCACGGTGCGCCGTAGTCACGCCAGCACCACCCCGCGCCCCGGCCGGACCCGTGGACGCCCACGCGTGGGACACCCCCGAGCTGACGCCTCGGCTGCGCGCCCCGGCGCGGGGGGGACGCCTGGCCGGCGGGGGCCCTGACGGCGCCCTGCGTTTCCCAGCGGGCGGGACGGGGCGCGTCCCCGGGACTCGCGGCGGGCGCGGGGTGCTGTGGGCGCTGGGGCGCGGGCGGAGGCGCCCTCGCCGCGACTCGCGGTTGCTGAAGACGGTCCTCGCGCGGGCTTGGAGGCGCGGTCTGGGCGGTGCGGTCCCCGGGCGCCCGGCCTGCTGCAGGGGACGGTGCTCATTGTCTGTCCCTGCCGGGACCGTTCGCGCGCGAGGGCGTTTGCCCGTCCTTCCGCTCCGGGGTCGAGAGCCGCGGGCGGGCTACGGGTCGAAGTGTGAGGAGGACTGCGCTACAGACTTGTGGAGACTCCCCGTTAAAATGTGGGCGCCCGCAGCCCTCCTCGCCGGAGGCGCTGTCTGATTAACCCTTTGGGGGCGTGCCGTGCCGCGGGGGAAGGACCCCGAGACGGGTTGGAAAGGTGGGGCCCGTGCCCGGGGCCGTTTCCTCCGGGAAGTCGGCGAGGGTGGCACTTAGTTCTCCAAGGCCGCTCCGCTGGCGAGCGGGGGTACGCGGCGCCCCGCGCCCGTCGGGCTCCTTATCCCGTGATTGGCTGCAGCGAAGCCAAATTGGAGGGACTGGATGTGGGACAGTGTAATTCGCGACTTTTCCAAAAAAAACAAAAACAGCATGCGTGTAGTCGGAAAAGCGCACGACTCGCTGTGAAACGAGAGGCTTTTGTTTTTAAGGTGAATCTTTTTCCTCCCAAATTGAACTTGGCTTATTTCTGAAGTTTGTATTAAAAGTAAGGATATGGATTAAATCCTCTATATTTTTGCTGTTGAAAATTACAAAACCTTATACACATTCCCTTGTTCTTGATTCGTAAAGAACGAGTGAAGGAATTAGGGTTGTTTTATTTTTGTTTTTAATTTCCTTTTGACAGAAATTTTTCTTAAGCTACATAAATTTGCTGGGTGCAAATTGGAGAATTATTAATTTTGGCAAAAATACTAAATGGAAACCTTAGTTTTCTTGATATTAAATGATAAATTATTTCCACATTTTACATAACATTTTAATATTAAAAACTTACGTGTAGTTTAAAATATTTTCATAAGTGAATAGACAGGTGCATACGTGTGATTTTTATCCCCTTGATACATTTACTACGAATATAGTATATACAGCAGTGTTAAGTCTTTTTTATCATTTTATTGGGGGCTCGTACAATTCTTATCATAATCCATCCATCCATCCATTGTGTCAAGAACATATGTACATTTGTTGCCATCATCATACTCAAAACATTTGCCTTCTACTTTAGCCCGTTATATCTGCTGCTCATTTTCCCCCCTCCCTCCCACTACTTCATGAACCCTTCATCATTCATAAATTATTCTTTATCATATGTTACACTGCCCGGTGTTAAATCTTACAGCACTGGGGATGTGATGTGTATTATTTGAAAGTTCATTGAGTTTTGTTTAATTTTGGCTGAGGCACCCATCATATTTTTATTTCAGAACTTGTCATTTCATTAAATTGCCTCATGTTGAAAAAGTGGGTGTCATTTTCGAAAGGAAAGCTGTAAATTACATAAGCAAATAGGAGAATCCTGAACGGGGATTTTCTAATTTAATAGAAATGTATGCCTTCTTGAGTAGTAATTAAAATTTTGGGACTTAAATTTTATATCTTTACATTAGAAAAGATATACATAGTTACAAAGTGTTGAAGTAGAAAAATATCCTATGACTTTGCTAGGGCTGCAAATATCATTTATGCTAATAAGTGAAATAACTGAGTTTATAATATGAATTTTGTTTGCCTTCCTAACCAGAATCGCTGTTAGAGAATCCATTGTTTTATTACCTTTTTCCCGAAGCTGTTTATTTAGATCCTTTCATGAAATATTTGTAACTATGCTAATTATTTCTATAAAATATTATTTAGTTAAATTATAGACAGTCTCATTTCTGTTTTAAATACAATTATACCTAAAGGTGCCAGAACCTATTGGGTTCTGTTTTATGCTCTTGTTATTTTTTAAAATATTTTTTAATGATTACAAATTACTGAGATCTTTATTTTGATAGGAATCATTAAAGTCTATGCTAGTAATAGTTCATCATATTTTTGGCTAATTAGCTTTGGGGGGCTGTTTGCTTTGAAGGTGTTTTGTTGAATAATGGAAGGTTTTTAAATAAGCTATATTTAATAGAAGCAAAGGATTCCTTTATTTTAAGTATTTCAAATAAAGCTGAAAACACATTAGTGCCTAAATGAGATCTACAGCATTCAAAATGTTTTTCATTTATGTGAGGCTGCATAATTTGAGTTTAATTTATATTTGTGGGCCTGTAAGTATGAATTTGTCAGATCCACGTTTCTCTGTAGAAATTTATCATTGCCATTTGTTTTTATTGTACGGAGAGGGAATGATCCTGCTACCTCTGGAAAACAATATTAAGGAATGTTATAGCTACCAGGAGCTCAACTTTTAACATTGTGTCTACATACTGTGGGGAGGAAGGAGCAGAAGGTATCGACTTGGTAGCATTTGCCCTTCACATTCTTTTCTTTTGTTTTTAATTTAAAAACATTTTTTATAAGACTTTGTGATGCTTTTAACTATTGTTAAGTTATAGGATTTAGCCTCGGGTTTTGTATGAACTGCATTTTTCTCTAATAAATATTTTAAAATTTATCAAGAATTTATATCTGAATCCCTGTTTTACCATGTTTTATATATATTTTTTAATATGGAGACATAAAGGAATTTCAAAAAGCTCATGACAAATGGAATTAAAATATATTGTCTGAGCCTTGTTATAATTTTTGAAGCCTCCACATACATTGTAGCTTTTAAAATGGTCACAGAAATTGGTCAGAATTATATATTTTTTGGCTGATTTGGTTTTAAAATGGAAGGAAGTGTTCAGAGATTCATTTAGAGATAGTTGTCCATGATGCATAAATGGTCTAGAATTTTAAAACCAGCTATCATAAGTTTACATACTGTTTATAAAATTCTGTAAAGATTTGTTTCCTAATTTAAAGACTTATTGGCCTGATATTATTGTTACTTCGCTTCCCCCGCCTTTTGTTTAATGAAGCTTAATAATCACATTGGTTTCTTTTTAAATCGGCACCCCCCCTTTTTAAAGGGAATAAAGGAGATTTTGGTATAATCAAAACTAGTAAATATTTTTATATTGTGCTAGAGTTACAGATAAAATCTGCAAAATTAGATTATCAGAATATGTGAGTGTAGTATATGTGTAGTTTTGTACTTTACTAAAATTCAGGATACGTAAAATACAGTGTGCCAGACAAATATTTTCAAATAATTAGGATTCAATGTTTGACTTGATAGAAATTTATGGGCCCACTGATAAACATATAACCCCCTCCCAGGGGGACAGGCAACAGAAAAGTGGGAGAAGGGAGACAGCATTCGCTGTAAGACATGAAAAAATAATAATTTTCTAAATTATCAAGGGTTCATGGGGGGGTGGAGGGGTGAGCTGATGATACCAAGGGCTCAAGTAGAAAGAAAATGTTTTGAAATGATGATGCTAACATGTACAAAGGTGCTTGACACAAATGGATGGATGTATGCATTGGAATAATTTTTTTTTAATTTGTGGGCCCTAACCTCAGAAAACCAAAGAAAATTAAATGAAAATCAGTAAGTATTAAAACCTTCACTTTTTAAAGAAAGATACCAAATATTGAAAATATTTTTACATATAAGGCTCCTTCCAAAAGTTCATGGAAAAATTGAATTATGAGAAATTGTAATTTTCATTAATTTTTAAAGTGTGTATACCAAATTTCTATTTTATTTTTAATATCAAAAGATGAGAAGCTTCTTGTTTTTTATTAACCCTGTCATATTAATATTTGCACAGACTTCTAAATATATTTTCCTACATTTGGAAGAGAATATATTTCGGTTTGTACTATTTTTGAGCTTTAAACTTACACCAAAGTTTTGAAGTGATCAAATGTGGAAAACTGCATCTTTTTGGAAGCCATTAAAAGTAATTTTAATTTTTAAGTATTGAATCTGAACTGGGGTTTATTAGTTAAGTATGAGTATGTGAGTTTATCGCTGAACAAGCCAAGTATTTTTTTTTACAAGCAATTATTTGTCAACAGAGGAGTAAAGACTTTATTCACTTTTTTCATTCATTTTTTTTCCCTAAAGCATTCTCTTCAGTAAATATAGAAAACTCATTACCATTCCCATTATAAATTTTTAGTAATTTTATGTCTTTAATGATTGCCACTAAATTATTAAAATTCAGAAAAGTGTGTAAAGTAATTGAAAAAACACTTACATGGAAGTTTCAAATAGTTCATGGAAAAAATTTCATTCACTTTAATTTCGTGCTTGATTCCCTGAACTTTTTGAAATCCCTCATACACATTTGGCCACACCTGTACTTGGAAATAGTCAGAAAATAATTTGGCTAGTAGTAATCCATTTACTATATATAAATATTTTAAATTTCATGAAATATAAGTTCTAAATTTCGGTCACTTAGAACTGTTAATGTCTTAAGATACTTGGGAGTGTCAATATTGTCCATTTAGGCATAGCAGAAGATTAAAATTGCTAATGGTACTTTCCATTATCATTAAACAGTTTCATTAATTGGAAGGATAAAGTAGCTTACTTTTGACCCCCTCTCTTTTGAGTGATTTCTTAAACATGCATTTTGTGAATTCAGAAATCACAGACAAAACATTACTGATGTTTTCTTTTGAGTCTCTAACCACCTACATAGTCACACTCAGTCATGCACACTGCTTTGAAAATGAATGCCTCAAAGTGAAATGAAAGCAGAAGCATCTTAATCTAATTTGTTTAAAAAGACTTCAATGACACAAAAGTATATCGTAGGTATTTCTATTTTAAAAAACATTTTCAACTCAGGGCTTTTCTGAAATAAGCAAGATTGGGGTCATTTTCAGGGCCTTCCCTCTGTTCAGTTATCAGCTGTGGAACTGCAGGAGGTGGAAGTCTGTTGACTGTCTTCATGCTGTAATACATGACATTTTTATTGCAGGTTTTGACCTTTAGAAGAGAGCCAGCTCTGGAGAACAACCTCACTTCTTTGATTTGAATACTCAATGAATTGGAACATGATTGAAGATTAAGGTATGTTAGTCAATTGATTCATAGAAGCATATGATTTGTTTCTTTGCAAAATAATTTAACTAGACAATTGGTAAAACTAAAACGTAGTCAAACTAAACCCCATTTGTAAAAAAATTTTAAATGTAAATCTTGTGATATTCCAAGGGCTGAGTTGTCATTGCCTTGCTTATTAAAATCCACATATACTTTATACAGTTAATGTTTTCATTGTCTTGTAGTAGATTCATCTCCCAACTGGATTTATGTATCCCCAAACTGTAAACATGTAATGATTTTTCTTAAGCTTGTTATCACAGTGTTATATGTAAAAATTCAGTAGTGTATGTTTCAGCTTATGCAGTGGAAGGTTTAAATCAAATGTAATTTGGTGCTTGGCTAATTGACAGGTAGTCATAGGTAGAGCCTGCAAATTTAGATTGAAGTGTTTTAAGAGAAGTTAAAGTATTCCAAGTACTTTTAAGTACTACGTAAGAATGTCAATTTGGTTCAAACTGAAAAACTTCCCTTTCTTAAAACCAAGTTTACTCATAGAAACTCTATATTTAAATTGTTCATATCACAGATTGTAAACTTTTAAAAAACATAGAATGCCTAAACTTCCAGTGACCTTTATTGTCTTACTTTTAAATTTTTCAGAGCAACATTTATGGATGCTTACTTTCTTTCATTTTTATTATTTTAGTCGGGAATTTCAGCTGATAAGATTTTTGTTTACCTAATTGTAATATGGTATCCTGAAAATGAACATACTGGATGGACCGTTTTGTTTAATTTTTGCATATTAAAGTATTAAGTACATATTTAAGCCATTTGCTAAAGTACAACACTAATTTTCCTAACTTCATTTATTTAAGATATAGACAATCACAAAGGTTTGTTTTCATGAGAGCGGTATAATTTAATCTTACCAATGAAATGTAATTATCATCATCAGTAACAGAAATCTTATACTTTTAAATTTAGATAGTAAAAATTTTAGAAGCAGTTTTTCATGTATTTGTTTAATGTTTAAGCGCTGAGATTATATTCACCTTCATAAGTTTAATTTGAGAATTTAGTATGATAAAGAAGCCTGGTTGACAGGCTGATAATAGAATTTTTCCTCTGACTTAATATTGTTTTCTACTTTAGAGAATATTAAAAATCATGAAAATGAAATTATCTGCTTGTCTGCAGAAAATATCCAGGTTCAACTTTAGTCACCACCATAATGAGTTAAGTGAGGAAAGAGCATTTTAATTTATATTAAAAAGCATAAATTTATAGGTTTATAATTTAGAGAATTTATGATTTGTGGTCATTGAAGGTTTTAAAACATACTGGTTGGATGTTAAAATTTGGCATCTCATAATTCCCCTGTCTATAATTGTGTAGTTACTCATAAACTTCTTTAAAATGTGATTAGTAACTAATTGAATAACAAAGAGAATAAACATTTGGATTTGGTCATTTTATACAGAATGAGAAACCTAATCAGTAATATGTGTTATTTGGGAGACAACTTAATAAGGGTTTTTACTGTTATATGTGATTGCCTGTCTTCTAATTACCCCTTAAAAATGGCTTATTTAAGGATTTTTGTGTCATTTAAATTTATAAATTTGGTGATATATAACTAAACCATGACAATCTAGTTCATGATGTCAGAATTTTGGAGAAAATAATATGTTAATTTCCATATTTTTTATACTAGATTCCTAGCTCATTTATGCAGTATATATATTTTTTATTAAATGTATTTTCAGATTTAAAGATTATTCATTTTCAGGAAAAATTCTTACTCGCTTTAAATTTCATTCATATTAAAAAATATATTGTTTTATTGAAATACCTTTAGCGGGAGAAAAATTTATTTTTATCAAAATAAAAGAATATTTGGATAAACTAGTGAAACCAAACAATTGTCAGACTGCACAGGACCAAGCAGTGTTTCAGTCTGTTGTATGTAGTATCAATATGAGTCCAACTGACTCAATAGTAAGTACAACAGACCAGGTAATTTAACAGAAGTTTGTAGGGACATAAAATTATTCATTATTTATCAGGGATTTTTAATGCCAGCTTATGAAATCAACTTATATCTTAAGCAATTTTCCAGCCATGACCATTTTTTGTAATAAAAGTTTTATAGTGTATTAAAGATTTGTTAAATCAGTTTTCAACGACTTTTTAAAAAGTCTTAATGAAGCAATTTTGTATCATGTATGTTTTTCCTTGGAATAGCAAATACATTCATAATATTTCTAGTGTTTTATTTAAAGTTGATGTGGCAGAATTCTATTTTTTGTAAACATTTTCAAAAGGTAGTAAACTAATGGAATTTTAATGAAAATTAATTTATTATTATATTGAAGTACAGTTGCTATTCTCAACACCATGAACCACATTTTTGCTCTTTCATTAACATAATTGTTTTATATTCCTGTTTTTATGTCTAGAGAGTTAATTGTAGGGGAATTATGTAGCATGTTTCAAATGTGGTTGCTAAGCATGATAATAATTTTAAAATCCATTATTTGCTGTTAATCTTTAATTGTATTGGACGTGTACTTAATGAACACATTAAAAATTGTTAACCGCAGGGCTTCAGGATTTGTTTTTATTAGCATTATTTGTCTCTCACTGAGCTATTAAAACAAAAATTACTTTTTCAATCTGGAGAAAAAAAGAGTATGCCCTTTTTTTCAATCTGTGATCTGAATTTAAAACAGTAGTGGTATTTCACACTTGCAATCTTGACCTTTGACTAGCCAATTATAATATTATAGAATTATTAGTATCCAAATTTTTTGAAATTTAAAGAATACCTTTAGAATCAAATTGTTTAATGTTCTGAAAGATAAGTGTTATATTTAAATTTAAAATTTTATATCTGTATAAATAGCATCAAACCTTTGAAGAAAATTTGATAAGTATTTCTATATCTTTCAATATTAATGCTTACTAAGCTTTTAGGCCTGTGGTACATATCTATAGTAGGTAAATTGTTACATAGAGATTATTCTAGTCTTAGCTGATATTTTTGTAAAAACCTTATCAGCTAATTTCTTAATTTGCTATTAGTGCCTGAAATCAAACATGCGGTAGTCATTAAATAAGTGATACCTAGGAGCATGAAGGTTTTAACAATATAATTTTCTTTCTTGATTAGAGATTGAACACTTATTTTGTAGGAAAATAGCTAGAGTTAGTTACTCTTTATGAATTTACCCTGAAACTAGTCTTTTGAGTATTTTAGTAATTGAATAGTTAAATCTAAAGTTAGGAGATATATATATATATATATATATATATATATATATATATATATATATATATATATATACACACACACACACACATGTGTTATATGTCTGGTTTAGGTTTCCCTTTTAATCAAGACACCAATTTTATTTTTCTCCCACCCCTAATAAATACATTAACTTATCCATATGGTGATATAAGTAAACCTAGTAGATGGTTTGACCTAAACCATTTTCTTTCGTGTGTTATTTGCTTATATTTTTCTCGCTTTGATACTTAAGGAGCAGTGGCAGTGAATCAAAAGTCCCTAAAGTCCTAGTTCTTGTCAGTTACAGCTGAGAGCAGGGACTAGGAGACCTTTGTACAGAATGACATTTATATACAATAATAGTGGCCAAAGACCCTGCACCTACTAGCTCTGACAGAACAGGTGGGAATGTTCCAACTGTTTTGTACCCATATACATTCTCTGAAAAAAATCATTTTGCTTCTTAAAGTAGCATAAAGAGATTAGTAAGAGTTAGTCATTCTTGAACTCTTACATTTTCCTATTTCCTTTTGGGTCTTCCTTTAATTGCATCTGTTATAGTGGAAATTTGTCTTGCTTGGGGAGAAAGTTATTAATATTGCTGATAATCATAGATGGAGGTGGGCAGATTGACTGGCTTCACAGGAAAGTATCTTCCACTTTGAGCTATGTTCTGAATCCACAGTTTCTTAATTTTATAGACCAATTTAAACAAGGCCAAATTCAACTTTTTATCTGGAAAATTCATTGTTTTTAAAATAGCACTTGGTAATTTCGAACAATATAGAAAGTGTTTATGATTTTTACAACGTGAATATTGCCAGAGCGCTATAACTAAATATTTGTATTTTTCTCCCTTCTATTTGAGATCTAAATGATTCCAATGGGGAAGTGACTATTGGCTTTCTATTATTAAAATTCTGATTTCATCTTTTGGAGTTTTGGTAGGAAACTGAAAGTATATTTACTTTTTGTATAAACCCAGAGTTGCAATTTAAGACTGACACTCTGGCTAGCATGCTTTCAAGGGTAACCTTAGATTCTCTATTGTGGTTGTCATGAAAATCATCCCCAGTCACTTCTACTGTTAAGTTTTTCATTTTCAAATCACAGTAAGCTCAACATATTAGTTCCCTAGTGATATTACAAAATGATTTTCTGATACTCTATGTTTTAGTTATCTGACCTGACAAAATGCATCCACAGCTTGTTAATACATAGAAAAATTTCCTTTTGGTGCAAATGCTAGGATTTTTAAATTATGTTGATCTAATGTAACAGATATATTATTGTTACCTAATCTTAGCCAAATAATTAATTTTATAATCTTTTGAATTAAAAGCATTCGCTGTTGTACTATTAATGAATATATAAAATGTGTGAACCAACCACATGAACCAGAATAACATAAAATGCTTATTTTAAAAGCAGTTTTCCAAACCTACTGAATCAGACTGTTGGGGCTTTAGAAGCTTGCTTTTCTGTTTTGTTTTAAGAAACGCCACATATGAGAAGCACTGCCCAAAATAAATGAGAGAGGCTTCTTCACCCAATTATCATTACCTTTTCTGTTGCTGCGATAGTTTATTGTTGCCTCCCCTTCCAAGATCTAATTAGGAATCGTATCATTTCTAACCATAGTAGGTGTGTATTATGGGTAAATTCTGTGAAGAAAATTATGTGTATTTTACTTATTGGAGTGAATCTAGTAAGAGAACTGTTCTTGTACTGTGTGTGGGATCATTTTACAGCATCCCAAGGAAGAAGCCCTGGTGGTGAAGTGAGTTAGAGTTGGGCTACAAGTGACAAGTCTCAGAAACCCACAGGGGCAGTCCTACGCTGCTCTAGAGTTAGGGTCATTACCTCGAGTCAGAATTTACTGGATTGCAGTGAGTTGGTATTTTAGTTTTGAGTAGTGTTGATGATATGCATAGGCTGGAATACAACAATTGCATTCTTCGATGCAGAATAGTCTTTTTAAAAAAATTTTAAGTGAGATATTAAGCAACAGGAGAATGGCAAATTGTGATGATGAAATATATATGTGATTCAGCCATTAAAATGAGCTATATTTATCGTGGATGTCTCTTGCAGGATTTATATAGTAATTTATTAGATGTGATACCATTTTTAATAAATGAAAAGTAAAGATGTGCTATTTAAGATAAACACATGCTCCATTAAAAACGGGCATTTTTTAAAAGTTTTTCTATTGTGACTCAAAGTAAGCACATAAGCATTATATTCATTGCCATTGTGTCAATTCTGACACAGAGCAGCCCTGTACAACATGGTAGAACTGCCCCGTTAGCTTTCCAAGACTGTTAACTGTTTGAGTAGAAAGCTTCATCTTACTCCATCGAGCAGCTGTTGCTTTTAAATTGCTAGACTTGCAGCTAGCAACCCAATAGATAGCCCACTATGCCACCGTGGCACGTACGATATACTTTTGATTTTCACAAATTTTGATCAGACATAGACTAACTGGTATGGGAACTGCAACTAACTGTATAGTCGTAGCCCACCGAAATCAAACTCAGGCTAACCAGCTTAAATTGCTTCAGTAGACTTCGTGGTGCAATGAGTTAGGCATTGGGCTGTTAGTCACAAAGGTGGTGGTTTAAGTCTACCGGATGCCCTACATAGGAACAATTCTGAGGATGGCGCAGGACTGGGCAGTAATCCGTTCTGCTTGCACACAACCTACTCAAAAGCACACACACGCAAAAACAACAAATGCTCTTGCAGAAAAAGCATCTGTTATAAAGATTTACAGTCTTGGGAACTCCTTAAGGAGTGGTTCTACTTTATTCTATAGAGTTGCTATGCGTTTAGAATCAGTGGCAGTAGGTTTAGTTTGGTTTTTAAGTTGGTTGGATATTTTATTCATTCACTTTTTAAGATGATCTATAATATGTTCCCTGGCCTGTAATCCCAGCAACTCTTAAAAATTTGGGAGGAAAATGTGGTTTCCAACCTGTGGGTTGAATGACGCTTTCACAGGGTCGCCTGATTCATAACAGTAGTAAAATTATAGTTAGGAAGTAGCAATGAAAATAATTTTATGGTTGGGGGGTCACCACAGCATGAGGAACCTGTGTTAAAGGGTCGTGGCATTAAGAAGTTTGAGAACCACTGCAGGTCTATAGGGTTGCTATGAGTCAGAATCGATTCAATGGCAGTGGTTATGATTTTTGTTGCTTTTAACTCTTGTAAACAGAAGATCATGGAAACAAATTCCTTTTAAGCATTATTTAATTTACTCTTTAAAAGTCAGGTGGGTTGCCAACTATATTTTATTTTATTTGCCACAGTACCATAGTGAATTCGTTTTAGACATTTCTATTTAATCTTAAGATTTATGACATATTCTGATTATTCTAATTGAGTAATATATGAATTTTTAGGTTTTCAATAGTAATTGGGTAAATTTGTGTTTGAAGAGAGGTATATCACTTGATGTTTGAAGTAGACCTTGAATTTCTCTTAAATCTGGAATTGTAAGGTAGTTGTAGAAAGGCTTTGTTCTGTAAGTAGTTGTCTTCAGGGGGTGACAAAAAGGTAAGGGGTTGGTGCCCAAATGTATAGGGTTTCTTTGTGAAGTGATAATTGACTTATCTGTGAATATACTAAATCCACTAATTTATAAAAAGTGCACGTGCAAGCTGCACAGAAATGTATATAAGGCAGGCATCCCAGTCTAATCAAATCATATCTTGGGTGGAGCCCCCAAATTACTATTTTTTTAGAACTCTTCAGATGATATCAATATGAAACCATGGTTTTGAGTGTAGTACCAGTAGGTTGGTTCCCATGCCCTCTATCAACCAGGAAGGGAGGATGGATGATGTAGGGAGGAAAGGGAAATTCTGAGCACTTGCTAAAGAAGATGCTTCACTTCCTTTGCCTTTTTTTTTTAAGATCATTTTATTGGAAGCTCTTTGTATCCAGCATATTTGTACATATATTGCCCTCATTATTTTCTAAACATTTACTTTCTATTTGAGCCCTTGGTATCAGCTCCTCTTTTTTCCCTCTCCCCCACTTACACCCTCATGACCCCTTGATAAATTATTGTGAGGCACTGGTGTACAACTGCTAGAATCGGCAGAGTTAAAGTCAAAACAGGCAGTATAAAAACCAGTCTGAGGTAGGCCTAAATTTCGGTTTCAGGATCCTGGGTACTGATGCAACACATCGCCTGACAACGCCTGATCCAACCTATCCAATGGGACACATCACCTGATGACACCTCAACCAACAGAATTTGAGCGACAGCCCGCCATTGACTGACCAATCACGGAAGCACACGCGAACCTACTCACCAACCACCGCTGGACTTTGCTGGCAGCAGAATCCCCTTCAATGGGCTTGTGGGGCAATGTCCCCCACTCCCTAAGCCTATAAAAGCTAGGCTACCAAAGCATTCGGGGCCGATTGCCTTTGGACGCTGGGTCCCCGCTGCGCTGGGTAGCAGAGGGAAGAAAGCCTTAACTCGAGCTAGAAAATAAACTCTTTTTGCTGTTTTTGCATCTCAGCTGGTCGTGATTCTTCCGTGCACCCAAGGTGAGCTAGCGTTCCCTTCCCAAGTCTAACATTATAAATTATTATTTTCATATTTTACGCCCATCGCTGATTCCCTTCCCCCACGGTTTCTGTTGTTTGTCCCCCTTAATTGGGGGGCTGGAGTTATGTGTTGATCATTGCAATGGTGGGTTCTTTTTGTTTTTAAATCTTTTGAACACATACTGATACTTATATGCACATATACAAGACTTTTAGCTCTGTTTTTACAAATACTATGGGATCATGCCTTACAAGTTCAAATCAGTCAGAGCCCATCACTATAATTGACAGAAAGTGACAACCTTTCGTGTGTATTTTGCCTTGGTAGCATAGTGGGTTGCACATTGGCGTCTATTAACTGCAAGATGGCTATTCAAAACCACCAGCCCCTTCTCTAGAGAAAGATGGCACTTTCTACTCCCATAAAGAATTACAATCTCAGAAACCCACAAAGATAATTAAACCCTCTCCTATACTAGGGGTTGCTAAGAGTTAGAATTGACTCAATGGCAGTGTTTAGTTTTTGGTGCCATTGCTGCAAATTGGACATGTTAGTTACACTTTTTATTTAAATTTAAAGTAATTAATAGAAAAGTTCATTAAAATAATGTTTTTGAACCAATATATATATATATATATATATATATAAGTATTTCATGGATGTTTATAATCTGGTCCATGCTATGTGGGATCAAAAAACAATGGTTGTCAACCGCAGTTCAAAATGTTATAACTTACATAATGTCATCAAATTTTAAGACTTCATTCTTGTCTTTTTCATAGATTTAATTACAATAAATGAAGACCATAATAAAAAGACCCCCTACTTACCCCAACAAAAAATTACATCGTAAGTATTACTCGTGATCTCTTCAATATTGCTATAAACATTACTGCTGCTTTGGTGTTATACTTTGGTTTGTTTGCATGTTTGGTTATCTACCAACGTACCCATTCCCTTTAGAATGACAATTTAGCCTCCTCCATATTCAACTTTGGTGTTAATTTAATTCCGTTTAGAACAAGAATAATGCTATTGCCTTTCAGTAAGTTTTCTATTTAGGAGATAATTTACAGCCAATTCCTATCATCATCTCCTGAGTCACAATTTTGAGCCATTCAAAGAAATTTAAAAATAAGTCATGGTAGTTAATTACTCAGATTTATTGGTAACCATCTTATGGTTTATAAATTAGTATATATTTTTTAAATATTTAATTGGGGGCTCGTGCTATTATCACAATCCATACATCCATCCATTGTGTCAAGAACATATGTACATTTGTTGCCATCATCTCAAAACATTTGGCTTCTACTTGAGCCCCTAATATCTGCTGCTCATTTTCTCCCTCCCTCCCTACTCCCCCCTACCTCATGAACCCTTCATAATTCATAAGTTATTATTATTTTGACCTATTATACTGTCTGATGTCTCCCCCTGCCCTCTTCTCTGCTGTCCCTCACCCAGGGAGGAGGCTGTATGTAGATTCCTATAATCAGTTTCCCCTTTCTACCCCACATTCTCTCCACCCTCCAGGCATCGCCACTCTCATCACTGGTTCTGGAGGAGTCATCTGTCCTGCATTCCCTGTATTTCCAGTTGCTATCTGTACCAATGTACATCCTCTGGTTTAGCCAGATTTGCAAGGTAGTATTGGGATCATGATAGTGGTGGGGGGGAGGAAGTATTTAAGAACTAGAGGAAAGTTATATGTTTCATCGTTGCTACCCTTCACCCTTCCTGGTTCATCTCCTCCCCACAACCCTTCAGTAAGGGGTGTCCGGTTGGCTACCATTGGGCTTTGAGTCTCCACTCTGCACTCACCCACATTTTCAATGATATGATTTTTTGTTCCTTGATGCTTGATACCTAATCCCTTCGACAGCTCGTGGTCACACAGGCTGGTGTGTTTCTTCCATGTGGGCTTTGTTGCTTCTTAGCTAGATGGCCACTTGTTTATCTTCGAGCCTTTAAGACCCCAGACGCTATATCTTTTGATAGCTGGGCACCATCTGTTTTCTTCACCACATTTGCTTATGCACACCTTTGGCTTCATTGATCGTATCAGGGAGGTGGGCACCCACTGATAGGGTTTTTAGCTCTTTGATATCTGATAACTGGTCCCTTCTGCACCTTGTGGTCAGACAGGCTCGTTTGCTTCTTCCTTGTGGGCTTTGATGCTTCTCAGCTAGATGGCCACTTGTTTATCTTCAAGCTTTCAAGACCCTAGATGCTATGTCTTTTGATAGCCGGGCACCATTAGCTTTCTTTACCACATTTGCTTATGCATCATCTCTGAGTCACAATTTTGAGCCATTCAAAGAAATTTAAAAATAAGTCATGGTAGTTAATTACTCAGATTTATTGGTAACCATAATATGGTTTATAAGTTACTATATTTTCTACTTGAAATAGATTTTCAGAATTTGTACTATTTCACATTTTATTAAATGATACTTCAGATACCTTGGTGAAGAGCTTAAAGTTAGTTGTTAAACTTTAGGAGCAGAGAAAAGAGGAAATAGGTTCCTTTTCTTTATACACACACACATTTCTTTGAATAAGAAATATTTCTTGATTTCATTTAATTTTAAGAAACTTGGAAATTCTGAGGAAATCATTTTAACTAGGTAACAGAATATACATGTCGGAAAACTCAGATCAAGATAATGCTAAATTTATAAGCTCTATTTTAGACCATGAAGTAAAAAATAAAAATAATGTTTTTACAACTGTTTCTCTTCTTAATAAGGCACACTTAACTCCGTTCAAGTCGATTCTGACTTGTAATGACCCTATAGAACAGGGTAGAACTGCCCCTAGGGGTATCTGAGACTAACTCTTTATGGGAGTAGAAAACTTCATCTTTCTCCCAGGGAGCAGTAACCATTATGCAACCAGGGTTCCTAACAAGGCATAAACCGAAAACTAGAAACTACAGTTTCTACAGTGACTACAGGTTGGGGTAGAACAGCCCCTGACTTAAAATTTCCAAGACTATAAAGCCCTATCTGTATCCCACTGAGCTGCTGGTGTTTTTGAACTTTGACCTGTCAGAGTAACCAACCTCTTGACAATTGTGGGGGGTGGACCGTAGGCGCAATTATACAGCGATAATTAATATATAGAGATCATAGTAAAGTCATAGAAAGTAGGAGCGAAGATCAAATAAAGGAGTCAGACACATTTCATGGTAGCATGCTCACCTCAGCCACTCTTGGTGGCCCATGTGTAGGTAGGAGACGGAAGGGGATAGGACGTCTCTACTGGTTTTGGGACTTTTATAGGTAGCCATTAGTCATGCATATTCAGGAGTTACATACGTCACAAGGTGGGTGGTAATCACAGTAAAGTCCCTGAGCTCACAGGTAAAGAAACCCAATACCTGCATTGTGGGAAGACAGTAAGGAGGGGAGTTGGGGAGGATGGGCGCAGTAGTGGGAGGAGATAATCAGGGAATGTCTGCTTCTATAGTGAGACAGAATTAATCATGTAGGGGAGAATCTATGGGGGTGATGTTTAAAGCAGAATAATGTGCTTGGACTTTATCTCTGATTTAGCTTTCCAGAGTCCCTCTGTTATAAGTTAGGGAAGATAGTCTTGGTCATATTTCCCTCACTGTTAGGTTTCCACAGTCACCTTGCAGGTAGCAACCCAATGCATAACCAGCGTGCCACCAGGGCTCCTTTAAAATGGCCATGCTTACCTGGAAGCTAGCACTTCTGATGCTTTTCTTTTCCTTTCTGTCGGAATGTTGCATTAGTGACTTTAAATGTGTGTGGGAGAATGTTGACCTTATGTAATAAAAGATCTACCACTTACCTCAATAGGAAATGGTAGATTTTAAGGGTAAAATTCAGTTAAAAATACAATGTTTAATAAACTTATTTGAAAAGTATTAGCCATAAACCACAGATCACATTATTCTTATTCTTTCCCTTTTTAACTTTTATCTTTGGAAAATTAAAATAGAAACATATGCAAATACCCAATGAATCCTATATAATGCCTTGAAAGTCAGCTTGGCCTTTCTTCTATTTAAGTTTTTTTTTTTTAATCTTTGGATTAATATTGTACTCCTACTTTAAACTGTCTACATTCAAAAATAACTAGGTATTACTTAAGTACTAAAATTTTTTCTCCTTTATAAATTTGTAAGCATTAGCTTTGCACCGTGGCAATGCCGAGGCGATTTTTGCTAATTGAAAACTTTTTTTAAAATTGTAAGCATTATGAACGTATTCCTGGATACTTCAGAATTTTTTAAAGCATAGGTCACATGCCATATTTCAGGATTGTGTTGCTTTTTGCTGTTTGTTCCAGGTGGTGTGCCTAGAATTCCCTTGAGTTCCATATATGAAAATGTTGCTGCTTCCAATTAAATTATACCCAGAAAAATAGGTACATTGCACTGATGCTAATCCATGATTTTGCCATTGTTTAAGATAAGAGTTTTTTTTTTTTTTTCGTAAATGCAGTTCATTCCTAAGTAGGAAAACAGGAGATGGAGGAGGAAATTTAGTATTTGTGCTACCAGTGTTAAACATGCTCGAGACAAACTGCTTTGTATTTTAGATGTACTAAATGTGCCTGCTATCAAGAGCTAGTGTGATTAAAAAGAAATTTTTAAAAACCGTTCGTCACATTGGACTATAGTTATGATAAATTCTTAGAAGTGTTGCTAATTAAAGCCAATAGTACTGACATAACCACACCATTCTAAAAATATTGTCAGTCTTTGAATTATAAATAGAATATAAATTAGGGCTGACAATACTGAGGGGAAAAAATCAAAATGTGGAACCAAGTCATTGATGGGATTGCAAGTGTAATAAAATTGGTTGCATTGTCATTAAAAATGCTTTTGCATGATGCACTAAACAGATCTGACAATTCTAATACTGTAGATCTACTTTTAATAGATATTTGCACTTTAGTAAGTTGCTCAGATAATTGTCCACCAGTTGTAGTCATGAGAAAATAATAATCATTGTGAACAGTTTTTTGGCAGTTAGATTGATGGTCTCTCAAATTCAAGTCACTTTGACTCATAGCAACCCTTTAGGGGATGATAGAACTACCCATGGGGTTTTCAGAGATGGTAACTTTTTATGGGAGTAGAAAATGTGGCTGGTGTTGTTGAACTGCTGACCCTGAGGATAATAGCCCAATATGTAACCCAATAAGGTCATGGGAGAAAAAATGATACTTTTATGAATTTTTCTTATGTGAATTTAACATCCTATTCAGAGCATTTGGGAAGTAGTGGGCACCATCTAGTTGTAATCTTAAATGCAAGCCCCTTGTAAATGAATACGTACAGATATATGTTTGTACTTTTAGCAAATATATATGCCTTTTAGCACATCTGTCTACTTATAAAAATGACTGTTACAGTTTCCCACTGTTTTCTGACTCTTATTTGACCTTCCTCCCATAACTCAACAGAGCTCATTTCCCCTACTGCCCCAATAGCCCAGAAACAGCAGTGAACTGGAGAACACCCAAAAAATATCAAGAATAACAAACTCAAATCACTGAAAATTACCCAAACGCAATGAAATACTTTGAAAAAGAGCTCCTGCAACTACAATATACTCAAATTAATGCAGATGGATGTAGAAACTCCCAAGAAAAGAAGAGAAGCTCATCAAGAAACTTCCAACCAAGAAAAGCCCAGGACCAGTTGGCTTCACAGGGATATTCTACCAAATATTCAGTGAGAAACCAATTCTACACAGACTCTACTGGAATATATGATACACACTCCCAAAGTCATTCTGTAAAACAAACATAACCCTGATACACAAGAAAAAAACAGACCAATCTCCTTCACAAACACATGCCCAAAAATTCTCAACCAAAAAAATATGATAAGAGCCCCCAATAAAATGATTTGGGGAAAAATAAACTAGGTGCAAGATCCAAGATAACATGATTTTATGGAGTGAGTCATAATTGAAGACAAGTCTTAGATTTGCCAATTCGATTCAGAGAGCAAGGTCTAATCTAAACAGTTCTTTTCCAGGAAATCTGCTGAGTCATTAAATTCAAGAGGTTAATTCAGGTTATGGTGACATGTCTATGGTATTTTCTTGATGGGCACAGGATGATCATTAGGGCTTACTATGAAGAAGTTTTAAGAAAACTGAAAGCTGCATTGAGAAAAAAGCAAAACCGCAAAATTGCTCCAATGATTTCTTTTCCTCCCCAAAAATGCACTGCCCATTCTTTGAGGTAACAAGGGTTGTCCTACAAGAACAGCATTGGGGAACTGACCCAATCTATAATATACCCCTGATAATCAATCCTTCAAACTTCCTCTGGGTCCTCAAACTGTAAAGAATATTTAAAATGAACACCACCTCTCGAGGATGCCCAAACTGCTCTTTTGACATGGTGTAAATTGAAAAGCAGTTCTTCAAAAAAAGGATTAGAGTGATAAGAAATATCCCTTGCAGAATTGTATAGACATAGATTAGAAGGGAATGCCCAGAAACAAAAGGTTAATATTTTGATATTTTTGTTCAGTAAAGATTTCTGATTTTAAAGCACTATTTTTTTTAATGTTGTGTGTGATATATATGTGCTTTTTTTTCTTTCAGGTTTTGAGTCTAACCATTAGTGTTCTCTCCATGTATTCTGAGAGAGAATTGCTTTTCTTGTAGCTGGCAGACTTGAAAGCAGATATTTAAAGGATGGAGCATTGTTTCCAAAGAACAGACAAAGGAGTAGAGAAATAACATGGGCCATAGCAGGAAACATTGCCACACAGCTAGTTCCTTGTCTGTTCAAAACAGTACTCAATACTGAGAATTATTGTCTATATTCAAAAATGCATGGTCATTGGACAGGTCAGTATCGCCCAGGAAAGTTGAGGTGAAAATCTGGGGAAGAAAATCTTGCATTGTCATCAAAAGTGGGGATGCATGTGTCTTGAGTATTATGTGCCTTTAAGTTCTATCTATATTGGATAAAGTTGACAGTAGTAAAAAATTATTTTAAAATTTGTAAAGGAAGGGAAAGGATATTGTGAGTACTTTGAGCTCTGGCAGGAGCTGTAGTTTAAACTTGTAGACCTAGTTAGGTATATATATCAAATAAACTAGACCAGGAGTCAATAAACTTTTGAAACAAAAGCCAGTTCTGTCCCTCACAACATTTTAAAATTATTCAAGGTCCAGAAATGTATTTTTACAAACAAATGGAATCACCATTATCTGAATAATCTTTTAAATTTTTCAGCTTTACTTCAGAGAGACATGTACATACCAAAAGAACCATACATGGCTCACAAAGCTGGCTTGCAAACCACAACTTGCCAATCCCTGTAATAGACTGATGGTTTCAAAGAGGTCTGCACATCGCATTTGAATGGCAGAATGTTCTCATGGATAAAAAGTAGGAAATATATGTGGGTCCTGATTATACAAACGTTGGAACCAAAGTAAACTCTATTTAGAATGCCTATTGAGTATTTTGAGTAGATGGATGGTAATCAAAAGGTTGGTTAGAATCCAATCAGTAAAGTAAAGTATGGCTTAAGCACATATCCATTTATATCTAGAACGAGTTAATCTGTGACCTAAATTATATATATTTAAACATTTTTTGTGGCTTTTATTTTATTTTTTAAACAATTTATTAGGGGCTCATACAACTCTTATCACAGTCCATACATATACATACATCAATTGTATAAAGCACATCTGTACATTCTTTGCCCTAATCATTTTTTTTTCTCCTCTTTTCTTTTTTTGCATTTTATTAGGGACTCATACAACTCTTATCACCATCCATACATTCCCTGCCCCAATTATTCTCAAAGCATTTGCTCTCCACTTAAGCCCCTTGCATCAGGTCCTCTTTTTTTTTTCCCTCCCTCCCCGCTCCCCCCTCCCTCATGTGCCCTTGGTAATTTATACATCGTTATTTTGTCATATCTTGCCCTATCCGGAGTCTCCCTTCCCCCCCTTCTCTGCCGTCCCTCTCCCAGGGAAGAGGTCACATGTGGATCCTTGTACTCAGTTCCCCCTTTCCAACCCACTCACCCTCCACTCTCCCAGCATCGCCCCTCACACCCCTGGTCCTGAAGGTATCATCCACCCTGGATTCCCTGTGCCTCCAGCCCCCATATGCACCAGTGTACAACCTCTGCCCTATCCAGCCCTGCGAGGTAGAATTAGGATCATGGTAGTTGAGGGGAGGAAGCATCCAGGATCTGGGGGAAAGCTGTGTTCTTCATTGGTAATACCTCACACCCTAATTAACCCATCTCCTCTCCTAAACCCCTCTAAGAGGGGATCTCCATTGGCCGACACTTGGGTCTTGGGTCTCCACTCTGCACTTCCCCCTTCATTCAATATGGTATACATATATACACATACATACATATACATACACATATATATGCATATACACACATATATCTTTTTTTTTTTGCATGATGCCTTATATCTGGTCCCTTTGGCACCTCGTGATCGCACTGGCTGGTGTGCTTCTTCCATGTGGGCTTTTTTGCTTCTGAGCTAGATGGCCACTTGTTCACCTTCAAGCCTTTAAGACCCCAGACACTATCTCTTTTGATAGCTGGGCACCATCAGCTTTCTTCACCACATTTGCTTATGCACCCATTTGTCTTCAGCGATCCTATCATAGAGGTGTGCAGTCCATGATATGATTTTTTGTTCTTTGATGCCTGGTAACTGATCCCTTCGGGACCACTCGATCACACAGGTTGGTGTGTTCTTCCATGTGGACTTGGTTGCTTCTGAGCTAGATGGCTGCTTGTTTATCTTCAAGCCTTTAAGACCCCAGTCACTATTTTGATAGCCAGGCACCATCAGCTTTCTATATTTAAACATTTAAAAATTTTGATATCTCAATAGTAATGAAAAAATTACATTAGTAAAACTCACGTTTAGACCTTATAACACTCATTAACGCTTTGCTTAAATGTATTTTTTAAATAGCTATTTTTACTCCTCCTCCAGGTATAATAGCTTAGCAAGTCATTTGCATATATTCTGTTGCATTTTTGCTAGGATCACCATTCTCTGGCACAGGGGCTGTATATAGTTGTATTTGAAGAAAGTAATTATCATTATACATTGTATTCATGCTCGATTAAGAGTAAAACTAAATGTTCAGAAGCATAAAGATACAGCTAAACAAATTACAGAAACATTTTCATGCCATAGTTAGGATCTAAATATTCCTATTGTGGTTAATGGCAATAATTTGAACATACAGAGTCAAAAGAATTTTACTTTTAAAATAGAGCTCTCTTGAAGGCATAATATGAAACCTGCTTCCCCAAAGTAAAAGATCACTATTGGGGAAAAATCAGAACTTAAGATAGTAGGGCATTTTATAGTTGCTGAACAAAATTTCATATCTTTTGGAATATTGATACACTTTTTTCTTCTACTCTAAACTTTGGATCAGACTTTCAAAGCATTTTATTATCTCAGAAAGTATGTGACTTTGTTTAAAGATTTCAGTACTTTGGTGACAACTATCTTACCTTTGCGTTTGAAGTGTGGAACTGGTGACGAATATTGAAAGTACCGTGGACTGCTGAAAGGACAGACGTATCCAGGGTGCTTCTTAAGGGGCAAGAATGGTGAGACTTTGTCTCACTTACTTTGGGCTTTGTACTAAAAGGGGCCAGTTCCTGGGACAGCATGCTTGTAAAGTAGAATGGCAGCGAAAAAGAGGAAAACCCTTGACAACAGGACTTGATATAGTGGCTGCAACAATGGGCGCAAACACAAGAATTGTGAGAATGGCACACAGGATCATTCCGTTGCACACAGGATCACTGAGTCCAGGCCTACTAACAGCATCTGACAATGTCAATATCTCAGTTTAGTTTTCAGTAGAAGTAAATGCTAAATAACTTTCAAAATCACAGATTGTTTTATTTTTCAAGTTAACCCATCTTTCCAAAGCTTCATAGTATACTAACTGAGATCCAACTTTAGGAAACTAACTGTTCTAATATAGAGCGAAAAGTTCAGGGTAAAATGATGGTTGTGTTCTTCTAAAATTACCTAAAGGATAATTGGTTATTTGGAATTATATTTGTATTACATTCAGTATTAAAATGTTTCATGTGGCTTTTAGTCTTTTCCTTTAAAGCTTACTTGAATCATCCTAGTTTGTGGTCATTGAAACTGAGCTCTGTGTCATTTCATATTATTTTGGGGTTACCCATTCTAAAATTATGAATAATCAACATGATGATTGTCTTTTGAAGGGTATACCACAAGAACAGGCTGCAGTTTGTAAATTTTGCTTTTACCAAGGTAAAGACCAACTTTTATGAATTAACTTTTTTTTATAAAAGGGAACGCCCTTATACATATTTAAAATTTAATTTTACCTACATTGACAAAGTTTGAAAGGAAAGAAACCTTCTTTTCCTCACATTAATCAAAAGCTTTTTTTCCTTTCACGTTAATCATATTTTGTTCATATCTTATAGCGCTGTGCTTGGCACACAGTAGTAGACTTTGGTTATTTGATGTAGAAATAAATTTCCTTACAGTATTTAAAAGTAACTAATTGTGCATAGTGTGTCAATGTTAGAGTCTCTAGAAATCTTTTTGTTATTAAAATTTATTTTTAAATAAACTAGTAGAAATTAAGTTGATTTACCCTTTTCCCACCCTAAAAGAAAATGTTCTTTGTATTCTTTAGGCGTTAATGTTTGTTGACATTTTTTTAAAAAGCAAAACCTTGGAGTAACGTAGCAGCACATAATGGTTTGTGAATTTTGAAAAGGTGCAGGCCATATTGTGCTGCCTCAAGAATACAAGGATCTGATCTTCTGAAAAGAATATATTTCTTTTGTCCATAGCTGTTGTGATATCAAAGTCAGCAGTGCCTTAGCAGCACGTAAATATTGGTGTTAAGATTGTAAAATTATCTCCAGTATTAACTGTGCTGCTGAAGTAAGGTTGACCACACTCTACATTGTATTTTAATGGCGAATAACGTAACTGATACTTTTAATTTATTGATAGTATTTTCAGTGTTGATGTGTTTTGCATAATTCTATAAAAATAAGGTAGCATTGACATTTTTCACATCTAAGTGTTATCAGGATTTTATTAAGCTTTTCTTACATCAAAAAATTTAAAGTTATACTTACCTGGCAGGGGAGATACCATGATCACGAAGGTGGTTTTCCCATGGCGAGGCTCACCCATTGCACTCCGGGTGTGCTGACCCCTGCGATTTCCCCAAATGTGGGGAACTCGACTGCATAATTTGTGGTACTGGGGGGACAAAAAAAAATTAAAGCATACTTACATTCTATGTAAATATTCAGATTTTTAACCTAATATAAAACAAATATTTCCCTTTTGTTTCTTTAGTGAAATAAAAGTACTTTAAAATTATTTGCGTATCTTACAAATAAGTGTGCATTATGTAAAATATATTGTGTATTTTCAACAGAATTTGAGATAATTTTCAGTGATTAGAAATGGCATTTCTGACTTTCCCCAGCTTCCCGGAGGGAGGAGACTCCATCTCCACAACAAACAAAACCTATCTGACACCAACCATTCCTCCAAGACTACTTCTCTGCTGGATTCTATCTTCCTTGCACTCACCACACAACACTATAAATATTGTACTATGGGAGTTTATTAGTGAAGTTAACAGGTTACCAGAAGCCAGTATCACAAAACATTACGGATGTTTGGATTTCAGCAGCAACTCTTCTCAGCCAGCACCCAATTTCCGCTCTAGTCTTCAACTTCTCGATCATGCAGTCCTTGACCTTTGCCTTCATGGGCCAGGAAGCCTACTCATTGCTCTGCCTTAATCTCATGGTCCCTTCTCACTGGTTCCTCACCTGCCTTTGCCACTTCATTCGTATTACTGGTGGGTGGTTCTTTCTGATGGTCCAAGATTCCTGCATCAGAGATGGCTGTCTCATACACTGGAGAATGGCAAAACTGACGGGTACCCACGTTGGAGTCATCACAGCTTATTTGTGTGGTCGCACTCATTCATTTGGTGAGTTAGAGTGAAACGGAAAGAAGGGCCGTATTTAGAAATGTCACTCCACCACAGTAAGGAGTCTAAATATTTCAGATGTTCAATAAGGTGGGGGGGGGAGTATCAAAAATTGGGAATTAGTCTTGAAATTCTAGTCCTAAAATTGTATGAAAGCATACAACATAAAATATATGAAAAACCTTAGCAATGACCAACCTATTCACTGGGCACCTAAGTAAAAGAAGCTCTAAGTACTTTGCTATGTGTAGCAGAATTTTACTCCCATGCCTTCTAACTTTATATTACTCTGGTTTTTTCTCCTTCCTTTCCCTTTTGTCTTTTTTTTAACCTTTGCAGAAGACTTTTGTTTAACAGTCTCAATTTTTTTTAAATTTTTGTTCTTTTGAAAAAGGTCTTAAAACTATAAAGGCCTTACTTACTTTTTAATAATCAGTATTTAACTTCAAGGTAACACCAAAAGTTAGTGATTTTTAAATTTTATATATGCAAATTAAAATAAATTTATTTTCATTAAAACCTAAAGGAGTTATGTTGGTTTTTTTACCTTCTATTCATATTCTTAGTGCATTACCAGCCACTCAATAAATAGTCATGTTCAGAATAAGAGGAATGTACTTTATAACTTACCTTACCCTTTTCAGTTATAAACTAGCAGAATCTACATGTCTACAGAGTAAATGAGGGAATACCCCCAAAAAAACAATATTTTTCTTTTGGTTACAGCTATATATTTAACTTTTTCTTTTTTTAAAATTTTATTTTAGTTTTTTTAATCATTTTATTACGGGCTCATACAACTCTTACCACATTCCATACTTATCACAATTGTGTAAAGCACATTTGTATATTCATTGCCCTCATCCTTCTCAAAACATTTGCTCTCTAAGCCCCTTGCATCAGCTCATTTTCCCCCCTCCCTCCCTGCTCCTCCCTCGCTCATGAACCCTTGATAGTTTATAAATTATTATTTTGTCATATCTTACACTGTCCAACGTCTCCCTTCACCCACTTTTCTGTTCGTCCATATATAAATTCTTTTTACGAAACAACCATATAGCCTTCAGAATACTCCATTACACTTAATCTGCAATTCTGTCCTTGGAAACATTTTTTTCAAACTCATCTGTTGGGATTGCTGACAGCGCCTCCCTTGTTTTTTTTCCTTCACCTCTTCATCATCATCAAATTGCTATCCTTTCATGTCCTCCTTTGTTCATGGAAACAAAAAGGTCACATGAGTGAGGTCAGGTGCTTGGGGCAAGAGAGACAAGCTGTGTTTTGCCAAAAACTGGTGCACTGAGATGGCTGTGTGAGCAGATCATTGTCATGGTAGCAAAATCAGTCCCCATCTGTCATGAATTAGGCTTTTGTCACACACTCAGTCTTTGCAAAATCTCTAAATAGAAAGCTTGATGAACAGTCTGACTTGGTGGAACAAACTAAACGCAGTGAGTTGACATTTTCATCCATTCAGGAAGTTGGCAAACATCCAGAACTAGGTTTGTCATCAAGCGACAAATCACCTTTTTTGAAAGGAGAAAACCCACTCTCCATAGCACTGTCCTTGTAACATCACAACAGTTTCTGCAGTATTTTTTCCGAGCAGGAAACAATTTCATAGCCACACATTGTTCTCTTAAATCAGCCATTGTGAAAAACAAAGGCTCCAGCAAAACTTTTTATGAAAAATTCTCTGAACAGAGAATCTTTCCAGGCAACACCACTGAGTGCACTAACAGTTATTTGATGCTTGCCTAGTGGGAAAAAGGTGTACTAAACTCCACCCAACGGGGCTTTTTTCCGTTTGGGTGGCGAGTTTTTTTGGGGGGGTGGTATATCCCCTTACATATTTCAGATTTGTTTTCTCTTGATCTCAAAAGTAAGTCTTTATAGATATGTTCTAAATGCTACTATGAAGTTATTTAATACCTTTTATAGCATCAGCCCTGCTTGGCACGTTCAGGAAAGTGTTAGATTGCTGGGGTCAGCAATCCAAACTGACTAGCCCCCTCCAAGGGAGACCCATGAAACTGCTCCCATAAAGAGTAAGTCTCTGAAACCTTGTGGGCAATTCTCTGCCCTATAGGGTTGATATGAGTCAGTGGATTTGGGTTTGTAGCATTTATATGAGGGTAAGTCTGAAAATATTGCCACAAGGGTTCCAGTTTAGTTTTTGCACAGGTAAATTCCAAACTAAAAGTGTTTTTAAAATGCTTCTGAGATCAGTGGATGGCTGCAGACACTTTCAGTAATGTACTTGTCTTCCTCTTAATGGAGTGTCAATACACTAAGGTAGTGGACAGACTTTGAGCCTCTGCTCCCATCCTCCCTCAATACAAGAACATGTTCTAACAAATTGGCACTCTGAGATGCTCACCCTCCAGACAATCACAAGACAAAATGGGTGCAAAAACAAATGTGAAGAAGGCAGATAGAGCCCGGCTATTAAAAGAAATAGTGTCTGGAGTCTTAACTGCTTGAAGTGAAGCAAGTGGCCATCCAGCAGAGAAACAAGCCCATATGGATGGAAAAAGCACACCCGCCTGTGCAATCATGAGGGGTCATTGGGACCAGGTAACAGGCATCAGAAGACCCTTAACAAACAACCATATGGTTAAGAACGTGGGGGATTGGAAAAGAGACCCAAAGCCCATCAGTAGACAATGGAACATCACCCAGAGAGGTCACAGGCAAGGGATCAGTCAACCAGGGTGCAGTAAAGCACCGATTAAATAATATTCCTCGAGGCTTCCTCACCCCCCACCACCATGACCCCAGATGCCTCTCACATTGGACTAGACGAGCATGTACACAGCCAGAGAGAAGACTTCATGACACAAGCAACCCAGGAGCACGAATGGGAATCGATAAACCAGATGGGAAGAAGGGAGAGCCAGTCACAATGATGAACACAACCACACACACCCCTCTGGGGAAAGGGAGACTGTTCGGTGTGAGGCATGAAAATAATTTATAATCAAAGGTGGGGGAGGAGGGGCAGCTGATACCAAGGGCACAATAGAAAGTAACCAGAAAAGGATAATGGCAATGTACAAATATGTCATACAATGAATGTATCAGATTGTAATCATTTTAAAGAGCCCTCAATAAAAATGATTTTTTTAATGGTCTGCCTTCCAAAAACTGAGTAAGTAAGCAGCTTTCAAGGCAGAGGGGTTTTTTTGGTGCTTCAAAAGGTCCACTTGGTAGATTTTCTCACTGAACACAGGGTAAATCATTGGTGCTCAACCTGAGACTGCTTTGAGAAAATGGAAAACTGCATTAGTGACAATGAGCAAAGTTGCACCAAGGTATTTTTTCCATCACACAGTGGATTGTCCTATGACATGATGTTCCTACAGGCCTGATCTTGACCCTTTAGACTGTATATTCCCAAAGTCACAAAACATTGAAAATGAAAACTATTTGACTTCCAAAAGGATCCCCAAAGTACTATTTGCACATGATCTGAATCCAAGAGAGCGGAATTCTTCAGGGAAGGGTTCGAGTGGTGGAAACAGCCTTAATAAATATTGTAGACCTAGGTAGAGAGGATATATTGAGAAGCATAAGGTTCACATTTTGACATTTGTGTTCAGTGAAAGGTTCCTGGGATCTTAAGACAAATGTGTTGTTTCTGAAACTAACATTATGGGAGTAGAAAGCCTTGTCTTTTAGGGAGTTGCTGGTGATTTCAAACTAACCTTATGACCAACAGTCAACTCAACCACTATACCACCAGGACTACTAATGTTCCCATAATTTTAAAAATAATCAATTTCTTAACCTTATTGCCTTATTTCAACTATTAAAAATTATTCGTTTTTCTAATAAAAATATTCTTGGACTAAGAATTACTGATAAATGAACAAACTGTCAATAATTAAATTGGTGAGATTATGCATCCATAAACCATGATCTCTCAAAAAAATAGTTTATAAATTATCAAGGGTTCATGAAGAAGGCAGGGTAGGAGAGGGAGAGGGGAAAATGAGCCGACACCAGGGACTCAAATAGAAAATGTTTTGTGAATGATGATGGCAACAAATGTGCTTGACAACGGATACATGTATGGATTGTGATTATAGTTGTACGAGCCCCCACTAAAATGATTTTAAAATATATATATGTATATATATATGATCTCTCTCTAGGCTTGTTTATTTCTTTATGTAAACGTTGACATTCTAAATTCGAATTGTTTCTTTTATAGGTGATTATTACCATCACTTCATCATGGAAAAAGTTTTAAGTGTAATTTTGAATGTTTAAAAAAATAATTATTGTTCTAACCTATTAAGATAGTATTGGATATAGGAAATATTTAGACAAATTATTTGAATATCTTGAATTAGGAGACCATCATAAGTACATTCACACAACTAAAAAGTTTCTTCCTAATTTACTCTTGTCAGATTTCTTGTAACTTGTGTTTTATGTCTAATAGCTTGAGCTCCTTTTTTATTTTTTTTTAGCTTGAGCCTCTTTAATACAGAAATAAATCCTCCACCAGGAACCTAAGACTTTTTAACCTTTGTTTATTTATAAAATATTTCTCAGGTGTTTTTAATATTGGTTTCATTTCAGTCTGCAACAAAAAAATAACCATGTTAAAAATGTGTTTACTGTTACTATTGTTTACTGTACTGAAAATATAGTTTCAATTAATTATTAAAGATTAATGTAATGCTTATATTAATGTAAATACTAAATGAGTAAGCTTACTTAAATTTACTCACACAGATTCTCCCAACCCTTTGAATAGTCTGAAATTTATTATGATTTTTTTTAGTGGTTTTATATTTCTTTGCTTTGGCTTTCATTTTGAAGAAATATAAACAAGAGTCTTGTTACTCTTAGTTCATGCTACATGGTTAAAGTTTGGGAAATTCTGAGGAAAAATATTTAAGCCACTTTTTTTTCTTTTTAATAAATCATTTTATTGGGGCTCATACAACTCTTATCACAATCCATACATACATCAATTGAGTAAAGCACAATACATTTGTTGCCTTCATCATTCTCAGAATTCGCCTTCCACTTGGATTCCTGGAATCAGCTCATTTTCCTTTTTTCCCTCCCTCATGAACCCTTTAATAATTTACAAATTTTTTTTTTTTTTTAAACATTTTATTAGGGGCTCATACAACACTTATCACAATCCATACATAGACATACATCAATTGTATAAAGCACATCTGTACATATTTTGCCCTAATCATTTTCTTTTTTTTTTTTTTTCTTTTACATTTTATTAGGGACTCCAACAACTCTTACCACAATCCATACATATACATACATCAATTGTACAAAGCACACCCATACACTCCCTGTCCCAATCACTCTCAAGGCATTTGCTCTTCACCTAAGCCCCTTGCATCAGGTCCTCCTTTTTTTTCCCCCCCTCCCTCCCTTTTCCCCCCTCCCACATATGCCCTTGGTAATTTATACCTCGTTATTTTGTCATATCTTGCCCTATTCGGGGTCTCCCTTCCCCCCTTCTCTGCTGTCCCTCTCCCAGGGAAGAGGTCACATGTGGCTCCTTGTAATCAGTTTCCCCCCTACAAATTTTTATCTTACACTGCCCGGCGTCTCCCCTCACCCACTTTCCTGTTGTCCATCCTCCAGAAAGGAGGTTAATGGAGATCCCTGAGATAGGTTCTCCCTTTCTACACCCCCTTCCCTCGTGGTGTCGCCACTCACCGCTGGTCCTGAGGGGTTCATCCGCCCTAGATTCCCTGTGTTTCCAGATCCCTACTGCACTGCTGTGCATCCTCTGGTCTAACCAGGTCCGCAAGGCAGAATTGGGATCATGATAATTGGGGGGGAGGAAGCGTTCAAGAACTAGAGGAAGGTTTTGAGTCTCATTGTTGCTACACTGAACCCTGAGTGACTCATCTCCTGCCCACTACCCCTCTGCAAGGGATGTCCAGCTGTCTACAGATGGGCATTGGGTCCCCATCACGCACTCCCCTCATTCACGGTAATGTGATTTTTTTCCCCCACCTTTGGTGCTTGAAACCTGGTCCCCTTGGCCCTACGTGATCACACATGTTGGTGTGCTGCTTCCGTGTGGACTTGGTTGCTTCTGGTCTAGATGGCCGCTTGTTTACTTTCAAGCCTTTAAGTCCCCAGACGCTATATCTCTCAATAGCCGGGCACCATCAGCCTACTTCACCACTTAAGCCACTTTCTATATATACTAAATGCTTCTCATTTTGATTATCTTGTCAATGAAGATGATCTATCTACTTTTATTTGTAACATAGCCACTCATCACTGATTATCCATTTAAATAAACATGTTAAGATTGGTTTAAAAAATTATAATCATTTAGAATTGTTAAAACTTAGTGTGCTTATTTCCTCTAAATTGGAGAATAATACTAATAGATCATTTTTAGAGGCATAAGTTTATTGTACTCTACCACTAAGACATCTTTTGACACATAACTTTAGGATAATTTTCATGAAGTTTCCATGTAATCTTAAAACATTTTTAGCATGGAGTTATGGTGCTAGTGTTTGCTGTACAAGGGACCTTCAAAAAGTTCTTGGGAAAATTTGTCTTCTAGCTCTATTTTTCCAGAACGTTTCAAACCCTCTTGTACAAGTTGAAAAAGGTAAGTACATCATTTCTTAGCAGAATTTGTCAATATTAACTTGGTCTGTACATGTTTTCATATTAATTTGTTTAAATGGTTGTTTTTTTTTTTACCACAATAAGGCCTTTTATTTGTCAATATTAAGTCTGAATTTTAAACAGATTCTTGAACTGGTAGCTCATAGCCATCAGTTCGTTCCACGTTTGCACCTGTCTCATCTCCAGTTCTTTCTCCAGAACTTCTACCTTCACCATGAAGCTCCAGGTGGTTTCCCTGCATCTTTTTTTTTTTTCTTCAGCATCTTTACTTTTCTGACAGACACATCATGGAGAGGATAAATAACAAGCCTTTTCTATGTCTTTCCCAATGCTGTCTAGAATCAGTTTATTGACCACTTCAAGTCATTTATCTGCGCCTCTCGAGTCACGATTTCCATCATTTTCGGATTTGGCAGACATGCTTGTGCGAGCACAAGAGGTCTTCCGAATCTGATTATTGCATTTTTTAGTAAAACCAACAGAAGAGACAAAGTAGATACCCATCAGTAGTCTTGACATCAACATGAGCCTCCATCATGGTCTGCCATCATTTGACCATGGAGTGTATCTTGTCCCGTAAGATCCACGCCAGGGAAGTTGGTCAGGCAGCTTTTGCCCTGAACATCCTCAGTGATTGACTTAAATTTTCTAATGGCAACCTCATCGTTTTGCACATCAGCCAGGCTTACTTCAAAAACTCGACCCTTGAGGCCATCAGATGCAGTTTTGGTGCCTTGAGTCCTGGTGACTAGTGTTTTCCCCGTACTTCTATACTGAACCTAGCTGGTGCTTTCACATCAGACCAGTCTTTCTTAGAAAACGGATCAGCCACTTTCTTCTGAGCTCCTTTTTTGCCACCCGTTGTAAGGCGCTTGTTCTTGCCAACGGCCATGGTGTTGTGCGAAGAGCCAAACGGCTGTGTACATGTTTTTATTGTCTTTTTTGATAGTGTAGGAATATGATGTTTGATCAGTAGCATTAATAATAGATTTAAAACATTTTGTTAAAAAGTTCTGTTTAGGAGCAAAGAGTCAGCATTGAAAAAACAGATCAATCAGACTCTCACAAAGCTTATATTCTAGGTTATGTAGAAGGAGAGTGGATCAAAATGAATATGCATTATCTTAGAATGAGTGTAAGACAAAAGGCATTGCTTATTTAAATCATCGAAACCTTTATTAAATAAATACCAAAATGTAAACCTATTGTTTCTTAAATTAACAGATCTTCCATCTGGGTCCCTACACTTGTGAAGTGGTGGTTCAATCTCTGTAACCCTTCCCTGAAGAATTCTGCACTCAATTAACACCATGTCAAAGCAGCAATCTGAGCATTCCCAAACGGAACTCAAATGTGTGTTCCTTTTTAATGTTCTTGAAGTTGGGGTACAAAATAGAAGTCTGAAGGGGAAAGATCAGTGCTGTAAGGTGGATGGAGTAAGATTTCCCAATGCTGTTCTCATAGGACAGCGCTTGCTACCCCTGGAGAATGAGTAGGTCAACTCTTAATGATGTGGGAAAATTCCTTGACACAACTTAGCTGGTCTTTTTCTCACCAATGTGCTTTTTTCATAAGAGTTTTTCCTAATAAGCTCTTATGATTGTCCTGTATCTTTTCAAGAATAACACTTTTGGAATCCTAATAAGTTGCTAAAACCTGAGCCACCTCTGCCTTGATCTTAATTGACCCAGCTGATCCCTTGTTTGATTGCGTGGACCTTTTGCCCCCACCCCCTTCAAGACTTCCCCAGTAAGACAAGTATATTGCTGAGAGAACTTGTCTGCAGCCATCTGCGGATCCCAAAGCTATATTTCAAGATGTTTTGTCTGAAACAAATCTGTGCATTTATGAATGGGACCCTAATAACAATAGTTTCGGGGGTTTTTACCCTCATTGATACCACAAGGTGGCTTTATGAAACAGAATTTTATGTTTTCACAGTTTTAGCCAGAAATCTGAAAAGGTGCTAATTCTAGGGCAGCAGTTCTCAAGCTGTGGGTCGTGACCCCTTTGGGAGTCAAATGGCCCTTGCACAGGCGTCGCCTAATTCATAACAGTAGCAATTACAGTTATGAAGTAGCAATGAAAATAATGTTATGGTTGGGGTCACCACAACATGAACTGTATTAAAGGGTCTCGGCATTAGGAAGTGGGGAAGTCTTTTTCTGTTCTACGAGAATGTTCCTGAGTTTTCATCTTCTATTTCTTGGCTCCTTGGTCATCTTCATATCCTCCCCTAACTGTTTCTGTGTGCCTGTTTTACTCATTTAATATCAAAGGTGTTTGGCTTAAAACACACCCAAAACTGATACGACCTCTTAACGAGGAAAAAACATACCCGGATGGATTAATATTATGAAATATTAGGGTAGGTAGGTTTACAATGTATTTCATTAGGAGAAAGTTCAATCCATAACTAGCACCATGTGTGATCAGGGTGGTGCTATTAAAAATAAACAACTGAAGGGAGGGAAGTAAAAAAAAATACATTTTTAAACAGTGTATTCAGGGACTTTTATAGAAAAGATAACATTTGAACAAAGACCTAAAAAATAAGGGAATAAATCATAGGTACCTATGTAAAGAGCCGTCCAAGCAAAACAAGCATACTCAGTATTAACTTATCAACATGAAAGGTTCCTAAATGAGGTTGCTAATGTGCAGTGTAAGATGGTTAATGTCATTTCAAATTTTCCAAACCACAGAATCATGGCGCAACCAAGATGATACACAACCATCTCAACCTTAGCATGAATTCTAGGTGCATGCCATAATGGGAAAAGTAGTAAAAATTTTTACTATTGTCATAAATTCAGAATGTTGAATAACAAGATCATCAAAGAGCAGATGTGTGGTTGGAGCAACATTTCTAGTGTGGTGTTCAAATACATAAGGAGAATAGTAACTCAAAGGATAAAAGTACACAGGGGACGTTATGGCTACTTTAACACATAGATTTAGTTTCCTGTGCTGTAAGTGGAGCAGGACTTTGGTCTACTTGACCTTTGCAGATAGGAAAGAATGTTCTTTATGTATCTGACACAAAGTTAGAGCCTTAGACCACTTAAAATTCAAACAAAAATATTTCAATTGATAATAGCATGTGAAATAATGGGATCATGCGTTGATAGTTCAAATTATTTTCTCCTGGTCAACTTATTTGGGATCAATGGACAAGCCATTTTTTTGAAAGAGCTAGTGAGATGGTATAACGAATAACAGCGTAGTGTGCACACACACCCCTTTTTCCAGTTGATGTTTGTCATTTAATCAAATTTCAATAACTTGAATCGGCTATCCTTGTAATCAGTGCCATAATTAACACATTTCTGTTATTCTACAGCATCTTAGCTGAGTTCTAATCATTCTACTCAAGTCATTGCATCGTCTATTATATATTATGAATCAACCCCTATTAACGTCCATCATGTAATCGATTCATGATGACCATGTACATAACAAAACCAAATGCCAAGACAATGTGATCATAGAGTTATGTTTTGGCTGGTTCTTTAAACTTCATTTTATTAAGAATGCATAAAGCAAAACGCACCAATTCAACCGTTTCTCCTTGTACCAGTTGATCTTAGTCTTCCACTTGTACAGATATTCTCACCTTCCTTTTGTGAATTGTTCCTCCCTTATAACTACAAGCTCCTGCCCAGTAAGTGTCCTGTCTCATTTTTCAGGCTGCTAGTGCCAATTCTACCCTATATACATATAGTTCTTAATAGAGAATACTTTTAAAGGTAGATATTTTTCACTTGTTATGCTAAACCAGTGGTTCTCATCCTTCCTAATGCCGTGACCCTTTAATACAATTCCTCGTGTTGTGATGATCCCCCAACCATAAAATTATTTTTGTTGCTACTTCAGAATTATAATTTTGCTACTACTATCAATCGGGTGACAAATTGAGAACCGCCACGCTAAACTATTCTTTGGTTTTAAGACTTTGGAGGGTATTTTTGACTTAGGGTTTAAAAGTTGATATCAGGGCAGTAGTTGGCATTCATCCACCCTCTCATTTCAGAATATCTACAGTACATGGAAATTTTAAATTCTGTTCTGCATTTCTTCCCTTTTGACCAGGATTCTGTATGGGATATTTGATCAAAGCATTCCTTAATAGTGGCCAAGCATCAACCAGTTCTGATCTCAGCAAAGGTGGCCTTTTGTCCAAGGAGGCAGTTACCAACCACACTTCCATTCTCCTCCTGTACCTGATCAATTGTGCCTTAACTGGCTACTTAGATTTTAAGATCCCAAGCACCACACAAGTAAGTAGAAAAGAAACATTAAATATGTTACTAGGTTAAGGAAATAATCTGCAGCTGCAACCATCACGATCATAAGCTTCAAATCAGGGAGCCAAACCCATGAAGCGTTTCATTCAGAAGAACCTCAGTCACTCCTCTATCATAAAGATGGCCCGCAGGTTTTCACAGCTATGCAGCAACAGCAGTTACCCTTCCACAGGGTTCTATTGGCTGAGTTTCAGAAGTCTATTGCTATGCCTTTCTCCCTCGTTAGTCTGGAAGTCCCACTGAAGTGTATTCATTATCATAGCTTTACATGAGGTTCATTGACTGGACCTTGAGGGTTCACTGAATTAGTGGCCCCTTTAATCTTCTAAAAACAGTTCTTTCGCCTATAACAAAATTCCATCAGCTTAGCATTACTTAGCTTAGTACTCTATAGTGTCCCAACCTTTTCAGTTTTCAAAATAAACTAGTCCTGATCAATTTGTTTTTCTGTCTCTGTTCCTTTACTTATATGCCTTTTTCACTATCCCAACCCCTTTGCTACCCCACCCCAAACTCCACTAACTATTGAACTATTTTTTAACCAAACCTCTCCTGTATACTACCGACTAACAGTTTGACATTCACCTTTCCTTGTAACTGCCGTGGCATGAACAAATAGTATCAGTAGTTCTTAACCTTTGTTTTCTTCCTTAACACGCCTCAGAGTTATTTATCCATGAGTGTTTATTAGCATTATCGTTAGTTTTTTTCTAATTGAAAAAGGTAAGTGGACTAAGCTCCAGAACCTCAAAACACTGGCCTAAATATCAGGTCCCAAAGTGTCAATGTTAGTATTTATATTCTTTCTCAGTTATGTATAGATCAAGCAACCAAAGTATATTTCTATTATAATTACATTAGAAGAATAATTAATCTGTCGGTACTCCAATATAATTTTAATAAATAATCTGTATATTGTAGTTTTGCTTATCATTAAAAGTTTAGAAGAAATTCTCAAGTGTTCAATAAATAAAAACTGATTAAATAACATGCTCTGTGAAATGACTGCATTTACATAAAATGCTAATGAATAATATGTTCACGATTGAATAAAATTGAAAAGGTTGCCAAATAGTATGAACAGACTAACTAGATTACATACAATAAACCTGTTATCACTGGTTTACGTAGGGTGTAGAGCTTCTTTATATAGTCATGTGTTTAAACTCTTGTTTTTCAAAGCTATGTAAATAAATGTACTATTTTGGTGGCTGGGGGAAGGGATTATTTCAACATTCTGAAAAAATGAAAGTGATTATTACAAGAATTTACTAAGAGGAAAACTGAACCAGAAACTTCAAAATAATAATACTTTAAAATCAGCTTCAGGGGAGCCATTTATCCTAACTCCTCCAAGCAGTATTATCAAAAGGAATTCAAGAATTATTTCACTATCATTTCCCCACTGTCTCAGCCTAAAACCCTCCAAAGGTAAGCATAACAAAATAGGTTAGATAAAAATGTTTTAACTTTGGAAGTAGACTAATAAACTGTGTATACAAAAACAAAAAAAAACGTTTCTTTCTTTACAATTTTACTCAATAAGACTGGCTTCCAGATTTAATTTTTTTTTTCTACTTGGAAATGAAGTTTGTTCACAATTTGCCTAGAGTAAAAGTGTTCCACTATAGAAACCTTGTAAAAGGCAGAAGACTATTTAAAAGGTACATATTTTTACCACTCAGACAACTTTTACTAGCTTTCTATCATTCTCTTAGAGCTTATAATAGAGAATTTACATTTTAATCCATCCCATAATAGTATATACTATAAAATGTATAAAACTAGAACTTACTGATCTTTTCCTTAATCAATATATTTCAGTAAATGTAAGGATTCAGGAAGATGCACTTTAGTTATCTCTTGTCTTATTCTACCACATGTGTATCCATCCCTAGGCATAATGAATAGCAGTTACCAGCAAGCCTGCGAGTTAAATCATGGGTTTGTTTCTTGTTATTTTGGTCAAATTTACCATGATTGTATCATTCACATTTTATATTTAGAATTACTTACTGATGTTACTGACAGGTAAGAATAGTTGATGCACATGGTTATCAGTTAAAATGTGTAACAACTATTTGGTCTACTTATAGTAAATACATTTTCTCAGAATTCAATTCATTTTGTACTTGATCTTAGCCAAAAGACTGAGAAGCGATAGAATTCATTTTGAATACAAGCAACAATTGTAGTCTCAACTACAATTAATAATATATAGTTTATAATACTCCAGAGCCAAACTAATCAAAAGAACTTGCTGCCATTAAATCAGTTCTAACTCAGAGGGACCCTATAGGACTTGATGGGAGTGGGTTTGGTTCATGAATGGTAAGAGTTGTACTGCCAGTTCATTATATAATTACTTTCAATAAGCTGTAAACTTGTAAAAAAAAAAAAAGGTGAAGTGGCAAAAGTTGTGTGGCATATTTACAGCAATTACAAAAAATACTGAGCCTGCTTGTACACTTCCGAAATATTCATGAGATTTGGTTTCTTTGTTTGAAGGTTTAGGGTAGAGGTAGTGAACATGCAGCTGCAGTTCAGGCAGTACAATGCCCCCAAATCATCAGTAACAGCTAATATCACACAACTCGCCAAAGAGAAGCAGTTCCCTCCATTACATTAGGAGTGAGTTTATTAAATGTTTGACAGGTATGGCCCAAGGATGCTGTTACAAATATCCAAATGACCTTTGGCAGAAAAAAAGGCTCCTCACCCCTGGTTGAAGAGCATAGTTTCTCAGAATATCCCAGCCCCTTGTCTAAATAACATGTTCAGTGCCTCTGCCTGGGGGTCTGAAAAGCTTGCCAATGGCCTTCCAAGGCACACTCTATCATGGAGCAAGAGGAATAGGACGTCAATGTCTGGCTAATTGCCTCTGTGACCAAACCTCCTTTGTCATGAAACGAAGAATATTACCAAGTATCATTGAATGGTACAGGATCTATTGTGTTATATGTTTTGCTATGTTTAGTTTCAACACCAAAAGGATGACATATTTTTAAATTAACGAATGGCTACTGGTTTTATGATACAATACAAACAAAAACACATGGCATTTTCTATTAATAGTTTATACACCCTGTTTCCCTTAAAGTAAGACATTCCCCAAAAATAAGACCTCCCCAAAGCTACTGTAACTCTGGACTCAACCGTGGCAGCGGGCGCCACTGCGCAGCTCACTATTGACCGCAGTGCAGCCAGAGCAGATAGGAAGTGCGAGCTCTTTTTTAATAAAACAATAAATGTATACCGTATTCATGGAAAATAAGACCTAGCCCATCTTTGGGAGCAAAAATTAATGTAAGACACTGTCTTATTTTCTGGGAAACAGGGTAGGTAGACATCGAAATGCTGTGGATTTGAGTTTGGCTTTCAGAGTGGATGGTATATGTGTTGTACTTAACATTTAGCCAAAATTTGGGAACTTGACCAGTAATGTGAAATATTCTAATGGTGTCTTCCCCATTACAGTGATTTTCCTTATGACTGATTTCCAGGCATGGACTTTGACACCACCAACACCCCCTTTAAAAAAGTGAACAGACCATGGGGTAAGTAGAACATTGGGAGAAGGGGTTTTCACTGGAACCAGCCAACAGACCTTGTATAGAGCAGAGTGCCTGGCAGCAGCTTACTCTAGTAGAGGACAATAAATGCCTTCGAAGGAGATCCCCTGAACACAAAACTGTAAGTAACTTTTGGGGACGTACAGGGGGATTCGACAGTTGTCACTACTGACGCAATAAAAATGCCTTCATATTGTAATTTGTGGCCTCAATGCTTGTAAATTAAGATGCACTTTGTTATCAAGTAATTAGACTTTTCCTGGTTTGTGTATTAGAATACAAGCCAAAATAAAATACAACATTTCATCCAAAAGTAACCTAGGATCTTTGCCATCAAACTTGAGTGAAAAGTTACATGGACATGAATAATTAAATTGTAACTAAAATATTAAAATTATGAAAGCTGAGTTTTGGAGGGTGTGTGTGTATGTGTAACTAGTATATATAGCAAGAGTATAAAACCTGGATCCGGTGGCAGGGTAAATTGTCATTTGACCACTGTAGTATTCTAAGAATCTAGAAAACCTAAACCCTGGTAATGAGAATGGGGACAAAAGAATAAATTTAAGATACTTCAATTGAGGTGAAAAATATAGAACATGATAAAAGACAGGATTGGATAAAATATATTAAAATTATATGTTTTCTATCTGGAAGACTTAAGACTGTGGTGGTGTGTGAACTGCTGAAAGAATGAGGCGTCTTTCGCTCAGACGTAGAGCCAGAATGTTTCTTAGAAGGGAGGATAGCAAGACGTCATCTCACTCACTTTGGACATGTTTTCAGGATGGACCAGTGTTTGAGAAGCTCATCATGCTTGGTAAAGTATAGGCTTATAAAAAGAAAAATCGTAAACCCTCAACAAGATGACTTGATGCAGCGGCTACAACAATGGGCTCAAAGATGACTGATTATGAGGATGATAATGGCAATGTTTCGTTGCACATCGGGCCACTGAGTTGGAATGGAGACTGTGTCACTTAATAACAATGTTACTGAAAGGCAATGGACAATTGAATGAACCTAGTTGAGAGGGAAAGATGTTTGGTCCCATTTTGTAATACTGTTGTTTTTTTAAAGACACCTTAGGTGATGCCCAGGCTTTCATTCATTTTTAAATGCCTTGATTAAAGGCTGTTGAGTACGCAGAACTGGAATTCTATGTAAAAGGTAAAGCTGAATAGGTAAATTTAGCAATAATCCACACGATAGAGCTGATAAGAGAGCTGATTGAAGTGGTTTTTTTTAACCAAGTACTTAAATTATGTTGTGTGCCCTCAAGTTGATCCAAACTCAGCCGCCCTATAGAACAGAGTCAAACAGTAGGCTTTTCTAGACGGTTACTCTGTCCAGGGACAGATTTGCCATTTCTTTTGTCCATGCAGCACCTCTTGGGCTCTAAAACTCTCTCTTTTTTTCCTTAGAGTGACATAGCCCAAATTTGTGCCTACAAGAAAATCCCTGGACATAGATATAGCAGTTAAGAGGGTCAATAACTGGAATCTGAATACTTTTGAACCTTATGTTTTCTTTCATTAGCAAAACAAAGATCTTTCCCAATGTAGAGCCTTTAAATCAAATAAAACTTTGTAAAGTTGACATAGTATTTCTAATAGAAGGCTAGTAATTAAATTGGGAGAGACACCTAGTGTCCATTTGCAAGAAATAGCACAGCACAAACGGTACAGCTAATAAGCTGAAATAATACATTTGAAAACTAGGAAGACAAGTTTTCCAAGAATGTGCTGTGACATTTCAAAGGTGATTGATCCAAAAATTTGGAAAGATTGCCAAAAATAGGTATTGAAATTACTTATTTGAACACATGTTTTTGATCAAGAAACACACTAAAGATGTAATGGACAATCCTTGGAGATCTTAAACTTATTCTAGATCTCATCTTAAATCAGGTTTGGTTCTGAAGAACCACGTAACAAACAAGAATTCACCACTCACTGGTAAAAGGTGTATTAAGTTGTAGTCAAGTTTTAAATAAGGACCAATGCAAAACATTTTTTCTTAAAACAGACAACTATTTTCATTTTCTAGGAGCTAATCTTAGGAGAATTCCTACTTAGAAAAGTTAGCTTATCTGCTGTCATAACTACTTATCATAAAAAATATCCCTCAACCGTTAGATAAAAATACCATACTGCTCTACATTTTTAACTTATTTTAAAAATTGATTGTGGAACAGTGGTTAAATTGAAGATTACACCTTGAAAACCCTATGAATCAGTTCTAGTCCCCACAATAGCATTGTTAAAAATTGGAATTGACTCAATAACAAGTTTGGTTTCATAATTGTGTGTAAGGAAATCTGAAATGTTATTCTTGTAAAATACCTTTTCAAAGACTCAGTAATATGTCTTCTCTATGTACTAGCATGTTGAGCCATTTAATCAATCAGTTTGATGAATCTACATCAAGTTAAGTTATCCAGAACAAGAAACTTTTCTGTCTCTTTTTCCTGTTATTACACTATTATTTTTCATGACTCTTAAATTATGGAGGTAAATTAATATTTAACATTGATAAATCATATCAACTATATCCCAATTTTGGTTGGATTACTTTACTGAGTTAAATGTATAATTTTGTGTAGCTTTCAACTAGTTCATATTTTGATGTCTATGCCTACATAATCTAGGCATAAAAAAGCCGTGATTTTGATTTCTTTCTGTAGTCTTTAACTTGATTCAACCCTTTCAGATTACATAGTGTCCTAATCCATCTTTGAATTTACTATAACTCTTGTTTTTACAAGTGTCTTTCACTGAGACAATAGCATTCTAAATTTTTAAGTTCAGTGGAGTTAATTGTGTTTGATGCCTCTCACTATGAAGAGAAAATAAAGACCAGCATAAAGCATAACCCTAGTCCTCATTTTAAAAGAATTTATGTAACCTCAAGACATTGCAGTCAGACTTTCGTGAGATCTCTTATTAAAAGAATGGTGAGAAAAACCTGTCCTACAATACAGGGAATCAGGACAGATGAGCCCCACAAGATCAGTGGTGAGAGTGGCGATATCAGGAGGGTGGAGGGAGGGTGAGGGAGAAAGGGGGAACAGATGACAAGGTCTACATATAACCTCCCTGGAGGACGGACAGCAGAGAACTGGGTGAGGAGACATCGGATGGTGTAAGATATAAAATAATAATTATTTATAAATTATCAGGTGGAGGGGGAGTGGGGAGGGAGGAGAAAAATGAGGAGCTGATACCAAGGGCTCAAGTAGAAAGCAGGTGTTTTGAGAATGATGATGGCAACATATGTACGACAAATGATATATGTACAGATTGTAAAAAGAGTTGTATAAGCCCCTAATAAAATGACTTAAAAAAAAACCTCTCTTACTTGGCTTCCAAATTAGGAACCCAAAGAAATTGAAATGATCATAAGTATAATTACAAGAAATGTTTAAATAATAGTAACATGAAATAGAAGCACTTGGTAGTAAAAAGTCACTTATTCTAATGACTTCTGGATTTAAGTATTGATAGAAAATCTGAAAGTGAACCAAGGACCTAATATGATTAGACAGATCTTACACATAGATAGCATTTAAGTTTGGGGAACTAAATCCTGTACTTTTTTTACTTCATGTTTAGTTATTGGTTTTCAAAGTTTTTCACCTGTGCTTAACATTCATTTCCCATTCCTCGGTTAAAATTTTTTGTGGGTGAATCTTTTATTTTAAATAAATACTAATATATTGTTCTAAGCTTAAAAATTATGACTTTTGTAATGAAATTTACACGACTTCATCTCCAATAAGAACAATTGGAAGGTCTAATAATTCTTGAGTTCTGTGGTTGATAATTCTACTTATTGGGTCATTAATATTCCAAAAACCTGACCTTCTCTCTGTACATCTAAAACTATTTGTTTAAAAGTACTAAGTTTGAAATCACATTGCTCCCTTCCATGAATTTTTGGGTACCAGGAAAGAAATAAAGTTTGCTAAATTCCAGGGAGTTTTGTTTCTTTGTTGCGGCTTCTGCTATTGCTTAGCTTGCTGTTATAAAGTTGACTTCTTCAACATGGTGGAAAAATAATAGCATATAGTAGGTGTGAAGTTCTCATTAGCAAATAGTTTATGACCCCAGCGAGGCCTTTGGTAATGTATATCTGTTGTTATGTGAATAGTGATTAACATAAAAGTTTACAAAACAAAGCTAAACTCTGTCATGTTTAAATAGTGTATAAAAAATTAAAAACAGATTACAGATTAAGCCATATATTTCTCAAGGCACATAGTTTATATTACTTCAAGTCTCTTTTTTCAAATGTATTCCCCAAACAGCCCAAATTAGATTTTATCATAATTGAGAATTATTTGTAATTGTCACTAGTATTTTAAACCCAAGTACTATTCAATGCCAGAGCTTCTTTTCAGAAAATCTTTGTATGAGAACTTCTAATTGCTTATAAAATATTGCAGTTCAAGAAACATACGCCAAATGTTTGGTACCTTAACAAAAATGAAACTACAGCTAAAGTGTGGGAGACTAAAGTTTGCTTTACCAATAGAATTGGGAGGATAGGGCAGTACTGATAGTACCATAAATAAAGACTGATAATCTTTGACATTATAATGATTCATGAGATTAATTAATAGGTATATATGATTTGGCAGGGCAAGGTTATTAATAGGGTTCACTAGGGGAAAGCTGCCATCATCATAATTTAAATAATACTCACTTTAGTCCAGAAGTGGTTCCATATGGAAAGGTGGAAGCCTTCCTCATACCCCCAGAGCACATTAGAGTTGGCTTGTGGTACATCTGCCTTTACCTGTTTTCATCAAACTACATTTGGTTGCCTCCCTTTTAAAAATAGGACTCAATTTAGTCCATGTCTCTACTTCCCAGTTACACTGTCCATGTTATAGAATGAAATCAATAAGTTTACTGATATTGACATACATACCTCTAGATAGCATAATCTGTGAAATATGTACTAAAATTAAAAAGCCCACTCTGGACATGTTTTCCTGAATGTTTTTAAATTGTTCTAATCACCTTCTAAAAAATCTCTACTGTGATCTCTTTAACTTGTTAAACACTATTTAAAAGGCTTGAGTCCATTGTCAGTCTTTAAAATTTTATTTGTGGAAACCCCCAGAAAGACAGGAATTTTGTTCCTTGTAGGATCTTCAGTGTTTCAGAATAGTATCTAACACATGATTATTGTTGGTACATGCTGTGGAGTTTGGGTTCTAACTCAAAGCAACCCTATGCACAAAAGAATGAATCCCTTCTCAGTTCTGCTATCATCCTCAATTGTTAGATTTGAGCCCATTGCCACACCCATGGTCAAATCCATCCCGAGGGTCTTCTTTTTCACTGACTCACTATTTACCAAGCACTCTCCAGGCACTGGACCTTCTGGAGAAGTCTAAAGAATGTGAGATGAAGTCCTTACAAACCTGCTTCTTAAATGTCTTAACTGTATTTCCAACATAAATTTGCTTGGTTTTGTGGCAGTCCATGGTTGATTAAAAGAGGTGGCAGCCATATTTGACCTCTGACTACACAAGAAGGAAGGAGAATCCAACTCCACACAATTGCCTTAAGGCAGAGGTCAGCCAGGCCTCCGCCCTCCACTACTCTATTCAAACACACACCATTAGTCCTATGGTGCTCTACTTTTCTGTTGGAGTCAATAGTCCATTGCATTGGCCACACAGAATAAACAGACAATACTCACTTTTAAGAGGATATATTAGGGAAATGAACAGGTTGCCACAAGCCACGATCCGAAAGCTATAAGGATAATGTCACTGGTGCACACCACCACCTCTCCTCAGCCTCTCAGCCATGTGGTCCCTTAGCTCTGCTTCTGTGGACCAAGGAACTAGCCTGATAGCCATTTCATAGTCTGGTGTTACTCCAGTTCTGTCCCATGATCTTCATTCTGCAGACTCTGGTCTGGCATTTTCCACTTTGGGTAGAGTGCTAGTGGCTCGAATTCTTTGATGATCCTGGGGTTTCTCTCTGCTTCTAAACCACACAGAAGAATGGCTTTGAAGGTGTGATGGCTGCTGACCATATCCCCAAGGAAACAGGCTGGTGACGTAATTCACATCCTCTATTAAGAGGGAGCCTCAGAATACAGCCCACCCTGATCCTGCCCATTAGCATAGCAGAGAACTCTCCCATATACAGAGGCTAGAAGGGCCATTTATATATTTCCTAATCTCAAAATCGTTCCTTCCAAATATGAATGGCTGTTTTTGTTAGGTGCCCTCAAGGGACCCTAACTCAGAGACCTTATGCACAAGAAAACAAAACACTGCTGCCCTGCACAAACCTCACAATTGTTCATGTACTTGAGCTAATTGTTGCAGCCACTTTGTCAATCCATCTCAAGGGTTTTTCTCATTTTTGCTAACCCCCTAAGCAATGTTCTTCAGGGACTGGACTCTTTTTTTTTTGTACATCTTTTTATTTTAATCATTTTATTGGGGGCTCATACAACTCTTAAAACAATCTATACATACATCAATTGTATAAAGCACATTTGTACATTCGTTACCCTCATCATTCTCAAAACATCTCTCCACGTAAGCCCCTGGCATCAGCTCATTTTCCCCCTCTCCTCACCACCCCTCTCTCATGAACCCTTGGTAATTTATCAATTATTTTGTCATATCTTGCACTGTCCAGTGTCTCCCTTTACCCACTTTTCTCTTGTCTGTCCCCCAGGGAGGAGGTTCTATGTAGATCCCTGTAATCGGTTCCCCGTTTCTACTCCACCCTCCCGGTATCGCCCCTCGCACCACTGGTCCTGAAGGGATCATGTGTCCTGCACTCCCTTGGCAACGTTTCCCAAGCACTAGCCTCCAAGGAGCACTTGGTCATGCTCCTTCCAGGACAGATCGGTTTGTGCTTTTAGGAGTCATGGTGTTTTCAATATTCTTCCCAGCAGCACAATTTAAACCCATCGATTCTTCTTCAGTTTTCCTTATTCAGTGTCCAACTTTCACATACATATGAGGTGACTGAAAATGACATGGTTGGGTGCATTGTGGTCCTCAAAGTAAAGTCCTTTTCAATACTCAAAAGAGGTCTCGTGGAGCATATTTACCTAATGCAACTTGTCTCTTGCTGCTTCCATGGGCATTGATTGTGGATCCACGCAGGACAAAATTCTTGACAATTTCAATCGGTTCTCTATCATGATGATACCTATTGGTCTAGTGAGGATTTGGGCCTTTTTTTTTTTTTTTTGGTCTCCTTTCCATTTAATTGTAATCCATATTGAAGGCTGGGATCCTTGATGTTCGCCAACAAGAGTGCTTCAGGTCCTCACTTTCAGCAAGCAAGGTTGTATCGTCTGCATCTAGCAGATTGTGGGGGGGGGTGTCAAATTCTGCTATTCCAAAGTTACTTTAATTCAATATTTTGGAATTTATCCAACAATGATGAGTTTTCATTGAGACTAATATTCCAGTGCAATTTGATCAAATTAGCTTTTCTTAATAAAACATTTATTTCATTTGCTATTATTTTAAATAAGATTTTCATTGTAATTTCAGTAATGCAGATTTCATGTTTATAGTTTTTGCCATAACTAATTTTACCAGTTAGCACCAAACATGAATCTCTGGTAACATTCTTATCAAATTTAATTTTTTACATGTGAAAACTTAAGGCATGAAAATGCCAAGAAGATCATAGCAATTTTAGCCAATAATTATCTATTGTTTAAGAGTTTAAATCATGGAGAGGCCGGGGGGAGGGGAGATGTAGATCAATGGAGTAAAAATGGAAAATCCATAGAACCCATATACATAATTTAAGAATATATATGAACCTTTCAAATGGCTATATAGTTGACTTTAATGTCAACATAAGTTAAAACTTTTTTTTTTAACATTTTATTAGGGACTCACAACTCCTATCACAATCCATACATATACATACATCAATTGTATAAAGCACATCTGTACATTCTTTGCCCTAATCATTTTCAAAATATTTGCTCTCCAAAGTTAAAACTTTATAGAGATATTTGCAATTACGTTTCCTTAGTTACCATCACTGAGTCATAATCAATTTTATAATAATGGGTTGGATTTTTCTCTTTCATACACTGTCAACAATATTTATATCTCTAGCTTCCTATCATTAGCTTATGAAATACAAAAAAAAAACTAAATGAATTTGTTCCGGCTACAATCTAACTAAATAAATTATCTGTAGTTTTATGAGGATGCCCCCCCTTTAAGACATTCCAAGCATTATATTAAGTATCATGACTAAAATAGGGTGATTATGATAGCTCATGTTTAGGGATTTTCTCTAGGCAAAGAATACACTAGTGAAAGCAGATTCATAGCAGATTTTTAACATGAATAAATCACTCAATTTACCCCCAAACCCTAGCTCTTGCATGTATAGCAAAAACCTGTTCTCAACCTGAGGGTCGCGACCCCTTTGGGGGTTGAACGACCCTTTCATGGGGGTTACCCAATTCATTACAGTATCAAAATTGCAGATATGAAGTAGCAACGAAAATAATTTTTATGATATGAGGGCTGGAGGCACAGGGAATCCAGGGTGGATGATACCTTCAGGACCAAGGGTGTGAGGGGTGACGCTGGGAGAGTGGAGGGTGAGTGGGTTGGAAAGGGGAAACTGATTACAAGGATCCACAGGTGACCTCTTCCCTGGGAGAGGGACAGCAGAGAAGGGGGGGAAGGGAGACTCCGGATAGGGCAAGATATGACAAAATAACGATGTATAAATTACCAAGAGCACATGAGGGAGGGGAGGGAGGGGGAAAAAAAAGAGGACCTGATGCAAAGGGCTTAAGTGGAGAGCAAATGCTTTGAGAATGATTGGGGCAGGGAATGTATGGATGTGCTTTTTACAATTGATGTATGTATATGTATGGATTGTGATAAGAGTTGTATGAGTCCCTAATAAAATGTAAAAAAAGAAAAAAATAATAATTTTATGGTTGGGGTCACCACAACATGAGGTAACTGTATTAAAGGATTGTGGAAGGTTGAGAACCCCTGATCTAAAAGTTAAAATGTTATCAAAACATCTGAAAAAATAATTGATACATGTGGGATATGATAGGTAATGATTAAGCATTAGGAATTTGCAAGAAATTCGAGAGTAAAGTACCTGACTCCCTATGAGAGCAAAAAATGACACAAGAAAAGTAAATCTTCCAGTATTATGAACTTAAAAGTTTACTGAGCAACCTTTTGGTTAACCAGACAAAACTTAAGTCATATTGGTGGACTAGAGTGTTTATGCCTTTCACTTTGCCTTCTAGAAATCTCTTAAACAAATTCAGACCAGGGAGAAACATAAAAGTAGATGCCGTACCCATCAATAAAATATATTTATATATATGCAACAACAACAACAAAAAAAGTAGATGCCGTCTCTCTGAGTTGGAACCAACATGATGGAAGTAAGTTAGTTTTTTTTGCAGCAGTTACAGCTTCTGGCTTTGAAATTATTTATGGGATGTTGAAGTACAGTGCCTTTTTTATACTAAGATAAAAAACTTGTACCAGTTCTAAAAAAACACTAACAACTAACAAAAAGGAACATTCCTGGCATGGTGGCATCTGCACAGGAATCTTGTTTTTTTGAGACTATAATTTACTTTCCCTAAATGCAGTGTTTAAGCAGCCATCGTTTCCAGAGCATCTTTTTACCTAGCATGTGTCTTCAGCATTCTTCCTTGGGTTTGTAACTGTGAAATGGAACTGTGCCTCCTCACTCGTTTAAAAACCAAGCTAATCTCCCAGTGTTCTCTAGTTAAGCAGGACCAAGGCTGGGGCTGGGGCTGCTGGGATGAGGCAGGGTAAGGGGAGGAAGGTGTGAGGTTTCTATCATTTCCTAAAGGGTACTGCGCTTTAGAAAGTGTCTCAGCCTGTCTACCACTATCAACACCATGTTTAAAAACTTGCTTTATTGGAAATGTTACCAGTAAAAAATGAATGCAGGTGTTTTTTGGTCCTTTCTCCACCCCCCTCCCTAAAAAAGAAAAAGACACCTTTCAAAATGGATTGAGCTAGACCAGAAACCTAAGGTAGGGCCCAGCAGCAGTTCTGTGAAAGAAAGACGAGGCCATCAGTTTCCACACTGAGTTATAAGAAACCACGAAACAGTCCTACTCTATAGGATCACTGTCAGAATCCCTCTAAGGGCAGAGAATTGGCTGTAATCTCTACAGGCCAGACTGCCGCTTCTTTCTCCCTGAGATCCAAGATGATTGCTTTTTCTTAGCATCTTAGCCACTAGGATTCCTGATAAGAATAGGATACCAAATTTGCTGTAGGAAAAATCAGAGGTGAAACCACCAAACCTGTACTATATGGCAGGAACAAAGGAAATCTCTTGGAGATAGTTTCATTTCTAAAATATACTAGCCAGGTTAAAATAATCTATAAAAAAAAGTTTCCTGATACAATTTGCCGCCTTGGCAGTCTTAGTTGCCCATATAACAGTACAGTATTCCTTTTCACTCTCAAAAGTACCCCAGTTTGAATAACTAGTCATATTATTTATAACCCCAACTAAACTGGTCCCCCAAATATTCATTTTTAGTCATTTGCTTTTTATGAAAAGGTTCCAGTATGAAGAGGTGTTTAGAAGGGGGACTGGTTTTAGAACAGAGATGCTTCAAAGTACAAGATACCGATTCAGTTGGTTATCAGGAGTGCTGTCAGAGCTACCTTAGAAAACCAGGTCATGACGAGGTCTTTGTGGAGGCACTGAAGGAAGGTCATCGGAGGAAAAGGCGTAGTACTCCAGGCTGATGTTGTTGCTCTATAAACACTCTTCCCAGCTAGCATCTTATTGTTTTGGAACAAGAACCAAATATGAAAAAAGTGCAAGTGTTTGCTGCAAGAAATGCACCTCCAAGAACATAGGTTTTGACTATAGCAGCTCATGGTTTGAGAGACCCATCAGAAAACCAAGTTCCTAGAAAAGAACCCCTCTCTGAAGCCTAAAATAGGCTGAAAAGTCAATAGGTAAAAGCTGGTGCGTTCTCAAAAGATCGAATAAACTAAATAAAACACAATATCCATAAAAATCTATTTGTACACCATTCACACCCAGCAGGAAACTGCTTTATAGTTAAAAACCTCGTAAATATTTTCCTACATTTCAAAGTGACCAAAAACCAAACCAAACTCATTTGCTATGGAGTCAGTGTGGACTCTGCAATCCTATAGGGCAGGCTAGCAATTCCTGAGTAGAACTCTACTGGAGTAAGTCGAGCAGGCTTTCCCATGCACAGGTGACTAGTGGGTCAACGGCTGTACTCGCAGCAGACTGCAGCCCAACAGGTGTCTACTGTGCCGCCACTAACTGCTTTAAGTGACAGCGATTGGTAAGTCAGCTAAAACCATAACTATCCCTGCTTATCTAAGATTCATAAGCAGTGCGGAAGGCAGTATTCCCAGGGCCAGGGTGGCAGTTACATGTTGGGCTGTCACTGAGGGCAGCAGTTTGAAAACCAACAGCAGCTCTGCAGCAAAGATGGGGCTTTCTCTACTTACATAATTAGTTTCAGAAACACTGGGGCCGTCCTACACTGTCCTACAGGGGTGCTTTGCGTTGGAAGTGATGACTGGCTGGCAGTTTGTTATCATAAAACAAATAGCGTATCCACGGCTGTCGGGACAGTTGCTTGGGAACTTGTACACAAAATGAAAGGAGCAACAGATCGAAGCACTGAATATTAGTGAGGAAAACTGCCAAGGGGTCACATAGAACCCTTTTAGCTTATATTTGAAATTCTTTAAAATCATGAAAATGTTCTTGCATTGAAAATTTATCTGGGAGCAGAAAAAGCAGCCCTTTGCTCCAGACTTCTGATCTACTGTGAATCCTGTCATGAAGCAAAACCACACTTAGAAACTGTGTTAAATCTATTCCACTTGAAAGACCTTCAAAAGAATGCATTATAACGAAGGCAAACTAGAGAAGTCTGATAATTTCTTGGTTAATTCTAAGCAAGAAAATTATTTTATTCCTGTGGTACATTAGTGCATAGCAGATGACTGCATTTTATAATCACATCATTTTGAAATTAGTCTCTTACTCTGCTTAAAAGACTTTAAAGTAGTTGTATAACTGATGTAGTTGTACAGCTGATTCAGCGAACACTGAGATGGCAGTAAAAAGGTGACTTTCCCATTTCTGCTCTGGCAGGTTTCCAACTGTTTGCCTTTGCTTGCACAACCCTCCCACCACTGCTGCTTAATCCTTTAATGATAAAGTTTTAACTACTAAGGGGGAAAAGGCAAACTGAAATCGCTCTACCTAAAATGTAAACTTGTCGTAAAATACTAGTTTTTGTTAGATTTATATTCTGGCAATGGGGAGGGAAAAAAAAATCAAGGAAATACAATCGATCCTATCTCCAAATTGTAGTCTTTATTGTATGTTTGATGAACAAAGACCTCATTAATACATTAGATCATGGGTTCTCTCTCACATCCCAGTTTTTAGTATAAACACAACTCATTAGTGGGAAGGTGCTTGTCTCAGCACTTTTCAAAACAAGAGGTTCAGAATTGTACCATTAAATTACACCTTTACCTTTTAAGCACTGAACATGAACAACATACTATATAAAGCATTTTTGGAGGTATACTTTTGTACTTTTGAAGACAATAAAGGACATCTGAAACAGATTTTATAATAGTTTGTATTTACACACAAATTCTGCCGCATTGTTCAGCACTATCAAAGTATAATTCTTGAATTGTTCACTGAAAATGAAAATTCCATCTGCCACCTGTTCCCAGTAAAATATTGATTGTTCTAAAACATCAACTGATTTCGTCAGATAGAGAGAACTGATATTTGAAAGATGTTCTTTCCACGCTACAAATTCATCAAATAGAGACCATTCCAGAGATATGCCAGGACCAAAGGAAAGGATAAGGCCAAAGAGCAAGAGTATTACAAATAACAGATAAAAATCCCAAGGAATTTTGCTAATAAGTGTGCCAGTGTCTTGAGGCAAAGAAAGTTTATCCACATCTACTAGTTTTATATCTTCCCACTGACTGGTATCAAAGTTCTTCATTAAAGGGTTTGTGGGCAGTTTCGAAGGAGGTAAAGGGGTTTCCTTGATTACTTTGATTTTCTCCCTGAATTCTTGCATCTGTTGTAGGAATACAATGGGTTCTGACGCATCTTTGAAAGCCTCGGCAATGTTAAAGGCCATTCGTTGCTCCTGCAAGATAGTATTGAGTTTGTTGATCTCTGGATCATAGGCTTGCATAACTGCAAGTTTCATGGTCTCAAAGTCAGACAGGATTTCATTCTTCTTTTGCTCCAACGTATGTTGTAATTTTTCAAAAAAGTCCTTCACTTTATCAGAATCTTTAGTCAGTAACTGTAGGGATTTCCTTTTGCTAGTTTCTAAGGTATCCAAGCGAGAGAGAGCATCTCCCCGACGCCAGGTCTCAAAACTCTGGAAGAGAGACTCGAAGGCATTCCTTTCCTGAGCATAGGCGTCTTCGATAGAACAGAACGCATGCTTGGTGTGGGCACCGCGAGTAGCACAGATCCCACAGATGAGCTGCATGTCAGTCAGGCAGAAAATGTTGAGAGGCTGCCCGGCGTGTCCTTTGCATGTTGGCATTTTGGGAGAGATCTTGATTTTGTTATATTTTTCTACAATGCCCTTCAGGGAATAATTGACCTGCAAGCTATTGACTCCAGTAGCTGATGTTTCTTTACGACAGGTGGGGCACTTGAATGGAGACGGTCTCCAGAGAGAATTCCGCACATTCCCCTCTAAGAGTCCTTCTAAGCATTTTTTGCAGAAGTTGTGTGAGCAGGGCAAAACTCGAGGGTCATCAAACAGACTGCAACAAATTGGGCACGTGAGGTCTTCTTCAAGCAACTCCATCACATCCTACCATAGAAAAAAAATCAGACAAAGTAAATGTGTGAGAATTTTAGGAAGGGAATGTGAATCAAATTTAATCCCCGAGGACTAGAACACACTCATTAGGCACGTCATACACAAGGCCACCATGTAGCGCCTAACAGCAGTCTTTGCTGAGACAAAGTTAGGACCAGGACAACTGCAAATTAAGCCAGCATGACCCCCGTTGATTGTTTTAAAACAGCTGACTACTAGCTATCAGAAACAAGTTATTCAATCCAGTGTCTGAATAGAATGTACTCTTTATGCCCCCAAAATAAAAATAGTATGCTATTTTTTAAAGCAGCATAGAAATATAAATCCAAGCATATACTCAGGCATTTGCATACTTTTCTATTTCTAGAACAAAATTAACTTAAAATTATAAACATGAGAGAACTGCAATAGACTCTTCCCTAAGAAGTAAATGAGTTGGATTTTTAAAACTTTTCAAACAAGAGTTTCAGAAGTCCTCAGGAGGTCAAAACTATTTTCATAATAATATATGCACCATACTGACATTTCCACTGACACAAAAGAAAAGGTGGGTAAACTGCGAGAGCCTTAGCAGGAATCAGCAAGGCAGAAAGTAGCACCCAACTGGAAATAGTAATATTTACATTCTTCCACCATACCACATAGGCCAGGAGTTAAGCAATTAATTAAATCTTGACACACGAGCACACATTTTTAAATATTTGACAAAACAAAATAGATATAAGGTATCTGCATACTAAAAGTTATTGTCTAGAGTAAAACACTTCAACATGACTGAGATGTGTGCTGAGCCAGCCACTTTTTTGTGTGTAACCATTTTTACACAAAACTATGTCTTCATAGTTTAAAAAACAAACAAAACTATATCTTCAGGCTTGGGTATCTCAGTGTTTCTTCAAAAATGAACCTGTTAGGGCAAGAAAACAAACATTGTTATCAAAGACAAAAAATGAGTTTAAACTTTGGGAAACCTTTATCACTGAGTTTCCCATTAGGGTCTTTTCTGATAGTGGTGATGTTAACAATTGTATTTTCTTAGGGGTCATTATATATTGAAATAACTCATCCAAAGAACAGTATGTAGTGTTACATATCATTCTGGGCTAAAAATTCCATTCAAAGTAAAATATAAGAAAGCCCAAAAGGCTCAACAGTATGATTCCAGATTCTATATTGTAGCTAACCTTTAGGATACCTCAGCTTTCATATACTATCAAAGATCTATAATGAAATGAAAGGGCTAATAAAACATTCCCCCTTGTATGAAGTACATTATTTGTGTTTGGCTAGATTTTGTTCAGAGTAAAACCTGTGAAAACTGAAACCTGTCAGAAAAAGAATACTCAAATATTCTCCATTAAAATGGGTGGTGGAAATGGGCGGTGCACACTCTCACTGGCAGAAAACTTCTAAGACTCGAGAAAACAAGGTAGTTTTGTTCAGCTGCCCCTAACAACTAGTTTCACCATATACTTGTCACCATGTATTTTGAGGCAATGAGCTGAATGCAAAAACAGGTGACACACAAATTTTCTATTAAGGCACTCAATTAAATCACTAACCAAGTGATTTCAAAGCTACTCAACTCTTATTTTCACAAACTCAGCATTGTAATGGGTTTATTAATCCTTTAATAAATTAATATTTTAACCTGTTTTCATTTAATACTTTATAGATAGGACCCACAATTTAAAAAGCCCTTGGGATCTTCATTTTTTACGTGTAAAAGGAGTACAAGATAAAAATTTAAGATTCTTCTCCTTGATTCTGTAGAACATCATCTCTCACAAAATAATTTTAAAATACATAGCATTCACTTCTAAAGTTTTAAACTTAAACTAACCCATTGCTATCAAGTCCATTCAGATTCATAGTAGCCCTGTAGGGCAAAAGAAAACTGCTCTGAAGAGTTTCAGCAGCTGTGCATTTTTAAGACAACAAGACTACCTCGTCTTTTCCTACAGCTACTAGATTGAACCACCCTCTTGTGGCGTTACATCATTTGGTGTCCGTTTGGGGTTGAAGGGTGAAGGGGTGGGGCTTAGCCTATCAATCAGATCACAGCTTGATGACCTCATTTGGCACTAAATAGTTCATTGGAGGCAGGACACAGGTTCACTCCTTGGGAGATACAACAGAGGACAAGACACATGTCACACTAGTGCTGAGGTGGAAAAGCCACATGGAGACCCCTGCCAGCGCTGAAATGCATACAAAGCCACTTGATCCACAGGTCTTCCCACCAATAGCCTGTGATCTTCCTGCATTCAACGTCATTGCATGTGTTTTCATGAGTCTGAGAGAACTTTATAGATTGCTATCAGACATATGGGCTAATATCGGCCTTAGGAACTTGATCTTGACTTGGCTGGTGTGTTTTCTCAATATTCAATTGATCATGTATAAAAAGCTCTTTCCAATACACACCAGAGTCTATGAATTTGTTTCTCTACTCAACCCAGACTAACAATATGCTTAACCCAATGTGTCACAATTCTGTTTCCTTGGGCCTATGCACACTAAGCAGCACAAGCACTCAGCTACTGACAAAGGTTCATCATCCAGAAGTTCCTGGGAAGGCCTAGTGAACGCTCCCCCACAATCAGCTATTCCACTCCTAGGAGTGCTCTATAAACACTTAAAACAACCTTGTATGCCAATGTTTACATATATCCAGTGGAACCCAGGTACTCAACTTCATCAGTACTCAACATAATCGGATTTCAACGTGAAATGCCGAGAAAATTTTGCATCAGAGCTCAAACAACATCGGAATCTGACCCAGCTCACATGATTTTTGTAAAAAAAAGTTCATGGTTCAGTCACTCAGCATTAGTTGGTGTTGTTAGTACGCGTTTAAACCTTCTGCAGCTGTGTCCTAAGCGTTTTGCTATAATTTTCTTCCATTTTTTTGTACTGATTTTAGATTAAAAATAAAACATGGATTCTACTTAATTTTAAAGAATCATAATAAGGAACTGGTTAACTGTTATCGATATTGTTGGTAATTTAGAAAACGGTTAAGGAAACATCAAGAGCAGACCACATTAGATTTTTGTTTGTTAGAGAAAGCCAGCCAGGTCCTAGTGAAAGAAGGCAAAGAAAAGAAAAAACTCACGAAAAACAGTGACCAGTTGATTTGGTGGAAGGGGATTCTCCTTCCAAACAATGACTCTCTCCATCCCTCTCTCCACACCTGTGTCCACAGATCCAGACCAGATCTCAAGCTTAAGAAACCTTTTTAATGTTGTCTACTTAAAATTATCCTATTAATTCTGAACTTACTTACGTTGAAATTTCTGTGTAATGTTTTGTATTAAAAGACAAGGTTAGGTTAAAAACTTGGTGGTCAAGAATGAATTAATCGTTTTCTGTTATTTCTTATGGAAACAAATTGACATCAGAACTCAACTGCATCCGCATCTCGATGCTCCTTCTAGAATGGATCAGCATTGCGGTCCGGGGTTCTACTGTATAATGGACTACTATTATGTTGAATGAAATAAGTCAATAACATAAGACAAATATTGTACGACTTCTATTAACACAAAAATGAACAGGCAAGTTAGAGACCAAAGTTTAAGCACAAATAAACAAAAATTCACTGCTGATGCCAACTGAAAACATCCCTGTAGGACAGGGTAAAACTGTCTCAATGAGTTTCCAAGCTCATAACTGTTTATATGTATAGAAAGCCTCGTCTTTCTCCCAGAGCAGCTGGTGGTTTCAAACTGCTGACCTGGTAGATTGCAGCCCAACAATCACTATGCCACCAGGACTCCTCTCACCTACAAAAAGTTGACCTGGCAAAGGTAGAGTGATAGGAATACTTGCAAAACAAAGTAACTTATTAAGGCTGCTGCTTATGTACAAACAAACACCTGAGTGGGTTCCTTTGTTTAGAGAAGTGGTTCTCAACCTTCCTAATGCCTGGACCCTTTAATGTGTTGTGGTTACCCCCAACCATAAATTTATTTTCATTGCTACTTCATAACTGTAATTTTGCTACTGTTATGAATCAGGCGATGCCTGTCAAAGGGTCATTCAACCTCCAATGGGGTCATGACCCACAGGTTGAGAACCACTGGTTTAGCGGTTTAGGGTCTTGGCTTTAAGGGACAACTCAGTTAATTGGCTTAATTACTAGTGCCTAAGGTCTTCAAAGCTTGCAGACTGCCAGGAAAGACACAAGTGGTCTGTTAGTCTGAATCAAGGAGAAGCCCTAGTGGTATAGTGGCTCCAAGTTGGGCTCTGACCCAAAGGTCCCCAGTTCAAAACCACTAGCCGCAGAAGGCAAGGCTTTCTAATCCCATCAACAGTTATAGTGAGAAAGGGCAACTCTGTAGTCCTCCATCATCAACTCAATGGTAGTGAGTTTAGTGAGTGAGAACCTGAAGCAAGTAAGGAAAGACTGATTACCAGTAATCGCCTCATTTATTGAGAACACTAACCTGGATGGTACCTGGCTACTATTACAGAACATCTGATCTACAGACAAGTCCTGTTCTAAAATGGAAAAAAGGAGGAAAAAAGTACAATTTAAAATCCTGGTGGACTTCCTGGAGCCATGGAGGTTGGATGAGCCCTGAAACTATAAATGTCACAACACCAAAATAAATAGAATGTATTATCTCATAATTTGTAAACCCTCTTATAATAAAAAAGCGAATTAATTGGAGGTAGCAATTTTAACAGTCAAGAAGACAAAGATTGTTTAAAGATCATTTAAAAGATCAATTGAACTTGCAAGGCTAATTAGGGGGTTTGTGGGTTTTTGTTTTAGTTTATGGTTTTATATTAGCTAAAAACGTCATTTCTGTGGTTTCCAAAAGTTTGTGGGAAAATGAAATTAAAAGATAGTTTGTGTGTACACCTCCCGCTGCCTGCCACCTAGTCAATTCCAATTCAGCAACCCTTAGTCCAACTGCTCCATGGGTTGCTGAGGCTAAATTTTCCTTAGAGCCGGGGATAAGCCTTATCTTTCTCATGCACAACACCCAGTGGTTTCAGAGTGCTGACTTTGACACCCACGGTGCCACCAGGAATACACCGGTATATATATTTAAAGGAAAGATTATTTTGTCTCAAATTAAGAGACAATGTTAAAAAAATCTTTTTGACTTGAGAAATCATAACCTTTGACAATGCATTGGGAAGAGAATGGTAATAAAAACCAAGTAAGGTTAGTGTGCTTTCTCCAGAAACCAAACTCACTGCCATTGAGTACCGTATATACTCGAGTATAAGCTAAGTTTTTCAGCACATTTTATAGCTGTTTTGTGGTAAAATTAGGTGCATTGGTGGTTATTTGGGTTGGCTTATACTTGAGTATATATGGTAGGTGACAACTCAGTGACTCTACAGAACAAAGTGGAAGTGCCCCTGTGGGATTCTGAGACTACAGAAGTAAACAAGCCACCCCCAAGGAGCAGCTGGTGATTTCAAACTGCTGACCTTGCACATTAGAGCCTGTGATGGTTTTGTGTCAACATGGCACCTGGTAAGATATAGGTGGAGGTTAGCCTGTCAATCAGGTCACAGCTTGATACCCTCCTTTGAAGATGCTCTTTGAATGGCTCTCTGGAGAAAGGTCCCTCTCTCCCCCACTGGTGGTCAAACCAGCACTCTGTGCTGCCTGATCTCACTGCCCTGCCTCACGTGTGCAGTGCTCTGCTCCACCAGGCCCAGGCCGAGACTGCAGAACACATCACTGAGCTGTGCTCTGCAACTCCAGTGCCGTCCCACCTTGCTGTGTCTGCTGCCTATGGGGCGACTCCGTACTCCAGACACCGCAGCTGTGTGGACTAATTTGCTTTATATGCATATGTGTATGTATGTGTACACACACACACACACCCCACCCCCAAGTATCCTGGTCTTGTTTCTCTAGAGAACCTTGCCTAACACAGAGCTGAACTCCTAACCACTACACTGCCAATACTCCTGTAGTGTGTGCGCTAGAGGTAACAAACAGCTGTAAAACATTCTGGCTCTTTAGAAGGTAAACTTTTGATGATTCCCTAATCCTAGTTTTGCTATCATTATACCAAGCCGGTAAGACAGGGAAGAAGCGAGTTTCTGAGACTGTCCAGGAGGGCAGAGTCTCATCTTTCTCTTTTGGAGCACCTAATAGTCCTAGGTTAATTGACCTTGCAGCTAGCACCCCAACTAAACTGGAATTGTAATCAACTGGATGGCATTGAATTTTTTTTCTCCTGAGTTTGTATCCTGCTGTTGGAGCCCTGGGGCATTTTGAGTTATGCACTGGGCTGTTAACCACAAGGTCAATGGTTCAAACCCATTACCCACTCGATGGAAGACAAATGAGGCTTTATACAAATCTTTTAAAGATCTACAGTCTCAAATGCACAAGAGCATTACTATTCTGCCCTATATATTGCTGTGGAGTCCTGGTATTAGTTCTAATACTCTTTTACCTACAAAGGGAAGACTCTAGAGCAGGGGTCCTCAAACTTTTTAAGCAGGGGTCAGCTCACTGTCCCTCAGATTCGCTGGAGGGCTGGATTATAGTTTTAAAAAAAACTATGAACAAATTCCTATGCACACTGCACATTTATTTTGAAGTAAAAAAACAAACAGGGCAAAAACACCTGGTGGGCTGGGTAATTGTCCTCGGTGGGCCGCATGTAGCCCCGCGGGCTGTAGTTTGAGGACATCTGCTCTAGAGTAGGTAAGAGAAACAGGAAACCAGTGGAGAGCACTCAATAATATAAACCTGATTCTCTCACCCCTAAAAAAATAATATTTCTGATAAACCCTATCAAAGCATATTACATTTAAAAACAGGAGGAAAACCCTCACTGCCTTCAAGTTGGTGCTGCCTCATAATAACCCTAACCCTAAAGGACAGGGTAAAACAGCCTATCTACAAATCCAAGACTGTAATATTGACAGGAGTAGAAAGCCTCACCTTCCTCCGGTGGAGCAGCTGGTGGCTTCCAATTGTCCTTGCAGTTAGCAGCTCAACAGGTAGCCACCAGAGCAAGTAAATAACAGAAGGACACACAGATGTTGGGAATGAGGGGATGCAAAGGCACAGAAAGACTTTGAAGAAAAGCAGATAGTCCTGAAGGTCAAGAAATGTAATGCAATCAAGTGTAAAGATATTTTGCTATAAAGGGGAAAACCACACACAATTTTTTTAATAAGTAGCCATCTAAAAAGCATAAACTAACAGCATTTAACTGAATGGAAAAATACTATTTAGAAAACCCCTTTTTAAAAGTGTATCAAAAACACTATAGATCCTGCAATCCCATTTTTTATGATGAAAATTAGAAGTGCTCCTAAAACTTCTACTATTTTCTTCTGGCCTTGGCTTTATGCCTCTTCTTTATACTCACACTTTCTCTAAAAAATAATCATTAGAAGTACATCATTTTATTGCATTTGTTTTGGGTTTTGTTGGTCTGTTTGCCAATATGTATAACACTTCAACTTAACCGATGTCAACTGTATAAAGGCAAGTGAGTTTTAAACATTCATTTCTTTCTCTGAATTAAAAAATATATCGCGTATAAAGTATGTATTACAAAAGGTTTGCCGTTTCAGCCATTTTAAAATATAGAACTCAGTGACATTAATTGCACTCATCATTCTGTGCTCCATCACTATCCATATCCAAAAGTTCTACATCACCCAATACAGAAGTCAACATCTCTTTAGTGAAACTCTCCCAGTCAGCAACCCTCTGTAGCCAAGGACCCTCAGCACTCTGGCAAAAATTTCCAAATTTCAAGGAACCGAAATCTATCTTTGTACCAATTAAATTTTCCTGCTTTCTAATGATTAAAAATGGGAAAATATATAATTAGTTGCCTACCATTTCTCTTGAAAAACTCAAGCTTTCTTATAGCTATATTTAGATATTTATATTTCCATAGAATTCACTTTTGCATTTTGATAAGGTGCTCATTAACAGTTTACTCCTTGTAAAACTCAAAAGAACTAGCCATTAAACTGTCTGTTAGCAATATAAAATTGTTCAAAATGTATGGTTTATTTTCCCAATTAACTTGAAATGTTAACTGTAACATATAAAGCCCATATTAATTATACTTTTTGTCTTAAAATTTTTGTCAAATCCTTCTGATATGTAACAAATCCTCACAACTGAACCAAGCAAAAACATCATGGGAGGGGAGAAGATGTAAGTTGTCAAAAATTTCATCTTGCATGGATCCAGTCAATGTTCATGTCAGCAGCAGTCAGGAAAAGTGATGCACTGCATTGAGTAAATCTACTGCACAAGACTTCTCTAAAGTTTTGAAACACAATGATGTTACTTTGAGAACTAAGGCGTGCCTGATGCAACCGTGGTCTTTTTGATGGCCTCATCTGCATGTGACAGTTGGACATGGAAGAAGGAAGGCCGAAGAAGAATCGGTGCATTTAAGTGATGAAGCTGGGGAAATGTGGAGAGCACTATGGATGCACATGAATAAATCGGTGTTGGAAAGCATACCGCCAGACTGCTTAGTGGAGGCAAGAATGGTGAGACTTCGCACATAGTTTGTACATGTCTGCAGAAGAGATCAGTCTCTGGGGAATGCTACCCTGCTTGGCTTGGTAGAGGGGAAGCTAGAGAGGAAGCTACTCAACAAGAGGGAGGCACATGGCTACAACAATGGGTTTAAGCACAGCAACAATTGTGAAGATGGCACATGACCAAGCAGAACCAAACTTGCAGGAAACCTTCAATGCTGAGGACATTGATTCTTATGCTCTTTCATTTTTGATGGCTTCCAATTTTCCTAGATTCCTACTTCATAGATTCCAAGTTCCAATTACTAATCTTTACAGATGTTTCTTCTCATTGAGTCCTGTCAAGCACATGAAAATTCCAACAGCTTCACCCTCCACATCACTATGATCTTCTCTGTGAAGGCAGCTCTTACTCATTCATATTGAGTGCCATTTGACCTAGGGGCAAAATCCTCTAGCATTATCTGACAATGCTATGCTGCTGTTCATGAAGTTTTCAGTATCTGACATGTTCAGCTGTAATTGGTAACATTTTCAGTGGTTATTTCGTGCCTAGTCTTCATAGTCTGTTCTCAGTCGGGATGTTCTGCCAAAACCTGTTCATTTTAGGTAACCCTAACTAGTATTTGAAAACCAGTGACATAACTTCCCCTATAACACCATGATGGGTAAATTAAGCTAATCTAAATGAGGAGCCACTAATCTTTTCAGAGCAAGCTAAAAGTACTCACCTTTTTTAAAGAAATCATTTCCTCTCGGCAATCTAGTAAATCATAGTTTTAGGTCTCAATTCCATTCTAACTCATAGTAACCCTAAAGGGCTGAGTAGAACTGCTTTATTAAGTTGCAAACGTAAATCTTTACAAAAGTGGACTGATTGATTCATCTTTCTTTAGTAGAGCCGTCAATCTTCAGTTAGTTTAAACTATCTTTCAGTTAGCTAGGGCAATGGTTAACACAGTGGCATCAAGGCTATTTTAAAGTAGAATACCGTTTAATTTAGTATGAGATCTCTCTTTTTTTTTTTACATTTTATTAGGGGCTCATACAACTCTTATCACAATCCATACATATACATACATCAATTGTATAAAGCACATCTGTACATTCTTTGCCCCAATCACTCTCAAAGCATTTGCTCTCTCTCCACTTAAGCCCTTTGCATCAGGTCCTCTTTTTGGTCCCTTCCATCCCCGCTCCCCCCTCCCTCATGAGCCCTTGATAATTTATAGATTGTTATTTTGTCATATCTTGCCCTGTCCGACGTTTCCCTTCCCCCCCTTGAGATCTATTTCTTGAAACTCAGCAAGGGCCTAGTTAATATCTATTCAATCTAGGTCAAGGATGTAGTAAGGATATCTGTAGTATTTATTTGTTGTATGTTGGAAATTTTTCACAAGTTGAGAAAAAAAGACTAAAAATAAGGCAAGTCCTAAGAAAACCATCTTGAAGTATCAGAAACATTTGCCAAGTACGATCAGTTTCGCAAAGAGCTTTATCTACTATAGTTCTTCTATTTCAGTGTTCAGTGTTGTAATATTGGAAATCTCTGAAGTTAGGCCTGTGAAAATGACACTTGGCTGATTGTCAGCCTGTGACTTCTGAAAAGTCCTTTATACATAGTACAGCTTCTTTCATTTGTATTATTTTTATGAAAAGTATTATTATATATAAAATTCATTTTTACATGTGTTTTAAAAAACACTTCATTCAAAAAAAAATTCATTCTGGCTTGTGAGACTGCCCCACAATTTTATATAAATATGAAAAAGTAAAATTAGTATTTCAGATAAAATTTTTTAAAAGAATCATTAAAATGAATACAACATATGCTTTCTAAAATAACTTTCCAATTATGTTGTAGAAATTAGTCAAGGCACGAGGAACTGAGTGGCACTTTGAAGAAGTGGAGAGAATTTGGCTTTTATTAAGGTACAGGCTCCATATTGTACAAGCAGAATAGCAGGGCTTTTATACTTAGCAAGGGGAAAGACTCAGGCAAACAGACCCTTACAAATGCATGAATTTAACCAAACTTATCAGGAATGATATGCCGCATGTTTAAGACAGTTTGTGGTCTTTCCTTAGTTTCAGGGCTCCAACTGGTTTTCTGAAGCAATATCCTGGCACCTGACCTGATTTCCAGGTCCTCTGGTCTTGGACTTCTCTTCTTCAATGGGGCACCTACCCCAAATCCACGGCTACTGATTTAATTCTGACTCAGTGACCCTATATAAGGGTTCTGAGACTCCATCTTTTAGAAGTCAACAGCCTCATCTCTCTCTGAGCTGCTGTTGGATTTGAACTGATAACCTTACACTTTCTAGAATTAGTAGTTGCATTTCTCCCCAAAATATTTCTAGATTACCTGACAAAATCCAAACCCACTGACATTGTCTTAATTCCAACTCATAGTTTCCCATGATTGGTTTATGAGGCTGGAAATTCTTTACAAAAGCAGACCTCACCTTTTGCCAGAGGAGCAGCTGGTGGGTTTGAAATGCTGACCTTGTTGATTACCTGACATCGCCACCATGTTTCCTGACAAGTAGGGCAGAATTAAAGTTAGATCAGAAGATTCACCTGTTCATAATTTTTTAGCTTTCCGAAAGTAGTCCTAAATTGAGCATTCAGTAGCTAGCTAGCTAGGTTTCTCAGGACAAAATCATTCACAGATATAATACTATGTCAAGTGAATGTTGGCATTTAATCGACATCTGATATGACACCAATTAATAAGAACTTGACCACAGAACAGAATCACATTTTACAGAGCTTAATAAAAAGTGACAAATCACAATTATTACTATTCCTACCCAACATTAGCATGCTCATGTACGTATCAATAAGTACAGGGTTCATATAAATAACAGAAATAAAAGTGGGAGTGGCAATACCTGGAGAGTGGAGTAGAAAGGGGGAACCGATTATAAGGATCTACATATAACCTCCTTCCTAGAAGGCCAACAGAAAAATGGGTGAAGGGAGACGTTGGACAGTCTAAGATATAACAAAATAATAATTTATAAATTATCAAGGGTTCATGAGGGAGGGGAGAGCAGAGAAGGAGGGGCGAAGAATGAGGAGCTGATGCCAGGGGCTTACGTGGAGAGCAAATGTTTTGAGAATGATGACGGTAAAGAATGTACAAATGTGCTTTATACAACTGTGATGAGTTGTATGAGCCCCCAATAAAAAATGATAAAAAAAGTGGTAAGGCAAGAATGAAACAGAACCATGAGGCATCCAGCTAAATACTGTATAAGTAAAAAAAATCTCAGGCCCCCAAAAGATTGCAACTTGTAGGAAACAGAACTGAGAAAAATGTGTATGCGGATAAATTCTCTACACTTATATAAGAAGCTTGCAAGGTCAGGATTCTGGTGGAGGGAGGCCTTCACACCTCGTGAGCTGGAGATGCATCTCAATCACATTCTCTCAACTAAAGTTCTCCCCATGTCCCCTGTAATCATGCCAATGTAAAGTGCTGCTTGCAACCACTTGCTTGAAGGTTTACAATGCAGGCTTTAAGGTTATCTGCAAACAGACCCTACTGTCTGTCCCACCCTAAGTAGGGTCACTCCCTTCTGATATGGATCAGATTTTTACCCTGGAGATGTCAGAGACACTTAAGATCAAACCAGCACAGAGTTGACCAAGGTTAGGCCACTGCCTTGTTACATTATATGCCTTCAGGTCACAGGTATGCTCCTAGTACTTCCTTTTCATGAAAGGTATGCCCCCAGTACATCCCTTTCCTGGTCCTGGTATGGGTATACCTCTAATATAACCCTTTCCTGTTACATATGTGTAAGACATGGCTTGCATGCCCAAGAATACATTCACTCACTCTCTGGTTCTGGTTATCATGGAAGAGGTGAGCCCTTGCATACTTATCTGATGTCTCTTTAGTTACCCTTCAATTACACAACCCCCTTAGGCCCATTCAGTCATGGAAACTAGTCCCCCATGGCAACTCACGAGGTGCAACCAGCAAGCTAAGCACAGAATCTTGAGTTTCCCAATTCTAATACCTTAAGACAGTCTGGAAAGTAAGTTAGGAATTCAACATCCATATCTATAAAATCAAATTATGGACTCAAGTTGCAATAGGATCTCTAGTGAAGGGAAAGTAAATTTAGCATGCCTCTGATGTTCAAACTAGTAGCTGCAACAATGGACTCAAACCTAACAATTGGGAGGATGATGCAGGGCCAGGCAATGTTTCACTCTGTTGCGCACAGGGTGGCTGAGTCAGAACTGACTTGACAGCACCTAATGACAAGGGAGCCCTGGTGGCTAGTAGTTACACATTGGGCTAACCACATGGTCAGCAGTTCAAAACTACCAGCCACTCCTCAAGAGAAAGATGAAGCTTTCTACGCCTGTAGTTACAGCCTCAGAAACCCACAGGGCAGTTCTACCGTTGTAGAAGATGGACTGCTATGAGTCAGAATTGACTTAACAGTGAGGTAGGGGTTCCCCCCCCTAATTAACAACAATAGTTATATCATTAAATATGAATTTTCATTTTACTCACCTTAAGAAATTGTGACAATTTTGTAAACTAAGGCAGTTTAACTGTGTGTATAATTATTACTATCAACTATAAATGTATATCGAAAAACATTAGAGAATATGTTAATGAAAAGATCCTCAGAGACTTGAACACTGAAAAGCTATTTCAAGGGAAGGTATTTACAGGCATTACATAGGATAGCACGTGCAAAGCACTTTTCACAAAAATGAGTATAAAAACTGGCAGAAGTTGGACCAAGTACAAAAGCAAGGAAATCGGGTGGTACAGTAGTAGTGACAGGGAGCTTTACTAAGTCAGCTGGTGAGAAATACAGTTACTGTTAAGAAACTGGGAATGGGAGTCTAACGAACATTTTCTTCTCAGGACGCACAACAGCAGTAGAGCCAGTCTGTCCACCAGTCCGTCAAGTCTAATGGGAGTGCCCATATAAATGAAATTCTGCCTTAAATGTCAGGCTATGTTCTTGCTACATGATCCAGTAGCCTGACAATTTACCAGGCTCCAGAGAAGGAAAAGCAAAACAAAACAAATGGTCCTGAAACTTCTCTTTCCTTAAGTACAGATCACCGAATAATTACCATCAAGGCTGTCTGAGTTTTGACAATGTGGAACTCAATATGGAAAGTGAATGTGGGGATATATTTCATTTTGAAAGGCTTAAGACCGAAAGAATGAACATTTTTTTTTTAGAAAGGTGAGGACATTGGACAATGTGCCTTAGTTTACCTCCGTTTCCTGTAGCACGTCTATGTATTCTTCAGGGTTACTATTTTCCAGGCCAAGACGACCAAGTTTCTTCACTCGGTAACTGTCAGTCCTACTAGAGACTACTGCAAGAAAGGAGAAAGAATTTGCATTCAACTACTCTGGATCCACCTCTCGAGCTTTTTTTTTTTTTACTTTTGATCATTTTACTGAAGGTTTTACGGCTGATCCTCGCTTTTATGATCTGCCCCATCACCACCACCACCACCCACCCACCCACCCCCAATACCGCCAGCCTGCTGGCACCTGCTGGCAGGCACCTCACCACACGCTGAGGCTCCTTCAGGGCTTCTCGGCCGGCGCAGGTAGGTCTCTCGGGGCACGGCGGGGGCGTGCACGGCCCCAGGGGTCCTCGTCCGCCATTTCTCAGGCAGACCACGGCACGGGTCGGCCCTGCACTGCCCCCCCATGCCCACCGACCTCCGTCCGCTTCGTTGCCGGACCGGTCACGCGCCGCCATCCGTCGGCTGCCCCCCCCCACACACACACACACACACGCCGGGTCTGCCCGGCGGGGCAGCTCCCCACCCTCGCAGCCACCGAGTCCATCTCCCGAGTCTCCGGGGGGAAGCCACAGGTACGCACCTCCGGAGGAACGGCCGCCGGCCTAACAGCCGCGGGGCTCGCCGGCGAGCGCCAAGCCCGGTCACGAAACGCGCCCTCGTCGCCGGCCCCCGCGGCCGCCCCCCTCCGGCCCCGCAGCTCCACGGCCCGCCTTTGTTCGGCCGCTGCCGGCGCGCTCCCCGAGTGCAGGGCTGGGCGGCGTCGCGAAGTCCTTCCGGTGCTTTCTGGGGCCCGCCCACCTCGCCTGGCCCCGCCCCTCCAAGCCCCGCCCCGCGACCCTCCTTCCGCCGAAAGTGGGCGGGCCGGCTCCCGCTTCCTCCGCCCCGAGGGCCTGCGCGCCCCTGCGAGGCGGACCCGCCGGGGAAACCGCCCCCGGGAGTGGACAGGACGCGCCATAGCAGTTGGGTTTGGATTGTTGTACTTTTTTTTTTGTTCGTTTAATTTGGAGGAACAAAAAAAAAGCCCAACCCTTCACACCACTTCATCTGCATCTCTCGGACCAGAAGCCGGGCTGGCCGCAGCATCTCGGGACCCAGGAGCCGGTCTGCACCCCGCCCTACTCCTAGAGGCTGCACGGGCGCCTCTCGCGGCGCCCTTTTGAGGCCAGGGCCTTGGGCGCGAACCCTCACTGTAGCTGAAGCTAAGACGTGGTGAAAGTGTACCCCAAATAAGGTTACTTAGTGTTCCACCCAGCCTTGCACATATTCTTGGAGGCTTTCCACTGCGCGCTAATTCCGCTTTACATTTCATTTAGGAGAAACACCACTTTGGCCACGAACAACTGTTGGTCATTGGTATGTCTGTTGTGTCGTCCAGTCTTCTCTAGAAGAATCTTCTCCAACAAATACCTTAGGCGCCTACCAGTGCGTTGTTTTGGAAAAGACAAAGCTAATAAAGGAGCTGTACCTCTCCAGAGTTTATCATCTTGGGACAGTGAAGCAACTGCAAAGTGATGGGATAGTCCCTGATGTTGAGTATAACGTCCCTCTTCTTGGGAATTGTGTTTTGGACGAGAAATCGGGCTAAAGGTATTCAAAGCCCACCACATATAATACTTGTGCTCCTTCAATGGCAATGCTTATAGGACAAATCCCAAAAAGGCCCTCCCCACCCTCTCTGCCTTAGATGCCCTATTTCCAGTTGGTTTATTCCGTGTTGGTTTATTCCGTGTACCCATGAATAAACCTAACACTGCATTTATAGAGCGATTCCTACCTTTAATTCATTCTGCATAAAATGTTTTTTGTTTGCTTAAATCATTTTATTGGAGGCTCATACAACTTTATTTTAATCATTTTATTGGGGGTTCGTACAACTCTTATCACAGGCCATATATACATCCATTGTGTCAAGCACATTTGTACATTTGCTGTCATCACCATTCTCAAAACCCTCGCCTTGTGCCTGAGCCCTTGATAGAAGCTCCTCATGAGCCCTTGATAATCTGCAAATTATCATTGTGTCATATATTACACCATCCCACGTCTCCCTTCACCCACCTTTCTGCTGTCCATCCCCCAGGGAAGAGGTTATATGTAGATCCTTGTAATTGGTTCCCCCTTTCCACCCCACCCTCCCACCACCCTCCAGGTATCGCCACTCTCACCACTGGTCCTGAAGGGATCATCTGTCCTAGATTCCCTGTGTTTCCAGTTCCTATCTGTACCAGTGTACATCCTCTGGTCTAGTCAGGTTTGTAAGGTAGAATTGGGATCGTGATCGTGGTACAAGGGGGTTTGGGGGGTGGGGGCAGAAGCATTTAGAAGCTAGAGGAAAGTTGTATGTTTCATCATTGCTACACTGCACTGACTGGCTAGTCTCCTCCCCATGACAGGAGATGTCCTGTTGCCTCACAGGCCTGTGTGCTTCTTTCATGTGGGATGTGTTGCTTCTGAGATAGATGGCCACTGCTTTACCTTCAAACCTTTAGGACCTCAGATGCTAAAACTTTTTGATAGCCGGGCACCATCGGCTTTCTTCACCAAGTTTGCTTATGCACACGTCTGTCTTCAGTGATCATGTCGGGAAGGTGGGTATCATGGAATGACCAGTTACCTGGGCAAGGTGCTATTGTATTGAGGAAGTGTGTGCAAGGAGGCCCAGTGTCCACCTGCTACCCTACTACTGAACCTATAAATATATGCACATAGGTCTATTTCCCCCATAATCATAAATATATTTATATAGGTACATGTCTGTATTTAGGCTTCTCTGTATGCCCTTTGCTTCCTACTCATTTCCTCTATTTCCTTACGCTTTCCTCCTGTCCCACTACCATGTTCAGCCTTCATTCTGGTTTCAGTTATTCCTCTCAGTTACCTCGCCCTTGGTCACTCCACAGTCCTCCCTTCCCCTCCCTGGCACTGGTTTTGAGCCACTCACTTTTCCCTTGACCCTATGTTGGCCAACACCTCCTCCCTTCCCCTACCTCCCACGCTCTCATATTCTGGTCAAGACTTTAAGTATTTTTACATCTATGTTCATTAGAGATATTGGCCTGTAGTTCTCTATTCTTGTGGGATTTTTGACTGACCTGGTATCAGCATTATACTAGATTCATAGACTGTGTTTGTGAGTTTACCATCCTTTCCTATGTTCTGGAAGAGCTTGTGTAGGATTGGTGTCAGCTCTTCGCTGAATGCTTGGTAGAATTCTACTGTGAAGCCATTTAGGCTGACGCTTTTTTAGTTGGTAGTCCCTTGAAAACCTTATCTATTTCTTCTTTTCATCTGGGACTGTTCAAGTCTTGACTTTCCTATGAGATAATTTGGGGAGGTATTTGTCCATGTCCTCCAAGTTGTTGAATTCGTTGGGGTAGAATCCTTCATAATACTGTGTAATTAGTCTTTTAATTTCATTGAGGTCCATTGTAATTTCCTGTTTCCTCCCTCATCCTGGATATTCATGTCTGCTCCTTCCTATCATTTTTTAGGTTTGCTAGCAGTTTGTCGATTCTGTTGATCCTTTTGAAAAACCAGTTGTTACTGAGTTGATTTTTTCATTGTTTTCCCACTTATTTATCTCCACCTTGCTTTTTATAATTTCGTTTCTTTTGCTCTTAGAAGGGTTCTTCTGTTGACCCTGCTTCGACTGCTGAAGGTTTTGTGATAGGGTGTCTTCCCCAAGTCTCTGTTCCTTCTTCATATATATGTCTATCACTACCAAGCATCCTGATAACTGCCTTTGCAGTATCCCACAGGTTTTGGTACGTTATGTTTTCACTCTCATTTGTTTCTAGAAACTTCCTAATTTGGGTCAAGACCCAGTCTTTTCTAAGAAGTAAGTTTTTTAGCCTCCGTGTATTTGCCCTTGCTTTATTGTTCATTGTTTCATTGATTTCCGTCTTTATGGCACAATGGCCACAGAAGGAAGTCTATGTGACCTCTATATGTTTGAATTGACTCAAGCTTGACCTGTATCCCAGCATGACTATCTTTCTTCATTGACTGCTAATGTCACCATTTTCTGAATTAACACTCCAAATTAAGTGAGAATCTTATTGCTCCTGTGAGTTTGCTAATTCTCTAAGCCAACAACCAAACTAAACCCAGTTTTAGAGTCAGTTCTAACTCAGAGTGACCTTATAGAGGGTTTCTGAGGCTGGAAACCTTTATGGGAGCAGATAGCCTCCTCTTTCGTCCCACCTGGTGGGTTTGAACCACCGAACTTGCCGTTAGCTAACCCAACAGACCTAGCAGAATCCCTTAATTCTTTACAGCTTCTCACAAAATGCATGGAGAGCTGTTATATAAGCCAATTTATTATAACAAGAAGCAGACTGCCCCCCTAAAACCAAGATAAATATGGCCTGGTATATTCCTGCATGTTAAACATACTCTGCGGGAGATTTAGACCATCTATCCCGCATCAAGCTGGGTTCGAACTGAGGCGTGCGGATGATAGGAAAATAAAGAGCTATGTACAAAGCATGGGATCGGGAGGACTCCGATCTGATGGATTGAAGTCTGGAGTATATTTGAAGCTTGGTATATATACTCTTCTTACACAAGGGAATTGGTTACAAAACAAACATCAAAGAACTTAAACATTCCTTAACTCTTATCTATGCAAATGTTACTTAACTAGTCACAGTTTCTTAACTTTAGAATAATAAAAGCACTAGGTTCAAGGACAATCACAGGGATATGCAAGATTCAAGAGAGCCTCAAAGAGATCATAAATAGCTGAGTTATCCCTTAATGCTTTTAGCTGCAAAGTCACAAATAACAGTCATTTTGCAATGCTTTTGTCTGCAGAGACACAGAGGCGCAGGGGACTAAATAGTCACCCATTAGTAAACACCTTGATCAGCAGGATGCTTCCTACATTTCAACAAGCTGATGAAGCACTGGAAGCACTCATTCATCTATGCCAGGAAATTTGAAAGACAGCCAACTGACAGGAAGAGATTCATATTTGTACCCAATCCAAAGAAAGAGGACTCAACAGAATGCTGAAATTATAGCACAGTATCATTGACCTCACATGCAAGTACAATTTCACTGAAGGTCATGGAACAACCGATGTAGCCGGACATTGGGCCTCTACTCAAGAACTCCCTCAATGCAAGAATACTTTCTTCTACTAAATTGGCATTCTATGATGCTCACCCTCCCGACACTACCACTGAAGACAAAGCGGGTGAATAAGCAAATGTGGTGAAGAAAGCTGATGGTGCCCAGCTATCAAAAGAGATAGTGTCTGGAGTCTTAAAGGCTTGAAGATAAACAAGCGGCCATCTAGCTCAGAAGCAACAAAACCCACATGGAAGACCACAGCAGCCTGTGTGATCACGTGGTTCCAAAGGGATCAGTTATCAGGCATCAAAGAACACAAAATCATATCATTAGGTGCACACCTCCATGACAGGATCGCTGAGGACAAATGGGTGCATAAGCAAATGTGGTGAAGAAAGCTGATGGTGCCTGGCTATCAAAAGAGATAGTGTCTGGGGTCTTAAAGGCTTGAAGGTAAACAAGTGGCCATCTAGCTGAGAAGCAACAAAGCCCACATGGAAGAAGCACACCAGGCTGTGCTATCATGAGGTATCGAAGGAATCAGGTATAAGGCATCATCAGAACAAAACATCTTACCATAGTGAATGAGGGGGGAAATGAAGAATGGAGACCCAAAGTCCATTTGTCAACCACCGGAGATCCCCTTGCAGAGGGGTCTAGGGGAGGAGATGAGTCAGTCAGGGTGCGATGCAGCACTAATGAAGAATACAGTTTTCCTCTAGTTCCTAAATGCTTCCTCTCCTCCCCACCCCACCCCCCACTATCATGATCCGAATTCTAGCTTGCAAGTCTGGATAGAGCAGAGGATGTACACTGGTGCAGATAGGAGCTGGAGGCACAGGGAATCCAGGGCAAATGATACCTTCAGGATCCGGGGTGTGAGTGGTGATACTGGGAGGGTAGAGGGAGAGGGGGTTGGAAAGAGAGAACCAATTACAAGATTACAAGGATCTACATGTGACCTCCTCCCTGGGGGACGGAAAACAGAGAAGGGGGTGAAGGGAGACGTCAGACAGGGCAAGATATGACAAAATCATAATTTATAAATTATCAAGGGCTCATGAGGAAGGGGAGAGCGGGGAGGGAAGGGAAAAAAGAGGATCAGATGCAAAGGACTTAAGTGGAGAGCAAATGCTTTGAAAATAATGAGGGCAATGAATGTACAGATGTGCTTTACACAATTGATGTATGTATGGACTATGATAAGAGTTGTGTGAGCCCCTAATAAAATGTTTTTAAAAATATATGCAAATCAAAAAAAGGAGCAAATGTAGGAGAGAATTCCAAATTATCACAAACTCCAGATTTCATAGATCCATGAAAGGAGAAATCCTGAAACTATTGTCCTGAGCTCATCTTTAAGCCTCAAACTAAAAATAACCACTGACATCTTCTTAAAACCAAAGAAGAGTTTAGATTACTGTTTCTCATGGTGGGCGATACTGTCCCTGGGGACACTGGAACAATCCAGGGAGAATTGAAAAGGCAGATACCTACATTTTATCCAGAATTATGGGTTGTAGTAGAAAAAATATAATTGCCAGGGGGAATGCTGTATGATTTTTTTCTGAAAACGGAGCAGCAGGCCAAATAAGTTTGGGAGCGTTTGGTTTAAGTTCACTAATAAACTAGATGGACAAAATGTCCATCTTGAGCATTATGCTCTTTTAAGAACCATCTATGTGACAATAGCAATTCAACTCAAAAGATTAGCTAGGAATCTTAGGAAGCAAGGAATTTATGTTAATGGGAGGAATATTCAGACCAGATGGGTGAGATTGGTTGCACCATTCAAAGAATGTCACTAACTGCTATATGTAAAAATAGTTGAGTTGGTGGGTGTTTTGCTATGCATATCCTCAACAACAAAATAGATCAAAGTATTGTTTTAGACCAGGTTCTCTAGAGAAACAAAACCATGATACATATGAGTTTATGTATACATGAAATATATATATTTATATATATAAAACTTATATTATATATATAATTATATATTTATTCACACACAGAGCTAATAAGTACATATAGCAGTACAGAGGGCTCAGTTCAACTCACTTCCGTAAAACAGTTAATACACTGAAAGTCCTTCAACTCATGAGGGCTGCTGGATCCAAGGCCAAGGAAGCAGACAGCTGAGTCTTCCATAGAGTAATACAGGTAGTTCAGCCACAGGCAGCAAACAGCTGGGCGGGTCACCAACAGTCAGCCAGATGATGGGGTCCCACAGTCCCAGCTGAAGTGATATATACACCGGCAGTGTGGTGAAGCAGGTCTCAAAGGAACCTCAAGCTCTAGTGACAAAGTCTATGGGTGAGTTGGGTACTCCACAGGTAGTGTAGCTCACTAGTTGAGGCAGAGAACTAGCTAAGGCAGCTGCACACTGGTCCGATCACCAGAGAGCAAGAGAGAGACAGGTAGGGCTTGCCAAGCTATTTATCTCTTTGTCCTCCAATCATACTGTGACCTTATTAATCTCACATGTTATTGGCCAGGTTGGCACAATAAACCTACCTATCACAATTGTATATGTTGATAGATTACACTTAGGAAAAAGTTTGGCAGTTCCTCAAAAAGTAGGAGAGTTGCCCTATGACCCAGCAATTCTAGATATATACTCAAGACACTTGAAAGCACATCATAACTTGAACATGAACATTCATAACAGCATTACAATATTCTGTAAGTGGAAACATCCAAATGTTCATCAACTGCGCAATAGATTTTGAAAATATGTCGTATACACAATGGCTATTCCATCTGTATATTCTGCATCCTTGCCTTAAACCACTTCTGAAATTAAAATATTTGGCTGGAGTGGAAGTGGGAGAGGAATACATCTCCTAAAAAGCAATTAAGTGATCAAAGCAATCATTCAAAGGCTAAGCGGGAGCCAAAAGTACCAATTACATAGCACTTATAGTGTGCTAGGGACTATAAGTCATCTAGGTATGATTAAAAGTATACAGGAAGATGCATATGGATTATATACAAATGCCACCCCATTTTAGATAAGGAATTTAAGTATCCCCAATTTTGGTGTCCAAGGGGGCTTCACCCCTGGGATGGAGTGTACCAATCCAGGGTTGACTGTAAAAGTAATGGAATACTCAGCCATGTAAGGGAATGGCATCCTGATACATGCTACAAGAATAATGTTGAGAACATGCTAAGTGAAAGAAGCGAGATACAGAAGGTCACAGATTATATGATTCCATCTATATGAAATGTCAGATCGAGACATAAAGTAGATAGGTGATTGCCAGGGGCCAAAGGTGGAGGGAAATGGTGAATGATTGCAAATGAGGAGGAAGTTTCTTCTTCTTTTTCCATAAATGGCAATATTTTGCGTGCCTTTTTGGAAACCCACAGGAAGAGTTCCACTCTGTCCTATGGTGCACTTGTTGCCACTGTCTGTCAGTTTGTCTTACTATGGTGAATCATGTGTGGCTGTGATCCTGGAAGCTATGTCACTGGTATTTCCAAACACCAATAGCAGTATTCAAAGTGAGCAGGCTCCGCCAAGCTTAGGCTATCCACTTCTGAGAAACTAGTCACTGAAAACCTACAGAAGAGTGTTGTCAGATACGGAAAACCTCATGAACTGAAGCAAGCCATTATCAGACAGTGCCAGAAGTCTCTGAGCTCTGCAGGTTGGAGGGCACTCAAAATATGACTGAGGAAGAGCTACTTTCTCAGAGTTGAAGTGACCGTCATGGTGGAGTGAAGCCTTTGGGACCTTCATTTGCTGATGGGGCACAACTTAAAATAAGAAGAAACAGCTGCAAACATCTATTAATAATTGGAACTTGAAGTATAGTAAGTATGAATCAAGGAAAGTTGGAAGTTGTCAAAAATGTCAGTGAAAATGAAGTGCTCACGCTATGCCAGGGCCTGTCTTAGGTGCTTTTCTTTGAGTGCCTCGTTTTAGTGGTCGCAGTGGGGAGGAAGACTGAGGCTTAGAGTGGGTCGCTAACCAGCTCACGGTCACACTTAACAATACCTATCGTCACCCCGCAGAAGGAGTGCAGCACAGGGTTTCTGAGGTTGTAAATGTAAACCTTTATGGAAGCAGATGGCCTCCTCTTTCTTCCTAGGAGCAGGTGGTGGGTTCAAGCCACGGACCTTTCAGTTAGCAGCCCATTACTTAACCCTCTGTACCACCAATCTCCTTGCGTAGTGTGGGAAGCCGCAGCTCTCGCCGTCATTACAAGATGGCACAGGGCAGTCAGGGCGGTAGCCCAGTTAAGTGGTAAACAACCACTTAGAGCATGCGCACTGCTTAGATGACGTAGTCATAACTCCGCCCTAGAGTATGCTAATAAGGGTTCTGGCGAACGCACCAATCAATGCACAGCACGTCCCCATAGAGCGCATATAAGCAGCAGTAGTTTGGGGCTTCGGGGTCTTTTTCCGCATCTGCAAATCGAACCCGCATTAAACGCCTGTGGAAGAATCCTGTTGTGGCGCGTCCTTCTTGCTGGCGAGACTGAGCGCATGACAGCGTAGTAATGATAGTCCCTGGATTAATGATCAGGTCAGTCATTCCACTGCAGCTCGGAATGACACGTGGAAGCAGGGAGTGGAGTCTGGGTGGTGCAAACAGTTACATTCAACTGTTAATTGAAAGGTTAGAGGTTTGAGTCCCACCCTAGATGAGCCTTGTGGTATAGTGGTTAGGTGTTGGGCTGTAACCCTCATGACTGGCAGTTCGAAACCACCAGCAGATTCTGAGAGGGGTCTTTCTTCTCCGGTAAGCAGTTAAAGTCTTGGAAACCCACAGCAAGTCATGAGTCAGCAATGACTCAATGGCAGTGGGTTGAGAGATGCTGAAGAAAGTCCTAGTGATCCACTTCTAAAAGATCAGCCGTTAAAATCCTAGGAAGCACTCTGACATACACGGGGTCAGCCAGTAGGAGTAGGGGTCAACTTAATGGCGACCACTGTAGAGAACAGTATGAACAGCTCAGTATGAACAGCGCTCTCATGAACGCATGGGGGAAAAGAGAGAGGATGGCAATCACTAGGTGAAATATTGACACAAAGAGTTACTGCTTTTTAACAAAAGTAAGGCTCAACGCTTCCAGGATTGACTCACACAGGGGCCCCAACTGCCTGCAGAGGCCAGAAGCAGAGACTGATGCCTTCTGTCCAGGAGATTGTCTTTCTCCTGGGAGTCATTCTCTGATTATCTTTGTGTCATCTGAGCTTGTTCCACCAGGTCAGACTGTTAATCAAGCTTTCTATTTAGAAGTTCTGAAAAGATTGTGTAACAGTGTGCCCCTCAAAAATCCTTATTTGTGGCAGATGGGGGACTGGTTTTGCCACCACGACAGTGCACCTGCTCACACAGCCATCTCAGTGCGCCAGTTTTGGCAAAAAAGCAGCATGCCTCTGTTGCCCTGCACACCTGACTCACCTGGCCTCGCTCTGTGTGACTTTTGTTTCTGTGAATTAAGAGGGACGTGAAAGGACAGTGATTTGATGACGTAAGGAAAAAAGGGAGGTGCTCTCAGTCATCTAAACAGATGAGTTTGAATAATGCTTTCAAGAATGGAATCCCAGGTTTGACAAATAGATTACATGTAATGGAGAGTACTTTGAAGGTGATAAGGTTATTTTGGGGAAAAAAAGCTTAAATACAAAGCTTTGAAAATAAATTCCATCTGGGGGAGGGGATCCCCTCATATGCTTCTGCATTATGACTCTAGGTTCTTGTTTCTATAACAGTTTGAAGGAAGAAGCACGTGGAAAAATGTACAATGTTACAGCTAGCCTCAGACGGATCTAAATCGAACAGCCAACGGAAAACAACACCGAGGACTAAGTTTTTCATAACCGGCACAGCAGCACCAAGCCATGGCAATGACACTCCGGAAGTGTGGCACAGGGGACAGGTGGCTCCCAAGTCTTGGCTCCAGGTTTGCGTCATTTAACCTTCAAAGCCAGTTGCTCCTCCAGGAAAGGAAATTTAAAGTCACAGCCTTTGCTGTCATGACAAGTTATGTTATGCTGCTAACATAACAACGGGTGATGTTAACTCATGACAACCCTATGGACAACAGAAGGAAACACTGCCGGGTCCTGTGCTACCATCACAATTATTGCTGTATTTGAGTCCTTTGTTGCAGTCGGTGTGTCCATCCACCTTGTTGATGTCTTCCTATTTTTGCTGCTCCTTTACTTTAAAAAAAAAACCAATTTATTAGGGGCTCATACAACTCTTATCACAATCCATACATATACATACATCAATTATATAAAGCACATCTGTACAGTCTTTGCCCTAATCATTTTTTTTCTCCTCTTTTCTTTTTTTACATTTTATAAGGGACTCATACAACTCTTATCACCATCCATACATATACATACATCAATTGTATAAAGCACATCCATACATTCCCTGCCCCAATCATTCTCAAAGCATTTGCTCTCCACTTAAGCCCTTTGTATCAGGTCCTCTTTTTTTTCCCCTCCCTCCCCTATCCCCCCTCCCTCATGTGCCCTTGGTAATTTATACATTGTTATTTTGTCATATCTTGCCCTATCCGGAGTCTCCCTTACCCCTCTTCTCTGCTGTCCCTCTCCCAGGGAGGAGGTCACATGTGGATCCTTGTAATCAGTTCCCCCTTTCCAACCCACTCACCCTCCACTCTCCCAGCATCGCCCCTCACACCCTGGTATCATCCACCCTGGATTCCCTGTGCCTCCAGCCCTCATATGTACCAGTGTACAGCCTCTGCCCTATCCAGCCCTGCAAGGTTGAATTCGGATCATGGTAGTTGGGGGGAGGAAGCATCCAGGATCTGGGGGAAAGCTGTGTTCTTTATCGGTACTACCTTGCACCCTAATTAACCCATCTCCTCTCCTAAACCCCTCTATAAGGGGATCTCCATTGGCCGACGCTCCTTTACTTTGACAAGCATAATAGTCTCATTCAAGGACTGGTCCCTCCTAATCATATGTCCACATCTATGAGATGAGGTCTCACCATCCTCACTTCTTTTTTTTAAAATCATTTTATTGGGGGCTCGTTCAATTCTTATCACAACCCATGCATACATTCACTGTGTGGAGCACATTTGTACATTTGTTGGCATCATCATTCTCAAAACATTTGCTTTCTACTTGAGCCCTTAATATCAGCTCCTTAACCATCCTCACTTCTAAAAGCATACCAGTTGTACTTCTTGCAACACGGTGTATTCAATATTATTCACCTAAACCATAATTCAAACCACCTCAGTTCTTCATTGTCCACCCTTCACATGCATACGAGGCGACTGAACATACCATGGCTTGAGTCAAATGCAGCTTAGACTCCACAGAGATGCCTTGGCTTCTCAATACTGTCAAGAGATCATTTGTAGTAGGTTTGCCCAGTGCAGTGCTTTATTTGATTTCCCGACTGTGGATTCCCTGGATATTGGTTGTGGATACTAATAAAATGAAATCCTTTGCAACTTCAACCTTTTCCTGCTGAGCATGATGTTTGTTGGTCGAGTTGTGATATTCTTTGTTTTTGTTTTTGCTTTATTTATTTATTTTGGTTAATCGTTTTACTGGGGGGCTCTTAGGAATCTTATGACAATCCATCATTCAATTGTATTACGGCACACTTGTACATATGTGGCCATCAACATTTCCAAAACATTTCTTTCTACTTAAGCCCTTGGTATCAGCTCCTCCCTTCCCCCTCCTTCCCCCACTGAGTTTTCTTTCCATCAAATCATAATCTACACTGAAGATGGCAGTCTTTGATCTTTGTCAATAAATATTTCAAGTCCTTTCTCTTTCAGCAAGCAAGGTTTTGTCATCTGCGCTTTGCAGGTTCCTCAGATTTGATGCTGGGTTCTCCTCCATGTTGTCCAGCATCTTGGAGAGTTTGCTCCACAGACAGCTGAATGACTATGGTGGAATGAGCCAACCCTGCCCCACATCTTCCCTAATTTTAAACCATGCAATAGTCCCTTGTGCTGTTTGTACAACTACTTCTTAGTCTATGTACAGATTCTGCATGAGTACAATTAAGTGTTCTGGAATTCTCAAATCTTCTCAACCATATCAATAGTTTGCTATGATCCACACAGTCAAATACCTTTGCATAGACAATGAATCTCAGGTAAGCATCTTTCTAGTATTTTCTGCTTTCAGGCAAGATTCATTTGACACCAGCAATGCTATCCCTAATTCTAAGTCCTCCTCTGAATTTGGTTTGACTTTTGAGTAGTCCCCTGTAGATACACTATTATAACTGTTTCTTAATGATCACCTGTAAAATTTTACCTGCATGTGATATTAATGATATTGTTCAATAATTTCTGCATTCTAGTGGATCACATTTCTTTGAAATGGACATGAACATATATTCCTTTTGGTCAATTGGCGAGATAGCTGCCTTCCAAACTTCTTGGCATGATTGAGTGCTTCCAGCACTGCCTCTGCTTATTGAACATCACAATTGGTGTCTGTGGTGAAGTGGAATTACTTGGGATGACTCTCCTATCAACAGTCTCTGTGACTTTCACACTGTAATGGGAGCATGTAATGAGGCTTAGAATCCTCGAACTGGGGATTTAAAAACTCTTTTTTGCCATTCCACTGAATATAAAGTGAGTCATCTCAAAAGCAGGAACAGAGAATCCCCTGGCCATGAAGAAAGAAGAACTGAGAGCAAAGGGTGCCTCAGTGGCGGCACCTGGAGTGGCACCTGAAATGGCACATGGAGTAGCAGGCTTCCTGACCCATCAAACTAGGAACACTGAGTGCCTGCAGTCAGGAAGCTGGGTTGTATCTTGGGGTGCCCTTTGACATTTATCAGCATTAAAAGAGCTTGGGAACACCTGCCAAAGCAGGCCAGAGGCTAAGGGAGTGTAGGACTGAGAGGCCAAGAACCACAGGGAGACCTACCTGTGAGAATGACTGAGAAAAGGCATTGTGGGCAAAAGAACTGTATCCTTAACATTTTGGATCCTATCCTATAACCTGTTAGCTTCCCAGATAAATCCTAAATTAAGAGAATTGTCTGTGAGATTTAGTGACAATTGCAAGGGATCATCAACCCAGCAATTAATGACAGTGTATAGCTGGGGACAACTGGTATCAGAGGGTGGAGGCACGCTGCGGCTGGTCTGGAGTTGCGTTATCCTTCCCTTGGTGTAGCCAGGGAGGATCCCTAATGGAGTGGGGGTGGGTTATGTGTTTGGATGCTATCCACTAGGTGGGCAGTTCTAACCCAACTAGCTGCTCCTCAGGAGAAAGACACAGCTTTCTAGTCCTGTAAGTAGTTACATTTGCAGAAACTCACAGGAACAATTCTACCCTGTCCTGTAGGGCTTCTGGGAGTTGGCATCGGCTTGCTGCCAGTGAGTATGGCTTTCTTTAGTGTAGCCAGAGGATGCTAAACATGAATTCCCGCCTATTTCTACAGTATCCCATTCTCGGGGTATTCCTGAAGCCTTGTTATTGTCCAGTGGCTTCAGTACAATTGAGGCGGCTTCCTTCAACATTACATGGTCTTGATCACATGCTACCTCCTGAAATGGTTGAACATCGACCAACGTCTTAGTAGAGAGATTACGTATATTCCTTTCACCTTGTCTTAATGCTTCCTCTTTGTTCAGCATTTCGGCCATTGCTGAAAAGAACATCTCAAGATCTATTTCTACATATTACAGTCTGGATGGAGCTTGAAGATATTACGCAGAGTGAAATGGCTTAATCACAAAAAGGACAAACATTATGTGATCTCACTTGTATAAAACACCAAGAGGAGGCAAATAGAGAATAAAGATTAGTAGTGGTTACCACAGGTGAAAGCAAGTAAGAAGGGGGAGGGAATAGCGCTAGGAGAAGTACACTGGTTAAGGGTGCAGTTGCACAGCCTTATTGCAACCGTGTAATTGCCACCAGCAAGTTGTATGCCTATAATCAATTTAATCGATCAAAGTTGTATAATCAATGATTTTCAATAAAACAACCACAACCAGTAGCTTCTGAAGCTACTAATGAGATTTGAGTCCTTGGTTTGGAGGTTTCGGGTCATGTTTCCTTGGACTAATCATGTGTTTGATGCTTCAGTTCAATGTGCTGATTTCATTGCCTACTGGCCAAGGTCTTAAAAGCAGGCTAGCAGCCATCCAAGGCACAACAACCACTCTCTGTTCTCCAGAACAGCGAAGAAAGGTAACTCAGGAAGAGAAGGAGGAGATGGGATGCGTAGCTCATTGTCTCCATGAACAGTGGGCTTGTTTGCCAGGAGACCAGAAGAACTGGATGGTGTCTGGCTATAATGAGAGAACATTTTGATCAAAAACACGCAGAAGAACACTGATCAGATATGGGAAATGCAGTGCTTGCTTCGGCAGTACATATACTAAAATTGGAACGATACAAATATGGGGAACGCCGAACAGAATTTCAAATTCCCATGAACTCTAGATTTTCTGGCCCCATGAAAGGTGGCTAAACCCCTGAAATTAGTGCCCTATGATCATCTTTAAACCTTAAATATCGAACCAAAACTGACCCTTGAAGTCTTCTTAAAACCGAACAATAGTTTAGCTTGCGTAACTAATAAAAATCTGCCTTAAGCTTTATAGTCCATTAAACTCTAGTAGCTACATAGGACCAAATTGATAACAGTAACTTAAAAGATTAGATATAGGGGCCTTCTGGGGCAATGAACCTATCTTCATGAGGGAACGACAATGAAGATGAGAATGATAGAACAGGGAAAATGTAATGTGTCATAATGTACATGCAGACACTGCAAAGTTGGTATATGCTTTGCTTTGTATTTCCAACAGCAACATGATAAATACAATCTCAAGGGAGGAAAAACCTATCCTAAAGTACAGCACTGTTAGACAGATATCCACATGTCAATTAGGAACCCCAGTCCATAGGCTATCATTTACTGTGCTACCCCGTTTTTGTTGTTCTTCACTTGGTCCATGTCCTCCTCAACCAGAATAGATTCAAGGTTCATTATAATAGTCACGCAACTCCATAGCACTTACTGGCAACTCTTTTAATGGCATATTATTTTTTCTTCCTTTAAAGTTCTAATTTTTCTCCCCATTCTTAAATTTCACTGATGAACCTCCTATTTCATTGAGAAAACAGAAGCAAGCAAGAGGACTTCCACCAGCCTCATCACCACATCTAGCTGCCTGTCTGCACTGGTGCCCACATCTCCCAGAAGCATGAGTGAAGGCCATCCTCCCAAGGTCTACACTGCATTTCCTCTTGGTTTCCCCGCCGCAATTATTCTTGTTCCTCCTTTGCCAATCCCACCAACATAAGAAATTGCAATGATTTTTTTCCATCTTAAAAAAAATGTATTTGTACATTTGTTGCCATCATCCCTATCAAAACATTTTCTTTCTACTTAAGCCCTTTGTATCAGCTCCTCATTTTTCCCCTCCCTCATGAACCTTTGATAATTTATAAATTATTTTTTCATGTCTTACACTGTCCGATGTCTCCCTTCAAATGTACAAATGTGCTTGACACAAAGGATGTGTATGTATGGATTGTGATGAGTTGTATGAGCCCACCAAAAATGATTTTTTAAAGGTATTTTCTATCCCCACCTCACCTAATTTTATGATTTTTTTCAAACTCTCACACACACAAGGGCATCTTTTGGCCCTACTCCCACTGTAGCAACCATCGATTTTTCTGTTATCCTTTATGGCACAGTCACTTCTCACCAGCCTCACATCCTCTGCGGATTCCTCTTGTTCTGTGCCATTATTCCACAAGTCTGCCTGGCTGGTTAAATATTTCATCTTACTGCAGCCAATGGCTAATTCTCTATCATCTTGTCAGGCCTATCGGCAACCCCACCACCACCATTCTGACCTAGGCCAACATTATTGTTCCTATCCTTGATTTTGGCAATGAGTTAGTTAAAGTTTACTGTGGCAACCTGGCCAATAAACACTTGTGGGGTTAATTGAAGGGCAGAGAGATAAATGGCTCCATGAGCCTCACCTTTCTAGTTCTCTGGTCTCTTGCTTTCTGATGGTTGGACCAGGGTGCAGCTGCCTTAGCCAGTTCCCTGCTTCACCTGGCAAGGCTCACTTCCTGCAAGACATCCCCAAGGAGAAGCAGCATGCAGCTGTGGGTGCTGGAGCAGCCATGTGGAGACCCCTGCCAGCGCTGAGATGCTTACATGCTCACTGATTCTGCTTTCCTCCTGCAGTCTGTGTCATTGTGTGTGTTTTGTGAGATGGAAGAGGACTTTGTAGATTGGTGTTGGACATATGGGCTAATGTTGGACTTGTGGGCTTGGTCAGCACTGGGTTGGGATGTTTTCTTGATGTGCACTCAGCCTTTATATAAAATTTTCTCTTATACATATGCCTCTTTGTGGATTTGTTTCTCTAATGTACCCAGACTAACACAGGCAATAAGCCACCTGACTGGTTAGTCTCCCTGAAGCCATTCTTGTCCCTGTTCATGATCACATCACTTAAATTCCTCCAACAGGTCTTAGCTACTCAGAGTCAAAGTTCAAGTCCCTACAAAGGCTACAAAACAACATTGTTTGCCGTCTCCCTAATTCCAACCCCCAAACCTCCTTGAATTCTTCTAGCTCTCCCAGTCACTCTGCCTTCCTTGCTGTTTCTCCAGCACACCCAATACAGCTCCACTTCAGGGTGTTTCCTCTGCCTGAATTGTTCATTCTCTGGAATGTTCTCCTTTAACGTTCTGTTCCTATGCTGGATTCTAAGGAAGGTCTTCCAAGTTATCCTATAGCCATCCTACCATCCAAACCAGTTGCTATGGAGGGAACCAGTGTGTGTGCAAGTAAGAATGTTCTATAGGGCTTTCCCTGATGAATTTTTGGGAAGCAGATTGCCAGACCTTTTCTTCAAGACACCTCAGAGTGTGATCAAACTTCCAAACGATCGGTTACCAGCTGAGCACATCTCTGCATCATCTGGGGATGCACTAGTAAATAGGGAGGCAAAAACATTCACCCCATAGAGACTAGTGAGAAAAACCCAATGTGGACTGTGCCCTCCCCTCCCAGGGCCAGGTTTCTATTTAACAGAATATGTAACAGTAGTGTTGGAACATCCTACTTCACACACACACAAAGAATTCTTCACATTTCAAAACCATTATCGTTCCTTCTGATAGGGTTTGTTCATTCAACATTTAACAGAAGAAGTAGCTAAGAGTTGAAATTACAAACCTCTACTGATTAAAAACCAATGCAAATGGACAATGAAGCACGTTTGAAATAATAATTTTTAAAGACAGGCCTTTGCTGCATTAAATACACCAGAAGCTAACAGGCCACCCTGTCCAGTTTTATATAAGCACTTGGTAGCCCCAGTCGGCAGTGCAACTCAGCTTTCTGCACAGTCAATGCCCAGCCCTTTTTGGCCGCATTGGCCTGTCCTCATTTCTCCCTGGACAACGACATTACACTTAGTACAGATCACATTCTGCCTCGCTTACAATCACCAGCTTCACCCAATAGAGTATCTGGTTTGGTAAGTGCTTGTGGGGTAACCAGAGATCTTGTTCCCAAAGCTCCAGGTAACAGGTGCAAGCTGCCTCTGAGGAACGAGAGGCTTAGGCTAGCCCTCCAGAGTCCAGGGGGCGGTGCCAATAGGTAACCAAAGGTTTGAGCTTGAGTCTACCCAGGAATAATGTTTGGTCACCGACTTCCCTGAAGTTTCTCACTGAAGCCCTTTACTCTGTATATTCTCAATAGCAACAACAAAAAAATAAATCACACACAAGGGAAGGATTGAAAGTTATTTTTGTAGCCCATCTCACATGCATGTGTGTCTACATTCATAAAAGTTAAGAAATACCAATTATAGGTTCATCCCTGCCACAGTCTTGCGTGATTATGGAGTGCTCACTGTGAATCACAGACAGGCTTAGCAGCCCTTCTCAGATGAATCTGACCACGAAACTATTTGTGTTTGTATAAATATGTGGATCTGTGATGACAGTATCTACTCTCCATCTAATGGTCTATAGGAGGAAACACTGGACTTTCACTTTAATGAAATCACTTAACACTTCTGATCTCCAGGAAAACACTGAAAGGTACCTTTTCTCTTCATCTCTGCTATGAAATTAATTACGGAATATCCCTCCAAAGTATGTGGTGAGAACTGGATTGTGAATCCAGCCACTCTGCAGGAGAAAGGTGAAGCTTTGAGGTGTTGACGGGATCAGGTATCAAAAAATCCCCAAGAAATAATTATATTGTTGTGAGCGATCAGAGTGGACAGCCAAAGCCCATCTGTAGACAACTGGACATCCTCTCACAGAAGGGTCACAAGGGATGATTCAACCAGGGTGCAGTTTAGCACTGACACACCATTCCTCTAGTTCCTGAATGCTTCCTCCCCTCTTCCCTCCCCCACCCTCGCCCACCCCATCATGATCCAGTTCTACCTTACAAATCTGGCTAAACCAGAGAACATACATTGGTACAGATAAAAGCTCTTGACACACGGAATTCAGGACAGATAAACCCCTCAGGAACAGTAGTGGGAGTAGGGATGTCAGGAGGGTATTGGGAAGGTGGGGGGAGAAAGGGGCAAAAAAGGGAATCGATCTCAAGGTTGGATATACGTGGGTGGAGACAACAGGTCATTAAAGATATGAAATAACAATAATATATAATTGATCAAGTATTCATGAGAGTGGGAGGGTGAAAGGAGGGGATAAAAAGAGGAACTGATACCAAGGGCTCAACTAGAAAGAGTGCTTTGGAAATGATGATGGCAATATATGTACATGGGTGCTTAATACAATTGAATTATGGCTTGTTATAAGATCTATAAGAGCTCTCCAATAAAATGATTAATTTCTAAAAATTGCTTATAGATATATGAAAGGAGTTGGGCCTGCAGAAGTCCAGTGGGTTTTTTTTAACTGAAGAATGTTTATTTGATATACTTTTTCCAGTCCAGTTTTTGTTGTTGTTTTTTTTTTTGAAGTCCAGTGCTTTTATGTCAAGTAGGGAGCCTTGGTGGTGTAGTCGTTACGCATTGGGCTGCGATCCGCATGATCGCCAGTTTGAAACCATCAAAACTGGCTTTCTCATCCTGTAGACAGTTACACCTAGGAAACCCACAGGGGTCACTATGAGTCAGTGCTGACTTGATGGCAGTGCAAGACACTCCAGGCTAGGGAGGAGTCAAACCTATCGATCAAGGTCCAGCCCAATGACACCTCCTTGATGTCATAAGCCTTCACTGGAACATGGTGTCTGCCTCCAGGGCTGGCAGCCGTCAGCGCCCTGCCATGCTTCTACCGACCTTGGATCCATGAGAATTTGCATTCACTGGCCAGCAACCATCCCACTTCCGGCTTTACCATTCTGTGTCACCTCCATGTGATTATGTGCATCTGAAGAGGGATTTAAGGACGAGCATTGGACATAGGGACTTGAGTTGGACAGGGTTGAGATATCTTAATATATAATTACTTCTTGATATAAAGCTTTTTCTTATACATAGATGGATGTCAATGGATTTGTTTCTCTAGACAGTCCGGCCTAACACAGCCCTAACCTAAGAACAATTATTTCTTATGACATGGCCCTACTGAATAAATCACTGAAGGTATGGATGCTGTAGCAAAGTGTGCTGAAGAAATCAGATAGTGCCCAGAAATTAGAAAGGACAGCATCTGGGCATCTTAAAGACTTGCCTTCAAACATGCAGCTGTCTAAGTGAGGCATCAACTAAGTCCACATGGTCACACTCTAGCCTGTGTGACCCAGAGTGTACATAATAAAATCCCAAACTGACTTAGGGCATGTGTCATTAGGGTTAAATATAACATCAGTTGACCTCCCTTTGGACCCAGTTTTAATATTTTCTTTCTTTCTGATTGTTTTTCTCTGTTTTTGTTTTGCTACTGTGTTGGTTTCTTGTGTGATTTTCTGTATACGAAATCCAGGATAGGTCAGTCTATGGAGACAGTATCTAAATTAATAGTTACCTGGGGGCATGGCAGAGGAGGTTGAGCAGGGAGGGGAAGGGGGAGCTAACAACAGAGAAGAACATATTCTGAACTTGACTTTGGTGATGATCGCACTTTTCTGAAAATGATTGAACTATTATATTTATTATATGTGAGTTATATGCCAGTTAAACTATGTTTTAAAAAAGAGGTGCAGTCTGGAAAACCCACAAAAGCAGTTCTACTTTGCCCTTTAAGGTTGCTATGAGTTGGAATCAACTTGATGGCAGTGAGTTTTGAAAGTATCTGTGGAAACCCTAACTCCTATGCCTTTGGGTGTAATTTCTGTAAATAAGGTTTTCTTTGCTATCTTAATTAGATCATACGCAAGTGGAGTGGTTCCCAAACTAATCACTTCTGAGTTACAAACAGAGTGAAATGGACAGAGACATACACACGTGGGGGGAAAACCAATAGCACGTGAAAGTAGTCGACAGGTCAAGGAACTGGGAATGCAAGGAAGGAAGCAACACTATTGACACCTAACTTGGACTTTTATCCTCTGGAGCTATGAGAAACTTAACGTATTTTCTTTAAAGTAAGAAAAGAAAACCCTCCGATGTGTGAGGTCATGTGAGTTAGAGCCAACTTAAAAAAAAAAAAAACAGTTTTACTGGCACTTCAATCGCATATCATACAATAGTTTAACCATCAAAAAGAGTTGTACAATTTTTACCACAATCAATTTTAGAACTTTTCCCCCATACTCATTGTTATGTATACCTTTTATCAATTTTGACAAAAAAACCCACAACAAATCATTCTCCAATTCAATAACTGCTACATGTATAACTCAGTGCCATTGATTCTTTGTGTTGTACAACTATTATTTTTATCCCTTTCCAAATTGTCCCACCACCGTTAAAATGAACTCAATACCACCTAAGCAAAAGCTTTTCCTCCTTCACCCACGGTAACCATAAGTCAAGTTTTTTTTTCTTTTTAGTAGTTTTCTTGATATAATGTTCACATATCATACACTTCCATAGTTAAACTGCTTCTCTCCAAAGAGTTGCCTATGCATCACTATACTCGGCTCTGCTTCTTCCCACTCTCGTACCCACTGATCGTTATCCCCACTCCCCACCCCACTTCCCGATACCACCGTCTCTATGTGCTTCCTACACTGGGAAACCTAACAGAAACAATAAAAAACAAAATGAAACAGAAAGAAGAAAACAGCAGTAATAATTTTAGGTTAAAAATAAAGAGGAAGAAAGAGAAGACCACCAACAATATTTTAAAAGCCAGAGAAGAAATTTCTGTCTTGGAACAATCCAGAAATATTTGAGCATAGAGAAAATTCAGGTTGGGTCAACACAGTAGTTAACTGACCAAGTATCATATTACACCATGTTTCAAACCACTGTCATTGAGTTGACAATAATCTCTGATAATAAACTGTTTTAGTCCCTCGCCTGTGATCAGATGGGATCTGCCAGAAGCCCAATCTGACCAGACACTCTGCAGAGGGATTTTGGGTTCCCACTGTCCTTCATAGCCTTATACAAATTGGGTGTTCACAATTTAAGCTCTATTTATCCCTTCATCATATTTGGGCTTTGTTATTATCATCTTTGGATCTTATAGGCTGGTGTGGTTCTTCGATGTGGGCTTAGCTGATGTCTCACTAAGATGACTGCTTGTTTGAATACAAGCCTTTAAGACCCCAGACACTATTCCAATTGATAGCCAGGCACCATCTGCTTTCGTCACCACACTTTGCTGTAGCACCCTATCTTCAATGATCTTTTTGTGAAGCAAAGGTCAAGCAGGCCTTGTTATAAGAACTAACTTGTTGAAGTAGGCCTAGAATTACACGGAAGCCCAGAATCCATCTGCTTGTCCTTGGGTTATGAACAACTCTGGTTTACTTTAGTGGTCTTCTCTTATTACAGCAAGAACAAAAACTAGAACCAACAAGAACAACAAGAGCACAACAAAACATAAAAAAAGAAACTAAAAAGTAAAACATTGTCAATCATCCCCTTAGACAATTGCATCGATAACATCAATAAATCAGTAATTCATCCAATGACATGGAATTTAAGATGATCTTGATGTGAGGGGCTTATGCAAGCATAGTCAAATTGCTAGCTGCAATCCAAGAGTTGTTTCTTTTTACAGACTGATTTCATAATTGATTACACTTGATCTTAGCCAAAAGGCCGAGAAGCGATTTCGTAATTTATTGAGCTATTTACTTTGAGCATGGGGCTTGGTGCTAGGGGAAATTTTCCTGCATCACCTTTTGCAAGGATGAGTCAATTTCTTTCTTTTTTTTTTTTTTTAGGATGAGTCAATTTCATGGCAATTGTTTTTTTTTTTATTTTGGGGGATCCTCAGGTGTTTTCCTGCTAACATCTTCATCTGCCTCATCAATGAAATCCCTGATATTGGATTGCCCTATTCACTCCAGAGTTGAACTCCTCCATAGATCCTTTACCTGCCTGGGAATCTTCAAAGACAACCTTGAATGTGAAACTGGAAAGATCATAACCAAAGAATCAATAGGACCAACGGTTCTTGGTGGGCAAGGGAGAGGAGGCGTCGTGGGGTGGGGATGGAGTGGCGTAGTGATGAGAAAATAACCACAGGGACAGGGCAATAGCAAGGGATTTAAAACTGACAGTGAGAAGGGTGCAGCATTCTTGGTCATATTTGATCAACTGAAATGTGTCCGAGAGGAATTAGAGAGGTGAACGATGTATTAACATGATAGTGGGGCAGGAGGAAAGAAAAAGAGGAAAGGATAATGTGGTAGTTATATAATCCGTTGTCAATTTGAGAGGATTACGAGCGAAGCGGTGGAGTCCAGCCTGTCAATCATTGTATAGCCTATGAGGTCTCTGTGTGGGCATTGCCTTCCCTGCGGATTCTGGGAACTCCGGTATTTCCTCCCCGGATGTGGAAGACACACTCTCTCTATGCTCACTCCCTTGGGGACTCTCAACTGATAAGGCTCACGCCCTTCGAGACATCCCTGAGAAGCCACATGGACTTACCCTGATGCAACCAGAGCTCTGAGAGCTGGAGAAGCCACGTGGAGACCCCTGCCAGTGCTGAGATGCTTCCACTGCCACTATATCCACAAGACTTCCCACCCACTGGCCTGTGATCTTCCTGCATTCGGCATTATTGCATGTGCTTCATGAGTCTGAAGAGAACTTTATAGATTAATATCAGACTTATGGACTTGATCTGGACTGGACTGGAATGTGTTCTCAATATTCAATTGCTCTTGTATATAAACCTCTTTCTCATACACATGAGTGTCTCTGGATTTGTTTCTCTAGTGTACCCAGACTAACACAAATAAAGTAAAAATTTATATATGTAGGTAGAAATATAGATATGTATATATGTAAATATATAAATATATATATATATATGCAGATGGACTTTGGACCTCTACTTAAATCTTACCTCAATACAAGAATGTTTTGTTCTAATAATGTGACAGTGTATGATACTCACCTTCCTGACACTATCGCAGCAGAAAAATGGGTGCAAAGCTAATGTGAAGAAAGCTGATGGTGCCCAGTTATTCAAAGATAGAGTGTCTGGAGTCTTAAAGGCTTGAAGGTAAACAAGCAGCCATCAAGCAGGGAGGCAACAAAGCCCACATGGAAGAAGCACAGCAGCCTGTGTGATCACGAGGTGTTGATGGGAACAGGCATCAGAAATTCAAAAACAAGCAATCAAATTGATGTGAAGCGTAAGCAAAATTGAGACCCCCAAATCCACTTGCCATACAATTTGGCAGTCCCTCACAAATGGACCACACAGAAGGGGTGATATATCCAGGGTGCAGTATAGCACTGATGAACCATGTAACCAGTTCTTTAGTCCTCTAGTTCTTTAATATTCCCTCCCCTTTCTATTCTGGTCTTAGTTTCCCCTCATTAATCTTGTGAGACCTGTGTATGTTCATCTGTATAATTAAGATCATTTGACGCATGAAATTCAAGACAGGTAAACCCTTCAGAAATAGTAATGGAAGAGATGATTCCCTGAGCGTGTGGGACCAGGGTGGGAGCGAGAGGGAGCCGATAGCAATGACGATTGTATAACTCCACTTGAGGGGAGCGAATAACAGAATTATAAGTGAGCGAATACATCAGCTGGTGTAAGATACAGTATACTAATAATAATAAGGGTTCCTGGGGGGCAGGACGGGGGAGGGGAGGGATAAAGGGAAGCTGACATCAAAAAGTTCAAGGAGAAAATGTGTTGAAAATGATGGTGGCAGCAATTGTACAACTCTGCTTGATTTAATTGAATGATGGGGTGTTTTAATATCCATAAGAGCTCCCAAGAAAATGATTTTTTTTAAATCAAGCTTTAGGTGCCTGACGGATCTTCCTCAGTCTTCTTTATTCTAGAACCTAGAAGATATTACTTCTTTTTTTAAAAAAAATGTATTCTTTTTTTTAAATCACTTTATTGGGGTTCATACAACTCTTATCACAATCCATACATACATCAACTGAGTAAAGCACACTTATACATTCGTTGCCCTCGTCATTCTCAAAATTTGCCTTCTACTTGGGTTCCTGGAATCAGCTCATTTTCCTTTTTTTCCCTCCTCTTCCCTCCCTGCTCCCCCCTCCCTCATGAACCCTTAATCATTTATAAATTATTATTTTATCTTATCTTACACTGCCCAGCGTCTCCCTTCACCCACTTTCCTGTTGCCCATTCCCCAGCGAGGAGGTTATATATAGATCCCCGAGATCGGTTCCCCATTTCTACGCCCCCTTCCCTCCCGGTGTCGCCACTCTCACCGTTGGTCCTGAGAGGTTCATCTGTCCTAGAATCCCTGTGTTTCCAGATCCCAACTGTACCGCTGTGCATCCTCTGGTCTAACCAGGTTTGCAAGGTAGAATTGGGGTCATGATAGTTGAGATTACTTCTTAAGGTGGGGCCAAAAACCCACAAGCACCATCAATGCTGTCTAGAAATGCAGAATCTGAGGCTACGCCAGGACCTAATGAATCAGAACCTACATTTTCCCCAGGTCACCAGATGATTTCCATAAAGTGCAATTTGAGAGGCCTGGCTTCCTGATTTGCAGGGGAGAATTCTTCTAATGTCCTGTTTCAGGGCACTTACTCCTCAGCAGGGCTTCAAGCTGGTTCTGCCTGGTTTAGTCATGACTGATGGAGCAAAACTGGAAGAGATCATAATTTGCAAAACATAGCTATATCAGAATGATAACTGGAAGGGGGGATTACAGGTCAAAGTCCTGCGAGAAGACTAATTTCCATCTTAGCCAACAAGGGCAGCATGTGTGTTGCATAGCAAGCAAATCTCTAGCCTGCCAGAGTCCAATATAATGGTGCCCTACTCGAAGACGCACCGCTTGAATGTGTGCCGCACAGATTCTGGTAGAGATGCTATGAGTTGCAGTCAACTCAGTGGCAAAGAATTTGGATTTTGTTTAGTGCTTTTTCCAATCGTTTAAAGAGTAGCCTTGGAATGTTGTCCATACTATCATTAAAATAGTATCTTTCTAAAATTTTATTTAGTAGACAGCACTTTTTTATATACAGAGTATGTCTAAGAGCTTTACAAACATTACCTTATTTAATCCTCAAAACCATCCCCGTTTGAAGATGAGGAAAGGCAGGCACAGAGGTGAAGCTATTGCTTACACTCTCACCTAATAAATGACAAATTGGGATTCAAACCCAGAGAGGCTGGATAGGCCAAGGTCATCTATGCTCTCTCTAGAAGGGGAGGGGGGCATGTAAACACACAAGGAGTAGGAGCAGTAGGGTCCTGAGTCCAAAGTGCTTTAGTCCCGCCTCCCCTCCCCCCAAATTAAATTTTGTTTTAATAGATAGCATAATCGTGTGACAGAGTTTTGGCCAAGCTGTTTCCAGTCAAAAAGTGCTGATGTAAAAATGCCACACACAAAAGAAACAAATGGTCCACAAAACATTCATTTCTCTAAGTACACAGTAGTCACTTCTCCTGTTTTCAACAAGCCTAAGACTCCATTTTGAGCGGAAGGAGTATCATTTTTCTGTATCTAAATCTTGAAGAGACTGAAGGACTGGCTTCACAAACCTCACTTTCCTTCTCTGAAGAACAAGGTGGTTCTGTTAGATGAAAAAGTTTGTCAAGTGAGAGTAAGGAATTTTCCAACTCGAATGAAATGTTTTTAAAAAGAGTGAACAAGTAAAACTTCTATTTTGGTTTGATTTTGAGAGATGGCACGGCTTAGTATTCTTTAAAGTGATTCCGAGCTGCTTCTGTGCCTTTTGAATTAATCATAATGTTCGGTACAGAGTCTCCTGAGTAAATAGTGTCTCAGCTCTCTGGCAAAGATCAAGAAAACACAAGCCCAGAAAAGCAAATTGTATTTCTACTGATGCAAGAGTGCCCTCTACTGGTCACGTGAAGTAGCTTTTGCCTTTTAAAGGGCACCTCTTAGAGGCCTGGTGCACAGCACAATTTTTCAGTTTCCAAAAGACTAGGGAGCAGTTCTAATCTGATACACAAGGGGTTCTCATGAGTTGAAATCAATTTGAAGGTAACCGTTGCTGTTTTTCCTTCTGTAGCATTATAATCAAGTAAAATTTCCTCTGAGCTAGGCCCAGCTAGTTAGAACTGGAGACACAGAAATATAACGCAGAAGTCCAATCTTTAAAAGAAAACTCAGTCTATGGAGAAAACTCAAATCAGATCATGCTAATGCAATCCGAGGGCTGTGTCACTGGGGCTTGCCTGCTGTCTCTGTAAATTTATAATCACAAAGGTGCATACAAGAGCCCAAATCAAGCAAAACAACACAATGCCCTCCTGTTAGGGAAGGAAGACTGGTGACTCACCCTCGCCTTTCTCTGTGCACAAACACAGCCAAACAGGAGCCCGTGGCTAAGAGTGCTGCCTTCAGATCTACGCTCCTGGGAGGATGCTTGAGCTCCAGCATGGGTACAAGAAAGGTTGGAGAAAACAAGCCAGGGATTAACAGAGACAAGTGTTGATTTTGACGTAATATTGGTAAGTGCATCTAAAAGTTAATGACCTATCAAAGCACAGCCACAGTAGCCCAGATGACATGGTAGCGGCACAATGATAAACACATAGACCAGCGGAACACAATAGAGGCCCAGAAATAAAGTCGTCCACCTACAGGCAACTGATCTTCAACAAAGGACCATTAAATGGAAAGAGATAGTCTCTTCAACAAATAGTGCTGACAAATTGGATTTCCATCTGCAGAAGATTGAAACCTCACCCCTCGTAGAAAGATAAACTCAGGATGGATCCGAGACCTAAATGTAAAATCCCAGAGCTGTAAAGATCATCAAAAACAGGGACCCGCGCAAGGGCCCTATTACAGTGTGTAGACACACTGTCAACGATCATGGAAGCAGAGTAGAGGACAAAATAGATAACTGGATCCTACTAAAAATAACACACTTTTGTGCATCAAAAGACTCCATGAAAAGAGTAAAAAGAGAACCCACAGACTGGGCAAAAACTTTGGCAGCTACACAACACACAAGAAAACTCTAAGAAAAATAAACCAATCCAATTAAAAAGTAGGCAAAAGGACATTGACAATTAATTAAAAATGGCATCTGAATGGCTAACAAATATGAAAAAATGCTCACGATCATTAGCTGAGAGATGCAAATCAAAGTAACAATGAGATATGACCTGATACCAACAATGCCAGAACAATTAAAAAGAAAACAAATGGTGGAGAGGGTACAGCGAGATTGGAAATTCCATCCATTGCCGGTGGCTCAGTAAGCCTGTACATCCACTGTAGAAAGGAATATGGTACTGCCTCAAACAACTAGGAATATTAATTTTATAGGATCCAGCAATACCTATGCTATATATATCCACTATAGAAGTAAAAGACATAAATCAAATAGACATATGCACTCCCATGTTCATGGAAGCACTTTCACAATAGTGAGAAGTTGGAAAAAGCTCAAGCACCCATCAGTGGGAGAATGGATAAAGAAATGTTGGTACATGCACACCATGGGATACTATGCATTGATAACAGATGGACCTGAAGAACATTATGCTGAGTGAATTCAGTGCATCACAAAAGGAGGAATGTTGCATGGGACCACTACTGTAAGGATAAAAACTAAGATTAAAAACTTGCATGACAAAGGAAATAGGCTTTGGAAGCTACCAAACGGGGGTGGGCAGGGGAGGAAAGATGAAGCAGTGAGCTGGAGGACGCATTGAGCTGGGTATAGGGAGGAGTGAAGACCACAGAGAGGAGAGATCATCAGAGAAGGGGCTGGGATAAAGCACTGGGCCTGTGATGAAAGGTTTGACAGTTAAATGTAGAGTTAGTACTCTGAAGTGGAAAACACCCCCACTCATGCACACTACAAATAAGAATCAAATTTAACTAATAACCAAGACCTAAGACACTTTTAGTAACAAGATTCTAGTTTATCTTCTCACTAGATTTTTTTCCCCTGATAGAATTCTATTTGTGTTTTTCAAACTAGATCAGGAGACTATTTCAATTTCCAACATTATCTATCTATCTATACACATCCCCCTGCCCCCATCCACTTCTCTTCTTAGACCTTTCCCAGGCCTGGACACACTCCGTGAATGATGTGCCTTTACTCTGTGTCTGCTCTGTACTTCCAGTCACTGTAGAGAAAAGTTCTATAGGTAACATACCAGTGTAGGGATTCAAATAATCTAGCAAGTGGTTTGCTGCCCTAATGACCATTTTATGTATTAAAAAATGATATACTGAAAGGTATATGATATACTGAAAGGTAGCTTATTATTTCAGTTAACAATGAAGGAGGTACACAAAACTAGAAGATCAGAAAGTTTTAGAATATGAAATAATACCTGACAAAAACAATGAAACTGTTCATTAAACTCTTCCCGTATTGCTTCTTGATTGCCATCCTCACTGCAATATTCTTCCCTCTTGTCGGAGCCTCATTGGCTGTGTGATTTATCCTTGTAAGCATCTTTCCGCTGCAAGAGAAGGATCCGATTCCTTTAGCGGTAGATGAATTAGACAACAGTCATTGCGTCTGACATATTAGAAAATGTTAGGTGACTTCTCTTCTCTGCACATGTTATGTTCTTCTTTGAAAATTCCCTTTCCACTTCTGCTGAACTTACAGCACTTGTTGTGACAATATTTTTAGCTCTTTGGATACTTTTAGGAATTGCATAATTCACTCACACCAAAAATCCAAAGACTAGAGACCTCGCTCTCGAACCTTGAGCATACATGGTGGGGAAAAATTAAAAATGAAGACTTATAGAAAACTTGCTGCCTATTGTAATAAAAGTCACACCCACTAATGCCATGACAGTTTACCATTACCTAGGAGAGTGCCATGACACTTCCAACCCGCCCCCAAACTTATCAGAACAATCACAAATATTCCTTTTCTTAGTTATCATAGAGTTGTAAATGTAGAGTAACCATCTCTGCACTGTACCATCAGGGGTCAGTCTCCACACTGGAGATCCCTCCAGGATGTCCTTTCACTTTGATATAAATGCTTGGCTGAGTGAGCTATGCCTTTGTAGTACTTTCCTACTGAATTAGGGCCATGACTCTGAGTCTTTGAAATGACATGGGACACGAGGCCAGGGACATCCAGAGGATAACAAACTGACACATTGTTTTAGCAAACCTGCACAAGGATCTTTTCCAAGTGTTTCAAGTGTTGAGCAAAGATGTCACTTTGAGAACAAGGGTGGACTGACCAAGTCATAGTATTTCAGCTACCTTATATGCATATGAAAATTGGACAATGAATAAGGAAGATGGGAGGGTCACTGATGTATTTGAATTCTAGTTTTGGCAAAGAATATTGAAAGTACCATGGACTGCCAGAAAAACAAACATCTCTCTTGGAGGACATACTGCTAGAATTCTCCTTAGAAGCGAGGGTAGGAATACCTCTTTACACATTCTTAAGGCATGTTATTAGGAGAGACTAGTCCCTGGGGAAAAAGAAACATCTTACGCGGTCAAGTAGAAGGTCATCAATAAAGAGGACCCTCAGGGGATGGACTGACACAGTGGCCACGGTTACGGGATCAAACACAACAATTGTGAGGATGGCACAGGACCAGGACATTCGGTTATACCAAGGTGGTTATGAGTACCAATTTGAGGGTACTTAAACAATCCTTGAAATCTTTCAAGAATTCAATTAAAATATTCAAGCAGCTATATATTCAGCTGCCACTTGATAGCAGAAAAATGTTTTCTCCAGCATATGAGGGTTGGAGGTACAGGGAATCCAGGGTGGATGATACCTTCAGGACCAAGGGTGTGAGGGACGATGCTGGGAGAGTGGAGGGTGAGTGGGTTGGAAAGGGGGAACTGATTACAAGGATCCACATGTGACCTCTTCCCTGGGAGAGGGACAGCAGAGAAGGGGGGAAGGGAGACTCCGGATAGGGCAAGATATGACAAAATAACGATGTATAAATTACCAAGGGCATATGAGGGAGGGGGGACTGGGGAGGGAGGGGAAAAAAAAAGAGGACCTGATGCAAGGGGCTTAAGTGGAGAGCAAATGCCTTGAGAATGATTGGGGCAGGGAATGTGAGGATGTGCTTTATACAATTGATGTATGTATATGTATGGATTGTGCTAAGAGTTGTATGAGTCCCTAATAAAATGTAAAAGAAGAAAAGAGAAAAAAATGATTAGGGAAAAGACTGTACAGATGTGCTTTATACAATTGATGTATGTATATGTATGAACTGTGAAAAGAATTATATGAGCCCCAAAAAATTGTTAAAATAAAAAAATAAAAAAAAATGTTTTCTCCAACATTCGAATCAATTTCCTCCCTCTTTCCCAAAACAATTAATTCTCAAGCCTAATGATTAAGGTTTTCAGTGAAAGAAAAAATGATGTAAAATGAAGACCAAGAAAGTCTAGGCAGGGATGTGGGGTGTCTATCCTCAATCAGTTCAGAGAACATTACCTTAGAGGAAGCAAATCTCAAAATACAGACACTTGTTGCTTTCTGTGTATATTTTTATGGGCTGAAAAGAGACCCAAGAACCTGAAGAAACTCCTGAACAAGTACTCTGTGAACAAAATCCGCCCTAAGAGATCATTGTACTCAGGATATTACAAAGTTGTATACAGGAACTTGTTACCTAGTAAGTGGGCATTTTGTGTTCCATTTCTCAGCACTTGAAAAGCTTTTAGATGCAAAACTGATTTGGTTTTGAACCGGATTGTGGCAGAATTGTACAATACTTCTTGATGGGACTCTTATCTACATGAGCTCCCAATGAAATGTTTATTTTTTTTTTAAAGTACTGGGAAAACAAAAAATGTAAACCTGATTTGGGAATGGAGGCTCCCGATCCAGCTTCATTTTATAGACCGACCCCGAGATCGCCGTGGAGCCAAGCGGTCCGGGATGTCAAACCCAGCACCGTAGGATGCTCTGCGAAGGGAAGGAGGCGCAGGGCCAGTGCCACGGGCCTGGGGGGTGGGAAGCAGGAAGGTAGCGGGAGGCATCTAGGACTGTCCTTGGAGACCCCAACACTTGGGGACTTCCTTCCCACTTTCCCCCAAACCCTCAGTCTACACTGTGGAGGGGATGCGGTTGGCAGAGGCCCATCAGGCGGCTGCCTTCTTCCCCAATTCTGGGAACCTAAAACGCAGCCGGGCCGGGGAGAACCCCAGTCAGCGTACAAGGTCATCGAACCAGCACTAATAGAATGACTGCCCGGGGTCCTGATTTAGAATTGCGGGGAATTCTTCAGAAATCCATCCCAGTGGAAAACGAGGCTCTGTGCGCGCGGCCTCGCGGGCAGGTTGATCAGCTCTCCCTGCCGGATCCTTCCACATTAATCGTCCGTAGAGGTAATGTCGGAGAGGAGGGAGGCCATAGTTTTAAAGTCATAGCATCGCAGCCCCCGGAGCGGGCAAGAGGCCCTGGCCGGTCCGCAGAGCAGGTAGGGCAGGGCCGGGCAGGGCCGGGAGCGCGAGCTGGCCTGAGAGAAACGGTCGGCCCGCAGGGACAGGGCACCGCCACCGCCGCTCTCGCGCCGCGTCTGCCCGACGCCGCCGCCTTCCGCTTCCGGTCCCGCCGGCGCCTGCGCTCCGGCCTCCGGCCTCCGGGGGCGCTGTGCCGTCACCGCGTTCCGCACGGCGCGTCCCGAGCTCGGGCAGGGGCGGAAGGCGGGGCGGAAGGTAGGGGGCGTTGTCCCCGCGGAGTGGGGAGCGCGGCGCCGGAGTTGTTGCTCTGGGCGCAATGGCAGCCTCGGTGTTCTGCTGCCTGCGGTGCTGCCGAGACGGCGGTACCGGTCACATCCCTCTGAAAGAAATGCCGGCCGTACAGCTGGACACGCAGCACATGGGTGAGGCCCCTCTCCAGACCCACCGCCTCCCCTCCCCCCATGCTGGCCCGCAGCTCCTCCCCCTGCGACCCTGTCCTTGACCCCGTGTCGTCTCGCTATGGATAGAATGTTCTCACCTATCCTACCTTGACCCCGATCTATGCGTCCAAGGCCACCGGAGCCCTTTCGGCCCCCTGACATCCGGAGGTGGGTGTGATGACACAGACCATTTCCCACGGGTCTACTCGGGGCTGCCCACCTCTTCAGACCTCCCCGGGCGGAAGACGCAGGGTCCCGCAGCGTCTCCCTCAGCCCCTGACCACCGTCAACGCCGAGCCCAACCCACCCCTTCCCAAAGTGCCCTAGAGGCGATCTGGAAGCCTCGTCCCCAGTTAGTAGGCGCTTTCTCTTTCGCTCCACCATTTCTCCACGGAGGCTTGTTTGTTGGAAGGGGTTCTTCCTCACCTTAGAGAGCACTGTGCCAAATCCCGGGCACACTGCAGGCCAGGACACGTCATTTCAACCAAACCTCCAGTGGCTTAGCTCGTTCTTAGTTACAGAAGGGTGTGCTGTAATTTCGTCAGACTGGACCCCTCCCGTGGTGACACCGTGGTGAAAGCGCCCAGCCGCTAATGAACAGACCTCTGGGTGGCCCCAGGGGAGAGGATGCAGCATTGATGACAGCCTTGGAGAGCCCTTAACCCATGTGCAATGAGGGCATCTTTGGGAACTAAGTAGCAAAGGGTTAAATGCTGGACTGCTCACTGGTTCAGACCCACCCAGAGGTGCCTCCGGTGTGAAGTCTGGTGATTGATTTTTAGAAGGTGACAGCCTTGAAAAGCGTATGCAGCACCGTTCTCTGAAAAACGTGTGGTTGCCATGAGTCGGAATTGACAGGAACTAACAATATATTGCATGTATATACATATGTATGTATAGATGTGCATATACCTATATAGCTATATGAGGGGCCTTCAGAAAGTTCATGGACACATTCAGTTATGTTTTACTTTATTTTCTACAAACTTTTTAAAGCCTGTTGTTCAAAACCTATAGTTGCTGCACAGTCGATTTCTATTCTTGGCAACCTTCCGTAAAACAAAATGAAGCGTTTCCTGTGCCTCCCTTTTTGTCAGAATAGTTATCGCCCATCATTGTGTCTCTTGTACCATTCCATCTCACCATGGGTCTCCTGTGCCCTTTTTGACTCGGCTTCACCACATGGGTGCCCTCTTCTGGTGATGGGTCCGGCAGCAAGCACATCAGACAGGGGCCTGTTGTGACCCATCGGTTTCTTTTGGCTAATTTTTGGAAGTAGATCATCAGGACTTTCTTCTTACTCAATCTTGCTTTAGAAACTCTGTTGAAAGTGTCCCGTGTGGGTGAGCCTGCTGGTGTTTTAAATACCGATGGCACAGCTTCCAGTGGGACAGCAACATAGGCCACAATGGTATGTCAAACTGACAGACAGGTTGTGGATAGATATGTTGTTGTTGTTAGTTGCTACTGAGTCATTCAGCTGCTTCATATATATATAATATATTTTGTAAAATATTTTAATTGGCACCTAATCCACATATCATACAATTCAGCATTTCACTTGTTCAATCATATCAAGAAGAATTACACAATCATTACCACAATCAATTTTAGGACCCCCCTCCTCCCAGCTTCATATGTTTTTCAAGGCAGGGCTTTTAGAAGCACATTGTCAGGTCTTGTCTTCCAAGGAATCGGAGCCGTGTGGCATGGCGGCTATGTGTTGAGCTGTGAACCACAGGGTCAGCAGGTCAAAAACACCAGCCGCTCCACAGGAGTCTTTCTATTCCCTAAAGAGTTATAGTCTTGGAGAGAGACCCACAAGGGAATTCTGCTCTGCCTATAGGTTGCTATGTGTCAGAATCGACTTGATGGCAGTGAGTTTGGGTTTTTTTGTCTTCCAAGGCACCCATGGTAGGTTTAGCTTGCCAACCTTTTGTCTAGTAGTTAAATGTTTAACTATACCAGAGAGTTCTGATTGGTACATATATCTAAATTATTTCTTACCAATAACCCTTTGAAGACAGTAAATTGAATGTTCAAATCCTATAATTTCCCTTAGGAAACATTTCATTTGTTCATTCCCCTAAATGATATTTATTGAGCAACTGTTGGCTGGCAGGCATTGTCTTAGTGTTGGGAAATACAGTAAGGGACAAACCATCCATAGCCCCTGGAGTTTATGATCAGCATTAGCTCTTCTGTCCTTATCTACCGCCCAGCTCCTGAATCACCACAGACTGCTTTTTATGATCAGTCCTTTGTCTGACCTCTGTTTTCTCCACCAAGAGCTGGCAGGTTTTTCCCATTTCAGTATTTGTGGAGTTTTTTTCTTAGACTTACAGTATGTTTTTTTAATTACAGAAGAAGCAGCCTGGTTTTAGAAGTTGAATAAAATGAGAGTAAGAGCTGCTTGAGTTGGAAGAGGGGGTTGAATGCATCTTGTTGAATATAAACACATGCAGCAAGAATGCCTGTAATCGGATAGATGAAGGGTTCTACAGGCAGTACTTGGATTACAAATGAATTCCATTCCCACGTCTGTCTTTAAGTTGGATTTGTATCTAAGTCACAGTAGTGCAGTTCATATGTAATGTCAGTCAAGTGTTTGTCTTAAGTCTGTGGAGTGCTTTTCTGTGGGTAAAATAAAATTCACGGCGCCCTTGTAAAGACACTAAAAATCTTCATAAAAATATGGTAATAGTGATAATAATGCTTTGATGCATGTCACAAATGTTAAAATGTGCCCATTGGTGATTAAGAACCATTATATGTCCCTCAAAATGTAGTAATTATAATAGTTATAATATAACAGTCCATAACCATAAATTGAACGTTCAAAATCTGGGGATTAACTGCATTAAGTAATCTAAACAATGTGGATGTTCTTCATTTGTTTTATTGACAAGAAACCATCTATATATTTTCTGTCCAAATGAACGTTCCCTCTTTTGCTGATTTCGCTGATGCTCTATTAAATTTCTGTGGCATAGTCTTTCTAAATATCTTCATTGAAACGATGTCTTCAGCTTTTATTTGTGAATTGACTTTAGAAATACCTCCCAAAGCTATTTTTAAAGGGATTATACTCATTTGAAAGTTTTAATGTTTCTTAAAATATACTTTCAAGCTATATGTGTTCTGGCTGTATCTATACTTGTATTGGCTTTCTAAGTAGTGCTGATAATAAAACTACCTAAATCACATTTAAAAAAATCGGATTCATATCTAGAACATTATACTTAATAAAGATAAATTACATGTGTTAAATAATTTCTTAATCATAAACACGTTAGAATGACCTTCGAAACCTTCTGTATAAATCTCAGCACCTAATAACATGTCTTATACATAAGAACTGATATTGAAATAAGAGAATCATATCATGCTCAATGTTGGCTCTGTCATTTTAACCTATAGAACAGCTACATTATATTGCCAGTTTAGAAAAAAACACCATTACCTGCATAATTCCTTGAAATGTATTTAATTTCTGATGCTTTCAGGTGCAAGTGGTATAAAAAAGTATAACAGGATTTTTTAATGTACAGAGAATTGGTTCACATAAATGAAAAGTACAAAGCCACTGTTGGCAACAGGTAACACTTGGTGACTGTCTCTGATTGAAGTGAGCACTAGTGGTGCTGGAGGCCAAATCCTGGGCTGCTAACCAAAAGTTTGAGAGTTCAAACCCACATATGGCTCCAGGCAAGAAATCTGAGGCTGCTGTCTTCTGTAAAAATTACAGTCTTGGAAACCCAAAGGAGCCTTAGTCAGAGTGAACTCATTGGCAGTGAATGTCTCTGGTAATGGTGTAGACCTTGACTCAGTCACCAGGGCCAAGTACACCTCTGAAGTCAGCGATTGAGTCAACTTCTATGGAACGGTTTTGGTCTCCAGAGCAAGGACTGTGGGGAATGGGGAAACAAGCTACTTGGACCACTGCAGAGTGCTTAGCACAGCACCTGCATGCATGTTATCTCAGTTCTTTGTTAAGGTCTGTTAGGTGGCAAGCGTTACTCCATGGTCTTTGCCATCAGGGAAGAGCTGGGCCCTCGGATGCTATCCAGTTGAAACTACTAGAGGTATACTGGGAACCAGACTTTCTCAAGATTTTCTATTTCATATATGTAATCAGAAAAAATACGATAATAAAAATTTATAATCTTAAATTTTACATTATTAAAGGATGGTATAAAGTCTCTCTTAAATGTAATAATTTAGAATTGTGTAGGATCTGAAAAGTTTGCATTATTCTTATGCATTTGTCCCAAGTAAGTTTTTAACTATTAATTCAGTAGTGAATTACTTCTTTTTTAATACATTTTATTTTTAGTTCCACCTTATATTAAGGAGCCCATACAGTTCTAAGATAACCAGATCTGCTTCACTTTTAACACATTATTGGTGAGGTGGTAATAATATTTACCTTAGAAGGCGTATGCCTTAGTTTTATGGAATATTTTTGGCATGTTCTCTGATGTACATGTTCTCTTAAATCAAGATTTTGCAAAGAATTGATACTGAGGCCACATTATCAAGGAACTATTCTTCTCAAACCTACAGGCATACCTTGTTTTATTATACTTTGCAGATATTATACTTTTTACAAATTGAAGATTTGTGGCAACCTTGCATCAAGCATGTCTGTTGGCACATCCCCCAAGCTCATTCTCACGATGTTTTCATATTGTTACTGCACATTTAGTATACTATAGCTTCCTATAAATGTACCTTTTATATGCATTTGGCAACCAAAAAATTCATGTGACTTGCTTTAATTTGATATTAGTTTGTTGCAGTGGTTTGGAACTAGACTTGGACTATCTCTGAGGAATGCCTGTGTTATCCATCATATGTGATTGAGCAAAATTATAATTTTCCGTGCAAAAAAAATCTTTAATGATATTAAAACCTTCCTATTTGCTTCAAAAGTTTCTTTGAAAAAATGTAATTGAAAGATAATGGATTTTTTTCTACAAATGTTTTGAAGCCTCTTTGTATTTGTGATATGATTGACAGTAGCTGTCTCAATAACTAATTTTAAGATCCTAACATTAACATTTTTTTAGTGTCGGCTATTTCAAGGCTGCAGATGCATGCTCGTTTCCATAGTCTGTGTTCTTATTGACTAATGCACTAGCATAGCATTTTTAGTAGACATTCAGCCACTATTTATTAGTTTGTTTCAATTCACTTGAATTGATTAGAAGATTCTTCCAGTTACCTGAAATTTCTTTTAAGTATTTCTTTTTTGGTTTAAATTAAGAAACATGAAATCATCAAATTAGTTTATTGGCTAAAATTGAAGAGTTAGTCTAGTTCTACCTTTAAAGCATTTTAAGCAGTATAATTCAGAGCAACTATGTATTTGAAGCTGCCTAAATTAAACAATGGGCTCAAGTATAGGAACAATTGTGAGGATGGTGCGGGACCAGGCAGTGTTGCATTCTGCTGTGCATAATGGGCTGTTCCGGGTTAGGATAAACTCGATGACACCTAACAATAACAATTAAACAAGGTTTATAGTCACAAATGAACATAAAATATAATTGTTCTCTGAGGGGAAAATAGTAATTTAAATATTTGAGATAATTTATATTTTCTGTGTTGCAAAGTTTATATAGTATCCCTATTTTTGTAGAGGAAAAGTTAAAATTGAAGTGTTAATTTTAGTTTTTTAATATGAATATATAAAACCTTACAAAATACTTGCATTTTTGTTTAGGAACAGATGTTGTCATTGTGAAAAATGGAAGAAGAATATGTGGAACAGGAGGTTGTCTAGCCAGTGCACCTTTACATCAAAACAAAAGCTACTTTGAATTCAAAATCCAGTCCACAGGTTGGTATAATGGTAGTTTACTATTGAAAGTGTGGAGTATTCTAAATAGTAAGAAAATTTTCAGTGTGAAAAACATTCATGGGGTTGGGAATCTCTCTTACTTAGAAGACCTGTGTCCTATGACCTTCATCAAATTACTGAATTTTCCAAGTAATGGGAGAGTGTAGGAACTGTCCTTCCTGCTGCTCGAGCTATAGCTATGAAACTGTTTGAAGGAGAGTGGCCTGGATGAAGACCCAGTACTAGCATCAGTCATGGGAGCTAGATGCTCCATTTCTTGCCACTTTATCCTGGGATTATTCTACTGATCCCGAATTTCTCTTTTTACTTTTGTTAACATACCAGATACCCTGATTCAGTGTCTTTTGAAGCAGTCATTATCTTTAGAATTCTGGTAAAAGTCTAAAATCTGTACTGTTTAAATTTTATGCAGTTGAATCATATAGCAGTGGTACAGACTATCGCGTAGTTTTGTGAGCTATGGCGATCTCAAGGGCGTCAAAAGTGAAATTATGGCTGGGCTTGCATCATCCTCATGACTGTTGTTTTGGTTGAGTCTACAAGGCGATACACCCCAAAACTGGATTTTTTGTTCAAAGCTATGTATTAAAATTTTTTTATATCCCTTTCTTGTGCCCTTTTAAGGTTGCTGCGGTACTTTAAGAGGCTAACACAGAAGGGTACAGCAAGTCTCCATAAAACCCAGAGTGGAGGTCGGTAGAACTCCTCTTTGGATCCTGTCTAGAGTCACAGCTGAACCGGAAGCAGTCTAAGCATACTTGCACTTATTGCAAGTAATGACCTTTAAACTGGAGGACTGAAATGTTGGTGCATGAGGCTTTCTAGCCTTTAGCTAGAGTGAGGGGATTTGGATGCCTTGAATTATTTTTTAAGCTAAGACTATACATGTATGCACAAGGCTTTAATTTGATTTTTTTTCAAAGATTTAATTTTGGGTGGTCACATTAAGAACAAAACGGGGTGGATTTTTTATTTCTCTCAGGTAGGCAACTAAGGGCGCCCCCCCCCACACACAAACCCAAAAAAAAGAAACCCGGAATTGCATTGGGCAGAATGGAGTTTTAATAGAAAAAAAAATTTTTTTTTTACAAAACAACCTGTCACCTTCAAAGTAGTCTCCATTACACTTAATACATTTGTCAAATCTGTGATTCCATTCTTGGAAACTTTTTTCGAACTCATCTGTCTGGATGACTGACAGCACCTCCCTCGCTTTTTCTTCACCTCTTCTACTTCGTCAAATCGCTGTCCTTTCCTGTCCCTCTGCATTTGCAGAAGCAAAAAGAAGTCGCATGGAGCAAGAGAGGCATGCTGGTTTTTGCCCAAAACTGGCACACTGAAATGGCTGGGTGAGCAGGTGCATAGTCGTGGTGGCAAAACCAGATCCCATCTGCCATAAACCAGGCCTTTTTTGTCACACATTGTTACACAATTTTTTTAGAACCTATAAATCTAAAGTTTGATTAACTGTCTGACCTGGTGGAAGAAACTCCAAATGCACTATCCCCCTCACACCAAAAAACAAGTAAGCATTCTCTTGATCTTTGATTTCACTTGATGAGCTTTTTTTGGTGGAAGTAATGATGGCATCTTTCACTTAAGTGTTTTAATTGCTTAATTGTTTTAGTTTTCAGGGTCTTAAGAATAGGACCATGTCTCCTCAGGAATGACCTTGGGAAAAAAAGTCTGGGTTGCTTCGGAGCTGTTCTTTCAAAGCACATGTTTCCACTTGACCATCTTTTTCCTGGTCAGTCAGAACCCCCAGCACGAATTTTGCAGCGACCCATCTCATTCCCAAATGTTCCATTAAAGTTCGCTGATCCGAGCTCCACAGTAGTCCAGATAACGCCCTCATTTCATCCATGGTCCGTTGTTAGTCTTCGAACACAAGGGCACCAATTTTGTGGACATTTTTGCCCATTCGGGAAGTTGACAGACATCCAGAACGAGGTTTGTCATCAGTTGACATTTCACCTTTTTTGAAAGGAGAAAACCACTTACATACTTGAGTTTTCCCCATAGTGCTGTCCTTGTAAGCTGTGTTCAACATTACAACAGTTTCTGTAGCATTTTTCCCAAGTAGGAAACAGAATTTCACAAATGCATGTCCAGTGTGATTAGGCCTAAGCGAAATACCAATAAAAATCATAATGAGATATCATTTCACTCCCAGTAGAATGGCCAGGAGCCCTGTGATGTAGTGGTTATGTGTTGAGCTGCGTACTGCAAGGTCAGCAATTTGAAAACACCAGCCACTAGGCAGGAGAAAGATGGGTCTTTCTAATCCCGTAGAGTTACTGTCTCAGAAACGCACAAGGGCAGTTCTATCTTGTCCTACAGGGTCACTATGAGTCAGCATCAACTCGAAGACAGTGAATTTGAGGTTTGTTTGCTTGTTTGTTTGTTTTTTGAGGGAGTGGGATGCGGAGGCAGGAGAATGGCTAAGATTTAGAAAAACAAGTCGAAAATAAAATAAATGTTGGCAAGGATGTGGTGGCAAATTGAACCCTTAACCGTTGCTGGTGGGGATAAAATGGTATATACATTTGTGTGGAAAACAGTCTGGTGGTTCTTCAAAACCTAAAAATGGAAATACTATATGATCTAGCAAGTCCACTCCTAAAAATACACCCCAAAAGACTTAAAAGCAGAGGTTCAGATAGATACGTGTCCACTACAATGTTAGCAGTTCACAGCTACCATCTGCTCCAAATGAGAGAAGAGGCTTTCTATTCCGGGAAAGAGATGGCTATCGTGGAAACACACGGGGAAGTTCTACCCTGCCCGATAAGGTTGCCCTAAGTTGAAATCAACTTGATGGCGGTGGGATTTTTAAACAGAAATAGTTCAAAAGACTAAAGGTAGTTATTTCCCACTTCTCAGGAGTAGTGTTTGGAATAAACCCTAGGCTTTTTAAATTTAATGTGTAGCTATTTTTTTTTAATCTTAAGGAATGATACTGATAATCCCACTGCTGACAAGTCAGTTTTGAATCCTGGTGCCCTCTAGGAGAGAGTGCTACCCCACAGGGTTTCTGAGCCTATACATCTTTACAGCAGCAGATCGAGTCATTGCTGGGATTGAATCTGTCTGTGACTTTGTGATTAACCCACAACACCGCCAGGACTCCTTGATCATCTTTAGCTTTAAAAAAAAAATCAAAAGCATTTTATTTGGAGCTTGTACAACTTTTATCACAGTCCATACATCCATCCATGTATCAGGCACATTTGTACATTTGTTGCCATCATCATTGTCAAAACATTTGCTTTTTACTTGATCCCTTGGTATCGGCTCATTTCCCACCCACTCCCAATGAACCCTTGACAATTTATAAATTATTAGTTTGTCATGTCTGACATCTCCCTTCATCCACTTTTTTGTTGTCCGTTCCCCAGGGAGGTGGTTATATGTAGATCCTTGTAGCTGGTTCCCCTTTTCTACCCCACCTTCTCTCCGACCTCCATTATTGCTACTCTCACCACTGATCCTGAAGGGATCATCTGTCCTGGATTCCCTGTGTTTCCAGTTCCTACCTGTACCAGTATACATCCACTGGTCTAGCTTGATTTGTAAGGTAGAATTGGGATATGATAGTGGGGAGGAAGAAGCATTAAAGAACTAGAGGAAAGTTGTATGTTTCATAGTTACTACACTGCGCCCTGACTGGCTCATCTGTAAGGGGATGGCCAGTTGCCTACAGATGGGCTTTGGGTTCCTACTCCACATTCCCCCTCATTCTCAATGATAAGATTGCTTGTTCTTTGATGCCTGCTACCTGATCCCTTTGGCACCTCATGATCACACAGGCTGGTGTGCATCTTCCATGTGGGCTTTGTTGCTTCTGAGCTAGATGGCCGCTTGTTTACCTTCAAGCCTTTAAGACCCCAGATGCTATATCTTTTGATAGCCTGGAGCCATCAGCTTTCTTCACTACATTTGCTTATGCACCTATTTGTCTTTCTTCCATGTAGGCTTTGTTGCATCTGAGCTAGATGACTTCAAGCCTTAAGACCCTAGATGCTATATCTTTTGATAGCAAGGCATCATCAGCTTCTTCACCACATATTCTTATTCACCCATTGTCTTCAACGATCAAGTCTGATGAAGCATCATGGAATGCCAATTTAATAGAACAACGTGTTCTTGCATTGAGGGAGCACTTGAGTGGAGGCCCAGTGTCCATCTGCTACCTTTATACTAAACCTATAAATATATGCACATAGATTTATTTCCACATCATATATAAATATATTTACATATGCACATGCCTATATTTAGACCTCTATAAATGCCCTTTGCCTCCTAGTTCTTTCCTCTATTTCCTTTTACCTTCCTCTTGTCCCACTATCATGCTCAGCCTTCTTTTGGGTTTCAGTAATTCCTCTAGGTTACATTACCCTGGATCAAGCTCTACTGGGCCTCTTACACCCTCCTCGCCACTGATTTTGGATCACTTGTTGTTTCCTTGGCCCTGGGTTTGTTAACACCACTTCCTATCCCCCACATCCCCTTCTCCTATGTCCTCCCGGAACTGTCGGTCCTGCTGTTTTCTCCTCCAGACTGTTTTTCCAGCCTCTCTTAACTAGATAGACCTGCAGAGATAATAATATGCACAAAAATAAGTCAGAGCAAAACAAAGCAATAAAACAAAACAACAAAAAAATGACCCAAAAAAGAGAAAAGCCTGTAACTATTTCAAGGTCTGTTTGTTGACCTTTAGGAGTGTTTTCTGGTCGAGTCTGATGGGGTGCCATGCCCTGGCCCCAAATGCTATTTTGGGTATTCCCTCGGGACTTCCTTGCTCTGCTCTCCTTGCTGTTATGTTGCACTCCCTTAGTGTTTTGCCTCAGTGTGGTGGGGTCAGTTGGACCCAATTTCCACACTGTGTCTCCAGTGTTGTTCCTTGTATGCTCTATAGATCAGTGAGGGCTGTCATATCTTGTAGTGGGGCCGGCCATATGGTCCTCTCTGTCCATTGGCTGCTCTGAGCAGGGATATCATCCTCAAGGCTTGGTGGGCCAGGTTGTACTCCACTCTTTCTTCCTCCTTCATTTGCTCCCGTGTGCTCTGATTAGACATGTCCCTCTCCCTGAGCTGTAGCTATAGTGCTGTCCTTGGAAGTAAATTCTTCTGGGGCGAGGGGCAGCTTGTCCACATAGTTGGGATTGGGGCCGGCCCCTGAGACCTATTTACTGGTTCCCTGCTTCATGCCGGTATGTTGCATTCACATCTTGGAGCACCGGTTTGAAGTCTGGTCCCTCTTTCCCTGTGGAGATATAAACAATACCCTCCCCTTGGGTGGGTTAGTGCCCTGTTCCCCAGCTACCCATTTCTTTTTCTCTTTTTCCCCCCTCCTTTTAAGTTGACTACATATGTATCCTTGGATTTGGTCTGGCCTCTGCCATACTACCTGGACTTCACCCCAGGAATGTTTGTATATAGTAGCTTTTCCCCTATGCCCCTTTTGCATTTTTTTAAAAGCTTACCTCAGCAGACTCATGTTGTACTTTCCCTTTTGTTCTTGGCCTACTTTGCTTAGCATGATTTCCTCTAGTTCTTCCCAATGCGGTGATGCACTTTGTGCGTTCATCACTGCTTTTTAGCAATGCGTAGTACACCATTCTATCTGTGTACCATAGGTTTTTAATCCATTCGTCTGTTGATGGAAATTTGGGTTTCCAACTCCTTGCAATTGTGAACTTGGTGCGATGAACATTGGAGCACAGATATCTGGCCTTGGTTTGTTTCTTGCCTCTTTTGGGTATATGCCCTTTAGGGGGATTGCTGGGTCGTATGGTAGCTCAATTTCCACCTGTTTTAGAAATCGCCAAATTGATTTCTATAATGGCTGTACATATCTACAGGTCTACTCACCACAGCCCCTCCAACACTTGTTGCTTTCTGGCTTTTTGAATTGTGCTACCTTTGAGGGGGTTAGGGGTATCATTGTTGTTTTAATTTGCATTTTTCTTATGGCTAATGATCAGGAAAATTTTCTCATATGTTTATTGACCATTTGGATTTCTGCTCTTGTGAAACTTCTGTGAAGATCCTTTGGTCCACCTCCTTAGTGGGCAATTCATATTTTTCTTTTTGGAAGCTAGCAGAGTATTGTAGATTTTCGTAATAAGGCCTTTGTCTGGTGTGTCATTGCTAAAGATGTTTTCCCAGTCCATGGGCTCTCATTACTGTCTTGGTGAATTCTTTTGATGCATACAAGTGTTTTATTTTTAGTATATCCCACTTGTCAATTTGTGACTCATCTGTATTTGTGTCCTTCCCTGTTTCTGCGCCAAAGTTCTCAGGTGGGTCCAAATTCCCTCACTGATGGCCCCAGTAGTTTGGGGTTTTACCTCCTGGTCTGTGATCTACCTTGAGTTCACTCATGTGCATGGGGTGAGATAAGGGTTTGCTTCATTTTTACTGCAGGTAGATAGCCATTTTTTCCCCAGCACCACTTGTTAAAGAGGGCATCTGCTTCCCATTTGATATTTTTTGGGCCCTTATCAAAGATCAGTTGTTTCTATGCTGATGATTTTATCGCTCAGTTTTCAGTTTTTCATTGGTCTGAGTATCTGTCATTATACCAATACCATGCGGTTTTGACAACTGTGACTGTGTAATATGTGCTAAAGTCAGGTAGAGCAAGCCCTCCCACTGTGTCCTTTTTCTTGAGGAGTTCTCTGCTAATTCAGGGCTTCTTCCCTCTCCATATGAAGTTGGCAATCATTTCTTTGAAGAAAGACGAGGGTAATTGTATCAGGATTGCATTAAACTTATGTAGTGCCTTGGGCGGAACTGACATCTTTACTATATTGAGTCTTCCAATCCACGAGCATGGGATATTCTTCCATTTGTTGAGGTCACTCTTGGTTTCCTGTCATAATGTTCTGTAGTTTGCCTCATATAAATCTTTTGTTCTTTTGGTCAGGTATATCCCTACATAATTTCAATTTGTGCTTGGCTATTGTGAAGGGTACCACCTTTTTTTATCTCCTCTTCTATGGTCTTCCGATGTGTATAGCATTCCAATAGACTTCTGTTTGTTGATCTTGTATCTTGCCACTCTGCCATACTCCTCTATTGCTTCCAATACGCCCCTTTTGAAGCTTTTGGGATTTTTTTCATATGTAAAATCATGTCATCTGCGAAAAACTATAGTTTTACCTCTTCCTTCGCCAGGCAAATACCTGTGATGTCTTTTCTTTGCCTCATGCTGTTAGCTAAAACCTCCAGTACGATGTTAAATAAGAGTGGGGACCAGAGTCATCCTTGTCTGGTCCCCTTTTTCAGTGGGATGGTGTTCGTCTTTTCTCCATTGACGACCATGTTGGCTATTGGTTTTTCATATGTAGCTTGAGTTGTGTTGAGGAATTTTCCTCCTATTCCTATCTTCTTGAGTGTCTTAAACAGGAATTAGTGTTGAATGTTGTCAGATGCTTTTTCCGTATCTATCAATATTATCATGTGGTTCTTATATTTTTTCTTGTCAATGTGGTGAATTATAGTAATGGTCTTATGTTGAACCATCACTGCATCCCTGGTATGAATCCCACTTGGTCATGGTGAATTATTTGTTTTATATACTTTTATATTCTATTGGCCAGTATTTTGTTAAGGATTTTTACATCAATGTTCATTAAGGATATTGGTCTGTAGTTCTCGATTCTTTTGGGATCCCTGCCTGGTTTCTGTATCAGAGTTATACTAGCTTCATAGAAGGAATCGGAGTTTGCCGTCTCTTTCTATGTTCTGCAGGAGTTTGTATAGGACTGGTGTTAGTTCTTCCTTGGATGCTTGGTAGAATTCTCCTGTGAAACCATCTGGTCCAGGGGATTTTTTTGTTGTAATCCCTTGATAACCTTGTGTACTCTATTGGTATGGGTGTGTTGCGACTCTTGATGTCCATTTAGGATAGTCTAGGGAGGGGTTGTTTTTCCAATAATTTGTCCATATCTTCCAAATTATTGAATTCATTGAAGTACAATCCTTCAGAGTTCTGTATAATTATCCTTTTGATTTCATTAGGGTCTGTCCCCTCTTTCATCCCTCATCCTTGTTATTGAAATTTGTTCCCTCCTTTCTTTCGTCAGGTTTGCCAGTGCTCTGTCGATTCTGTTTATCCTTTCAAAGAACCAACTTTTAGCAGCATTTTCCCTGCAGTTTTCTTATTTTCCCTCTCCTGAATCTCAGCCCTGATTTTTATTATTTATTTTCTTTTGTTATTAGTAGGATTGTCCTGCTGACTCTACTCTAGTTGCTGTACATTTTATGCCAGCATATCAATGATGAGTCTCTCTTCCTTTTTCAGGTGTGCATGTATTGCTATGAAACTTCCTCTGATAATTGCTTTGCTGTGTCCCATAAGTTTTGGTATGTTGTGTTCTCATTCTTATTGGTTTCTAGAAATTTCCTAATTTTATCTCTGATCAGGGCTAGTAAACAGTCCTTTTGCAATAGAGAGTTATTCATCCTCCAGTTGTTTGCTCTTGTTTTCTTCATCTTCCTTTTGTTGATTTCCAACCTTATGGCACAGTGGTCAGAAAGAGAGTTCTGTATGATATCAATGTGCTTAGATTTATGCAGATTTTCTTTATACCCCAGCATATGGTCTATCTTCAAATATGTGCCGTGTGGGCTTGAAAAGAATGTGACTCTTTTCTATTTGGGTAAAAAGCTCTGTAAATATCTATCAGGTCAAATTGTCTAACCGTAGTGTTTAGATATCTAGCCTCCTTGTTAAGTTTCTTTCCCTGTGTTCTATCTTTCTCAGGGAATTGTGTTTTGAAGTCACCTACTATAATTGTTGAGATTGTGATTTCTTTTTTCATTTTTTGGAGTTGTCGGTTGACATATTCAGCTGGTCTCTCGTTCCAGGAATGTATGTTTTCAATGCTTAGTGGTTCTTTGTCTACCATTCCCTTGAATATTATATAGTGTTCCTCATCTCTTTTTATGGTTTGTACTCTGAGATCAATTTTATCCGAGATTAGGATTGCAACCGCTACTGTTTTTGAGTTTCTGTTTGCTTGGTATACCTTTATCCAGCCTTTGATTTTCAGCCTATTTTTGCCTGTAGTATTGAGATGTGTCTCCTGTAGGCAGCAGATTGATGGGCTGTGTTTTCTAAGCCAGTTTGCTAGCCTCAGTCTTTCAATGCCTGAGTTCAGTTCATTGTAATTCAGGTTATTATCTCCATCTGAGGACTCTGTGATGTCATTTTATACCTTTTGTGTTGGGTTTTTTCCTACCTCCCTTTCTTATCAGCGTGTTATGCATGTGTGTGTGTATATTTGTTGGTGTTTCATTCTTGACTTCTTTTAAGCCCTAAGCCAATGCTATCATGGGGGCTGTTTTCTCATTGTTGCCCCCTGGGCAGGGTTGTTCAATGTGGCAGTGTCTTATTTATGCTTGTTCAGTGCTGGCCTTCTGCCCATACTGGGACGGCAAGGATCTTTTGTAGGGCTGGGTTTCTTCTAAAGTATTCTTTGAGTTTTTCCTTGTCTGGGAAGACTCTTACTTTTCCATCTGTCTTGATAGATAATTTGTCTGGGTAGGGATTTCTTGGGTTTATATTATTTTTGTTAAATTTTTGGAATATGTAACTCCACTGTCTCCTCTTTTTCATAGTGTCTGCTGATAGGTCTGAGCATGTTCTTATTCAGGAACCTTCATATGTGATTGCTTGTTTCTCCCTAGCTGCTCACATAATTTTTTCCTTTTCTTCAAAGTTGGAGAGTATAACTATTATGTGTCTTGGTGCCTTCTTATTGGGACTCAGTCTAGCTGGTATTCTTTAGGCCTCCTGATTGGTTGCCTGGTTTTCATTTGTTAAGCTGGAGAAGTTTTCCTCCAAGATTTCTCTCACTCTTGTTGCAGATGACTTCTTTGTTGTATCTTCCTCCCGTAATCCAATTAATCTGATGTTGTTCCTCTTCATAGCATCAGACATAGCTCTTATGTTTTCTTCAGCTTCTCATGATCTTATTAGATTTTTGTTCACATTTGTTAAAGTCTGCTTGGCTGTCCTCTAAGTCACTGATGTGATTCTCTGCCTCCTCCAGTCGATTCCCAAGGTCTGTGTGTCTGCTGCTGGTTTTTGTCATCTCATCCCTAAGCTCTTGTATTTCCCTTTGGTGTATGGACTTTATCTCCTCTACCATTTCATCCTTTTTCTGTATTGTTTCCCTCATATCCTGTATGACTCCAAGCAGCATTTTGAAATTTTCTTTCTGTGGCAGTTTAATGTCTGCTTCTTCTAGCACATCATTAGGTTCAGGACATCCTCTGCCATTGCCTTTTGCTTATCCTGTGTTTTGTTGTTGTTGTTGAGATTGTTGGGGCTGATTGCTGTTTGTGTTGTATTGTTTTAGAGGAGCCAGGTGCCATTTTCCAGGGTGTTGAAGAGCACTGGCTTGCTTTGGGAAACTCTTAGGAATGTTTCTTCGAACTGTCTGCTGCTAATTTCACTATGGAATTGGCCTACTACTTTCTCCTCCTGTGGCTTCACTCTTTCCCTAGTCAACCAGTATTTTGTTATTTGGAGGGAAAGTTGGATGGTCCTCTTAGGGAACACTGGTTGGGTTATTGCGGACCCACGAAGATGATGCTGTACTGAGTGATCTCACAAGAAACCATAATGATGTGGCTCACAGAAGCTTGGGGCGCCAGAGGGCATTCAGGGATGCTTGCTGCAATGGGAGTGCCACAGAAGGCTGGTGGGTTGCCCACTTTGGTGTAGAGCACTGCAAATGGTGGGCGGAATTACCCTGGTCAGGTAGATCACTGCGGAGGTTGTCAGAAGTTCTCACAGCAGCATGGAACATTGTTGAGTGTTGGCCGAGTGCCTTATGCTTTGTGAGTCACCAAGGCAGATGTGAGGAAGTTCCCTCAGTCGTGGACTTTCCCCAGCCTTGGGTTACTGCAGAGTGTGGAGTGCTCCCAGTTGGGTGGGGGGCAGGTGTAAATGCCCTATGCTAAGGGGAGTGGTTTGGAGGTCGGCAGTGGCATGTGAGAGAAAAGGGTAGAGAAAAAGCAAAAAAAAAGTAAGCCCACTGAGACTGTGGGGGAAAAGAGAAGTGAAGGAAGCAAAAGTAACAATATAGCTGAGTCCTGATTCCTGACTGTGGGTGGGGCTTCAGGGGTTTAACCCTTTCCTCGAGGGGACAGCAAGCTGTTGCTGTGTTGAGATAAAGCCCCTGCGCCAGCTCCAGATGATTCCAGCTCTGGCTAAGATAGTGGCTGGGCTAAAGTCAAGCCCTAGTCTGCCTCCACGGGCAGCCCCCAGCCCCTCCGAACCTAGGTATCTGTGCCTGCTTATCTTTATGATGCTCCTCCTGTGACCCAGCAGTGTGGAATTGCCCTCTCAGTCTTTCTCCTGTGCTGATTTCTGCAGAGTCCCTCTGGTATGTGTTACTCAGTCGCCATCTCTCCAGAAGGCTCTGCCTTAAAAAAAAAAAAATACCTACTCAGGCACTAATCTAAATGCTTTACTTGCATTGTTTGTCATATTCTGTCTTTTAATAGCCCTGTGTGTGGTGGGTACTGTCAGTATCCACAATTTATATTTGAGGAAACTGAGACAGAGAAGTTAACTTTCTTAAGGTGGGATAATTAAGTCAGGATTTAAATGTGGGCAGTACAATTAAGAGCCCGTGCTTTTATCTCCTAGGTTGCACTAAGTCTGTGGAGAACATAATTTGCAACCTGCTTTTTAAAAAAAGAGTTTTACAAAGTTTAACTCAGTAATAATATACCACTTTACAAACAAAACCAAAAATGGTAGATGCTCTCTGCTATTTGTATTTTTCAGATTTGAGGGACATTAAACTCTTATGTTTCTAGGAATCTGGGGTATTGGAGTTGCGACCCAGAAAGTTAACTTGAATCAGATTCCCCTTGGTCGAGATGCCCACAGTCTGGTGCTGAGGAATGATGGAGCTCTCTACTACAACGACGAGGAGAAAAACCGACTGCCAGCAAATAATCTTCCACAAGAGGGAGATGTGGTGGTGAGTTTTCTTTCGGAGCTATTTCCACTGTGAATTATTAAACTCACATTGCTTTCAGCTATGCAGTGTTGCCTGGGAGTTTGTGTTTGAATTTCAAAGCACTAGTATTGGATCTAATGTGGTGGCACATTTTCCAAAGAGAGCACTTTCATGGGTTACCTGATACTTTTATAGAGCTGCCACTGGCCTGAGGACCATTGTGAGCCCATATTCCACTTCAGGGATATTCTTACAGGTGCGGTCTAAATTGCAACTGATTTGGGGGTGATGTAGGACTGGGTCATTTTTCTGTGTGCATAGGATCGCCATGAGCTGGTGGCTGACTCCAGCAGTTATTAGCAACAACAGCAATGGATAGTTTGTTTGGCTACTGACTAGCGTCCAGCTTTTCTCATATCAGAAAAACCTTGGCTCATAATATTTAGTTTGCTGACCACTGTATTAGAAAATATTGGGTGTATTTGAAGCTCGGAGATCTTTAGAATTTTGAATTCATTACTTTGTTTTGAACTTCTGTTAACTATAGTATTTTTTTTCAGGGAGCTGTTTCTCATTAAACTTAATCTTATTAAACTTCCTTTTACATTCAGAACTCTTCAAAGAACTGTGCTCAAGATCCTAAGACTTGATTAGTATAAAATGTTTTAGAAATCAGAGAACAGTTATGTAATTAATAAGCTTTCTCTATTTTTGTTTCCCTCTTAATATATGTATATTTTCACCAAAACCACGCTATTAAAATACAATACAAAGGTATTTTCTCTAATTCCCTTTCCAAATATTACCTCACATGCTGTTACCAGAAAACCCTATTGAGAGTAAATTGAAAAGTATTGCTACAAAATAATTTATCAAGCAAATATATCCAAAGGCGAAGCTATTGTTTCTTGACATATCTTCCTTCAAAGTGTATTTTTTGCAATTTTGAATTTACACCATCCTTGAGGGATTCAAACTGTGTTTCTTTTCACTGTTGTTTTAGTTTGAGGAGCAAAGAGAAACCTGAAGAGCACGGTCAGGGCTGTACAATGGACGGGGTAAGGGTCCCAGGGACATCCTCTTGCTGTTCCTGAAGGAGCACTTGCATTATCATGATGGAGAAAGTTCTTGGACACCTTTTTCCTCTCACTGGTGTAGTTTTAAATCTTAAAACTTCTGCATAATACACACCTGTGATCATCCTGTGTCCTTTGAGAAAAATCTATCATGGATTACCCCTGTGCAGCCAGATAAAATAGTCGCCATAACCTTCTGAGCCTACCTGTTTTGAACTGGAATTAGCTGACCCAACCGATCCCTTTGCACACCGCTATTTTGATTAGGTCTTGTTCTCTGGATTGTATTGGCAAATTCAAGACCTGTCCTCAGTTATACTTTATTCCATAAAATTGTCTTCAGAAAGAAATAAAAATCACTTTCATTACCTTTGGTCTTGCTTAAAAGGATGATGAGAGACCGGTCTTGGAGCTAGTTGATCTTTACATAATACTGTTGGGATCCATCAAGCCAAAGCTTGCTGAGGCCAAGATGCTTACATTGTTATAAGAGCTGTAAGAGCCCCCAATAAAGTGATTTGTTAAATTAAAAAAAAAAACCGAAAATCCTGAACTATGTGAGACCCCAGTTTCAGTAATTATCACATGACTAGTAATTCTTCCGCCACTTCTGAATTTCTGGCACAACGTCTTCATTTGTCCAGGTTGGTGGCCTTCTCTTTCCTGGCTCATCTTTGACGTTTTCCTGACCTTCACTAAAATATTTGATTTAGCTAAAAGGTACTATTTTTTATGTGAAGTTTTTACAAAATTTAAATAATTTGGGAAGATCTCTACTTGAATTTTGTTAAAAATTTAATTTTAGCCCTGACCTCAAATCATTTTTTTCTCATGGCACAATGTATTCTTATTATTATTATTTGAAGGTTCCCTTATAAGACAGGCGTATTACTGAGAGAACTTTCCCACACCTATCCATTGATCAGAGACATGTCCGAGCAAGTTTTGTTTGCAACAAACCATGGATGTATGAACTAGAGCCTCGGTAGCAATACTTTTTTATTTACCTCATGTACTGAGTTCAGGCAACTAGCTACTGATTGAAAGGAGAACTCTAAGTCTTCTGTAGCAAAGTTGCCCCTGGATCTGGTATCGAGTTGAAAGGAATTTAAATAATAAAGAAAATGTCTTAATAAGAAGACACAGACAAGGTAAACCTAGGTTATTGAATTAAAGAAATATGGTATTTTGAAAATAATGAAGAAAGATGCAGAAATCAAGAATTTTAACTGATCTGATCTTATTGTATGATTTTAAAAATGTGAACAGCGTTAATTTTTAACTTTTGAACTTTATTTTTTTCTAAATTGACTAGAATAGAAAAAGAAGACAAAAGGCATAATCCATATTTTACAACCAGCTTCCCCTGTTCCTTTTGAATAGTCAGTTCTGTATTACAGATTATTGCCCTATGTCCATAATATGGAACATCCTTACTGAAATAATTATTTCTTTAAAGAGAATCTTGAAATTAAGTTGATGCTGTCAACCAGTTTACACTGAAAGATGAGGTCCAGCCATGAGAAAGGATAATTAGCAACAAATGGTTCTCTTCGCTGATGCACAGAACGTCTGCTGTGTGTTATTTTTGCCTTTCTGCTGCATTCATGAGACAACTGATGCCACACACTGACAGAGTTAATGATGTCAATCATCAACATGATGAAGTCAGGGTTTTAATTGCAGTGCTCATTCTGATCAAAGGAGGACTAAATAAAAGAAAATGTTCATAGACTCAAGAGAAGTAAAATAGCACTGTACCGCATTAACTTCACTTTCCTGGTTTGAATACTTGAAAACTAATTTTACCAAATTTGTGACAGTGGTGTAGAAAAAGAAGAGTGGATTATAAGATGCAAAGAACTTGCATGTAGAATTTCTGTTATGTGCTATTCTCTGAGGAGAAGTCCAGAGAAACAAGCTTTTAACTCCTAACCAAATGATTACATCCATACCATAACCATACTGTACCAACAGGGTCAACTGTAACACTCGGTTATGCTTATTTTTTACTTTATCATTTTGAAAAATGCAAATTACATTCTAAAAATATATTTTGAGGTTAATAACAAAAGTTAGTCAAACAATCTATGTAATGATAGCAAGAAGAAGAATCGACATAACCTTTGTTAGGGACTAGGCCCTGTTCTAAGGAGTTCTGGGTCAAGGGTTCAAACCCACCCATTACTCAACTGGAGAAAGATAAGTCTATCCCCATAAAGATTTAGTCTCAGAAACCCATGGACAGTTCTCCTCTGTCCTGTCGGGTCTCTGTGAGTCAGAATTGACCTGATGGCAGTGGCGTTTTATGGCTGTGTTGCTTGCTTGTTTTTCAGTTGAGGTTCTGTTTTAATGCCTGGCAGTGTTTCAGTTCTTGAATCCCCATTATGACCTTTATAGGATAGGTAGTAGTATCGTCCCCATTGTGTAGATTAGGATAAATTCAGTAACTTCTCATAAGGGATAGTACTAGGATTGTAATCAAGGCAGTCTCGTTTCAGAATGTGTTCACTAAACTTGCAGATAAGTATTGATACTGATATCTTAGACCACATTGAAAATTTTTAAATCAGTTGTTAACGAGTCAACCCTAGTACTAGGTCATATAACAGGACAGATCAAGTTAGAAAAGAATTAAGCATGACCGTAGGCTGTCATATTTTCCTTCTTTCTTTGGTATTAGGATTTTGCTGCCAGATTGGCATCTTGGGTTAAAATTTGCTTGCTTGTAATAGATTATGCTGCCACTAGGTGGTAAAGGGCTCTTAGATTACCATTTGAACTGGGGAGCCCTTATGGCATAACCAGAAGATTGGTGGTTTGAATCCACTAGCTCCTCTGTAGGAGAAAGATTTGGTGGACCACCTCTGTGGAAACTCTCAGCCTTGGGAACCCTGTTGGGCAGTTCTGCTCTCTCTTGTGCAGTCACTGTGAGTTGGAATAGACTTGACGGCATGGGGGTGGGATTGAGAGGTAAACTTCTGGGTCTCTCTTTTTTATACGGTTTTGTTTTTGTTGTTGTTTTTAATCAAAATGAAAAGACTTGCATTAGAAAAGCCTTATTAAGTACATAAACTAAAGGAAATAAAAGCAATGCATACATAATTTATGACTCAGTGGCAGTTGCTCTAATTTTTTGGTGATCATTGTTTAACCCTGGCTTGGCTAAGATTTAAGGAAAAACTGTTATCGGCCCTAACACACTGACTTCTTCAGGCTTCTGCTGCATAGCAGAGTTAAGTAAGAGAATTAAGGCAAGGTGATCCATAAGAATTCTTTCTACTAAAAGCTCTTAAGTTTTATAACTTATCCATAGTCAGAAGTCCTTGAAGCAGCTTGGGTTTTCATTGATGATGATTTCTCTATTCAAAGATCCCTGCCATCTATCCTCAATTTTCTGAAAAAGATGATCTCTTTTTGCCATTAGAGAGAAGTAGTATGGCATGGTAATTAGATTAAGTATTTTGAAGCCATACTTCATGGGTTTAGATCCTAGCTCTGCTATTTGGCCCAGGTCATCCGTTTAAACCACCAGCAGCTCTGTGGGAGAAAAGACCTAACAACATGATTCTGTACAGATTACATCCTAGGAACAATTCTGTTCTCTCTGTGTGGTTTCTGTTGGGTTGCTATGAATGAGAATGAACTCCATAGCAACAGCAGAATAGTGCTTGGAACATAATACAAGCTAGTACTTTAATCACAATTATGATTACTAATCAACTTGATTTTGATACCACCAATAGTATTCAGAGTTTTTACGTATAAATGTTTGTATGCATATACATTTTAAATTTTTTGAGCTCTTGTTTTTTTACTTCTCTGTTTAATATGAATGATTATATTATCTTAATATTCAAAATATAAAATTCAGATGGTGTGAGCATAATCCTAGTTATAAAACTATGGTCATTTATTTTTCCTCCAATGTAGACTTTCGGGATTTACCTGCCTTCTTCTTCTCAGTCACAATGAAATGTTTTAGCTTAGTTCAAGTGCTCTACCAGATTGTCAGTCCTTCATGAAAGCTACTGTGATCCTCTGCTTAATCAGTGTTTCATGTTTCCATGCTCCCCAGCTAATGTCTTTTGACTGTTCAGGTTTTTATGAACGTTTATGTTTTTATACTTTCAAGTTTTTTCTTCACAGGGCATTACATATGACCATGTAGAACTGAATGTCTATTTGAATGGAAAAAATATGCACTGTCCAGCATCAGGTATACGAGGGACGGTCTATCCAGTTGTTTATGGTAAGCTAAAATATTTCTGGTGCATCATTACATATAAGCTAATTTTTACTCATCATTCTCATAAACCTTTTAACGATCATTCAGAAGTCTGGGCAATTGTTAATAAGAACTTTTATGTGTGGAGTATACTCTGTATGATATCATGATCCCCTTTTGCAGGAATAAGGTAGCTTTGAATTGTTTTTTCCTCAAAACTTGCTCTATAAAAGGAGCAAATGATTTGCAAACCATGTACTACAACAGGCTTGTGTCTAGGATATATAAAGAATTCTTAAAACCTTATATAAAACAACAGGAAAACACCAATCCAATTAGAAAAAGGTCAAGAGACATGAGCATACATTTCAGCACAAAGGATGTACAGGTGTTAACATCATTAGCCATTAGGGATATTGAAATGAAAACCACAAAAATGATTCTTACATACCCATCAAAATTACTGAAACAAAAAATAATTACTAGGACATTTGAGTTATGTTAGCAAGGATTTGGAGAAATTCATTCCCCTCTGTGTTAGGCCGAATTGCCTAGAGAAACAAGTCCAGTGACACTCATATATGTGCAAGAAAGAGCTTTATATCAAGAAGTAATTGCATATTAAGAAAAACATCCCAGCCCAGTCCAACTCAAGTTCATAAGGCTGATACTGGTCCATAAGTCCCTTTTCAGATTCACCCAGCCCCATGCAACGATACAGAATGCAGGAATATCACAGGCTGGTGGGTGCAAAGTATTGTGCATCCAATAGTGGTAGAAGCATCACAAAAAGTGATTCAACAGCAGGAAGGTGCAGGCAGAGAGAGCAGGGGAGGTTAAGAGAAGGCCACGCCCACAAGGCGGCACCATCAAGCTGTACGCTGATTGACAGGTTAAATACCACCTCTACACTTTTATGTATCTTTAAGCTGACATGAAATTATGTAGCTACCACACCCCTATATACTGCAGATAGAAATGTCAAATTCTGAAAAATAATTTGGTGTAAAATAATTTTGCAAAATTGTTTGGCAGTTTCCTATAAAATTAAATGTAATATATGGCCAAGTAATCATACTCTTGGGTGTTTATCCCAGAGGATTGGAAATTATGTTCACATATAAACCTGTAATGATTGTTCATAACAACTTTATTATTAATAGCCCCAGACTGGGAATACCTCATTGTCCTTTAGTAAGCACATGATGGTTCGATGAACTGTGGTTATCCATTTCGTGGACTACTACTCAGCAACAAAAAGGATCAAACAACATCTTGAGTGGACTTCAAAGACATTATGCTGAGTAAAATGAACTAGTCTCAAAAGGTTACATGCTATTTGCTTTCATTCATGTGACATTCTTAGATAAATAATGATTGAGATAGAGAACAAGATAGATGTTACCACAGAGTAGGGCTGGGTGGAGAAGGTGAGGAGGGTAGGTACAACAAAAAGGTGAGAATAAAAGAGTTCTGTGTCCTGATTGTGGTGGTGGCTCTACAGATTTATACAGGGGATAAGTTGCCTAGAACATAAGTCTATACAAATAGGTATATGACAAGGCTGGGGAAATTTGAAAAAGCCTGTAGTTGGTTTAAAAGATTATATCAATGTCAGCTTCTCGATTTTGTACAATAATCATGGAAGATGTTATCAAAAGAAGCTAAATGGAAGGTACATGACATGGCTTTTTTTTGCAAAATAAAACATTTATGAAAGTAATCTTAATTTCAGAAAATAGCTAGGCAAGTAAGAAGAAATTTATACTCATGTTAAAAAATTATTCAAAACTGTAAAAAAGAAGATATACCATATATACTCGTGTATAAGCCAAGTGAGGTGAAACAGCTCATGGGTGATTGCCTGTCCTCCGCTGTTCATTCAAAGCCCTGCTTTGAATGTTTGTTTACTCACATCTAACCAATTAGAGCCATCCTATGATGTGGCGGCTCCAATTCCCAGAAGCACCCGTAGGATTCATTTATTCTGGCAGCTGAACTGGTAAGGATGTGTCTGTGGCTGCGCTCCGTCTCTCCCCACTGGTCTCTGTGTTAATTCACATCCTGCATTTCCCACCCTAGGCTTGTACTCAAGTCAATCAGTTTTTCTGGTTTCCCAGGTAATAATTAGGTACCTCAGCTTATACTCAGGTCGACTTATATTCAAGTATATACTGTAAGTTACGTGACCCAGAACAAAAAATCATATCAGTGTGAATGAGGGGGAGTGCAGAGTGAAGACCCAAAGCCCATCTGTGGACATTGGACATCCCCTCACAGAAGGGTCTTGGGACAGAGACAAGCCAGTCAGGGTACAGGATAGCACTGATGAAACGTACAACTTTCCTCTAGTTCTTTAATGCTTCCTTCCCCACCCCCACTGTCATGACCCCAATTCTACCTTACAAATCTGGCTAGACCAGAGCATGTACACAGGTGCAGATAATAGTGGAAACCCAGGGAATCCAGGAGAGATAAACCCCTCAGGACCAATAATTATGAGAGGAGCAATACCAGGAGGGGAAGGGGAAGATTGGGGGAGAAAGGGGAACTGATACCAATGATCTACACATAACCCCCTCCCAGGGGGATGGACCAAAGGAAAATGAGTGAAGGGAGACAGTGATCGGTGTAAGACATGGGACAAAATTAATAATTTATAAATTATCAAGGGTTCATGAGGATGGGAGGGTGGGGAAGGGGGGAAATGAGGAAATGAGCTGATACCAAGGGCTCGAGTAGAAAGAAAATGTTTTGAAAATGATGGCAACATATGTACAAATGTGCTTGACACAATGAATGTATGTATTGATGTGATAAGAGCTATACAAGCCCCCAATAAAATGATTTTTAAAAATAACAATACCAAAATAGAAAAAAAGAAGTTATTCTATATGAAGACCATTCTGATAGCAGAAATCGGTGAATGGCTCAAAGAAGGTAGGTACCATTATAAAGGGGTTGATTGAACCCTGCCTCCCCTTCACGGCAAACTCTGTATGAGGAGGCTTCAAAAAGTCTGTGGAAAAGCAGCATTACAAAGTAATGGGATTTTCCCACAAATGTTTTGATACCTTTTGTATATTTTTTCAATACATTTTATTTTGTTTTTTGTTGTAACTATTTTACCCCAGAGGATTATATTTTGTATCTTGGAAAGCAGGTGTGTTTGTTATTTTCTTAAGTCAGTACTATAGTAGTATAGATAGATTATCTTAAACTATGTGTTAATTCATACTAAGGTCTTTAATTTCTCTCTTTTTCTATTTTCTAGTTGATGACAGTGCAATTTTGGATTGCCAGTTCAGTGAATTTTATCACACTCCTCCAGCTGGTTTTGAAAAAATTTTATTTGAACAACAAATCTTTTGAATGTATTTGTTTGTTTGTTTTTGAAACCTGTATTTCTGTACTATTAAAATTGTTTACCATTTAATAAAACCCTTTCCTGAGCTATAGATGAAAGTATATTCTTAAAAATATGATTGTTAATGTTGTCTAAGAAGCATTGTATTCAGTACTTACGTTTTATGTTAGGAAAATCAGCACTTGGGGCAGTTTATTTATTTAAATACATTTAATAATGGTTTTAATACAGTATTAAATGGAAATATGTATGTAAAGATTTAAAAGGGAATCATTCTTATAGAAAATATTTGTTTTGATAGAGATATAGAGAGGGTTTTTAATTTTGTCTTGTTATTCTGAAGCTTAGACCTCAAAACTATGTTAAATCGTAGTCCAGTAATCTAGTGGCTCTGAGTACTGTCGTTGGGTTACAAATGTCGTATTAACGAGAGTTACAAGTCAACCTCCCTGAGGCGTCTATTAAGGATCTGAAGTATAAAATAATAAACGCGCACTACTTTGTGACATGAATCATGTTGCCATTTCCATAAGTTAAAGATGTTTCTGTGTTTCTGGAAGTATTTCTTTAATGTGTTTTGTGCATAAACAGGTACAGAAAATATGCCTTGTACTTAGACAGACTTTTGACTACTGATGTTAACTGTGAGCCACACATAACTGTACTGAGTTGTGCACAAAGTCAGTTAAGGGCGTTTTAGAGCGGGGCTTCCCATAATCTAGCACTGACTGTGCCACTAGAGTGACAGAAGTTTATATTATTAGCAACTTAGTGTTTTTGCGATGCATTTACTGTAAAATTTACCTTCTTTAAATCAAAATGGCCTATTTTGTTTATATAATATTATCTTTAATTTTCTCTGTAAAAGTAAATATGTGCTTTAGTAATGTCAGAGCATTTTGTTGCAGGCCATTATGCTGTGTCACTTCAGCACCAGAGTAAGTGTCAACTGGTTAGCAGTGTACACTGGCAGACAGAATAGTAGAATGGGGCTGTAAATGTAAATTTAAGAGAGATTATTCTTTTTATGGACTATTTTATGTATGTATGTTTTCGGTATTGGAAAAATAAAAGCATAATTAAGAAACACTGCCATATTAAATACAGTCATCTCTTTTGTTAATTATACAGTAAATCCATTTCACTCTTTTTGACAGCAGCAATTTTTTTATTATGAAACACGTACACATTTATACCTTATAAACAAAAATTTCCAAATATCTTAATGTCTCCACAGTTACTTCTTCTGGGAAAGCAGGATTCCTTTTCATAGAAAACTAACATTTTTTCTGAACAGATTCTTTTTCCCTTTCATGATTGCACATTGGGATTTTAGGGAAACTTTATGACTTAATAGAATGTGCTTGAGCCAGTCATGGTAACCAGAGATCTCTGTTCCCCAGAGGCTGCATGCCACAACAGCCTTGCCCCTTCCCAAAGCCCCTTCTTGCTCAGTCCATCCCGAAAGAACCAGCCCAAATAATTGCTGGGCTTAGTTGCCAGATCCATTTCACCCTTGATTATTTCAAAAATTCAGAGATAAGCTTATCCTCTCCACGATCTTAAGCCTTTGCCCCATTTTGTGTAAGAAACACTTTTCCTTAGCACTGTGCTAACCTGAGGGAAGCACTGCCCACCTCTTTAGAAGAAGGTTGTCTTTTCAAATGAGTCTGCCAATGAGGCAGCTGTTAGAATTAGATTATGTGGATTGTTGTTTTCTACCTAATCCCACTCTGTCCTCAGCTCCTCTTAGACCCAGAGTCCTTATTTTAAGAGATCCCCATACTTACAAGGTAGGATTCTATAACTAGCTCAGTAATGTATGTAAAACATTTTACTCATAGATCCTCAATAAATGGGACTTTCCGATGGATTGTAAAGCAATGGTTTTCAAGTTGGTCTTCATCCCAGCAGCTTCAGCATCATGATCACTTGTTAGAAATGTAAATTCTCAGGCCCTGCCACATACCTACTGGGTCAGACACTGTTGGGGTTAGGACCCAACAGCCCTGTGTAGTGGGTACTAGTTGGGTTGCAATCTGTGTGGTCAGCAGATGGAAACCACCAACAGCTCCACAGGAAGTAGACGGAACTTTCTACTCCCATCAACAGTTGCAGTCTCGGAACTGGGGTCATTATGAGTTAGCATTGACTCCATGGTGGTGAGTTTGGTTTGGGTTTGGTATTTAGATCAGGTGATTCTGATACCTACTGAAATTTAAGAACCATTACTATAAAAGGAGAGAATTTTTACCTAATTATTGCATAGTATTTAAGAGGTTATTTTTGACAAAGGGTAGAGAAGCCAGCACAATACTTATTGTTTACTTGATAAGTAAAAATATTGACAATGTCTCTCTGCTTTGAAAACATATTTATGTAAATCTAAAATTTTACTCTGAAACTATATGGAATTGAACTCGCTCTGTGATCACTATGAGTCAGCTTTGAGTCAATGGCAGTGAGTTTGGTTTTGATTATGTATTACAATAAAGCTTGTGAAAATTAACTTCTGAAACCTGTAAGGCAGAAACCTGTATTGCGAAGGAAAACTCATATTTTCCATTAAGAGAGAGAACATTGGTAAGACTGCACCCTGTCAAAGGTGAAAAATCAGTACAGTATAGATACAGAGCTTAAATATTTAATAATAGTTACCTAGATATGTAGGAGGTCTATCATCTTGGATTTTATCACACAAAGACCTGCCTTTATTCCTGACCAAACAGACCATGTCCACAATCTTGATTGTATGTATTGTTGACACTTTGCATACTCAGATTGAAAATTAATGATTTATTTATTGTGCTCTTATCAATGATTTAAACATTATTAAATATGAGAAACAAAAATTTTATGAACAATCAGTTATATTTTTAGAAGCATAAAAGGAATTCTACTTTAACTGCCTTGGTCTCGTCTGTTAAGAGTATATGTTTTCAACTTGGATTATAAATAATAATATAGTTAAGAGTTCTGTCAAATAAAATTTTTGGCATTAGATATGGGGGATCCCCACTCTCAGGACTCTGCAAGGGCATTCAACTGTAAATCAAAACAAACTGACAAGAACAGGAATCCCAGAACATTTCCTGGTGCTCGTTCAGAATCTGTACATAGACCAAGAAACGCATTTGAGCAGAATGAGGGAATAGAACATGATTTAGAATCAGGAAAAGTGTGCATCGGGGTTGTATCCTTGTATCATACTTAAGCAATGTGTCTACCGAGTAAGTAATCCAAGAAGCTGGACTTTGTGAGAAAGAACACGGTGTCAGCAGTGGGGGGGGGGACTTATTAATAACCTGTAATATGTATTAGGTGGCACAAATTTGCTTGCTGAAAGCGAGGGCTTAGAGTACTTGTAGATGAAGACCAAGGATTGCAGACTTCATGGGTTTTAACTCATGTAACGAAGACCAAATTCCTCACAAGTGGACCAATAGGTGATATCATCATAATGAACAGAGAAACGATTGGAGTTGTCAAGGATTTTGTATTGCTTGAATCCACGAATCATTGCTCAGGGAAACAGCCGTCAAGAAATCACACATTGCATCGTGTAAATCTGCTGTACAAGACCTCTTTAGACCTAGTCCTTGCATTGGCAGTATCCCTACCCTGGCCTTGGCTCTGGCCCTAACCCCTAGTGTGTTAATCTGGGTTGACTAAAAAAGCACATTCATAGACATGCATATATGTGTGAGAGAACTTTATATCAAAGAACAATTATATATTAAGAAAAAATTCCAGCCCTGTCCAGATCAAGTCCAGAAGTCTAACATTAACCCATATGTCCAATACCAATCAAATTCCTCTTCGGACTTAGGCAATATACACATTCAGGAAGATCATAGGCCAGTGGGTGGAAAGTCTTGTGGATCCACTGACAGTGAAAGCATCTCAGCACTGGCAAGGGTCTCCACGTGGCTCCCCTAGCTCCATCAGCGTAGCTCCACGTGGCTTGTCAGCAGGAAGATGAAGCAGAAAGCATGTGTGTCTGGCCTCCAGTGAGCTATTTATCTTCACAGCGCCTCCAAATGAGGTCATCAAGCTGTGACCTGATTGACAGGCTAGACTTCATCCTTTCGCAAGTTCACAGGTTATGCAACTGCCACACCTAGCCTTGGCCCTGATCCTGACCCTATTCCCATCCCTGTCCCTGGTGATAGCCTATCCCTAACTTCATCCCTAGCCCTAGTTCGAGCTCTAGCTCTGTATATAGTGGTGCTTTTGTCTGATCTCTCCTGGTAACATGTCCAAAGTCCTCTCCATCCTTGTAAGGAGTGTTCAAGTTATGCCTCTAAGAAGCATTCTGGCCTTCAGATTTCTGTTCCTTTGTCAGTCCATGGTGCTTTCAATATTCTTCAACAGCACTATCATTCAAACGCACCAATAATCTGCACTCATCCTTATTCAGTGTCCAACTTCTACATTCATATGAGGTGATTGAAAATACCACGGTGTGGGACAGGTGCGATTTAGTCTCTACCCCTAACCTTTTCCCTTGCCCTAGCCTAGACCTAGATGTTCTAACCCTAGCCCTAGCTTAAGTCCATGCCCAAGCCCTCGTCCTACCCCTACCTCATCCTAGCTCAAGTCCATGCCCAAACCCTCACCCTACCCCTAACCCTATTCCCCACTCTGGCCTTCGTCCTAGCATCTAGCTCTAGCCTTAGCCCTAGCTCTAGTTCTAAATCTCTATACAGTGGTGCTGTTGATTGATCTCTCTATATAACATGTCCAGAGTAAGTGAGGAAATTTCCCCAAGGAGCTTTTTAGCTGTTTTTTGTTTTGTTTTTAGCTGTACTTTTAAGGAGCATTCTGGTTGACAGATTTATTTGTTCTTTTGGCATTCCATAGTTCTTTCAATATCCGTCAACAGCACCATAATTCTTATGCATCGATCTTGCTTGGTCTACCTTATTCAATGTCTAACTTTCACAAGCATATGAGGTGATTGAAAATCATGGGTCAGATGCACTTTAGTCCCTAGCCCTAACTCTGCTGCAGGCCCTAACCTAGCCACTATCTCTGGCCTTAGCTCCGGCCCTGGCAAAAGCCCAAGTCCAAGGCCCAGTGCTAGCCCCAGTCCTTGATTAGCCCCAACCCAACCCCAGGCTCTAGTCCTGGCATTGGCCCAGTTCAGGCCCTAGTCCTAGTCCTAGATCTTGTCACAGCCCTATGCCAAGCCCAAATCCTAGCCCTAACCCAAGCTCAATCGTTATCACAAACCCAACCCCAGTTCTACCCTTAGCCCAAGCCCAAGCCCAAGCACTGGCCCTGACCTTGACCTTGACCCTGATGTTAACTCTGACCCTGACTCTGGCCCTAGTCCCAGCCCTAGCTTTACTCCACTCTTACCCCTAGCCCTAGCTCTAGATCTCTATATAGTAGCATTAGCTGATCTCTCCTGAGAACATGTCCAAATTATGTGAGACAAAGTCTCACCATCCTTGCTTCTACGGAGCATTCTGACTCCACTTCTGAGCATTCTGACGGAACGGTTTTTTGTTTTTTTTTTCCTTTTGGCAATCCATGGTACTTTTGGGAATCTTCAACAGCACCATAATTCAAATGCATCAATACTTCTTTGATCTTCCTTATTAAGGGTCCAAGTTCCACATGCATATGAGGCAATTGAAACTAACTATAACTGCCCCTATCCCTATTCCTAGGCCTGGCCCTGTCCTAGTCTCAAGCCCAAGGCCTAGCCCTCACCCTAACTATAGTGTTGGTGCTTCATAAAGATTTATAGTCTCTGAATCCCTATAGAGGGGTCACTATGAGTTAAAATGAACTTGATGGCAGTAGATTTGGTTTGGCTTTGGGTACTGACATTTTAGATGAGATAACTCAGTTGTTGGTGGATGTCTTGTTTGATGTAGGATACTTAGCTGCATCACTGGCCTCTGCCCACTAGATATCAGTAATAGGCCAGCTGTGATCTTCAAAATGTCTTTAGATATTGTCAAATGAGCCCCATCCCTCTGGAGACCCCTACTTTAGGTTTATCATAGTACATTCCTTGAACTTGTCCTTGAGATGCGCTGAGGAGAGCAAAATCTATCCCTGGTTATATAAGCAGGGGAAATGCTGCTCCAGCCCTACCTGCAGATTCCTAATCTTTCTGGTGTAGCGTCTGAGAAATCTTAACAGTGAAGAAAGTAGCTGATGGTTGGTTATCCCCGAATTGCCTAAATTAGTCACTTAAAAAAAAATCATTCACTCTTGAAATCCCCTTGGATTCCTTGGAAGTCCTCCAGGAGGCAGGTGGTTAAGGGCTTAGCTGCTAACTGAAAGGGTTGGAGGCTTGATTCGGTTTTGCCCATCCAGTTTGAAAAGGCTTCTTCTTTTTTTAAATAGTTTTATTAGGGACTCATACAACTCTTATCACAATCCATACATACATCAATTGTGTAAAGCACATCTGTACATTCTTTGCCCTCACCATTCTCAAAACATTTGCTCTCCACTTAAGCCTTTGGCATCAGGTCCTCATTTTTTCCCCTCCCTCCCCGCTCCCCCCTCCCTCATGAGCCCTTGACAATTTATAAATTATTATTTTGTCATATCTTGCCCTGTCTGACGTCTCCCTTCACCCACTTTTCTGTTGTCCATCCCCCAGGGAGGAGGTCACGTGTCCATCCTGTAATTGGTTCCCTCTTTCCAACCCACTCACCCTCCACTCTCCCAGCATCGCCCCTCACACCCCTGGTCCTGAAGGTATTATCCGCCCTGGATTCCCTGTGCCTCCAGCTCCTATCTGCTCTATCCAGACTTGCAAGGTAGAATTCGGATCATGATAGTGGGGGGGTGGAGGGGGAAGCATTTAGGAAGTAGAAGAAAGCTATATTCTTCATCGGTGCTACATCACATCCTGACCGACTCTGCAAGGGGATCTCCAGTGGCCGACAAATGGGCTTTGGGTCTCCACTCTGCACTTCCCCCTTCATTCACTATGGTAAGATTTTTTTGTTTTGATGATGCCTTATACCTGATCCCTTCAACACCTCATGACCCCCCGGCTGGTGTGCTTCTTCCATGTGGGCTTTAATGCTTCTGAGCTAGATGGCTGCTTGTTTACCTTCAAGCCTTTAAGACCCTAGGCGCTATGCCTTTTGATAGCAGGGCACCATCAGCTTTCTTCGCCACATTTGCTTATGCACCCATTTGCCCTCAGCTATGGTATCATGGAAGTGTGCACCCAAGAATATGATTTTTTTGTTCTTTGATGCCTGATAAATGATCCCTTCAGCACCTCGTGATCACACAGGCTGGTGTGTTCTCCATGTGGGCTTTGTTGCTTCTGAGCTAGATGGCCGCTTGTTTACCCTCAAGCTTTTAAGACCCCAGACACTATATCTTTTGATAGCCGGGCACCATCAGCTTTCTTCATCACATTTGCTTATTTACTCACTTTGTCTTCAGGAGTTGTGTAGGCAAGGTGAGCATCATAGAATGGAAAAAGCTTGTTCTGCAATTTCCCCAACCCCAGGCTCACCTGCCTATGCCAAGGTTCCCTGTAGTTCCTCTTGGTTCACGCTTCCCAGCTGTTTGTAAGGGTGGCTGTGGGGGCTACCAGGCTGACTGGAGGTAGATGGAGAGACTCATATTGGGTTATGTGTTGGGCGGCTAACTGCAGGATCAGCAGTTGGACACTATGGGGAAGCGCTCCTCTACACAGTGAAATGTACTCGATAGCAGCAGGAAAATCTTATTCCTGCAGTGCTCCTTGCATGCCACCTTTTACATGCTATTGGTCCTGTGAGGTAGACATCATTTTTCCTATAGCTGTGGAAAATGGAACTCCAAGTGAACTTGACAGAGGTCTGTCAGCTAGGATGACCACAGATCTCAAACTCTTCTATTAGATCACATTTCCAAGCTCAAGCACTCGCCTCTCTGAGTGAGAAAAATTGGGCTTTCTCCTCTTGTATAGATTCAGTCCTGGAAACCCACAATGGCAGTTCTATTCTATCCTATACGGTAGCTCAGAGCTGAATCAACACAATGGCAGTGATTTGGGTGGGGTGGGGAGGGAGGAAGCGGGGAGGATTCAGTTCCATTTCAGAGTTGGATATACTTTAGAACCAAGAAGTTAAAAGGGGTCTCAGGTGGCTATAGGGTTGGGTAGAAATTTGCTGCATTGTGGAGTCATTGGAGGATCTTTGTAAGATACTGACTGGTTCCTAAACCTCACTCCAGAGGCCTACATTTTGATTCAATTGGTATTGGATGCTACTTGGGCAATGGGATGGCTCAAAGCTCCTCAGCATTTATGTAACAAAGTTTGGGGCCCACTGTAAGAGGTTCGAGGGTGTCTACTTCACTCATTGGGATCTGCCATCCTTTAATAATGTGTAATACCTTTAGCATAAAACCAGGCTTCAGGAGTTGTGGAATATTCATGGAGGTGTTTCAACAAACAAATACAACACTGTAATGGCTGACTCATCGATGCTAAGAAGTTTGGAAAACAGCTACCAACAATTAGAAGAGATCTGTACGTGTGCCATTCCAAAGAAGGGTATTCCGGTGGAATATGCAAATGATTGAACAATATTATTAATAGCACGTGCAAGTGAGAGTCTGCTGAAGATAACGAAGAAAAACATTTGCAGCAGTATTGACAGGGAACTGCCTGAAACTCAAGTTGGATTTAGCAAAGGACATGAAGCACGGGAGATCATTAATGACGTCAGCTGGATCTTGGCTGAAAGTAGGGAGTACCAGAAAGATGTTTACTTGTGTTTTATTGACTGTGCAAAGGTTCTTGTCTTTGCGGATCATAATAAATTATGGATAACATTGCCAAGAATAGGAATACCGGATTGTATAAGTGTGCTCATGTGGAAACTGTACATGGACCAAGAGCCAGTCCGTCAAACAGCATGGCTTACATTCACACGGCTTACCTTCAGGGAAGGTTTTGCTAAGGTTGCATGCTTGCACCATGCTGGATCTGTATGCAGAATAAATGATCTGAAAGGATATGAAGGAGCAGGCAGCATCAAGATGAGAGGAAGACTCTGAATAACCTGCAACATGCAGATGCATAGCCATGCGTGCCAAAGGTGATGAGCACCTGGACCGCTGACTGAAGAAGCTGCAGACGGCAGCTTTCATTCAGTATGGATTGCATCTGAAAAATTCCTCACACCTGGACCATTCAGCCACGTCACGATTAACAGAGAAACATTGCACTGAAGGACCTCAGCATGCTTGGATCTACTGCCAACTCTTAGGGACACAGCAGTCAAGAAGACAGGTGATGTATCTCATGGAGTAAACCTGCTGCCCAAGACCGCTTTATAAAGTTCAGAAGGTATTTTGAGGACTAAGGTGCACCTGACCCAAGCCTGGGTATTTGCAATTACTTTACACGCATGTGAAAGCTAGACAATGAATACAGAAGAGTGGATACCTTTGGATTTTGCTGGGGGCCAACAAGATTGGCTTCCACAGACTGTCAGAAGATTGAACAAGAGAGTGTGTTGGGAAAGGTGCAGGATGGTAGCAGTAGAAGTGAGGATGGTGATAGTAGTCTGCCTTCTATACGTCGAATGTCTTACCAGAAGGGGCCCGTTTCAGGGGAACATGCACGGTCAAGAGGAGGGTCATCTAAAAAGAAGGCCTCCCAGGGAGAAGGATTGAATGCCATATTAGCGCTATCAGCGGGCTCACACTTAGCCACAATTCTGAAAAGGACCACAAGGCCTGGGCCTTACTCAGATGCACAGATCGTGAGACCTTGCTCGAGAGGCCGTATCTTGTATTTTCCTGCAGTTTCTCACAGGACGTACCATGCGCATGCTTCACTGCCCAGCAGAGGGACTGCTGGGACTGCGAGTCTGGCCTCACAAGTACAAGAAGGACACAGAGCCGAACGAGCATGGGAACTGTAAACTGGTGGCCCAGGGGCTCTTTTCGGTTTGATTATGTCCCCCTTGCACTTTGCATTGTGCTTACCTGTCCATACCTACTCGTGGGCCCGACTTGGTGGGCAAGTCTATGAGGGGGAGGGTCACTAGCTAGTTTCACAGCATGACAGCAAAGCCGGGCCTCCTGCTCGCTGGGCCATCCGGCTTCTTTGTTCTTTGTCTGTGTTGGAAGGTGCCCAGTGTCCCGTCTTTCCTTCATGTTCCTCTCAGGGCACCTGGTGCCCTGCCCTTGCCCTGTGCCCCACTCGTGCTCAGATGCCCCATCAGCCACTGGGCTCCATTGGCTTCCCAACTCTGCAGCCCTGCAGGCATCTTGCACCCGTTCGCCTCCCTCCTTTGCTGGTCTGGTTGGTGGCCTTTTGCTCTTGTCCGTCTCTGAGGGAGAAGTATAACACACCGCTCTATTGTTGAGCCAGAGCTGGTCAGATTGGCACTTAAACTATACTTCCTGCATCTGAGAGCCCCGAGAGCTCCCCAGGAAAGAGGCTGGAGGAAGGCAGAAGCGCTCTCAGAAACCACATAGTCGTGATGCCCCCTCAGTCAAAACCAGCCTGAGCAGGGGCCTGGATTCAGGAGGTCGATTGTGTGGTGGCCATGGACACAGGCGAGCTAGCCCATTGTTTTGGTTCCAAGACACTGCGTAGATTCGGGGTCCTCTGCGGAAAGTGGGCCTGACTCCCTCGGTCTGAGACTGGCCAGTCTCAATGTGGAGCCTCCTTCTAAGCCGGCCTGCTGCTTCCCTGGGTAAGCTATGAGTCTTCTCTTCTCCAGAATCCACTGACATGCCCAGTGGGACCCCCAGAGCACGTGTCTGGAGGAAGGCCCAGGTGCCAGTGGCGGACACATGGAGCTCTGGGCAAGGAGCTTCCTGGTGACCCAGGCCCACGACCAGCTCGGAGTCCATCCTTCCCAGAGGCGGTCCTGCAGAAGCCCGTGGTCTGGGATACTACACTCTACAGTACTTAGAAAGTAAAGGGATAAGACCCAGCAGGAAGGGTCCAGCCTCCTCCTCATCCTTCAGTTTTCTGTCAAACAAGAACCTCCAGAAACATTCAGGCTGATACAACCACTGTCCCCGCCTGTGTTTCTGGGTCAAGCTGAGGCTTATCTGTCCATGAGGCTGCCCAGGCCCCTGCAGCCTCTGCCTGGCATTGTCCTTTCCCCACGCAGGGCTGTGGGGTTAGCACCACCATCACCACCACCACCATTACCACCATCACCATTACCACCACCACCATCACCACCACCATCACCACCACCACCACCTCCACCACCACCTGCACCGCCACCTGCACCGCCGCCTCCACCGCCGCCTCCACCGCCGCCACCACCACCGCCACCACCTCCACCACCACCACCACCACCTCCACCACCACCTCCACCACCACCACCATCACCACCTCTACCACCACCTCCACCACCACCACCATCACCACCTCCACCACCACCACCACCACCACCACCACCACCACCACCACCACCACCACCACCACCACCACCACCACCACCTCCACCACCATTACCACCACCACCACCACTACCACCACCTCCATCTCCACCACCATTACCACCACCACCATCACCACCACCACCACCACCACCACCACCTCCATCTCCACCACCATTACCACCACCACCATCACCACCACCACCAGCACCACCACCACCTCCACCTCCACCTCCACCACCACCACCACCACCACCACCTCCACCACCACCACCACCTCCACCACCACCTCCACCACCACCACCACCACCACCACCACCACCTCCACCTCCACCACCACCACCGCCACCGCCACCGCCACCTCCACCTCCACCTCCACCACCATTACCACCACCACCACCACTACCACCACCTCCATCTCCACCACCATTACCACCACCACCATCACCACCACCACCACCACCACCACCACCTCCATCTCCACCACCATTACCACCACCACCATCACCACCACCACCAGCACCACCACCACCTCCACCTCCACCTCCACCACCACCACCACCACCACCACCTCCACCACCACCACCACCTCCACCACCACCTCCACCACCACCACCACCACCACCACCACCACCTCCACCTCCACCACCACCACCGCCACCGCCACCTCCACCTCCACCACCACCTCCACCACCACCACCACCACCACCACCACCTCCACCTCCACCACCACCTCCACCACCTGTTTGTTTTTCAAACTGTGGTTTCGAAAGGGCTTCCAGGGACTGCAAACAGCCTGGGAGAGGGTGGATTTGATTTGTATTTTCCTCGTGGCATCTCCTGGCTGCACAATAGCTAACATACTTGCCTGCTGACTGTATGGTCAGATATGGCAATCTACTTCCATAATTACGTTCAGCGTCAGAAATCCTATTGGGGCATTTCTGCACCGTCTGAACCTGGCATCAGTATGGGTCTAAACTGACCTAGTGGGGACACTTTTTAGAAACACTACCCCATAGGGCCTTGACCTGAGCCTGCTTCTCAGGCAGCGCACTCTTTCTGTTCCAACCTTTTCTCTTCTCTGAATTGTGTCCCTCACCCGAAACCTCTCCTGTGAACGAGACAAGGAGGAGGAATAGAATGGAAAGGCTTGAAACTCGGAGCCTCCCTGTAGGAACACAGGGATAAGGAACGCGGAGGGTTTCTTTTTGTCATCAATCTGTGTCTTCACTCTTGTTTTTCCATTTGTATTTCTGCTTGAAGAAGCATGCTCTATATATCGTTGTTCAACCCGCCTCAACAAGTGAAATCAATTAATCCCCCATAAAGTTGGTTGTCTCTCCTAGATTTTGCTGTAAAAACTACATTATTTTTCTTTGCTTTTCCTTATAAAATAATGCTGTTATTAAATATTTATCCTTATGAGCCTGACTAAATTTGCTAAGCAGAATGTTCTGTCGGCTTTCCCTTGTCTTGTTGTGTTTAAGAGAGCTGTCATTTTTTTGTTGATGCACAATATTCCATTGTGACTGTACCCGAGTTTGTTTATCCCTTCCTCTATAATCAGAGTTTTGGGGGGTTATTTCCATAGTTTTGCTATTATACAAGTTGCTACAATAAACATCATTGTGAATATTTGTATAATATTCTTTATTTCATTAGCGTATGTACCCAGTAGAGAGATTGTTGGCTCATAAGGTGCTTATATTTGCATTTGCTTAAGGAAGCGCCCTGCTGATTTTCATAGTGGCTGTATAATTCTACAGTCTCATCAGTAATGCCAGAGCAAACCAATATTTCTCATCCTTTTTATGGCATTTATTATTTTCCATTTTACCAAACTTGGCTGAAAATGTCTGTGTGAAGTAGTATCTCCTTGTTATTTCTATCTGTATTTCTCTTATTGTTAGCGAATGTGAACATTTCTTCATGTCGTTGTTGGGCACTTGGATGTCATCTTTAGTAAACTGTCTTCATGCCTTGTACCTATTTTTTTTTTTGAGTAATTTGTATTTTCCTTGTTAAGATATTATAGTTTCGGGGATGAGGGAACAACAAGAGATCTAAAAATGATGGCAAGGAGGTCTGGTGGGGTTTGATCAAGTGCAATGTATCTAAGAGGAATTCCCGAGAGCTGAGTGGAGGTTGAGCATGATAGTGGGACAGGAGGAAGGTAAAAGGAAATAGAGGAAAGAAGACTGAAGCAAAGCTATTTATAGAGGTATAACTACAGGCAGGTATATATATATATATATATATATATATATATATATATATATATATATATATATATATATATTAATTTATAATGAGAGGGATAGAGGCCAATGTATATATTTTTATATGTTCAAATATTAAGATAGCAGATGGACTTTGGGCCTCTACTCAAGGTCTCCCTAAACACTGAACACTTTGTTCCAATAATCTGCATGCTTTGACACTCACCTTCCCAACATGATCACTGAATATAAAATGGGTACATAAGCAAATGTGGTGAAGAAAGTAGATGGTGCCCAGCTATCAAAAGATATAGTGTCTGGGATCTTAAAGGCTTGAAATTAAAGAAGCAGCCATCTAGTAGGGAAGCACATAAGCCTAAATGGAAGAAGCACACCAGCCTATGTGATCATGAGGTGTCGACAGGATCAGGGATCAGGTATCAACAGCTCTAAAACAACTATATTGATGTGAATGTGGAGGGTTGGAGTGGACACCCAAAGCCCACCTGTAGACAACTGGACACCCCCCACAGAAGGGTTACAAGGAAGGGACAATTCAACCAGCATGCAGCATAGCACCGACGAAACACACCATTCCTCTAGTTCCTGAGTAGTTGTTCCCCTCGCTCTCCCCACTACCATTATCCAATCTCCCTTACAAATCCAGCTAGACCAAAGTACACACATTGGTACAGATAAGAGCTCTTGACACATGGAATTCAGGACAGCTAGAATCCTCAGGAACAGTAGTGGGAGCAGTGATCTCATGAGGGTAGGGGGCTGGCACAGGGGCGGGGGTGGGGAGGTGAGAAAGGGAGAACCCAAAACAAAGTTGGATATGTAGCCCACCCCCCAGGGGGACGAATAACAGAAATGTGGGTGAAGGTGGACAATGGACAGTATAAGACATGAAGTAACAACAATAATATATAATTGATCAAGGATTCATGAGGGTAGGAGGGTAGGGGACGGGGGTGGGCGGGGAAGAGGAGCTGGTACCAAGGGTTCAAGTAGAAAAATACGTGTTTTGGAAATGTTGATGGCAGCATATGTACAAGTGTGCTTAATACAATTGAATGATGGATTGTCATAAAATTTGTAAGACCCCCTCCCAATAAAGTGATTTTTTAAAACATACTGTCATTTCCTATATATTTTGGAGATTAGTCCATCATCTGATACATCATTACTAAATATTTTCCCCTATCTGTGGGTTCTCTTTGAAATCTTTTGATGAAGTCCTTTGATGTACATAAACATCATATTTTAGAAGATCTCAAACCTTTATGTTGTGATCTATAATGTGGATGTTTTCATTATGTTCGATCATGTGTTTATGCCTTGTATTAGGGTCCTAAAATTTCCCCCCATCTTTTCACTGATAGTCTTTATGTCTTTGAGCTGTCTTTAGTTTGTTTTGTGCATGGTGTGATGTGTGGGTCTTGTTTCATTCTTTTGCAGGTGAGTATCCAGTTTTTCCAGCAACAATTGTTTCAAATACTATCTCTTCCCCATTTAATGTCTTTTAGTCCGTTATAAAAAACACTTTAGATACCTCTAGATACTTGGCTGCATTTCTGAGTTCTCAGTCTAATCTATTGATCTTCATATCTGCTATTGTATTAGTACCATGCTATTTTGATTACCCTGTTTATATAAGTTTCAAAGTATAACAATTAAAGGCCTCTTACTTTCTTTTATTTTTTAATAGTGTTTTATTTATCCTAGGAGCCCTGGTGGTGTAGTGGGCTCCTTGGGCTGTGAGCCCCAAGGTCAGCAGTTCAAAATCACCAGCTGCTCTGAGGGAGAAAGATGAGACTTTCTATTTCTGTAAAGAGTTCCCATCTCAGAAACCCACAAGGGCAGTTCCACCCTGTCCTATGGCATTGCTGTAAGTCCCTATCAACTTGATAACAGTGATGGCTTTTCTGTTTGTTTTTTGTTTATTTTGGGTTCCAAAGCATCAAAAAAGGTAGTAATTAGTTTTTCTATTTCCATGAACAATTCTGAAAATAAATTTTTTTGAAATAGTGGTGGTGGGATTTGGATTGGATTTGCATTGAAATTGTAAGGTGCTTTGGTAATATTGACATTTTCACAATGTTTAATCTGCCTAAAAGGAACATGGTAGCTTATTCCATTTGTGTACGTTTATTTTGGTTTCTTTTAGGAGTGTTTTGTATTTTTCTTTGTATAGGTTTTTAATTTCTCTGGTAAGATATTTTCCTAAGCATTTCATCTTTTTTGGGTAGTTATTGGGGTATTGTCCTTTTAATCTTTTTCACTATCATCTTTAATATACAAGAATTCAAATGATTTCTGTAAATTGATCTTATAGCCTGCTACACTTGCAATATTTTTTCAATTAGTTTGAGCATTTTTTAATTGAAACTTTGGGGTTTTGTATATGTATGTTTATCTGTGAATTGAGTTTTTATTTCTTCTGTGCCTAGGTGGATACCTTTAGTACCCCCCTTTTTTTTTTTGGTCTTATAGTCTAGCTAAAACTTCCACGACTATGTTAAGTAAAAGTCGTCTTAAAGGACAACTCTGTCTAGTTCCTGTTGGCAGGGATAATGTGTTTTAATTTCTCTCAATTAATTGAGATGCTGACCATTGGTTTCCCATAGATGCTTTTAGGCTAAGGTATTTCCCTTCTATTCCTATTTTATTGAGTATTTTTTAATCAGGAATTGGTGTTGAATTTTATCTAATGCCTTTTCAGCACCAATTCATATAATCTATGGTTCTTTATTTTATTTATATGGTGAAATACATTGATTGTTTTTCTATCCATCCTTGCATACTTGGTATGAATCTCACTTGATCGTGATGTGTCATTATTTCTTCTTCTTCTTCTTCTTTTATTTTTGATGCTTTGTTGAATTCCATTGGATAGAGTTTTATGGAAAGATTTATTGGAAAATCTTGGTGCCTGTATTCATTAGAGATACTTATCTATAATTTACAAATCTGGTGATTTGTTTGCTTGGCTTAGGTATCAAAGTTATAGTTGATATGTAAAATGTTTTTGGTAGACTATTGTCCTTTTATATATTGTGAAATAATTTATGTAAAATTAGTATTAACTCATCTCTAAATGTTTGATAGAATTCTGCATTGAAACCATCTGATCCTAAACTGGTTGATGTTGGGAGTTTTATGACTAGATCAATTTCTTATAGGTTTGTTGAGGTTTTCTATGCCTGTCTGTGATAAGTTAGGTAAATAATGCTTTCTCAAAATATGTCCATTTCATCTAGATTTTCAAATCTGTTAGAATAAAATTTTTCAGAATATTGTGTAATTGCTTTTTCATTTCTAACAAGTACCCCCACCCTGACAAACCCATAACCTGACAAAAATTCTGACTGTAATAAACCACTATCCAGACAACCCCTGCCCCTAAAAAACAACTCCAACCCTAATAAATAATTCTGAACCTGACACACATACAATACAACACACAAAGCATACAACACACACTACACAAATATCACAAAACACAACACACACAATGTACAACACACACACAAAACACTGATACACACATTAAACACACATAAAGCACAATACGCACATTAAACACACAACAGACAACACACAAAACACAGAACACACAATATATGCAACACACCCAACACAAAACACACAGAATTCCCTGAATCTAACACCTTTCTCTAACAAACCACCCTCACCTTGAACCTGATGAACCCTAACCCATAAAAAAAAAACCTATGCTGACGAATATTTAGAATCTAACAAAATCCCAACCTAACAAACATCTCTCCCAAACAAATAACTCTGACCCTAACAGATAACCCCAAACCTGACAAAACAATGACTCTAACAAGCCACGCCTGTCTAACAGATACACAAAACCACACCTGTCTCTAACAGATACTCAAAACCACACCTATCTCTAACAAACCACTCTGCCACTAACACAAAATCCTGAACCTAACAAAGAAGCCTGACCCTAAGAAATATCCATGGTGGTGAGTTTTAAATATAGTCTCAAATTTGTAGAGTCCCATATCCATGCGAACAAGTGGGGTCAGAGCAGAGACCCAAAGTCCATCTGTAGACAATTGGACATCCCCCTCACAGAAGGGTCATAAGGAAGGGATGAGCCAGTCAGGGTGCAGTATAGCACTGATGAAACACACAACATTCCTCTTGTACTTTAACGCTTCCTTCACTCTCATGACCCCAGTTCTACCTTACAAATCCAGCGAGACCAGAGCATGTACACTGGTACAGATAAGCGCTCCCAACACACAGAATAAAGGACAGATAAACCCCTAAGGAACAATAATGGGAGTAGCGATACCATGAGGGTAGGGGGAAGGGGGAGGAGAAAGGGGGAACCAATCACAATGATTGAAGTATTAAACCCTCCTCCCACCCCTGAGGAGAATAATGTGGGTGAAGGGAGACAGCAGTGTAAGATATGAAAATAATAATTTATAAAGGGATCACGAGGAGGCGAGGGATTGGAAAAAAAAGGAGCTGATACCAAGGGCTCAAGTAGAAAGAAAATGTTTTGAAAATGATGATGGCAACATATGCACAAAGGTGCTTGATACAACTGATGTATGGGCTGCTATAAGAGCTGAAAGAGCCCCCCAATAAAATAATTTTTTAAAATTGTGAAGTCCCTGCTAATGGACCGGCTGAAGGTTCAAGGTTTCCCAGAGGGATCTCAGAAGGCCTAGCAAGTCAGACAGGCCCTGGGAGCCCTGCGGAGCACATATGGGGCGGAATGAATAGGAACGGGCTTGACCTTCCTCCACCCCACAGGTGAGTTACAGTCTGGCTGGCTGGCAACTGCATCAGCCAAAAGAGCACAGAAAACATGCTGTGTGTATCCTAGGAGCTTAAACAGCTATGTTGCTTCCACTTTGTCATGAAAATGTCCTGCATTGCCTCTGTTTACACCACCCTACCGGCAATGCTGAGTCCCACCCAATAGACATCCCTGCACCAGACATGAGAAAAAACATCTTGAACCCTGAAGGCCAGCCCATCTGCCTCCTTGTGAAGAAACTTTGTCAAGGCTACCTGGAGGAGAAGACTCGCCTGGCTGACCACTGCCCAAATCCCTGTCCCAGAACATGTGACCTCTCATGAAATGACTACTGATAATGCGTTCAGTCGTGGTGTGGTTTACTATCTAACAGTACATAACCAGAACACCTCCTAAGTACCTTCCCATAGTTTGGA